>NC_133165.1:15015622-16265622 GCF_040802235.1 Manis javanica
AAGCTGCTTGATACAATTTCAATCTTCTTAAATTTATTGAGGATCTTTTTGTGGCCTAGTATGTGATCTATTCTGGAGAATGTTCCATGTACACGAGAGAAATGTGTATCCTGCTGCTTTTGGGTGGACAGTTCTGTAGAAATCTGTTAAATCTATCTGATCTAATGTGTTGTTCCTTATTTACTGTCTGGTTGATTTGTCTATTGATGTGAGTGGTGTGTCTCTTACAAGAATGAGTTCTAGTGTATTTCCCCCTTTATTCTGTTAGTATTTGTCTTACATATTTAGGTTGTCCTATGTTGGGTGCGTAGGTATTTATAAAGGTTATATACTGACCCCTTTATCATTATGTAATGTCCTCTTGTTACTTTCTTTGTTTTGAAATGTATTTTGTCTGATAAAAGTACTGCTACTCCTTCTTTATTCTCCCTATTATTTCATGAAATATCTTTTTCCATCCATTCACTTTCTGTCCGAGTCTTTGAAATGAGTCTCTTGTAGGCAGCATATAGATGTGTATGTTTTTTTTAATTCATTCTGCCACTCTATGTCTTTTAAGTCGTGCATTCAGTCCATTTACATTTAAGGTAATTATTGACAGATATATACTTTTGCCATTTTATTAATTGTTATCTGGTTGTTTTTGTAGTTCCTGTCTTTTCCTTTCTTCCTCTCTTATACTCTTGTTATTTGATGGTTTTCTTTAGAGTTTTGATTGGATTTCTCTTTTTAAATTTTTTGTTTATCTAAAATCGGCTTTAGGCTTGTGGTCACCATAAGGTTCATGGATAGCTTCCTAACTATACAACAATCTATATTAAGTTGATGACCACACTGTTTCAAGCACAATCTAAAAATGCTTCTTACTTATTCTGTTTCCTCCTCCACACTTTATGATTTAGATATCATAATCTGTACTTTTTATGAATTATTGGTTTTACTGATTTTGTTTGGCCTTATTTTGTTTTTATTTCATACTTGCTTGGTAATTAATTGGTCTACTACCTTTACTGCGGGTTTATTTTCACTGGTAAAAAGTGTTTAGGCTTAAGAACATTTTCATCTAAGAAGTCCCTTTAACATACCCTGTAATGCTGGTTTAGTGGCTATAAATTCCTTCAGCCTTCATTTATGTGGGAAATATTTAGTCTCTCCTTCCAATTTGAATGATAATCTTGCTAGGTAGATTCTTGGTTTAAGGACCTTCTGTTTCAATGTATGAAATATTTCATGCCATTCCCTTCTGGCCTGTAAAATTTCTGCTGGGAAGTCTGATGATAGCCTAATAGTGTTTCCCTTATAAGTAATGTTTTTTCTCTCTCTGGCTGCCTTCCATATCTTCTCCTTATGCTTTATCTTTGCCATTTTAATTATTATATGTCTTGATGTTGTCTTCCTGGGGTTGCTTTTGTTAAGAGCTCTCTGAGCTTCCAGGATCTGGGTGTCTATTTTATTCCCCAGATTAGGGAAATTTGTAACAATTATTTCTTCAGAGACTTTCTACCCTTTTGTCTCTCCTTCTCCTTCTAGTATCCCTATTATGTGAATATTGTTTCATTTGGAATTGTCACACAGTTCTCTTTGCATCCTTTCATTTCTGGAGATTGTTTTATCTCTCTGTTCTCAGCTTCATTGTTTTCCTGTTCTCTAATTTCACTTCATTGATTGTCTGCTCTACCTGCAGCAATCTATTACTCATTCCCTCCATTGTATATTTCATTTCAGTTACTGTTTCCTTCAGCTTTGAATGTCTCTTTTCCAACTTTTCTATCTCTGCTGTAGTCCTCCCTGAGATCATCAATACTTTTCTGCAGATCAGTGAGCATATTTATTACTGTTATTTTGAAATCTTTATCAAGAAGATTGGTGATCCACATTTCACTTAGCCCTCTTTATGGTGTCTTATCTTGTACTTTTGTTTGGAACATATTCTTTTGCTCCTCATTTTTTCAGCACTTCTGTGTCTCATCCTTTGTATTAGATGGGTCTACTATGCTTCCTGGTCTAGAGAGTAGTGACTTTATGAGGAAGGTGTCCTGTAGTGGCCAGAATCTCAAGACTCTCCTTTCCAGTACTTGGTGTTCCTTTGTCATGGAGTCCCAGTTACTGCTGGTGAGCTGTAGGCTGGGCCACCTCCCTGTCTGTCTGCCAGTAGTAGTGTATCTTTGTCTACTGAAGAAGGCAGTTTACCTCAGCTGGCCCATTGTGAGAAGAGCAGGGGCACTTCTGCTGGGATCATTGTGGGCAGGACGCCCTTTGCCTGTCCAGCAGTGGTTGTGGTGCTGCTGGGCTAATGGGGTGAGCAGCATGGTCACACAGTTCTGGAGTGTTCATGCAGCTCCAATGTGGTGGCAGGGCACATAGGCATATGGTCACAATGTGTGAGCAAGTATGCAGTACACTGGTCTGGCCACCCTTGAGGAAGGAACACTCGGAGTTGGCTATGTCCAGTGCCTCTCTTTTGAAGCAGAAACAGAGGCAAGAAAGTTGGGAAATCTTCCTTCTGCCTCCATGCAGTGAAGTCTGATGCTTCTGGGTCAATTGGGTGGGTGGGTTTTCAGAGAAGCACCTTACAGCTGAGCCACCAGTGAGGGGAATGGAGCATTTGGAGGTTTCCACAAGTGCCCAACCTGTTACACCCAGCAGGGCTGATGATGTGCCTTCCACCAGCCCTTTCTCCTGTAGAGAGAGCTGTCCACTTCTTGCCCCTCTAGCACCCCTCCTACTGCTGGAAAACCTTTAAACCACCACCCCTGTTTTGCATCTCAGTGGGACCAAGGGAACATGCCTGTCCTCCACAAGTGACTAGAGTTTCAGCCTCACAGAGTACTCCAGCTCTTCCTGGTGTCCAGCCCTGCTAATCACCAGAATCCAATGCAGTGTGGACTCGTGTACCCAGAGCAGATCTCCAGGTCTAGGTGTGCAGAGTCCCCTCCCCATTCTGTTCTTCTTGATTCTACTTGTGTGCTGGGGACCCAGTTGATTACATCTCTGCCACTTTACCCTTCTCTGTGTGGTCCTCTCTCCTTCCCCAGGTGCAGGTGGTATGCTTAGCAGTCCTCAGGTTGTTTTCAGGGTTAGTTGTATTTTCTTTAGTTGCTTCCTTGGTGTGTGTGTGCTGGGAGAGGTTTCTGCCTTACCTTCCTATTCTGCCATCTTTTCCCCCTTCTCATTTCTCTTAAGAATTACATGTTTCTGTTTATCTCCTGACATCTTAAGTCTTCAAGGTATCGACTATCACTGATGTTTTAACTTTCTTTTGAAAAAAATATCTTATGTCATTTGAACAGCTCAATCTTTTCTTTTCAAAAAATGACTTATGTTTTCTATACCCTGGACCTGGAAAGTTCTTCCTCCAGCTATCCACGTTGCCACCTCACTCTCAGCCTCAGGACTATACTCAGGAATCACCTAATTCCTAATTAAACTTCACCTCACATACACTTCCCTTTTTTAATTTTCCCTTTTTGCAATTTAAAATATATTATATTTATTGTTGTTTATAGTTTCTTTCCCCAAACAAGAATGAAAGTTTATTAGGGGAAGAATTTCTGCTTTCCCCTCTCCCCACCTGGTTGTATTTCTCTAATGCCTGGTTCATCACCAGTAAGTACCCAAAGAATATTTGTGAAATGAATGAATCTCTTATTGCCATCAGAGAAAGCAATTGTTCATAGGAAAGAGGATAGGAGAGAGTTGGAATAGAGGGTAGGATCCCAGAGATAATCTGATAGAAAAAAGGAATGAGGACCTTTAAGTTTTCTAGACTGGAAGAATGACCACCACAACCACCACTAGTCCAGTGTATGGGATCAGAGCTTTTCAGAGATTGATAAGGTCAAAAATGATCTCACAAAGGCAAAGTAAAGAACAATACTTGGAATATTTACTTGGAAATATGATGGATTTGGGAGTGCCTAGAAGCCATGGGTCAGGCTGTCAGAATCTCAGTGAGCAATCAGACATAAATAAAGGTCAAGACAGAGCAATAGCCAGAAAGCAAGAAGAATACAGATGCCAGAATTTTATTTGAAGCACTTTAGCATATTTAGTCACCTGTTATTCTTCCATCTTCTTCCACATACATTTTTCCATGGGAATAGTAAACAACCCATTGAACTCTAGGAGAGTTTCTGCTCTTCCGTATACCTGAAAAGTCTCTCTCATTGTTCTCTTGTGCATTCTCGGTCATCTTCCAAAAGCCCTACTTACTGCATGCGCTGTGTGGCTTTCAATGTCATGTGCTATGTTTACAAAGACACTTTTAGTTGAAAGTGACAGAAAACCAATTCACACATGTTTGGACACAAGAGGGAACTTTTTGGTTAATATTACTGAAAGTTTTGGGGTAAAGTTGACTTAGGAATGGCTAGAGTAAAAAAATAGAAGCAATTCATCAGGTCTCCATCTATTTCTCCATGAACTGATGACAAATGGCATCCTGATAATATCCTACCAGCTTGCCTCCCATAGTAGAAAGAAAAATATTTCCCCAGCCTTCTGCCAGAAATGTCTCAAGGAATACTGATTGCACTGGCTTGGGTCATGTGCCATACATTTGCCATGAGCTCTGGCTCCTGATTGACAGTATCTCTAGGATTAGAACAGGGAAGGAAAATCCCCCAGTGAAAATGAAAGATGTTGCTCCCAAAAAGAATATGAAGGGATGCAAGGCATTTAAAAATAAATGTCAGCAACACTTGACAAATCACAGTTCATCAGTTAAAATGATTGTGGAAAGTTCATGTTGACCAGAGTTCCATAGGCTTTCAGTGAATTGATAGGCTGCAAATGTATGCAAACTCCACCAATATATGAGTCTCTCCAGGGAGGAGCCTATACTTTAATGAGGATTAAATAGGATTAATAGGATTCCAGAGTGGGTGGGTAGCAGTAAGCGGAAAGGAAATGCTTCCTTCCCATTCCCACCCACCCTTAACTTCCCCTGATTTAATGGAGCCCAAATGCAAACCTATGTGAGGCAATATGACAGAGTAGAAAGTATAAAGATAAGGAGTTAACCTTCATTTGATTCTGACTTATTTCTTAATAAACTCTCTTGATTTCATTTTAATCACTTGTTAAGGATAGATCATAAAACCTATTTTGCAGATTAAAATAGTTTAGCACAGTGCTTAGCTCATAGTTGGTTTCCAGTACTTTCCTGCAGTTATACCACATTGGGGGTATGTGACAAATACTGCGCGAATGTGATTCCTGTTTTTGGTAGGTCATGACATTTAGCAGCGAGGGATTTGGGACAGTTTGGTATTCCAGAAAAGTTACTTGGCCCCCTCCAGCAGCATGTCCTATGAGTGAGGACCCAGGGAATGTTTGGGGGCTATCAGCTATTTTTTCATTCCATTTGCAATTACAAGCTAGATCTCAAGCCATCTCCTGCATTCACTTCATAAACCAGATGGAAGAATTCCCTCAAGAGTGATAAATCAAAAACTCGGGAGACCAAGAGATCTCTGAAATAAAAGTGTTTATTTTGTCTCTTTATATGCTAACTAGAAAAAGGACTGAGTCTGGAATAGGAAGTTTATGCTTCACCAGCAGAAAAGGCAGTTAACAGAAACAGTTTGTCTGCCAGACTCAAGAAACAGGGCACATTTATGAGGGGTTCTCAAGGAAACAAGGTTTGTTAATTCATATTGGCTACAGACAAAGAAGGTGGGCTAACCCCAAAGCAGGGAAATTTGGGAGATAGGTGGCTAGTCTATAGAGAAGGCTTGTTGGTTGATTGTCGATGATGGTTCATGTGCAAGAGGGATGCAGTGGTCCTGGGACCTTCTAAGTAATGGTTGGAATGACTACACCCAGGAACATGGAGTCTCTGGTTAGCTACAGCTCATGACTATTGTCTTATTACCTTTCCTTTTCTCTCTCTCCCCCCATGCTCCAATCCTTATTTCACTTAATTTTAGGACATCTCAAGCACCTTGTCATGTGCTACTTTCAGCACCGGTGATTTCTAGGTGGGCTTCTCCACCCTTTTGAACACTTTGAAAGAGTGAGCCTAGCTCCTAGAGTTGAATCCATGGGAGAGAACTTCTCACTTTGCCCACCGTGAAAGTAAGAATCAAGATTATTGACATCTACAATTAAATCAGATGCTGAAAGCATTTCTTTCATAACTACCCAGGATAATTTGTTATTGGGCAAAAATAGAGTCAATTCACATTAGAGTGGTAGAGAATATAGAGTATTGTATATTCTCCTCTTTCAAAAATCTACTTTGGGGGATTGCTTTTTTTAAAAAAAGGAAGACTTTCCATGTTAGCGATTGAAACTTAGGTCCTTCTTAGATTTTTCATGTATATACATTGTGAAAAACTTAAAGTTTGTAATATTTTAATGTGGTGGCACAATTATATTTGCATATGGTGTTTTCCATGTGAATCTGATATTTTGACTTTTTTTATTAAGGACATTAATTCATCCTTTTACTGAGTCATTCAGTAAACCTTTATAGATGGCCTGCTTTCTTTTAGGGAATAGGATGTATTTGAAATTTACCTGAATTACTAAGCAAATCGAAATTATCCTGTAAACTAAGAGTTAAATTTGGTGTTAAAGTATTTTTAAAGAATGTCTCTCTTCACTTCTGAGTAGATTAAATAATGAAAGATGTATAGAATTTTTAAATTTATTGTTACCTTTGTTTTAACATTGTTAAGTTATGGGTGTTATATTAATGGAATATTAGCACACAATACTTGAATTTTTAAAAGCTCATAATAAAATTTAATTATTTATTAATGGTATTATAATATTGTTTTATGCAAAAGACAAGATGTTAAGAATGAATGTAAAAATGCTATATCCAGGGACCATTTCATTCTTGTTGTTACTTTGATGTAATTCATTTCTATGCTAATTAACATAAGAGGCATTCCTCTGAAGGTTCCCAAACACTCAAAATCATTATCTTTTGTTGTTTCTGAATGAATTCGGTTTACATTCTTTATTTTTCCACATCCGTTCAGTATTTAATTTAACACACTTTGATTGAACTGCCTGTATATAATAATAGGTGGTGCTTCCTATGAACATGTTGTTTTCAATAAAGTATTCCTTTTAAAATTACTTTCCCATGAGATGTTATTAGGATGTCTGATAAGGAAACAAGCCAAGTGAGTAAGTAAATAAAGGAATTAAATATTATATTTGAATGAATGAAATACACACAAAAATAAGGAGGAAGATGTCATAATAAGTGCTTGATGGCAAGGTACATTCTCTTTGAGGAGTGGTTTCAGCTGTTCTGAAAGCTGAGGTTATGTCAGCTGTGGTCTGAGCTGGGGAAAAATGTTTCAGGAAGGAAAATAAAGATGCCAGTTTAGGGTGGAAAGGACCCAGATATATTTGAGGGACAGGAAAGAGGCCATGTGGCTAAGGGGATCATATAGGATGATATAGAACGTGTGAAGAAGTTTCAATTTATGCTAAATATGTTCGGAAAGCTAAGGTTCTTTAGAAAGCTGAGGAGTGACCTAAGTTTAAAAGATGAAATCTGGCTGTTTTGTGGATGAAAGATTGTATATGGACAAAAGTGGGCGCAAGAGAGCCAGTTATTAGGTGACTGCATTCCATAGAAGAGAAGAGCATTTACAGAATCGTTCTTCACTGTGAAGCGATGCACTTACAAAACGATGTCATGTGCAAACGCTGGAGGTCATATGCAGCACCACCTGATCTCGTGAACATGTGATGGTCGATCTGGGCAAACAATGGCAGGCGGCAGGATAAGCCCCCACCTACTGGTGTCTTTTGTTTATTTGGTGATTATTGATCTGTGTGACATACTAGTCTCATAATTTCAACATAAATTTTATATGATCACAGTTTATTCTGTATTAAATACTGTGAATGATTTCCCTTAGATCCAATACTGATGTAATATCTGAGTTGATAATATAAAATTTGCCATCAAATAAAAAATTACAGTACTAGTGTCTTATAAAAAACTTTAAAAATAATATGTATACATAGCAAATATATTTTTAAAACATCATTTTAAAATTGCTAGAATGCTGTTTTCTATTCTGTATCTAAGATCACTTAAACGGAGCATATCTGAGATATTTTTTAGTTGAAAGTATAATGTCTGTGAAGCAACTGAAAATTTGCAAGGATTTATTTTTGCCTTCTGAGAATTTGTTTTTTGGTAAATTATTGGACTAGCAGTGCTAAGATAATAGCCCCTAAAATATAATGACAGTAAGAATAATTTAATTTGAAGTGCTCATGAGAGCGCCACAAAATTATTTAAGTTCAGCTTATGTATTTGCTTGTTTTAAAATTGCAGCTGTGCTATTTCTTAGTACAAATGAATGTGCTCATAATTAGTCTTCACCCTTCAATCTTTTCACTCGTTTTTTTATACTGTAAAAATACAGACCAATATGAATTCTATCACATTTCACAAATTAATTTAACAAATAATTTCTGAATTAATAACACATGGATCATGCCATTGATCCACATACATTTTCCAACTAGAAAATATTTTCTTAATTTCACATTCCTATAAATATTTTAAATATTCAAAATGCTAACCTAAATTTTAATAATATTTTAAATAAGTAAAATTAATTTTCTGTTTGTATTCATTAGTTCTTAACCACATTCAAGTAAATCAGTTCTTTATACTTTATTCTCTGTTTTAGATTTTAAAAGCACAGTACTTTTATTTTGCAGATTGTTGCCTTGCGTGAACAAAATGTTCATATACAAAGAAAAATGGCATCAAGTGAGGGATCCACAGAGTCAGAACATCTTGAAGGGATGGAACCCGGCCAGAAAATCCATGAAAAGGTATGACAAATACAATGTACTCTTACATGGATCGTTACTTGCTGTATCATTTGACAAAAATATGAAATATGAAATCATGTAATAAACAATTTTTGTTTGTTAAAAGTTCATGATGAATTTCCTTTTTACTTTTATTTTGATTCTGTTAAATAATATATGTGTATTTATGCATATGCAGTATATATATTTGAATTCCTCATACTTGCTATTAACTTAGTTCTCTTAAAAATAATTCAATTGCATATGTAATTGAACACATATATAATTGAATAAATATATCTGTATATAGACATACCAATTAATATATATCTAGGACTTTTTAAAGTGCAATAACAATAATTTTTATTTATAAGTGGTATTATGTACAATTGGCTACTAAAATGTGGCTTATCACTGCAAACTTTTTTGGTAATCTGTTTGACTTAGCATTTTCCATGTTTCCCAGGCCCTAGCAGTGCTCTTGTTAATGAGAAATTAAGTAAAAGGATGTCTGGAGTTATGGGATGTTTACTGATTTTTAAAAGTCAGTGATTCTCCTTTGGGGTGAGGTTTATACCCAAGCCAAGGAAACCAGCCATCTCTTTGGCCTTTGGTTGTCCTTGAACTACTTGTTACCAGCACAAGGGGGAGAGGTCAGTTGCTGGTAGGTCTGAAATCAGATAAAGATTATGTAGACATTTACATATCCTGTACAGGACATGTAGACAATCTCCCAGATGTTTGCTTTTAACAAGTTATGTCTTGGGATGGTTAGGCTCCTTAATCATCAAGACCACATGAATCAGGTCACGGTGTCATTGTGAATATCAAAAGGTTTTAAAGCATAGAGATTAAGTGACTGGACCACCAAACAAACAGCACTTAGACTTCTTACCAGAAAACAAATTAAGCACTTTTTTTACTTATTCAGTTGAAACAAATGGAGGGACTTCTATTAAAGAACCTGGTATCTTGTTTATACTCTAACAAACCATTTAATGTCTAAAACATTCTTATAGTACTTACAAGGATTAGGTAGTACTCATACATATATTTTTTTCTAATCTTATTTCTTTAAGACATAACCCCTAACTATCCAAGCATTATAGAATCTAATACAGTTAATGGCAGATTAATTTTCAGAAACTGGTTACAGAATTAGGATAAGGACCTATGTATAACTGGTGTGTGTCTCTGTTGGACTGCCCAGTTAGAGGTGTGTATGTGGAGGATTTTAAGCAGTTGGTGACCTGAAGCACTGGTCTTTAACTTTCTTTGCCTTCTAGTTCATAGAAAAGGTATTTCAGCTGGTATAGAAGAGAAATTCTGTGCCATTGCTAACTCACTTCTCTTCATTATGGAAGTAACTAAAGATTTCTAAATATTGTAATTCTTGGCATTCATTTTTTTTTCAATTTCCCAGAATTGTAGGAAGAGTGATTTCCAAATGCTTTGGAATAATGATACACTAGTATTATTTCAGATATCATGCTCTTATCTTCTAAAGTGAACCTAAACTATGTCATATATGTATATATTTTTTAATTTAAAAATAAGTAAACCATGTTTCAATTCATATTACTCCTGAGATGATTCAAAAAATACTCTGGAAGTTTAATTTCTGTCACATTTCTTTGCCTGACACTTTTTTCCAGCTTCATTGAGATATAATTGACTTATAACATTGTTTAAATTTAAGGCATAGAATATGATTATTCGGTATATGTTTATATTATGAAATGATTACCACAGTAAGGTAACTTAACACATTCATGACCTCTGGTTATATGTGTGTATGTGTGGTGTGTGTCTGGTAAGAATATTTAAGATTTACATTCTCAGCAACTTTCAAGTTTACAATATTGTTAACTATAGTCACCACACTGTACTTTAGATTGCTATAACTTATTCATATTCTAACTGCTGACATTTATTGAAAAAGCATGAAATAATATCCTGATAATCATTTTTATCGTTACATAAACATTTCTAAATGACACACATAAACTTTGTAAAGCTCTCTTCTTTTTCAAAAGGATGCCCTATAATACAATTATTTAAAGTTTATCAGTACTGTTGAATAGCAAGTATTATAAAATTGTAACTTAAATCCTAATGCTTCATTTTTATTGAGAACCATTTAAAAGGTATATTCAGAGAAAAAGGGAACATTATTTTGGGGAGTGTCTATGTGATGAAGGTTATCACCATAGGGCGACTGCAGTGGTAGTGTGTAAATTGTAAAATGGTCTTTGGAAGAAAAACACAGAACTATTGTTAGCTACGATGGAACTGTCAGAAAGTGACTTATAAATCCTAGTCACCATGATTACCCTTTGTTTAGGGCAGTTAAGTTACTTAAATTACATAGACAGGGTGGGTTATTAGCAGACAGGAGATGTTTTATGTCAGTGGCTTGAGAACTCTGTTGACAAAATAGTTGATAAAAATTGTCTCATAAAAGCACACTCTGCAATAGGCCTTATTACCCATAGAAAAGTTGTATAATTGTTATCAACATTTAAAAAAAATGAAAAGAAACAATAAGCTTAACTGAAACAAGTTTAAATGTTTCTATGTGCCATAAATTTGATCAGTTGTTCTAGATGACCATAATATTCACAGCATGATACAACTTTCAGAATAAGTTTTACCTCATTAATAGTTTCTTCCTGGGCTCTGTAACTTTCTGTTTTACTTTCAGGAGGGAAGTTAATTTGTGAAATTATTTCAATAAACATGCTTCTTTTTTAAAGGAGGTAACAATGTTCCTGTCTCATATATTCTGTACTTGCAGTTAGTTTCTACAGCTGCAAATGTTTGTTAAATAATGTGGGTAGGTAGACTGTTAAACAGTGATTGAGATTCAGAAGACAGAGTCCCTGTAATAAATTTACTAAGAAACTAGAGTGAGAAATAAACATTCCCAAATTAATATTGCAAAACATGGTATTGAAATGATATTAAAATCTAAAGGAGAGAAATTCATTGTGATGGGTGGTGTTAGAGAGACAGAATTGGAAGAGTGATTTGTTTGAAGTCAGACCTGGATTCAAATCTCTTCTCTGCCAGTTTTACTAGCTGTGTGACCTTACACTTTAACCTCCCTGAGCATCAGATACAGGTAAGTAGTCACACCTAACTTAGAGCTTTGCTGTAAAGAACAGAAACACTTGACTATGAGTGACAAAATTCCTAGTCCTTTGATTACAAGCAATAAGTGGGGTGGTTATCATGTATATTAATACTGTGTTTTCATGGTCATTCATTTTTCAATAAATATTTAGTGGCGACCTTATTGAAGGTGCTAAGAACTAGGTCCTATTCTAGGTGTTTGAGGTGCAATAATGAACAAGACAGATAAGGGTATGGGCTGTAAGCAACCACATAAAAGGGAGCGAATATGATCAAAGAGCAAGCGCAAGGTAGATAGGGAGGAGGTTAAACAGACATGGCAAGGAAGAACTTTTCTTGGAGGGGTTAAACCAGGACCTGAAAGAGAACAGGGATTCAGCAATATGGAAGAGCTTAGAGAGTATTTGAAGCAAAGGAAACACTAAGTGCAGATGCACCAAGGGTGGCAAAGAGCTCCTTTGGCACATTCTTGGGAAGGAAGGATGACAGGGTGACTTAGCGCCTAGTGGTCAGGGACAAGAGCAGGGTGAGGAAGGACAGAGCAGAGAGCCAAGGAGTCAAGTTTTAGTCTCAGAGCAACGGGGGGACATAGCAATGTTTTCACTGTGAAAGCATCCTGATCAGATTCTTAAAAAAATAGTTTGCACTAAAATTGTCTATCCATTTGTCATTTTTTTCACACATCAGACTTCCAAATTAGGTAGAGATTTTCCTTTTCTTAATTTTACAGATCACCAAATGAGGCTTGCTTAGAAAGATGACATGAGTTACTTGACCAGAATAGGACAAGAGCCCTTGGTCTTCTCACCTCCAGACAATATTATGCCTTTACATACCTTCAAGCCAGGATGATTTCTCTAGGTTTTACTGTTGATTTTTTAAAAATTCATTCTAACCTAATCTTATTTTTTCTGATCATTTAGTCTGTCACAATTACACAATTTTTTTCTAAAATGGATTATTTTATTCTATTCAAGAATGAGCTTTTTAAAAACCTCTGTGTTTCCTACAACTGCTTCCAGTTATTTTTTACTTTGAACAGATCCTCCAAGGAAATGACATTCAAAATTTTTGACCGCTACAAATATCGTTCTGAAACATGAGCAAGAGGGGCCCATGACCTAGGTCCAAACTTCAGTGGCCCTTGCTCTGGTCTTCTGTGTCCCTCTCTGTGGGGTGAGGAAAAATTGCACCTCTGAGCCGTACTGCCACCCCTTCTTGACCATGTGCCAGGTACCTGGGAGCCCAGACTTTCCAACCAAGCAGACATTTGCCTGCTGCCAGGGCCTTTCCGGCTTCACCCAGAAGTAGTATCTAAGCCCTTCTGCACTCTAGTGCTCCCATTCATGCTTCGAATGAAGGATGGCCAAGGGGTGCCTGTTCATTGGTCTTACACAGTTTGAAAGTACTGGTGGGGGGATTGGCTTAAAGATGGCAGTGTGAGAGGTGAGATAGAAACCTCCTCCCAAAACAACATATAGTATGAAAATATAGCAAATACAACTAATCCTGAAAGAACAACAGGAAAGGAGGTTGTAACAGACTGCCTACATCTGGGGAATAAAGCAGTCCTCATGGAAAAGGGTCAAGTACCAAAACCATAATCCAGCAGGACCCAAGCCCTTCAGCCACCCCAGCAAAATGGTGGGAGGAAGAGAAATGGAGTGGGGAGGGGATGGAAACCTAGGGCTGCTGAACACCCAGCCCTGGAGATCTGCTCTGGGAGCACAAACCTACATTACATGGTGCTCTGGAGATTAGTGGGGTTGGAAAGCTAAGAAAGGCAGAATACTTGGAGATACTGACATTCCAGCTGCTTGTGGAGAACAGGTACCCACAAACAGCCACTATGGGACAAAAGAAAGACATCCCAACAGCGAGAGGGCTGCTTACGGGGCAAGGTGTACACAGGCTTGCTGGTCAAGGGAAAGGACAGGTGGACAAAATTGACCTGGTGCATGCAGCCCAGCAGGTTGAGAATTTTCAGAAGCTTCAGGGGCTCCCATATCCCTGGCTGGCCACACAGCTCCAAGGCCCCCAACCATGATATGTAACCTGCTGCTCCTTCCTCCTGGCCCTTACTGGCTCACAAACCTGCTGCCCCCACCATTGCTTCAGGCCAGCCAGAGGGCAGCCCCACCTATACGGCAGCTTAAAGGGCATAGCATAGAGGCTCCTCCCTGCATTCTCAGCCCACTGGCCCTGGCAGTGGAGGCAGGCACTGCAGCTGGGAAGCAGGAAAGAGCTCTTTTCTCCCTGCAGGCACCGTGCCACTTGCCTGTGATCTACCCCCCCACACTCCCCGCATCACTCCAGGGGCTGAGCAGCTCCAGAGAATAGAGCTTCTGTGAACTACAGGGTGCTGGATACACCAAGTTATTATTACAATATGAAACGATAAAAGAACCTGGTGCAAACCAAAATCCCACAAACACTAGAAAGTGGGCCAAGTGAAATTGAACTCACAAATCTTCCTGATAAAGATTTCAAAATAAAAATCATAAACATGCTCATGGAGCTACAGAAAAATATTCAAGACCTCAGGGAGGAATTCGAGAACGAGATACAAAGCTATTAAAAGTACAGTATCAGATATGAAACATACAATGGAGATATTTAAAAGCAGATTAGATGAAGTAGAAGAGACAGTAAATGAAATAGATATCAGAGAAGAGAAGTACAAAGAAGCTGAAGCACAGAGAGAAAAAAGGATCTCTAGGAATGAAAGAATATTGAAAGAATTGTGTTGCCAACCCAAGTGGAAAAATATTCACATTATAGGGATACCAGAAGGAGAGAGAAAAAGGGATCAAAAGTGTCTTTGAGGACATGATTGCTGAGAACTTACCCAATCTGGCCATGGAGGTGCATAGATCTCCCAACACAAGGGACCCAAGGAAGACAACACCAAGATATTTAATAATTAAAATGGCAAAGAACAAGGATAAGGATATAGGACTAAAAGTAGCCAGAGAGAAAACTAGGATCATGTACAAAGGAAAATCGATCAAGCTATCATCAGACATCTCAGCAGAAACCTTACCTGCCATAAGGGAGTGGCATGATATATTTAGTGAAATGAAACAGAAGGGCATCGAGCCAAGAATACTCTACCAGGGAAGATTATCATTTAAATTGGAAGGAGGGATTAAATAATTTCCTGATAAGCAAAAGTTGAGAGAATTTACCTCACACAAACTGTCTCTACAGTGTATTTTGGAGGGACTGCTACAGATGGAAGTGTTCCTAAGGCTAAATAGCTGTCACCAGAGAAAATAAAACCACAGTAAGGAAGTAGACCAATTAATTACTAAGCAAATGCAAAAGTAAATCAGCTGCCTCCAAAGCCAGTCAAAGGATAGATGAGGAATACAGAATATGACAGCTACTATATAAAGAATAGAAGAGGAAGAAAAAGGATGAAAAAGAAAAGAACCTTTAGATTGTGTTTGTAATAGCATACTAAGTGAGTTAAGTTAGAATATTAGATAGTAAAGAAGCTGCCCTTGAACCTTTGGTAACCACAAATCTAAAGCGTGCAACAGCAATAAGTACATATCTATCGAAAATCACCCCAAATGTAAATTGTCTGAATGCACCAATCAAAAGACATACAGTTACTGGATGGATAAAAAACACAAGACCCATTCATATGCTGCCTTACAAGAGACTCAGTTCAAATCCAAAGACATACACAGACCAAAAGTGGAGGGATAGAAAAAGATATTTCATGCAATTTATAGGGAGAAAAAAGCAGGAGTTGCAGTGCTTGTATCAGACAAAATAGATTTCAAAACAAAGAACATAACAAGAGAAGAAAAAGGACATTAAATGATGATAAAAGGACCAGTTCAACAAAGGATATAACCATTATAAATATCTATGCAGCCAAAACAGGAGCACCTAAATATGTAAAACAAATACTAACAGAATTAAAGCAGAAAATAGAGTGCAACACATTCATGTTAGGAGACTTCAACACACCACTCACTCCAAAGGACAGATCAACCAGAAAGAAAATAAGTAAGAAGACAAAGGCATTGAACAATGTATTAAAACAGGTGGACCTAGCAGACATCTACAGAACACTCCATCCACAAGCAGCAGGATACACATTCTTCTCAAGTGCACATGGAACATTTTCAAGAAGAGATCATATACCAGGCCACAAAAAGAGCCTCAGTAAATTCAGAAGGATTGAATTTGTACCAACCAGCTTATCAGACCACAAAGGCATGAAACTAAAAATAAATTACGCAAAGAAAAAAAAAAAGCCCACAAACACATGGAGGCTTAACAACATGCTACTAAATAACCAAAGGATCAATAACCAAATAAAAACAGAGATCAGGCAATGTATGGAGACAAATGACAACAGTAACTCAACACAGCAAAATCTGTGGGACACAGCGAAGGCTGTGCTAAGAGGGAAGTATATAGCAATACAGGCCTTTCTCAGGAAAGAAGGATAATGCCTTATGAACAGTCTAAACTCACAATTAATGAAACTAGAAAAAGAATAACAAAAAAGACCCAAAGTCAGTAGAAGGAGAGACAGAATAAAGAGCAGAAAATAAATAAATTTGAGAAGACTAAAACAGCAGAAACAATTAGTGAAAACAGGAACTGGTTCTTTGAGAAAATAAACAAAATAGATAAACCCCTAGCCAGACTTACCAATGAAAAAGGAGAGTCTACACACATAAACAGAATCAGAAATGAGAAAGAAAAAATCACTGCGGACACCACAGAAATACAAAGAATTATGAGAGAATACTATGAAAATCTATAGGCTAACAAACTGGATAACCTAGAAGAAATGGAAAACTTTCTAGAAAAATATAAACTTCCAAGACTGACCGAGGAAGAAACACAGAATCTAAACAGACCAATTACCAGCAATGAAATTGAAGCTGTAATAAAAAAACTACCCAAAAACAAAACTGCCAGACCAGATGGATTCACCAGTGAATTTTATCAGACACTTAAAGAAGACATAATACCCATTCTCCTTAAAGTTTTTCAAAAAACAGAAGAGGAGGGAACACTTCAAAACTCATTCTATGAAGCCAGCATCATTCTAATACCAAAACCAGGCAAAGACATCACAAAGAAAGAAGACTACAGACCAATATTTCTGATGAACATGGATGCAAAAAGACTCAACAAAATATTAGCAAACCTAATTCAAAAATACATCAAGAGGATCATACACCATGATCAAGTGGGATTCATCCCAGGGGTGCAAGGATGGCACAACATTAAAAAATCCATCAACATCATACACTATATCAATAAAAAGAAGGACAAAAATCACATGATCATCTCCATAGATACTGAAAAAACATTCAACAAAATTCAACATTCATTCATAATAAAAACTCTCAACAAAATGGGTATAGAGGGCAAGTACCTCAACATAATAAAGGCCATATTTGACAAACCCACAGCCAACATCATACTTAACAAAAAGAAGCCAAAGGTCTTTCCTTTAAGATCAGAAACAAGACAAGGATGCCCACTCTCTCCACTTTAATTCAACATAGTTCTGGAAGTCCTGGCCATGGCAATCAGACAACAAAAAGAAAAAAAAGGCATCCAGATTGGTAAGGAAGAAGTTAAACTGTCACTGTTTGCAGATGACATATTGTACATAAAAAAACCCTAAATAATCCACTCCAAAACTACTAGGACTAATAACTGAATTCAGCAAAGTTGCAGGATACAAAATCAATGCACAGAAATGTTGCATTACTATATACTAATGATGAACTAACAGAAAGAGAAGTCAGGAAAACAATTCCATTGACAATTGCATCAAAATAATGACATACCTAGGAATAAACCTAACCAAGGAGGTGAATGACCTGTACCCTGAAAACTGCAAGACACTGATGAGAGAAATTAAAGAGGACACTAAAAAATGGATGTACATCCTGTGCTCATGGGTAAGAAGAATTAATATTGTTAAGAATGGCCATCCTGCATAAAATAATCAACAGATTAAATGCAATCTCTATCAAAATACCAACAGCATTCTTTCATGAACTACAGCAAATAGTTCTAAAATTCATACCACAAAAGACTCCAAAAAGCCAAATCTATCCTCAGAGGTAAAAATAAAGCTGAAGGAATTACTCTCCCAGACTTCAAGCTCTACTACAAAGCCACAGTAATCAAGACAATTGGTACTGGCACAAGTACAGAGCCATAGGTCAATGGAACACAATAGAGAGATACAAACCCACACATATATGGCCAATTAATATGTGATAAAGGAGCTTTGGATATACAATGGGGAAATGGGAGAGAATAGAGAGAGATCAATGGAACAGAATAGAGAAATATAAACCCACGGGTATAAGACCAATTAATATAAGATAAAGGAACTATGGATATACAATGGAGAAACGACAGACTCTTAAACAACTGATGTTGGCAAAACTGGACAACTACATGTAAGAGAATGAAACTGGATTATTGTCTAACTCCATACACAGAAGTAAACTCAAAATGGATTAAACACCTGAATATAAATCATGAAACTACAAAACTCTTAGAAGAAAACATAGGCAAAAATCTCTTGAATATATAAACATGAGCAACTTTTTCCTGAATGCACCTCCTCAGGCAAGGGAAACAAAATAAAAAATGAACAAATGGGACCACATCAAACTAAAAAGCTTCTGTATAGCAAAGAACACCATCAGTAGAACAAAAAGGCATCCTACAGTATGGGAGAATATATTTGTAAATGACATATCCAACAAGGGGTTAACTTCCAAAATATATAAAATGCACACACTTCAACACCCAAAAAGCAAATAACCCTATTAAAAAATGGACAAAGGATATGAACAGACAGTTCTCCAAAGAAGAAATTCAGATGACCAACAGGCACGGAAAAAGATGTTCCACATTTCTAATTATCAGGGAAATTCAAATTATAACCACGGTGAGTTATCATTTAGGATGGCCAATATTGAAAAGACAAGGAACAACAAATGCTGGTGAGGATGCGGATAAAAGGGAACCCTCCAACCCTGCTGGTGCAAATGTAAATTAGTTCAACTGTTGTGGAAAGTAATGTGGAGGTTCCTTAACAAACTAAAAATAGAAATACCGTTTGACTCAGGAATTCCCCTTCTAGGAATTTACCCAAAGAAATCAGGATCTCAGATTCAAAAAGACACATGCATCCCTGTATTTTTCACAGCAGTATTTACATTAGCCAAGATATTTGGAAGCAGCCTAAGTGTCCATCAGCAGATGAATGGATAAAGAAGAGATGGTACATATACATAATGGGATATTATTCAGCCTTAAGAAGAAAACAAATCCTACCATTTACAACAACATGGATGGAGCTAGAGGGTATTATGCCCAGTGAAATAAGCCAGGTGGAGAAAGACAAGTACCAAATGATTTCACTCATTTGAGGAGTATAACAATGAAGGAAACCTGAAGGAACAAAACAGCAACAGACTATACACTCTAAGAAAGGACTAGCGGTTACCAAAGGGGAGAGCGGGTGGAGAGGGAGGGAGAAAGGGATTGAGGGGCATTATGATTGGCACACCTGGTGTGTAGGGGATCACGGGGAAGGCAGTACAGAGAGAAGACAAGTAGTGACTCTGTGGCCTCTTACTACACTGATGGGCAGTGACTGCAATGGAGTGTGGGGGGACTTGTTAACATGGGTAAATGCAGTAACTACAATGTTGCTCATGTGAAACCTTCGTAAGAGTGTATGTTAATGATATCTTAATTTTAAAAAAAAGGAAAGGAAGAAGGTGGGGTTGTTTACAATATACAGGCAAAAACAGATCAGTATTCTGGAAAGAGCTGAGACTGGGAAGAGAAGGGCGCAGGCTACATACAGTCTAGGTGCCACACCTGGGTAACTAAATTCTGGCTGGAAACTTAAAGCACACAGAATTGTTCATTCCAATCTGCTCTGAAAGTCAGTGTGAAGGTACTTTCAAGAAAGAGCATGTTATATTTTTATTTGAGAGTCTTTTAGTTTGATTTATAACTGTTAAGTATTTAAACTTAAGGTATGTGGGTCTCTTTGTTCTTTTTCCCTGGCCACACAAATACTAGGGACCTACCTCTCTGCCACCCACTGTAAAAACACAATGTAATAGCAACCTTCTATTCTGCACATATGGGTGCTTATGTATGTATGCATCTGTGTGCATGTGTGTGCAAAACTGAAACAAGTCTCGCAAAACAGTAATTACAGTTTACTGTGAGCAAGGCTTTTGGTATCTCTTACTCATTAGTGACGCTGGCATTACATTAGTTCTTCACAGAGCTGAGGGTGAAGGAGGTGGCCAATCTTTCAGTGACTGCACAATGTGTGAGGCACCTTCTGGGCATGTGAGGCCCTTTCCAAGCTGGCTGACCTGTTCTCATTTCTCAAGTTTCTCTGCTTGCCATCCCACTTTGAACTTGGGTGCTCTGAATGAACCAAGCTATTCTTCCCTTTTCACAATTGCTGCTCTTGTTATTCTCCCCTCTTAAGATCTGACTTAAATTCATAACTCTCCTTAAATTAAAATGCAACATAATGACTAAAACAACAGTAGTATGTAAATGTGCAAGCTGAATAAACATAAAATCAGAAATAGATTTTTGTTTACATTTTTTCAGTTCTTTAGTTCCTGCTGGATAGGCAGAAGAATTATAACCAAAAATTTCATAAAACAAGATGGAGAATCAGGAGCAAAAATAATCCTCAGATCAGAAAAGATCTAGTAATTGTGTAATGCTTATGTTATAGAATATTGTGCATGATGGACATTGAGCTGAAGTGTTAGAAAAGAAGTAATATGGGATGGACCTTTACCAAAGTTAAGGGTTTTGTGGATTTATAACATTGCAATGATGTATTTTAGACTGAACCACCTATTACAAAAATAGGCACTTAGAAAAAGTTAACACAGCTATGTTAGCGATATGATCCTCAATAGCATGAGGATTTTATTTCATCATGCTATTGTGCCATATTATGGAATATCATAGTACAGAGATTCTGCATCATCTCACACAAGCCTGTAAGCTGTACATTTAGATATACCACATTTCTATTTAAAAATACTAATAAACATCATTTACCACAAATGCCATCTTTTAAAAGCCTCTGTTAAATTCTAGCTGAAAGCCATCTTCCATAGAGATGTCTCTAGTATATTAACTGTATTTTGCGCATTTTTATATGCCTTCTTCATTACATATCAACTACTTCCAACAACTGTTCTTCCAAATACTCAGTCTTTGTCAACTCGGGCTTATTTTATGCATCATTGATTAAGCCTCAATTTATTCTCTATATCAAACATAATTATCATTTGGATTTATTTACATCTGAATAGTCCTAAAGGAGTATTTTCTTCTGTGCTTTGAACCCATATATAATGATCTAATTTCTCTTACAACATAATAATAATCTTTTATACTTCGATTGGATTTTCAATCAGTGAAACCCAACATGAAGATGGGGTTTATGAATTTGCCATCTTCGGGTTGGCACACCTTCAGAAATGAGAAGGTCCAGGTATGGCCTTATATACCTGTTGCCGGAGTGGCCGAGATGTCTGTCATTGGTTAGGGAAGGGCCCAGAAGAGGCAAGGTGAGGCCATTCCATTGTTTATCCATATGAACATGAAGTTATCCCATGTCAGTTTTATAGGAGCTGATATGGAGTGGAAGCTTGTGACCAAAAGTCAAGCATTTTCTATATGCAGTGGCAAAAATAAAAAAAACATTTCTAATGTTGTATGGGAACTCATTAAGTTCAAAACAAGTCTCTCTCAGAATGCAGTGACTGGGTTTTAATGCTCTAACCTAGGACCTCACTGAGTGCGAAATGGAAGTGGAATTAAATCCATTTTCTTTAATAATAGATTGGGTATCATTTGTATTATTAGCCCAAATTTGTGGGTAGCAGAAAATAAACACATCTTTGCTGAAGTAGGATATCATCAGACTATTAAAGACGGATTCACAAGAGTTTGACTGAAGTTTGTTCATTTATCTCTATACTGTTGGCATAATTTGTGTCTTTTATTCCATGAAATCTGCCCCCTTACAGGGATATAGGGAAGAACAGGTACTTTTTCCTACCTCTCCACTGTTTTGTCTGATTTGTTAAGCCAATTCAGGAGAATTTTAAAGTTATTTAGATGACCCAAAATGGACTGAATTTTATTTTTCACTTTGGTAAAGTTATTTATCTTAACATTTCCCATGAAGCATTAATTTCCCAGAAATTTAATGGTCATTTTACAGAATCCACTCCCCCAAAAAAAGAGAATTCCCAAGACATGAATGTTAAGAAATTTGTGCTTTATAGTTTTGAACTGGCATCATTACTACAGTATTTAATAGAAGTTTTATTTGTTAATATCATCCATACAGCTTGTGAACAGCTTGTGAGATAAATAGTGGAACAAGTATACAAATATTTAAAGAGAATGTGGGTGAAAAAATATAAACTTCCTGATTTCATGGATTTCAAAATATAAGAGTATTTACTTCAAGCCAAGGGGAACACAGTAATGCACTAGTTCCTAAAGTTGCATGAACAGAAACTGCCTTTATCAGCAGGGGAATTGTACATGCCATGAGGAGTATTCTGAAGAATATTCCTTAATGCTGGCTTTGGCCTTTTAAAGGCAAAGCATTCTTCAAGCCTTTTTTGGAAACCTCATTAACAGAGGGGCTACATGCCAGTAAGAACAAGATGAATCACTGGTTTTAAGCCCTTTACAGTTTTCTAAAACTGCTTTTACATTGTTGTTTTATTTGATCCCTGCAATAACCTTGTGAGGTTTGTAGAGCAGTGATTACTGGCTTAAAGTCATACAGCTTGTGAACAGGAAGAGCTGAGGTAAATAGTGGAACAGGGATACAAATATTAAAAGAGAATGTGGGTGAAAAAATATAAACTACCTGATTTCATGGATTTCAAAATATAAGAGTCTTTACTTCAAGTAAAGTCTTAAATCTGTCCATGTGTCTAAGAGGATTAAAGAGCTTAGACTGAGCACGAGTCTTAAGAAACGTTCAAAAATAAACCTTAGGCAAAGAAAACTTTGTTATACCTGTGTTGATTTCTTCAGCAGTCATCTAGTTGAGTATACTTCTCCAGCAATTCTTTTTGTGCCCTCCTTTGTCATCATTTTTTATCTATACCATTTCTTTTTTTTAAGGTACCATTGATATACAATCTTATGAAGGTTTCACGTGAGCAACATTCTGGTTACTACACTCCCCTCTCTTATCAAGTCCCACCACATACCCCATTACAGTCACTGTCCATCAGCATAGTAAGATGCTCTATCTATCCCATTTCTAAACATTCAAAATTCTTCCAAGTTAAAAATTCTCTCTTGACCCTATTTCTATTTCTTTCTCCTGCTTCCCTTTGCCAAAAGCTCTTCAAAAGAGTTGTCTATGTCCTGTCCCCAGCTACTTTCTTTGCATTCTTTATAAATCTATTGCAATAAGGTCTTTGCCCCACTGCTCCACAGAAACCAGTCCTGTTAAGATCATCACCAGTTTTATATTGCCAAATACACTGGCCACTGCCCAGCCCTTATTGCAGTTGATATCTTCCTTTTTGATTCACTTTTTTTCACTCGCTTTTGAGGAAACTGCACTTTGCTTTACTCTTACACTGGTGGCTCCGTCTCAGTCTCCGTTCTTGGATGGCATTCTTCTTCCTGACTTCTGAGTGTTGGAGAAACCCAAGGCTCAGTCCTCCATTTCTGCTCTCAGTGATTTCAATCAGCCTCATAGCTTTAAATACTACCTGTAATGTAATGACTTTTACAAATCTTTACCTTTAGTTGAGACCCTACACATATATCCACCTGCCTATTAAACATCTTTACTTGTATATCTAAAAGACATCACACACATATTAAGTAAAAAAATCTTACCTCTTGATATCCTCCCAGAAAAACTTGCTGCATCTTGTCCATCTCAGATAATGGAAACCTCACCTTTCCAATTGCTCAAGCTAAAGAATTTGGAGCCATCCTCAAGTCCTCCCTATGTTTCACACCCTACATCAAACCACAGAGAAATTGTATTCACCCTACCTTCAAAATATATCTACAATATGACTTCTAACCACCTTCATTAATCATTGTTATCTGAACTACTTTCATCTCTCACCTGATTATTGTAATCCCCTCCTACTGAGTCTCTCTGTTTCTCCCATGGGCCATCTACAGTCTCCTACTGGCATAGCATAAATCAGAGTGATGTTTTATAACATAAATCAGAACATGTCAGACATTTGCTCAAACTCTGCAAATGTTTCCCATTTATACAATGCGTTATGATTTCACTTTCCTCATCACGTGACTTCATTTCTAACTTCACCCAAGCCACACTGGTGGCAATTTTAAAACAATGATATGCCTGGGTACCATCCTTGGATATGGTCTAGAGTAGGATCCATTTTATATTTCTATTCAATTCTCCCATAGATTCCAGTGTGTGGTCATGATTCAGAATAACTGATAATGGAGTACAAATATCACTTCTGCTTTGTTCTAGGCTCTGAGATTGCAGGGATGGTAAATAGATGGTTTATATATGATAAAACAGACTTAAAAAATCAGTGTAGAATTATAAATAACAGCTGTAAGTTCTGTGCTGGACAATTTCAGATCAAAATCTGGTTATTTTAGAGGATAGATTTGAAATCAGAGGTCAGCTTTGATTTTTGAGAACTAAAAAGCAACATGGAGATTAACAAAAACAGTCCAGACAAACTCAAGATGCCCAAAAGTCATATACTAGAAGCTTTTGGACTCCACAGTGCCTACGTGCTTTTTGTTCCTCAAGAATTTTGTTAATTGTTTGGTTGCTTGATTTGCTTTATTCTTTTTTCCTCCCATTATGTTACTTTCAGGCAGGAATCTTCATGTTCTGAGCACTCAATCTAGTGTCTGGCATATGGTGACATTTAAACAGATAGTGAAGTTTGATGATTGAATGAATGGATAAAGAAACAGCGAATGAGTGGACAGGGATTAAAGATGGTGGTGTGAGAGGTGAGACAGAGGCTTCCTCCTAAAACTCCATATAATACGAAAATATAATTAATACAACTAACCCCGAGAGAGCAACAGGAAAGAGGACTGCACCAGACTGCATACACCTGAGGAAAAGAGCAGACCTCACAGAACAGGGTAATGTACCAAAGCTATGGCCCAGTGGGACCCAAGCCCTTCCACCACCCCAGCTCACTGGCGGGAGGAAAAGAAATGAAGCGGGGGACAGAGTGGAGGCCTGAGACTGCTGAATACCTAACTCCAGAGATCTGCTTGCATGATAATCTCGTGATTATGGGGTTGGAAAGCTAAGATAGGCAGAATTCCTGGAGAGACTGAAATTCCAGCTGCTTGTGGAAAGCAGGGATCCATATCTGGCTGCTCTAGGACAAAAGCTCATACCTGTGTGCTTGGCCCACTGGTTCAGGCAGTGGAGACAGGCATAGGAGCTGGGAAGCAGGAAACAGCTCTTTCCTCCCCCCAGGCACCAATACCACTCCCCTGCAACCCCCGAAATTGCTTCAGGGGCTGAGCAGCTCCAGAGAGTAGAGCTTCTGGGCAATAGAGAGGGCCATATACAAATATGAAATGCCAAAGGAACCTTGTCCAGAGTAAAATTATTAATACAATGCCCGAGAAAGATTTAAATGACATGGAACTCATGACTCTTCCTGAAAGGGAGTTCAAAATAAAAATCATCAACATGCTTATGGAGGCACAGAAAGACATCTAAGAACTCAGGAATGAATTCTGGTCGGAGACCCAATCATCGAAGAGCACAATGGAAGGTACTAAAAGCAGGTTGGATACGGTGGAGGAGACGATAAATGAAATTGAAACTAGAGAAGAGGAATACAAAGAAGCTGAGGCACAGAGAGAAAAGGGATCTCTAAGAATGAAAGAATATTGAGAGAACTGTGTGACCAATCCAAATGGAACAATATTTCACATTATAGGGGTACCAGAAGAAAAAGAGAGAGAGAAAGGGATAAAAAGTGTCTTTGAGGAGGTAATTGCAGAAAACTTCCCAAATCTGGGAAAGGAGATAATTCCTCAGGCCTAGGAGGTGCACAGATCTCCCAACACAAGGGACCCAAGGAAGACAACACCAAGACATATAGTAATTAAAATAGTAAAGATCAAGGATAAGGACAGACTATTAAAAGCAGTCAGAGAGAGAAATAAGATAACATACAAAGGAAAGCCCATAAGGCTAACATGACTTCTCAGCAGAAACCATACAGGCTAAAAGGGAATGGCATGATGTATTTAATGCAATGAAGCAGAAGGGGCTGAACAAAGATTACTTTATCCAGCAAGATTATCATTTAAATTTGAAAGAGGGATTAAACAATTTACAGAT
This sequence comes from Manis javanica, assembly GCF_040802235.1. Classification (NCBI taxonomy): domain Eukaryota; kingdom Metazoa; phylum Chordata; class Mammalia; order Pholidota; family Manidae; genus Manis; species Manis javanica. The sequence continues at coordinate 15,041,997 of NC_133165.1, forward strand.
AAGCAAAAGCTGAGAGAATTTACCTCCCACAAATCATCTCTACAGTGTGTTTTGGAGGGACAGCTATAGATGGAAGTGTTCCTAAGGTTTAATAGCTGTCACCAGAGGTAATAAAACCACAGTAAATAAAGTAGAACAGCTAATTACTAAGCAAATGCCAAATTAAAGTAACTATCCCAAAAGTCAATCAGGGTATAGACAAACAGTACAGAATATGATACCTAATATATAAAGAATGGAGGAGGAAGAAAAAAGAGGAGAAAAAGAAAAGAACCTTTAGATTGTGTTTGTTATAACATATTAAGTGAGTTAAGTTAGACTCTTAGATAGTAAGGAAGTTAACCTTGAACCTTTGGAAACCATGAATCTAAAATCTCCGATGGGAATAAGTACATACCTAACGATATCACCCTAAATGTAAATGGGCTGAATGTACCAATCAAAAGACATCGAGTCACTGAATGGATAAAAAAACAAGACACCTCTATGTGCTGCCTACAAGAGACTCACTTTAAACCCAAAGACATACACAGACTAAAAGTGAAAGGATGGAAAAACATATTTCTTGCAACTAACAGGGAGAAAAAAGCAGGAGTTGCAGTACTTGTATCAGACAGAATAGACTTCAAAACAAAGAAAGTGACAAGAGACAAAGAAGGACATTACATAATGACAAAGGGGTCAATCCAACAAGAAGATAAAACCTTTATAAATATCTATGCTTCCAACACAGGAGCACCTACATATGTGAAACAAATACTAACTGAATTAAAAGGGGAAATAGAATACAATGGATTCATTCTAGGAGACTTCAACACTCCACTCACTCTCAAGGACAGATCAGCCAGACAGAAAATAAATAAGGAGACAGAGGCACTGAACAATGCATTAGAACAGATGGACCTAACAGACATCTACAAAACTCTACACCCAAAAGCAGCAGAATACACATTCTTCTCAAGTGCACATGAAACATTTTCAAGAATAGATCATATTCTAGGCCACAAAAAGAGCCTCAGTAAGTTCAAAAAGATTGAAATTGTACCAGCCAGTTTCTCAGACTGCAGAGGTATGAAACTAGAAATAAATTATGCAAAGAAAATGAAAAATCCCACAAATACATGGAGGGTTCACAACATGCTCCTAAATAACCTATTGATCAATGACCAGATAAAAACAGAGATCAAGCAATATATGGAGACAAATGACAACAATAATTCAAACCCACAAAATCTGGGACGCAGTCAAGGCCATGCTAAAAGTATACAGGCCTATCTCAGTAAAGAAGAACAATCCCATATATGCAGTCTAAACTCACAATTAATGAAACTAGAAAAAGAAGAACAAATGAGGCCCAAAGTCAGTAGAAGGAGGGACATAATAAAGATTAGAGCAGAAATAAATAAAATTGAGAAGAATAAAACAATAGAATCAATGAAAGCAAGAGCTGGTTCTTCAAGAAAATAAACAAAATAGATAAACCCCAAGCCACACTTATCAAGAAAAAAAGAGAGTCTACACACATAAACAGAATCAGAAATGAGAAAGGAAAAATCACTGTGGACACCACAGAAATGCAAAAATTACTAGACAATACTATGAAAAATTATATGCTAAAAAACTGGATAACCAACAAGAAATTGACAACTTTCTAGAAAAATACAACGTTCTGATGCTGACCATGGAAGGAACAGAAAATCTGAACAGACATTTATGGACAATGAAATTGAACTGGTAATCAAAAAACTGCCTAAGAACAAAACTCCTGGACCAGATGGCTTCACTGCTGAATTTTATCAAACATTTAGTGAAGACCTAATATCCATCCTCCTTAAAATTTTCCAAAGAGAAGAAGAAGAGGGAATACTTCCAAACTCATTCTATGAGTCCAGCATCACTCTAATACCAAAACCAGGCAAAGACACCACAAAAAAGGAAAATTACAGACCAATATCCCTGATGAATGTAGATGAAAAAACACTCAACAAAATATTAGCAAAATGAATTAAAAAATATATCAAAAGGATCATACACCACAACCAAGTGGGATTCATCCCAGGGATACAAGGATGGTACAACATTCGAAAATCCATCAACATCATCCACCACATAAACAAAAAGAAGGACAAAAACCACATGATCATCCTTTCATGATAAAAACTCTCAACAAAATGGGTATAGAGGGCAAGTACCTCAACATAAAAAAGGCCATATATGGCAAACCCACAGCCAACATCATACTTAACAGCAAGAATCTGAAAGCTTTCCCTTTAAGATTGGGAACAAGACAAGGATGCCCACTCTCCCCAGTTCTATTCTACATAATACTGGAGGTCCGAGCCACAGCAATCAGACAACACAAAGAAATAAAAGGCATCCAGATAGGCAAGGAAGAATTTAAACTGTCACTGTTTGCAGATGACATGATATTGTACATAAAAAAACCCAAAAGTATCCACTCCAAAACTACTAGATCTAATATCTGAATTCAGCAAAGTTGCAGGATACAAAATTAATACACAGAAATCTGTGGGATTCCTATACACTAATAATGAACCAGCAGAGAGGGAAATCAGGAAAACAATTCCATTCACAATTGCATCAAAAAGAATAAAATACCTAGGAATAAACCTAACCAAGGAAGTGGAAGACATATACCCTGAAAACTACAAGACACTCTTAAGAGAAATTAAAGAAGATGCCAATAAATGGAAACACATCCCGTGCTCATGGATAGTAAGAATTAATATTGTCAAAATGGCCATCCTGTCTAAAGCAATCTACAGATTTAATGCAATTCCTGTTAAAATACCAACAGCATTCTTCAATGAACTAGAGAAAATCATTCTAAAATTCATATGTAACCACAAAAGACCTTGAATAGCCAAAGCTATTCAGAAAAGGAAGAATAAAGCAGGGGGTATTATGCTCCCTAACTTCAACTATACTACAAAGCCACAGTAATCAAGACAATTTGGTACTGGCAAAAAAACAGACCCATAGACCAATGTGACAGACCAGAGAGCTCTGATATAAACCCAAGCATATATGGTCAATTAATATATGATAAAGGAGCCATGGATATACAATGGGAAATGACAATCTCTTCAACAGATGGTGCTGGCAAAACTGGACAGCTACATGCAAGAGAATGAAACTGGATTATTGTCTAACCCCATACACAAAAGTATACTTGAAATGGATTAAAGACTTAAATGTAAGTCATGAAACCATAAAACTCTTAGAAGACAACATAGGCAAACATCTTCTGAATATAAGCATGAGCAACTTCTTCCTGAACCCATTTCCTTGAGCAAGGGAAACAAAAGCAAAAATGAACTCATGGGACTACATCAAACTAAATAGTTTCTGTACAGCAAAGGATACCATCAACAGAACAAAAAGGCATCCTACAATATGGAAGAATATATTTATAAATGACATATGCGACAAGGGGTTAACATCCAAAGTACATAAAGAGCTTACACACCTCAACACCCAAAAAGCAAATAACCCCATTAAAAAATGGGCAGAGGACATGATGAGACAGTCCTCCAAAGAAGAAATTCATATGGCCAACAGACACATGAAAAGATGCACCTCATCCCTAATCATCAGGGAAATGCAAATTAAAACCACAATGAGATACCACCTCACACCAGTAAGGATGGCCAGCATCGAAAAGACTAAGAACAACAAATGCTGGCAAGGATACAGAGAAAGGGAAACCCTCCTAACACTGCTGGTGGGAATGTAAGCTAGTTCAACCATTGTGGAAAGCAATATGGAGGTTCCTCAAAAAACTAAAAACAGAAATACCATTTGACCCTGGAATCCCACTCCTTGGAATTTACCCAAAGAATACAACTTCTCAGATTAAAAAAGACGTATGCACCCCTATGTTTATTGCAGCACTTTTTACAATAGCCAAGATATGGAAGCAACCTAAGTGTCCATCAGTAGATGAATGGATAAAGAAGATGTGGTACATGTATACAATGGAATACTATTCAGCCATAAGAAAGAAACAAATCCTACAGTTTGCAACAACATGGATGGAGTTGGAGGACATTATGCTCAGTGAAATAAGCCAGGTGGGGAAAGACAAATGCCAATTGATTTTCCTCATTTGTAGAGTATAACAATGAAGCAACACTGAAGGAACAAGTCCCAAGAAGGGACTAGTGGTTACCAACTGTGAGGGGTGTAGGAGAGTGGGTGGGGAAGGAGGGAGAAGGGGATTGAGGGATGTTATGTTTAGTACACATGTTGTGGGGGTATAACGGGGAGAACAGTGTAGCACAGAGAAGGCACATAGTGGATCTGTGGCATCTTGCTGCACTGATGGACAGGTGACTGCAATGGGGTGTGGTGGGGACCTGATAATAAGGGTAACTGTAGTAACCACATTGTTTTTTCATGTGAAAACTTCATAAGAGTATATATCAATCATACCTTAATAAAAAATAAAAAAAGAAACAGTGAATGAACAAAAAGTAAACTGAGAGGGAGAGAGAATGAACAAAAGAAGAAAGAGAGGGAGGAAAAGAAAAAGGAGAGACTCCTAGGCATTTGACACACCTTAATCTTCTTACATTTTAGTAGTGTGACTTTAAACAAAATGCTTATGCCTCGTGCTTCACTTTCTTCTGCTGTATCCAACAGTTAATTACAGAGATTAAAGAATTTACCATCTTATTTGCAGATTTGGAAGCAAATCCAAATTTGAGGGTTGGAAGTAAAATGAGGAGCATAATGACCTCTTGGCATGAAAGGAAGTAGTTGCTAGGGCATCAGATTGGCTGAAACATTCCAAAGTTCCTCCTTGGATGAGTGCCTGGTGTGGGATTTAACCATAGAGCTTACAAAAGACTTTATTATTGTTGGCTGTTGGAATCCCTGACCCCTTTGGTCTTTCATTCTGTAACATACATTTCTTTCACCCTAATATACTGCTCACCCACATGAAATTTACAATGAACTATTAGCTCTAGTATGTTTTTTCTTCTTATGGTTATGCCTGTGAATACATTCCCTGTGTGAATTTGTATTATTTCTTTATTTTTAGCTTTCTGTTTCTTTGGTACTATGTTTCTCCTTGCCTCACAGAATGAAATATATTTTGTTAGACTTCCCCTTTTTATAGGTTCTTCCTGATCCTCCAGAGAATTATTAGAGCTAGATTACTTATGTTAACTGATGGCCAATCTTAGTGTAACTTCTTTGACCAGACAATCAATAATTCAGCTTTAACCACAAAATTTCATAGAACTCTTTTCAAAAGTGGAATGTTCAGTATTATCCCTTAAATGCTGAGAAATTTTAAGTATATCCATACCTTTAATACCTGAATTTAATTAATTTTAAGATAAACTCCTAATTTCTACTCTGGCTGTACCTTTTCCCATTTTTTCTATAAATATTAATAAACCGTGAAAAATAAAATACATGAGAGAAGAAAAGATCTACTGAAATTCACTAGGAGAGTTACAAGGACTAATTGAATAGACATGAAAAACATGGGAAGGGCTGTGTCAAAATGTACAAATTAAGTTTGGAAATATGTTCATAATAAAGATGAAATTATCAGCCACCATGGTGACCACAGTTAATAATCCTGTATTGTGTATTTGAAAGTTGCTGAGTCAGTAGATCTTAAGTGTTTTCACTACAAAAAAAATGGTAACTAGGTTAGATCTGGTGCATGTTAACTAGCCTTATTGTATAAAATAAAGTATTCATTTTATAATATATATATATATATATATAAACACCGTTCTGTAGACCTTAAACTTACACAATGTTATCTCAATAAATCTGAGAAAAAATTATCAGCTGCTCAGTATAATAATATGAGGCAGAAGGCCAACCAAGTATTCATTCTGCATAGGCGGTGTCCATCTAACTCTAAAATAATTATAATTAACATAGCTCCTAAATCCTCTGGAATGCCTTCTCAAGAAATACCTATCCAAGGGGAAATTAATTATCAAGTTACATTAATATAGCAATATAAATGTTCTCTGTTCTGTACATTCAATGCATTATTTTACCACTTGAAAAAACTGTGAAAAACTATTATGCTTAATAAACTGTTATTCTTCGGCAGAGTAGAAGAACAATGTGCAGTCACAAAAATATGCTCAAAACCAACAACCATTAAAGCACCATAAAAATGCAGAATGAAAATGGGCACATTAGTAATTTAACTGTAGCATTGTTTTTTAAAAATATGTAATAATATTTTCTAATAAATTATGAATTAGTATTTTAATAAACACTAAAGCTATAAGTAGAATTTAAAAATGTTAATGGTGATGTCATTTTGTAGATTATCAAATACAAAGAGAGATGTATTTCCATTGTTTACCTGATAAGAAATGGAAAACATGTTCAAATTCCTGACTTTGTCTCATAAGAAGTCAATATGACTGTGATATGATTAGACTTCTGGGACTTTATAACTCCATTTGGTCTTATTTGTAGGCTGTATATTTCTACCATATTACTTATTTGAATGTGTATTTAGAATAATGGTTTCCTAAATTTACTTCAGGATTTTTCTGCCATAAAGATGATTCATTCTTACAGTGCTTTTAAAACAGGAGGAAAAGAAACTAAGTTTTCTTGTGTATTTGCTGTTTATGAAAACAAGTTTTACATACATTGTATGTAATGACAGCTGAACATATCTCTGATTTTCATTTCTTTTTGAATCTTTATTGTTTCTCCTAAAACTCACCTCATTCAGTAATGGAAGCATTCATTCAACAAATACATTTTTGTGGAAGATGCTGTTCTAGTCACTAGAGATGCAGTGGTAAACAAAATGTTTATTCAGTCAACAAACATCTGCCTAACCTTCACATGCTAGGCATCATTCTAGGCATCTGTGATATGCCAAAAAGAAAACTTATAAAGGCTCTTTCACTCATGAAACTTATAACCTAGCAAGTTGGAGCAGGTTAGCAGACAGTAAACAATAAATAGAAATAAATAAATCACCTGGTATGTTAAAAGATGATAAATACTATTGAAAAGAATAAAGTATAGAAATATGAAAGGATCAGGAATCCCAGAGATGCAGAGGTGGGGACAGTCTGCACTTTTCAGTGAGGTGGTGAGGGTTGGCTTCACTGAAATCTAGGGAAGAGCATTCCAAGCAGAAGGAAAAACTAAAGCAAAGACTGTAACTTGGGTGGGTGATTGACTTATTGGAGGAGCAGTGAGGTTGCCAGAGAAGAAAGGGCATGAGGAGAAGGGCAGGGGCAGGGAGCCAATGGTTATTGCTCATTAGAAGATTTTTGCTTTTGTACTGAGTTGAAGGCGAAACCATTGCAGTGTTTTGAGCAAAGGTGTGAGCTGATCTCACTACAGTTTAACAAGATCACCATAGATGCCTCTAGCTATTTTAAGAATGAACTTAAGAGGGCAAGGTTAGAAGTAAAGAGACCAGTTAAAAAGTTTTTACAGTAATTTAAGTGAGAGTAGATGACCCAGACATCATGAGTTGAGCAGGAAGGTCCAGCTACCAATCCCAGAGGTAGCTGGATCCTCCTCTTTGGAGGATGGAGAAGGTCATAGCAAAGCCTGCTACCCAACACAGGAGCCCACAGACCTCCACATACTGGATCTTGTAAGAGTTCAGAGCTGCCAACGAGGACTGGATACACAGGTGCTCCTTGACACACCTGGAAGCCATGAAAATGGGTCTGATGCAGAATGTGGCAAAGGTAAAGCAAACACCAGTAACTAAAGTTAGTGTGAAGGTTGAAATACAGAAGCAGGAAAATCAACTACATCTAAAAATTAAGGGAATCACTAAATAAAAGGTGGTAAAGAAGACATAATATATATAAAACATGAAGGAGGGGGAGTTAAAAATGTAGTGCTGTTAGAATGCATTAGAACTGAAACCACTATCAACCTAACGCAGACTGCTATATATGTACAGCCTCACATATAAACTACATGGTAGCCAAAAACCAAAAACCTCTAAACAGATACACAAAAATAAAGAGAAGGAAATCCAAGCACAACACCAAAGAACGTCATCATGCAAAAGGGAAGAGGGCAAATGAAGAAGAAAGGATCACAGAACAACAAAAACAACCAGGAAACATTTGACAAAATGGCTATAAGTACATACTGATCAATAATTTCTTTAAATGTAAATGGACTAAATGCTCCAATAAAAAGACATGGGATGACAATGGATAAACAAGACCCATCTATACGCTACCTATAAGAGACTCACTTCAGACTCGCTAAGGACACATACAGAGTGAAAACAAAAAGATGTTCCATGAAAATAGGAATTAACAAAAAAGCTGGAAGAGCCGTACTTAAAAAAATAGACTTCAAAACAAAGACTGTAACAAGAGACAAAAGGCATTACATAACGATGAAGGTCTCAATCCAGCAAGAAGATACAATAATGGTGAATATATATGCACCCAACACAGGAGCACCTAAATATGTAAAACAAATATTCATTGTCCACGTGAAATTCACATATAACTGGACATCCTGTATTTCATCCGGCAACGGTGGTTGTGGGAAAAGGAGAAGGGAAAATGGATTCTGAGCAGGCAAGCAAAAGTTGCCCACATCAGGAAGTTAAGAAAGGCTTTCCATAGGTTACCAGGATCATGACGAGAGATGAACGATTTGCCAGCAAATTTTACACACTATTTCCATCTTCAAAAACCTTTGATGAATCTCTGTCAGTCAATGTACTACACAAAGTTCATTCTATTTCATAGGAAAAGCTAGAGCATCTTGATCTATGCTGGGCCTCCCTTTCGAGTCTCAGATCCTCCCAGTTCCCTACAGCACATGTCTTCTGCTTTGGACACAGGACAGCTTGTAATTCCCCTGCAGAAAATGTCCGCCTGCCTTTGCGTATCTTGTTTCCCCTTCCGGGAATAACCTCCCCTCCCTTATTTCACTTGAAATATGATCACTCATCTTTAAGTACCTAACTCAAACAGTACCACCAATAGTATCTTCTCTCTATTCTCATAACAAATACGTAAGCAAAACATAACTTTATGATTACATTGCAATGCTTTATACTTTCTTATTTGGGTGTCAATTCTCTGCTTGATGACAATTTCCTTGATGTCAGAAATGTATCATTTAGGGTTTTTAAAAAATCCTAAAACCTTCTACTTGGCACACTAATAGGTGTTCTATCAATATCTGTTGAATGTATCAAAACATGTATATTTAAATGTTAACATCTGAGCATTTTTGCATTTGAAAGTTAATAATTTAAGTATGTAGTTCTACAGTTTCAAAGAAAAAAATTGAAAGTCTTCTTAACCTTGTTTTAGGAAATATTTCTTTGATACCAAAAGTGAAATCCATAAAGGAAAAAAGAGCTAATTGGAGTTCATTAAAATTAAAATCAGTTGCATTTCAAACACCGCCACCAAGAATGTGAAAAGGTGATCTACAGACTGGGAAGAGCTATTGGCAAGTCATCCATCTGAGAAATGATTCTTATCCAAAAGATATAAAGAAGAGTCTTATATGTCAGTAATTAAAAGATAACCCTATTAGTAAATGAGCAAAGAATTTGAACAGAGATGTCCCCAAAGGAGATATACATATGGTTCACAGACATATGAAAAGATGCTCAACATCAGTCTTTAGGAATTACACATCAAAACCACAAAAGGATACCACCTCATACCTACTAGAATAGCTGTTACAAAAAGATAGACAATAACAATTTTTTGTGAGGGTGTAGGAAATTAGAACTCTCATTACTGCTAGTGAGAATGTAAAGTGGAGCAAACACCATTTTTTTTTAAGCAATTCTTCAAAATACTAAACAAAAAATTACCATATGATCCAGCAGTTCTACTCCTAGGAATCTACCCAAGAGACTTTAAAAACTTATGTCTACATGAAGACTTGTATAAAAAAAGTTCACACTAGTATTATTCATAATAGCCAAAAAAGGTAGACACAATCTAAGTGTTATTACCTGATGAATATACAAATAACATGCAGTATATCCACATGATGGAATACTAGTCAGCAATGAAAGAAACACTGATAAGATGCTAGAATGTGAATGCATCTCAAAAACGTTATGCCCAGTGAAAAAGCCAATCACAAAAAAATATTCTGTGATTCCATCTGTGTGACAGTTACTGAATAGGCAAATCTATAGTGACAGAAAGTAGATGAATGGTGCCGAGGGCTGGAGGTGGGGGTCAGCTGTATATGATTGCTGATGGGTTTGTGGTTTCTATTTGGGGTGATGAAAATATTCTCAGATTATGCTAATAGTTGCACAACTCTTTAAAAATACTAAACGCCACTGATGTGTATACATTAAATGGGTGAATTTTGTGGTATGTAAGTTGTAACTCAATAAAACTGTTTAAAATTAGCACTGGATTTTCCTTTCATTCAGCCAGCTGTTATTTTGGTTAAAGTGCCACCACTAATTTTAAAGATTATCTACATAAAAATGATTTGGAACAAAAGTTATATATTCTTTTTCTAAGATATAAACCACAGCTTTATGTGGTGTTTCTACTCAGCAATTATGAAAATATATTAAGCTCACCATAAAATATACTTAAGGTGGATTAAATAAAATATTGCACATTCTTAAATATAAACATTTCATAAAAACATCAGAAAAAAATTTGAGGGTTTGAAGATTTTACCATGGGTACTCCCAAATTCTAAAGTAGTGTAAAGACTATGCATTACACATCTGTTGCTTAAAGGAATTAGGTTAACATATTAAGAGATTTATTTTAGTTGTTTGATTAGTGTTTATGTTTAGTTAAATTTCTCTTACCTTGAACCAATAAAAACATGCAATTTTTAAACAAGACTTTAATGGACCTCAGGTGCAGAGAATTGGAATAATCATTTTTCTAATTAGAAAATTAACATCATTCAGTTGCACTGAACAAATATTTGTTGAATGTGTGTGTGTGTGTACATACTTTTATATACACACACACACTATATTCCTGGTACTTTTCTATATCATATAGCATGTATAATTTTATCCTCTTGATTTATATATACTGATTAAAGGTGATACTGAAAAGAGGAGATGAACTAAACTGGGAATTCAAAATTCTGCATTTTCATTCAAATTAACTCTTATTACCTGAGTCTAAGTTTCTCTAAAGTTCTTTAGGGTTCTAGAATCCTAGTAGGTTTTCAATTACATAGAACATTTTTCAAAGCTAAAATTTTTCTAGTAATCCATAGTTTCTGAAAAAAATACCTGTTTTAGTGGACTAGGGAAAGTTCTCGGTGTGAGAAGGTAGACTTTCTAGTAAAACTGAAGCTTGCCTCATTACTTGTAAGTAGTATACAGACTTCAAAGGTGTTTGCTATTACGACAAAAATCCTCTAATATCATACCTCAGTTACCCCAAATATGGATGTAACTACCTGGCAACTGGCTCTAGCCTTTTTCCCTAAACAAGTTCAGTTGCTGCATAATGATTATAAACTGCCTTTTCTCAGCTCAATGTATGGATAGTTGTATCCTTTACAAAGGTCACAATCAATGTTTTGAATTTTGTGTCCATAAAGACTATGTAAAAGGTTAGTTTTTTGTTAGCTTCACGGTAACACAACTCTACATTGTATGCGGTGTTGCATGCCCCAGGGGAGGGGCATAACTTTGGAAAGGGAAAGGCAGTTCTTTTCCCCTGAGAGGAATTCCTAGGGTCCTTCTCAGCGCTGATCCCTCAGCAAGCAGCAGTGCCAGCAGTGAGAGGAATGGGGACTCTGAAGGGGGGCTAGGCTGCAGCATCCTCTTCAGCATTCCCACAGATCTGAGAACCACTTACTTCTTTTGCTAGATAATTCGAAGTTCAGTATCTGAAATTAAGCAATTCAGTAATATCTTCAAAGTAACAGGTTTGTAGCTCCAGCTAATACCTTTAGATACCCTCTTAAGACTGACACCGTCTTATCTTGACCTTTTAATTTAGATTCCCACAGCTGTTTCTCCATGTGTTAGGTTCTTGAGCTTATCGATATTCCTTGCCATTTGTATGCTTCCTCTTTCTGTTTTTTTTCTATATTTTTACTGATGTATAGTTGACATACAATATTGTATTCATTTCAGGTGTACAACAAAGTGATTCAACATTTATATACATTATGAAATGCTCTCCACAGTAATGTAGTTACCATCTGTCACCATACAAAGTATTACCGACTGTATTCCCTATGCTGTACCTTTGTCCCCGTGACTAATTTATTTTATAATTGGAAGTTTACATCTCTTTCTCACTTTTATCTTTCCCACTGCTTTTATGATGCTTTCTGTTCTCCCTCTTTTCTCCTATATTGTTTTGCTCTAATGTGACAATTGCATTACTAAAAATCATGAGAAGTGTGTGACTGTACAATGAAAAGCACACGGCTTGTAAAAAACAGAGGTTTGCAGCACAACACTAAACACATGACCAATGATAAGAAAAAAGAAGTAGGAAACTAATAAAAATGTGTCACAGTTTTATACATTAAATGGTCAAGAATTGCAAAAATACTTTAATAAATATGACTCTTTACTTTGAAAAAGACCAGAGATTTTATGAAGTGGGTGGCAGAAGGTGTGTGTTATTGTGAAGTGGTGGAAGGAGGGGTATTGAAGTCAGATGCGAAGCTGTAACAGATATGGAATGTTTGACTCAAGGCATGAGATGTACTGAGATTGATGGTAGATGTTTAAGGAATGTGCATGTGTGCATTTTGTGTATTCCCACATGCTTGGGTCAGCTGGGTCCAGTTTTCTGTGTTTAGTCAGTTCTCAGGAATGAAGTTGTACATAAAAAACACAATTTACATGTTAAAATTGTTTCTAATATACCTATTGTGATAGAATAAATACATCTTTACTAAACAAGCATTATAACTGAATTGACTGTACTTTCTTTTTCTTACTTTTTTATTTCAACTTGGTTGGTCTCTTTTCCTCTTAGCACTTATTTCTCCCTAATCATTGCATTGTCTTCACTGCCAAACTTCTCTAATACAGCTTGGCTGGAAGGCATGCTTCTGAAGCCATAGATCTGGACTCTAGGCAACCCCTTCAAAAAAGGGGAAAAATCAATCCCAGTTTAATCCCTTTCAGCCTCCTTCTTATGGATTGTGTGCATTTATGACTTTTATGTTGCTCACAATGTAGAAATCAAGACTCTTTTATGCTATACCTTTGTTCCAGCTTGGCCAGCTTCACAGTGGGAATAACCTTTAAAAGAAAAATGTGTAAGTTCTTTTTCTGAGCATCATTGAAAATGAAGCTTGCAAATGCACACAGGATCTTAAATAAAAAATATAAAGTATTAGTTTCTGTGTCATTATTTAATAATATGCTGTTACATATATATAATATTGTTTACTGATAATAAATTTTTTATATAATTGATAAAAAATAGCTGCCACTTATTGAATGTTTAGGATACAACAGTGCTTTGTGCTATGTGGAATATATACACATGTATTAGCTCCCAATTAAATGTATCTGTTAACCTGTCTGAATTACCCATCTACCTTAATATTTTAATCTCAATTAAGAGTTTTCTTAGCAACTTATTCATCCACAAATTTCTCTTAGAGTTGTTCTTGTGTCTCAGTGTGAAAGCTCTATCAGTTTCATTTTCCTAGTTCATGAATTTTAAATTGAAGAAAAAGAAAACCCTAAATGCCACTTCTTTTTCCTTCCCCACAGCGCTTGTCCAATGGCTCTATAGACTCAACTGATGAAACTAGTCAAATAGTGGAACTTCAAGAATTGCTCGAAAAGCAAAATTACGAAATGGCCCAAATGAAAGAACGCCTAGCAGCCCTTTCTTCTCGAGTGGGAGAGGCGGAACAGGAAGCCGAGACAGCAAGAAAAGATCTCGTTAAAACCGAAGAAATGAACACGAAATATCAGAGGGACATTAGGGAAGTAAGTGATTCATAACACTTTTAGTCTTTGCTTTCTGAATGCTGCCTCAGAGACGCTTTTTCCAAATTTCCCCTAGTAGCACGTATACTTGACATGTTCTCAACAGACCATAATTGGGATATATTATATTAGCTATGAAACTCGTTACTAAGGTAAAAATAGTTTACTGCATCACCACTTTAAATATGTATGAAATGAAAATTTGGTATCATCTCTCAGAATAAAAACTTTTTACAGCTTTTAATGAATTTTTAACATTCTAAGCTGTTAATTTTAAATAACCTTAGATGTGGGTATGAATAATGAATTGCTATATTCTTAATATAGGGGAATACTCAAATATATTATTTTAAATTTTCTCTTCTTATTCTGGGTTTTATGTCTATAAATGTATATGTGTGAATCTGGGAACCTTTTTCTACGTATTTAGTTCTTGCTAGACTTAGCATCACTCCATCTCTTTAAAAAGGAGAGTTCTTGAAGGTTACTCCAGAAGGTACAAGGTAGTGGTTTATCTCTGACGTTGCCTCATCATCTTACCAGCTTAAAATCTTCACTTTCTCACTATTTTCAATGAAAGGAGAATTATATTTATGAAAATTTTATTTTATGACCTTTCACCTTTTCTGCTTTTTGTATTGTTTTAAATCAATTTTTTTTTAAATTTATTTTGTATGTAGTTAACTAGTTATTGGAGTTAACTCTGTGTATCCATTTCTTTTCTTCTCATTCTCTCTCTAACCCATTTTGTCATAGTTGTGCCTCCACTGTGGCACTAAAGCAGTTCTTACCCAAGTCAATGTGGGCCTCCGTGCTGTTGAATCCAGCGTCACTTCTCAGTCCTTTGAAGCACTTGGTCCAGTTCCCCTCCCTGGAGCACTTCCTCATTTAGCATGCTACGCTCTCCTGAGTGTCCTCCACCTTTACCTGCTGCCCCTTCCCAGGCTCCTTGACGGGCTCCACTTCTCCTCTCCAGCCTTGGAGTGCTCTCTCCCTTCTTAATCTGCCTTCACTCCCCTGGAAAATTCATGCAACGTCATGGCTCTACGACCCACCCATTGCCTTATAATTCCCAATTTAAACGTCCAGCCCCTCCTTGTCTCCTGATTTCCAGATGCCTATCTATACAGCTAATGGGTATCTCAAAGTTGACACATTCCAGACTGTTTTCTTGTTATTCTCCCAAGCAACCAGGCCTTCTTGCAGTCTTACACATCATTGTCACTCAAACCAGAAACCTTGGAGCTGTCCTTGGTACCTCTCTTCATTCACACACTGCATTTGATTCAGTCATATAAACTCTTATTTCCAACATATCCATAAGGTGAGCTCTTCTCACGTCTTCCTTATTCCACACAACCATCCTCTCTCTGTGGCTGATTGCAATCTTCTGACTGGTCCTCCCGCCTCTGCCTTTTGCCCACTTTGGTCTATATTCACCCCAGCGGCCTGAGTTGCCCATTTCATGGTAAGTCAGCTCAAGTTGCTTTTCTGCTTAAAACTCTTCAGTGGCTACCTACCCTATTTATGGTAAAGTCAAAGGCCTTGCAGTGGCCTGCAAGCCATGTACAGTCTCCACTACCACCCTTCTGACTTCTTGGAACTCACCTCCTACCCTTTCATTTTAGCCCGTACTGTTCAGTTAAGGCAGGCTCTTAAATAGGCCAGCCTTATTCTTTTGCATTTTCTTTACTCTGCATTTTCCCTAATGTTTTCTTTTCCCAGAGAAGTGCTCCCTAGCCTTGTTATTTACACATATACATTCTCCCTCATCTTTTTTTTTAATCCCACCACACATATTGCAGGATGACACATTATACTGTACTGATTTAGTGGTTCATCACATGCCTCCCTCTCCAGTGTACAAAAAGATCCACAAGGGCCGGGATTCTTTGTTTAGGCTTGTTTTGTTCACTGTTCTATTCTCATCACCTGCACAACTATTGAGCATATAATTGGCACTCTATGAATTTTTGTTGAAAGAATGGATATTTATCGGTGTTTGATGTAGACATCAAAAGGCATGGATAAAATGAGAACATGTACTAAAACAATGCCTGCTGTCTCTGAAAAAGAGAGATGATCCACAAAGTGGCAGCGTGCTCTCCCACCACACAGAAAATGGTGCTGTACACTCTCCCTGCTTACATGGATCAGCAAGTACAGATACATCTCTCATCTTCACTCCTGACAACCTGGACTCTGAGAACTTATAAAGCAGATGAGTGCTTGCCTCAATCACTGTTGAGGAATATTAAGATTTCTGGCAGGCGAACCACCAAGGCTATTTCCTGAGCTTTTGCCCATTCTGTGTTTCTGTGTTCTCTTAGCCCCAGAGATGCAGCTGTTTTCTTTTCATTTAACACTCACCTCCTCTATTCATGCTCATCTAATCCAGTGTCACTAACAGAGAGCCCAGTATTTCCAGCTCCCTCTTTCTTGTTGCCTATGCAAAAATAGCCCCTTGATTCTACTAGTCTTTGGGTGGAGGTACCAAAAGACAAAAAGCCAGATCAGATGGAAAATACCAGTCATCCGATGCCAGGCATTTGTTCATCAGGAATCCTTTCTAATACGTAAGGTGTCCTGCTTTCACAGGAAATGCTCTGAAGTATAACCGTTCTTATTAGCTCTATAATTCCTATGTAGTTGTAATTTATTAGCATATTTGAATATTTATTGAGAAAGGACCATCATTCACCTCTGAAGGGAGATTGCAAACACAACTGCTCTCAGAGCCAGGCAGTATGAGGATGTGAGGTGCCAGCTGCAGCATTCATGGGCGACAGAGTCAGTGGGACCTGGACAAGGAGCCCACACTCTGCCTGCCTTTTGGATTATCGTGTGTGTGTGCGTGTGTGTGTGTGTGTGTGTGTGTGTGTGTGAATTAAGGACACTGTAAAGACCAAATAAAATATTTCCAAAAAGATTCAGGTCACAGGCCACAGACCTCTGGTTTGCTGCTAGGAATTTCTTGACCAACCATGGAAACTACTATTGATGCATTCAATTTAGTTTCTCTCTATAATTGTCCTGTAAGGATTGTCATTATCCACATTTGTTTCCCAGAGAAGTAAAATGACTCATCCAAGGCTTATGCACCACCCTCCCCCTACGACCCCATATCACCAGGAGGACACAGGATCAGCCTCATTTCAAAACCTGTGCTTCGCCCACTATGAAGAGCTTCTGAAATCAGTGAGAAACAATTGTTTATTCAGTAAGAGCAGCTATCATAACAGATGCAGCTGCCATATAATTGTTCCCTAAATGATCAATCTGTCCACTTTCCTTTCCAATAAGCAAGGGCTTTTATAATCACATACTTTTAAAAAGTTTCAACTACTCACACTCAAAATTTTAGCTTCTGCTTTTATTTTCTTGAGTAATAATGTACCCTTGTGCTGTGGTCACACAAAGTCCACTGGATTGCAAGTATTTTGGTAGAAAAAAATAAGGTGAGTCATCTTGCTACCCCTACATAGCATTGCTAGCACATTATGATTTATATATTATATAAGCAATACATATTAGTTAAATTAATTAAGAAAAAATTAGGGAATAGGAAAAACTGACTGTATGATTAAGAACTGAAATATGTTTTGTTTGGCATGCAAGGACAGCCTAATATATAAAAAAATGTATGAGTGTATTTCATTAGTGGTTTCAGAATTTATCTTTATAATTATTTTTTGTCAAGAAATAAATCTATTCAAACTTTATTTTGTTTGAAATTTCATCTTAGTTGCTCCTGTAATTGATTGTGACCTATTTAGGGGGCAGGATTAAAGCTAGGGATATATTAGAAAACAGACAATCTCATAACAGGGGTTTATCTCTCCACTTTTTAATCAGGAAGGCTACTAATTGGGTGTTGGATAATAAAATGTCATTACATATATAAATATGCAAAGAATTAAAATTTTCTGTGAAGTATTTATATATTGCTTTGTGAATAAAACCAATTTATTTTTCCAGCTTTCTATTAAGGGCTCTTTAAAAGTTTTCTAAGTAATTAAATTAATGAACACATATCCATTTTGTCTTTTCTATTACCTGAAATGTGGTTATATTTTTCACTTTACTAGATCTGAGTTACTACAGAGTTATACTTATTTAATATAATAAAATCCAGCTTATACATAACCTTTTGGTTAAGAAAGAATTGAATCTTTACACTGTTTTTCTCCTTTCCTTAGGCAGCAGTTTTCAGGGACTAGAAAAAGCTTTTTTTAGAATTTCCAAGTAACACACAGGGAAAAGATATTTCTCCAACTTGTAAATTCAAAATGTATTTTTAGCAGCATTGCCTGCAGTTAAAAACTGAATTTCCCACATGAATAACTGAATCAAAAATGCAATACCAAAGTCATATACAATGACTCTTGCATCTAATGGATGCCATAGACAGATCGGCTAATTATAGGAATAATAGTAATTAATAATACCTTGTTCTGGGTGATGGTTATGTGAGTGTAAACACATGTCAGAATTCATTGAGCTGTACATTAAGATTCATGGATTTTATTCTATGTATCTCAATTTAAAAAGCAGTTGACCTTAAAATAATACTAATGAAGCAGCTATTATTTATTGAGTTTGTATTATATGTGGGATACCATGCATGGCACTAAAAATATTATATCACAGCAATGTTTTGTGGAAGGTATTAATATCCCAACCAAAAACAAAATAAAAAAGGAAAGAAGGTAAGGTGTAGAGAAGTTCATCAGTGTTTACCCTTGATAACAGTTAATAGGTATCAAAAACTAGGATTTGGAGCAAATAATGCACTACTCCACTGCACATGTTCTCGGAAAGCCTGTGTGTGTGCCTTTAACTGAATTTATTGCTATTAAATTCAGTGAGAAGTTACATACATAAGCTAGATTCAGAATTTTCTCTGTGGGCTACAAAACTTGACATAATATCCTCAGAGTTGTGTATGGAAATAAAGTAAACAGAATACTATATGAACATTTTTTTGAGCACTCCAAAGGGACCCTTTAAGATTAAAACTCTACCTTCATTAGACTAAAATTTATGAAATATAAAATGTCAAAATCTAAAATAATTAGTTTTACATACCTTGTTTGAGATGGTTCAAATCCAGGTGTATGTATATAATATTGCAAAAATGTACTTTGGATAATTTTTGCTAAATTGATGGATTAATTGAATTTCATACATTTGAACTTTAATACAAACATAATTAACCAAGTAGTCCTTAAATAGGTCTTGAAAGTAAGCAATGTTGAGGTAGACAATAAAGGCAAATGATATGGATTCCAGGTGGAAAAGAAATCACAGAGTTTATTAGTTTCCTAGGACTGCCATAACAAATTACCACAAATTGGGTGGTTTAAAACAACTGTGATTTCTTCTCTTACAGCTCTGTTGTCTATAAGCCCAAATCAAGGTGTCAGCAGGGTCATATTCCTCTGAAGCCCCTAGTGAAGAATCCTTCTTTACCTCCTCAACCTTCTGGTAGTTGCTGGCCATCCTTGATGTTTGTATCTGGTGGCAATATAAATACCATTTCTGCCTCCCTCTTCACATTGCCTTTTGCTCTGTGTGTCTCTATGCCCCCAGATCTCCCTTTCCTTATAAGGACATCATCACTGGATTGAAGACCCTCCTTAATCCTGTATGACCTCATCTTAACTTGACTATATCTACAAAAACTTAATTGCAAATAAGGTGACATTCACAGGTCCTAGGTGGGCATGAAGGTTGGGGTGAGGGGTAACTATTAATCCCAGTACATAGAAGTAGAGAAGTGTCATAAAGCTACTTGCTTTCTCTATTTATGGCTCAGGTTTTACATTGAAAATGGAGGGGAACATTAAGATATTGAAGCCTAGAAGCAATATGATTAGACTGGTGCTTAGAATGATCTCTTGGTCATCAGATAGAAAATAAACCATCCAGAAAAAAAAAAGACCAATAGCAAGATGACAGGTTAGGTTATTAAGTAGGAGTTAGAGGTGAAGGAGCTTTTAAAAGTGATCCTGAATTTCTGGGGAGAGTGGTGTCATACCCTAGTCTGGTAATACATGAAGAGCTGATTTGTGGATAAGCAGGAGTACCAACGGGTACTGAGGACAGCATGGTGAGTTTCATGGTAGACATAGCACTTTTTAATTAATTTCAACTTCTTATACATAGATAATTTTTCAAAGTCAGTATCAATAGGGTACAAATCTAAAAATACACACAGAAAAATAATATTCCCACATAGAGTCCCCACCAACCTTCCCTCTCACTTCCCTAAGATTTTAATTTTAACCTTTGGCCACTACTTTTGGTATTTTCTCTCTTTAAACTTAATCTATATCTTGCTATTATATGAGGATTTTAGCTCTCTTATGCTCTCCCTTCCTTTTCTTTTCACCCATCTTTCTCTGTAATTATCTCAAAATCACATCCAGTGTTACCATCATTACAACTAGTAAATAATTTCCACAACTGGATCCAAATAGTAGTTTGCTATGATCATATTTCCTTTTGTTGTACAACCTTTCTGTTTTTGCAGAGTTTTATTAATTACCTACTTATAATTTGCCTACATATTTAAAACTGTGGCGACTCTTCCCACCCACTCCACCAGTTTTGAATTCTAATTATGGTCAGTGGTCAAGCAGATAATTTATCATTCTTATTTTATTTCTTTGGATCACCCCCTTTTCCTCATCCCTCCACCTCCGATCTGCACGCACATGTCTGAAAGCCCACTTCATTGTTTCAGGTGTTTTTCCGGGTTTACCTCTACCATAACCTTGAAATTCCAGGGGGAAAAAAAGTGCTCAAGGTCTCTAAAGAAGGAAAAACATAAAATCCGGAGCACAGAAAATGATAAATGTTGAGAGAAGGTGGTACACCTGTTTGTTCTAAATTGAAATATGAAGTTTAAGGAATTGTGTCCATACAGTTAAATTTCCAGATGGTGGTGAGGAAAGATCAGGAAGTCGAAGGACAATCCATTTAAGGGCTTCTGTTTCTTTCAGAAAATTGGAAGAAAATGTATCTGCTTTGCGGGTAGGGCAGGACTGGCTCTGACCCCAGAGGAGAATAGCCAAGGGACTGATTAGGAATGAATGATCAAAGAATCTGAGTCGTAATATATGGAAACCTCCATGGTCCCCTCAATTCAGGCACCTTATGCAGAGAAGCTTCCCCCATTATCAGGAAACCACACCAGGCCCATGAAGCTCGCTTCTGCAGCCAACTTTTCCCAACATCTTCTTTCAAAAGTAGGATATATGCCTACTAGTAAATTCCCACGTAAGGTGTTAGGAAGATAAAATCATTTCCATTTTATCTATGAATTAGATCGTTTAAAACTTATTATTTAAAATACTATTAAGGCTATGGTTTCACTCCTCCATTTGCATTGATGACTTTTTCCCTAGGGTTATCTACTCACTGATAATTCATTCTCTAAATTCTTTTTCAATTGCAGTACATACAACAAGGGAAATTGTTAAGTTCCAAAATCAATTGGTCAATTCATTTGTGAATGTGATTCAGATTTACTTTATTCGTCCTCCCATTTTAACCATTGAGTTCCCTTATATGCAAAGATCGAACACTGATGGTACTTCTTTCCCTTGTTTGAAGATTGCTTTGCAACTTGGAACCATAGCCACCATTTTACCAATTTTATTCTTTGCAGCTCTACCCATAATTGTGCTTATTTCTACTGTATGATGAGCTAATTGATCTGCCACCTCTTTTCTGAGAATGTTAGTTTTACACTACACAGTTTCAAAATGCACTCCATCATATTCTCAAGGAGAGAAAGCTTTTGGTTGACCTAAGATGTAAGAATTCTGACAGATAAGTTGGGAAAATTCACATGATATCTTGGATTCCTTCCATGAAAAGAAAGGAATGAATATTTACATCAGGAAAGCAATTGTTTTTATAGCTTACTATTTTATTTAAATAACAAGACATACATTAAACCATCTGAGAACCTGATTTGAAATTTTTCATTATTTTATTGTAGGCCATGGCACAGAAGGAAGATATGGAAGAAAGAATCACGACCCTTGAGAAGCGTTACCTCAGCGCTCAGAGAGAATCTACCTCCATACACGACATGAATGACAAACTAGAAAATGAGCTCGCAAATAAAGAGGCCATCCTACGGCAGGTTCAGTATCTCTGTCTGGGTTTTGTCCTGGTCTGTGTTTGTAGTCTCACAACTCTCACCAAATACGGAGTAAATAAAATACCCTATTTCTTGGCAGTCAGTCATTCTCCATCACCTAGAGTGGAGCTAACTAGACAGATGTGAGTGTCAGCATGTAATAACAGTAAAAGTAATGACTGATATTTACTTGGGCTCTAGATGTGTGCTAGAAACTGCTCAACGGTTCTCATGTAGTACCACACTTCCATCTCACCTCCTGTGAAGTAAGTACAGTTACTATACAGCTTGGAAGTAGAAATGCTTTGCCAGAGACAATCACAGAAACTACTTTCCCCCTCTCATTCCACTTAATACTATGATTTTCAATATTATGCTCCCATGGTATATCTGAAGCCTTAGTACTGAGCTGCATTCCATGTGCTCAAGGTTATATTCGATAGAAACTTTTTTTCTGTTGCTGTCATTCTCAAGAGCTTTTCTATCTTTTTTAATGTGCTGAATTTTATTAGGGACTATGGAAAAGTAACACAGGAAAACAAAGGACAGTCATCTCTTTGCACAGTAGGTGTATAGCAGGAGAGGAGGTGTTAAGTCTAGAACAATGGCTGAAGCACAAAGTCCCCAGTGACTGATGTTTGCCACTGTAATTGTGACTCTTTAAATGTCTCTTTTTCCGTCCCTATTTCAGATGGAAGAGAAGAACAGACAGTTACAGGAGCGTCTTGAGCTGGCCGAGCAAAAGTTACAGCAGACTATGAGAAAAGCTGAGACCTTGCCTGAAGTAGAGGCTGAACTGGCGCAGAGAATCGCCGCCCTGACAAAGGTACTTCAATAGGGCATTTGGTCCGCCTAGGGGTGCTGGCAGAAATGCCCAGTAACCCACATGGATCTGGAAGGATTTTCTCTAGGCTTTATGAAAATTAAGTTTATTTAACCCTTACTATATTTGTCTGTTATTTAGGTGAATTTTTCATATAATACATATCTTATGCTGACATGAATGATTAGTACACAGATGTGATGATCTCCTTGCCTATTTAAACGTTAACAAATAAAATTTCGTATCTTTATAGTTAATTTTCTATGGTAACTTTTGCACATAAGAATAATCACTGAATATAAATATATAATGATGATCTTTAATATGTATGTGTACGAGGCATAATAATTTAATACCCTTCACATAAATTGTTTGAAATTAAAAATGTAGTAAATACACCAGTTTCTTTTTTTCTGACTATAACATGAAAAAAAAATGTGTTGGAAGTTGGAAGTTAATTTGTAGAAGTCTAAAGTGTAAAGCCAATATACTTGCAATTTTTTCTGAACCAATTAAAATCAATAATAATCTGAAGAATGTTCAAATTTATCTGTCATTCTATGGCCATTAGATTCTGCAGTTATCTGCATATTTGAGAATTTTGCAAACATTATACTGTAAAAAGTGACTCTTAACCTTTCACAGTCAAATGGAAATGGCATTGCTTCAAGCGTATTTGCATGTTACCACAATAAATGTTCAGATTTTGTCCCTAAAAGCATATTTCACTTTTAATATCAATTCAAAGGTGTACACACATTTAAATTCCCACACAATCATTGCTAGGAGGTAAGTTTTCCACACCACTCAAGTAAATGGGTAAGGTAAATAAGTGAGCTGCAAGTTACAAATTTTGGCCCTAGAAATTTCCCAAAAGAACTAAGGTAGGCATGTAAATCTAGGGCCCTGTATTTGCTTTTCTGGAAAGGTAAATAATTAAAGAGGAACAGTAGACTGCTGGCTGCTATTTACAATAGGATAGTTAATCAGGCAGTGAAAAGGCAATTATTTGACAAAGTGGAGCAGCATTAGAAAGTGTTGGAATCGGTGGTTGCCCTTATAGCACTGGAGCAACTTGCTGAATAAAACGTTAGTGGGATTAGAGTGATGTTACAGCCTGGAGTTACATGTACTGTAGTCAGTCACAGATCATGCCACAAAGCCCTCTGGCAATTTCAGAAATGTGTGATTTCTACAGTAAAGATAAATGTATCGCTTGACTTGAGAAACATTCTCTAAATTACATAAAAACCTGCAAATATAGTAGTGGTATTCTGTTTTTTCTTGCAAACACATATTAAATAACTCAAATATGGATTAATATATGTAATCTTAGACTTTTCATCTGAGGAACATAAAGAACTTTTATAAAGAGTAATCTTATTGAATCATATATTTGAGGGGAAGTTAAGTGAGATGGCTAAATAATGAAAACATATCATGTAAAATTTTAGTGCAACCCAATCTTCAATATTATCTTGATTAAAATACAGGGAAGTCTCCCAAAGAGACACAGTTTAAACTTCAGCAAATACTTGCCCCAAAGTAACCTCAATGGACTGAGAATAAAACATATTTAAAACATAATACTTGATTTGTGTGGCTTTAAGTTAAATATACCTAAGAATCCTTAATTTAGAGTATTAAAAAATGACTTGAAACAGGCGTCTCATCTTGTCTGCCCTCCGTTTTATATACTGGGCTCCTCTTAGTTTTGAGATGTGTATTCATTTGTGCACCCAAAATTATTTCCTCAGTCTGCTTCTACCTAATAATGTATTGCTAAAATTCTACTTCATCTGGATTCTTTGATTTCCCCTTTTTACAGTTGGGTTTTATCCTTCTTAAAGTGTTAAAAATGCTAGAATTCAGTCTGCTTGCTTCTCCATATTTTTTTTTTTGCCACTTTCTCTTTGGCTGGGTCTATATTAACACTATTTCAGATATGCAGTTACTAGATCACTGCCATATTTAATCCATTGCACACACTCCTCTAGTGCTGTGAGTTTATCCTCAATGTACTCCCTCTGTTTGTAATATTTTTATAACATTTAAAGATCTCTCTTTAATTTGTTCTCCCAAATTTTATGGCTACAATGATCTTGTCATTTTTCTTGACTTCTGTTCTCAACACTATTAGGATCATTTCTAGAACCTGTTTGATTTAATTTTTCAACTTCAATTCATTTTTAATATCTCATATTATCATAAAATTTTTCTTTTTTTAAATGTTTTTCACTACTCACTAATGTAAAAGATCTCTTCCCAGCTTAAACTTAGGACCCCATCTCCTATATTTTGAATGCTGTTCTTAATAAATCTTTCAGACATTTTATTTGGAGTATTTTTTTTCTATTTTTATTATCTGTACCTATTTTTTTCTTTGGCCCTCCTCAATTTAACTTTAATTTATTCTCCATTTCTGCCTCTAATTTCTTCTAAAACTTGAGCTCATGGGAAATTTTCCCATGTCACATTAAAGAGTGAACTGAGGATAAACCATACATCCCATCAAGGAATATAAAAAATAACA
The DNA here is from genome assembly GCF_040802235.1 of Manis javanica. NCBI lineage: Eukaryota > Metazoa > Chordata > Mammalia > Pholidota > Manidae > Manis > Manis javanica. Next base: position 15,067,462 of record NC_133165.1, read on the forward strand.
GATTGTTCTTGTGGGACCCTTGTATTTATACCAGTTATTTAAACTGCAGTATTCATAAGGCTAAGGTAAACATAAGACAATGGTGGTTGAAAATTGTTCCCAGCGTTTGGTTAGAAATGATGTCTGAATTTATTCTTTTGTTGTAAGGCTATCTTTTTTCCTTTGTGTATTTATTGTGATGTGTGTGTGTGTGTGTGTGTGTGTGTGTGTGTGTGTGTGTGTGTGTGTGTGTGTGTGTGAATAGGTAGGTAAAGCTTATTTAAGACTTTTAGAAAGTCAAAAGTATTAATTAATAGTCATGGATAAAACTAAAAATTTGGCTTTGACAAGTATTTAAGCAAGTAATAAAGATTTTGGGGCTCCCAATCATATGATTTGTGATATTTACTTGTTTAATTAAAATGCATATTCCCTCAGCAAGGATATAATTCATCTTGAAGTTCATAAGGTATTTCATTCATTTTTAGTACCAATAAAAAGTAGCAGCCGTAACATAGTGATTTAAATATGACAGAATTCTTGTTCAGTCTCTAAAGTGAGTTTTTACAATGTTTGGTGGATTTTTAATAGTTGAGAGGGAAATAAGTAGATGTTTTAAGGACCCTTGAAAGACCTTTTTCACTCGTATTTTCGAAGAGACAGTTTTGGAAATTGAAATGTTCCTGCCTGGACTACCTTGCATTACTACTGATTAATTCTCATCCCACCAAATGCCTGTTAAAATACACTTTTGAGAGATTACAGATACCTTTATGAATTTACATTATATAATTTCAACATTTTTGACCCATTTACTTATATTTTTAATTGAATTATAAATTTCAAATGATATTTTTAAAGCACTTTATGTCATTTGGGGACTGTGGTAGCTTTCTGTTTAGAAATTAGGAAAGAGAAATTGGTTATTTATTATTTCCTCATTATTTTCCCCATTTGTGAAATAATATAAGAAGGAATATTTTCAGGATGTAAATATTGAGTTATAATTTGCATAAGCACACCAGTACAATGCTGATTTTGTATATTAAACTGGAATTTGTTGCCTGAAATAGTACACATGTGTCAGAGCCAATACTTAAATAAGTTGCTATTGTTTTTCAGGTATCACATGGCATATTTGTCTATAGTCCTGCATTTGCATGAAGTAAATGTCACTGTTGTAGAATAAACTTATAAAATGTAATAGAATATGCTCTGGAGTTAAATGTTGTGGCCCTAACATAGGATAATTTTGATGTTATATTCTGTAACTTGTAATTATGATTAAAATGTCGGTGTAACTTTACATGTAATCTGTGCATAACATACTAATATGGTTCAGATATCAGCAATGTCACATGTGTTGAACACTCTGCATCTGTGGTAATGTGACAGTCACCTCCCAGACACATAACTAACCCTGGCACTGGGCAAACGTTAGTTCACAAAGGCTCTGTGCTACCTTGTCACCTTAGGGCACTATTTTGTTTCCATAGCAACCAATCAATGCAGAAACCATTTGGTATCATTCCCTAGTGTCAGAGATCACAAATAAGCTCTCTTGTCCTCACAGGATTATTGTCACCATGATAATTTGAGGACTTAGAATCATTTTCATTTAAAATTTCAAATTGAGACTGTATGTGAAAATAGGCACTAAAGTTCTAGACCTATAGCTGTGATGTGTAGTCAGAGGCAAGAAATCTTTTTGTATATTTGCCACTGTTGCTGAGGAAACTCAATCCTGCTTCAGTTGGAGAATTCTCATAATAATTAACCCTGTGGCTTAGCTTTTTCTCTGGTCTCTACAGAGTTGGATTTTTAATAAATTGTCTTCCAAATTTATTTCACCAGTCATTGCCTTATACTCCTCAACATGTAGATATGTGGCCATTATTTTTAACTAATATGATAAATAAAAACAAATACAAAACTTTTAACAATCTATCAGAGACATATTCTAGTGTTTGGTTTCCCATAATTCCAATTATTACATGACTCCTTCAGAGTTGCTTTAATTCATTCTGTCACAGTCTTTCACTGCCAGCCATCACTAACCTTCTGCACCTTAGGTCGGGAGCTTCTCATCTAGATCATTGTTTTTCATTTATAACCATCAACTGTGTCATGTTCATCAGATATCAGTGTAGGTCTTTCCACATAAGATTCTGTCTGTTAAAGTATTAAATTTGCTGTCACACTTTTCTTTTAAGCATTCTGTGCTATGTTCTGTTCAGTGTCAGTGTCTTTAGTTCTGATTTTTCAATTTTGTCCCTCTCCTTTTCCTTGACTCGTTAGTCTGATCCAACCTCTTCTACCTCATCTGATGATTATCAATATGTTATGGAAGCTAAACTACAAGAAATGATCTCCATACGTAGGAAGGTAGTCCTACTGGACTTTACTTTCTATCGCTAAATAGAATCCATCTAAGTTTTTCTTTTCATTTGTAAAAATTATGTTACTTTTATTTATTGATAATCGACCATCTGTGCAGTTCAGTGCTTCAGGAGCTTAAGATTGGACAATGGCAGGTTTGTGTTCAAACCATGCACAATCTGCATGTTACATTTGGCTGATTTCATTGCTCATAAATAACTCCAATGTTTTGCTGGTGCTTCGGATGTAACAGGCCTTTGTAGCTGACACATTTCAAGCGATGCTGTTCAGCTGCCTGTTTAAAGAAAGTTTATTTTTTGAAAACTACATTTGCAGTTGGTAGTAGCTTGCTTTACATTTTATTTCGATTTATTTAGAGGACAAGTTTTAACCAAATCTCACATGTCAGGTGCATTCTTCGTATTTCTTAACAGGCTGAAGAAAGACATGGAAACATTGAGGAGCGGATGAGACATCTAGAAGGTCAACTTGAAGAGAAAAATCAAGAACTGCAAAGAGTATGTATGCTAAGAACCACACCGCTGAATAAGCTTAGAGACTTATCCTACATAAAAGAAGGGAATGTCTTTCTTGACTATGGGTTGTATTTAAAATCTTATGGGTATGCCCTTTGCATTTTAAAGAAAAAGATATTAAGCCCATTTAATCAACACAGACATAAAATTAAATATGATTTTAAAACTTGAAAAAATATAAAAACAAACCCAAGTATTTTTAAGATTATTTTTATGTCAAACTTACTTGTTTTTTCTTGAATGTAAGGCTAGGCAAAGAGAGAAAATGAATGAGGAACACAACAAGCGATTATCCGATACTGTGGACAGACTTCTGACTGAATCCAATGAGCGCTTACAGCTGCACTTAAAGGAAAGAATGGCTGCTCTAGAAGAGAAGGTAATGTGATGGGAGAGCAGAATCACACGAACATTTAGCGATGTTCTTATAATCATGTCTGTTTCATATCCTTCTGAAGTCATTGTACTGGTCAGAGGATCTATTTACATTTTTTAATTAAAAGAAAGGATGATATATTCATAGACGTGAAAGAATAGTTTCTGTAAAAATGTTAACATTAATTTTGAAACTAAGAAAAAATGCTACATGTTACAGAAATCTTGCATTTTAGCATGATTGTAGGAGAGAAATATACTCAAATGTGCTCTGCTTTTGTGATGAAAATATTTTCATTTGTCCTTCACCTCATATACAAAAAAGAAGAGCAATAAGACAAAAATCAGTATGTCGGGGTGTACAGGGATGCTGGCTTCACACTGGTCAAATGATTCAAATAACTGAATCAACTACTTGTCGAAAAGACATAATGTTTGTGAGTTTTTGTCACCAATAGAACTAGTGTCAGTCGCACTACAGAATTCAGGAATGCAATATACTTTCAGCTGCATTGCTTCAAAAAAAGTGCCCCTGTATGACTGCAGTTTTATCCACAACCGCGTTTGTCTCACTGATAGCTGGCAGCTGCCAAACCAGCAGGTTGTGTGAGCTGGTTGCCAGTTCCAGAGTATAAGCGAAGGCAGGAGCTAAAACTCAGGTAGACAAATCATTCTGGAAATTTAGAATGAATGCTAATCATGACTTAAGCTACGTATTTTTCTCTGCTCCATATAATCAATCAAAACAGGAAAAAATACTGCAGTGAAATGTTAAAATAGTTTAATTAATTTACCCATTGGGAAGTCTTAAGGCATATCTTCTTCCAATCAATTCCAAATGCATCCCGGCTATGCCAAACACTACACTCAGTTTAATTTTACCACGTACATTTGAAAAGAATGCATCATTTGAAATCATACTTTGTAGCACTATAAAAAAAAAGCATAAAGTTTTTACAACAATAATACTTTTATGGCAAAGTTTTTTAAAAATGTCTATGATTCAGCTTATTTCTACATATCATACATGTAACATTAGCTTTTTAAATAGCTAAAATATAATTTTTATTACCCTAATTATTTAACTATTTAGAAATTAATTCTATATTTGAAATAGAAATTGAACTTTTAAAAAGTATAAACTGATCACTTCTTTTTTCTTCAGATAATATAAAATATAAATAAATTCATCTGAATTCTTTATCTATAACACCTTTGGCTGATATTTAGCTTGTTACCTTCTCCCATTTGAAGAGTAACCTGAGTATTTCAAATTTTAAAAAGACTAAGAGGCCATCAGAAATAACTTAATAGATAATATCTATTCCGTTTGTCAACTGAAGCATTAGTAATGACATTTCCCATTTAAATTATGTATTTCTCAAAATGTTAAAGTGTCATGTTTAAAGATTCCATTGAAACTCGGTTTCTATGGAAACCAAGAGACAGATACACCAAGGAGGAAATCAAGAAGATCCTGGAGTAATAAAAAATTAATCTACACATTTAATTATTTTCTGTTTTAACTTACTGTTTCTGTTTTTCTTTTTTTTTTCTTGTAGAATGTTTTAATCCAAGAGTCAGAAACTTTCAGAAAGAATCTGGAAGAATCTTTACATGATAAGGTATTACAGAAACATATTTTGCCCATTTGTCTATTTCAACCTGCTGAATATTTGTTGTAAAATAAATTTCATAAGAAATAATTTATCATTTAAAATAACTTTAACTTTGGTATGTTACACACAGAAAAGCATACATATGAAGAGAGAAATGATAAATTTTTACAAACCAAACACATTAAAATCAACACTTTGGAAGCCTCCCTCTTGTTAGTATACAATCACTACTCTTATCCTAAAGGATAATCACTCTCTTGACATCTAACAGAAAAAAAAAAAGGTTTTGCCTTGTTCATGTCTTATATAAATGGGTCAAAAATCAAATTTGCATCTAGTTGAGCTATAATTTTAGCAAAAAGTATTAAATATCCATTATGCATAAGAATTATGCTAAGTCATATATCTGCAAACATGATTCTGGTTGCAAAGTAGCTGAAAAAATCTAACTGAAGAGGGAGAAAAAAATATTTGACAAAGTGGTGACACACGGAGGAAAGACAAGTGTCATATGAGTGAAGTAGACAGTAAGGGCTGCAGGTAGGAGAGATTACCATGCGCTGCTTCTATAAAGAAGGCTGGGAAGTTGCAACTTGACTGAAGTTTTAAGGAAACAGTGTATGGGGCTTGACTGCTGGTGCTTGGTCGGGGGTAAATATGAGTATTGACTTTGTTATCTTAAGTAATAATAGACATAACATTTTGGCTGGAATCAGTTATTCCTGTTGATATATGTAGTAGAAGAGATAGAAAAGGACCAGATTATGAGATGTTAGCAGCTGTCCTTGCTAATACGTCTTTTCCTCTTCATTAGCCTATAAAATTCTTGTTAGCCATTTTGTCTTATTTCATTTTGTTTAGCATGGGCAAATGAAATAATACAAAATCACTAACTGAAGAACTAAATATGTGTTGAAGAAAAGATAGGAGGAATGAAAAGAGATGGTGGGGTGCGGAGAGAGAGCACATTAGAGGGAAGGAAGGAAGGAAGGTGGCACTGTGGCCCATGGACAGTGTCACAAAAGATGGAAGAATAAAGATAAGAAAGAACAGTTGTCCACTGAACCCTGTTGAATGCCACATATTATGATATTAAAGAATAACTATTTGGTCCCATAGTCAGGGTGTGTGCACAGTCTCCCAAAAGACAGATCTAGAGCAATACTAAATGGCACCAGAAAATAGTATCTAATTCTTTATGAAGTAGTCCAGAAAGTCTGCATAGAGAGAGATGACATTTCACCAGACTCTTGAAGGCATTTATGATTTTAACAAACAGAGAAGGGCAGGACAGAGGACAGAGCCTAGGCAATAGCACAGAGAAAAAAAAAAATGGGTGATTTGCTGAATCACAAGTTTGCTGTGACAGATATGTGTTTAAAGAACTAATCTGTGACCAGATTGTGAATTTGGACTTGTTCCTGTTATGCAATGTTATCCCAAGCACTGTGTGCTACTGGCAAAATCCTGAGAACCCACTCACCCACCATCCACTCAAGCCTTGTAGCTTCGACGATCTGCTTAAATAGTCAGCAATTCTACTCATTCCATGCTTTGCGCCCTTGTCTATGTCAGTCACTAAAGGAAGCTATATCACAGGTCATGCCTCATTTCTGAATATCATCCCATATAGCTGAGTGCATTTCCAAATCTAACCACATCTCTTATAACTCCAAATTTCCATTCAATTCCATAGTCCAAAATTAGCTAAATCCCCTGTATACCTAACCTCTTCTTTCGTTATTTCTCTTCATCATTTCAATCTCTAAAATTTGAAGTTCCTAAAATTATCCTTAGATCCTTAAATTTCTTCTCTGTGTTCAGTCCCTGGTGATTTTATCTGATCTCATGGAATTAAATAACATCTATAAATTGAACACTTCCAAATTTATATCAGTTACTGTGTCCCCTTCCCTGAGAGAGTTCATATATTCAAGAGAGCCAACTCAGCATCTCTCTTTGGACATGCAGGCATCTCCAGTTTAACAACTCAACCCCCCACCATGCCCCAAACACCACCACCACCATCAGCAGTGTTAGTAAATTGCAACTTCTTTCCCTTAGTTACTAAGGTTAAAAACCTTGGTGTTCTTCTTGACCCTTTTCTTAATCTCACACTTCACATCCAGTCTAATAGCAAATTTTACTAGTGCTATCTTCAAAATGTAACTAGAATCCATCCATTCTCTCCCTCACTATTGCTGTCCAAGCCATAATTCTCTTGGCTATGTTTTTGTAAGAACAGTAAACATTTTTTTCCATCCCTGCCTCCCGATCCATTCAACTGTCTGTTTCACAGTCATCAAAATGATCCTTTCACTTCCCTACTCAAAAATCCTCCAGTCATTTCCTATCTCACTCAAAGTAAAAGCCAAAGACTTTAAAGTCACTGACAAGGCCTTCCAGGACTCCCCTTCCCAAACTCTGCCTCCATACTTTTCTAAATCCATTCCATTTTTCTCCTTAACTTCTCCAGCAGAGCCACACTGACCTCCTTGCCTTCTCCCTCACCAAATACACTCAGACTAAGGGACATTTGCACCTGTTGTCCATCTGTCTGCCATGCCTTTTCCTAAGACATTCCCTTTTTTTTTTAAAACTCCCTTTCTTTAAGCCATTGTTCAGATATCACCTATTGGAAAGCCATTCTATGACTCTCCTATTTTCTCCTCCTATCAACATCCTATAGACCCTCTTTGTTGTCTTTTCTACTAGACTGTACATTATATAAGGGCAAGAAATTTGTTAGTTCTCTATCTTAGGGCCTACCACACGTGAGAGCTCAATGCATCTGTGTGGAAATATAAATGAATTAATAAATGCAGTAACAGACTGTTGAATATTTTTAAGCAAATCAATTATTTGACTATACTTTATTTTTAAAATGGTACACCTAGCAGAGGAATGTATGATGAAGAGCGTGAGGGAGCACTGCCTCTGTGGAAGCTGGTAAGATAATTCGGGAAAAAGGTTAAACGTGTGTAGAGTAGGATGATGGTAGTGAGAATAAAAAAAGCAGATGAGAGAAACGTTGCAAAGGCCACATTGACAAAAAGGTGTGGTGAGAAGAGACGTATGAGCCAAGTGAAATGTTAAGCGCTGGCTATAGGGAGGGGAAAAAACAGCAATAGAAAATCCAGAGGATACATTTAACATTTATGACATCAAAGTTTTAGTTATGGAAACAAAATCAAGCACTTACATAAGCACTTAACTAAGGGCTATAATAAACACTTATGTTCATAAATTTACAGACACAGATAATGCCAATCTGAAAAAATTATCAGATGCACAAATAATTACACCAAAATCTAGCTAATAATTTTAACTCTTATCAAGTGATTTTTTTTCCTTATCCTGTTAGTTCAATCTTCTCTCTCCATCACCCATGTGTCCTACAACCCTAATGGAATAATAGAAATTCTTTACTTACTTTATGTTTTTATTTTACTTTAGTACTTTGTTTTTTAAGCTGGCTATGATTTTGACTCTGCATTTTGAGTGGTGTGTATATAGCAAGTTATGACCTGAGCATTCCCATATATTTACAAAAATTTAGAGTTAGTGAATGCTAGGTAATAAAGAAAAAATTTTTTTTATTTCTGCTATTCACATTTTTATTAAATGAGAAAAATCAGGCATATTTTACTATTATGTCTAATTATCTTTAATAAAAATATTTCCATCAGTTTTCATTTTTAAAAAGTCATTAAACTTGGTAGCATGGTTTGTCATGATTTAGTGTTGGTATTATTAGCATATGCATATCATCTTAGTGACACTTCTTTGATTTTTAGGAAAGATTAGCAGAAGAAATTGAAAAGCTAAGATCTGAACTTGACCAACTGAAAATGAGAACTGGCTCTTTAATTGAACCCACAATATCAAGGTAATGTTAAATTAAAAACTTATCTATAGTTCACCTAAAATCAATATGAATGTTCTTATGGTTTCATGTCAAATAAAATAAATAAATACCTCCTATTGCAGGCATTTCCCTATTTTGACTCCTAACCAATTTACAGTTTCTACACTAAAAATAATTCTCTAATTTAGTAGTCTTTTCTGAAGATATGCAATAAAAATTTAAATTATTACCTTTAAATTTTCTTTATTCTATATTTAATTATGTAGATAGAAATTTATAAAAAGTTTTAAATGAAGAAATTGAACTTCATATAAACAAATTACATCCCATTCCAGGGAGAGATATAACCCCTTTTCTCTACCCACAGAGATGTTTTCAATGCTCAGTGTTATTGGAGAAATATCATTGATTATGGTCACTTGTCATCTATCTATTTTGTTAAAGGAATTTAACAAAAAAGCAAAGAAAGAAAAGAGAAATTGCACATGATAAAAATTTTAAATACATTTAGCTATACCCAACTATTTTGACTCAATTCCATATCTTAAATGAATGAAGCAATGAGATGATTTGTTTCTCTCAGATAGATAGATAGAATTTATCTCAATAATTCATATGTAATTTTATTTTGTTCTTAGGGCCTTTTATTTAAAGTTGGTAAGAAACCCTGGAAGGACTCACTCATTTGATCATTTATTTATTAGACAACACAATCGTATCAGCTACTTGAAACTTTTGATCACCACAGATTTCTTGAAGTACATTTTTCTTGGTCTTATGTGTATTGTGAGAATGTTAGTTCCATAGGGCTGAAATTTTTGTCTGTTTGATTACTATAATCTCAGTACCTAAAAAGAGAAGAAACTGGTATATAGTATACTCTCAATAGATATTGCTGAATGATCAATAAATATCTAGTGAAGTATTTTTCAGATGCTCAGATGAAAAATCCAAATTAAAAAAATCCTAAAGACATTTATATTCTCTTCAGTAAATATTAATAATAACAAAATTCAATATTCTGATTATTTCTGCCTTCAGTTTAGTATAAGAAACGCAGTTCTGCAGGCATAAAAACACCCAAAGAACTTTAAATATGTACATCTTTGATTTAGAAAATTGTGTTTGTTTTACTAAATTATTTGTGATGGTTTATATATTGAACTGAAATTATTATTCCAGTGATAGATGTTCGCATGGTGATGATGCTGGTGTGGAAGAAGGAAAAGAACTGATAAAATATCACCAGAGTAAATACATAAAACAAGCATTAGGCAGTCAACAAATTAAATATGTTTTAATAGGACCAAAATGTCCATTTTATTGTCTTTTTGACCTTTGATCTCAGAAATACAGTTTGTAGAAGTGCTGTCTAAACGTTCATCACTGCAGTGAGTCATCATGGATAGCCTAACAGTGTTACATTCATCCACTTTGAAGGATTATCATGGAAGCTTGGGAACTACACACAGAACAATTAGTCTTTGATACAGCAGAGTGTGGTTTTAACAACGTTAGTCCAAGAATAGGAAGACTGACATTCCTAGGTTTCAGAGATGCGATTATTAGCTGTTCAATTTTGGAAAACCCATTTCTCCTTAATGTGCCTGAATTTTATATGTATGAATCATATTTTACATGAACTATATATAAAATAATATTTTTATAACAATCTCACAAGCTTGGTTTGCAGATAAGATGAGCTAGGTGAGCAAAGGGTGTTTTATAAACAGTGAATCACAAGTATAAACTAATATATAAATTATTAAGATAGCTGAATTGATAGAATTTATGTTATCAGATAACTGAGTATTTATTAAACAGCAGTGTAAACATTCATGCTTCTGAGCACAAAATAGAAAAAGAACCAATAAAGGACACAGAAGGTGCGCAAGAACTTCATCTACTGTTTTTTGATCTTACAGGTGGGGGAGGAGGGGAGGGATGAGCTGAAGTCGGTGAGTATCAGTTACTAGCATTCCCTGCCAGTATCTCATCTCAAAAGAAAGTACAGTGAGTCCCAGAGTCATAGAGAGGCCTGATTTGCCAGCTCTGAAGAAATACTAGGATCTGGGTAACTGGAAAGACAGTGGAAGCAGAGGGAAGGATAAAACGTTTTCTCTAAGAAAACTCAAACTTAATTTATCTGTGGAACTCCATTTATGAGGTTACATGCAAGAGTCACAGGAGATACAGGAGGGGAAACCTGTCTAAAGGAACCAGTGACTAGATTGTAGCTTAAACCCCCAAGTGCCTCTCAAAATATCGTACACCAGAGATGATTTAAAAATTGAACTGTTATGTAAGTATCGCCTCTGACTTCTGTTGGACAACTAGCTCACAGAGTTGAATAAAATGAGAGAAGTGACGTAACTGCTCTAGATGATGTACGAGCAGTGGGCTCTTCGACGGTTGATACTTGCTCAGTTCTTTCTTCTTTCAAGATCCATTAATCCCTCTGCTTGCGAGGCACTGCTGTTGGAGATACAGAGGAGATGGTGGTGAAGAATATATGTTCCAGATGAAAATGCAGGAGTAGTAATTTGAGGACTGTTCTAATAGAGGGAATACCATGCGCTAAAATAGCATATGCCAGTGGAACTTTAAAGCTGAGGCTTTAAGAATGTTAAACACGTAAATGTGTGAAGAGATTATTTCCAGCAGAAAGAACAGCATGTACAAAGGCTCCAAAGTGTAAAAGCGTGTGAGTTATTTGAAGAAATTAAAAGAAAGTACAACTGGATGGAGAGAAAGAAGACAGACGGAAACTAGAAGTGAAACTGGAAAGTCGATGGGCCCAGCCTGGAAAGGGCCTTGGAAGGATATTGAGGAGTTTGAAGAAAGGCACTGATGGGAACATACCTGGGTTTTATTTCATTTTTTTTTTTATAAGTGACCTGGACTTGAGAGATAAAACAACAAGGAAAAATACTCCTAAGATAATGAGTTATAATTTTAGAAACTCCACTCCGAGATTATACTAAGCAGGCACAAACCAAAAAAAAAGGTACCTAGAATGCTCTGAGCCAGACAGTTCGGACTGTATTACAATCAGCTCCATTCATTCATTATCTTACCAAATATTTATCAAGTCCCTATTATATGCTGGGAATACTCCCATCAGCATAGAGTGGTGACTAAACTCTGATCTTTGTTTTCACGAAACTTACACCCTCTGCTCTCAGGAGAATATGCCTGAGATTTGGGCCTATTCTGAGCACGGCATGGTCGGTTCATTTTTACATATGACTTATCCTTAATAAAACCGGTTTGCTTCAGTAGGTCACGGCTTCACTGCTGTAGAAACAGTGGCCGTCATCTTGAGGACTGATTCCTGAGCTTATTTGCTTTAAAGTCCTATTTGCCAAAACAAGGACTTGCCTTAGTCATTGTGTTCTATTGCAGAAGCCCAGACTTACCTAGCTTTTAAAAATATTGCCAAATATTTGGAAATGCCTATCTTTGTTCCCAAAGAGAACTAAGGGAGAGAGCACAGTAGATCAGCAGGAACGCCAAGTTCAAGAGAAAACCGTTTTAAGCATATTTCCTACTGATGATGGATCATTTTATAGGACAGCATGTTGTCACTGTTATCATCATCATTGCAGCAATAAACTGAACTTGCTGTAAATCTATATATAAATAATGTGCCTGGAGAAAGCTTTACTGCACTTTCATTACAATGTACTCTATTATCGTGTTTATTGAAAACCAGTGTGGTGATATTTTCCAAGTGGAATTTCCCAGGTGTTGCATCATTAAGATTTCGGAACCAAATGTGCTTATCAAAAGATTTTTTAAATCTTTTTGGAACAATGTCTTATCAAAAGCTGAAAAATTGTTCTAGTGGTAAATCCTATCTTATTAAAAATAAAATTTTTAAACTGGGGTCAGTCTGATTTTAAGCATCTTATTGATTTCCTAAATTGGATAATAGAGAATTCTGGGACCCCAAAAGTTTATACATTTTTCTGTTACCTTAATGAGGCATGTTAAAAAAAATTCAGTAATAAATGGTGTATATTGGGGTATCCACTAAATAGCTCACACTGAACAGAACTGCCAGAATTTAAGCCAGTGAATTGTGATAACCAGTCCCCACGTGTTTCCTTGTACTACCACATTTGAAAATCATAATTAATGAATAGAAATGCTCTTTATATATACTCTAGAAAGAGAAAATGCATCTGACATTCAGGAATAGACCTGAGACTATAATATCTGAAATAACCCTCTGGAGAGACCTCAGAGAGTCATGACAATTCATCGGGTTTTTTTCCCTGCAGTTTCTTTCCTTGCAGGTTTTTGCTTTATTGGTTAATTAAGCAGTAAATAGTGGTTTGCAAGAAAGTTTAATTTTTTGACATTGGGCATATTCTGTATTTTTCCTTCCTTGCAGAACACATCTTGACACCTCAGCTGAGCTGCGGTATTCCGTTGGATCCCTAGTGGACAGCCAGTCTGACTACAGAACCACTAAAGTCATAAAAAGACCAAGGAGAGGCCGCATGGGTGTGCGAAGAGAGGAGCCAAAGGTCAAACTTCTTATTTCAAGTCTTTGATGATTTTAAGTAAATACACTATTCCATTTTGGATAGAGTGAAATTAATACTAGGAGATTAAAACATCTGTATTAGTTTCAAGGGTGATATATGACATAGTTTTAAAACTATAGCTAACATGAAACCCCCACCGCTGTATACCAGTAGTTAAAGTAAGCATTTCCCATATATTTATCCACATAACCATATGAATTCAGTACTATTTTTATACAAATTTCAGATATGACAAGACTGAAGCTCAGAAAATTTAAGTGTTCAATATTACACAGCCATCAAAGTGATAGAGTCAAACTTGAGCCTATACTTATGTGGTTTCACAATCCATGTTTTTTATCCATTAGATTATATTGCCCAAAAAATGGACTTCTTGTTTGCTTGGGCCCTTAAGCCATGGCATCCATATTGCTAATTATAATTAATTAAATGTTTAAATTACAATAACTATTTCAATAAAACTTTGAGGAAAATGTACACAGACTGTTGAAAGTATTTATGGAGAATGTTTCATTATAAACTGCAGTGCCAGCCTCCATTCAGACAATTATTAATATGTGTGAGCTATGTTGAGTAACAGTCGCATTTTGTGCCCTAAGTATAGTTCATATACTTGTATGTGTTCAAAATAATATATAACCTACTTGTCCTTGTTTGTATACAGGCTCTGACACTCTGTGGTGTTTAGTTGGCACCTATGTGTCATGTATAAATTAATCCCTCATAGTAGACATTCAATATTTGTTTAATGGATGAATAAATGGATAAATGAAGAACAAGTTAAGTCCATCTCAGTTCTTTTCTCACTTTTATGTGACAAATAAATTTGTGCTATTGGGTACCAAAACAATTTGTATCACAAATGTCAATTCAGGTCTTCAAACCTTAAAAAAAATACTTAGGGTAATATTATTATGTTTCTCCCTCCAAAAATGATTTCATTTCATTGCAAAAATGAAAGCCAAGTTTTTAAAAATCAGAAAACTCTGGGACCTCTCTCTTACTCCCACCCTCTCGTACCTTCAGATCACCGCTTGGAAAACACTGGCCTACTGGTTACTCAAGACTTTCATTCAAATGGAAGATTTATTATAACAAATGAAAAAGCATAGTTATACTATAATTTTCATCCCTGACTTATTTATTTTATAATTAGAAGTTTGTATCTCTTTATCCCTTTCACCTATTTCATCTGTTTCCCCCCTCAAGCCCTCTGGCAACCACCAGTTTGTTCTGTGTGTTTGTGGATCTGTTCCTGGTTTCTGTTTGTTCATTTATTTTGCTTTTAACATTCCATTTCATAAGTGAAATCATAAGTCTGACTTATTTCACCTGGCACAGTACCCTCTAGGTCATCCATGTTGTTGCAAATGGCAAGGCTTCATTCTTTTTTATGGCTGAGTAATATTCCAGTGTGTATGTGTGTTAACACATCTTTTCCATTCATCAGATGGACAGTTAGGTTGCTTCCATATCTTGGCTATTGTAAATAATGTGCAATAAACATAGGAATGCATAGATCTTTTGGAAATAGTGTTTTTGTTTTCCTCAGGTAAAAATACCCAGAAGTGGAATTTCAGATTGTATAGATAGTATTTTATTTCTATTTTTAATTTTTTGAAGAACCTGCATACTGTTTTCCATAGGCTGCATAGTCAGTAATATTGTAATAACTTTGTATGGTGACAGATAGTAACTACACTTATGGTGAGGATTTTGTAATGGATATTATTTTAAACCACTATATTTTACACTTGAAACTAATATCAAATACAATAAAAATGAATTTCAAAAGACATATTCCCATTAATTAGTGTCCTGGGCTTAAAAAAATCAAAGAGGTATTTAAGTGACCAGAGCTGTGGAGATTAAATTAAACCATTTCACAATATTTTTAATGATATTTTGTTAGAATATATGTAAATGAATGTTAGGGAGAGAATTATTGTGCAACTTACTGTGTTATAATATTTGTAGTCTCAACCTATAATAAGTATAGGTAAGACTAATTAGTATTAGAGATGGAAATGGGTAAGTGCCACTAAATAGAAATTGTTCCATTTGGAAGCAAGAAATTGTTCCATTGTTCAATTTGTAAGGATATTACAAACATAGATACTTTAAAGGAATTGTTGCCTTGAATTGTGGTTGAACTAGAAATCATGCAGCAGTTTATCATCTTTATTCCAATGAAAATCTTGATATTTATGGTGACAACTAGAGCATGCCATTACTTAATATGTCAAGGGGCTGTTTTATGAAATGATAAATTAAAATGTTAGCAATCCTCAGCGGCAGCTCAGCTTTTGCCAGGTAAATTGCAAAATCATGTGTGCTTTTGCCTTGTTTATCAGAAAAGTGCTTTGAAAATGAGCAATAGGGTAAATACTATAATTGTTCATTTACCATTCAGGTGAAATCTCTTGGGGATCATGAGTGGAACAGAACCCAACAAATTGGAGTGCTAAGCAGCCACCCTTTTGAAAGTGACACAGAAATGTCTGATATCGATGATGATGACAGAGAAACGATTTTTAGCTCAATGGATCTTCTCTCTCCAAGTGGACATTCAGATGCTCAGACTCTAGCCATGATGCTTCAGGAACAATTGGATGCCATCAACAAAGAAATCAGGTGAGTTTAGTTATTACTGGTGATTCCAAGGGATAGACAAGTTTGATACTAAAAATGGGATACTCAGCATTGGCACTGTGTGGGAATTTGTTGGAACTGCAGAATCTTAGACCTCACCCCACACCTACTGAATCAGAATGTGTGTTTTCACAAAAATCCCAGGATATGTATATATATTGTTTGTAAATTAGGACAGTCTTTTTAAGGAACATACATGAAACATATACAGATTAATGATATTAGGGCAATATAAAAGAATGAAGTAAAGATAAAATCTTCTCTAATGAATTTTAAAGCACTGTTAAAGTTAATATTTGCTATTTAAGTGATATTTGTGGTAATAAGTTACATTAAGGTACACTTAATACTGCTGTAATGATAATAAGTAGCTTCCAAATTAATATGTGGCTAGCTCCTTGAAAGTGTTTAGACATTGGAGCAAAATTAACTACAGAATTATTTCATACTAGATATGAAAAAATGTGTTATAACCACACAGCAGATAATGGATAGTTTCCAAAGTTTAGGTAACATCATAGAGCTGAAATACAAGTTACCATGTCAAATACTGAGAATGGTTGTCACTATGATAACTTCAGTTTTAACTTTATATATATACTCTCTTGAATCTCAATGACAAATCTCATTCTTTTTCTATCATCAACTCCAGTGAGAATTCCAACTGGGTCACGTAGATTTTTTTTTCTTTCTTTCAAACATCAGGAAATTTGGTTTTTCAACTAAGAAACAGTTTTTTACTGTTTTGAACAATGCTTTTATTTGTTTTGTTTTGCAGCTCTGGCTAAATATTTTGGCTTCCTAATATGATTCAAATCCACCTAATTCTCTACAGTCATCACCCTGTTGCACATTATAATAGCTTCTCATCTGGATGACAGTAAAAATTTCTGTCTGGTTTCTTTGTACTTCCCCATCTAATTCAAAGTAACACTGCAGGCAGAGAAGGTTTTTTAAAACCAGCCGTGCTTACATAACGTTCCTTTTCCAAACCCTTCAATTGCTCTTAAGATGATCGATATCCTTCATATGGTCTGCAGTCTCCCGCCTGCCTCAAAAATCTCTTATCATTCACCTGCCCAACTCCATGTTCCATTATACATGACTTCAGCTCCTTCACTGTTCCATGCTCTCCCCTTTGTTGTTGCTGTTCATTTCTTCCGGAACATTCTTCGTAATCCACACCATTGTGCCTTTACACCTCACCCACTCTACTCTCACTCACCATGAACAACTCCACCGCCACCAATTCTGTCCTTCTGTTCATTTTACTGCCCTTAAATTTTTTGCCTTCTCTAGATTTAACTTATAGAAGAACAAAAAATGTACCTGGTTTTGCTCTCTGTTTTATTTCCAGATCTTAGAAATTTGCTTGATAAACAGAAAGTGCTTCATAAATATATGATTACTGTAAATAGAAGAAAAAAAAACAGAACATGCATTCAAAATGAATAACACTTTTTGATGCTGTGCAGCTAATAGTTGAACTCACTGAATAGATTTGAAATCAAGTATATCCTTGTGATATGTATATTCTTGTTTTCAGAACACACACCCTCAATAACAATCTATATCCCTCCAGGGACTCTTAGCTTTGTTACATTAGGGCAGCAATTCCCAGTCACAATCTTGACCTAGACTCATCAAGTCAGTACCCAAATAGTGGGCTCAAACTGTTGTCCTTTAATGTGCTTCCCTGCCCCCCATGATAGAGTTGCTGATTTATAAGAAATTAAGAAGTGCATAGCAACTGTCAAAAAAAATAGGCATATTGATAAAAATATCTGCTGACACCAATGAGAATTTATGTCTGGTTCAGATGTTTCTTTTTTCACAAACTATTTCTAACCATTAAAAAATGCCTCTTTCTGGCTTCTTCACAGTCCCCTGATTTTTTTAAAGGGAGGGATCAGATTACTTTAAACTCATTTGCCACTGCAATACTCATTAATCAGTCCACCTATAGTTAGCTATTATTTTGCCTGCCTTAGTTTTGTTGTCTTATTTATGCTTTCATCCGTCTGTGGGATTCCTTTAGGAATACATCACAAACACAATGAAATATTCTGAAGGGAATCTACTGTTGTTTTCTTCACTTTCCATGTTTACATCATAATCCAAAAGACCAATGGATTTTCATTTATTTTTCCAAATTTACTGAACATCTGGATAGCATTGGATTTCCTATTTGACTTAAGTCTTTCACTCAACTTGTTCCTCTAGATGTGACTCTGCTTCCAAATTACCAGAATACCCAGAGTTAATAGCTACAGTCTTCTTGAACAGCAGAACAATGTTGCCTCTCACCAGGATTTTCTTAAGTAATCATTTCCCACCATTGATTTTAAAGTACAAAATTCCATTTTTTTGAAGAGGCAGTTTTTCCAGTGCAATGTATTTAAAACATTAAAATGTTGTACTATGTTAGTCAATTAAGCCTTCCTTTGGGGTTCTGATCTTTGTGTGAAATTCAAATGCACCCATGAAAGTAAACTCCAAAGTAACAGAATTCATATTCTTGTACAGGTGAAAAATTGCAGTTAAGTGTAAATGTGCCTCCTAATATTGTTTTTGCTGTTTTTTTCTTTTAGAGTAGTTTAAGGTCCATAGCAAAATTGAGGGGAAGATACAGAGATTTCCCATCTACACCTTGGCCCCACACGTGCATAGCCTCCCCCATTCGCAACAACATCCTCCACAACAGTATACATTTGTTACAATTGATGATCTTACACTGACACTTCATAATCACCTAAACACCATAGTTTACATTATGATTTACTCTTGCTGTTATACATTCTATGGATTTGGAAAATGTATAATGATACATATCCATCATTATAGCTTTATTTTCACTGCCTTAAAAATCTATTAATGCTCTACCTCTTCATCCCTATCCCCCTCCCAATCTCTCCATGATTTTGCCTTTTCCAGAGTATCATATAATTGGAAACATATAGCGTGTAGTCTTTTTATATTGGCTTCGATCACATAGTCATATGCATTTAATATTCCTCCATGTCTTTTCATGGCGCAACTGCTCATTTCTTTTTAGCAATGAATTATATTCCATTGCCTGGACGTGCCATGGTTTATCCATTCACCTACTGAAGGACATCTTTGTTGCTTCCAAGTTTGGGCAATTATGAATAAAGTTACTATCAACATCTGTGTGCAGGTTTTTGCGTGGACCTAAGTTTTCAGTGCCTTTGGGTAAATAACAAGGAATACAATTACTGGATCACATGGTGGGAGTATTTTAGTTTTGTGAGAGACCGTTAAATTGTTTTTCAAAGTAAATATGTAAAAAGAAAACTGCCACGATAATCTTGCACTTAAGGATTATGTTTCCTAAGAGATCACAATAAGCCATTTGTAGTTAAGAGGAAAATATCACAGAAGAGGTTTTTCGATTCCCATTTTTCAAGCAAATTGAACAACCTGGTACACAGTTTCATTATGACAACATGAAAAATGTGATAGATTCAACTTAACTAGGATCTTTATGCAACCCAGCTAAAGATCTTTATTCCTTGTCTTATAATAACTAATTTATACATAATCTTGAAGCTTCTATTTCAAGAAAAAAATGGTGCTCTGTCTCCTCAAAAGCATTTATAGCAACAGTTTTGTTTTTTTTTTCTCATTATCATCTCCACATTATTAAATTGCCTGGTGCTTATTGAAAGGTGACTTGGCTAAGTGGGTATTATGTTAAAAAAGACTCAGTTTCATTTCGCCAAATGATAAGTGTGGATGCCCATTTTTTGACGAGTCTATCAGTTACTGTATCAGTTATCAGTAATGAAAGTATCAGCTACTTTCATTGGGTGGGAGGTAAGAATCAGTGACTTTGTTGGGATCTGAGTTTCCAGAAGTTTCATTGATTGGCACCTGAGTTCAAATGTAAAGTAAGGATTAGTGGCAGAAATAAGACTGGCAAGTGTTTAAAAAGACTTTTAGCGGGTAGTAGTATAGAAAGAGGATCAAACTGAAAACAAAGAGAAATCTCGTAATTTGAAAAAAAGGATTTTTAAAATTTCAACCAGGAAGCCCCTGGAATTTATTGAAACTTGTATTTCCTAGAGAAAAAAAAAAGTGTAAACAAGTTTGATACAAAATGCTCACAAAGTAGTTATTTATTTACTTGTTTACTTATGTGAATTCCCATTCCTGTTATTGCAGCTTAAACTGCAATAAAATTAAACTGCATTCTTTCAGGCTAATCCAAGAAGAAAAAGAATCTACAGAGTTACGTGCTGAAGAAATTGAGAATAGAGTGGCTAGTGTGAGCCTGGAAGGCCTGAATTTAGCAAGGGTCCACCCAGGTACCTCCATCACTGCCTCGGTTACAGCTTCTTCGCTGGCCAGTTCATCTCCCCCTAGTGGACACTCCACGCCAAAGCTGACCCCGCGAAGTCCTGCCCGGGACATGGATCGGATGGGAGTCATGACGCTGGTATGGATGGCGTGTCCAGAGAATGCCTGCCCCCCCTTAGGGTTCATGATGCATTAGCTGAAACACACTGGGTGTTTACTGTAGTCTAAAGATTTTCTGTATGTTTTACTGTTTCTTTTTCACAACATCTCTGTAGAGTAGATACAATTACTAATCCCTTTATGACAAGAAAATGTAGCTACATAGGTGTAACTTTTCCAAGGTCGCATAATAAGTAAATTGAAGAACAGGAATCTAAATATCACATCGAAATTTGAATGGCTTAAACCATTAAGTACATTTTTATTAATGAAATCTTGATGAAATAAATTGGGACTGAGTGGTTTTAGCACAATAAATTATAAACTTTATTACAGTTCCTTCATTACACTAACATAAAATTGTAATTTTATAATAGGCAAATACAATTTTAATAAGAGCCAAAAAAATCAGTAACAGCAATTTCCCATTTTTGTTTTAGGATTTCATGTCAACATTTTCACCCTTCTTTAATTCTTTTTTCTTTTGTCTTTATAGTTAGGATTAAAAGTTGGAAATCTAAATTTGGAAATATTCTAAACATAATAGAGGGAAAAATCAAATTGTCCCTTGCTAAAATATTATCGGAAAATATGGTTGGAATGTCTACTGAATGCTTTGATGTTTAGTCATTTAATTCTCATGATACCATTTCACTGTCTGAGGGCAGTATCTCAACAGAGAGCAGAAGTAACTGAGGCCTTCAGAGTAAGAGTGAATTGCCCATGTTCAATACAGCTGCTGAGTGGAGCTGAGTGTCGCTTCACATTTTGCTAATGCAAAAGCATATGCTATTCTCTCTTTCGTGTGCGTGTAATTACCTGGAAATATGTTGAAATGACAACAGCAATGAAAATGTAAATATTCTGGAGGTAAAGTTCTGTGGTTTTGTAATGAATATTAAAACTATGTTATTAAAACAATAAAATTCCAATTAAACATAAAAGTTTGGGGATAGAGATGAATTAAAATGCAAATAGAGCAAATAATAGTTTATACACTATAAAATCTATCACAAGTATAACAAATGGAGGAGAAATCAATGATGCTACAGAATGTGAAGAGTATGTAGTTTCTGTTCAGGAGGCTGTGAAGCTGCTATAAAAACCATCCCAATGCCTATATCTGTGTGTGTATAATAGCTGAATAAAGAAGTTTAATTCATTTTCTAAATGACATCTTTAAATAAATATGTTGCAATAATGTGTATTATGGCTAATATAAAACTTTCATTAGTATTAATTTACATTAATGCACATATATACATTTATATGTGTATGTATATATATATACATATATATAATGCTCTCACCTAGGGAAAAACTATTTTATAAATAAAATACTTCCTTTTAATCTTCACGGAGTTTCTGTTATGTATATAAATAAAATATCTTTTTCTTTAATTTGTCAATTGAGAACTGAGACAGAAAATGGTTTCCCTGGGGAGGGAACATTTCCCATATTCAAACTGCAATTATGAGACTACCATGCAAGAAAGTCTATATCAAAGAGAAATGGTGAAATTATTTAAAAATGGAAACATTTACATCCTTGGGGCCATTGAATTCTTTATTCTGTGCACATATCCAGACTTCAAATTTAAAATATTTTAAAAATAGCACAGACAATGGCCAATCAGAACATAGGCCAGCTAATCAGATTCTTCCCATCCAGATACTGAACAAACTTTTAGCCAATGTACTAAGATATACTAATCCAGTATATTAACCTACATTATAACCTGCTCATTTCAGAAATCTAGGAACTATCATCTGATTTTTTTTAACTAAAAGTGATATTGTCTCTGGCTTAGTTTCTGCATATTTCATATATGTGGCAGATACTGATGACCCACTTATTACCAAAGCTATAGTAAGAATCTTGGCCCACAAAGCAAAATTTAGTCAGCATTGAAGGCAAGAAACTGGTTATTTCTGTACCTCTATTATTTCCTTACATTTTTACAACATACTATTTTGCCCTTTTAAGTACTTTCAGAAACATTAGCATCATAATCCCTGACAGTGTTATTTATTTTAATAATAATACATTTATAACCGTTTAGATGTGATGGCTGTGTATGTGTGAAAAGGATGCCACGGCTCTCATACATTTTTTTGAGTCATAAATAAATCAGGGGTAAATGAACATTATAATTAGAGTACTTAAAAATATTTAGAGCATTTCCTGAGGGTAAAAAGGCATTCAAAATGTTCAGTATCTGACTCAGTAAAACAAAAATGAACTCCAGGAACTCCTTATCACCTCCTCTTCAAATTCATTATTGTTATAGGTTAAAAAACAAGTAAATTTTCTTTTACCCATAGAAAATATTGGAGAAAAAGTGGTTTTGATGGGTACAATTCATTGTCAAATATTCAAAAGAAAAATGAGAAATTTTAGGGACTGAAAAGCAGATATTGAAGAGACATTGTATTCATTTGTACTGTATATGTTTATATGTTTTGCAAATACTGTTATTTATCTGGAAAATAAAGCATTCTTGTATTTACTTTTACCCCATTGTAAATCCATAAACATAAATAACATGCTAGCAAAATCTAGTTAGAATTTTGAATGGAGTAAATCAACCCATTTTTCCAATAACAACAGAAATGTAAAGTATAATGGAAGTTCAACAAAAATTGTTTTATTTATATAACAAATTTACCAAAGATATGACATGAATAAGGTTAATCTGGAATCATCAATAATTAACTAAGTTTAAAAAAAATTCTGTAAAAAAGCATTGACAAGAAAACAGAAGCCCCAGAAACATGTTATATTGAGGCCAGAGCTTTGGCATTTGGAAATGGGGAAGCTGTTAGAATGCCAGACAGTCTGGGATTCCTCAGGAACAACATACCTGCCCAAAGGTCTGCATAGTTGGGGCAAAAGGAATTGTGTCTAAACTCAATATATGTGTATTGAATCTTCATGTATGCATAATCATCTTCATTCCCATCTGTATTTTCTTGGGAGGATATAGTCCCATATTTATCTCTGGCTTGCTCACTCCCTATCTACTTTATATTCATGGGGTCCATGTCTCATACCTAATGCTTGTCAACATCGTGAAGCATGCCTCTCACCCATTCCATCTAGAAAATTCCCCCTAAGTAACTCCCAAGAGGAGTGCTTTTGTAATGGTTAAAAAACATTTATTTAGAAAACAAAAGATGACCAACTCATAGATACTATTTAAACTTGTAACATGACCAAATGGTAATCATTAATTAGTTGTTTCATGTTGCTTTTATTACTGCCAATCGCAGCCAAGTGATCTAAGGAAACATCGGAGAAAGGTACTGTAAATATCTTTTATATTACTATTTGTTGAGTATTAGTTGATAGTTTACTGTCAGTACAATGTTGCTTGTTTTAAAAAGTAGGTGTCACTACTGTTCAGGTATGTGAAGCCAACAGATCAGGAGATTACTAACAATGAAAAGATAGCTTGTTACTCACACTTCTCAAGAGGGGAGGGCATGCCATGCTGGACAGGGCCAAGGGGAAGGACCAGGGTGGAGCAGGAAGTAGAAAGAGCAAGGGAAAGATGGCCAGGGGCCTTTACTGTGGTTTCTATGGGAAGGCAAGGCAAGGCGTGGAAGCAGGGTTAGGAGTGGCTACTTTGAATAGTATTAGTGAGCTCTAGTGTATAGGGGCTCTTTCAAGTTGTCTGATACCTGGCCAGGATGATTAAGGCAGTGGAATATTGCTTCCTACAGTGTAAGAGTCAGATAGAGAAGATGATTTAGGGTACTAGTATAGATTGGTTGATTTGCATATGCTAAGTGCATTTCAAGAAAGGAGTTTACCATCTCTAGGGATTAGCTAGCCCTGGGTGGGGCATTGTCGCCTGGGTCAACATAGCCTCAGATGCTAGAGCATCAGGAATACAGAAAATAGGAAAATGCACTTGATACACTGCTCTCCTGTTGGGTATGATATCAAAAGAATAAACGTTGGATATGAAAAACAGAATGGACTCTAGTTCTGATTCACAGAATGGCATCTTGTAAGGTAACTGAGAATAGCAGAGTTCAGACTCACAGGATATCAGATGGGAAAGATTTCAAAGATTCAACCTACTGCCCAGTGCATAAATCTATTCTTCAGCATCTTCGACATATGGTAGTCAGCCTATCCCAGATACTTTTGGGACCAAACAATTTTTTTAAGTAAGGGACCCAATATTATGCTTGTATGGCTTAGCTAGATGGCTCTTTTCCTTGAGCCATCATCTCTCTCCCTGTTGCATCTTCTCCTTGACACTACCAGTTGGCTCTCCAATTTATCACATTCTTACTATTTGTCTTTGACTTCCACCACATGTACAAGGGTTATACTGGAGATATATAAAGAAATCTGAGTTGGAGAGAGGAAACCCTATTAAGACATCTGACTAAACTGTTAAAAGTAATCTAGCCTTGGATGACAAAAGGCTAGACAAACAATTCCACTAAGTTTCTCCAAGGCATGAGGTTCTTGTCATATACAAACATGAGCATAATAGCTTAATGTGAAAACAAGCAAGACATTGTGTAGACATAGAACACAGCTTTAAAATTGTTGCTGTAGCCATACTGAGAACTGTCTTACAGTAAAACTTCCAGAACCATGTATCTCTCAGCTATGCTTTTCACAATCTTTGTATCCATCGATCTGTCTAGATATTGTAATGCACAAGAATGCTGTAAATAATGCAGCTTTGTTGTAAAAAATATCTCTACAAGTAAGTTGTTTATTGTAATGTCATATTTTAATACAGTTCATTGTCTCTGACAAAATTTTGGTATCCTGAATTGTTCTGGAGTCTGAACTTAATTCTTTAAAGAAGCCCCTTCTATTCCATCTTCTTATGGTTTTCCATATGCCTTTGTCAATTTTCCCTTGAGAGGTAGTGAAATTAAGGAATTTGTAAGAATTATGTTCTTTTATTATTCTCACTTTTAAAAAAGTTTTTTTTCTAATAAACTACACTCATGTTATTTTAAATATCCTAAAACAAATTTTATTAGCCTGATTTAAAACACTTTCGGGTTAAGTTACATTTTGCCAACTTGCCTTCTCACTTCAAAAATTTTCCACTTAAAAGATGTACATGTTATAATAACCTTACTCTGCGTAATTTTTTTCATGAATTAGTTCAAATATGTATTCAATAACTTTTTGTAAGGCCTTTACATTCTGAGATACCAAAATGGATTCCAGCATCCCTGGATATGATCTATGGGACTTACTTTTAAATAAAATTTTTGTTGGTCCATTTTAAAAAATTGTATTTTTTTTTCATAAAAAAAAGTGTGAAATGCACACTCCTTAGTAACGTGAATTTATATATGTAAGACCTCTATACGCAAAGTTTTTTTTTTTTGTATTAGAATTATTCAAATAGCCTTGTTTTAACGATTCTCCATTGCTAATTTCAACTGAAATTTAGAAAGAGTCCATCTGAATGTACTGTTTCCACTTGTAGATCGCAGTGGTGGAAGAAGATGGTCGGGAAGATAAAGCCACAATTAAATGTGAAACCTCTCCTCCCCCCACCCCCAGAGCGGCCAGGATGACTCACACCCTCCCTTCTGCCTACCACAGCGAAGCCCGGAGGTACGGCTCTCAGCTCGCCACAGCGGGCTGCGCACTGTCCCGCAGAAAACATTTGCTTCCTGTCAGTGTTTCCAAATGGACTGCTTAAAAATTTATATGAAAAATTTGACTTGAGCTATAATTCCCTCGCAGGGTATTGTCCTGCCCCCTCTCCTCCAGATCACTTGTGAAAAAAACAAATGTCCATTCTGAGATCAAATACTTTGTTTAAAATTAACTTTGTAGTTGTATTACTTGCTAATATCAAGAACAGCTCTTCTATTTTTAACGGACATTTCTTATTAAAATGGAAGCAGGCTAGATGAAGGACTTATTAGGAATAGTAAAAAAACAACTGGAGGAATTCCCAGACAAGACTGTAAACTTGGTGTGTAGTGTAAGAGTAATTAAGGCCTGAAAGTACATTAATGCAGCTCATTTACTTTTAGCAAATAGGTATGTCTACCACCCTGTAGGCGCTGGTCAGGTAGAAAGTTCTTAGGGGAAAAAATAAGCACATTTGGCAAAATATTAAAGGAAGAGATGAGTTTACAAAGGGAAATATCCCATTTGTCATAGCAACTCTTCATACTGTCCTCATCCACCTAAAAAATTACAAACGGATCTCCTTAATAATTGACATAAATAAATCTAAGCATACTATTTATATCTTAAATA
The DNA here is from genome assembly GCF_040802235.1 of Manis javanica. Lineage (NCBI taxonomy): Eukaryota > Metazoa > Chordata > Mammalia > Pholidota > Manidae > Manis > Manis javanica. The sequence continues at coordinate 15,094,170 of NC_133165.1, forward strand.
TATGTCCTTTTACTGTCTTATCAATTATAGCATCTCTGGACATACAATTGATAGAACTGAACATAATGACAGTGATTAATACTTTAAGAATCTATTAAATCGTATGTTGTTCACAACAAATGTATTTGATGACAGAGCTTCGTGTACTGGCAGACATTTCTTTTGTCCTGTTGATTTTTAATTTTCAATGTGGATAAAGAAAAGTTACTCGAGCTTCAAAATATAGACTCCCCTCACTCTTCAAAACAAGAGTGAATGATACTTTAACATGTGGAAAACTATTGCTTTGAAGTCTACAGACCGTGAACTCAGATATATTAGGATGAATAGGTTAAGTTAAGTAACTCATCACGATACTGTCAAAGTGCCAGCTATAGATAAAAAGTGGTGGTGACTATCTATTGAACACCTCCTATTAATACAGTGTCAAATATACTGACCTGGAACGGAACTGAGATGGACTACTTAAAGTCATCTAACTTTACCACATACTAAAAGAATACCTGAAAAGTGCAAGAAAAATATCCAGTGATTGCCAAGATATATGGTTTCTTGCTTCCAAACCCCACACAGATATTTTAAAATTAAATAATTTTGGCTCGAAAACTAGAGAGAAAGATGGCTGAAAGAAAATCCAGTAGAGCTGTGGGCTAGAACAGCAGCTTAAACTTCATTGTTAGTTATGTTGAAATCTCTTATCATGGGTTATTATATTTAAGACTAAAAAAACACAAACCCTTGGAAAGAAATAGGTAAAGGGTCAAAGCGCAATAATAAAAGTTCATTTAACATTCAGCTAATAAGCCAACCTATATTCATTGATTAGTTCAAGATGGCATGAAAAAATGAGGGAAAAAATCATTCGGAACAAAAATTAATTTTTCTAGAGAAAAATTAGGTTCTCATACGTCACTGTGCTAAAGAGGAAGGGCGGGCGGAAAGGCAGGAAACCGGCCGGTCTCCGTGCTCGCCTCTGGCACTCGTATGGAGAAAGGAGGTTTGTGTGCCGTGTGGGTGTTGCATCCAAACGAGCAGTTTGCCCTCTTGTGTTTTCCAGCAGTTTGTCGGCCTCTCTGGAGCCTGACAGCCTTGGGCTTGGCAGTGCCGCCAGCAGCCAAGACTCTCTTCACAAAGCCCCCAAGAAGAAAGGAATCAAGTCCTCAATAGGGCGTCTGTTTGGTAAAAAAGAAAAAGCCCGACTTGGGCAGCTGCGTAAGTAGGCATATGTTTGACTTCCCACTGCTGCTCATTTTAACTTTTTGTGAATCTCCATCTATTTTCCATTTTATTTCTTTTTCCTACCTGACAAGCTTTCTTTTTTAATAAGCTTGGTAAATCCAATGTAGTTGAATAATACTTGACCAAATTTACAAGGGAAGAATATTGTAAAACATACAGTACTTTTGATTTCTCTGTTAATAACAATAGCTAGAATTTTTTTTTAATGCTAACTCTGTGATAGACACAAAGACCCTATAGAAAAGTGTTATTACTGCCTTCCTTATTTATTAATGGGTAAACAATGTTTTAGTAATTTCCAGAGCTGAAACATTCATCCTAGTACCAATGTTTCAAAACCAGCTTACAACCACTGGGTATACTGCCACTTTGAGCATAGATGTGTATAAAAGCTTAGCTAGCTGAATTAAAAGCCTTTTCTGTTGAAAAAATTGAGACAGCTACAAAAAAAAAAATCAAGAAGGATGTCTTCAGTCAAAATAAAGCATTCTAATATATAGGGCATAAAACATAAATGAGAGCTCTCATAGCTTTCCACCAACAAATGGTACAGCATGTAACTGGGGGGAATAGAGCAAAATGGGCTGTGTTTAGGATTAGTTATTATCAGTGACTAATTGAATAAAAATACAGATCAGTATATTTTAAATGACCCTAGGTAAATACATAAAAACATATACATATGACAGCTTTAAAAGTAAATATGTAAACATATATACATATGACAGCTTTAAAAATAAAATGGCTATTTTACCAGCAAAATGAGTTTATCTGGGAATAGCAGAGGAGTTGCAATGTGGGACAAGCAAACTTTGGCATGCCATCGGCGACTTGGAAGAGACCAAGAGAATGTCAGCTTTCTTTAGGTTTTAGGAGGAAATCGGAAGGGTCATTTTGAACAAATGTTCATCAGAGAAGAACAAGAGTTTGAAGTCGTGGAGGTTTTCCTCCAGGGAAAAAAACTGCAAGTAGTGGTTAGTGAGTTGTTGCTGGGGCAGGAAAAGACCTTCCTCTTTTTTTGTGTAATGCGGGAGATATAATTCCTATTAGAAAAATGTCCCCTCTTGTCGAGATGAGAATTCGCCTTCCTTCTGACTGCTGATCACACAGGCTGTCGGGTTGAGGGGTGGGTACCCGCAGGAGGTCCTCCCCTGCAGAGCTTTCTGACTCTGTTTTAAGTGAGGTTTCCTCTACTCGTTTTTACACACAGATGGTGGTCGGACACATGGACAGACACACATATATATAATTGACACAAAAAGAGTATGTGAAATATATTTATTGGAATGATGATATACACACTTGGCTGTTTTGTTTTTTTTGATGTCTTCCTCTCTATCATTTCTTCTGGAATCTCTTTTCACCATCTTATTTTTCCCCCGTCCTCCCTTTATTTAACTGCGAATGAGGGCTACCCTATTGGGAAAGGATTTAGCTCTTACTTCCAATGGTAAGGGATGAGCAGAATGACACAAATTTCTTAGGATTTGATTTTGCAAATAAAGGGATCCTTACTGACAAATAATGCTCCAGCCCCCAGACTTAGTCCCCTGCTCTACACTAAAAGGATTTCTGAGAGCAAAATTCATGTTCACGGATTTACGGCTATAGTTTTATTCAAAAATGACTTTCCCAACTACCACAGTATGAAACCCACACAAAGCATCAGAAGCCGTGGGAAACTGATGTTCAGCCAGCTGTGTGGTTCAGTGTTTTCAGCAGGGTCATCAGATCCTCTCTGGACATCTGTGGTTCAGGAGAGGAGCCCCTTCGGCTATGAGAACACAGTATTGCAGGAGGAAAGAGGAGGGAAGATGATTATTTTTTGGATATAAAATGTACATGCCAAGAAACTGCTTTAAATGTTTTATTTGGTGATCTTACCAAATTATTTGTCATTTCCAATATATTGTAGGGTAATTCACAATGATGTAGATAGTTGCTTTTAAATATTTATTTTGCTAATATAGTAATCATTTTATTTATTCCCAATTCAACATGTATGTTCATCTCAGAATCTATAGTTTCCTGTTCCCTTTTAAAATGTATTTTATTGCCTTTTTCACTTAGATTTTTCTATTTTTATTTTATATTCAGCTTTGATGAAGAGTTTTTGAATCTAAGAATTTTACCAGTAGTATTCTGTCAAAATCAAGGTATCAAAGATGTAATTTAAAGTCTAGAAAAATATATAGCCTTCTAAAAACCTCGCCTTTCTTACCCATTTTCAATGACTGTGTGTCTCTATGTCAGATCAGATGAGAAGCAAATTTATTATACTTACATTCTTATCAACTCCTTCCAGGTCAGAAACTAGCAGTAGTTATTCGGGATCACATCATAGATCTGGGATTATTTCTGAGCTCTGGGCGACTTTGTTTTACACCAAAGAATATCAGAGCTAGAGTATAAACAAAGCCAGAGTCAGTAGCATGGTAAAGACTTGTGATTCTGATGAAATAAACAAGGCCAAATACTTATACCTTTGGAGCTATAGAGAAACTACACTGACAGTGAATCAAAGCTCACAGAGAAACTAAGAATAAAAAATCTGTATTGGAAAGAATTCTTGAGCAAATAAGAAGGGAATACAGGCACAAGTAGGTTCCAGGAAACCGTGTTTGTACCAAAAGGAAGTGGTCCCTAGTACCACTGGTACCTTGGTTGAGGGATATGGACTCGGGTCTACTATTTTCCTGGAAGCTCTATCCGGTTGTGGGGGAAATACCATGAGAACTTATCAAACCCAGGGCCTGCCCACCTGGTGCTGCTGGTTCATGCATCAGCTAACTAGGGAAGCATCTCTAGTGATTATGTTTTTATATCTTGATCTGGAAAATTCAGACACAGGAGCACTGCTGACATTTTTTTCTTCTATCAATTAAAATAGAAATAGAAAATAAGAAAGAGTGGATGGAAGGTACGCTGGTAGAGGGCTGATAGTGGCAAAGAACCAAACTTGAAATTTTGGACCATGTCCTGAGATTTAGGACTCTGAGTTAAAAAGCTCAGCTCACAAGGGCAAAGAAATAAGAGCTAACCTGAGGGTAGCTACACTAGGTGCCTTTAAGTGGAACATGGTGTGGGGGAAGAAAGCTAAATACAACTGTGACAGTGTTTGGTTGGTTGGATCCATCAGGAATGACAAGCCACAAAGAAGGAATTCTTAGTAATTATTAGAGGAGAATATTTGTAAAGGAGGTATTGCCTGCCTTATAAAACAACCTGAAAAGCTAAGATAACAATACCTTGTTCAGACATGATGGCTCAGTCAATGTGACTGCATTGATCACCCCTAACCTGGGTCAATCAAACTCAGTATGCATATAGTCGATTTTTATAAATGTGTTACCAGCAGAGACAATATAAATATGGAAACCCCAATGCTCAAAGGAAGCAGCGCATCAAAAAGCATTTAAATAAAATTAACAGAAACCAAATTATTTTATTCCAGAAAGCTATCATAGCATGTTTTCCAAATGGTGGTTGATTATTCACCCAAATCAAAAAAGTAGCACAAAGAAGAGTTCGATAGTAATGGGAGGTTTCAAGTTTTCAGTTACCTCTTAGAAAATTCATTCTACTTTTATTAGGAATCTGACAGTTCGTGTTCATAGTATTATTGCCTATAATGTAGAAGGAGAATTTGCAAATTAAACATCTACTAGGTGCATCAGATTTAAAGCAGTGTTTAAAATAACTGGCAGTGAAGTAAACTAAAATGAATCAGTGAGCATATGTTCTTCCATTTAAAGCATTCAAATATAAATTTTAAGTATTATGCAGGAAAGATAAAACTTATATATGAGCCAAGACTACCTAAAGGTCATAAATAATTTGGGCAAAAAGTCCTGGCAGAGGACTTAATGTTTCCAGCACACTTGGGGATCTGATTTTAGTTTCTCTTTTTTAAAACTTTCCATTCACCCTTTTTGTGTATTGCAAGTCACAAGATGAGAAGATGCAGAAGGAATTTTGACGGGCTCACTGAGGGTCATGGAGACAACAGGGCCAATGAACCCCTTTCCCGGTTTCCTGGAAACGCAGATCCAGGATGTGACAGTGCCCTACAAGGCTCAACAGCCCCATGGCCACAGCCTTTTTTTCCCTGATTTATGCATCCAGATGCAATCTCTGATATTTCCATCAGTCCTCTTTAAACATACTCATATCAAATCTATATTTGAAAAGTCATCACTTGTTTCTGCCACCTTCCCTAGAGACTAGCTCACCTATCCCCTACTCTTAATATCCAAACTTCAGCAAGTAGTCCACAACTACTTTTACTTCCTCTGTCAGTCACTTTATACAACACCACAGCTGGACTGCCGCACTACTACTAAAATTCTAGAAACAATTTCAGGCTTCACCAATATAGGAAGACTGGTCAGGCTAACAAAGGATAGCTATTATCAAAGCAATTCAAGAAGATGGTAATATGCTCACAATTTTATTTATCATAATGTGAACTTAAGGAAGAAGCACTTATATCTAAAAATAGAAGACTTCTTGCTAAAAACAGATTTTTAAAAGATTCTGGTACAAAAGATGTATCTAAAACAAATGATGATACATGTGAAAGGCACAGACATGCAAGAACAGTGTCAGGAGGGCCACCAGCCAAAATAAACTGATAATTAGAAGAACTGCCCCAACCCAAAGGGCAATTATAAAATCCTTATTATTTTTATTCGGCAAAGTTTAAAGAAAATGAATAAAATATTTGTTATGTGAACAGAATATACAAGTGGAATTATTCAAAAACTCTCATTTTTGCTTCTGTCAGCTTACTTAAGAGAAAGATGTCATCCAAAAAAAGAAGCATTAACAAGATAACATTGAAATCCAACAGGGTTGAAATTTTAAGGAAAAAAAAAGAAAGAAACAGCAAACCAAAATCATTCATTTCTTCCTCCTCTGGATGAATAAGCATATGTTGAGCCACTGTTAAGTGCAGAGTACCAACCGTGGCCTTTACAAAAATGGCTAAAGCATGTTGGCATCAAGGAATTTTCAATTTAGAAGGATGATATATAAACATATACAATCTTTTACTTAGAACCAAAAATTCAGGATGTTTCTGTCCCAGGAAAATTTTATCTGCTACACTGTCTGTTCTACCAGAACAACTAGAAAGAGGGAGTCTGTACCTTAAGATCCATAATTATGCTTCAGTAATTGGAATCTTGACTGGCTTGATTGACTTTTAATTTTATCTGAAGGCATTAACCTATTTTGAAGCAAAGCAAATTAAGCTGTATTAAAAAAAAAGCCATGTCTGAAGACACTTGTTTGTTTCTTCATCAAAGTACTCAGTGACTGAAAGGAAAGGTGGAAGGTGAGCTGTGACTCATGACATTCCTTTGGACAAGATGTCAAAATGGGTCCTAGGTGATGGAAATATTATGTAGACTTATAACTGGTTGAATGATCCTCCTGTAATAGTTCTAATAAGTTGAGTGATGCCAGTTGGGATCAAAGCTTCTAGTGGCATGATTAGGACTCACTCCGTCCTTAGTCAATATATCCACCAGTCATTTGGACATAAACATTTCAACAGCACAGATTTATGGATTACTGACATGGATAAGAAGAGCAAATGAAAAAAATTAGTGTTATTCCTAAAGACTCTCTCAAAAAACTGAGATATGGAGGATACAAAATATCACACTGCGAAGTATAGCTAGCTCTTGTAAGCATTTTTTATAACAAAACTTTTAGAAGTTTCATGTGACTCTAATCAATATATTAGTTAATAAATGTATGCTACGTGAATAGATATAAAGTAGTGGGATAAAAGACTTCTCCATTCTATGCTGCAGTAATGTAATAGCCGAGGAATAGTATCCATTTATTACTGCACTTTTAGAAGCATAGCACAACCTTCTTAGGGTGGAGGAGAATATTGAGCTGACGTGGAGGGTTTAAATCATGTCAAGAGTAGATAAATAGATGGGTGTGTTTATTCAACTTGCTAACCTTTCTCATGGCTGATTACAGATATCAGGAGAACTATTATATGTGGAAGAGCTCTTGGATTTTTCATTGCTGAGTGAGGATACAAAACTAGAACCAAAATGTTAAAGTTTTAGAATGATTGACTTCATCTTAATATAAGAAAGAACACAGGGTGTCATAATTAGATCCAAAGACCTATTCTTTTTCACTGGTGATTGTCAAGCAAAAGCTAGGGAAATACTAGGAGGAATTGTTAAAGATCCCATCACGGGGAAGGTGGTTGGACTGAGTGATCTCTGAGCTCTACTTCAACCCTGGAAATCCTGCATCTACAAAGTTCTAACATTTAAGCCTTATGTACAGCCAACTATTCTTTCTAAAAAACATATACCATGAAATATTTATTATGAAAATGTATTTATATTTTTAAATTATAGACTTTTAGAGCTAGAAGATATTTAAAGACCATATAATGACCCACATTCTATACTTCATAGAAACTGAAATGGTTTTATAATTATCATTGCAAAGCAGTTGGTTGGTAACAAAGTTGGTAATGATTCCCAGTGCTCAATTCCTGGTCTGGTTCTCCAGACAATATATGGTTGGGAATGTTTCAATCAAAATACCTCAGTGAGCAAATAGTTCTGTTGGAACATATTTGGGAACTTAATGAAATTAAAATCATGATTATTTCAAAAAGTTTAGAACTTCTTGAGGATTTTACACATACATGTATGAAAAAGTGAAAAACAAAGCAACAGGAAAAGCCATCACAGAACACATTATACACTTTCTTATAAAAGATGCAAGCCTAATGTCAGTAAGGAGTTCAGATTATTAATGTTTCTTTCCCTGACTATGTTTAATTCCACTAGAAATATCTAAGTTCAGTTATCCTACAGAATTAGGAAAGTATAAAGCTAGAGTTTTAAAGAGGATTTGCCAATGAGAAAAGGGTTCTGAAGCTATGTGTAAGAGTGAACTCCAAGGGGAATTCAGTGCAAAGGAACTGGGGTCTTTTTTATGGTGAGTTAGGAAGTAGGTACTGGCTGAGGTCAACCAAGTTATTTAACAAAGGAAAGATCAGGACTGAGGGTCAAGTTACCTGGCTGTGTGAGGATCAGAAATGTAGAGATTAGGAGGCAGGAACTTGAAACACCTAAGTGCACACAGGAAAGCTAAACTCCAGGGTCACGTATCCATACAGAATCACTCGTCAGGACTTAGAGCCGTCACATGCCTTGCAGCAGAGGGAGCTCACCAGTTTTGGAAAACAGTGATACAGAGCAGAGAAGAGGTGCAGATGCTCAAACAGTTACTACTTCTGGGGAACTGAAGTGCTCCATAGGATCTTAACACTTTCACTTGCATAGTACCTGGGAAACACCAGCTCTCCAGGTCTTCAGAGAGCCCTGTTAATGACTATAAAGAAAAAGAACAGAACACACGTGACCACCCTAGCTAATGTTAGTGGTAATGATAAAAGTAAAGAGGCCATTAACAGGCATTGCAAGAGAAGCGAACAGCTATCAAGGACAAAGAAATGTTTTTTAAATGGAGAACTGATCAAATAAAACCAAAAACAGCAAAGCTATGAAAAAAAATAGTAAAAAGAGAAAAACATATTAAATTCGAACAGACAGATCCCCAATTAATTACTGATATATAAAATGTACATGTTGGTTAAAAAAAGGGACATTTTTGCAAATTTCCTTTAAATGCCTATGAGAAGCAATACATTTCAAAAAGATTTTTTACCTACTAAATTACAGTTCCCTTTTCTTTATGGTAATCTGCCAGATGATAATTGTCTGAACTCATTGACCTGCTATAATCAGCATAAAAAGAAAAATAACTTCATAATGACAAAACAGCATCAACATTGCACCAGATGATTTAGCAAGTACCTTTCTACACATAAATTTTGGATGGCTGTCCTGGACTTTTACCCAAAAATTCAAAAGGTTCCTAGATGCTATGGAACCAACAGATGCAATATAAATTTCATAAAGTATCAATTAGAGATGACTCATGCTTTGCAGAGTGAAAAGACTTTTCTTTGAAGAAAGCAGTATTTAACTTCAATTATGAATGCATTTATTCCATTCCCTTTATGAGCCAAGCAAGGTGCCTATGTACATCCTCCAGAGAGCTAACAGACTAACAGACAAGAAAAAATTAAGTAACCATTTATAAATTCAAATGTGTTTAACTACAAAATGAATATTATAGATTAATACTGAAGAGAGATCAAATGAAAGAAAAGAGTGAAGCTACTGATCAGCAACAGATTGTAGCCTTAACGCCTCTAAAATTCGAGCTCCCTTTTTGACACAATAGCAAGAAAGACCTGCTGGACAAATGGGGAGACAGAGACTTTGCAATGTGGGTTTTGTTTAGAGAATCCTATACACTTGTACCTTGAAGCCCGCATGAAATAAATTATTTTAAATGGAATCCAAGGCCCAGGAAACATAGAGATACTTGCCTTCACAGTCCAAATGAACCAGTATCTCCAACCAGTACCATCCATAGATTAAGGCATATGAAGGTCTTTCCTTGGATTCCTTGGCCTGGGTTTTAAGAAGCCTCACACCTTGCAACACCTTCCTTGAAATTTTCTGTCATCATCCCCTCTGGTGCCTCAGAGAGGCTGGAGTTGGCAGTGCTATCTTGGCAGGGCATCTTCAGCCAAGACCGTGGAAAAGCACTGAAATTTTCTGTTACCTTTCAGACCCTGAACCAGCCAGGGAGGAAGTACCATCTGGGCAGAGTGCCTGACCCAACCAAACCATGTGGACCTGGGTCCCTTTTTCTCCCCTTCAAGGGACTCCCTGACTCTCTGCCCCATGCTGGAGCCAACCAGATAGCCGAGGGAGTCCAGAGACTTGCATCTGGGCCAGTGACCTAAGCCTGGTTCCAGGAGGGGAGTCTGCAAGTGAATCACCCACTCCTGCTGGTTGGTATTGTATGCAACTGAATCCCTAGGTTATTGCCCTGCTGATTTGGGGTTGCTCAAAATGTTTATATGGAAAAAGTACTTGAGTGGGACCCTAATATCCTAAGAGTGGTCCTGTCTCCAATACTTACAAGTCATCAAAGATCTCACCAAAATAAGTATGCGTAGTGATGGCTCAGAGATCTTGTTGAGGGTCAAGGATCTTGCTTGGACTTTTGCATACATAACAACTACTAGGTGGCCACTAACAAAGTGATAAGCAATTTATTATCTGAGTAATCCACTGAATCATGAGATTCAAGCTTCTATGCATGAGCACCTCAAGCCATGAGAGGGTAACATTACTGATGCTCTTTGCATCTTCCTAAAGGACCTCTTAGAGAAGTAAGAGGTAACTCCTAGCTCCCACAGGCCAGCATTTCTTCTCAGGGGATCTGTTGCCATCTTCAGAAAGGCGAGCTAAAGAATTCTCTATTCACTGAAAAATTCTTAGAATCTTTTTCCCCTGCCCAATACATATATCAGTTGCACTTTGCAGTTATTGTAACATATCTAAAAAATGTACCCTCCTCTTCCTATCAACATATGCAAATACTTGTATCTCCTCTGAGGATTGGTCCTGTCTCCAGTTGAGAACCACTGGTAGATAGTGCTGCCCAGCAGAAATCTAATGCAAGCCACAAATGTGAGTGACATTTATAATTTTTAATGTTCTAGTAGCAACATTAAGAAAAGTAAACAGAGACAGGTGAGATCAATTTCAATTATTTTATTTAAGCCAACATATCAAAAATATCTCAACATGTAACCATATAAAATTATTCATTAGATGTCATATTTTTACTAAGTTTTCAAATGTAATTTATACTTGCAACACTTAATTTGGGCGAGCCACATTTCAAGTGTTTAGTAGCCACATGTGACTAGTGAATAAAATATTGGTAGGTGAATAGATATTCTTAAAGCCCATGTAGCTATCTGAGCCCACTGACACCTGGACAAGAATGAGCAGATTCTCACCAGATTTAGATCATCACGCAGAGAGGAAAAGAGTTTATAAGCTAGTTTGGCTGAGGTCATCCCTACCAGTTAGCTGGTACCTGACATTTGTGGGACAGCTGGATCAACTCTATGAAAGAATGTTCCTGTCTAGAAATGTTTTAATTGGGTTGAAAAAATACACATAATTAGATTTTTGCTCCTGCTTAACAGTACTGTCCTACATATGATGCTTAAGAATAATTTTACCTACTACGGGCAGAAGTGTCATATTCTATTGAGTGTTCAAACAAGATGTGGCTACAATTCTCTGTTAAAGCCTCTATGCAAAGGATATTACATTTTGAAGTACTCAGAATAGTTCCAAGCTCCTCATGCTTTTTATTGTATAATTTTATTTTTCAGAAGCAAATTCTAACATCTACTTTTCCTGGGCCTAGTTTTAACTCACAAAATTTTCCTAGAGCTTTCTTTGATTCTCTTCAGCTTTCTTTTTTTTTTTAATGTTCTTTTTGTCTAATTAAAATGTTGGGTTCCTGAAAAAATTTAAATCATAATTTAGATGTTCTTTCCCAGAAGATTAAACAGCCTGATTCATTCAACTATGTGGTGGTCAAAAACATCTCATTGTTTATTTAATAGGTTTACCTTACCAGTCTTTATGTTCCTATCTGGACTGATCAAGAATTTTGTAACTTTTAAGTGAATCGTTCATTTCCATTTCCATTTCAAGAGAACAATTTTATTGCTACATGCAGGTTGTCAATAATAATTTGTGGGTGTACATTAAGGCAAGTATATCACTAAGACAAATAAAATGAAAATAAACACTCAGTGTACATAGTGGGAAATCACACACTTGCAAGTGATGCCCAAGAGTTCTTTATTCAGCTAGTGAATGACTTTCCAAATGATGCCAACAGTGGAAACATTTCATAGTAAAAAAATTATTTAAGTATTAATATACGTAATTGAATAAGATCAATCTTGGACCTCCCCAAACTCAAAGTCCTTGATTTATATCTAGACAAAAATGAGTGTCTTTTCAATAAAGAAGATTTTCTTATAATAAGAGAGTTACTAAACTATGAGATTAATTTATTTGTGTCACTGCTCTAGAATTAACAGTATTGCATAGTATAAATTATTTGGTAAAATGAGTTATGAAAACAGTAACAACAAAATTGGTATTTCATTCTTCAAGAGAAACCATAGACTGGTCAAGTTCTGCAAATGTGAAGTAAGCAAATGTGCATTACAATGACAGGAGAGTAAAATTTACCTTTAATAGTTTTCATTTATTAATGTTGATTAATACTACTCAATTAATATTATTAGTAGGTTTTATATCATGCTGATATATTGGTGACTTTGTGTGTATGTGTAGTCTTCGTAAGACATAGTATTAGCTTTAATACTTCTACCTAGTCTTGAGTTTAACTGGAATTTAAATCCTTCCATTTAAAATATATGTATATATATAGACTTCATGTTTTTCACATATAGTAAATACCAAGGAGAAAACAGAGCCCAGGGTTATATTTTCATTTTTCAAGATCAGTTTATGAATTAGTTATATGTTTATGGAGGCTGCATGCAATAATTGCTCTTTAAAATGTGTGATTGTGTGTGTGCTGCTCAACATACTTTTATTCCTTCTTTCACTTCAAGGTTCTTTATGTTGTTTGTATTCCACAGCCAATAAAACTGGCACTAAACCAAATAATCTGTGACCTACTAAGTCAAAACAATTCTCACTAGAGTCTTTTGAAGACTCACATTTTTCCCCCAGGTATTATTGTCAAATGTACAAAAGAAAACAAAACCTTTCAGAACATAAGACGTTCTAGAAGTAAGGGTTATACTGAAGAATATAAGAGTCAGCCAGCTGAGGACCAGAGGGTGCCTTAAGCAGGATATGAAAAATTGTAAAAGTGAACTCCTGCCTCTCTATTCTCTTGACTTGGAAATGAAGACATACACCTGAGTTTCTGCTCATTGGGCTAACATTTCTTCCGTTATTTATGAAATACTTCAATTTTTTCAAGTGTTGAAAAAAAATCTCACACACTACACTCAGACACTTGCCCTATTAAGCAGAAAATCAAACCTCAGCGCTTGAGGTTTCTCAGCATACGCACCAGCTGTATAGTTGTTACTAGGTGCGGCTGAATAGCATACAAATAGGTACCTTTTTTTTCATTCTCTCAATGTCTGTCTGTGTATGTACCCCTTGCTATTTTATGCTTTATGCATGTTGGCTTGTAAATGTAAAGACGATGTGAAAAAAATGGGGGTGGGGGCGAATGTGATACTAAACAGTGGTTCAAATAAATCTTTAAGGATTTATGTTTGGAATTGACATAATATATCCATACTAACACCAATAGTTACCTGTTCACAGGAGGTTTTATGGAGACCGAAGCTGCCGCTCAGGAGTCCCTGGGGTTGGGCAAACTTGGAACTCAAGCTGAGAAGGATAGAAGACTGAAGAAAAAGTAGGTTTGGAGATTTTTTTTCCCTCTTTTTTCTAACTTTCACTGACTCTTTATCATGGCAAATTGAAGAAGAGAGTAGTTGTAAACAAAATAATAAACGGAGGCCAGTACTGTCCTGGTATTCCCTGAAACTATTCAGTGCTCCAGTTTCCTGGTTCTAATAGGCTATGGTTTGAATTGAGTATAGAAATCTTTGACCTGAAGTAGAAATAAACAGTTTTTGTCTAAGAGGCCAAAGCATTTATTTCAAAACTCAGATATATGCAAACTATTTAATCTAACATTTTAAATTTGATGAATATTTTATCAGTACTGAATTGGTAGGAGAAAATGAGAGTATGCCATCCAACTTCATGTTTCCTCTCACAACAATTAAAGTATCTCCTCTTAAAATGGAGTATTTATGAAGGAGAACATTTCCCTGACTGACTGAATAGAAACTTATTTTAGACTCACAACAGATTGTTTTGCATCTGTCAGGAAATTGATAGTGTATCTTTTCATTCACATATAACACGGAACATTTAAATGACTTGCAAAATTGGCAAATTTCAAGTCTCAGCAGCTGTCAGAAAGCAAGGAGGTCCATAAATAACCTATTTTTTAAATACATAGTAACATTTTCAGTGACAAAATGGCACCTTTAGACCATGTTTAAAAGCCAAATCATTTCTTTTTATCCCAAAATCTATTGGTTGGCCCCTCTTTTTCTGCCCCCTCAAATACCTATTATATTGTGTTTATAATTTTCATGTTTACCATCTAATCAGTTTACTTCATATTTTGTCTCTCACTTAACTTTGCAGATGTTTACTAATAATGAAGAAATATGTACTTACAAGTTATAGAACAGCTCGCTAGCCTAATCATTTCACTAATTTTCTATTTGTTAAAATTTTATGTATCTGTATGTAATAGAAATACTGTGTGGGAAAAAAAAAGTGGCCTTGGGAGTATTCTGTCTTGAATACAACTGAATGCTCAGTCACATTCAATAATTATAAATATTTCCCCTTTGTTACTAATCACTCAAAAATATAATTAAAAAGTATCATAATCTATTTGAAATATCTTAATTTTATTTATGCCTACAGGGCATGTTACATTCAATTTTATGGCTATTCATTGAGAAGAAATTATTTTTAAAAATCATCCCCTTTGATCGGTTCTTTAAAATTGTATTTCTAGTCTAAAAAAATTTCAAATTTAAAATTACTTCAAATCTAAAGGAACAAGAATAATCAAAACCCAGCCTGGATAAGGGATTTGTCTTATTTCCCTTAAAAATGAATTTCATTTATCCTTTTTTTTTAAATGCATATTGGCATTCTGACCAGCTTTCACATAGCATTATGTCTTATATTGAGACATGTAGTTTATTGGTTGTTTATGGAACCAAATTGAATGTCCTTTCTAATGGCTACTAAAATTAAACATTCCAATTATACAGTGATTTTTTTAGGATCGTATATTTAAAGTTTATTGTTAATGTTACATACTGGGGGATGGATTGGTTATTAATTTTATAGAACTTTTCTCTAATCCTAAGTACTGTCACAGTCAGAAACTGATTTTGGTTCTAGTCTTCGTTTGAAGATCATACTACGCTTGACTTTAGAGTTTTAATTTGCAATATGTCTTGACCAAATGTAATTTTTAAATGTATTAAAAATACATGTCTTTAATATTAAGAACACTCCATAGAGTTAATATAGAGAACACTCTATAATGAAGGATAACATATCTTACTACAATTATTTCCTATGGAATAATAGTATTTGGGTTAAAAATGGATCCATCAAGGCGAGGCAGAGTATTGGATCCAAAAGAAGGGCCACGTCTTCCTATTATCTCGACTATCCCAGAGCAATAATCCTATGGGTATAAATGTGCAACCAGTGTTGGTGAGATTTATGTAAGTGCTAACCCTTCTTCAGGGCTTGGGTGACACTAATGCCTTGGATTCTGAGTTACCAAAGAGTCAAGTAAATTCATGTAATTCATTTTATAAGATGTACTACATAAATGATTTCAAGTTACTGGTCTTTCAAGATGGAGAAAAACCTCAAGAAAAATTTTATTAAAATATCAAAAACAAAACCGATCAACTTCCTTCAAAATGTTGAACCCATTAGGTTGTACGTGTATAACTGCAGTGGCTATAGCTTCCTACCAAATGTTTTTCTACATTATGTCCATTACCCAAGCAAAATAGTGCTTCCAGGACAAAGTACTTAGACCTATATTCTCTGTCCCAAAGTTCATATGAGAGATTCATTGGTTTCTGTGGGAATAGGAAGAGCTAGAGAAAAATCTTACTTTCGGCTTTACTAGGATATCAGACATCTACAATTGACAATCTGTGAAATTAAATTTCATTGGGAGAAATATTCTGCAAAGAAGTTAGTTATGACACATTTTTAAAAAAACATATGGGGGAGTTACTTTCAGAGAGTAGCATTTGAAACATTCCAAATTCTTTCAAAATTCATAAATTTGTGAAGTTGGCAGTCCCAAAGAGAGGTCTAATTTAAGGTACATTTGCCATCCACCAAATTAAACACACACAGGTTAGAACAGCTTACGAGATCTGTGTTCTCACTTTATTCTACTCTTACTTCTCCTCTTGGTGCAGGCATTGGTTTTTCTTATATTTCTACCTATTGTTCTATAATGAGAAATAGGAAATGTACAATACCAGATCTGCTGAAGTACCCACTTGTTGAAGAAAGTCCTGTCAGCTCTTACCTTCCTGAGCTGGGTATTATCACACAGGTGCCATTCTTCCATCAGAACAACTTCTCAGCTAGGCTTAAAGTTGATCTCTTACTGTTCTGCCTGGTTCTCATTTACAGTGTCTTTACTGTACTGCCCTTTAAAGCTTTAATTCTATAAATTTCTCCAGCAGATTTCCATACAGTATACTTTATGTTGACGATAATGTGTCAAACTGAAGCTCATCTATAAATTCTTCAAGTACTCCTTGTTAATTTCTCTGGACTTCCCGTTAAAATTTGACCAGTTTTTCTGTAGCCTTGTGTTTAGCTTTCCTAATCTGTAAGGACTGAGTCACTTATTATTCTCAATATGTGTTCTCCACATTAAAATTATAATTCTCCATAGTTTTCTCAGTGTGGGCTCCCTCTTTAGTGTCACTGATCTCTGAGAGCTTGTCTATCATCCTTGACTTGATTTCATTGAACTCCAGGTACCTTTTCCAACTTAATACATACTGAGCATCTTCTCCATTTCTAAGACTCACATTATGAGCAACTAGAGAACTATAACCCTTCTGTTTTATATCTGTCACACTGGTATTTAAGAACTTATTTTTCTTAGCTTTCCTGACAGTGTTTTAAGCTAAGGCCTACAGCTACTTGCTCAAGATGGCCAATTAAAACCAACCACACAGCTACAAAATTAGCTGCTTGGCATAGTAGAAGCTACTGCAAGATCTTGTCTTATATGGTCTGGCCCATCAAAAACCTAAATTCCTGAATGTTCTTTACTGAAATTTCACTTGAATCTATATGTCTTTTAGGTGCCAGTAAACAAAAGAGCTCTGTTCTTTGCCTAAGTTTATTATCTATTTGATGATAGACAAAGTCAGACAATTAGAGTTGAAATTGTCAACTCTATTACCCATAGTCCTGTAAGAACATGACTTAGTTATATGGCAAAAAGGGGGTTTCCTAAAGCTGAATTCCAAATTAGATAAATTTATCTGACACAGAAAGAGCTGGATAATCATGGGTTTTAAGGTGTACAAGTGTAAATTACCATCTCTTTTTAAAAATAGCATCTGCAATATTATTCCATAAAAATGTTGTGTAGAATCAATGATTATGAGGTTACAAGGAAGGAGAGGAAATTTTATGTCATTAGTATATTTATCTAAAGAAGAGTATTCGAAGTATCAGTGTTAAATATGTTGTATCAAAATCCATCAGATTTCTTTTATTTCTCCTTGAATATATTTAGCTGCTAATTTCCCATCTCTGTCTTTAGAAATATGATGATAGAGTGTGTGGGAAGCTCCCCGAGTCCTTAGAGATCTGAAAATATATTCCACATCTAAATTAAGTGATAATTGCCAAAACTATAAAACTCTTTGCTTAAAACGATTTTCCCTCAAAACTTTGAAGGTATTAGTCTTCCTGCTCCCATATCTAATGTATTTTGATTTTCATTCTTTTGTATTTAACAGCAGTGTTTCTGATTTCCTGTCCCTCTCTCTGAAAGTTTAACAGGTTGCTCTTTATCTTTGGGGTTCAGAAATGTCATAAATATGTTTCGATTCAAACTTTTCTGTTTCATTTTTCTACTTTATACTTTCAATCTGAAGACTTGTTAGACTGGACTAATCTTACATGTATTTACCTAAAGGATTTACATTTCGAGACAACTTTGATTCTAAGAAGCTTATTTTTAGAGATTTATGGAATTAAAGATGAAACTGTCCATTTCAGTAGTTAATACACTTATCTCTAACAATAGTCCTTGATAAGCAGTGAACATATTAAAATAGCCAAAATACTCAGGGATGGTTTCTTATTTCCAGAAATATGAATTCTGAAATTTTTTACCTTAATATCTTACTGCTTATGTTTTCCTCCTGCATTTTTAACACTATAATTTTTTATTGAAACATAGCATGCTGAAATCTTCTGTATCTTGAGACAAAATGAAAGATACTTTATGAATATTAACATACTAAATTATCATTTTCAATCTTTACTTATAGGTAACATTTTATGTTAGATATATTCTCATGAATGGATATCACTGCTAAATGAATATGGATTTCATATTTGAAATCAATTTTTCAACATCATTAAAATGAAATTAACATTCCAACACAGCTCTCAGCGCATCCCCCAGAGAAGCACTTTTATCCTCGGAGAATGACAGTCACCGTTAATCACTACCAATGAATCTTCATGTTAGAACTTCAGAGACATAAAAGTGAAGCTCTATAGATTTAGTTAATTTATTTCCATTGCAATCTTAAGGGTCTCCTTCAGTGCATAATCTTTAATGTGTTTTGAGACTCTACACTTTTAATCTTTGGCATTTGGAGTTTTTAGAGTTTGCATATCTCTAAGTAAGATAAGTGTCATTGAAAATATTCATAATTAATGCTATCACAGAAATTTCACAATTTTTCATTTAAAAAATATTTATTTAGTGTGTATGTGCCAAGCTAAACTTATAATGAGTTGTATCCCAGTGGTTAACTTCTGTAAGACATGGGTTAGAAGCTTTGAATACATTTTCCTATCTCGGTAAATGCTGTATATATGGAAAGCAAATGTCTCTTCTTCTCCCACAGAAATCTATTTTATGAGTATACTATTAGAGTGGAAGCCAAGTGGATAAAGCGAAAGGGGGAGATTCAGTAGTAGGATATTAGAATTTCTCTGAGATTTCAGAAACAACAGAGCCAGGACAACTCCAAAGTTTCAACAATAAGATTATGAAATACTGACTGTTGTCAAGAACTCATTTTCTATTTCACCCCATTCCAAATTTTAAACTCCTAGGTGGAAGCATCTGAGTGGCCTTGTATGGAATAGATATTTGTACTTGAATCCATTGGTTATAGTGAAGGGTTCACTTAGTACAGACATGGCTACAGGGGAGCCCTCTGGGAAGCCAACACAAAAGGATCTAATAAAGTAGAATATTTCACAACCTGTAATACTCTTGGGCTCTCAATATTTCTCTGGGAACATATGTCCTGCTTTCTTACTGAGAACTCCAGAGCAGGTCTCCTCTGCGCACTGCAGCTGGATCTGTCTTGACGTCTGATCGTGGATAGCCCTGCCTGGCTCCAACCATGGACAATTGTAAGAAATCCCTAAACCAAAAAAATAACAATGTTGAGAGGCTAAAGGCCAGAAAGCATTGAAATTTGTTAGAAAAAATTAAGCTAAAGAAAACCAAAATGGTATATCTGCATAGCTTTCTCTTTATAAATATATAGATATAGATCTGTTAAGATAAGCTTGATCTACTTGGAGGAAGGAAAAGAACATGGAAGATGTAGGGCTACTGTTTTGAACCAAAGCTGCACTGTTAATAGATTACAAAGTAGAACAGAAGCCCTATAAAGTCTCCATATTTTCAGCCCAGGAGAAACAATTTTGCCATGGAAAGAGTGAAGTAAGGGTCAATAAGAAGAAATTAAGACTTAAGATGGTTACATGTGCTAGAGGAAGGACCTCCTTTTCTAAATAAATTCATGGCAGTTGTCTTGATTGAAGTAAATCCTACATCAATGGACCATGCAATTCTTAACTTTTCATTCATTCACTTACTGCCTATTATGTCCCAAGAACTGTGTTAGAAACTACTGGTATTTGAATTATACAGTTACGTTTTTTCAAGGAGCTTGTAGACAGACAGACATGAAAACAAGTTATTGCACTGATGCATTTCAGAGGCCATGGTCACTTCTGTAAGTCACTGGTTTTTGAAGAATTTTAGCAAAGTGCCATAAACCCAAAGCCACCTGGTGTTCTTATGTAAAAGTTTATTCTCCAAGCTAAAGAATAGTCACCTCACTGTTAGTTTCCAAAATAAATGTAGGCCATTTGCTAGATTATGTTTGAGAAATAAGAAAGGGAATATTAATAACATAGAGTAAATGGAGTCCTTTTAAAATAAGCTGTGCTTCCAAAATTCTCAATCATAATATATGTTGGTTATGGGATGGTAGTACAGCATGGAGAATATAGCCAGTGATCCTGTAATATCTCCCTATGTTGACAGATAGTAATTGCACTAGTGGGGGTGAGGATTTAGTAATATGGGTAACTGTTGAACCACTGTGTTGCATACTTGAAGCCAATAAAAGATTGTGTATCAATGATACTTCAATGAAAAGAAGAAATAAACTGTGCCCTTAAACTTTCCAACATTTTCTAGACATGTAGCTGAGGAAAGATGCTGTAGAAATATAATGTATTGAGTTCAGCAAAGTATTTCATTACTTTCTAAATGATATTTCTAAACATAAGATTGGAATGAGAAGAATAGAATGATTTATAACTAATGAGACATTGTAATCTTAGGGGTTGACCATATAAATTGATAACAGTGAAATAAACGGTGGCAGATGCTATACTTTTACAAGTGATTTAAGTAAGATTTTCTGATTTGTGGGAGAATGAAGGTAAAGTTTTTAGATAATGATTTTGTTTAAAGAAGACCTTTTCAAGATAGATCAAAATTTAGCAAGATAAAGCTTAATAAGAGTGTTCACATAATTCTGCATCGAACTTTGTGGCTATACTTATTGCTTCTGTATAGGAGGATATGTACATATCCACGTATGTATGTATAGGGGGATCCTAACTGCAATTCCTGAGAAAAATGTTTTTGCAAAAAAGGTGGATTTTAGCAACATCTGGCAAAGAAGTTAATGGTTTTCAGTATCCGTAAAAGGAGTTAATAAGGCAAAATTCTATGTACTGACCAGATCACAGCTGGATATTGTGATAATTTCTGGGAACTATAGTTGAAGGGGATGAATTCGAACCAGCTTATGTTCTGAGGAATATGACCAGTGTAGCAAGATAACACTAAACCACTAAACCATGTCTTCAAGGAATGCTAGGGATAATCGTGAATGTATGGAGTGTAGACAACAAAGATCTAGATGTTGTCAAGGAAAGAGCAATCATTTATGTTCTTTATAGCCCAGGACAAGACCGTGGGCCAAAAGTCAGAAATTGTCACAGATAAATTTAAGCTGAGTCTAAGCTAGAACTGTTAGCATCACAGATCTGAGAAGAAAGAATTGACCACCTAGAAAGAGTTGTTTCTCACGACTAGGTTCAATATAGACCTGCCAAGCATGTATACATGGCAATATTCTCACATGGAGATTTCAGAGTTCAGCTGAGAGACTGGATTACATGCTCTTTAAATTGTCCCTGCCTGGGGATTCTGTGATTCCCCATACATGGAAAACTGGTCTCAGGAGAACCTGGTTGTGTGTTTGTTTTTAACATTGCTGTGCCTGGCATATTATAGGTATTCAATCATGTTTTCTGAATAACTGCATGAATAGATAGTGGGTGGGGAAAGAACTCTAGGGTGAAGGCAAAAAAACTAAGAAAATGAAGCAGGAACTAGGCAGTGATTTCTCCCCAGAAACCTGGGCTTCATCACCCCCTGTTCTCCGTCTGCACACCCGGTACACCCTCACTTCTACTTCCGCATAGTATCACCTGCATACTCTCTCTTCAGAATCTCTCAAACATGGTTATTTTATTCTTTCATTTCTCAGACCACCATACTAAAAGCATTCCTTCCAGGCCTGCCTTCCTGTAATCTAGCTTCCACACCTCCGCTGAAGAGATCTAAGTTATATTTCTGAAGCTGCCTAAAATCTCTCAGTCATCCCCTAGCATCCCTAAGAGAGACTTCAAACCTTTATCTAGCCCACAAATCTCTACATTGCCTAGTTCTTATTTATCTCACCAGCTTTCCCTCTCTCCACTTCCCATATTACATGTTATGGTATTAATATACTTATTATCTATTTCTTGTTTAAATTACTTCTATTGCCTGTGTGCATATATTCTGTTCCATTTTCATCCTCATCCTTTCTATAGCAATGATAATTATTTTATATGTAATACATATTTATTAATCACACTGAGTAGTTATAATATGTGAGGCACTTATATGCATTTTACATGCATTATCTCTTAATTTTCACAAAGGCTTTGAGGTAGAAACTATTTCCTTCCACACATGAGGAAATGTAGCTTTCCTGGAACTATGTTACACAAAAGTGCAGATTTCCAAAGCCCAGTTTTCCTCTGAAGTATTTTGGATCTCAGGGTAAGGCCACAATTTAAAGAGTATGTAGTCTAGTCTTTCATCTGGACCTTGAATAATAACCTAAATAATTTTAAATGGTCTATATAGGGAGCCAAAAAAGGGTAGCATATTTTCTCCCTAGAGAATAATTAGTTTCCTATTTGACCACATTCCATCTTTCAACATGAACAACAAATATATTCAAACCAAACATCTTTTTTCAAGACTGGGATGGGGAGGTAGAGTCAAAGCACAAAATGTAGCTGTTATAAAATTGCCTTTTTCTGATATAACTAGCCACATATAATATCCCAAAGTTTGATATAAAAAGGGTAATGATCACTGATAAATAACCTATGTAAGAAATTTAATGTGTCCTGCAATCCAACATATTCATTCCGACTAAAAATATTACAAAGTCAGTGTCTAAAAGCAATGATAATTAAGCTCATTTTTTGAAAGAAAAAAGGTCATTAAGTTAATTTAAATACATTGCTGACATCTTAATCTGGAAAGACTTCTCCACATTTGTTCCCACAAATATAAGATCTTTTATTGGCTCTTTATAGTGTTTTTCATAAGGTCTCTGAAGATGTGGATTCTTCTGATAGTTACTTAAATTAGCCATTCATGAAGAAAGGTTATCTTCCTTGTTTCCACACTACTGAGAAGGGCAGTAATCATCTACATGCTATTTCGAGGTTTTTATCAAAGTATCTATATACACATACATACATACATGCATATATATAAATGTGTATGTATGTTTTATGCACATGTATATACATGCATACAATTAAATGTCTATTTCAGATTCTACATAATCAAAACTTCAGTTTGGGGCTTGACTGGGTTAGGTTTGCTAGGAAAATGAATAACAAATTCTCTGAAGAATGAAGGTTTCTTAACTTCTTTTAAAAGTCTCAAATACTTTAGCTATTTGAAGTCAATATTAACTTCAAAGAAAAGTAATTTTTCAAGTAGTGTGATGATGAACCATACCTGAAGCTTCTGAACCATTTTCTTTCATTTATATAGATCACTAGGAATGCGCTTGACTTTATTTTATCTGTATCCCATCATCTGTCTTTGTATTTGAGGCAACTCCTTCGGCGGCCCGGGGTGCCCTTCCACCCACACGGCACCCATCACCCAGCCTGTGCTTCTCACGGCTTCATCATTTCCAGGGTCATTCTCTGCTCCAGGTCAGACACCCCCGTGGTCATATTCTGAACCTGTCATTACCTCCAAAGCGTTCTTATTCCAAAATGACTGATTCAAGCTTATCATTCCCTCCTAACCATGGTCTGTTTTCAGCTTGCTTTATCAACTTCTCCCACTATTGCCTTTTGAAAATTTTTCTGTTCTTTTCCAACATGTTAGCCCCTTCCTCTCCTCTCCTCTCCTTTCAGTTCCACTGAGATTCCATGACCATAATTAAAAAAGACTCAAAAGTTCCTAAATTTCTTTACTCCTCTTTCATTTGGTCACAGCCACGGCCGCCATGGCCAGACTTTCCCTGCTCCACGCCTCCAGGCGGCCACCTCCAAGCTGCTGGGGACCGTGGCGGCACAGGGGTGTGCGGCAGCCTCACTGGGGAATGTGGTAGTGCCAGGGATCCCAGGACTTCTTCTACCAGTCTTCTTTCTCTCTGCAGCCTTTGCAGAGACCTCCCCAGTCCTCACACCCGTATTTCTGCAGGTGAGCTCACACTCAACTTCAAAAGGAGAGAAGAAAGAAACCATTGAAGTGCCCTGAATAATTTGTTGCCAGATGCACACTCACGTTTGCCCCCATCCTGTCTTATTACAGAAAATTAGAACCTGCTCTCCTCAGGGTCATTCCTTGCCGTTCCTCATACACATTGCACTGATTCCCACTGGCTGTCACACCTTCAAGTTCTATTCTGTTCTGTTTTGACCGTTAGCATTTGAACATTCTCAAGTTTCACCTTTTAAAAGAAATGTTTTCTTCATTCCACTTTCCCAATTCAATTACTACTCATTCACTCCCCAATCTGGTGTTAATAATTGATTTAAAAATATTTCTGAATTACCAATTTCAACCAATTAAGAAGCAAGCCACAGGACTATGCCATGTAGAAAAGTCATGTAGTGAATTATTTCTCACGTGAAGTTTTACATCCAGAGCTGACTAGTTTGCAAACAGGAGAAAACTCATTCATTTAGAAAGAAATCTAGGAGATTAAAATAAGACAACTGAAAAGTTTAAGGCTCCTGTTTTGGAATATAAGACATATGTTAACTGGTTTAACTGGTGATATTTTCTTGTGTCTGAATGTATCTTGATGTTCCCAAGGAAAACATTATGCCAATAATTGGATTTGATCATATGAATTAGATGATAACCTAAAACTGTTATTTTCTATGTCAATTAAAACTTATCTGCCTATTACAGTGATTTTTAACTGAAGAACACTTATTCCTGACAGAATCTTTCTTGCCATTATAATAACCTTGACAATCTGGAATGAGATTGAGAAAAAGAATAAGGTTGTTTGTCACTATAAATAATTGCTTACAGGAAAAAATAATCAATTTTTATAAGGAGAAAAACTAAATGTTTTTTCCAGTCAAAAAAAATCTGCACAGATATATTGCCTCTGATATGAATTTATATTACAGGAAATTCACTCAGAGTCCTTTATGACTGCAGCTTTTTGTCCTTTGCAGGACATATTTTTTTGAAAGTCATGAGCTAAGAAATTTAATATTCTAAAGTGAGATAGCTTCTCAGTATTGCTTTAAGTTAATTGCTGTGGAGGAGAAGAATTTCATAAAAACCCTGGGAAATCAGACAATGTAGATAAATTGATTACAAATGAATTAGAATTTAAGCAGTACTTTTTGAGTGATTCCTTTATATTTGTGTTTCCTATTTAAAATTTTCATAATTCGCCTTACATTTTAAAGTTAAGATTATTTTATTGGCACATTTCCTATTTTTGAAAAAATGAATATGCAAAGATTATTAATATTCCACTGTGGGCAGAATAATCAACTTGTTCTATTGGAGAGCTATTTCTAGATAGCTGGTAGGCTAAGGAAGGTTATTTTGTCCATGGTAATAACTGGCCCTTATTAATTTTAGCAGTTTTCCTGGAAAGCTCAGAAATCGCCTTTTTTTTTTTTTAACAGCTCACCAGAGAGTTCACAGGCATGTTAATAGGAAAGCCTTTAACCACCTAGAACTTATCTCTTTTTGGTCTTAATTTTCTTTCTGTTGCATGTATGATGTAAAAATTATGCCATAAATTTCTTAGGACACCCTGGTGCCCAGTGTGTATGGACATTTATGATTTTGTTTATGTGAAAATTTAAAGAGCTTGTTACAGCTGTCCCAGAGCAAAGGTCAAAGAATATGCATTTCTCCCAAATGCTCATCTAATAAAACAATACATGGTTTCTCTGAATGAATGCATTTAGCGGAGGCACGCGCAGGGTGTTCCACTGCACGTAAAGCTTTTCTTGGTGATGATTGTGCAATAAAAAGGAAACTAACTTGCCTAACTTCTGAGACAGGAATTTCTGCTTCATGTTATATTTAATCTTTTTTATGAGTTGTAGTAAAAATTTTTTTTTGTAAGAAGTAATCTATTATGCTTACATAGAAAATTTTAAATAATATGCCCATGGCTTTTTGTTGAATTATTTGAATTCCATATTTTCCCAGTGCCTCTACTATATCCAGGGAGCAGATGGGCTATTTCAAAAACCACATTTAAATCAATGTTGTATTGTGATGATTTCTGGTAATATGAGTGAATCAATCTAGAGCACCATTTATTTTCCTCAGAACAATATGTATAAACATCTGTCCAAATAAATGTTTCTATTGAAAGAGACTCATTTGGCACAAACTCAACATTTATTTTGGTCATTCAAATAGAGGAAGAGAAAGTGTGGCAAGAGGAGAGAAGGGATAGAATTATTTTATACTTTCTCATGTTCTGATTATTGACATATACCTATTCGCAAAAGTAATAATCATTACTATCATATCACTTGTTAGAATATTTCAACCATTGACCTGGAATGTACAAATTTCTTCTTGCCCCAGCCTAAGCTAAAGAAACTGAAGATCTAAACCTACTAGTAATTTTGACCAAACCATGTATAAGAATTATGATCTAGATATTCTGACCCTCAAACCAATGCTTTCTTCAATTTGCTGCCTCTCCAAGGTCGGCTATACTTTTTCTTGGGCTCTAACAGTGTGTAGCCTTGGAGGGCTGTATGCAAGTCTGAACACCATTTTATAAGTTACTGTTTCTATTCGTTAAATAACCTAGGAGTGGGTTGAAGTAAAGAATGTTCTTTAGTAAAGGGCCTGATTTCTTCTGGGGGTATAGTAGAGGCTGGAGAAAATGTGGTCATGCATGTTTCAGAGTGGCTCATTTTCAAGAGACAGACTTACTGGTCAACTATTAGAACCACCCTCAGCCTGAACATGCTTTTGGACGCAGTGAGTATGTGCACCACGGCGCAATAAGAAAAGACACATGACTATCCCATATCTGAGCTCTTGCACATCTGAAATGATGCACTTGTTTTACTCCATGCCTTTCTTTGGATTGAAATGTATCCATTAACATTTGTGTGCTTTTCTTTTCCATCCGTCCTTCTCCATCTCATGAAAAGCACATCTGGGTAAGTTGAATCACAATATGGCTGCTGAACATGTTTATTTTCAGCACCATCCTCTTTTTCTTTTATATCTAGTAGTTCTCTTTTCAGTTTGTAACACAAGCTGCACTGCCTCTGACCTAAAATGAAAATTGTGAAGTGTATTCATTTCCACACCATAAAAGGAATCATTGGTTCAGAGAAATGTTCATATTCAAATTAATTATGTTGGCCTTTTAGGCACTTCTAGTTCCTCAGTTCTGTTAGACACATGTCAAGAGACATTCCAGGTATCATTTCCCCTAATTCTCAAGTCGTTCTCCAGGAGGTAGCGTGGCACTCGATGAGGACAAGGACTATTTCAGGCCCCTCAGGTACTCGGGACTGCGCTGCATGAGTCAGCCTGCATGCTCACTAGGGTTATGTGGCCCTCTACCAGCATTAGAAGCAAGAAACAAACTTTGTCAGTTCCTGGAATTGCACCTCCATAAAGAGGACTAAATTCTGGCCTTTCCCCACTAGAACTTGTATACCTAGACCCCAAAAGAATCCTTAGTTTGGGTTGAATCCATGGGTTTTGTGTGTTCTTCCCATTGTCTCCTAGACTCCTGGTTGATTTTCAAAGCTTTAAAAATCTATACTACTCAGGTTACAGTTTCAAATTTCAAGTCCTTCTCTTGGAACTAAAATTAGAACATGTTATTATCTAGTCCTAAAACAAATTGGGCTTCGAAGTAAAACAAATTACACATGACATTTATAAAATATTTACAGTGGTGAAAATGTTTGCATTGGTAACATTGTGAGCTATTTAAAACACTTTAGATTAGCAGAGGTTTTCTTTTAAATTTAAAGCAAAGAAAAAGATATTTGGGCAAATAAATGACTGATGATTTGCAATTATCCGTGAACCTCTGGCAAGTGCCACTAATTAGCTCTATGGATAGTCTGTAAACCAATACAAGGTCATGTACTTTGTAATATTACTTAGTTCACTAGTATGACTTATATTTGTTAATTTTTTACTTTATTTTGAAGTCATAGTTACTACTGCTAATTACTTAAGAATGCAGCATTTACTTCAGTTAGGATAATTTGTGATATTAAGGAAAGCTGGAGTAAGTGCTCTTAAAAATGCAAGGCAAGTTGTGGTTATTGCTCAACAATGCTGGCCAAGGTTGTAATCTCTCACTTAAAAAAAAAAATCTGGACATTGGATTTTTAAAGCATTATTTTCATGTCATCATGTAATATTTGTCTTCTGTTTTCTAATGAATTTTAAGCTTCATGATGAAGATAATCCCAAGAAATAAACCTTCATTTACCCACACTTTTTAAATGAAATCGTGAAAAAGAATAAATGGAGGATTCATTATGGGCTTTAAGAAATTGATGTAATCACTTTCATTCTAAAACCCAGTTCTTATTGTCTTGCACGTGCACTTTAGGACTTCAAAATCATGTCCCTATTACAGTTGCTGAAAGGAAGCTTAGGAGGTTCCAGTGTCAGGAGGAGACAGTACAAATAGAGCGAAGACGAGGGAAGGGTGGAGGTGGAAAGAAAACTGACTTAGGAATCAGAAGACACACATTTAAGCCCCAGCTTTCCCATTTTTTTCTGCATACCCTTGAGCAACTTATATTTTCCATACTAACTAATATTACTGTCAACTTTCTGCACCTCACAGAGTATGAGAACATACATACAATCTCAGCAGCATGGAAACTAGAAACTTCAAATCTGAGTTAAAGCGGACTCAAAATCAGATAGGCGCTAACACAGCTAGCCTAAACGTTTGTATCCAAATAACCGGAAAAGCTCCCAGGGTTCCTCCACTATGTCTCCAGTTTATTATCAAGAAGTGACTGGAGAACAAACCTCAGGTTCTCACAACAGTGAATTTGTTTAATGGAAAGTAATATAAGCCTCTCTAGTTTCAATAACAGCATGAATAATTCTACAGATCCATCACAATTGTGTGTGTTTATACCATCATAATGGTTTGGAAACTGATTAAATTCCAAATAAAGTGAGGAGATAAATTATGTAATCCCAACTCAAATTCACAAATAAGTTAAATTTATTTTCTGAGACTGTGCCCTCCATTTCAGAGCAACTTGAACAAAAAATATTTCAATATGAACGAAATATTTGGTTTTAATGTAATCAAATAATTTCATTTCTAAACAACCTAGCACGTGTTCTTGGAATCTAAATAAAACATGACTTCAGTGTGTAACTGACCTTTATATGCACTTCACAGGAAAAAGTGCCATAATAGGGAACACACACACACACACACACACACACAAAACTACAGTATGCTGTGCTTTCAAAATCGAGTCAACTGTGTTAATGTTGAATTTGAAACTCTTAATTTTATGGAACTAAATATGTATATTTAGGCAATCAATGCTCTGAGGCAGCTGATTGGGATTTGTAGCATTTCTCTTTGGAATAATTACGTTAATTAAGATATACATTTTTCAGCTTGCACATGTTTTGAAGAAACTGGAGTGGCACCACATTTTGTTCGCATTTCCTGATCAAAATTTCAAGTACTTTCTCAAATATGCAATTTTGATTTCCATAGACTTGATCAGCAAGTATGGATTTCTGAATGATAGATTTATAGCCCACTGTCAAATTGAAATTTGAGGAGATCCTATTTACACTCTTCACTGTTGAATTATAGTGGAACCAGATACATTTTACAAGTAACAGTGTGAAATATAAGTAAATTTACCGCTAGCATCATGTAAGAAGGTTTTATTCTCTGTGCTACACTGTTAAGAAGTAGATTCAGTAGTCAAATTATTTTGGCATATTTTATTCTTGGTACTTACCCAGCCATACATTTATTTTTTCTGGTTTTATCAATAACTAAATACTTGTCATGTGCCACAGTAAATAAATCAGCCCTACAGATAAAATTTTCAATCAGAGAATTACTTTGTATTACAATTACACAAAATCAATTGAACTGAAACCAATTACTACAAATTCAGCTTTTCCATACCAGTGAAACAGGTGGGACTAAACTCCTTCCTCTGGTGGACATGCAGAACCTGATAATAGTTTGGAGTGAAAAGAAAAGAAAAGTCGTGACTCCTTTCTTCTCTTACAATGTTGAGGATTAAAACATGTGATGGTGAGAGGATAAAGACCAGGTACTAAATTAGCCAGGAGGTCTGATAAATATATGTCGTTTCTAAATGTAAATGAACCACAAGAAACAAGGAGACTGAGAGACTATCATTGAACTTAATGTTAGCAACAAAGTGAGTGCTATTACCTTCCTTTCTCAGTTATGGAAAATTTAGAGAGACTGATTAGCTAAGGAACAGTGTCGGGGTGAAGAGAGCTGACTCTGCAAGGCTGCTCGGGGCTTCAGTTCTGGCTCTGCTCTTCACTGGACCTCTGCTCCAGGTGGCCTCTGTTCTTTAGGGTCCTCATCTGCAAATGGGTATCAATATACATCGTATTGGATTGTAAAGATGAAATGAGCTATACATAGACAGCACTTAGGATAGTGCTTCGCACATAGTAAGTGATAAATGCATGTTAACTATTATTGTCTGGACCCAAGCTCTAATTTGTCTTATCCAGAAGCTTGGCTCTTTCAAACCATATCATATCGCAGAAGAATATGAAATGGTTCAGATGAACAAGAGAACACATCAGATAAATCTCTACGATAGTACTTACTGCATTAAGCTTCATATTTCAAATCACATTACATTTTTTAAATTTTAAATGCAGTATGATGAATACAATAAGTAGAGCATTTACAAGCTGTAATATGTGTAAGGAAGAAAATTAATCTTGTCTGGAGAGATCTCGATCCTGAAGGACAAAGCATGAGCTGTGTCTGAAGGAGAAGCACGAGTTTGCCGTGATTATCATGCAGACAGATGTGTCGGGCAGGAGGAAAGGGCGTACGCAGAGCCACAGAGGGTGAAGTGGAAAGCGGTATTTGGGGAATGGCAGGTATTTCAGTGCATATTGAGCACCAGAGGCTGGGGGGACAGCCACAGCCAGATCCCTCAGGGTCATTACAGTCATGCTGAGATTTTTGATCTTTACATTTAGGACAGTAGGGAGGTTTGTAAGTGATAAATCTTACAAGAATATTTGTGTTTAGGAAGGTCTCACTGAATGTTAGAAAGGGATGGGGGGGAGAGGAAACCAAACAAGAGACAGGGAGACGCTGGGAGTCCATTGCCATGATCCCCAAGCGATGATGGTTTGAACGAAAGCTTTGGTAGTAGTCAATTTGCAATATATTTTATATAATGTTACAGAGTGTGTTTTTTTTTTCGCTTTCTGAGCAGCCACCCTTATAACTGCTAAACAAAATCTTTAAACCTTTTTAAGATGCGATAAGTAGTTCAATATCAGCAAAAACAGAATACTTAAAATAGGCCCCATGGTCAAGGATCCTAGGTAATTGTGATCACCGAGACTTCTGTGGATTACAATGTAGCCATCATTCAAAAGATATTCTTGGCTTGAACGTGCAAAGAAAAATGCATGGTGCTGCTGAAGAGCAAACTCTCATCTCTAAGACTTTAGAGTCTTGGGTGAGCGGTAAGGCCCACGCATATGGCGCTAACCAACAGTCTCTGAGTGATGCTGACGCTCTGAGTTCCCCAGTTTTAAAGGAGTCTTTGTGCACTGGGATGATCACAAAAATAAAAGGGTCACAATTTAGGCAAACAGCAAGATTTTGAGAGCTGAAGAAGAAGAAGAACTCATGAGCCCTGGGATATGCTACTTGCAAAGATGGAATTAGTAATCCACGAATTATTTATGCAAGTAAGTTTCTATTTCTGGTCAGAAGTAAGTGACGATTAGGAAGGTAAATCAAGACTAACCAGTTTTTATCTGGGTAATTCAGGTTGAGGGGTATACTTTCCTCATTTGGAGAACCATTGAAGGGTGTCAGAGGACAGTGTTGGGACAAAAGTAACAGCTCACATTCACTGGCTATTCGCACTGTGCGAGGCACTGCTGTGATCACATCACCTATACTTTCTCATCTACCTGTGGTAGCAGCCCTGTGATGTAGGTACTATCACCCGCTTCAGCTCACAGGTGAGGAGACTGAGCACAAGGCCAAGTGATTCACCTGTGGGCGCACAGCCAAGACGGGGCCACATGGGGATCAAGCCCAAGCAGCCTGGCTGCAGAGGCCACTCTCTTCCCCGCTCTGCCATTTAGGCGGATTTTTTTCATGGCAGTGTATTGGAGAGAGAAAATATGAAGGGGAAATTGATAGGCATTAAATGGACAGTGACTGAAGGGACCATCCTGAATGAGAGAAGACATGGTGCTGTATGGTGTTAGACAGTTATATCCCAGACTGGCAATCCCTAAATAACATCCTAGACTACGTGGTCTGAAAATCAAGTCTCTCTTCCTGGGCAGTGATGAGCCATCCACTTTGGCAAGAATATGGGGGAGGAGACTCTTGCTCCCATGCTCTGTGACTTCTTTGAGTAACTAATGAATTTCATGTTTCAGAGGTTACCACTGTATCAAATTTGTTTATTTATAAGTTGTGCTTCTGAGGGCATGAAAACAGGCACTTTGTATGCCCTGGGAGTAACCAAATTGGTTAGGCAGTCAGTTACCTGATTTTTCATAGACTACCATAAACCGCCAGGGTTTGTGTTCAGCAAACATAGAATAAAACCAATAGGATCTCTGAGTCCATAAAATCCTGAAGATACTCTAGGTGAATTGCTTATTCCTAGGGGGCATATAAAAGGAGGTAGTAAACTTTGCCTCAGGCAAGGGAAGGATGGCTTCAGAGGGAGTATTTTTGTTGTGCCTTGAAAATCTAGACAAAGCAGGTGGGAAGACAGCAGCGAGGCATATGGACATTATTTAATGTGATAGAAACGTAGCTTACACATGTGCGCATGCTCCACCAATTAAGTCAAAACTGGAATAGCTGAGGAAAGACATAAAACCCGAAAGTGGAAGAGCTGGAAGTCTCCATTTGGATTCAGTCATCTTAGCAAAGTCAGACTTGCTCAAATTTAAACCAAGTCATCCTTGCTTACATTAGTCTGGATTAGGAATTAGAAATTAAAAGCCTAGAAAATGCCCTTGACTTATTTACATTTTATTGACACTGCATGCCCATAATCATAATGATCTAAAAGTGATCCCTTGGGAAAAGATGGTAAAATATTAGGTTGTTTGGAAAAGAAGAAGGATAAACAAAAACGTTTCTTCAGGCTGAATAGAACTTTTTAGACTTAAATTTGTACTGTGGAAAGTGATCCTACATTGTTGCTCTGGACGAACTGTCACTTGACCTTTGAAAAGGTTGAATCTAGGGCATAGAGAGAATGCATTCCTTTCCATATGTGGACTGGTCGAACAGAGAACAGCAGTATATCCGAAATGCCTGTTTGTGCCATATCAATTTTTTGATTAGTATTCTCCAAGCACTCAGGCCACTCTTTCTCTGTCAGTGACTCCCAAATATCTGATGAGATAAAGTGTGCCCCCTTGCAATTAATGCGCCCCTTAATAATCTGTTAGGAAATCATCATGTATTAAACTCAGTGATTTCCATCTATTATAGTATTGCTCCTATCACTTTATTTATTTAACCTGGCTTCTCTCTCATGCCATTATGCCCAGACATATACACATCTCTTATAAATTTTATATGGTACAAAGTTTTTTATAATCAAGAAGAATTAAATGTAATCTTGCTTTGTAATAAATGCATTTCTTTACATAGTTGATCCTGTCCTGAGGTTTAAAAAAGAAGCAGGTCTGGAGTTAACATTGTGTAGCATGCAGTCCTGGTGCAAAACCCAGCCATCTGCACCTAGTCTGGTAGTTCCTGCACAGTTTCACGTGTGTCAGTTCAAAGACCTCTGCTTGGGGTTCAGCCTTACCAGCTGGGGGCCAAAGGGCAGAATCTACTGAACTTGAGCTAACCTTGTGTCATTATATTTGAATATTCTTACTAAAGTTATGAGAGTTTGCAATTTAAACAAATCAAACAAAAGCAAAGAAAGCTTTTTCAAGGGCTAGATTGCTCAAGGTGTTTCCAAACAGTTTTATCATTAAATGTCTGCTGAGAAGAAGACAGATCTATTGGCTACCATTGCATGGCTTCTTAATCATATTTCTGTCAGTGACCCCAAACTAGATCAGACTTTTGTGATCAGCTACAGTGGGTGCTCTTCTGACAGACTGACCCAAGACAAGGCAGAATTTGAGGAAAATTTTTATTCTTAGAAACATAAAAATTGAGCATTGTTGTAATATAAAATAGGAAAAGATATTTGGACTCCAAAATTAAATACATCATGAGATGCAATTTACTGAAACAAGAAACACCTAAATGTGAACACACCAGCTGACATGTTCAACACAACTATTTCCTGAGCATCTCTTCTGTGCCTGACCTTGTGCTAGATGCTTCAAATTATTTCTGAACAGAAAATATAAAAATTTCATTCCTCCTCGAGCTTATATTTGATTGGGAGATGATAGACTCAGGAATAAGTGATACTCTGTGTTAGAAGTTACTTGCCATGGAGAAAAATAAAACAAGAAATGGGAAAAAGGAATGTCTAGTGGGGATTGTAGGATTGAGGGGAAGAGACACTCAGAGAGAAGGTAACATTTAGTAAAGATAAAAGTAGGTAAGGGACAGGGCCATGTAGAAATAGAGGGGAAGAGCATTTCAGACAAAGAATAGCAGGTGCAAAGGTCCTGAGGCAGAAAGAGGCCTGAACTGTTCCCAGAGAATAACCAGGAAGCTGTGTTGCTGGGTGAGGTGGGAGTTGAGTCAGAGAAATGAGGAGAGTAGGGTGGGTCCTAACCGCTGCTTTGACTTTTATTCTTAGTGAGATAAGGAATGCTTGGAGGGTTATCAGTAGAGAAGTTACAGCATCTGACTTAAGTTTTAACAGGTTCACTCCAGCTTATGTGGTACTGTGTTTATTAGGGAACTTGTCAAAAGTTCTTGCATAACTAAGTGTTCTAACTTTGAAAAACGGCTTTTGTACAACTCAACTCGTAATCCACTTGTGAACATTTTGTATATTTCCTCAGTGTCAAGTGCTTTCTTGTTAAATGTACCAAAACCAATTATAAATGTATATTTGGTTCTTCCCCTTTAATGCCACTCAGCTGTCACCTAACCGAGTGTTTCCTTCTCTGGTGGATATCGCATTAATAATGCTCTTCGGCTCTGCGGAGCCTATTCTAAACTTTCTTGCACATGTTCCCTGCTCAGTCCTATCTCTGCCCTTCCACGCTTACTGCTTGGAGCCCCATTCCCACCTCCTTCCTCCCTGCCCTTCAAAGCCAACTTGGTTGCCAAAGCCATCACCAGTTGTTTCCATGGCCATTAACCTCGCTTCCCAAATCCTCACGCTGAGAATGTGCAGCAGTGAGTTCTAACACCCATTTGTGTATTTTGTGTGTGTGTGTTTAGCCAGCTCACCTGCTTGCTTTCTCTGTTTCACTGGATCCATGTCTCTATTTTCCACCCTGAGCACAGGCCTAAGCTCACTGCAGGTGCTCAAGTACCTGAGGATTGGCTGTTTGACTCTTCACCCCGTTCCTTGGTCACAGTGACACTGAGCTATCCAAGTCTGGTTTTCAAAAGGCATGTCAGTGGGAAGCCCAAGGGAGTGGGTGATGGGCCGGCAAGCTAGGTGAGGGAGCCCCTCAAGTTCTCACGTTGGACAGAGGGTGCCAGTGTCACTCATCCCTGTCCCTGGGCCTGAACCACTTACATGCAGAACTTACCCCTGCTTTCCTGGCTGTCCTTCCAATGAAACAGCAGTTGATTTAGTGTCTCTTCAGCAGCTATATCTCCCACTTCTAGTTGGTAGCATCCACAGCAAACATGAAAAGCTCTTGTGTTACGATTATATATTTTAACATATTATGCATTGTAACACATTATAATAAGTGACTGATAGGAAATATTCAAATGCTTCATTTTGGAGCTCATATATGATATTCGTGATAGATTCTAAGCATGACATATATTCAAAAGAAAGCACTTAATATACTACACTTTTGTTGCTTGTGTGTAAGATCAAAGCATACTAGGAAACAGGAAATGTATTTTTCCAATATAGTTCTAGTCATGTATATATCAATTTGAGTTTCAGGGAAAACACTATTTGCTACTTCAGTGAACAATCTCAGACGAGTTTTGAGATGATAATGGTTGTACAGCTCAGTAGCAGGGACATTGATTCATGATGTATTTGTCGAGACTCTTTACAACTTTTTGTTACCAGAAACAACAATTTGTTGTCATTGAGATGCTTCACTTTCATTAAAAAAATAATGTTATAAATGAAAATAAGTGTACAATTGAATTTCACACCTTACATTGCTTTGCAGTGATGGAAGTCAAGTTATCTCAGGGTTCTGTTCAAATGAGAACCATTTTGTAGTCTGGACAAAGAACTAACTCCTATTTGGCCACCTGAACCCAGAGAATTTACTAACTTCGAGCACATCACTTCAGTGGAGCTAAAGTGACCCAATATACCTCCTTCCCAGATATACAGGCTTCTCTCCCTACCATTGAAATAGTGAGGGCAGAACGACCGAGCCACATGAGATCCCATAATGTATGCTTGAATCTGCATATGTGGGCCATTTTCTTGTGAGAGGTATTTGCTGATGATAAAGTTCAGCTTCTTAGTCCATTAACATTTAGTGTTTGAATTTTAGTGAATAAATGTTGGGGGAAACCATTTTTAAATGTCAGTGTTTCACTCCTAATAAAATCAAAGGGTGAGTTCCATGTTTTACTCAAAGGAAGGAGGAATTGTTATTCCAGATTATCTCATAAAAACCTTGCAAAGGATTATTGGGGTTTTTTTTTAGTGTTGTCATTAAAAATGATCACACACGTCTTTTTTCATATTTACTGACTAATAATCTTTGCTGTGTACCTCAGGCATGAACTTCTAGAAGAGGCTCGGAGGAAGGGGCTACCTTTTGCCCAGTGGGATGGGCCCACTGTGGTTGCGTGGCTGGAGGTAAGAGGCACCACAAGGCTCTCAAATGAATCACTAGCCATCTGAGAGTTTTTAAAGATATAGGTAAAACAGGTTCCTGGAGTCACAGCTTTCCAACAGTCTGAAATAGGCTTAAAGGGAATATCTTCTTTATCTGGAGAGGTTACAGAGAAGAGCCCTCTCCATAGTCAATACTTGGGTGTTATCCAAGATCATTACCGCCACTTAACTGCACAGAGAACCATTCCTTTGCTTGTAATTCAATTCCTGAACCAAATTCTCTAAAACGGACCAGGTAGGTTTAAGCACTTAAAGTAAAGCAAAAAGAGTTATCCCTTGTTCTCCTCTGTGTCTAAACTGAATATTCTAATGAAACGAGAACTACATTTAGTGTTTCCTGCCTAACACAGGGATGTGGAAAAACAAAGCAATACCTGGGCAGAGTAGAGGGCAGTGGAAGCAGACTGGAACAGTGAAGGAAACACATATCTGATCACAGAGGGCACCTTCATCCACTTAGGAGTAGTGTTCACTGCCCCTTGCATCCAGGTCTCTAACGTGGGCTGCTAGCAGCCGCTAGATATGCAGATGTCAGAGCAAAGAAGGATATAGGCATTTCCTGAGTGGCACAGGCAATTAGAACCCATTGTGTTAAGTGGTTGGGGATTATAAATTCACCCACCTTCATGATTATATCCAGAGCTAACAAGTTAATCAATGAGGAAAAATTACAACCCATTTTTGTTTAAACAATAGTCTTATATAGATATAAAACCATGCTTTGCATCTTTTGTTGGACTGAGTGAAAGAAGCCTATATCTCACTTTATTTTATTCTCTCCTGTCAGGGAAATTGTAGCATATTAGTGATAAGTGATGCTTCTTTCAAACATGACTTTAAAATACTGTACTTCAAAAATCAATGATGAGACAAAGTGCCAAAGAAAGAAAGCCCACCTCCAAGCTGATACCAGCCCTCTGTTTAGTTGCACTCCAATAAAACAAGCTGCAGTTTGACAGAGGTTGCTGCTATTTTTCAGCAAGTGATGAACAAATCCTGTAGGTAAAAAAAAACAGATTTAGTGACATTAAGAGGCTAGGAAATGGCAGGCAGGGAAGTTTTTGCTGATTAAACCTATCCTGAACACACAGAAATTGCTCATAATGTGCTTCTTAAAGTGCCTGAAATGATAAATGGAATAAACAAAATGACTGAGCTGGGTGATCCCATGAATGAGAGCTCTTCACTTCTGCCTCCTTAGCAATTCCCTGTGTGCACAGCCTGCTACAAATGACGTGTACAGTAGTGTGACATTTCATACACCATTTATCCACATCAGACACTTTCTAGAAGTCTAATCAGGGGTGATATTGGTAACATCGTCTTGGAAAGCACTTGGGTAATATTAACCAATGTACAAATCCAGGTATCTGAGAAGAGAAAGGGTGGTTTATTTTGAACAACTTGAGTTTATAAACTAAAGAGTCAAGTCCCATCTTCCATCATATCTCATCATACCTGTCAAGTGAAGGTCAGTTCCTTGTCCCTCACCTGCTGGAAGATGACGTAAGCTCTTCGGTCATGCTCTGTACTTAGATCCCCTCTCTCCTTCCTTTTATCTCAGTCACAGCACAGACCATTGACTCAACCAAAGATTTGGCCTCTTGTCTGTCTGTTTCCCCTATGGAAACAAGTAGCCTTCTTATGGGGCAGGATGTTTTAATACAAGGATGTCCACATTAGGTATCTTCTACCATGTGACAAATTATCAACCAACTTGGCCTTGATTTTCTTCAGGAACTTCTGTGGGTCAAGAATCTGCAGTCAAGGTGTCGTTGGTTCAGAGGGCTCACGATGTCAGGGACGGAGGTAGAGCCCAGGCCCTGTGACTCGGTCTGATGCTCTTACCATTGTATTTGCTGATTCATAATTTGTCATCATCTTCTTGCTCTCAGTCTTCTCACTCTCCTACTCTCTCACCTTTGGCTCAATATGTTTATATCAACAAATTAAATAACCAACAACGAATTCTGTGTTCTGGATATTTAACCACCAGGACTTAAGCTACTCCCTTGGATGTGCCAAGCTTCTTATTCATAACTAATGGTCGGGAGGAGTTGGCAGGGAGTGGAGCAGAGAGAATATTCCTTTTTTAAGTGTAATTCAGATGCTACACCGCAGTGCACGTGAGTGGGCACTCAGCCAGTGCTCAAGATGTGTTCCAGATGCTCTTCAATTAGCATATCACTTCATTCTCCAAAAATAATGTTCAAGTAGAAAATCTAATTAAGGTCACATGCTGTAAGGTCATGCATTAGGTGTAGGTAGGTACCTGGGAAATGTGGCCCAGCTACACTACAGGTTTTGGTTAAGATCACAGGCTGGAGATGGTAGAGTTGTCTCTTCCTAGAATGTGACATTAAATTATTCCTTTAAATAATG
Source organism: Manis javanica (assembly GCF_040802235.1). Taxonomy (NCBI): domain Eukaryota; kingdom Metazoa; phylum Chordata; class Mammalia; order Pholidota; family Manidae; genus Manis; species Manis javanica. The sequence goes on from NC_133165.1 coordinate 15,133,778, forward strand.
TGGCATTATTTCCCTGCACTCAAAATTCCACAGAATTTGAAATTTCAGTTACTCATTAAACAGATGTTGATTGAGCCTTTATCAAATGTAGCTCATAGCTATTCTTGTACTTAAACCTAAGGTGAGGGAGAAGAGATATTTGGTGCGGTGCAGCTATTATTTTTATCCCTAATCATACAAATTAGTTAAACTACCCAGTCTGGAGACTCAATTTCAAATATTTCCGTCACTGCCTATCTGGTATTAAATAAAGTACTTGCTGTCCCTGTGCATCTACTCCTCAGGGCAAAATAATAATAGCATCTAACTCAACTGGGGTTATGGCGACAGAAGAGTCCCTACGCGTTAAGTGACTTAGAATGATGCCTAGGCCATGAGACACTGAAATGTTCACTGTCACCATGATCTGTATGTGGGTTTCTCCCGCATCCAACAGCTCTGGTTGGGAATGCCTGCCTGGTACGTGGCCGCCTGCCGAGCCAACGTGAAGAGCGGGGCCATCATGTCCGCTTTATCCGACACTGAGATCCAGAGAGAGATCGGCATCAGCAACCCTCTGCACCGCTTAAAGCTCCGCTTAGCCATCCAGGAGATGGTTTCCCTGACCAGTCCGTCCGCTCCGCCGACGTCCCGAACTGTGAGTCCGTCTGTGCTCCGTCCGCCTCCCAGTGCGGACGGAGCCCTCGCACCGTCCCAGTCCGCAGGGTGAACTTGTAGCAAACATTTCCGTGGCAGCAGGGATTATTCTGGAGAGAGCTGGCTTGCTCTCCATTAACCGCGCTGCTACTTCCAATAGGTCTGCGGTTGCGGGGCTTCGATTCCTATCAGTTCTGAAGGCTGCAACCAAAAGAGAATTGGAGCTAGTGCCTAAAGTTTAGATTTTCCTCCCAAGCAACAAGACCCCTAGTTTATACTTTTTCAGGATGTTTCTCTGTCTCTCTTTTTTTTCTTCAAATGTAATCGAACCTCTCAGGAGTTGAGCTGCTGGCATTAGGTGCTGGCATTAGGGCGTATAGCTCATTACTTCCTAAGCAGTTTTCATCACTATGGAAGTACACAGGTATTTGATGTTTTATAAATACCGGATGGAATACCTTCCATCAAAATCTGTTTGCTTCTCACTTACAAATCTCTATTCTTCTCGTAATTTTGTTCCTATCCTAAGATTAGGGAAGAATAAAATGTCTAAAATGGATATCAGATGAAAAATTCAAATACTAAGTAAAACTCCTAAATTATAGCCATTCTTTCTTTAGTCCAATCATTAACTGAATTTTTTGCTGATAAAAGATATGATTTCTGATGTTAACTGTAGTTCTCTGGCCCCACTTCCTATACAAAATAATAATATATAGAAGAAGAGGTAAAATGAATAGTGCATAAAAGAAAGAAAAGTGGTATTACTTTATTGAAGATTTCAAGCACAAAATTTACTTGTGTAACTTTTTATATGTGGTCTTAAGCAGTTTTAGATTTTTTGCTTCAGTTTTATGGCATTTACCCTTAAATTCCTTCCCAGTGCACTAGAGTCTAGTGCCAGATATACAAAGTTAATTTTTAAAAGACTTTATCTTTCTTGCATAATACCATTTTAACTTCCTCCTAAATAACATGTAGGGAAAATACACAGTCTAGCAAACTCTTATGTATATTATTTTTAAATGTATATACATGCAGTCTACTATAGCTGTGTACTAATGCTGTGTTTCACGCTAAAAAGTAATTCAGAATACATCTAAACAAAAACTGAGCAGGCCGTTAAAATAGTTATTGCAAAACAAATTCAGATCTGATAAAGAATTTCCTGAATAATCCAACTGAGAGAGAAGTATCACAACTGGTTTATATCATCGCTCTCCTCCCAAGAGCAAATGCATATAAAATCATTAAAAATGCCTCATCTTGCAAAAAATTAAGAGCATTTGATATCCCAACATAAAGATGAGCAGTAGAATATACCTTATTATTTCTATTTAGCATCCTAATCCATTTTGGGATGAAAAACAGAATAATTAAGCAGGGTTTTTTTTTCTGAAATGTCTAAAGGAATTTAAATCACAAAGTATTAAAGGTGAGAACATACTTCAGTTTTAAAGAACAGTCAAATGTGAAGAGATCTTGTGAGACTTCATGATGTGTCTTTATTTGGCCCCAAAGGCTTTATTTCCTCGGGTCACGAATACAGAGGGCTTCTTCCAGTTTCCAGTTTCCTAAACTTTTATGCTCTTGGTTGATTATGAGCTTTTGCAATTGCTCTTCCGTCTGCCTGGGACATCCTTCCCACTCCAGAATCACCATCCTTCCCCAGCTCATCCTTCATCTAATAATTTCTGAATATCCTTCCTCTAAAACATTTTCACTAAACCACAAAGTCGGTTTGCTTCACTTCCTGAGTTACCACCCTGTATACTTAGAACAACCATTTTATAGTATTTTCTTCTTGATTTATCCCACACCAGACCAGGCAAGGATATTACCAGGTTGTCCCCAGATCCCAGGCCTTAACGCAGTGCCCTGCAAATTGTAGATAATAAATACTCATCTTAAAAATGATGACTGTACAAGTTGCTCTCTCCACCATTACAGAAGATATGAAAGATGTATGACCCTGACTTCAGAGAGGGCAGCGATAGTAAGGAAAGTACCGCGTGTTCAGCAGTAGGGTTATTAAGAAATGAAAAAGTCTAATTCCTAAATGTGAGGTAGAAGCGATGCTGTGGAATTCCAGGGAAGGAGAAATCCCAGCTGGGTGAGCAAGGATTCAGGAGGAATTAGCATTTGAAAGACAGGTAATAAGTCAGTAATTATTTAGAATTATTAATTTTCTTCACTACTAACTTTTTGATAGGTACTTTTCTAGTCTATTTCCTTAATTTTTCTATAAAGATGAATTATTTCACCCAATATATTTTGGGCTTTGCTTTTAAAACTTAGTAACATAGCTTGAAGATTTTCCTCATTTTTTTAAATATCCTGTTGTAATACCATGTTTAATTGCTACATATCTCCTTCATGGAAATACCATGATTTATGATTTAACCAAATCCCTAACATTGGCTTCTTCACTCATTTAACAATTTTCATTGTGTTTACAATACCATAGTGGATATGCATGAGATTATATCATTGTATAAATAGATCATTTTCATAGTAATATTTGCCTACAGGGCATTTATATTCTTATTACTTTTAAACCTTAATTGCCAAGTTGTATTGGGCAGCTGTTCACCTCCCTTTGATCAACACTGATTATAAGATTGCTTAAATTCAGTTTTTTAAATTGCTAGCAGAATTAAATTTTTTCATATGATTATTGATTGAATAGTAAAATGAATCTTCATCATTATCAATTCCATTTTTCTGTAAGGTTATAGGAATATTCATCTTTATATTAATGTGAGAAAGCTCTTTATTCAGAGAGGATATATGCCCTTTGCCAAATATTAATACAAGTGACAAAAAGAGATAAGTTGTGTTGATTCACTTTAAAAATGACTTAATGAGTGCTTTTTCTTCCTTTTTTACTCTGTCTACATGGGAGTATTCGCTCATTTCAAATATCATATGCTTTGCAGAGAGAAATTTGGATCAATTTCTACTAGTGAATCCACTGCACAAAGATTAAGACATTTTAAAGTCATCACCTAAAATTATATAGTAAGATTCACACTACGCAAATATAAAAGCAGGTTTCTTTCCTTTAAAGAAATGTTATCATGTCTCCCAGAACTCTGCAATTAGTTCAGAAACACAAGTTTCCTGTATGTTTAAGTTTGGATTCGAGTTCCTCAGCCAAATGTATCTTGTTTATTCATTCAAACTCTCAAGGGAAAAGGACAAAGTTTTTGGGCTTTTTTTGTTGTGGTTGTTAATCAGAGCTTCTATCTGACTCTGCCTCCTGTCCTGTCCAGAGGGATGGGCTAGGCACCGAAATAAAATCTAATGTTTACATTTATTATTTTATTTGGCCAGCCCTCACCTTCCAACTTTCTCTTTCTTCTTCCTAAGTTGCTGTTAGTGTAGAAAGCCTCTTACTAATGGAGTAAGGATGGAGATAATCAGTTAATTGAAATATTTGTTTAAAGAGGAATGTCATAAAAACTAAATACATTCTTTATATATTTCATTTTAAGTAAAAAGATATATTCAGGCACTTACAACTTTTTGTTGATACATTTTCTCGCTGAAGTATAGTTGATATACAATGTTATATTGGTTTCAAGTATACAATGTGGTAATTCAGTAGTTATATATGTTATTAAATTCTCACTCCATTGTAGTTACTGTCAACATAGAAAGATGTTACAGAACTATTGACTATATTCTCTATGCTATACTTTAATCCCCATAAGTAATTTATATTATGACTGAGATTTTGTCCCTTTTTATTCCCTTCACCTATTTCACCCACCTACTCCAACTCCTCCCCCATGGTAACCAACATTCACCTCTCAGTGTCTATAAGTCTATTGCTGTTTTGTTCATTTTGTTTTGTTTTGTTTTTAGATTACACATGTAAGTGAAATCATATGGTATTTGTCTATCTCTACCTACCTTACTTCGCTTAGCATAATATCATCTCTGTCCATCCATGTATTGCAAATGGCAGGATTTCTTTCTTTGTATGGCTGAATAATATTCCATTGTGTATATGTACTATATATTCTTTATTCATCTATTGATAGATATTTTGGTTGCTTCCATATCTTGGCTATTGTAAATAATGTGGCAGTAAATAAAGGGGTGCATATATCTTTTTGAATCAGGAATTTTGTTTTCTTCAGGTGAATTCCTAGAAGTGGAATTAATGGGTTGTATGATACTTCTATTTTTAGTTTTTTGAGGAACCTCCATACTGTTTTCCATAATAAATGAATGCATCAATTTATGTTCCTACCAATCGTGTAGGAGGGTTCCCTTCTCTCAACATCCTTACCAACATTTGTTATTTCTTGTCTTTTGGATAGTGGCCATTCTAACTGTTATAAGGTGATACTGATTTTCGTTTCCCTAATGATTAGCAGTGTGGAGCATCTTTTCATGTGCTGTTGGCCATTTGTATTTCTTCTTTGGAAAAATGTCTGTTCAGTTCCTCTGCCCATTTTTTAATTGGGCTATTTGTTTTTTGGGTGTTGAGGCATGAGTTCTTATATATTTTGGATGTTACCAAATATATTGTTTAAATATTTACAGAGATATTCTCCCACACTGTAAGATGCCTTTTTGTTCTGTTGATGGTGTCTTCTGCTGTACAGTAGCTTTTTAGTTTGATGTAGTCCCACTTGTTCATTTTTTATTTTGTTTCACTTGCCCAAGGAGATGTGTCCAGAAAAAAACTGTTCATGTTCATGTTCAAGAAATTTTTGCTTATGTTTTCTTCTAAGAGTTTTATAGTTTCATGTCTTACATTTAGGTCTTTAATCCATTTTGATTTTTACTTTTGTGTATGGAGTTAAGCAGTAGCCCAGTTTTATCCTCTTGCATGTAGCTGTCCAGTTCTCCCAACCCCATTTATTGAAGAGACTGTCTTTTCCTCATTGTATATTCATGACTCCTATGTCACATATTAATTGACCATATGTGCATGGGTTTCTCTCTGGGTTCTCTATTCTATCCCACTGATCTATGGTTCTGTTATTGAGGTACTTGGCAGATGTAGTTGAGACACCTAGGGCTTTTCTTTAAGTGCAGTTCCAATACCTGAAGTTCTATAGTATCTTTATTTCATAACTTCATCTATAAAACATCTTTAATTTTTCTAGTTTGAGTTTCTTTTTAAAGCAGTAACTTCAAAATATTCAAAAAGGTATTGAGTGAAGACTCCTTCTGGACATTTACATATTTTCTCCCAGACTTCGACAAAGTTGTGTCTCCGTACCTGGTCTTTCCAAATAGATGAACTTAGTGTTCGTACATGAGCCAAATTTCTTTTTTGATTCATGTCATATTCATTTAAATTGCCTAATTAAAAAGTAACGCAGTAAAAATAAATAAGTTTGGGAACATATAATTCAGCAAATTTGAGCAGAAAAGTAAGGTGTAAGATAGGCATCAGTCAGCAGAATGTACAGGGAGGGAAAATAGAGAGCGTTTATTAAGCTAAGGATTTGCTTGGGCAGGAATAGCTCAACAAAATTTCTAATGAAATCACAGTAACAGCCAACATCAGTGGGTGCCTAAGTGGCAGGCCCTATTCTACATGCTTTATATGTAATTCACTGAAGCCTCACAACAACACGATGAGGCAGGTATCTGTCTCATATAGATCTGTCTTATGTCTGTTTTATGGATGGGAGAAAGTGACGTGTAGGGAGATTAAGTGACTTGTCTGACGTCACACTCCCATGTGGTTGTGCCCCAGATTCTGTACATTTCACAAGCACGCCCTCCTGCCTCCCACCCTCAGCCCATGCCCTCTCTCACAGCACCTGTCCAGCCTGCTTTGGCTCCCTTGTCCTTGTTACTAACCTCCTAAGCCTCAACCTTTAGTGAAATAAGGTGAGGAATGACTGTTTAAATACTCGTCTTATTACAGTAAGAAGTGTTTCTCTTCTTACACCAAGAAACATAAATTCAGATAGGGGAGAAATGTGGATCTAGGACATTTTGAATGAGAAAACTAAATTTCAAGCTAATTTACTTTGCAAGTCAACTGTAAAGTAGTTCTTTAGAATGGCATAGGTAACGGAAGTTACTCCCATCTAGGAAATGTTTAGTATTATTCTGAGGTCTGACTGCTTTAGTTATTTTGCATTTTTGACAGCAAGAGAATTATTTTCCCCTAATTAATTTTCATGAGTTCTTCCTTAAATTCATTTTAATGTTTATTTTTATGTTATAACTCTTTACATGATTTAATTAAGTGCTTTACTCCTTAACATCCTTTAGGAAACTTTTTTTCTAGTTCTCACTTGATAATACTGTATAAATATTGTATTCTATCTGGACTAAGGTAAGGCTAGAAAGACACCTCAAACACAACAATTTAAGGAGGCATTCACTGTCAGGTGCCAACCTTGTACTTGCATGACCCCAGAAGTGAGTGCTTCCTTAAATATAACTCTCTTGGCACCTTACCCACCTCATCCTATTCCCTGCCTTGTATCAGGACATATTCTATCCTGATTTAAGCTGTTCAGTATTTTTTCTAATATGAAGTATGTAGTTCTAGCCCACTTACCAAGTGTAGAATCTTAAATTTATAGAGGTTTAGGGGGTGTCTGAGGGAAGTCACTGAGCAGTAGCACTGCTGGAACTCAAGCCTCTTAACTATAAGGGGGTAAATTTCCAAATAGTTGAAATTTTAGAAATCACCTGTTAGATGGCATTAGCCACACACACACATGCACACACACAAAATGGCTACCAGTTTGCACTCTCCAGCTCAGATCTTGAGGGCTGCAGCATGGACTGCCGAGGGCAATGAGTAAATGATTTTCAGAGGCTCTCAGAGAACCACAACCAAATTATTTGTGAAGCTTGTCCTTTATGCTTTTCCAAACTCCTTTTTGTATTCTCTTTGTCCTTGTACCCCAAACACCAGCATCCTATGTCTTCCCACTCTAGCTCTTCTCTAAGTTACACTTTTCCCTGAAACCCTCATGCTCTAAAGCACCCCTTCTTGGCTTCCCAGATGAAAGTCCCATCCCTCAAACTGATGGGATAAAGAGAAATCTGAATAAATGACTTACTACACATGGCCTTCCTTATGAAGTAAATTTGCTAAAAGGTTGACTAATGTCTGATTGACTGCGTTGGGTAGAATCTATTTTGTGGTTTACTTTACAAGATACTAAAGCAGGCAGTGGTCCTCAGAAGGAAAGCTGCAGATCAAAGGTGCACAACTAGAATGCAACCATACACTAGAAAATGTCCCTGGTATATATTCCTTTCGCATGTAAAAATACAGATAAACCCATAGCTTCCAGCATCTTGGCCATTTCATAATAAAATAAACTTACAAAAATAGATTTATGATAATGTGTGAAAGAGATTATACAAGAGTGTACTCCAGTAGGAGATAATGCTGGTCAAGTTTCTTAGAGAAGGAGGGAGATCGTCATCATCTGGATTCATGTCAAGGTAGAAGCTACAGAAATCATTGTAACTGATGAGCTTAACCATCAGTCAAGCCCACTTTGAAAAGCCATTCGGGCAGAACACTGTGGTCATTGGGTGTAAAGGGAATGTGACAGATGAGCATAAAGTTCTTTTCAGCATAGTACACTCTTCACAAAGTCAATAAAAGCAACTTCTTCCAAATGATTCAATGATTTAATATTCATAGGCAACTTTCGATTTATAGAATGAGTGCCATTCCCAGAAGCTGGGAGTAGAGAAGGGCTGTTAATGACATGAATACCTCCGGTTATCTAAATATATTCTACAGTATGCACAATTTTATCTTGCATGAAGAAATTCAGCTACACTCTAAATTCCTAAACGGTAGGAGAATGGCAATTCTATGCATATATATGATACCTATCATTTGGGATTTTTTTTTTTGTATTTTTACCATTATCATCTTAACGCATCAGTGATTTATTTGCTTACTTTACAACCAGCTCTGTAGGCGAATCCAAGGGAAAGGGACAGTAGTAAGTTTTTTTTTTTTTGAGAGGGCATCTCTCATATTTATTGATCAAATGGTTGTTAACAACAATAAAATTCTGTATAGGGGGGTCAATGCTCAATGCACAATCATTAATCCATCTCAAGCCTAGTTCTCATCAGTCTCCAATCTTCTGAAGCATAAGGAACAAGTTCTTACATGGTGAACGAATTCTTACATACTGTATAAGTTCTTACATGGTGAACAGTACAAGGGCATTCATCACAGAAACTTTCGGTTTTGATCACGCCTTATGAACTATAAACAATCAGGTCAAATATGAATATTCATTTGATTTTTATACTTGATTTATATGTGGATCCTCATTTGGGATTTTTATGCCCTTATGATTCATTTATAATTATGAATATTTATTACTCAACTCCTTTTTTGATACTCAACTATATATGTAATTCTCTTGTATATGAGATTTGTCTCATATAGAATTATATTCATCACTGTAGTTTATAAAATTACATTATTTATGATCGAATGAAAGGCAACACGGTGCTATGTGCTGATAAAAAAGGCTAGGGAGAGTTATGGTGGTGATTGATGCTGGGGTCTCAGCTTTGGTACTTCCAATTCTTTATAAGTAGACCCCTTCAGAAAAGGTAACAAGCGCTACATAGGATATAAATTCCATCATAACATAGGACAGATGTACTTGGACAACCTTGCAACATTCATAAAGATTTCCCAGTGAAATGGTGACATTTGATGGGATGTTGGTTCCCAGCAGCCATTGCCGTAAATGATACATCTGATCTGTAGATTACTGAGTGGACCTCGGTTAGATATTTTTTGTACATTTTACAGAGTATAGAACAAATATCATGGGTTGTTTTATTTGAAAATAAGTGTGATTTCGTAGTAGAACAGTGCTTGCTAAAAGGAAAATTTCTTTTTACATCATGTTCTTCTTTAGAATGGCATTGAATACTACTGAAAAGAAAGAAAGCTCAGGTTTTGTAATTTCTGACAGCATTTAGTGAGGCTGGAGAAATAACCTTCTATTATATTATATCAAGAATATCATTTCACTTCTTTTTCCCCCCCTCTAAGAATATAAAAGACAATGTATTTACTGAATTGGAAAAAGGAAGAAGTCATTTGGGAAAAGCTGATACTGGTTTCCATTCAGGTTATGATAGTTCTCCCAGCTTTGTACTGGCAACCAATTTTCTCTTTCCAAGGATATTGAGGAATCAAAATTTTGTGAATAAGATACGGGTAATAACACAAGGAAACACATATGCCTTTGCTTTCTGAGAAAAAATAGATCCAATAGCCCAAGATCTTTGAAATGCAAATTTTGATTAAGGCTTTTCCTGATTAATAATCATAGAGGTATCATTTTAAATCTATCCCATGTGAGCTTCACAGCATGCCTGTTTCTATTCAATCTTTTTAAGTAGAAGAACCAGCAATGCTGTCTGCGCCGTGCATGCTGTAGAGGCCAGAGCGTAGACGTGCTGCTGTGGGGCTAACTTACAGGGCTCTGCCTTTCTTCTTTACTGCTGCCTTCCTCCCACGGACCCCACCGCTTCCCCCTGGGCCTCTCACTAGCCTTCAGGCAACGTTTGGGTGACCCATGAAGAAATGGAAAATCTTGCAGCTCCAGCAAAAACGGTTAGTCTTCACAGTTTTGTTGAACACAAAGAGAAGTTACTGTGCTGCCATTTAGATGAAAAAGCGATTTTGTTTATGATAGACCAGAGTAATGGGGTATGTGTTCCTAATGATATGCAATGAAAACTGGCATTTTTTGTTACAGTTTTATTTTACTGCCCTTGGACACTTTTCAAATCAAGCAGGCCAGATTTTCATGATGTGGTTAATATCATAAGAATTTGTGATATGCAAACAATAATTTGTTTCAAGAATTTAATGATGTTTATTTATCCATTTTGCAACATTGGGAATTTTTGGTAACAAATAGCAATTCGTGTTGGGCATGTTCACAGGTCATATGTGATGTCAAACTTAAACTTGTAGTAGAAAAGTTCAGATTGAACAGTCATTTTAAATACAACAATTTAGTTTCTCACATTAAACCATGTCAGATACAGAGCTTGACTCCCCACCCGCTACCAAAAGAAATGTTCAGTTCATTTGGTATTCAAAACACTGGTTAAAGAAATTTTGGTGATCCATAGTTGTCTGCTTTAAAAAATTTAATATATATAGTCATTTCTCATTTAAAGTAATAAAGTTGGGTGAGATGCATTTTATTCTTAGCTACTTCCCTTTTAAATTTAATGTTTTCAGTTTTACCCCTATTTGAAAAGTTGTCTAGTTTATGATGGATAAAAATGGCAATATTGTAAACTAATTACATTTCTAGTTTAGTTTGTTTTATTTTTTGTCTTGTATAGTTTTGTTGGTTGAAAGGTTTTGAAATCGATTATCACAAAGCTTTCTTATAGGTATGCCATTCATCAATTGCTAATTATGACTAATTATTAATTCTATTTCATTAATTACTTTTAGAAGATTTCTCAAAGACATTTGCATATTGTATATTTGTATATAGAGAATCAGAAATTTGTATAATAACTCATTATATGTAGAAAATCACACACTTTGATAAAAAGAACAAAGGTTTGGAATGACCAGATCAAATATATCATGAAAATCTCACCTGTCATATGTGTGTATATTTAATTGGAATAAATTAGAAACTATCTCATTGCTTTTGTTGGCTGCTAAATTGATTACTATGGAGCTGACTAAGGATCTGTGGATTTATCTGCTTATGTCATAATTAACATTTTCAATAACAGTGTTGCTTCTGCTATAAAAATTTACTGTAATCATTAGAGATTAATTTATATTTCTCTGCTTTATTAATTATTCATTGCTGCTAACACAGAAAGAATCTGAGGAAGGAAGCTGGGCCCAGGTAGGAAATTCATATCCTTCCAACAAGTCCTATATTTAGTAGGCTGTGAGGGATAAAGTAAGAAACTATTGAATGTCATTATAAATCTGCACTTTGCTTAAGATAAATATATTTAAATTTAGTATGTTTAATAACTATATATGCCTTTTAAAATCATCGTAGTTTGCAGATCATTTCATACCTGGCCTTTTATGAAAGGGAAATTTCCTTTTTTTTAAAGAATAAACTGTAACTTAAATTTCTCTTAAATCACTCTTGAATATATTTAATTGGGACTCATTCAAGGTGAATAGAAGGGAGGGATAAATAAAAAAACTCATGAATCACATACACTTTGAAGTAAGTGGAAAGTGTGTGAGGACGAAGCAGGAGAGACATGAGATTCAGCACAGCAACTATAATTCCGAAGTCACTCGCCTTCATGAGATGGCAACATGAGACCAGAACCTGTACTGTGAACAGACACGTATGTTTGCAAAGAAGCTGTGCATTTTCTGTGTGCTCATACGTGTATAACTGAAAGAATTAATGTGTTATAGTTAAAGTAATTTAAAGTTGTGACTAGAAGTAAAATTTTGGTAGCTATTGCTAGGACCTATATAAGCATTCAGAAAATTAGTGCATTAGGTTTAGGTTTTAGTAAGAATTTCATCATTTTTAAGAACACAAAAGAAGGGCAACACTTAGATTTCCATCAGAAATACATGTTCTAATTACAATCATGAATTTGCCATTTGATAAGGAACTAAATAGAAAGCACTGTAAAATTAATGGAAAGAAATAGTCCTTTTTAAAAATAGGTATAGAAGTGATCATTGATTTTGGTTTTCATATTGGCTGTTTCAGAGTGTGGGTAAGATCAGTTTATATGTCTACATTAAAGAATTAGATTCTCTTACTTTTTTATCATGCCCTGCTTCTTTAACTATGGTGTCTATACTGATTGATTTCTAAAAAAAAAGACTGATTCTTTCCAATGACCTCTATGGATTACTGGCTGCATGCTTCACTGGGTAACAACCATGTCCGCATAAAGCGTCAGCATTCTGTCTCCACAGCCTGTTTGCTCCTCTCTGTGTGTTTACTGAGGTTTCTATTTTCATATCAAGATTTGCCACTATACCATAATAACAATGTAACAGTAGCATTGAGGACAAGGAAATGATGGAATATTAGCTAACAGATACAAATAAATAAACCTATCCATGCAAATAGAGAATCTTTAAGCTCAACATTTGTATTATACCATTAATTCTAATCTTTAATTAAAAATGCATATCTATATAAAATCTATTTTCTTTCGAGAGTACAAAGTGAATATAATTGTTTTCTATAGGCAAGTACCATGATATATATAATCATTGTTCCATTTTGTACCAAAGTAAATCAAACACTTAGAGGCTATCCATTGCTTTTGCTTTCCCCCTTTTATCATGTAATTAAATATCAGCTATAATAATAGACAATATCTTCCTATTACCATCTCATTTTATTGGCTAAGAAACTTGACTGCTATAAAACAATTCTAGTGTCCTGTTTTTCTACAGACCCTGGCATATGGAGATATGAACCACGAGTGGATTGGAAATGAATGGCTTCCCAGCCTGGGGTTACCTCAGTACAGAAGTTATTTTATGGAATGCCTCGTAGATGCAAGAATGTTAGATCACCTAACAAAAAAGGATCTCCGTGTCCACTTGAAAATGGTGGATAGTTTCCATCGGTAGGTGTTTTTTTCCAAACAATAATTTAAGTGAAACAACAAATAATGTATACGTTACTTTTAAAATATAAAAAGAGACATCTAGGAATAAAGAATATTTGCCATTCGAAACATCTGTATATATCTACTTGGCAAAATATTTTCATGCAGCCGATTGCAGGGACTATCTAATATAGAACTGTGTGCACATTATGTATCCGGAGTTTATGGAACTATACATTTATATGATCCTCATTCAACACAGATCTTTTTTTCCATATCTTTGGGAAAATTTTCCATGTTTACGATTTGTATCTAGGTATGTTTTTATATAAGAAAATTATTTATTAAAAAAATAAGTCAGTTTCAACTCTATAAATATATGTAGTTGTATGTTATATATCCTTAGGGATATACTAGAAAAAATTTTGAGAAGGAATTCTCTGAAGAATGTTTTTTAGTACATCTTTTCGTGCTCTTGCTGATTTGTACATTAGTTTTCAGAAACAAAAATAGTGAATGCGTTGTGAGATAGCCTTCAGGGCACAGATGAATAAAATGCGACTTCTTTTTCAAGTTGTTTACCATCCAGGGAGTAGGAAGGGATGTCATAATATAACAATAACATGTTATAAACGTTATGTTGTGGCCTGATATGTTTGTATGTTATGTCAAAATTTCTCAGTTGGATTATTTCATATGAAGTTGATCATGATGATAAATTAGTAATTCTAGACAGTTTGGGCTTAGGAAACTCAATCAATTCCTGTCCAACTTTTCATTAGTATCTGAAATGAAAATAGTATAAAAATATATGTTGATGATATAAAGTTAGGATAAAAAGATATTTGTGGCTCTTCAATCAAAGTCTTGGGGATATTTTGAATCTTAATACAGTTGTTGACATTACCGGGCTAAATTTATAATAGAGATGAATATAATATCATTTTCAAAACCTTGAAAATGCTGGACAGGGAATCCATGATTTAAAAGCAGTTCATGTGAAAATGGTATGTGATTTATAGTCGACACAAAAATCTCACTTTTGGTTAATGGCTTGACAGGGCACATTTACACTGTGTTTATTGGCAGGCACAATAAAGTCTTTCCATATGTGAGATGCCAATAGGAAACTATTAATTCATGGATATTAAATCGTTCTTAATAAAGTGGTTAAAGTCTGGTGGAAAGGTTAAGAAATCCAAGACATTTAGCTTGGATAATGGAAAACTTTAGATAAGTTTTCTTGTGCTTTAACATCACTGTATGATGGAAGAATAACATTTGCTCTGTTGAACATTACTTATCTAGTTCAAATACATGTTGATATCAGGGTGAGTGATTTCTGTTCAGCTGAATAAACAATTCCCATCTTTCTCAATTACCCTACAGTACACACATTGTGAGTAGTGAGTCCCCTGTCACTGAACAGTTTAGGCCTACAAATTTTGTGTCATTGCATTGCATTCTACTAAAATGTTTGATGACCCCCTTGTGTCTATTTCTTATTCTTCACTAGGCCGACTTCTAATTGTTTTATTATTTTAGTAGATATGATTGTTACGATGATCAAGTTTTCCTTTCTTAAAGAAAAAATTATTCAAATGGCAGGGATCCCGTTTGTCTGGGAAGTACACACTTCATCTTTATGCTGGTGCTCAGCTCTGCTCTAAAGCAGGTGATACCTGGCTGCACACATTTACAGCTCAGCTTTCTATCTGACATTGTTGTAATATGTAGCCTCTTTATAGCACAATTTTAGGTTACAAATAAAAATTACACAGAAACTAGCCAAGAGCCATAGCTTTAACCTCCGGCTGCCTCGTGTCGCTGGTGGTTATTCTGTCTGTGTTATCTGGTAGCCCCCTGCATTAGTTTGACGGGGCCGCCGTAGCAAAATGCCACGGACTGGGTGGCTTTTAAACAACAGATACTCATTTTCTCACAGTCCTAGAATCTAGAAACCCAACTGGTTTCTTCTCGGCTTGCAGGTGGCCACCTTCCCGCCGTGCCCTCACGCGTTCCTTCCTCTGTACAAGCACATCCCTAGTTTCTGTGTGTGCCTAGCTGCCCTCTTCTTACAAAGACACCAGTCGCACTGGATTAAGGCTTTCCCTAATGGCCTTATTTTTAATGTAATTACTTCTTTTAAGACCCTATCTCCTAATACAGTTACATTCTGAAGTCCTGGGGGTTAGGGCTTCAACATATGAATTTAGGGGAACAAAATTCAGCCAATAAATACCCACTTAATGCAGATTTGTTCCCATTTTCCTCTGCTTCTGAAATATTTTAATTCAACATTGTCCGTATTAAAATGCCGGGCTTAGAAATGCATCCAACACTAGATGTAACCTGACCAGCATGTATGAGTAAATTTGTGAATATTTCTAAACACCTATGAATTCACTAATAATTAATACCCTTTATTCTTGAAGCCTACAGATATTTTTTCCTATGACACACTTCCGCATCCTTTTATCTAACATCACCAAGTCTTCTCTCCTCTCTTCTCTCTGAACATCTCTGGTTTCTGGATTTTCTTTCAATGCTCATGGCAGTTGTCCTTATTGTGACCCTTAGTTTGGCAGAACTGACCCTGTCACTGATTTCCCTGTCCCCTAGGATTACCTATTTTCCCCATCTCCTATTTTGCTACTAGATTATTCTTCCTCAAACCAAAATCTTTCATTGTCATTTTTCTCCTATGAAAATTTCCCAATTATTCTATTACCTGCATGTACTCCACACTTCTACTGAAATGCAGGCTTTCCTTAATGTCAACCCATTCTCCATATGTAATATGTAATCAAATTCCTCCTTACTTCCTGGCAAGGATTTTCAACTCTGGACAATGTGTCTCACTATCACCATAAATTAAAAATTTCACTGGCAAGCCTATGATCACGGTGCTCTATTTTCTTTAACAACCCTTTGCTTCTTGACCCTTTAAGGATCAGTTTCCCGCTCTTCCACAGTATCCTTTCCACATGACATTGCAACGTCTGCTGACTTGCTCTGGTCACATACTTCTGTGCCATTAGAGTTGTTGTCTATTCATTTTGGTATGTGGTTCTCTATCTTCCTATTAACTTATTCAAGTTTTTATATTTTTCTCATTGGAAGAGTATGCATTTCTTATAAATGCCTTCCTGTCTTCTTAATAGTAACTCTTTAAATTCTTTTCAAATAAGTAAAATGTTCATTTGTCTGCAAATAATGTTGAAATAACCTAATGGATGACAAAGACAAGTGGATGAGCCACAGGATCCATGATTATTTTCAAGCAATGGTTTTACTTCCTTAAAAATATTTTCTACTTTTAGAAAATTTTCTTTAGAATTCTTTAGAAACATTGTTTGCTTAGAATAACTATAACTTTATTTCCCTCCAATACTAATGGATTTAAGTACACATTGTAACTTACTAACCTGTTGTCCTAAGAAGTAGTATATAATGTTGACTATGTTTAATCAAAGAACAATTATCTGCTGAGTAAATTCAATGTGTTTTCTTCTTTAAAAAAAATACAGAACAAGTTTACAGTATGGCATAATGTGCTTAAAAAGATTAAACTATGATAGAAAAGAACTGGAAAGACGAAGAGAAGCAAGCCAACATGAAATAAAAGGTAATATGTCTTTCTTTCACATCAACTGCCTTTTCTCTCCGGTTTTTAGCTTTCATTTTTATGAACCTAAAACTCTGTATTGTATAATAATAGTCATTAAGTAACTAAAGTATTTGGCTGCAGTAGTGTCATTCGTTACTTTTCTTATTAAAACACAAAAAGAATGTCATCATTTTATAAGGTATATATCCCATTTAGGGCATATTCTTGATTTTTTGAATTGAGATTTATTCCTTTAAACCTGTTTGTTATACATTCTGTTTGTCCTAAAGATGCCTCCATGTAGATATTTCTGTCAGACTTTTAATGAACACTTATTATGACTCAGAGAAGCATGATATATAATTTATTTTTAGCCATTCATTTTTGGTTTATATCATTTAAATTTTATTTCTGTGTCCATAAATTTTATTTGTAATATAGAAGTTATATTAGAATATTCCTCTTATAACCAAGACTAGTCCATTAATAATTTTAGCTAAGAATGATTTTAGAAGCATTATTAATGGCTGCAACTATTATATGTACAAAAATGTTTTATTTGAAGAAGAAAAGACATACCCTATTACAGATTTATTAGAAAATTACTATATTTAATAATTAGCCTTCTAAATGTTGAGAAATACCTTAAGGTAAAGAGGACAGCATGGTTTAAAAGAAAAATATGTTTGGTCCTATACTTGTTGGAGACACTGTATTATTATTGTTGAAGAAAAATTTAATTGTTGTGTATAAGATTTAAGTATCTACAGGCCTTTTTTGGTAAAAACCATCAGTCCATTTATGTCCATTTCTACTTTTTAAAAGAAAAAGTTTCAATAAGGAAAATACAATTTCAAGAAAAATTTTAGAACTACTTATCAGTTTTGTTTCCATTTGCTGTTTCCAGGAGTTTAAATGTGGAAGTATTTCATGAAATTCAATAGGTGTTTGTACCTTAAATGTTCAGTTAGCCATGAGTCTCTTTCTTTTCACCTGTACTTCCTCTGGAGCTTATTTTAGATATGAAAATAGTACATATTACATATTACCTCTCTGTCTTTAAGTTGAGCACTGTCTTATTGTTTAGGATAATTTTCATTTGTGATAAATGATGTCAGAAATTCCCTTTATGTTGGGCAGTTCTTAGATAGCACATTAGTTCTAGTAAAATGGGCTTGACTACACCTGACGGTGACTGGTCAGAAATATTTTCCTACATATGGATCATAGGAGGAAAGACAGACACACAATGGATTTCTGGTGACACTTCATCTGATTCATTACTTAGGAGGAAAAAAGTGTTTTCCATTATCAAAACTGAGTTGTTTGATTTCACTTTATTTTTGGGCCCCAGGAAATTGCAGGTTGTTTTCAGAGCATTTGACAAGCATTTCAGAGCATTCAGTTGAATTGAAATGTGGGACCTAATTGGCCAAAGATAGGCCCAAGGAAGCCTGTGCTTGACCTACCAGCGTATGCTTCAGCCCGTGAAGAGGTTTTCCCTGGGGAAGCCACTCTCAAGTTTTCTTTCTGAAGGATTTTTTCCAATTAGATTTTACTGTGCTTGGTCTCACCACATGGCTTCATATTTAGGTAGATGTAAAGGAGAGTAATTACCCATTTTTCCCTACACCGAATATTATATCAGTATTGGGCAGCTGCCAGTCAGAGTGCAGCCCTGAGGAAATGGGTGTGATTCGCTCTGGCGATACACAGACCGCTCCATCAGTGGCCATGAGTGAGATCGTGAATAGCCTGCTTCCTATGACTGAGCTGATGGCATCTGCTTGAATACCTCCTGACTGTGACGTGGGGTCTCTATTACTGTCTGAAGTGTGAATTAACCTTGACCTTAACAGTTTTCCCAAGTGAAGAGACCATGTCAATATCAAGAATGTACTAACATTTAGTTCGTTGCTAGGAAACAGCCAGCACTGATCTCAAGCCATGTGTTGTTTAGGTCAAGAGGATCCCTACAAAGCTTTAAAGTGAGGGAGTAAATTTTGCTTGGAAACAGATTTTTATAGAAAGGGATCTGATCTACAAAATGAAAAAAAAAAAAGCATGTGGCAGTTCTGAAGAAAAATTAAGATTAATGCTGATTTACCTTCACCCTATAAATAAATGGATTATTTTGTATGTATTATTTAATATATTTGAGAACTCAGCTACAAGTAGGGAAATGTAATTTCTGATGGACACATTTACAGAACTGTGACTATATAAATAATATATCTTAGGCTAGCAAAGTATAAAACCAGCTCTAGAAAACAACAAGCATTTCCTATTCACATATCCATTTAGTTCAAAGAAAACTTAATGTTCTTAAATTTTTTAAGAAACTATTGTCCCATTAGTTTTAAAACTGTTGCATTGAGTGAAAACAATCGGAGAACGGTAGCTATCAGCCATACCTACCTGCCCAACTTGTTAAGTGTGTGGTTAACCAATAGTTAGAGCTACGCGGTTGTTTTCAACAGCAGCTGATTAATACAGTCAAAATAGAAAAGACCAATTTACACCCTATTTTCTAAGGTCTAACACCTCAATGAAACAAGCTAATGAAAACTCAGAGGAAAATGTACACTTTCAGACTGACTCAGAGAGACCTAATGAATATATAAAACATAAAAGTTCTCTATATAGTTAGTATCATGAACAAATTTGTTGTTTTGTGGGAGGCATGGGGAAACAAAGAGCCAAAACTCTGAGGGAGACAACACACGTGTTTTCCTGTATGTAACTTGGGGGAAAATCCCGGGGCAAAATACCTTTGAAACCAAAATCAGTCAAAGGGGAGAAACCCATTTATTTCTTACAAGCAGTTGTCCACTTCTGGTCTCCCATGACCCAGCTGCAGAAGAGACCTCCACCCAACCTCTCTGGTCCAGCAAGCTCTCACTGGCCTGCCCTTGTAATCACCCATTGATATGGAGATGGACAACTTCTCTCCACCCCTTGGAAACATCTATTGATATGGAGATGCACTAAGGCCCCCACAAGAGATTCTGGAAATACTGCAGTTTTACCCACACTGTAGATATTAATTCTGCTTTGGCTGGAGCAGGAAATAGTAGTAAGACTTTGGGAAGTGAGCAAGTTTGAGACTTCCCTCATGTGTTCCAGACTAACTCACTCCAAAGATGGACTCAGGACCTTTCTTTTGAAATCAGATTGCTCGAGCCACAACAGGCTTCAGTAGAGAGATGTGATACCAATACAGCTTCCAAATTCATACAAATGGTTTACAGTCGCTGCGGGGTGACAGAGGCAAAAAGGAGCATGAGCTGATCTGTGGAACTTCTCCTTCTGACTCTACCAGAGGGCACCAAATTGGGCCAGACTTCCTCGAAGAAGTAAAAATGCTAGAGAAATCAGTGAACAGCTGTTGGAAGGCAGTGGCAGGCCTAAGACACCAAGGGCTTAAAAGGCTAAGAGTCTGGGAAAAAAAGGAAGCCTGACATTTTGTGAAGCTTTCCTCTCAAGGCATTTTTCAATCATCAAGTCTGGGATTCAATAAAAAAAAATATGTCAGACATATTAAGTAATGGAGCAAAATGAGGAAAAAGCAGTATTTGAAAAGATACTGTTGGAGATTAAAAAAATTTTTTTTTTCATTTATGATACTCTGTGAATGCAAAGCAAGATAAAAAAGAAAAGGGGGAAAAACACATCTAGACACATTGTAATAAAGCTACTGAAAACTATGACCAGAAAAAGATAAAACAGAAACAAAATTTAGCTTCAGCCAGAGGAAACTCCACATAACTTTCACAAGAGCAACCTGAGATTTCTGACTCCACAACTAAAATAATGCCAGAGGAAAATGGAATGGCATTCTTCAATTGCTGATTGAAAACAACTTCTCATCTAAAAGCCTATAATTGAAAGTTCATCAGTATTAATGTCAGAATTAATACATTGTCAGACAAACAAACAAAATCTGAGAAATACATCACCAGAACATCCCAGGAGAAAAGAAATATTAGAATGAGTTATTCAGGCAGAAGGAAAATGATCATATGGAAATTTACTTCAAATGCAGACAGTACGAGGAGAACTGAAAGAATATTTTAATAATAAAAACAATAATGTCTATGGGTTTAAATTTTACATAGAATTAAAATACATAGCAGCTATAATGCAAAAACAAGAAGAGAATAATTAAATTGGAGTTTTTGCATTATCTAGGAATGATAAAAGTACTCATCTCTACTACATTATAAAAATTCAAGATGCATATCACAAGCTTTATTCATAACTTACTAAAAGAATAGTATAAAGTGTATAAGTAAAAAGCTAATAAAATGATAGAATTAAATAATTTTTTAAAAGGTAAGAAAGGAAGAAAACAAAGGTAAGACAAATAGAAAGGTGATAAATTTAAACTCAACCATCTGAGTAAAACACAGTAAATGGGAGTAGTCTAATCCAATTAAAATACAGATGAAAAAGTAAAAACAATTATATGCTGTTTACAACCTCAAATATAAGGACATAGAAAAGTGGGAAGGAGATAAACTCACAAATACTGTGAGCCCTGTAACTATTTTATAATTGGAAATTTGTACCTCTTCATCCCCTTGACCTATTTCACACATTCCTTCACCCTCCGACCCTGTGGCCACCATCAGTTTGTTCTCTGTGTTTATAAGTCTGTTTCTTTTGTTTGTTCACTTGTTTTATTTTTTAGATTCCACGTATGAGTGAAATCATATGGTATTTGTCTTCCTCTGACCTTATTTCACTTAGCATAATACCCTCTAGGTACATCCATGCTGTCACAAACAGCAAGATTGCATTATTTTTTGACTAATATTCCATTATATATACGCACCACATCTTCTTTATCTATTCTTCTATTGATCAATATTCACCACATCTTCTTTATTAATTCCTCTACCGATTGAAACTTAAGTTGCTTCCTTTCATATCTTGGCTATTATAAATAATGCTGCAGTAAACATAGGAGTGGATATATATCTTTTCAAATTATTGATTTTATTTTCTTCAGGTAAAATCCTGAAGTGTAATTACTGGGTCATAGGGTACTTCTATTTTTAGTTTTTGAGAAACCTCCAAACTGCTTTCCATAGTGGCTAAATCAATTTATATTCCACCAGAGGGTTTAAGGGTTCCCTTTTCTCTATATCCTTGCTGATACTTATTTTTTGACTTGAGCTAGACATTCTGACTGGTGTGAGGTGGTATCTTATGATTTAGACTTGCATTTCCCCTGATGATTTGTGATGCTGAGCATCTTTTCATGTGTCTGTTGGCCATCTGTATGTCTTCTTTGGAAAAAGAAGATTCCCTCTGCCCATTCTGATTTCAAACTCTGCTATAGAACTACAGTAATAAAAACAGTATGGTGCTGGCACAAAAGCAGACTCATAGACCAATGGAACCGAATAGAGAGCTCTGAAATAAACCCACACCTATATAGTCAATGAATTTACAACAAAGGACACAAGAATATACAATGGGGAAAGCACAGACTCTTCAATAAATGGTGTTGGGAAAACTGGACAGCTACATGCGAAAGAATGAAACTGGATCACTGTCTTACATCAGACACAATAAGAAGCTCAAAATGGATTAAAGACCCAAATATAAGATCTTAAACCATAAAATTCCTAGGAAACAGAAGGAATAAACTCTTATAAAAATAACTTTTTCTGGTTGCATCTCACCAGGGCAAGGGAAACAGAAGCAAAAATAAACAGGTGGGGCTACATCAAACTAAAAGCTTTGTACATCAAAGGAAACCATCAACAAAATTAAAACACAACCTATTGATGGGAAAATATATTTGCAAATGATATATCTGATAAGGGGCTAATATCTAAAATATACAAACTCATACCCCCCAACACGAACAAACAAAAAATCCTACTAGATTCTCATTTTGCTATCTTTACAGAAGTGCTGTATTATTAAGACACAAATAGGAGATGTCCCCATCTGCTGGCAGAAACATTGAATTTCGGACAGACCCCTAAGCTGTGGAAGGAAAACAAGTACTTTGAGACATTGTGTTCCATGTGATGGACATGCTCTCATTTCAGTGATAACAAACACTATTAACATAACTTTTTTTAGGGTTAGAGTAGAAAAGATTAGTTATTAGAACAGTAAATACAGGCCACACAGTGGGGTCAGGTACATCAGGGAGTGGATAAAGAAATCAGCATAAACGCTGACCTGGCCAGACACCTAGGGCTCATTTCAGTCAGTAGTTCTGTTTGTTATGCAAAAGACTGCCCTAAAATGATGCACCTCTTTTCCTAGATGTGTTGGTGTGGAGCAATGATCGAGTTATTCGCTGGATACAAGCAATTGGACTTCGAGAATATGCAAATAATATTCTTGAAAGTGGTGTGCACGGCTCACTTATAGCCCTGGATGAGAACTTTGACTACAGCAGCTTAGCTTTGTTACTACAGATTCCAACACAGAACACCCAGGCAAGCCCCTTTGTGCTGTAGTTACACTGTCTCCTACTTTACATAACAACAAACTAAAACTTTTAGGGAAAAAAAAAACACTTGGCTCTGTATTCATGATTCCTAATGAGTTAGGAATATTTCAACCTTTGAAATATGTCACTGGAGCTTTAATTTCAAGCTACTGGATTTCTAGCCAAAACAAAATTATAAAATTAAGCAGGAAGGGATTTAGAGGTTATGTGGTCCACCTCCCACCTGAAAGACAGATTCCCCAAAACAGTCTCCCTGACAGATGGCCGTCAGCCTCTGCCTCTCTGAGAAGCAGTCATTTCTATTTACATTTCTGAATCATACAGACACTTAGCATTGGGTATGCCATTAATTCCCCGATCTGGATAATTATTTGAATCATCAGAGTTCCTTAAAAATTTAATACCTGCAACCTACATCACAAGCCTAAGAAATCAGGTATCAAGAGACAGGGTCAGGAATCCTAATGATCTAAACTTTCCCCAAAGCATGATCGGTCAGGTTTGAGAACTACCCTTATAGAGTTTGATAAAAATTTAGTCATCTAACGTCACTTTGTTTTTTTTTTTTTATGTATTTCAAAGTTTATACAAAATATTCAATTGGATTAAAGTAACCAAGTGAGGCCAGAGCCTCTTGACCTCAGACATTTATGGGAGGCTCTCTACTGTCCAGGGACTAAAGAAAATTGACCTACCTTGTATTGATAGCTAAAATTTACAATGGATTGTAGACCTGAAGGGCTAAAATCTGAAGATACCATAAATTAAACAGCATAATGCTTTCTCAGGTAAATATAATCTCTCTGATTTTCTAAAATAAAATGTGACTTCAGTGATGGTAACTGTGATTTGATGTCAACAGGCGAGGCAGATCCTTGAAAGGGAATACAATAACCTCCTGGCTCTCGGAACCGAACGGCGACTGGATGAAGTAAGTCCTTATCTGTCATTCACAAGGGATCTTTGTGAGTACAAATTGCTTTCAAGGAAGAGTGGTCAAAAATTAATCAGAAGCTTGTTCTTTGAATAGAATTCAAACTGTCCCCACTATTGTTCTTATATATTAAATTTTTCACTCATTTGACTTTGGATAGAACTTTATGAATTCATAAATATTGTATCAGCAGTTAGAAACACTAAGCAGTTATTTCAAATACAGACTTCTTTCATGAGCTCTGACTGCACAATAATGTTCAGCAACATTTTTTAATTATATGCAATGACAACACTAAATTCAGCTTTTTAATAAGGCATGTGCCTACTTCTTAAATATCAGCATATCTTCACAGGAAATTTTAGGATATTAAAATGAAGAGAAAACTTGCTTTCAATAAATGGGACGTGTTCATCATTTTAGATATCAATATTGAGTTTTCCTTATAAATATATGAATGGGCAGATGATCTTGGTATTATAAAAGCCAGCTGTGCTTTATGGAGGAGGTTATAGACAGATAAGCTCTACAGTCTTGACCTCAGCTAATTTCCTAAAAAAATCATACTCCTGTCCAATAAGGATAATGCTTAATATTTTTAAAAAGCAGTTTAACACTTAGCTGATCTTCATTTTATAAATTGATAATATTTTTAATCCTTATTCTTGTTGAATCAAAAAGATAGTCTGCATAAACCGATACATACATTTAAATACAATTTTTCTCCATGCTTAAAAGTTGCAAAATAAATTTTAATAAAAATTACTAAAGCTCTGTCATATTACTACATTCTAAAATGCGTCCAGGTGCAAACACAGCCTTTGTGAGTTAGTGTTGCTTCCTAAAGAAATGAACCAGCAGAAAGCTCTGAATGCCATCGACTATCTGCCTTTAAAATATCAGGCTACTTTTATTATTAAGAACACAGCATACAAATTTATCATGCAAATCAATGCAAATTATTCTAGTTTTTTGTTTCTTTGAGTGTGAACAAAAATAGCTAACCAGCTTGCCCAAAACTAGAGTGGACTTCTTTCTGGGGCTGGAATAATATGCAGATTCCACTGAAATACTTTGGAAAGTGCTTCTACAGACTTCAGTTAAGAGGATAACTTCTAACCTCTTCTCACGGACACTTTTTCCCTGATGTTATTTGCAATTCCCATTAACTTTCTGCAGTAACACAATGTTGGAAGAGCAAAAGTAAGGACTCGTTATTTGAACTGTTAATGTACTGGCTTATTTTTAGGCTCTTACTTTATACATTATAAGAGTTGTATATTTCTGCAACATAATGTAGTATTTTGTAGAACCAAAGAATATACATTTATGCAACAACTTCTCCAAGATTCAAGAAGTCAGCCATGCTGTGAAACTCTTGCTTCTTTTCTACACTTGCAAACATTAGGTCTAGGACACTGTAAAACCCATCAGTTGAGAAAAAGAATAGCAGATATCCCTTAAGCTGTAGGATGATTACTAAATGTAAACAAAATTTAGATATTGGTAAGTATTCTTATAGAACAGTGGATAGATTTAACTCTTCCCAGAATGGCTTTGAGTGTCAGATTAGCAATCTGTGATGGAAAACGTCTTAGTGTTATTCATAACAATGAGAATTTCAGCTGAATATCGACCTATTCTATATATGTTGGCATATCCTGTTCATTTTGGCATAATGAAGTCACCTGAGCTACTAGGGTCAACCACACATACTTAGATATAACTTCAGGAAATACAGTGTCTTTCCCTAGAAGAGAAACCCAGATGGAAAGATTAACTTTTTCCTTAGAATTAGACACAAAGAATAGTAGTAGTTAAATGGTAAGATACATACTGATGTTTTCAATTGAGAGAAAGTAACTACATCCTTTGTGTATGCATAGAGAAGAAATTATATCATTAAAATATAACAATCAGCAACCACAATTATGTTTGTAAAACAGCATCTAGAATTACATTATGCTTTTAATGGCATCTAAGGAGCATGTTTTTATTAGGATGGTGTCTAGGCTGTACAGGTTTTTCAACAAATTATAAGGTAATTCTCTGTCAGCTGAAATCTAACAAATGACAAATTAAGTTTCTTACACATAGTATAGGTTATAGTATCCATATGAGCCACCAGACTACACCAAATACATAGATTTGCATAATGAATCTCTCTTGTATACATAAAAGCAAAATTCATAAAATAGTTATTCAAGTGTGTGAGTCAAATGCAGTTCACCCAACACTTACTGAATTAAGTATCATCTCATACAATAAAATCAGTTGGCAAAAACGTGTAACAAAGATAATCCAATACAATTTTCAGAAAAACTTTGGGGTTTATTTTAGGTTTTCAAAAATATTTATTTTTATAGATGATAAACCTTACGTTTGAAGTCATATTATAAAACCATTTTCATATGACTTCAATCTCCGGTGTTCTCATTATGGAATCAATAGAACTCTTAAAGCGTAGTAGTCTATATACACGCTTTACAGACCGAATGTAAATAATCAGTTTCTAGGCACACAGTTTTAAGCACCTGGACTAGTTGTCTTGTTCTCATTACATAAATTATAATTGTACTGGCAGAGTGATGACAAGAACTTCAGACGTGGGTCGACCTGGAGAAGGCAGTTTCCTCCCCGCGAGGTGCATGGAATCAGCATGATGCCTGGGTCCTCAGAAACTCTACCAGCTGGATTTAGGTTAACCACGACATCTGGGCAGTCACGGAAAATGACAACGGATGGTAAAGTAGCTTTGCATTTCTGCTTATACAGTAAAAAACTTGTTTAGCCAATGCTAGTATCATTCTCTGGCCCTGCGTAGTTTTCTGGAATTGATTCTTTTCTTGAGTTGGTTTGCTCTGCCTGAAGTTTGCTTTCATCAAAAACCAGATCATTTTATAAACTGCTAATGCATGAGCTCATGGCACCTTATTTACATTTTTACCATAATCTATATTACCCTAAAAAGGACAATTTTGGCTAATGTCCACATCTAGGAAGAATAAACATCTGCATGATTTGTATTTCTTCACTCTTCAGTTCCTTTGTTTAGTTGGAGGTTGGAATTGGACAAATGGTCCTGAGTAGATGGGAATCAATTCCACCATCACCCTACTTGTTTGAATATTGCAAGTTTTATATTTTATCTGAGAAACTCAGACTCATCAGATATTTTCACCTCTGACCAAAGCAAAAGGCCTTAAATAAACAAGCACAACCATGAGAAGAGAATTAAGCAAACACAAAACCACCAGTAATTTCCCAACTAGTATTTCCTTCTGTGGACATTAGACTGTGTGACAAACTTCACCAAGGAAGAGAGCCATTCTGGAGAGGCACTTCTGAAAAAGTAGTCACAAAAGTTATTTCTGTTTGGCAGGCATTCAAAAAATAGTCCCACTCTCTTAAAAGACAATCACCTAGAAGCATTATTTCTTTTCAAGGTGATTGCTATCACTTAAAATTCATTCCAAGATAAACTGTGATCTTTGATCTACATGTCTTCTAACCTGTCAATATTATAGAACATGTTAGCAAAAATCCGTGAAGAATTTGAGATTAAAATGAGTGTAGAAGCTGCTCGATACTCGGAGGGGAAAAATAAAATCCACCTCCTTGTATCCTTGTATTCTGTAAGAGCAATCTTTGCTTCAAAAGCAGAAGCACTCTGGGGAGCTGCTCTTTGTTACCAGTTTCATCTAAGGAGGAATACACAACAGTTGGAAAAACTCCATTGAGTCACATCGGAATCAGTTCTCATTAGTGACCTGTTACGAAGAAAAGGGATGCAAGTGGCTTACATCTGCGAGGAAAGAGGTCTCGTGTGTTCAGTATCCCTTTATGCAGGGAAACTAAATCTCTCATCTGAAATTTTGTGCTCAATCGTCCAAGTCCCTCTAAAGCCCTTTTCTCCATTTGCAGTTGCTTCATCAAGACTGCAGAGGTTAGACAACTCCACTGTTCGCACATACTCATGTTGACAAGCCACTCAAAGGAGGCGGCACTGACTAGCTGTGAGTAGTTTTCCTTGGCTGACAAAAGACAAACCTCCATGGACTAGTCACTCTACACAATACTCATGCTCTTTGGTACGGCCTAGCAGCACAGAAGTGAGAGAACCCCTTTGAACTGCTGAAACATAAAAAAGGAGTCTTTATATTGCCACCCTTCATCCAGTATTTCCTATCACTGCCTGTCTGCTATGGTCTAAGTTACGACTGCTGGAGGCCCATCTCTTCCCCCTTATATCCATCAGTGGGTTGCAACTGTAGCAGCTGTCTTATCCTTTTTAGTAGCATTTGATATTGACACCCAGAGCATTTTATCGAAGAGAGTTTGGCACTTACAGAGTAATACATTTTTAAGTGAATATTTTATATGGAGGAAGCCAAAGTAGCCAGAGTCTGTAGGTACACAAACAGTGGCAGAGACAGGAAAATTATTTGGAGGTGGTTTCATATTAAAAACAAAAGTATAACTGAAAATTTTGAACTTCTAAAATGTGATTTTTCATCAGTGTGACTTATCTTTGTTGAAAACAAGGATCTGGGGCTTAGAGCACAGGAATAAAGTAAAACTGTAAGAATGGCAAACAGGACTAGCAGAAAAACTTGATATGGCGTGTGTATTTAGAGAAATACTAGTTGATGGAATATACTTCCAAATCCTTATGAAAATGGAATTTTATTGAAAAATTGTCTTTGTAAATTGTGGTTTCCTAGATTATAAGTGTCAAATGCTCATAAAAAATAAACCTAAAACTGTGCTTTACCAAGATATTCTACCATTTACAATGAATGAATATTTTGGAAAAATACTTTTTAGAGAAATATGTAGAACCGGTGTGCACAGGGATGGGGAGAGGAAGCAGTCATAGGCAGAGGAACAGCTCATCTTGTGTTGTTTATTCATTGCCTTGAACTAAAAACTGTACAATTTATGTTGGTCTTTGGGGCCTAATGTGGGAGCTGATAATGCTGCCTTACTTGGGTCATTATTTGAAGATGCTAATGATAGAGCAAAAAGCTTTCAGATAGGAAATTTCATTTCAGAATTAAAACCCTAACATTAAAATTTTAATTATGGTATACAATTTGGCATCTAATTAGTCCCGATCTAAAGTCTATAATAATTTGGCTAAATAAGAGGCTTTCCAAAATACTGTTTGTAGTAGCTTCTACATAACATGGCAATTTCCCCAGGAACTAAATACTTCACCAATTTATAAACGGCTATTTAATATATTGAGTGGTGCTTGCTTCTTAGCTCTTGACTGATGGGTAGAATTACTCTTTAACTATTTGCAGTCTGTATTTAGTGCATGGCATTCTAGTTCATATTTCCTAGTTTTTACCATTAAGTGGGATAAAGGCATTTATTTACAATAAGTTTATCTAGGACATCCAAGATTCTGTTTTGATAAAGCATTAGTGCTTTTGTTAATACGTTCTGAATTATTTTACTGTTTCTTTTGAGTCAGGAATAGTAATTGTGGGCTTTTCCCAAGTACATTATGACTGGAAAGAATCAGTGATGTCACCTCACCAATCCAGATCCTTTAAAGTATATTATTTATTATCATTATGTCTTTGTCACAATTAAATAAAGGTATCATCTTAAGAGTGCTAAAAGATAAACCAGAAAACACCTATTCCATCCATATGTCAACTCACCCCCTTTTATTTATTAATGACCAAGCTGTAAATTTTTAAAAAGGACTGCTGACATTTTCTGTGTATACCTTTGTTTATTACCTCCATATTTTTTCCACAATGTTGAGCAAATATTTATTAAGCTCATCTGGACAGAACTGGGTAAGAACAAATGTGAATTACATCCGGCTATAGTTTAGATCCTAGATATTCTATTCAGTATCTCTTAGAACAGAGGGAGGCAGGCCGCACGGAGGTGCTTCAGAAGTAGTAAAGGGGACTTCTCCAGTCGGGAACCTTTCAGCGAACTAACACTGTCCATTAAATATTTTAGATGTCGTCTTTTCAGTCTACTCTACCTAAAGTGCACTACCGTCGAAGAAGACGAGCAGTGAGAAACCTTTGTGAATACTGAATGCTAAGGAAATAACCACAAGTACTGGTTTATTAAGCTGAAAATGTGATTTTTGGGGAAGTCAGATACTAAGTTTGATTAGTTTCCTGCAATTGTAAGAAAAAGTTGAAGTCATTGAATATGTATCATCCCCATCATAAATTCTGTACAACAGATGCTTTTATGAAATGGAGCCACTTGTTTTTTCACGTTTTATTGTAATATACTAGGCATTTATGTATTCCTGTGTATTTCTTCTTTTAAAATGTGTACGTCTTATGTAAATGGATATAAATATGATTTTTTAAAAAATAAAATCTATGGTTCATGAAGTCTCGAGTGCAAACATTTGACAATTCCAAGTACTGTTTGTATTTTACCACTCCACCATTTTTACAGGTTTTGAATTGTAACAGTTAAATCGATGTTTCCTAGAAGCATGTTTCATGCTTCCACATGGTTCTCCTTCAAGTCTGTCAATCTTTAAAGCTGAAAACCTGCCTCTGATCATGGAAAAAGAATGACTTAACCTGGAACTGGAGCCAAAAATAGACCTTTAAAGGCAATCAGGGATGTCCTTTATCTTTAGAAATAGCACTGTGATGGCTCGATCTCCTTTTCAATACAAAACAAAGCCAAACTGTTTACAAGAGTCAAAGCAAATATTTAAAAAAATTTGTAAAGAAAAAAACATTATCTTCTTTCATTACCTGTGGACCAAGGGGGGAGAAAAACCAACAAAAACTTCTTTACTAAGAACCACGCGTTCATTCAAGTATCTTGAACCGTCAGCCAGCACTGTTCAGTGAATGAAAACCACTGCAGAGTCTGAGGCTCATTTCCACTGGAACAAACAAGACCCCAGACACCCATACCTTTTGTCTATGTAACAGGGCATTAGCCAGACTCATGTCTAATGTTATAAACTTCTAGCCAAGATGGCCTTGTTGCGACTTAATCTGAAGTCAGTCTTATCAGAGGAAATAAATGAAAGACAGAATGATTAACATATATAGTGTATAAAGTATAGATGAGTCCTCTCTTTCCTGTGGCTTTATTTGGTGGTGTAACTGTTGTTTATTCTTTGTTTATATGGGAGATTTCAAAGTAAAACCTATTTAATAATACCATTTATCTAATTGCTGATTTTCTGCTGCTTGATCTTATTAAGCGCAAGACCTGTCATTAGGAATTTCTTTTTTGTGTTTAATTTGCTATGTTTGCACGTACATTACATTTGTTTTGATGTCTGTTTTTGTTTAACAGATTCGGTTGAAAGGTAATGGTAACAGAAACCCTCTCAGTTGTCAATAAAAAAAAATACTTCGAGTTCCCTGTTTAAGCTTTGTTTTCTAGTCACGTAAAGTTTAACATTTTATTTAAACTATAATGAAAACAGTTCTTTTCGAGTGAATCCTAATCTAATATTTATCTTCAAAAGTGAGTCAGCCACCAGAGGGAGTACTGAACTTGCTTATGAGAGTGATTTTAAATTCTCTAAACATGTTGCCTGAGCAGACACAATGGGAAAGAGCTTTCTAAGTTCACCTGATCTTGCGGATCCTGACTGTAAAAGCAAAATTATAGCAACTATGATATAAACTAGATTTGTATCTAAAGTTTCCTAGTCACATAAAGTTTTACTTAAAAGTAGGGCAAGAAGGATAACACTCAAGTCATCAGATTGCTTAAAATCTGGGAGGAGAAATAGGAATTTTCTATTTAATATTTATAATAAAGCACTTTCACTGGATTGTACCTAAAATACTCTGAATTAAATGCATCTCTAAAAAAATAACAATGTTACATAAAGAAGTCATTAATTTATCCTTTACAATCTAAAAGAAACCGACGGTTTTCTGAATGTCTTTGTTCAGGTTGTAAGCAATTTCTATGAAACGAACAAGTAAGCAAGCTATTTATTACCTCTTACATGGATCTCCAGCCTTCCCCCAGGAAATGGATGACTAGACAGATCTTCTCTCTAGATGATTCCCTAAACCATCCCATTTCAGCCATTTCCTTTAAAATAACCATGCATGTGGACATCTCAAGAATATTAGAAAATATTCATAATTCCTATAAGAAAAATAGTTATTTTCTGGCTGCAACTTGAGCTTTTAGATTTTGGCTCCAAGCTGCAGATTCACAATTTCAGAAAGTAGCTGTATATCAATGTGACTTTCAATTAAAATGCTTTTGGGGGGAGTATAATTTTAAAAATCATACATTAGATACATTTTTTTTCTAAAGTGCTAGTCAACCTCAACTGAGCCAGGTTACAGGCAATTGATAAAGATGCTAACTGGGTCTAATCACACAGAAGACAAAGGTCTTCCACTAGCCTTCAAGTACACACTGTGAGACCCAGCTTTGCAAGTCACATGTCACTTTGTAAGAAATTCTATTTAAATAATTATTTCTGGGAAATAATCCCCAAAACTTCATTCCCGCTAGGAAATTGACTCAAAATGAGAAAAACAAGTCATGCCTGCTTCAGTACTTCTTCTATGTGCCCAAAAATGCTGGGGTCTTCGATGGTAGGTGTGACCTGGGGAAAAAATATCAGTCAGGTGAATGTTCTTACTTGAACCCTTCCTGTCTCTCTATAAACAATCACATGCAATGTTGTAGTCCCTGTTATCTCTATATATAACGCATATGGAAATGTTTGAAAATAGGGAACATTGAACCTAATATTTTAAAATACATCTGTAGTCTTCCAGGGTAATAAATGATCAACTAGAAAAACTATTTGTCCTGATAGTACTTTATCTAGAATTGCTCTTACGGGCCTTCCTATGTGCCTATATATAGAAATAATTTTTTTTTTTGGCATTTGCTAATACAACTGCTCTTTATTGTTCCATCTTTACTTTTAACACATGGTGACATTTACAAATACGTGTATCTTTGCATGTATAATGTGTGCAAAAATTAAAAGAATATATATGCTGTAATCAGCCTCAAGTTTCCTAAAATAATTTTCACTCAAAACAGGATAATTGACAGATATATCAATGAGAGCGGTTTAAACATGTATGCCAGCCTCAGTTGTTTGCTTTCTCATTTGCTAATAGCCATTAAGGACTGCAATTGAAGGGAAATGTGCCTTCAATTCACTAAGATTAAGTTTCCACAAGTTTGTTTGAATTTAACTAACGTTATCTACTACTAGTAATATTTTCACACACTGGCTCCTATAATTTCAAAGTATGGGGTTTCAAGTCATCTGTTTTTCTCTCCAAAAATCTTCATTTCAATAGGGACAATGGCTATGTAATTTCTCCCTTAACATTAAAAATGTTATTAAGTACTCGTGTGTTTTTTAGGGACACATTCATGCTTGAGAACCATATTTTAAGAGGTTTGCAGATGCCAAAGGAATAGAGAAAACCATTTCAGTCCCAGCATTTAGCTTCCCTGGTAACTGACCTTATACGGCTTGCCATTGACAAGGGCAGACAGCGCTGAGCGGGGAATTTTGCCAGACCTAGTTTTGGGTAACTGTTTGACGAACACAGCATTTCGAAAAGCAGCCACAGGGCCAATGCTCTGTCTAACATGACTCACAAGTTCTTCCAAAACTTGTTCCTTTGTTGCATTTATCTCTAGAGAGAAAGTGCAGATGGTAAGCACTGAATTAATCTTAGTTAATCATTCAGGGCCCAAATAGTCAGGGAGGACAAAGATCTCTCACCTTTTCTCAAAACACAGAGCGCTAACGGAACATGACCTTTCAAAGGATCCTCCTTGGCCACCACCGCGCAGTCGGCCACGGCGCCGTGGGAAAGAACCGACTGCAGGAGGGAAAAGCACTCACTTAGAATGCACACCCACACAGACACGTGTGTGTGTTTATATATATATATATATCATTTCAACTGGAAAAAAATGTACACGTCAGACAACTCAAAAACCCACAGCTGCCTGCATGAAAAGTACTAATTCACATCATGGCAACTGGAGTGAACAGTTAGGATCCCCATGGTAGTCACTCCCTAAAGGTTGACGTAATTAAGACAAGTCGCTTCTCTTACCTTGCAAGTAACGGAACTGTTTCTTCATCTCCATAGTTTACTAATGATGTCAGGGAAAATATGTAGCGGATACCACATGTGCACAACTTGCAACAGAGGATGGTGTTTCCAGGAGGGGCTTTCTCCCCCCTCCTCCGGGGCACACAGACAAGGCATAGGAAGCAAGGTGAGGTTAGCAGACAGTTTTATTTGGCATGGAGAAAGGACACTCTGGAAGAGAGAGCGGTGGCCTGAGAGGTCAGGGCCAGCTCTGTTTATCTGAATACTTCCTGGTTTTATAGAAAGTGAGAGGGGTGGGTTAAGGCGGGGCTAGTTGGTAGGTTCAGATCATGTAACTGCTCTAGCTCTGGGCATGCCCTTGTCCCTAATGCACACAGAAAAACACGGGGCGGGGGAGGAGGTATCTAAGGATCATGTGACTGGGCCAAGGCTGGTCCCAGACATGCCTCCCTGTCCTATGCGTGCGCATCAGTCGGGAGGAATTCCGGGCTCTGCCTTCCTTCCCGTTTTAGCCAAAGAGTGGGTGTAAACCCACCTAGAAAGGTTCCCAGCTTCCAACTCGCCCTTCCTTTCTGCTCCTCGTGTCTTACTAACTGCCTGCTCTAAAGTGTCATGGTGACTTGGCTTTGGTGCTGGTACCATAAGCACACCTTCCAGAGAAGTCCAAGGCAGTCCCGGCACTAAACAGGGACTTTATTTCTGCATCTGTTACTGAACAATGAACAGGACATTTATTTTCTTGAGTGGCCACCCATCCCCCCTTGGAGGAGCCATTTTCGTTTTGCTCGCCCTGAGCTCTAAATGCCATAAAGAACACATAAGTTTTCTATCTGGAATCACAAGAACTCACAGAGTAACCAGTGAAATATAGAAGCTCAGGGTTAAAAAAAAAAAAAAACATTTCTGCTCTGATGGGATTTTCAAAGATGAATGTTCAAAAAATCCTTTCCTGAGAGAGCAATATTTATTTCAGGGACTGCAAATCCCTAATGGCTAAAGAAAAACTGAGCAACATGCCAGCCACTCCTTTAGCACTTCTCAGTCTTCATTCACTCAGCAAATACTTCTTAAATCCTGCTATGGTCCGACCACAGCACTAGTTTAGCTCAATGCTGAGCAAAAAAAAAAAAAGGCTGAGTACGATCTCATGGTGCTCACAATCTAGTCGAGGAGAGTGATCTTAATAAATAATCATGAGTATTTCATTGATTAAGTATAAAAGTGGTAAGGGGTCTGGGGAGATAATTCAGGTTTTTATACAAAAGACTCAGCAAAAGCAGAAGGATATATGTCTCAGAGAAGCCTTTCCTTAAAAAAATGACGATGAGCCCAAGTCTAAAGTGAGTAGACATTGATTAGGTGGGTGGGAGTGGGAGGAGCCCTGTGGACGTGGCACGTGTCCCTTTCAAGCCTGCAGGAGACCAGTCTGGAAAGCGAAGGACAAGAGAAAGGGGCAAGAGGAAATGGAGCTGCAGAGGGAGAGAGAGAAGAAGATAACGCCTTCCAACTTCTTTTTGGCATCATTAGAAAGGCAGTAATGCACCTTCAGGAATTGAGGAAGAGACTCAGTATCTGTGAACTTTCAAAATACACTTTATATTCACAGTAAGATTGAGTGAAATATAGAGGGAGTTGTCTTATGCCTCCTGCCTCCATATATGCACAGCTTCCCCCACTATCAAAAGCTCTCACCAGAATGCTTACATTTGTTACACTTGTGAACCAGCACTGACACACCATTATCACTCTGGTCCACAGCTTCACACCAAGTACATTCACTCTTGGTACATTCAGTGGGTTTGTCATATGTGTCCACCATTACAGTATTTCACAGAATGTTTTCACTGCCGTGAAAACCTCAAGCTCTGCCTATTCATCCCTTACTTTCCACTTACCCTTGGAAACATTGATGTTTGTTTGTTATCTTGCAAGTCTCCAAGGCCTTTCCTAGAATATCACATGGTTGGAATCATACAGTCTATGCCTTTCATATTGGCTTCTTTCATTTCAGAGAGGGTTTTGAAAAACAAACTTCAAAAAAGTTTCACCGTGGAGAAAAAATACAGGGTTGTTGATGGCGAATATCACAGTTTGTCCAGGGAAATCACCTGAGAGGCTACTAGAGTGGACCAAGGGTATATTAGTGGGCATGAAGATTCTAGAGTCTTTTTAGAGGAGGCAGAGGAGCTAAGGGGGATTCTGTGGGTTTTGGCTTGAGCAGCTGGTTGGTTAGTGGCACCACATTCTAAGCCAGAAAAGGCTAGTGAGGGCTCACGGGAGGCAGGAGAATGCGTAAGTCTTGGAGATGTTGCAGTGATGTGGCTTGGAGGCATCCAAACAGAGATAGTCAGGTCTGAGGATAGTCTTAACCTGCACTTTCAGATGTCTTTAATGTATGCTAATGAAAGCTATGGACATGGATAAGATGATTCAGGAGGAAGTAGTGGGAAGGAGGGAAGGAAAGAGTAAAAGAGTGGAAGCCTTAAAGAACCCCCAAATCTAATGGCTACATGAAATAAGAGAAGCTGGAAATTAAACTAAGAGGGCACAGCCAGAGGGACAGGAGAAAAACCAAAAGAATCTGGGACATGCCAGTTTTGGGTCCCAGAGTTTCCATGGAGCATTTTTTTCCTTCTAATTAATTCAAGTGAAAATGAGTTTTCTCTTCTCTGAACTCCTGGAAACTCAATGAACAACTAGAATGCTTAGTACAAACCCAGTGCACTATGTCACATTGCCCGTAATTAAGCATTCAACTGCCATTTGTCCTGTATCCTATCATTACCATCTGAGTTGTAAGAGCTGCCATCCATGTAATTTTAACTCCTATAGTATTGAAGTAGTATGTGTTAAATAAATGATTTTTGTATTACATGTTATATTTGTTACATCGCTGAGGTAGAGAGGTCCACACTCTCTTTCTATTAGTTGGGCCTAAAAATCTTCTGCAAAATACATATCATACAGGCCATAAAATATCATCTCTCCCACTGCTTCATTATGAACTCTAAAGTGCATCCAATAGCCTTCCCATTTGTCAAGGTCTTATTTACTTTTAGGTCCATATGTTGAGCCTACAGACAAATTTTATAGCCAGAGATTTGTTTTGATAGTTACAATAGTCACTAGTCCATGGAAGGGAATCTTTGTCCATAGCAGATAGAATAAAGACTTGGTAGGTCTAATCCTGCAATTCCAACTTAGTATTCCCTTAATGAGTAGAGAAAAACACTTTTATCTGCCTAAACAGAGTTTTAATCATCAAAAAACTATTTATTTTAGTGTTCACTGTAACCTAACCAATATGACTGTAATTTCAACTAAATTAAATATCAAACTTCTAGTTTGCCATTCTTTTGTCTTATTAGTTTAAGTTCATCACATTTCCATCCTCAGTCTTACTGTTTTCAGAAGTGGATAAGAAAGTGTAGACTGGTTTTCTACAAGGGCAAGGAATATCTTAAATCAGAAGAAATATATTACACAATTCCCAATAAAAGCAAAGGTTCCCATTTTTGATGTGGATAAATTCTTAAAAAATCTATAAGAAGCATAATAATTTTCTGGAATTCTGTGTCATCTTTAAATGAAGGTTATTATTATAGTATATAATAAACTTTATTAATCTATCAGTATTAAAAAGATGCCATGAAGGAAGAGAAGCAGCTTTCTATGTTAGCCCAACAAATAATATCTGCAGATACTTATTCCCGCAACCAAATCATTGAAAAGGAAAAATCATTGAAGGGATAGAAGCCAAACAAATGTCCTATAGGGGGGAAAAAATTGAAAGCCCCATTTGTATAGTCCCTCCATACAAAATCCATAAATTGGTTGGGGTTAACAAATATTTAAGTACAAAAAAAAATGACACAACTTAAAAGGTAATTGTCCTAGGTTGAGGGAAAAAAAGATGGCAGAGTGGGAAGGCAAGGCCCAAACCTCTCCCACGCACACCATGGAAGTGACCACAGCAAACACAAGAAAGCCTGAAAATGACCTGAAGACTGCAGAACAGCCCATCCACCCCTGGGGAAGGAAAGAAGACCACACAGAGAAGTGTATAAAGTGGCAGAGCCACAGTCAAATGGTAGCCAAGCCCTTCCCCCTCACAGCCCACAGGCACGAGGAATGGAGTGGGGAAGGCGGAGGCACTCGAACTCTGAACACGTAGCCCTGGAGATCTGCTCTGGGAACACAAGTCTACAATACACTGAGTTCTGGTGATTAGAGAGACTAAACACCAGGGACAGTTGAAGCATTCTGGGAGGCTGAGACAGCAGCCACTTATGGAAAACAGGCATGCTCCATCAGTACTCTGAGACCCAAAAACTGTGGTGGCAGTTTGAAAGACTTGCCAGCAGTAGGAGGGGTACCAGAGAGGTGCCAGAGAGTGCTTTCCACAGGGGAAAGGGCAGGGAGATAACACTTCCCCAGCCTCCTTCAGCCCAACAGGTCAGGCACCTTTGGGAGCCTCAAACATTCCAGGCTGGGGGCTCAAGCCCTGCGGCACATTGCTGTGCACCTGTCTTCTTGGCCCAGCCATGTCAGACTTTGCTGCCTACTAGACAGAGAGAGTCTCTCCTAGCTTTCTTAGGTAAGTCCCAGCCCAATTAAGGTGGTGCCTGCAGAAGCCAGCTCCAAGCACTCCTTCCTCCTCTCAGACAGCCCACCTCTGCCACCACACTGCTGTGCAACTCCTTGCTAGGTGACTGCCCAGAGTCCAAGACTGCCCCACTCACTGCATTAGCCCAGCAGCCCTACCACTACTTCAGGGCAGAGATCAGCTGCACCCACAATGATCTCAACAGAAGCTTGACTGCTCTGTTGGGCGAGCTAAGGCAAACTGCCATCTGCTGTGGACTGAGATAGACTACTGCTAGCAGACAGACAGGAAGGCAGCCCTGCCTATAGCCCAACAACAGCTACTGGGGCTCCACCACAAAGGACAGTAAACAGTCCCAAGCTTCTGGGCACCACAGGATGTCTTCTTCATAAAACCATTATTCTCTAGACCATGAAGCACAGCATAACCATCTAATACAAAGGAAGAAACACAGAAACCCTGACAAAATGAAGAAGCAGAGGAATATGTTCCAAACAAAACTACATGAGAAGAAAGAGGGCCAAGTGAAACGGAGATCACCAAACATCTTGATAAAGATTTTAAAGTCATAAATATGATCACTGATCTGCAGAAAACTATTGATCTCAGGGAGGACTTCAACAAAGAGACAGAAGAGCTGAAAAAGAGCCAGTGAAAGCTGAAGAATAAAGTAACTGAAATGAAACATACAATGGAGGGAATGAATAGATTGCTGCAAACTGAGCAGACAATCAATGGCATGGAAATTAAAGATGAGGAACACAATGAGGTTGAGAATCAGAAAATAGAACCTCTAGGAATGAAAGAATGATGAGAGCTCTGTGACAACTCCAAATGAAACAATATTCACATAATAGGGATCTCAGAAGGAGAAGAGAGTAATAAAAGGACAGAAAGTCTCTTTGAGGAAATAATTGTTGAAAAATTCCCCAATCTGGGGAAGGAAATAGACACTCAGGTCATGGAAGCACAGAGAGCCCCAAACAAAAAGAACCCCAGAAAGACACCACCAAGACATAGAAAATTAAAATGACAAATGTTGAGGATAGGAAGAGAATATTGAAAGCAACCAGAGAGAGAAAAAAAGGTTATTTATAAGGGAAACCCCATCAGGCTATCAGCAGAATTCTCAGCAGAATCTTTACAGGCCAGAAGGGAGTGGCATGAAATATTTAATATATTGAAATAGAAGGACCTTCAACCAAGAACCCTCTACCTAGTAAGATTACAATTCAAATTTGAAAGAGAGATTAAGTATTTCCCAGATAAAGGAAGGCAGAAGGAATTTGTAATCATGAAACTGGCACTACAGAATATGTTAAAGGAACTTCTATAAATGGAAATGTTCTTAAGCCTAAATAGCTTTCAGGTGTGAAAATAAACCCACAGTAAAGGAAGTAGACCAGTTACTTGCCAAACTAGTGTGAAATTAAAACAAAAGTTGTAAGCCAACTAAATGTACACAAAATCATTCAACTAAACACAAAAAATACAGATTCTGACATTGAATACATAAAGTATGGAGAAGGAAGAAAATAAAAAGGAACTACTTTTAGACTGTTTTAGAATTAGAGCAATTGTCAACTTAAAGTATAGTTATACAGATAGACTGTTATATAGTCAGGAAGCTATCCATGAACTTCATGGTAACTATAAACCTAAAGCCTATAAAATGCCATAAAAAATTAAAAAAAGAGAAATTCAATCAGAAAACTAAAGAAAACCATCAAATAACAAGAGAATGGTATAAGAGAGGAAGAAAGGAACAGAGAGGAATTACAAAAATAACCAGAAAACAATTACTAAATGGCAATAAATACATACCCATCAATAATTATAATCAATGTAAATGGACTAAATGCACCAATCAAAAGACAAAGAGTAGCAGAATGGATGAATGGATTAAAAAAACAAGACCCATCTATATGCTGCCAACAAAAGACTCATTTCATGTCCAAAGACATACACAGACTAAAAGTGAAGGAATGGAAGAAAATATCTCATGCAAATAATAGGGGAAAAAAGTAAGAGTAGCAGTACTTACATCAGACAAAATAGATTTCTAAACAAAGAAAGTACAATACAAAGAAAGACATTACATATTGATAAAGGGGTCAGTCCAACAAGAGGATATAGCCATTACAAATATATATATATACACCTGATACAGGAACACATAAATACGTAAAAACAAAAATACTAACAGAATTAAAGGGGAAAATAGAATGCAACTCATTCATTTTAGGAAACCAACATACCACTTACATCAATAGGTCAACCAGGCAGAAAAAATTAAGGAAACAGAGGCACTGAATGACACATTAGATCAAATGGACTTAACAGATATCTACAGAATACTCCACCCAAAAGCAGCAGGATACACATTTCTCTCAAGTGTACATGTTCTGTTCTCCAGAATAAATCACATACT
The DNA here is from genome assembly GCF_040802235.1 of Manis javanica. Classification (NCBI taxonomy): domain Eukaryota; kingdom Metazoa; phylum Chordata; class Mammalia; order Pholidota; family Manidae; genus Manis; species Manis javanica. Next base: position 15,175,149 of record NC_133165.1, read on the forward strand.
AGGCCACAAAAAGAGCCTCAATAAATTTTAAAAGATTGAAATTGTATCAAGCAACTTGTCAGACCACCCATGGTATGAACCTAGAAATAAATTACACACAAAAAATAGAAAAGCCCATAAGCACATGGAGGCTGAAAATTATCCTTCTAAATAATCAATGGATCAATGAACAAATCAAAACAGAAATCAAGCAATACCTGGAGACAAATGAAAACAAAAATGCAACAGTTCACAATTTGTGGGAAGCTGCAAAAGTGGTTGTAAGAGGGAAGTACATAGCAATACAGGCTTACCTCAAGAAACAAGAACAATCCCAAATAAATACTCTAAACTCACAGAAAGGAACTAGAAAAAAAAGAACAAATGAAACCCAAAGTTAGTAGAAGGAGGGACATAACAAAGATCAGAGCAGAAATAAGTAAAATAGAAAAGAATAAAACAATAGAAAAAAATTAAGAAACCCAAGAGCTGGTTCTTTGAGAAGATAAACAAAATAGAAAACCCAGAACCAGATTTATGATTTAAAAAGGGAGAGAATAGAAATAAACAAAATCAGTAACAAAAACAGGTCAAAACAGATAACACAGAAATACAAAAATTATTAGAGAATTCTATGAAAATAAATTGGGAGCCCCTAGAAGAAATGGACAAATTCCTAGAAAAGTACAACTTCTAAGATTGACCCAAGAAGAAACAGAAAATTTGAACAATTACCAGTAACAATTTGAGTCAGTGATCAAAAGACTCCCAACAAACAGAAGTCCATTACCAGATGGCTTCACAGCTGAATCCTACCAAACATTTAAAGAGCTAATACGCATCCTCCTTAAGGTATTCCAAAAAGTAGAGAGGAAGAGAATACTTCCAAACTAATTATATGAGGCCAGCATCACTCTAATATCAAACTAGACAAGAACAATACAAAAAAAGAAAATTTCAGGCCATTATCTCTGATGAAAATTGATGCAAAAATCCTCAGCAAAATATTACCAAACTGAACTCAAAAATTCACCAAAAGTATCATCCATCATGACCAAGTGTGATTTATTCCAGGGTTGCAGTGATGGTACAATATTTGTAAATCAATGAATGCCATATGCTACATTAACATAAAGAAGGATAAAAACCATATGATCAACTCAATAGATGCTGATAAAACATTTGACAATATTTAACATCCATTCATGATAAAAACACTTAACAAAATGGGTTTAGAGGGTAGTGCACCTCAACATAATAAAAGTCATATATGGCAAAACCACAGCTAACGACATACTTAATGGTGAAATGCTAAAAGCTTTTCATCTAAGATCAGGAACAAAACATGAAAGTCCACTCTCACTACTTTTATGCAACATAGTATTGGAGTTCCTAGCCACAGCAATCAGACAATATAAAAAGATAAAAGGCATCCAAATTAGTAAAGAAGAAGTTAAACTGTCGCTATTTCTAGATGACATGATATTACATACAGAAAACCCTAAAGACCCCATCAAAAACATTTTAAAACTAATAATTAGATTCAGCAGAGTTGCAGGATACAAAATTAATACACAGAAAGTTGTTGCATTCCTACATACTAACAACAAACTAGCAGAAAGAGAAATCAGGAAAATAGTTCCATTTATAACTGCATCAAAAAGAATAAAATACCTAGCAATAAACCTAACCAAGGAGATGAAAGACCTGTACTCTGAAAACTACAAGACACCCATGACAGTAATTAAAGAAGACACCAATAAATGGAAATACATCCCATGTTCATGGATAGGAAGAATTAATGTTGTAAAACTGGCCATCCTTCCCAAAGCAATTTACAGATTCAATGTAATCCCTATAAAAATACTGTAAGCATTTTTCAATGAACTAGGCCAAATAATCCTAAAATTCATATGGAACCACAAAAGACCCTGAATAACCAAAGCAATCCTGAGAAAGAAGAACAAAGCTGGAAGTACGGTGCCTCCCTGACTTCAAGCTATACTGTGAAGGTAAGTAATCAAAATAGTGTGGTACCAGCACAAGAACAAATCTATAGATCAATGGAACAGAATAGACAGCCCAGATATAAATCCACACATATATAGTCAATTACTATATCATAATGGAGCCATGAATATACAATGGGGAAAAGACAGTCTCTTCAAAAACTGGTGTTGGGAAAACTGGACAGCTACATGCAAGAGAATGAAACTGGATTACTGTCTAACTCCATACACAAAAGTAAACTTGAAATGGGTATAAAAAGACCTGAATGTAAGACATGAAACTACAAATCTCTCAGAAGAAAACATAGGCAAAAATCTCTTGAACATAAGTATGAGTGTGTGTCTATATTTTTATTGAACGTATCTCCTTAAGCAAGGGGAACAACTGGACTACCTGAAACTAAAAAGCTTCTGCACAGCAAAGGACACCATGTTTTTGTTCTCAAAAAGGCAACCTACACTATGGGAGGATATGTTTATAAATAGTTTATCTGATGAAGGGTTAACATCCAAAAGATATAAAGAACTCACATGCTTCAATACCAGAAAAACAAGTAGCCTGATTAAAAAACAGGCAAAGGACTTGAACAGACATTTCTCTAAAAAGAAAATACAGGCACATGAAAAGATGCTCCACATCACCAAGCATCTCATAAATCCAAGTCAAAACCACAATGAGATATCACCTCACACCAGTTATAATGGCCACTATCCAAAAGACAAGAAATAATAAGTATTGGCAAGGATGTGGAGAAAAGGGAAACCTCCTACACTGTTGTTAATTAGTGCCACCACTGTGGAAAGCAGTATAGGGGTTCCTCGAAAAACTAAATACCATATGACCCAGTAATTCCACCTCTAGGAATTTACCCAAAGAAAACAAAGTCTCTGATTCAAAAAGACATATGCACACCTATGTTTATCATTGCTATTTACAATAGCCAAATTATGGAAGCAATCTAAGTGCCCATGAATAGATAAATGGATAAAAATGAGGTGGTACATATACACAGTGGAATATTATCCAGCCATAAAAAAGAAATCCTCCTGTTTGCAACAACATGAATGGACCTACAGGGTTATTATGCTCAGTGACATAAGCCAGGTGGAGAAAGACACTACCATATGATTTCAGTTATTTGTGGAATATAAAAATACAAAATGAACAAAAGAGCGGTAGGCTCACATACATTGCAAAGTTACTGGTGCGTACTATGTGGGAGGAGTTGGAATGGGTGGGTGGGGAGGGTTAGAGGGATAAAATGCCACAAAAATCCTCAGTCATAATAGAAGTTGGTCACAGGGATGGTAGTACATCATGGAAAATGTAGCCAATGGTTCTGTAACATCTTCCTATGTTGACAGGTAGTAACTGCACTAGTGGGGGTGAGGATTCAATAATATGGGTAACTGTTGAACCACTGTGTTGTATCTTTGAAACCAAGATTGTATTAAATGATACTTAAATTTAAAAAAATGGTATTTGTCTCACCAAAAGTGAATAAATAAGTATGGTAATAGGCCTGGTAAATGGCTATCAATCATTGTTTCTAGGGTCCTTCTATTTTTGTGTACATTTTAGTGGATTTGAAAGGTTTCATGGTTTTACTGGGCTAAATTATACAGATTTCTCAGTATGTGTTTTAATTTTAGAAAAATCAGCTTAAATCAGGCACCCTCATGAAATACAAGGATACATCCTTAGTGAGAGACTGTCTCTGTGGCGGGAAAGGAAATGCTTTTTTCTTTCCTCTGACATTGGAGTCATCAAGGAAACTGTGAGATTCTGTATCTTCATCAATATTCATCACAGTGCTCAGGAAAATATTCAACGCTTTTACAATCCAGTAGTCATTTTATGTTGGTTAGTGGTTAGAAGTGAAATTGCATAACATCTTTGTTGAATATGCACTTTATGGAAATACATTCATTCTTGAAGAAATCATTCCTAAAATAGCAAACAAAACAGCTAACTTGGAAAACAAACCATGATGCTGTGGTCGGAACAACCTTCAAAAGGTTCACAGACTGTACGTGAACATGGCCCTGGGCTTTAAGTGAAATATTTAACACCAGTTTCCAAGTTTCCAAGAATAGTAGTAAGATTGTTCAACAAACCGAAACTTAAGCTGCAAGTTAAAGAATAAAACCAGGGAGCACAGTTTGTTCCTGGGGAGTTCTTTGCATGAAAAGCCCTGCTCCCAATAGTAAAAGGGAACAGAGTAAGAAGGACCACACTGGCTCCCAGTAATGTTGGCTTACAGGATCTGAACTAGCTCAGTTTCAGACTCAGTTTTCTGAAGAAGGTCTTGAACTTCCACCAAAGTACCCAAGTGCCCAGCTAGACACTAGGCCTTCAGAGATTAATCAGATGTACAAATAGATATAATTATTGCTTAATAGTTACAGAAGGTATTGGGATCTGCAAGGATAATGTCCTCTTACATTTATAAAAGCTATTCTAAGATTCTGTTTTCTTGTGAGAATAATAAAAAAGAACACAGAGTTCCCTGAAATGTTTTTGATGTAGTCATCTTAATAGAATTTGCTTGGTTTAGTCTTTTGTCAGTCTTCACTTTGAGAAACTGGAAACATATGGATACTTTCACTGTGTGCAAACACAGCATCAGTCTGTTTTTAATTTCTACAAATGCAACTTCCAATGGAGTAAGACCCTCAAACCCTATTTCAAAAAGTCAAAAGGAAATCCAATATTCACTTTTGAGATTACTGGAAAACACTGAAAAATAAAGTAAGGTTTTGGCCCTTTAATAAAAACTAGTTCAATTATCAATATAAACATCTACATCATCTACATCCACCTTAATTATCAATTTGTTAAGCAATTTTTCTAGGGTTGGGAAAAAGTGAAGAATATTAGGTCACAACTTTTGAATAGATTCCAAGATAGAGAAGACAACCATTCTGTGAATAGGAATATTAATTTCTGTATTAGATATAAATATATAATAAAGAGGTAATCATTTAATTCATATAGAGGGAGACATTCACTTCAAAAAGGCATGAAGCCTGAGAAGTTAATGTGCTGTAAGTACTCCAAGACTCAGTGACAAAATTCCATTAGATGCCATTGATTCTGGCATATTTTTTTCAGTTTTGCCATTTTAACTGCCTATCTTTTGCCTGCCTCACTCGCTGTTACATACAGTGGGAAAGGTATCAGTGGGAACACTTGAAACACAGTATATTTTCAAATAGGTTGATACTTCTCTTTTCATTCCATAAGTAAAGGAGATAATAATTTTAACTGATAATGAGAGCAGTGCATAAGTACCCTCCATATTCTGATTGGCGGAGTCTGCCAGAAATCATGGTGACTGTGGGAGGTAATCTCCTACAAGCAAAAACTGAAGGTTCATGCAATCAGAACCACCTATTGCCAATGCCCCAGAATATATGAAGCATAAATTTCAATTTCAGGCTATCACAACATTCAAAGAGTTCAAGAACAAGATAATATAACAGCACACAAAAGCTACATGTTCCAAAACATTACAAAAATTTCTTTCTTTCTGCTCAAATAGTATCACATTGACTGTTGAAAAGAAAGAAAAAAGCTAACAGGAAGGAGAACTAAACTTGATTCTGCATATTCTGACCCCGCTGAATTATTAATCATACTACTATAAACTTTTTTTTCCCTCCTGTTTATACCATAGTTTGCCCCACTCCATTTAAAAGCTATTCTGGATTTGGTTCTTTGAAAAGATGGAATAAACACATTCACTTCCACTAATGGCAGTAAAAAACTCTGAGTTAAAATACAGATCAGAAGGTGCAATCAGAACTGTCAGCCTGTGAGAGAGAATCTGATGGTGAGCTCCCTGTTTGGGTTTGTTTGTTTGAAGGTTTTGGATTTTATTATTTATAATGGTTTGTTTTGTCTCCTATACTCAGGCCTGGATGCTAGGGTAGCCCAAAATGTGGAATTTCCAATGAGTGCACACAGGAATATCTCCAAGAAATGCCTGCTGTGCTTAGCCAGAGTTCAGGAAAACGAGCAGAGGGGCTGGGAGACAGAATGATTTTTATTTTATTCTCTTGACTCCAGATGAACACCAGCAAAGAAGCAGTGCCCCCCTCCTCCTTACAGTGATGTGGCGACCTTGCAATCTCTTTGCACCTACACCAGTGAATATGAGCAACAGAGCCCTCTCCCTTTCCTTCTTTGCTATCCCAGGGTGGTGCGTCCTGGGGAATAGAGCCCCCAGGGACTCCCCGCCCTCCCTGAGAGATCCTGGAAGTTCAGTGTCAGCACAGCAAAAACTTTGAAGTTGCTTTACCTTGAGCTTCACATCGGCCTCTGGGAGAGAGATGGACCGGAACAGTTCTGCAGAGAGCTTTGAATGCTAAATGGACACTGCACAGTCCATGCACCTGGATAAGGAACTATAACCTGCTCTTAACTGGTTGACCTCCTGCTAAAATAAATAATTACATGAACACAAATCCAGATGATGTAAACAGGATCCAGAAGCTCAGAATGTAAAATCCAAAATATACAAGATAAAATCTAAAATTTCTGGACATAAAAAGAATCAAGAAAATCTAAATACCTCTTATGAAAAAAGGCAATTAATAGATGCCTAACCCAAAATGACCTGAATATTAGAATTATCAGACAGACATTTTAATGTAGCAATTCTAACTGTGGAGGAATAAAACTTTCTTGGACTTCTCATTGCTCCTGTAAAAAAGCCACCTGAGAATCTTCAAATACCATGAGAACTTGATTTATAGCTATTTGTCTAGCTAATTGGGCTGCTCTGACAAAATAATAACACTTTCCTAATTTACCTGGGAGGGCCAAATTATTCTAGCCTAGAGTAGATCCCTAGGTTAAACTCCCAAGGTACAAGGCAGCTTGGCTCAATACCTTCTTAAATATGCCAAAAAAGATGAAGCTTCAGAACCTGGAGATATTTCTAAGTTGTTAAGAGTTGAGAAAGAATAATGACTGGGGATTAATGATGGCAGTATGAGAGGTGAGACAGAGGCTTCCTCCTAAAACCACATATAATACAAAAATATAATTAATACAACTAATCCTGAAAAATCAACAGGAAAGAGGACTGCACCAGACTGCATACACCTGGACAAAAGAATAAATCTCATGGAACAGGGTAACATACCAAAGCCATTGCCCAGCGGGACCCAAGCCCTTCCCCCACCCCAGCTCACCAGTGGGAGGAAGTGAAACAGAACAGGGAGGGAGTGGAGGCCTGGGACTGCTGAACACCTAGCTCCGGAGATCTGCTCTGGGAGCACAAACCTACATTTCATGGTGCCTGCATGGTACTCTTGTGATTAGGGAATTGGAAAGCTAAGACAGGCAGAATTCCTGGAGAAACTGAGATTCCAACTACTTGTGGAAAGCAGGGATCCATATCCAGCTGCTCTGGGACAAAAGAAAGGCAGGCAGTCTGAGAGACTTCCTAACAGCAAGAGGGCTGCTAAAGGGGCAAGGATTGCACAGAGCTTACTGCTCAGGAGAAAGGACAGGTAGACAAAATTGTCCAGGTGCACTCTGCCCAGCAGGTTGGGAACTTCCATGATCTTCAGGCACTCTAGCTCCCTGGCTGGATACACAGCCCCAAGGACCCCATCCGTGATTCACAGCCTACTGTACCTCTCTCCCAGCTAGCCCCACTTGGCTTGCAAACCAGCAAACCCTACCCTGGGATTAGGCCAACCAGAGGGAAGATCTGTCTACAGCAACTACAAATGCAAAGCACAGAGGCTTATACCTGTGTGCTCGGCACACTGGTTCAGGCAGTGGAGACAGGCATAGCAGCCAGGAAGCAGGAAACAGCTCTTTTCTCCCCCCAGGCACCAATAACACTCTCCAGCAACCCCCAACATTGCTTCAGGGGCTGAGCAGCTCCAGAGAGTAGAGCTTCTGGGCACGAGAGGGCACCATATAAAAATATGAAATGCCAAAAGAACCTGGTTCAAAGTAAAATTATGAATATAACTCCTGAGAAAGAATCAAATGGCATCGACCTCATGAATATTCCTGAAGGGGATTTCAACATAAAAATCATTAACATGCTCATGGAGGTACAAAAATATTCAAGAACTCAGAAAAGAATTCCAGTCAGAGATTCAATCATTACAGAACACAGTATCAGAAATAAAACATAAAATGGAAAGTTTTAAAAGCAGACTAGAAATTGTGGAGGAGATGATGAATAAAATAGAAATAGAAATACAAAAAAGCTGAGGTGCAGAGAAAAAAAAATGATCTCTAAGAATGAAAGAATATTGAGGGAACTGTGTGACCAATCCAAATGGAACAATATTCGCAAAATAGGGGGACTAGAAGAAGAAGAAGAGAGAAAAAGGGATAGAAAGTGTCTTTGAGGAGTTAATTGCTGAAAACTTCCACAATCTGGGGAAAGAGATAGTTCCTCAGGCCAAGGAGGTGCACAGATCTCCCAACACAAGGGACCCAAGGAAGACAACACCAAGACATGTAGAAATTAAAATGGCAAAGATCAGGTATAAGGACAGACTGTTAAAAGCAGCCAGAGAGAGAAATGAGATCACATACAAAGGAAAGCCCATCAGGCTATCACCAGATTTTTCCGCAGAAACCTTACAGGCCAGAAGGGAGTGGCATGATATAGTTAATGCCATGAAGCAGAAGGGCCTTGAACCAAGAGCACTTTACCCAATAAGATTATCATTTAAATTTGAAGGAAGGATTAAACAATTTCCAGATAAGCAGAGGCTGAGTGAATTTACCTCCCACAAACCATCTCTATAGCCTATTTTGGAGGGACTGCTATAGATGGAGGTGTTCCTAAGGTTTAATAGCTGTCACCAGAGGTAATAAAACCACAGTAAAGAAAGTAGAACAGCTAATTACTAAGCAAATGCACAATTAAATCAACTGTCCCCAAAGTCAATCAAGGGAAAGACAAAGAGTACACAATATAATACCTAATATATAAAGAATGGAGGAAGAAGAAAAAGGAGGAGAAAAAAGAACCTTTAGATTGTGTTTGTAATAGCATATTAAGTGAGTTAAGTTAGACTCTTAATTGTAAGGAAGTTAACCTTGAACCTTTGCTAACCATGAATTGAAAGCATGCAATGGCAGTAAGTACATACCTATCGATAATCACCCTAAACATAAATGGTATGAATGCACCAATCAAAAGACATAGAGTCACTGAATGGATAAAAAAAACAAGACCCATCTGTATCCTGCCTACAAAAGACACACTTGAAACCCAAAGATAGACACAGACTAAAAGTGAAGGGATGATTTGACCCAGGAATTCCAGGAAACTATTAAATCTAACCCTAAGAATGTAGCAGCCCAATTAGAAAAAGACATATGTAACCCTATGTTTATCACAGCACTATTTACAATAGCCAAGAAATGGAAGCAACCTAAGTGTCCATCAGTAGATGAATGGATAAAGAAGAGGTGGTACATATACACAATGGAATACTATTCAGCCATAAGAAGAAAACAAATCCTATCATTTGCAACTCCATGGATGGAGCTAGAGGGTATTATGCTCAGTGAAATAAGCCAGGTGGAGGAAAGACAAGTACCAAATGATTTCACTCATATGTGGAGTATAAGAACAAAGTAAAACTGAAGAAACAAAACAGCAGCAGACTCACAGAACCCAAGAATGGACTAACAGTTACCAAAGGGAAAGGGACTCAGGCGGATGAGTGGGAAGGGAGGGATAAGGGGTCAGGGAAGAAAGAGGGTATTATGATTAGTATGTATAATGCAGGGGAGGGTATGGGGAGGGCTGTGCAACAGAGAGAAGACAAGTAGTGATTCTACAGCATCTTACTATGCTGATGGACAGTGACAGTAATGGGGTTTATGTGGGGGACTTGGTGATTGGGGAGTCTAGTAAACATAATATTCCTCATGTAATTGTAGATTATACCAAAAAAAAAGTGAAGGGATGGAAAAAGATATTTCATGCAACTAATAGGGAAAAAAGGAGGAGTTGTAGTACTTGTATCAGACAACATAAATTTCAAAACAAAAAAAGTCACAAAAGACAAAGAAGGACATTACATAATGATAGAGGGGTCAATCGAACAAGAAGACATAACCATTATAAATATCTATGCACCCAACACAGGAGCACCTACATATATGAAACAAATACTAACAGAATTAAAAGGGAAAATAGAATGCAATGCATTCATTCTAGGACACTTCAACACTCCACTCACTCACTCCAAAGGACAGATCCACCAGACAGAAAATAAGTAAGGAGACAGAGGCACTGAACAACACACTAGAACAGATGGATCTAACAGACATCTACAGAACTCTACAAACAAAAGCAGTACAATACACATTCTTCTCAAGTGCAAATGGAACATTTTCAAGAATAGAGCATATACCAGGCCCAAAAAAGAGCCTTGGTAAATCCAAAAAGATTGAAATTGCACCAACCAGTTTCTCAGATCACAAAGGTGTGAAACTAGAAATAAATTATGCAAAGAAAATGAAAAATCCCACAAACACATGGAGGCTTCACAACATGCTCCTAAATAACCAATGGATCAACGACCAAATAAAAACAGAGATCAAGCAATATATGGAGACAAATGACAACAATAATTCAACACCACAAAATCTGTGGAACACAGTGAAGGCCGTGCTAAGAGGAAAGTACATTGCAATACAGGCCTACCTCAGGAAAGAAGAACAATCCCATGTGAATGGTCTAAACTCATAATTAACAAAACTAGGAAAAGAAGAACAAATGAGGCCCAAAGACAGTAGAAGGAGGGACATAATAAACATTACAGCAAAATAAATAAAATTGAGAAGAATAAAACAATAGAAAGAATCAATGAAAGCAAGAGCTGGTTCTTTGAGAAAATAAACAAAATAGATAAACCTCTAGCCAGACTTATCAAGAAAAAAACAGAGTCTACTCACATAAACAGAATCAGAAATGAGAAAGGAAAAATCACTATGGACACCACAGAAATACAAAGAATTATGAGAGAATACTATGAAAAATTATATACTAGTAAGCCAAAAAGAAATGGACAACTTTCTAGAACAATAAAACCTTCCAAGGATGACCCAGAATGAAACAGAAAATCTGAACAGAATAATTATCAGCAATGAAATTGAACTGGTTATCAAAAACCTACCTAAGAAAAAAACTCCTGTACCAGACGGCTTCACCGCTGAATTTTATCAAACATTTAGTGAAGACCTAATACACATCCTCCTTAAAGTTTTGCAAACAGTAGAAGAGGGAATACTTCCAAACTCATCCTATGAGGCGAGCATCACTCTAATACCAAAAGCAGGCGAAGGCACCACAAAAAAAGAAAATTACACACCAATACCCCAATGAACATAGATGCAAACCTACTCAACAAAATATTAGCAAATCGAATTAAAAAATACATCAAAAAGATCATCCATCATGATCAAGTTATGATTTATTCCAGGGATGCAAGAATGGTACAATATTTGAAAATCCATCAACATCATCCACCACATCAACAAAAAAAAGGACAAAAAAACCACATGATCATCTCCATACATGCAGAAAGAGTATTTGACAAAATTCAACATCCATTCATGATAAAAACTCTCAACAAAATGGGTATAGAGGGAAAGTATCTCAACATAATAAGGCCATATGTGACAACCCACAGCCAACATTATACTGAACAGTGAGAAGCTGAAAGCTTTTCCTTTAAGATCAGGAACAAGACAGGGATGCCCACTCTCCCCACTTCTGTTCAACATAGTAATAGAGGCCCTAGCCATGGCAATCAGACAACACAAAGAAATAAAAGGCATCAAGATTGTCAAGGAAGAAGTTAAACTGTCCCTGTTTGCAGACATGATACAGTACATAAAAAACACTAAAGAATCGACTCCAAAACTATTAAATCTAACATCTGAATTCAGCAAAGTTGCCAGATACAAAATTAATATGCAGAAATCTGTTGCATTCCTATATACTAACAATGAACTAGCAGAAAGAGAATTCAGGAAAACAATTCATTTCACAGTTGCATCAAAATGAATAAAATACTTAGGAATAAACCTAACCAAGGAACTGAAAGACCTATACTTGGAAAACTACAAGACACTCATGAGAGAAATTAAAGAAGATAATAATAAATGGAAACACATCCCATGCTCATGGATAGGAAGAATTAATATTGTCAAAATCACAATCCTGCCTAAAGCAATCTAGAAATTTAATTCAATTCCTATCAAAATACCAATAGCATTCTTCAATGAACTAGATAAAATCGTTCTAAAATTCATATGGAACCACAAAAGACCCCAAATAGCCAAAGCAATCCTGAGAAGGAAGAATAAAGTGGGAGGGATCTCGCTCCCCAACTTCAAGCTCTACTACAAAGCCACAGTAATCAAGAAAATTTGGTACTGGCACAAGAGCAGAGCCACAGACCAGTGGAACAGAATAGAGTCTCCAAACATTAACCCAAACATATATGGTGAAATAATATAGAATAAAGGAGCCATGGACATACAGAAATGACAGCCTCTTCAACAGCTGGTGTTAGCAAAACTGGACAGCTACATGTAAGAGAATGAAACTGGATCACTGTCTAACTCCATACACAAAAGTAAATTCGAAATGGATCAAAGACCTGAATGTAAGTCATGAAACCATAAAACTCTTACGAAAAAACATAGGCAAAAATCTCTTGGACATAAACATGAGTGACTTCTTCATGAACATATCTCCCCAGGCAAGGGAAACAAAAGCAAAAATGAACAAGTGGGACTATATCAAGCTGAAAAGCTTCAGTACAGCAAAGGACACCATCAATAGAACAAAAAGGCATCCTACAATATGGGAGAATATATTCATAAATGACAGATCTGATAAAGTGTTAACATCCAAAATATATAAAGAGTTCACACACCTCAACAAACAAAAAAGTGAACAATCCAATTAAAAAATGGGCAGAGGAGCTGAACAGACAGTTCACCAAAGAAGAAATTCAGATGGCCAACAGACACATGTAAAGATGCTCCACATTGCTAGGCATCAGAGAAATGCAAATTAAAACCACAATTAGATATCACCTCACACCAATAAGGATGGCCACCATCCAAAAGGGAAACAACAACAAATGTTGGTGAGGTTGTGGAGAAAGGGGAACCCTCCTATACTGCTGGTGGGAATGTAAATAAGTTCAACCATTGTGGAAAGCAGTATGGAGGTTCCTCAAAACACTAAAAATAGAAATACCATTTGACCCAGGAATTCCACTTCTAGGAATTTACCCTAAGAATGCAGCAGCCCAAATTGAAAAAGACAGATGCATCCCTATGTTTATGGCAGCACTATTTACAATAGCCAAGAAATGGAAGCAACCTAAGTCCATCAGTAGATGAATGGATAAAGAAGATGTGGTACATATACACAATGGAAAATTATTCAGCCATGAGAAGAATACAAATCCTACCATATGCAACAACATGGATGGAGCTAGAGGGTATTATCCTCAGTAAAATAAGCCAGGTGGAAAAATACAAGTACCGAATGATTTCACTCATCTGTGGAGTATAAGAACAAAAGAAAACTGAAGGAACAAAATAGCAGCAGACTCACAAAACCCAAGAAAGGTATAACAGTTACCAAAGGGAAAGGGACTGGGGAGGATGGGTGGGAAGGGAGGGAGAAGGGGGGGAAGAAGAAAGGGGGCCTTACGATTAGCATGTATAATGTGAGGGGGGTACGGAAAGGGGTGTGCAACACAGAGAAGACAAGTAGTGATTCTACAGCATCTTACTATGCTGATGGACAGTGACTACTGGGGTATGTGGGGGGGACTTGGTGAAGGGGGGAGTCTAGTGAACATAATGTTCCTCATGTAATTGTAGATTAATGATTCCAAAATATAAAAATAAAGAAAAAGAAAAAACTCAAAATAGAAATACCATTTGACACCAGAATCCCACTCCTTGGAATATCCCTAAGGAATACAACTTCCCAGATTCAAAAATACATATGCACCCCTATGTTTATTGCAGCACTTTTTACAATAGCCAAGATAGGGAAGCAACCTAAGTGTCCATCAGTAAATGAATGGATAAAGAATAGGCAGTACATATATACAATAGAATACTATTCAGCCATAAGAAAGAAAATCCTACCATTTGCAATAACATGGATGGAGCTGGAGGACATTATGCTCAGTGAAATAAGCCAGGCGGAGAAAGACAAATACCAAATAATTTCCCTGATTCGTGGAGTATAACAATGAAGCAAAACGGAAGGAACAAAATAGCAGCAGATTCACAGACTCCAAGAAGGGACTAGTGGTTACCAAAAGGGAGGAATGTGGGAGGGTGGGAGGGGAGGGAGGGAGAAGGGGATGGAGGGGTATTATGTTTAGTACACATGGTGTCGGGGATCACGGGGAAAACAGTGTAGCACAGAGAAGGCAAACGGTGAATCTGTGGCATCTCCCTACACTGATAGACAGTAACTGCATTAGGGTATGGGTGAGGACTTGATAATATGGGTAAATGTAGTAACCACAGTGTTTTTCATGTGAAACCTTTGTATATCTATAATTCCTTAATAAAAAATGTAAAAAAAAAAGAGTTGAGACACACAGGATTATCAGGCTCGTGGAGAGATTTTATTTACATAGCAAAGAGCTGGAGTTTAGATTTAGGCCATTAGGTTTCCAAGGAGATCCTTTGAGGTGGAGTGGAAGACAGCTTTCTCCTCCCTCTTTATAAGTAGAGAAAAATTCGTTTTCCTTGTCTCTCATCTATGCAATACCTAGGTATTTATGTTGGAAACTTCCAATAGGCTCTCATTTATTCACCTGGGGTAGGACGTGAGTTAATAGAGTGATGACATGCTTATTATTAGGAACTCTTTTTTTGACCCAGAACACCTCATTTACACATTCAAGATAAAATTAACAAAGATAAGTATTAAAAACCTAACAGTAACCATGGCTCAAGAATAAGGACAAGCACTCTTGGAATGAGTAGAAACAGAAGTTCCCAGCAAAGAAACAGAAGGTACAAAAATAAAAAAAAGAACTGAATGACTTAAAAGAAGGTAGAAAAGGAGATATGGAGGGAATGAAAAAGAGAAAAGGCATAAAGAAAACTAATGATAAATTGGTAGGCATAAATACAAATACATACATGCTTCATTTAAATGTAAATGGTCTAAAAATAGCATTTAAAACAGAGATGGTCAGAATGGATAAAAATAAAAACAAAACCACACTACAGGCTATTTGTAAGTCCACAAGGAACAAAATGATCCAGGCAGATTAAAAATGAAAGGATGGAAAAAGATAAATGGTTCAACCACTTTTCAAAAAAGATTTGTAATGACTATATCACTACCACACAGAGCCAACTTCAGAACAAGGAAAATCACCATAGATTTTTAAAAAATCAATATGTAAAAACAATAATATATTGTAACCAAGTAAGGTTTATCCAGCAATGCAAGGCTGAACAGCTGAAAATTAATCAACATAATTCACCATAATCAACACAATTCTTAAAAGAAAAGCCACATGGCCCTATCAATAGAAGCAAGGAGGCATTTGACAAATTTCAACATTCACTCCAGATTTAAAAAAAAAACTCATAAAATAAGGAATGGCAGGAGACATCCTCATCTAATAAAGGAAATCTACAAGGTAAAAGCATTCTTAATGGTAAGATACTGAATGCTTTTACCCTAAGATCAGGGACAAGACAAGGGTATCTGCCCTCAGCACTCTTATTCAATATCATACTGGAAGTTCTAGCCAGTTCAAGAAGGTGTGAAAAAGAAATAGAAGACATTCTGATTAGAAAGAAAGCAATAAAAGTATCTCTATTCACAGACATGATTGTCTACATAGGAAATTTCAAGGAATCCATACATTAAGCATCAATTCATAAAAGGGCAATAGTATTTCTACCCACTAGCAATGAAAATGTGGAAACTAATGTTTTTTAAAAATCTATTTACAATAGCTAAAAAAATTAAATACTTAGGTATAAGCCTAACAAAATATGTTCAGAATCTTTTTACTAAAAATTAGAAAACATCAACGAAACATATCCAAATTACCTAAATAAATGGAGATGTGACATAAAAAGTTCATGGATTGGAAATTCACTATAGTTCAGATATCAATTTTTCCCAAATGAATTTATAGATTTAACACAGCCCAATTAAAGTCCATGCAGGATTTATTTAAGTTTAGTATAGCTCATTCTAAAATATATATGGAAAGGTAAAGGAACTACAATATCTAAAGCAATTTTGAAAATGAAATGCAAATGTGCATAGTATTTAACTTAAAGAGATTCTATAAAACTACAGTATTAAGTCAGAATAGAATTGGTAATAAGACAAACATAGAGATAATTGGAACAGAAGAGATACCCTAGAAATAGACCCACTCAGATATTACCAACCAACTTTTCACAAGTGTGCAAAGGAATTCAGTGGAGAGAGGGCAGTCTCTGCAACATATTGGCTAGAACAATTGGTATCCATGTTAAAAAAAAAATGTCCTCAACCTACATCTTACACCATATACAAAAAAAAATAAGTCAAAACGTAAATGTAAACTGATATAAAATGTAAAACAATAAACTAAATGTAAAAAAAAACAATAAAATTCTTAGGTAAAAACAAAGGAGAAAATATTTATGACCTTGGGTCAGGGAAGAGTTCTTAGGTATGTCAAAATCATGATCTGTAAAAGAAAACAACTGTGAACTAGATTTCATCAACATGAAAAAGGTTTCTGCTCTATTAAGTACAGCTTTAAGAGAATAAAAAGACCAGCCACAACCTGGAAGATAGTATTTGCAAATCACATATCAGAATAAGGAATTGTATCCAGAATATCTAAAAAACTCTCAAAACTAAACAATAAATAAACAACCAAAATTTTTAAAGGGCAAATTTTAAAAGATATTTTACCAAAGAAGTTCTATGGATGACAAATAAACACATGAAATATGCCTAGTATCATTCATCATTAGAGAAAAGCATATTAAATCACAATGAGATACCATTACACACCTATTAGAATGGTTTAGAGGAAGAATGGGAAGAAATAGATAACTCAAACACTTCTTGTGGGAATATAAAATGACATGGCCACTCTGGGAAACAGTCTGAGAAGTTCTTATCAACCTAAGCATACACTTACCATGTAAGCCAAGAAACTAATTATAGGTATTTATCCTAGAGAAATGAAAACTAATTTTTGCACAAAAACCTGTTGGTGAATATATAATTCAACATTATTTATAACTGTCCCAAACTGGAAATAATACAAATATCCTTTAAGTGTACATGCATACAGAAACTGGTTTGTATATTTACACTATAGAATACTACACAGCAATGTAAAAGGACAAATTATTGATATATGCAACAACATGGATGGATCTCAATGTATAATTAAGTGAAATAACCCAGTCTCAGAAGAACACATGATGTGTTAATGCCATTTATATGACATTCCAGAGAAGGCAAAAACAGAGGAAGAGAGAAAAATCAGTAGTTACCATGGGTTATGGATGGAGAGGGTCAGAGTACAAAGATGCTGTTATGCGAGAATTCTCTGGCAATGTTCACTGTTTTCTGTTTCCTGTTTGTGGTGATGGTTACAAAAATCTATGTAAGTATAAAAACTCAGTATTGTACAGCAGAAAAGTGGATTTTACTCTATGTAAATGTGAAAAATGACAAAAGGTTTTAAAAAGTCTTCTGAGGACTTTAACTTGCATTGGAAGAAAACTCTCAGGATTTAAAGAGTACAATAAAATGTTTAAATTGCACACCACTTAAAGTCTATATGCAAACCTGGTTTATCAAGCACGAAAATAACTAAAAAACTAGAGGCAATCAAGTAGCAAGAATTAGAAGCCAATATATATAGGCTCCTCCATAAAAAATTAATTGATGTAAGTGCTTAAAATTCCTCACTACCACCCAGGTATGGATGGGAGAGTGTGGAGAACAAGATTTACTTGAGGAATGAGGTGAAAGACACTGGAGTAACCTAGTGTCTGCTTCAAATAAAGGGTATGGTAATTTGCCTGGTGCAATGACAACCTTGATATTTGCAGTTCTGTTCAGCTCTCTTCCTAAATACTACCTGGAATAGAAGATCAATATTCATCAATACCTCTTCAATGGCACCTGCAGAAATCCTGTGACCTGCAACATTGATTACATCATCAACTCGAGACATAACATACAGATAGCCTTCTTCATCCATGTAACCAGCATCCATGGTGTCATAGTATCCCTAAAATAAGAATAAATAATGTCTAATTAGCATGTATCATTCGGTAATACAATCATTTTAAGCTTGGCATAATATAAAATGTGATAGAAATGGATTTATTATGTGCATTGACTTTTTTTCTAGGCTATGGGATTAAATTCCTTCTGATTTTGATAGCTGACTACAACCTCTTTGCTCCTCTAACCACCAGTAATAAATTGAAATGTTCTTATATGTGTTCAAGTTAAAAGTTTGAACCTTGAGTTGTAAAGTTTAGGAACCTAATTTCTTTCTTTTAATGGAGAAGTAATAGCTCAATATTTCCAATACACTTTGGTTTTGCAAAGTAATTCTTTGATAGATTTCTTTAATTGTATTAATTTTTAAAAGCCTTAAAGTTCTATATGAATAATATAAAACAGAGCACTAGTTTATTAACATGAATTTGGATTGGACTCCAGCTTCAGTGAAATATAATAGTAAGTATGAAATTAAATTTTTAATAAACTGAAAGTAGCAGCCCATGTTCACTGGTCCAGGAGTCACATGGAATGAAGAATCAAGATTAAGAAGTAGAATCAAATAAATATTACTTCTTCTAATGTTTCTGAGTTATCTTTGTTTATGAGTGTGGGCTTTTTGACAAATCCAGGTGAGTTACTATTTGTGTTTCTTAATCTTCCTGAGATGCCATGTTATAGAATCCTGACCTGAGTATCGCCTTTTGAATAAGCCCACCCACCATCTCAGAGAGACCTAGGTGTCATCTTACCCAGGCTACAAGCATCCTCCGAGAGGACACGTCAGCAAGCCACAAGCCCACCTTTCCCTGATGCCTCCCCTAAAGAGCCCATCAAAAAACCCAGCCACAAAAAGCCTCTTTTCCTGTGAGACCCTTTTTTTCCTTTGTTCTGCTGGCCAGAGCAAAGGGGTCCCTCTCAAGTTTAGCAATAAACCTGCTTGGACTGTTGAGTTCACATTCCTTCTTATCCTTTCATCAATTCCCTCTTTTTCCTGTCACCATGTGTTCATCTGTTAAATGGGGTAATGAGCTACACTGTATAATGACATGGTGAATGTCAAGTAAAGAGGGCAGTCCCTCTTGCAGCATGAGCCCTCAGTAAATTGCAGCTCCTACCACACCTGTCACTGTTGCCATTACTGTTAGAGAGACAATCTAGAGAGTGGCTAAAGAGCATGGACTCTGGAGTCAGACTACATGGGTTCAAATGTCAGCTCCATCATTTCTAAGCTATGGGCAAGTTACTCAACCCTGCCCTTTGATGAGAAGTTTGAGGTCATGGTAACAAGGCATAGTATAGAATCACTGCATAAAGTTAATCCTAAACTGGGGCTTTGAAGGAGCTCTCAGTGTTAAAGATGATCATGTGAAGACCACATGCACATATTATTTGCCATTGACAAGTTGTAATTAATCTTGCCAGTACTCTGATGATTTAACTGTGGCCCATTAAGCAGATAGATTGGGCTGACTAGAGTCAGGCATACTGACAAATCTTCCCTTCCATACTCCCTGGGGGGCATGTTTAATTTTAGCTACGGAGGTCATTCAACTCAGTCTTTTTCTAAAGGCAGCTATTTTAATTTCTGTCATTTGTCTTGTTGATGAGGTTAGCTGTCCTTCACTCACGAATAATAAAGATAAAATGCTAAATACTTAAGACTAATTTTTTAATGAAATTCTGTCATTCATTTTTTTTTACTTGGTACATAATGAGGACCAAGGTCTCTCTCAAAGAAAGAAAAGGACAGCAAAAAGACAATGGGGGGAGCAGATGTGCATTATCAATAAAGCTCTATTACAGACACAAACACATGATGTGGCATGGTGACGAGCAAATGACAAAATTGAAAACAGGAAGACACTTCATTATTTGGGGCACTGGAACTTGGGCTTTGGGCACCCTGTCTCTATCTGTATTTTAAATAGAATTTTAAAGAAAAAGCTAAGATAACATTCAGTAGAGAATGTCAAAAATAGGAAAAGGAATGGAAAAATACAAATTCAGGGCAAAAATATTGCTCATATAAGCAGGGATAGAGATTAAGGGGTCCTAGTGACAGTGTAAATTCTGATCAGGTGCTCCCAGTCTGAGCAGAGGAACTCAGGGGAAGGAATAATATAAAAAGTCCAAAAAATGTTTTAATTTAATGACAAAAAAAAATTCCTGATATTGGGTGCTGTTAAATTCCAGGAAAATCTGCTAAGAGAAACTGAGAAATTTCTGTGTTCAGAGACTAATAAAAATAAATACAAAAATGACTTATTTAAACAAGTGTCGTGTTGGCGTTCTTGTTCCTGAGATCTAGACACAGGTCTAGATAACCTTTAAAAGTTGCTTTGTTATCTGTGATTCTAGGATCAAACTGATCAACTTAATTGTAAATAACTATAGAGAAGTACTTAATAAGGTTAAAAAAAGTATAATTAAGTTCTTACAGGAAACTTCTCAAAGTATAAATGCTTGAATGCTTCCTGATTCTTCCAGAGTCCTGAGAAAGCCCCAGGTGGTAATGGCAACCTTATATAAAAACAGAACAGTTAGAATTATGATGAAAGTGAGGATAAAGACAGATTGACTAGAATAGTTTTCCAGTGTGATGGATAATTGCAATTCAAATCCCATGTTAAAGTGCAACCCCTAAATCTACCCGACAGATCCTGTCAACTGAAGCGGAAGTAGCAGACCATGACATAGCAGAGTCACTGAGGGGCACAACTGTAGCTTCCGGAAAGGGTGCAAAATGTACACACCGTTGGCATTCAAATACTGATTAGCAACAGTCATTTTTCAATAAAAAGCACAACATTCTGCAAAAAGGAACCAAAAAAATGCATCAGCAAATTACATTTTAGGAGAAATATCCTTCCACCATAGGCAGGTAAATTTGTTATTTTTGAAGTACCAAGGTACCAACTGCTACCTTTGCCTGTCTATGTAACGGTGCTCCAATGCAGCACCCCATGGACAATCTTACCTTCACAATCAATCTGCCTCCCCACCCTGGGAATTCCTTCTCACTACTACCTCTTCTATTCTTCCTTTTCATGACAGCCCAACCCATGAGATTTCTCACTCCTATGAACACATGGAGCCACTTCATGCAGGTTTAATGATGGAACAGTATTTGTAACAGCATCTCTATAGTTTTATTACAGATTACAAGATGTTTGATATGCATTTTATGTAATTATGTAAGGTCCAGAAATGCAGGCCTCCTTAAAAAAAGTATGCCTAGCAAGGGAGGACCCCTAGACATGGCTAGACGTGGTGGATATGGACAACCATGACTGGGTGGCCAATCCCACTTTGTAACAGCATTTTCTTGCTGACACAATGTGTGAATACAATTCAGGAAGGAGAAATTCAAAGCCAAACACCATTGCTAAGGAAGGAGAAAAGAAAGGCAATTGAATAAAAACAGCAAAAACAAAATCAAAGATGTATGAGAAATAGGAGAAACTCCTACTTTAGGAGCCACCAGATTCAACATGGTCAAATGAAGGGCAAATTTAGTTTGAAAGTGAATCCAACAGAGGACCTATAATTTAGTAAGGGGCATATAATGGTCTTAATGAAAAGCAGAAGAGAGGTTTACAGAATTGGAAGTATTTGTGCTTTTTATATATATATACATACATACACACACATACACATATATAAAAAGTGTGATTATATATATGAAAAAAAACATGTGAGACTAGAAGCAATAAGCCCTAGAAAGCAGTTAGGTATATATGAGCCAGAGCAGAACTTTTTTTGCAGAACCCCAAAAGAACCCCTTCTCTTGCTAATATCCTAATGGGTATTCTAGATTAAATTAGATTAAATGCAGTTCTTCTCTCTGGAATAGTGGGTGCGCTGCGGCTTTCTCTGAAATTATAGAAAAAGAAAACTTTTTTTCTGTAGTTACAGTAACATACAAATACATAAATACATTGGCCTGGGAGGAAGGAGGGAAAGACATGAAAATGCTAAGAAATATGCTGGTCAGTCTGTACTCATCCTGCAAATCTAAGATAAAACATTACCACCCCGTGACACTTTTCCCAACTCTCCCAAACAGAATGAAAGGAGGACTTTTGTTACAATCCATCCAGTTGCGAATCAGAAGGTTGGGAACGCCCTTTCCAAAGAGACCACCCTAAGGGGACGAGGAGCGCCCGCGCATGCGCGTGGAGTAGTGAAGAGTGGGATCGGCGTGCTGACAAACCCTTAGGTAGCTAAGAAAGGAAGAGAATGTCCATCGCCAGGGACCGTAACACATTCCTGGCCAACCTAAAGTGTAAAACTCTTAGATGCCTCCAATCCCACAGAGGATGGTCCATTTTCATGGTTCCCTCAGGAATCCCCATGGTAACAGAAAGAGAGGACATAATTCCTGTTCCCTAGAGAATTCTGGAATTAGTTCCCAATTATGCACTCCCAGTATTTTCTTTGGGGTATTAGGCTTTACTTGGGATTTTCATATGAAGCTACTTTTCATCTCCCCCAAAAGAGTCTGATTAGGCCATAATTTCTTTCTCTCTGGACAGACAAAAGATTGGGTAATAAATAAGAGTTCTAGCTATGAAATTATTAATGATGTTTAGACCCCCGTGTCTAAAATGAGGATAATAACTGCCCCACCTCACAGTGTTGTTGTAAGGCTAATAAAAGACCATACCAAGATCCGTGTATGAGAAAAGGTACAGGATGACGACTGTGTGACATTCTTGGTTTTCCTCGGAGCACACACGAGTGAGAAGAAAGCTGTCCCGACCATTTCCCAGGACGGCAGCTGAGTGACTCAGTCACTCCTGCAAGGCCGTAAAGATGTGAACAAACACCAGTAAAGACCAAGGGCTCCATACTTGGAAGCTGAGAGACTGTCAGGCACCAGCGTAAAAGCCACCAGACAATGCCCATGCTCGCTCAGGCCCCATCACTGCCTGCAGGGCACAGGCCCACGGGACACTGCCAGTGGCCGTTCAAGAGCAGCAACAGGAAATGGTCAGAGAAAAATGTACGCGCGTGAGGAAGGCCTTTCATTTCATTTCGTTTGTTTTTGTTTTTTTAGAAAACCGAATACTGTGGAAAAGATTTATTACTCTGTCTAGGTTAGCAGCCAATGAACTATTGGCTACTTGTTACAGTAGCCAGAAACCTCTGGCTTTAATAACAGCACTGTGGTCCCCAGAAAGGCAATTTCTCTTATAATTTCCTTTCATGCTCTGCTCTCTATTGCCTGGAAATTTCTGACTCATAGTTTTGTTTCTGCACATTAGAGCTCTGGATGCAATTGCAGGAGAACATCCTAAAATTCATGAACATTTTGTATTCATAGCAATTCAGATACTATAACCTTCCCACTAAATAAAACTGCCTAGGGCAAACGGTTTCAAAATCAAAGGAATTTTCTAACATCCATGCAGACATGCAAGTTTTCTCTTCTACTAAAAAGATAAACCCTATGAAAGCAAGGAATCTACAAAACCTATGGGATTCATGCTTTTTACACCCTAGGGTCTACAGTCGTTTAAGAATTACTAAAATGTAGTTCTTCTAGTTCAAGATGCTCAGAAAGGCAAAGCAGTGATTTCTACAAAGCTTTAACAAAAGGGGTGAAAAAAACCCACAATGGATCAAAACGTTTTTTCAAAATTTGCATATAACACTGTTTCTGATTTGGGGGTGAATCATCTTACTATGATAAAATGAATCATTACACTTATCTCATAAAAGATGGAAATATAATCCTAGCTCTAGATTTTAAAGAAACTGCCAAAGATAGTTTCCAATGTTATTTATACTGTTCATAACAGATTTTATAGTGAAACAAAGAGCTATACCCATACTTATAAAAAAAATAAAAAAACAAGTCTGGGAATAAAACCATAGGAATCATCAATTTTTTAATTGACTTCATAATAGTTTGAGCCCCATACATTTCAAATTCTCCATGCAGAGTCTCCCCTCTATTATTATAGTAATTATATTATGAGTATAATTAATGAGCATAAATTGCATTAGGGAATACTACTTTTCAAAGAATAGTTACTATATAAGAATAGTTATTATTCAAAGAATAATAACAAGTGTTATTATACAAAGTAATAAAGAAAAGCATGGGCATGAATAATCAAGGAGAATGGACATGTGTCTCTTTGACCAGGTATCACTCCTAGTGGTGGCTCTGATGACAGGCTCAGTTTGAAGTCCCTCATGGACCCTAGTCACTCTTATTACTGGTGGCCTCACCCAATATTCCTCCGAAGATAATAAAACATAACAATACACCATCTAACCTAGAATATTTCCTGAAAGAAAAGTTAAAATTTTGTTTTTGAAATGATTTGGCAAGAAGCCCCACATTTAATTTACCATTCATTATTGTGTTTCTTGGCAATCACTGTACATATTCAGGAATTGTGGGAAGTGAGAAAATACAACCTAAATAAAATGAAAAACTTATGAAGACTAAATTTACAGTGAAGTTATTATGGTGTTAATTTTATAGCTATTTAATTAAATGTGTTCACTTTCATTATAAATTTCTCAAGTTTGGGGATCAATATATTTCTTAAAAGCTAGAATCTCAGGTATTTCATAGACCCTGAACACCATCCATGTATAATCCCTAATCAAACACCTTTTACAGGCCACCAAGTTGTTTTAGGGGCCCACCTGGCTGATCTCTGGAAAGAACCTTATTTAGTTTCACTGTTAACTTTAGGGAGGAATCAGAGTCCATTGCATAGCATAATATATTGTATCCTAAAATAATTTATATAGAAATATCAGAATCACAGACCTGTACAATAAATTCCTTGTTTAGGAATACAGAGAGAAGAACATCATTTGAATTGGTAACTATCTAAACCACAGAATGCTTTATGGCAACTGTGCTACTTCCTAAGATTTTGAAGTAACATTAATGGCTACAAGAAAAATATAACTTATATGCGCTATTGCTATATTTTATTATTTTTGAATGGATGTAGGGCAACGCTATTAATGATTACAGTGACAAAATGCACCAAATGCCACCTCTAGGACCTTACAGGAGTTGTTTTATGAAATAGATGACTCACTTAGAGTTAGGAATTTATGTAAAAAGGTTATATAATGAAAAGACACTATATCATCCACCACGTAAACAAAAAGGACAAAAACCACATGATCATCTCCATAGATGCTGAAAAAAACATTTGACAAAATTCAACATCCATTCATGATAAAAACTCTCAACAAAATGGGTATAGAGGGCAAGTACCTCAACATAATAAAGGCCATATATGATAAACCCACAGCCAACATCATACTGAACAGGCAGAGGCTGAAAACTTTTCCTCTGAGATCAGGAACAAGGCAGGGATACCCACTCACCCCACTATTATTTAACATAGTACTGGAGGTCCTAGCCACAGCAATTAGACAAAACAAAGAAATACAAGGAATCCAGATTGGTAAAGAAGAAGTTAAACTGTCACTATTTGCAGATGACATGATATTGTACATAAAAAATCCTAAAGACTCCACTCCAAAACTACTAGAACTGATATCGGAATACAGCAAAGTTGCAGGATACAAAATTAACACACAGAAATCTGTGGCTTTCCTATACACTAACAATGAACCAACAGAAAGAGAAATCAGGAAAACAACTCCATTCACAATTGCATCAAAAAGAATAAAATACCTAGGATTAAACCTAACCAAAGAAGTGAAAGACCTATACCCTGAAAACTATAAGACACTCTTAAGAGAAATTAAAGAGGACACTAACAAATAGAAACTCATCTCATGCTCTTGGCTAGGAAGAATTAATATTGTCAAAATGGCCATCCTGCCCAAAGCAATATACAGATTTGATGCAATCCCTATCAAATTACCAGCAACATTCTTCAATGAACTGGAACAAATAGTTCAAAAATTCATATGGAAACACCAAAGACCCCGAAAAGCCAAAGCAATCCTGAGAAGGAAGAATAAAGTGGGGGGGATCTCACTCCCCAACTTCAAGCTCTACTACAAAGCCACAGTAATCAAGACAATTTGGTACTGGCACAAGAACAGAGCCACAGACCAGTGGAATAGAATAGAGACTCCAGACATTAATCCAAACATATATAGTCAATTAATATACAATAAAGGAGCCATGGACATACAATGGGGAAATGACAGTCTCTTCAACAGATGGTGCTGGCAAAACTGGACAGCTACATGTAAGAGAATGAAACTGTATCACTCTCTAACCCTATACACAAAAGTAAATTCAAAATGGATCAAATACCTGAATGTAAGTCATGAAACCATAAAACTCTTAGGAAAAACAATAGGCAAAAATCTCTTGGACATAAACATGAACGACTTCTTCATGAACTTATCTTCCTGGGCAAGGGAAACAAAAGCAAAAATGAACAAGTGGAATGATATCAAGCTGAAAAGCTTCTTTACAGCAAAGGCACCATCAATAGAACAAAAAGGTACCCTACAGTATGGGAGAATATATTCATAAATGACAAATCCGATAAAGGCTTGACATCCAAAATATATAGCTCACATACCTCAACAAATAAAAAGCAAATAATCCAATTAAAAAATGGGCAGAGGAACTGAACACAGTTCTCCAAAGAAGAAATTCAGATGGCCAGCAGACACATGAAAAAATGCTCTGCATCGCTAGTTATCAGAGAAATGCAAATTAAAACCATAATGAGATATCACCTCATACCAGTAAGGATGGCTACCATCCAAAAGACAAAAACAAATGTTGGTGAGGTTGTGGAGAAAGTGGAACCCTCGTACACTGCTGGTGGGAATGTAAATTAGCTCAACCATTGTGGAAAGCAGTATGGAGGTTCTTCAATAAGCTCAAAATAGAAATACCATTTGACCCAGGAATTCCACTTTTAGGAATTTACCCTAAGAATGCAGCAGCCCAGTTTGAAAAAGACAGATGCACCCCTATGTTTATCGCAACACTATTTACAATAGCCAAGAAATGGAAGCAACCTAAGTGTCCATCAGTAGATGAATGGATAAAGAAGATGTGGTGCATATACACAATGGAATATTATTCAGCCATAAGAAGAAAACAAATCCTACCATTTGCAACAACAAGGATGGAGCTAGAGGGTATTATGCTCAGTGAAATAAGCCAGGCGGAGAAAGACAAATGCCAAATGATTTCACTCATATGTAGAGTCAAACAAAGAAAAACTGAAGGAACAAAACAGCAGCAAAATCATAGAACCCAAGAATGGACTAACAGTTACCAAAGGGAAAGGGACTGGGGAGAATGGGAGGGAAGAGAGGGATAAGGGTGGGAAAAAGAAAGGGGGTATTACGATTAGCATGTATAATGTGGGGGGGGTGCATGGGGAGGGCTGTGCAACACAGAGAAGACAAGTAGTGATTCTACAACATCTTACTATGCTGATGGACAGTGACTGATGGGGTTTGTGGGGGAGGACTTGGTAAAGGGGGGACCCTAGTTAACATAATGTTCTTCATGTAATTGTAGATTAATGATAACAAAAGAAAAAAGAAAAAAAAGACACTGTTACGGTGCTCTCAAAAACCATGTGTTTCCCTAGACAAGTTAAATATCCATCCATCATCTTTTTCAGATTATTACTTCCTGTAGCTAGCCCTTCCCCCATAACTAATGTTTTTCCTCTAAGAGGTCAGATTTTAACCAACTCTAGGTTAATATGGTTTCTGACTCAAAAAATATGAATATACCAATATTTAATGTTTCCATCTTGCCAACAAGATGTCTTAAAATTTAAACTTTAACAAAAACGTAATATAGTGTTTATGTTTATATATTTACTGATAATGTGAGAATCTGAGAGTGATTGTATCATAACATATACTTCCTCTATGAACTTTTTGTAAGCTTAAAGTATTTCTACTGAAGAAATACATTATTTTTTAAATTTGTTTTTCACTTAATTTTCAGAGTTTAAAATGTTGTATTAACCTGAGGCAATCTTGTACCAATCTGAGAATGCCAAGTTATAAAAATTCTTTTAAATACTTGGGAAAAATAAAAAAGAAAGAAATCCTTTCATTTGCAGCAACATGGATGGTCCTAGAGGGTATTATGCTAAGTGAAACAAGCCAGGTAGAGAAAAACAAATACCATGAGATTTCACTTATTTGTGGAATATAAAAACAAAACAAAACAAAATGAACAAAATAGCAGTAGATTCATAGACACTGAGAAGTGACAGGTGGTTACCATGGGGGAGGGTTTGGGGTGGGAGTGGGAAGGGTAAGGGGGATGAAGGGGCACAAAAATTCTCAATCATAATATATGTTGGTCACAGGGTATGTGGTATATAGCATGTATATGTACAAGGTAGTACAGCATGGAGAATATAGCCAATGATTCTTTAACATCTTCCTATGTTGACAGATAGTAACTATACTAGTTGGGGTGAGTAGGATTTAGTAAAATGGGTAACTGCTGAACCATTGTGTTGTATGTTTGAAACCAATATAAGATTGTATATCAAGTATACCTCAATACAAATTTAAAAATAAATAACTAAATAATTGGGAAAACAAATCTTTAAGGCTTGACATACAATGTTCTTTATTTACAGCATCTCATTCTACCACATTCTACTTCTTAAACCAACCATATCCATAAAGATGCCAATATCATGCTAATCAGAGGCACTAAAGCAATCTATATCATTATTAAAATGTCATGCTGTGGCCTGCCAACCTAATCAATTTCCATTTCAATTCCCAATAACATATCACTTTCAAAGTATTGATTTAATCAAAATAAATTTGAGTATTCTCACTTCAAAGCTTGGCACTTTTGTCTGTCAAATGAATGGTATGTTAGCAAGGAATTATGGTACTTGATGAGACAGGGATTTTGTTATGCTATTTGACCCAGTAAATACATTTTTAGAAATCTATTCACTACTATAGTAATTATCTGAAAAGGAGAAAAGACAACACAAAGAAGATGTTCAGCACAGTATTATTTATAATCACAAGTATGCCAGAAAGACTAAGAGGGCTAGAATGGAGAGAAAAATCTTTAAGAGCCAGAATAAAAGTAAAAAATGTCCATGACACAAGATGTAGGAAAAAAAACCAACAAACTGAATTGTTTCAACAATCTAAAATGCCTGTCAAAAAGTGGAAAGTCATATATATTACACAATAATCAGTATATCACTGAAGGCTGGCAGTGTAGAAACTTTAGTTTATATTTTTGGTATTTAAATTACTTCTGTATCTATGCATTACTTACATAATCAGAAAAAGTTATTAAAAAGATGCAAGACTAACCATTTAAAAAATTGTATCTAAACGTGTTCTACTTTATGGGACTTCCATTTTAAATTATAAGAGTTGGCACTATGTAATTTCAAACAATATCAAGCTTATTCTGCAACCTCTCTACTAGTAATATCACTGCAACTACTCCATTTTTTTTCTTAATATTATATACCAATTCTTGTGCTTTGAAATAGTGTTACAAATTTTGCTTACTTAACCACAATATTTCCTAAACACCGAGCCTTCAGTTTTTGCATGTTGTCATCCAATATCATAACTGCAAAGTAAAATATAAATAAATAAATAAAATGCATAACCTCGAAGCTTTAATGTTTCCACATATTCTATGTTCAACCCCCACAAACACATCTCACAAAAAATATGAACAGCACCTGCTTTTGATTCCTGACAAGATCATGAGTTTTCATTCAGAATCTCCCTTAAGTAAAGATATCATATTTTAAACATGCTGATCATTTCATAACCTATGTTTATATCCATTTAAACACATTCTTGTATTTTATAAAAAACAAAAATATGTTTGGCTTTTCAAAAGTTAAAGGAACATAGTTTTAACATACACTAAAAAAAGACTTCAAATAATAAAATTAAAGTATTTAAAAGCTTTGTCAAATCACTATGTTGTACACCTGAAACCACTATAATATTGCATATCAACTATATTTCAGTATATATATATATATATATATTTCAATATAAAATTACTGACAGCACAGTTCAAAATCCACTTGAGCCATAAAGGTCAATTTAACCTTCCCAAATATTATTCCAATGCTTTCTGTGTTATACTGCTAAAATCCTGGAAGATTTTAGATGATCACAGCTTGTATCCATGTTCAGTAACCGTTCATGCAAACTCTAAGTAAGGATATATAGCCATGTTTTAAGCTTTATAGATCCATTATGTGACTTCATCCATCCAGGTTATTCTACTGAAAGAAGCAATAAGTAAAGAAGAATATTGTCCCCAGAAAAAAGTTAATTGTTTCCATGTGTTTCCAGGACACTTTATTTAAATTTCTACTCTCACAATTACTTGTGATGTAGGTATCTGTCTCTTACTGGACTGGGAATTCATTAAGAGTGGAGGTAATTCATCATTGTTTCCCCAAATGCCAGTGGTCAATGTACTATATGCTCCTAAACTGGTTCTATTAGTCCTTCCTTCAGTTTCTCTACCTAAAAAGTGGGTGTAAGTTGGTACACAGTGTTCATGGAGTTGGTACAAGCATAACCTAAAAAATAAATAAATAAATAAAGTGGCAAGCTTTCATAAGGTACTCAAGGAATGTGAAATTGTTACATTACCCTGAATGGTTTTCACACAAAAATGGTCTCCTTTCCTTTTCCAAAAGGACACTGGTTTTTTATTAAAATGTTGAACATTACATTATGCTTTTGAATCTCTGAATAACCACAAAAACATAAAAATCATGAGTCATAGTCACTCCTTCCGTGGTTATAATACCTTAGCTCTAAAGTTTAACCTCTGCTATCTGTAAGCCAAGGCTTTCAGACAGTAAGAAAACTTCTGTACAGAAATTCCATGAGGCATCAAAGATTAACTCTTTCTTACAACTGGATATAAAAACAGTGCTGAAATACTGAAAGGGAAATGTGTTTAACATCTCCCACAATCATCAGCTCCTAAAAATGGCTCAACACAAAAGCAATTTTTTTTCTGATAAAAGGAGTACAGATGACAGAACTGTTAAAAAGGAGGATTTAACTTAAACTGGGATTGCACTTAAACTGGGCTCACCTTCCCATGCCTGGAGAAGTCACTGACTTCACAGAATATCTATTCCTGCCTTTCAAAAACCTTAAGTGTCTTTTTGTAAATATATCTGGCAGGCAAAGGCAAATGAACCATGTTTCCCTAACTGGTCATTGTCCTAGAAGGAAAATACAGTATTTTTATATTAAAAAAGCAAAAGACAGAGTTTTAAATTTTATAATTTACATGCAAATAGTAATCCAATGCAGGAATCATATTCTGCCCCTGAAGCTAGGTTTTCCTCAAAAATCTATGAAGCTAGATTGTGTGACCTTACGCAAATAACATAACATTATTATTATTATATGCCTCATTTTCCTTGTCTGAAAATCAATGTGTAAGCCTAAATTGAGTCAGTTCACTGGGCTCCTCTGAAACACCGGTAACACTGACTGGCTGAGACTTAGGTTGTTCTTTCTACTGGCAGGTATTTGTGGTGACTTTATTGTGTGACATCACAACACAGCAACCCTATGAAGCCTATAAATTATTCCCATTTAGAAAGAAGGAAAATGAATGTCTGAAAATTAGGTGACCCATACAAATTATAAAGCACAAGGACATTACTGAACTATTATAATCGATATAAAAAAGATATTGTATCTCATTGTTACATACCCCTAACACAGATGCAATGATTTTTCTCCAGAATTCTCACCTTTTATGTTTATTTTTAGCCAACAAGGTTCAAAAACCTTACCATCACTCCTAAGTTAAAAGGTAGCTTATATAATGGGAAAAAAACCCTGCAACTTTTGTAACAAGCA
This sequence comes from Manis javanica, assembly GCF_040802235.1. NCBI lineage: Eukaryota > Metazoa > Chordata > Mammalia > Pholidota > Manidae > Manis > Manis javanica. The sequence goes on from NC_133165.1 coordinate 15,207,328, forward strand.
AGCAAACAAAACAACCCACAATGGTTTGCCTTTTGTTCAAAACCTAACCAGCTGTGTTACCTTAGGAAAGGGATTTAGTCTCTCCAGCCACCAGTTAATTCACCTCTAAAATGGCAATAATATCTCTGAATCAAATACACCTCAGCATTAAATGAAACGATGCCTTATAAATAATATTATTTTCTTGGTTATCGCAAACATTTAGAACATGTCCATGGAAGTCTACAATCTTACTTTTGATGAGATTGGCTAATAACAAAAATTCAGGCATTCATTTTTGATAGAAGGTAGTTATTCAATCAAATACTTACTAAGAACTCAGTATACTTCATGCCATACAATTCACATTAGACACAGAAAAATGCCATATTTATTAGCATTACATTTACAGATACATCAAATAGTCACAGCCATTTCTCACCATTGTATCCTGGAACACTTTTTCCTGCTTGTCCTGGAGGAGGTGTTTTAGAATTACCTAATCCCATGCACGATGCTGTAATTGGGGATCCAGTCTCTGGAGAATAAAAAATATATTATTTATCATTTAATGTTTCAGCCAGAGAGCATGACGCTTCTTTAGTGCATGCACTGCCCCTCTTCCCCCAGTTTGTCCCATGAGGACTAGAATACTGCAAATGTGTTACTTAAATGAAAAGAAGTCCAGTCATTTATGCCATATCTATACTTTAAGAACTAAAGTACAGATACACATATTTATAATAATATATACAGTAGTGCTACTTTTAAAGAAAAGAATGTCTTCTCTAGTGTTCTCAGTTGTAGATTAGCAGGCATGAAGAATGGAAAATTGTATGACTTCGAGGGTTTTACAACATGTTAAAATCTAAATGATCTCTAGAAAAGGTGCTTTCTCTTGACTGACCTGAAGTTATTTATGATGGCAACTAACATCTATGTGCAAAACATTTCCTCTATTTATAGATTAGTCTCTGGTGTAAGTAACCCAAAGATTTTTTTAAATATGTGAATAGTGTTACACTCTAATACTTAAAGAACACACTTGCCTAGACCTTGTATCTGAAACTGAATTTACCAAGGCTTTATCAAATTGCTGTAATCTGTTGTTCTGGACTTCCGGAAGGCCCAAAACAGTAAGACATTTGCATTGATTATTTCATCAAGAACAGATACTTATCCACAATTAGCCTGCATTGATTAACAAAAATCTTTGGTTTGTTTTCTGTCTCAGGTTGTAACAGTCAGCAGCTTTATTATATGCAGCTATTACATGATAACCATACATTCTGGAAATGATTATTTTTCATGGAGAAAGGCATTTGTTATTATTGGTAAATACAAGCTTAAAGATAACAGAATCTTTTAAATATGAGATTTGTATCAGGATAGGGCACGGATAGTGAAAAGTTTTAAAACTACTGGCTTAATTTTATACATACAAACATACACCCAAGGGGTAATCCAAAATATTAAAAGTATCTATATTCCTCAGGACGCAGAATGTATCCCTTCCAATGTGGTCTCTGCCAGAATTTATCATACATTTCTATCACCTTAGAATGACAGGAATAATTTACTACTGTTGTTTACTTTCCAGAGTAGTTCAGTTTATTATTCACATTTTATGACTGGTGGCTCAGCTGACATCAGTAACAGAAGACGGACTCTTGAACATTCACACACAGTTCCTAAGTCACAGTCCAGTGCTTCACGTGCTGAGCCATCTGGTCACTGCTGAGGAGGACCAGCATTGCTGCTGTTCAACAAAGAATTCTCACATGTGGTCAAATCATGATGGGAATCGGGCCAGTATTTTACAAAATGGCATTCCATCAGTCATGCAATATCGCTTTCTACTCTCCCGAGTGCACAACCAAAGCATGGGGGCACATCCACATGTTTGAAAGGGGTAACAGCATTTTTCTCTTTGCTTTTTTTTTTTAATACATTACCTTATTTTATTCAAATAAGTCTGATCACACATGGTCTAAGAACACTCAAATATAAACCAAATATAAACAGATGTTAAAGACCGGTCTTCAACCATTATAGCTGATGATGCCATGCTTGCCTATGATCTTAGCAACGTAAAACCATGTACACACCCCAGTGGCCGCCAAATATTTCAGCAGAGCTTCCTTAATTGTGAGCCATTTGAAGCTACCAGTTTAAGCACTCTTCAGTATTTTTTTCAAGCTCTGAAGATCTGTAGGGATCTCAGGAGTGGGTAGAGGAATCAGCTCAACCTTGGGAGTACTAAATTGTGGCCAATCGAGGCTTGGACTAAGTCACAGCGGGGTTTACCAGCATCAGGGCCTTCTCCGTGTGGTTACTAAGTGGCCCATGGTTTCAGGATAGAAAGTCCATTACCCTGAATGGTGGTCCAAATGTCCCCTTTGCTTTTTAAAGATTGTTTAAATACTTGCTTCACATTCTTGAAAACCGAGGGGAGAGAGAGGAGTGGAGATGACAGGAAACATCCCTGGGTAGTGAGGTACTTTAGGAAGGTACCAAACAAGGCGAGAACTGGGACAGAAGCGGCTAGGACACAGTTGGAAAGGAGCAATACCCTGCAGGATGCCTCTGTTCCCCCTCTGGCCCTGCTGGGAAGCAGCAGCTAAAGTGGACCTGCTATTTTATGGTGTATCTTATCAAGGGGACCCCAATCATCTAAAGTTCAAACTCTACATTTTTTAACATTGACTTTACTCTGATATTCATTTAGGGATTAGAAAAAGAACTAAAGAACTGCTGATAGTGACAGGCAAAGGGTACAATCACACAAAATGACAGTTTCTAGGACTTTCTAAGCATAATATGGAGACATAGGACACCAGTGGTTTGGTACAGAAACTTTGGTTTTCTCTCTTTATGCCTTTGGCCATCCTGAGAGCCAAGAACGATCCCCCTACACCATGAGCACGTGTATATGTGCCCAGGCCTGCAGGCACGGAGACTGTGCCAGCTATGCCATGGGCACATGCACGTGTGCCCAGGCCTGCAAGTACAGAGACTGTGCCAGCTGTGCCACGGGTGGAATGGGCTTCCGGCGTGGAGAAGCCCCCAGGCATACGGCAGTCCTTAACCAAACTTCTAAGGACTCCCCAGGCCCCATTTGAAAGATTTCTATAAGCACATCTGCTTTACACTGCCCAGACTATAATTAAGTGGCTAGCAGTTATCTAGGGAGACAGGAAATCCAGATGTCACATGGAGACTGGGAAATAGCTGCATTAAACAAACCAGAACATTATCTTTAAAGAAGAGAATTGGATGTTTCATTTGGAGAAATCTTTCCAAGATACTTAACCTTAGAAGCACATGATGCTTAGCAATTCATTAGCATCATTTCTATAGATAAGAGACAGCCAGGAATAAGATGGCAGGGAATTGAAGGCTGTAAAGAAATAGTTACATTAGTACATTTATATTCATACTGCATCAGAAACTAATATGGACACTTGACTTTTTTTTTTAGTATCTTTACTGCCTCACTCCATCTTATTGCATTATTGAGTTGTTACCTAAATGAATTCCCTCAAAACTTGTAACTCTAATACAAGAAAAGGAAAGAGAATATACATATTTTAGTATGAATTATGCTATGCACCATTATAAATACTTTTTGTTTACATGACTGCATTTAATCCATTCACAAGCCGGTATGGAAAAAAGAGAATATTCTTTTTATGAATAAAGAATACTGAGGCCTAACCTAGAAATTTTAAACATTTGCTCTGGTTTCACATAGTTCTTTTAGAGAAGGAGAAGAATGGAGTAGGTAAGTGAGGTTCTCGTGCAGAATAGAGAGGATTAGAAGAGAAGAGAAATTGCCCAGACTGTGTCTCAAAGGAAGAAAAGCCCTCGTGGCAGGGAGTGAACTCAGTCTTTCATATTTGTAAATGGAAGTGACGGTGGTACATATCACTCTTTAGTAAATATGTGTTGAGCAGCTATCATGTGTAGGTGCTATCATTAGAACTAGGGATAGAGCAATAAACAAAAGTGACTAAAATTCCTATACTTGTGGAGCTTGCATTCCAGCTGGAGAGATGAACAACAAAAAGCATACAAAGTAAAATACATGGCATGTTAAAGAGTGAAAAGCACTAAGAAAGTAAAGAAAGCATAAACCGGATTTGTGATGTGATGGGGAGGGACTGCAGCTATAAACTGAGTGTCCAGGTAAGACCTCCCTGAGAAGGTGACATTTGAGTAAAGACCTGGAAGAAGTGAGCATATTTGTATATGTGTGGGGACAAAGAATCTAGGAGGAAGGGGCCACAAGGGCAGAGGTCCTGAGGTAGGCTTGTTTCTGGCATGTCTGAGAAACAATACGGCAGCCAGTGTGCCTGAAGCAGAATGAATTAGTGAAGTGTTATTAGAAAATAAGCTCAGAGAATTAGGGAGGAGAGACAGATCACAGAAATTGCTTTTGAGTCCAAGACCTTAAGCATTTAGCTGGAGTGATATGCAAACCAGTGGGGGCTTTTGAACAAAGAAGTTAATTAATCACAATGCAAATAAAATTTACTTAAATGTTTGCACATCATTCAGGTTCTATAACCAGGTGTATTTTATGTAGGGTTTTGGGAGAGATGAGTGGGAAGGAAGAAATGCATGGACAGACAGAGCTTCATGAGAAGAGCTGGCTAAAGATTCCTGTGGCTTCCTGAACATCAGAAACATGAGAATTCACTAGACCCAGTTGGGTGGTACAGGGGAGACAGGCTGCCCACACAAACCAGTCACTTTTGTTATATAGTGTTTGTATGTATATAAATCAGTATGACATTTCTGAAAGGAACTTCAGCAATTATAAAATCTATTAAAATCATGCATACCCTTTCACCCAGGTGTTCTACTATAAGGAATACATACAAGGAGATATTTGTAGGGGTTCAAAGGTATTAAGCATTAAGGACATTTATCACAATATTATTTATATTAGACTTTAGAATAGTGTCCCCAAATAAGGGTTATCCCACAGTAAGCCATTCAAACACCATAGAAAAATGTCTATAGGAAATAATTCTCACAAAATATTTACAAATTAGAAAATTTGTAAAACAGGATGCACAGTATGGTTTTTTTTGGTAAATAATTCACATTGAACAAAATATGTAGTAAAATATTAACAGAAGCTATTTCTGCACCATGAGCAGAGGGGAAATTATGTTAAATAGTCCAAAGGCTACATCCACAACTTTGAAATTTGCCCATGGTGGGGATTAAAGGTGGCTGCCGTTTGATATTCCTCCTACTAACAGGTGGGACCCAACTTCTGTTTGAATTTAGGACACTTTTTAATGGCTTTGGCTAATAGAAAAGAGTGGAAATGATGCTCTGTTTCCAGGCACGGGCCTTAAGAATTTTAATCCACTGGCTCTAGAACCTCTGCGCTGCCATGTAAGGTGGCCGTCTACTCTGAATCCTCCAAGATAAAAATGCCTCTTGCAGCCATTCCAGTCAATGGTCCTGGCTGAATCCAGTCTCCCGGCCATTCCCAGATGTGGGAGTGAAGTCATCTTGGACCCACCAGACCAGCCCATTTCACCACTAAATACTCTCTGAGCTGTCTTGATCAGCAGTACGAAGAGCACAAATCCTGGCTGATCTCTGCCCATATTCCTCACCCACAAAAGCGTGAGATATGGTGGCTGTTTTAAGCCTCTAGGTTTGGGAGTATTTTTTTTTTACACAAGGACAGATACTTGAACATTTTCCATTAAAAAAAAATCACAAAAAGAACTGTGCATACACTTATATGAAAACACTCTCCTAGCCTGCAGTTAAAATCAGGTTCTTCCTGTGTGCTTGAGAGTCATCTGAATCAGCAGGACCAAACACAGTCCAGTTCCTGACATTTTATGCTCAGGAAATGCTTGCTGATTAGTCAACACATACTTCTTACATGATTTCAGGCTCTACTTCCCATTAATAAGATCAGAGTTCTTTAAAAATAACTAGCAAATCACAGAATGCAATGCAATCCCAAAATGAACCAGAGAACAGGAGAAAGAGAGGACTCAGGGATGAGAAAAACACTGTAAGTCACTGTTATAATTCTGTTTCAACCTTTTTCTTATCCCAAGAATGATATTCAAAGGTCAGTCCTTCAATAAATATTTATTGAGTATATTCTATTCACTGAAAGGCATTTCTTTTAGGGGGAGAGAAGTGGTGAGGGTGGAAAGATGTGCCGAACAGAAATAGCAGCATATTCAAAGGTTGAAAAGTTAGACCATCAAGGGACTGACTGCAAATTATTCAGCAGAGCAAAGCTTGGGGGTGTTGGGTGAACCAAGAGAGGTAACAAGAGACAGAGTGAGAGAGGCGAAGAAGAGGCAGAAGATGGCCACATTAAGGAATTTGGAAATTATTGTGGGAATGATGGGAGACACAAAGGCACTTTGCTCTGAATTGCGTTTTAGAAAAAGCTCTTCAGTCGCAAACTGGCACATTAAACTGAGGATCCCAACCCAGAGCAAGAAATTAGCTGGATGGTGGTGGTCTGAGCAGTAGTGGAAGGTGAGACCAAATCTGAGTTATACTCAGAAGCAAAGGTCCTGGTGATTGTTTAGATATGGGGAAAGAGCAAGAGGGAGAAGTCCAGGATGACCCCCAGGGTTTGGGCTCACAAACGGAAGGCACCACGGAAAGAAGAGTAGATGTCACTGTGCTGAAGAAGAACAACATAATGAGGTTCCCTAGCCCAGATCTGCAAACAGGAGCTCCTGCGGCCTCTGAAAATCTGCCATTTGGCCTCCACTGTGGTCCTAGAAAGATCACCTTTAAGCAGTATGGATTTAGAAGTTGGTGGCCCATGCAGAGAGCTCAAGTCCTGGAAATAAATCAATCCAGCAGCCCGGTACCGCTGAGTCATATTAATCACAGCATCATGATGGGCATAAAAGCAATTTGTAAAGAAACCATTCTTTCCACCACTGAATCTTTACAGCGAGCTATAAATAACTTGAATGTTGGTAGCAGAAAGAAAGCAGAAACAGTGAGATGTACAACAGTGAAAGAAAAATCAATTTAATCTTTGTGTTCACAAGACGGTATGATTACAGTTTAAAATATTTCATTTAAAGCAGCGTTAACTTTTTGTACTGGAAGCAGACAATTAATTCGAGCCGTGAGACACTAGCCTTATCCTACTGCCTTACCAGCACACTGCCTCGAACTGTGGAGAAACTCACAAACAACCTGCAGTTGAATTAAATAAGAAATACTGAATTAATGAAGGCATAAGATAGGACGTGTGAAAAGAGGATTCTGGACAACACTGAACAGTAAGACTTCTGGTTCTGATCATAGCTAGCTAGTTGGCTCTGGGAAATTAAACTATCCCTATTACCTTTTCTCAAGTATAAATTGAGTTCTTAGGTTGCAAGTTTTCTTGAGTCTGGGTTATCTACAGGCCAGGATGCTAAAGGTGGCCCTTAATTTCATAAACCGTTATTTATAGAAAAGAAAGGAAAAGAAAAATATTGATTGAGTGTTACTATAGACCAGGCACTCCAGTGCATTGTTTGTACATATCTCACTTCATTTCAAGCTTTCTACAAGCCCCCGAGGAGGATGAGCAGAGGATCAGGTCTTGCAGGGCCTATAAAGTGAGCGGCTGAGCCGGGGCTTAAGCGCAGTTCCATTAGGGTTCAACTTCACTTTCCACTACCCACACTGGATGTCCAAGAAGAAGGGTCACCTGTTGTTTTCCAAATGAGAACTTACAGCCCAAGAGGAAACAGGAAGGACGTTGTGAACCCAACGGGCCTCAGAGCGGGGTTTACATGCAGCAGCGGGAAAACCAAATTTCCAGACAGTAAGGCTTGTCAAGGGAGGACTTAGAAACTCTTTCTCTTGTGAAGATCTACAAAAACATGATGAATTTTCACCTTTCTAAAATGAATTATATGTGATTCTTGCCAAGGGCAGGGGAATTAGACTAGATGATATTTCAAAGACCAAACTGACTTCGTAGGATTAGTTGGTTTCTCGGTGTTTAGTCTCTCGTCAAAACATGATCACTAATATAATAATAGGCACAAATAGAAAAGCAATTATATGTATCCAAACTAGTTCATGTATAATAGTCATATTTGGGTAAAAAGCCCAACTTGATTCTACATTATAATGGTATAAAGATGAAAATGTCTGATTCAGTGACTGTTATTTGATTAGGGATTTCATTTTGGACGGGTTAACAGTTTGTAAACACTTATGCATTTTGAAAAAGAAAAAGCCTCTGCAAGCCTGCCTTGCATTTGACAAAAGATTATTCCTTCCACACACCAAATTCACAGACCGTACCTCTAAGCTCCTGCTTCTTAAATTATCAGTAAAAATTGCCTACTTCAAACTAACCAAGACTGCTCTAAATGAGAAAAAAATGTCATTGCCAGGCAACAAAGTCAGACATCAGGACTTTTTTTCCTCTCTCTACCAGATGGATGCTGTCAGCATCACTAGCTTAACATTGCTGAGATGACACTGTGCATAAAAAACTGTTTTCTCCCCCAATCACAACTTCTCCAGCTAAACTACAGAAATTTTCTTTTCCATGAATGAAAAAAAAAAGAGGTGAATTCCTTTTCAACCATTACACTCTGAGAAAAAACAAAAACTGCAGCAGACAGCGGTGATTCATTGACATGACAAAAGACTGCAATCCACTATTTGAAAGCAGCACAGGGCATATCCCGGAGAGCGCAGTTCATGGGACAGTGGCATTGCCAGTCCAGCCCCAATGCAGCACTTTGAATTCCACAGTGTGCATATCAAGGCGCCAGTGAAATCTATTGTCTGTGAAAATACAGGCCTGCACTTTATGCAGCCCTACCACCAAAGCCCACATCTGATGGACTCAGAAATTAAGAAGGAAATGACAAAACGTTGAAAAGTAAAACCTTAGGAAGGCAGTATTTGGTTGCATGTACAAATATTTTACTCTAAGGTCTGCAGCCAGAGGCACTCAAGCCATAGAGCATAGGTTTTCAATGATAATAAGACAGAGTCTTCAAGGTGAAGTCACCAAGAAGATGCTTCCCTGACTGCCATGCTGGCCACATAGAGCCTCTCGTGCCTTAGGGGGGCATTTTGCAGTAAAATAGACAAGATTCTACATGGGGCACAAGCTACATATGTTTAAGTTAGAAGGAAGTCACACATCTAGCATGCAGGTGTAAAATGTTAAAAAAAAAAAGGCAGAAATAACAAGTGTCATAAAGCTTCCGATGCTGAATTAAGGGGATGATGAAAATCCCCTAACATAGACTGAACTTTGAACTGCAGATGGACTCGTTGAAATCTCTCTGCAATTATGTTGCAAATCAGATAGATGAACGTGGAATGCAAGGTGAACAAGGAAGAAGATGATCCAGGAAAAAGACAGTGACTTAAACTTCACTCCTGGCTAAGCGTTTCACAGTCAGTCTGCTTCGGTGGCATGGGACTACTCTATCTGAGCCTGTATCATTTCCCCTAGAGAGCTTGGCGTAGGATAATTGTTATTAAATTGCGATTGGTTATTCCATTTGGGGTTTTGATTCTTGTAAATAAAATTATTGCTATCTTTTAATAATCCATTTTAAAAATAGATCTTTTCCCATTAAGCCTAAAGGTGATGGCTGAATTGTGTCAGCCTAGACAGTTTTTGTGGTTAAAACCGTTTCCCCAGTTGTCCGTTCTCAGGAAGTATATTCTACCAAACTGCAAAAGTAAGGATTATGGTGTCAAATAGCCTTGATACATTTTAATAATATGGTATTAGGGTGTGTGTGCTTTCACAATCAATGATCTTGGCATGATTGAAGTTTGCTGGAATTTTTGGGTCCACTTTAATAAAATCCAGAATTATCAGATTCCTCCTCAAATGAAGAGAATATGGGCTATATATAGAATATAGTTACTTCAGAACTGGCAACTGCAAATAAAACTAAAGCACTTCAATAAGCAGGGTAAGAAGTACTGTGCTTGCTCTAAGATATAAAAACTCAGGCAAAGTTGAGCTCAAGGCACATAAATTAAGATCAATAACTTTGATCATCACCCAAGTCTCAATCCATTGAGTGACTACTGTGTTCTCACTGAAAGCCTTCCTTAGGGTTTTTAAAATTCTATGAAGAATTTTACTTCTCCATTAAAGTAATGGAAACAAAATGAGCAAATAAACAAACAACAAAATCGCCCCGTGCTGCTTGAACTGGTGGTCATTAAGTTAGTGCAATGTCTTCATCAGCACCTGGGCATAAGGACATGGGCAGCACTTCCAGTGTAAGCTCTGTATCTTCTGATGGGAACCACATGGGTATGTTCTGCCCGCAGGTGGAAAGAATCATGGATTCTTTTGAGAAACACTTTACTAAGTTATCCTTTATAAAAGCCTCTGTGGAGCTCGTTTTCTAACTTTGCAGTCATTTTCTTTGTCTGACTGATAGCAAGTCAAAGAATAGAGTGTTTCTGTCTTTTTAAGTAACATTACAAAGCAAGATGCCAAGCTGTTTGTTACAACCATTTCTAAACCAGTACCACATCTTACAGTAAATAGGCAGAAAGAAAAAGAAGGAGACAGACATGTGGTGGGTTGGAGGATGAAGAGAAGGAAACCTCCCAAAGAAATAAGGTTTTGGTAGTTACTATGTTTTGGGTTTTGATAGTTAATCTCTGAAAATCTATTTGGTAGTTAGCCTCTGAAAGGACACCATGCACATCACTCAGAGCTTTTTCTTTCTAAAATCGTGCTCCCAGTCTGATTTCTGGAAAAGCTGAACATAGAACTAAAAATGATTCATAATAGTACAATGTTTTATCTGGTGATTGTACGCCTGAGGATAATGAAGTTCTGTTTATTTTTTTGCATATGAATTACGATACATTAATGGAAAAATTATCTATTCTCTGAAATTTCTCTTTTTAGATTATCATTGTAGTACTTCTGTTTCTCAATCTCAATGTAAAAAAAAAAATGAAAAACTCAGTTAATGAACCCGGTATTTCCAATCACCTTCTGGGTAAGTTACTGTGAAGAGAAAACATCTGGGTGACTGATAACTCATTTTTTATATAGATTTATGAATCAAATAGAACTCTCCTACATAAACTTAGCAAGACCAATTCCCTTCATGAGAGCATTAAATGTTTACATTATTATAATCCAAAACAGGGGCTCAATGCTTCTGCATACTGAACAGTGACAAGTCTTTATTAAAGTTCACCTACACAAAATCAAATGAACAAATGAGACTACATCATGCTAAAAAGCTTCTGTACAGCAAAGGACACTATCAGCACAACAAAAAGGCATCCTACTGTATGGGAGAAAAGATTTGTAAATGACATATATGACAAGGGATTAACATCCAAAATATATAAAGGACTCACATGCCTCAACACACAAAAAGCAAATAACCCTATTAAAAAATGGGTGGAGGATATGAACAGACAATTCTCCAAAGAAGAAATTCAGATGACCAACAGGCACATCAAAAGATGCTCCACATCACTAATTATCAAGAAAATGCGAATTAAAACCACAATGAGGTATCACCTCATGCCAGTTTGGATGGCCAACATAGAAAAGAATAAGAACAACAAATGCTGGTGAGGATGTGGAGAAAGGGGAACCCTCCACACTACTGGTGGGAATGTAAGCTAGTTCAACCATTGTGGAAAGTAGTATGGAGGTTCCTCAAAAAACTAAAAATAGAAATACCATTTGACCCAGAAATTCCACTCCTAGGAATTTACCCAAAAAATACAACTTCTCAGATTCAAAAACACATAGGCACCCCTATGTTTACCACAGCACTATTTACAATAGCCAAGAAATGGAAGCAATCTAAGCATCCATCAGTAGATGAATGGATAAAGAAGATGTGGTACATATTCACAATGGAGTATTATTCAGCCATAAGAAGAAAACAAATCCTATCATTTGCAACAACATGGATGGAGCTAGAGGGTATTATGCTCAGTGAAATAAGTCAGGCAGAGAAAGACAAGAACCAAACGATTTCACTCATCTGTGGAGCATAAGAACAAAGCAAAATTTGAAGGAACAAAACAGCAGCAGACTCATAGAACCCACGAATGGACTAACAGTTACCAAAGGGAAAGGGACTGGGGAATGGGGATGGGAAGGAAGGGAAAAGGGGAGTAAGGGCCATTACGATTAGTACACATAATGTAGGGAGAGGGGCACAGGGAAGGCAGTATAGAACAGAAAAGACAAGTAGTGACTCTATAGCATCTTACTACGCTGATGGACAGTGACTGTAATGGGGTATGTGGTGGGGACTTGATAATGGGAGGAATCTAGTAGCCACAATGTTTCTCATGTAGTTGTATATTAATGATACCAAAATAAATAAATAATAAATAAATAAATAAATGGAGATAGGCATCTGATTAAGGGGCAGAGCATAGCAGTATGTTGAGTCAGACACAGCAAATGTGCACTTTTCCCCTGTAAGTCTCGCTGATTTTCATAGCAACATCACAGATATGGCTGTAAACAAACCAGTCCTGAGAGTGTCTATCATCATGTGCAGTGTTTATTTGTGAAAATCAAATATTTCATTTTAATCTGCTTTTGTCATAGTTTTCAAAATATGATCTTAGTTATTAATTTAGATCACTAAAAAAATAAATAAATAAAGTGCACCTACAAGGAGTTGATCTGTTCTCAAATTTTCCAGATTAGTTCTTGACTTAGAATCTTAGGTATTTAAATCACACTTCAAGTGTGTTGATATTAATGAGTCAAAAGAGGATGTTAGTCACCAGAAATCTGTTTTTGCTAACACAAATTTCACTTGCATAACAAAAACAACATGGTAATAAACTGGACTGACTGCAGAGTGCCTTCTTATAGCCCACGTCACAGGAACTAATCAATTTGTATTCATATATTTCAGTTACTTAACATATTCCTTAGTAATTCCAAATCACACATCACAGTTCCTAAAGCAGTTCATTTGCACACATATATTAATGTAATCAGAGAGCAAATTCATAAATTATACATTATATGGAAGGCTCATAAAAGTGTGCGATTGTATAAAAAAATCAATTTCTAAGTCAATAACTAGAGAGACCTTGTAGAAAACTTTAAATTTGAAATAAATAAAAATATTCCTTCGGCCAAAGCTTAACATTCCCTCAAATGTTACCAAGTTTTTACTGGCATACTCCGTGGAGAAGTGCACCATGATCTATATGATATATAATAAAACATTAGGTAGTTTATGAATGTACTAGAAATATCGAATTTTTCATTTTTTTTTCCTAGGAGTTAACAATAACCTACAAAGTACTTGCCCTTTTCCCCAGTGATTGAGCATTAATTTGCTATCACCTTAAGATGAATCTGATATTACCATAAGAAACCTGTACAGATGCAAACTTTCAACTTCAATTATCACTTTGCAGTTCCTTACTGTAACATATAACATTGAAAATCATGAATTGATTTCTTCTGTTAATGAATAAAGATTCTGATCAGATTTTGTTAGTAAGTGACATCTGCATCAGCTAGAATAAATTATGTTTTACAAAGTACAAAATTAGCTAGCCCCTAGATACCTACCTACCTACCTATACATATGCATGTAGTTGTATACTTTAATTAGACACAATATCAAATTCTGTAAACTTGAATTGTGGGGGGGGGGGTTGCAAGAATCAGTCTTTATTAAAAGAAATCCACTGTTTTCCATAGTAATGAGTGACCATTCAAACCTGATTAAAGTGACAGCACACTGACATAACGTCATCATTAATTCCCTCTGAACAATGTGTTAAAGAAAAATTGCAAATTCACATGAAACTCTGCACTCACCAGGGACCTCAAGAACTTGTTTGTCAGGCTTCAGTGAGCTTTTCTGTAAGCCCGGATGCACTAACTACATACATGTACACAGGCTATTATGTGCAAAGATATCAATAAGAAAAACTAAAAGAATCATTAATTTTATTTATTCATGTGTTAGTTTCCCTTCAACCAGCTTTGACAGAGTCACCTTTAGTGGGGGAAAACAAAACCTTCTCCAAACATTTGTGTAAGATCGCTGTTGGAAAGAATCCCTCCACTTTGACGAGGAAAGGAAAACCATCTGCAAGGTGACATTTTTCTCGTCCTGCCCAGGAAAATAACCGTTAGAACTTTCCCAGCAAATAGGGGATGCATCAATTCTCTACTCTTCCTTGTAGGGGCAGTAATTCATTTGTTGTTATGTATTTCTACACAGAGCATTGCTCTTTCTCCAAATTCAGTCTTATTTTATTTTCTAAGTAGTTACAAATTTGAAAATAGATAAGAAATGACTCCCTTAGTAAATCAGACTAGACAGAATAGAAACGTTTTCAGATTTTCATATTATTTAAGGAATGTGTATTCTGCTCTAGTCATTCATTTTATATTTCATATTACAAAGGATATAGACAACACATCTTTCCGAAAAGCAATATCCAAGAAGATAATATAAGAAGTATAATTTATCAGAATTGAAGAGTCCTAAAATAGTAAACACTGAACTTCAGTTTCAGTCAATCACTTCTTCTAGACTCTCATCATTTTTAAAATCTGACCAACTTTTTGCAAAAACTTTACTATTTTTTTCATCCAAACTTGCTACCACTGCCCCGGTTGCTCACAAGATGGGAATTCTGAAAACAGTAATATAAAAGGTCTTGATCTAATTTGTTGAACTAAGTAACACTGAACTGGAATATGCACATACGTATGAAGGCTATAAGGCTCTCCCAACTACTTCCAGTGGGTGAGATGGAGAGCCCAACAAAAGCCCTACACTCAAGGAGGAGGGTGGCAGATTCCAAATAACCTGCTTACTTGCACATAGGTACATAATTTTCCCTCAAAAGAAGCAGCAGAGAGGGTTTTTTTGTTTGTACCAAATTTTATATCCACTTAATATGACAATTTGTTTCCCAACAATCAACTCGTGGGAGGAAAACAGAAAATAAAACAAGTAAATAAATAAATCACAAACATAACGGTGAGTGTTTTAGAGAAAAATACATTTCTCTGCCTTGCATGTTAGGGGGAAGAGCTTTGATTGTACAGAGCACACAAACGGAGTGGAGGACCTCAGGAAAGCCGAGAGACACAGGGCTTCAGAAAGTGAGCTCGGGGAGCAGTGAGCAAGGTGTACAGAAAAGCAGAAGAAAAGAGATGAGTGATGAGGGTCATTTAAATCAG
Organism: Manis javanica; assembly: GCF_040802235.1. Classification (NCBI taxonomy): domain Eukaryota; kingdom Metazoa; phylum Chordata; class Mammalia; order Pholidota; family Manidae; genus Manis; species Manis javanica. The sequence goes on from NC_133165.1 coordinate 15,222,536, forward strand.
GGCAGATTGCGGTGCAGCTGCCACAGCTCAAAGGCAGTGGGAGTGCTGACAGCGGGGTGAATCCAGCAGACACTTCAAAGGAAAAGCTGACATTAGCGACTTCCGGGATATAGGGAACAAAGAGGAGAAACAGAAGGTGCTCAGTGCTTCATAGCCAGGGACCAAGAGAATGGCGGTATTGGTGTCATTTATGGCGATGTTTTTAATAACAGGATAATCAAAGAACTGCTTATTTCTATTGAAACCAGAACCACCTGAATCCCGAGTTTGTGGCTGATTTTTCCTCCAATCCTTGTAGAGCTTTTTTTTTAGCATTTCTGCAATGTTTATAAATGTGCATGGAATATGCTCACCAGTCTGCCACCAATGGTCTAGGACAGGTACTCTGAAGACCTTTTTGGACCATTCCAGGGTCTCCACATCACATCGCTCTCCAGCCACAAATAATGTTTTGAACCTGAATATAAGAGAGACAGTACATTGAAATTATTCATAGAAAATAAATCTAAATAGTTTCACCAACATTCTTTTAGACATTGTAGAATCTACCCACATTGTCAGAGAAAAACAGCCATATTGCCAGTATGCCATACTGTAGAATGCTGAGAGGCTTTACTGGTTTTAACCCAAACATAACAAAATGTACATCATAGCACTTGAGAGACGTACTTCAAAAGTAGGATTCACAGCTATAGGTTATAAGTTCTGATAAGAGCAACTGTATATGTGTCATATTCATCTACTAATCAAAGATGAAAAACCTCCTTAACATTATCTCCGCTAATTTTAGCTCCAAGTTGATTGCTGTTCTCTACTTGAGTCCATACAAAATAAACACACACTCTCAAGTAGCAGTTAAGGCAACCAATAATGTCATAAATATGATGTACTTGTTCCTTCTGGACAGTTCCTTTGGCACAGACTACTCTGATTTCAAGCATATATTTCCCCTATTTCCTATATATAGGAAAAATAGGTCATTAGAGAGCATGTACCACTGTAGCTTTTCAGATTAAAAAGGCTCTTATCAGAAGGACTAAGAGCTGAAGAATCTTTGGCAGGGAGCACTGTGCCACAGAATTAAAAGGGTGATATAGAAAATTAGAATTGGGTTGACACTACTGGTGGCTCCCTGGGAGCATGACTATTTTTCTTCCATTCTCAATGCTCCTGTGACCTCTCTGTCAAAAAAAAATGTGTATATGAAGAGTTAATTCATTATCATCAAAGTAAAAAGTAGTCAAACATGTAAAAACCTGTCCACTCATCCTGAACAATGTAACACAGCTACAGAAGATTTCTTGCTATACGCTGAACTTCTCATATGATTTCATGAAGAACCACGGAGATTCAAACATTCCCATCCCTGTGTTCCTGTGTCTGCTATGGACATGTCCCTTATTTTTAATTCTCTTTCTTGTCTATTTTCCACAGTGGACTGTGAACAACTTAGCAACATTCATCCTTATGACCTAAATATTAATCAGAATATCTGGGTTTTTTAGGTACTTAAACATTTCCAGAAGCTTAGAAAGATGCAATACAGAGGTGGTGAGTTGGCAAAACTTACGTCAGCTAGACTCATTTTTTTCTAAGTAAAAGAGGAGGCATGTGGTTTGGAAGAGTGAAATTGACAAAGGAACACTTGAAGACTGAAAAGCTGTGACAATTTTGGGAAATTTTAAATGTTTAACATAAAAATGAAAGAATTAAAGAGTGGCCACTTAGCTTTCATCAACTCAATGAGTCGGGGAGACTAAGTAGAGACAACACAGATCAGATGTCATACAGAAAGGAAAGGAGGGCAAATCATGCTAAAAGGGCTGTCTAGGGAGTCCAGATTAGGCAAGATAAACGGAGTGAGGTAGGGATAGCCGTAGTGGAGAGAAATATGCAAAAATAGTGGAGTATGGGACTAGAAGTCACAGAAGATGTAAAAAAATTCAGTGAAAAAAAGGCACTATGCAATTAGAAGAAAGAGAGATAGTTAGGAGAGAGCAATTTCAAATTTTGAGGTCTTGAAAATGTGCCTGTTCTGAGGGATGACAGTGTTTACAGTAGAAGAGAAAACCTAATATTAAAAAACACTGGGGAAAGTGAGACTCTGTTGACAGAAGGATTATTATCAAGATATTAAAAATCACTCAAGAATGGTAGCAGTCGAGACTAGTGAGGAAGTCTGTGACCTTATTCAAGTTGTTGAAGAGAAAGAGAAGGTGTTACAATTAGATGGTATGAACTTCAATAGAAGATGGGCTATTAAATGTGCAGAATGACCCAGTTCTCATGTAATCAACTTTACTTTAACATCCTCCCTAAATTTATAGATAATCATGACCGCAAAGGCACAGTTTGGCCTCAATAGTGGGGAAAAAGTGAGAGTTTAGTTATTCTATGGAAAATCCTGGTTACAAACAAGCTGTTGAAACATGTTAGTTAATGGTTAAGTATGAATGAATCACTGCTAAGTGATGTATACCCTTGAAGTACTACCATGGATGAGGCTATCTACACCTAGGGCGTCACAAAAGAAGTTGTAGTAAATTCGTGTAAAACACTCAATGTAATATTGCTCAACATTTTCTGTTCAATTAAAAAATAATTACTATCTGCTAATAAAAAGATACCCAGACAATATCAGGTCCTGTTATTTTTTAAAACACCAGTGATTTAAGAACATTACACACTTTTGTAATTTGTATTAAAATTTATAAAATGATAGCTTTGGCTGATTGTAACAGTACAGGCAAAGAACAGCCAAACAAATGAGTTTTATCAATATCAGAAGTCATTTCCATCATCTATTAAGCCACAAATTACATCAAACAGCTGTGTTTTGTTTACATATGAAACTGAAGATCTAGAATTTTTTAAATATATACTATTGAAAATATGATGTAAAATATTGTCAGTTAAAAATGTTAGCACACAGTACCAAATAATTTTTGGCTAATCAAAGTATAACCAATATCTTGATATTACTGGCATTTTTTCATAGCCAAGTAAACTATAATTAACTTAACTGATTATAATAATAAACCATGAATTAGCACTGAGTTCTCATCTGATTGCAAATTGCAGCATTATATATTTTAAAATTTAGTAGTCATGTTATGGTTTTGCAGTACAAGTCTATTGTTTATTTCCTTCAATTTTAGTATCATGGTAGCAATTTTCATGCTGGCAGAAATAAGCAAACTAGAAAAGGGTGTCTGTAGTGGGTGGTAAAAGTGACGTCTCTGCATGGCAGAAACTCCCTTCCATTTCCATTAAAATCACTTACTATTTACTAAAGTAGAAGGGAAATTGTGAAATCACAGGTGATTAGAAAAATGTCAAAGTATGACAGATGATTCTTTTCCTTAAATTCACTAGATACTATCAACCTATTTTTTATTAAAATTCCTGGAACTGCCCCAAAGGTATTATTTGTATCAATTATAGGCTCCTTATTGTATAATGTTACAAACATAAATATATTATAAAAAATAGATTTAGAAATAAGACATGACTACTAAAAACATTTAAAATCTTTTCATATTTAACCAAAAATTACTTAATCGAAATTCTTCAGAGTGAATAAGATCATTCTATGTGGAGTGATATTTTTGTAACCAGGATGATTAGTAAAAGAAAAAATATCTTAGTATAAATCTATCATTTAAAGATAAATAATAAGATCATTTAAAGATAAATAATAAGATAATTTAAAGATAAATGCATGCCTAAGGGACTAAGTTGTCTTTTTATTTTTTAAAGGACACTTAGTGGCTTGCAAAAAAGGAACAGTAACATTGTTCAAAAGTTAAATTTCTCATTAATAACCTTGCTATTATTTTATTAATAATACAAGTGGATAAACATTCCATATTACAAAATTACAAAATTTAAAGTCTATTTTTGCTTAAAAATACATTTTATAAAAATAAAAATTGTTTTCATACAGTAATTTGGACTCTCTAGATTACCTAGTTATACATGTCCTATATTTGCACTATAGAGTGTGGCAGATACTAGCCACATGCAACTAATTAAATTTTTAGTTAAAATTGAAAAAATTAAAATATCAATGTCTTTGTAGTATTAACCAACCCCTTGTCAAGAGTTCAGTAGCCACATGTGGTTAGTACCTGCCATATAGCAGAACTCCTTTTTAATGAGTAGTGTTGCCCTAGATTATTATGGACTAATTACTATAGACTAATATAGTTAATTTTCTGATGATAGCAACACAGGTAAAGATGAATCTACTTCCACATGCATATTGTTAAAAACATAAACAAAATCATTCTTTACAATAACTAGAATAGAAAAGAGACAGTATATGTGGAAGGGAATTAATGGGTTCAAGACCTATACAACTTTCCACATTTCTACATAAAATAGACCATAATTCAGGACTCAAATGAAGCAAAAAATTAAGCCAAAGGGAAACTGAAAAATGGTAATGTTGTCACATTAATTTTATTCCAAAAAAAGGGGATGCTGCATAGAAATGGATAAAAAGCTAAATTGTTTTGAAGAATTTCTAGGTAATAAAATAGAGGCAGAAAACTAAAATGAACATTTCTTTCAAGGTCCATAAACTACCAAACAAGTGAAAATTACTCTTCACTTGTGCCAACAGAAGTTAAATAAAAATAGACTATTTAAGTGCTGCCTCATCAACTTCTAGTTCACAGAACATCATTATATTTTGTCATCAAAGTCCCTGTTACCACCTTTCCTTCATTCTGTTTTCTTCTGCTTGCTCCCCACTAGAATTCACTTTTAAAATATAAAGATACTAGTGTTAGTATTGCACATGCATTTGTCACCTTCTTAATGACCACCTAATATTTCGTCTTTCCCTGTGTTGCTATCATCAGAAAATTAACCGTATTAGTCAATTTCTCTGTCAAGTACAACCAGAAAAGGTTTTACATTTTACAAAATTTAAAAATGAAACATGTCTTGAAGGCATCAGAGAACTAAGAGGACAATGAGTGCTGGAGGCATTGAGACCCAAAAGAAAACATGCAGCAAATTAAGTCTGACACCAGCGTGCAGCTTTTCCCCTTTTGGGATATTTGCCAAGGCAAACGGTTGTTGAAAAGCCGAGAAACTGAACAAAAACTCTGTGTCTGAGGCTCAGAAAACGAACAGTAATTCTTGCCATCACAATTTCTTGGAAAAGGAAAATTGGAGTTCAAGACCCACAGTAGAAAAAGAGTATTGTAAAATACCTAGGCTTTCAGTTAGGACACCTGAAGATGCACATCCTTACAATAGAGATAAACTGGGAAGAAACCAGCCTTCTCAAATACTGAAGTCTAGTTTCAAATCAGCTCATTACACTAACTGGATCAAAATGATCTCCCCTTATGCTAACTGCCTGCCAAAATAAGAGTTACTCTGTGAGGCTGAAACAACAGTCACTCTCAATGTAGCTATATAATTTTTCACACGCAATGGTATACTGAGATACAAGGCCATATGACCAACATGCTAAGAAAAAAAAGGACACTAGAAAAAAAATCACAGAGAAAGTCAGGTATTCTTGTTATCAGACACAGACTTCAAAATAACTTTGAAGAATATGTTCATGAAATATACATGCATTATTAGCAGAGCACTAGAAATTATAATAAAAAATCAAATGAAGATCTTTGAACTATAAAAGACAAGAAAAAATTAAACTTAAAACCTGCAAAAGGTTAAGTACAACTGAACAAAATACTAGAAACCCAAATATGGTTAAGAAGAAAGCAAACTGCAACGGGAAAGAATACAGGAGAAAAAAACATAAAATAGAGGATATAAGATAAAAGTAACATGGCCAAAAGTCCTAATATATGTGTCATCAATGTGTCAATACCTAAGAAGGGAGAGTAAGATAGAAACAGTATTCGAAGGGATAATGTATAAAAGTTTCTAAAACTAATGAAGGTCACCGAGCCACAAATTTAAGAAGTAGTTTGAATCAAATGAAATTGAATCCATAAAAACCTTCCTATAATATAAACTCCAGATAGCTTCACTTGTAAATACTTCAAAGAAATTACTGAAATAATATCAATCTTACACAAACTCTTCCAGATAAGAGGGTGGAAAAAAGAATACTTCTAAACTCATTTTATGAAGCCAGAATAACCTTGAAACCAAAACCTATGATACTACAAGAAAAGAAAATTAGAGGCCAACCTTGATCATGAATGTAGATTTAAAAAATCCTCGGTTTCAGGGGTGATGGAGTGATTGTTGGGTGTACCACTGAGGATTTTAGGACAATAAAACTATGATGATATAATGAATACATGTCTTTACACACTTGCTAAAACCCACTGAATATACCAAACCTAGAGTGAGCCCCAAGGTAAACTGTACGATGATAAGGATGCATCAATGTAGGTTTGTTGACTGTAACAAAATGTTTTCATCCATGTGGACTCTTAGAATATCATAGACTGGGTGGCTTATAAACAATGGACATTTATTTCTCACAGTTCTAGAGGCTGGGAAGTTCAAGATCTATGTGCCAGCATATTTGGTGTCTGCTGAGTGCCCACTTTCTGGTTCACAAAGGGCAATCTTCTCACTGTGTCCTTAGATGGTAGAAGGGGCAAGGAAGCTCTTAGAAGTCTCTTTTATAAGGGAACTAATCCCATTCAGGAATGCCCCACCCTCATGATCTAACACACGCACACATATACACACACATACCACACACACCCCCGCCAAATGCCTTACCTCCAAATACCATCACATTGGGGGGTAGGATTTCAACATAGAAACTTTGGGGGTAAACAAACATTCAGTCTATAGCACAAAGGTACCACTCTGGTGCTCAATATTGGTAGTGGGGGAGGCTGTGCATGTGCGGGGCCAGAGGTTATGTGAAAATACTGTACTTTCAACTGATTTGGGCTGTGACCTTAAACTGCTCTAAAAATAAAGGCTATTAAAATATCCTCAGCAAAATATAAATTGAATTCAGCTATATTTAAAAATCACAATATATTAACCAAGTAGTGTTTATTCCAAGATCACAAGGATGGTTTGACATTTGAAATATCAATCATAATTCACCCCATTAACAGAATCATGGAAAATAATGTGGTCATCTTAATAGATTAAGAAAAACATTTGATAAAATACTGAACATCAGGAATAGAAAGGAACTCTGTTAATCTCATAGAGTTTCTATAAAACAAACAGTAATAAAATAATACCAGTAATATAATAATAATAATAATAATAATACTGTTACTTAATGATGAATTTGAATTCTTTTCCTCTGATAAACTGAATAAGAAAAAAATACTTTTTATCACCCCTTCTATGCAAGACTGGAGATACATAGCAATAAGTTAAGAAAAAGAAACAAAAGGCATAAGGATTTTTTAAAAAAAGAAGTAAAACTGAAGCTAGTCTCAGATTACATGATTGTGTACATAATAAAATCAACACAAATATGCAGAAAAACTATTAAAATTAATGAGACTTGTGGAAAGTTATTAGAAAGTAGACCATTATACCGACAGTTATATTTCTGTCAAGACCAAACAATTAAAAATGCAAATGTGAACAATACCATTGACCATCGCATGAAAACAAAATTTCTTAAAATAAATCTGAGAAAAGATATGTAAGTCTTTCACATAATAAACCAAAGAGCATCAATGAAATTAAAGACCTAAATAAATGAAGAGATATACTATGATTATGAATTGGAAATCTCGATATTAACATGTCAGCATTTACTATATCCATCTACAAATTCAAAGTGACCCCAAGCAAAATTCTAGGCAGTTTTCTCTGTCTCCCATTGTCTGTGTGTGTCTGTGTGTGTGTGTACATATATGTATGTATATGTACTTACATAGAGAGAGATACAGACATTAACAGGTTAATAATAAAATCTGTATGAAAATAACAAGGCACCAAGAATAGCCAAAGCAAATATGAAAACGAGCACACGATGTACTACTAGATATCAAGATCTGTTATAAATCTGTAGTGATAGAGATAATATGAGAGTAGCACAAATATAGACAAATAGGACAATGAAACAGAATGGAACCATGACAAATAGCCATTTAAACAAATGTAACTTGATTAGCTGGATACACATAAGGAAAAAAGTGAACCTCGAACCCTTCATGCCATACACAAAAAGCAACTCCAGGTAGACTATATGGAAGGTAAAACAATAAAGCTTCTAGAAAATAACATAGAAGAATAACTCCTGACCTTAGAATAGGTAAAATGTCTTAAATAGGGCACAAAAAAATCACTAACCATAAAGAAAATATTAGTTAAAAACCATATCTCTTTATCAAAAGTCACCAGTGAGATAGTGAAAGGCAAATTCCAATCACAAGTTGGAGAAGATTGTTTGCCAATATATAGTCAATAAAGGAGTTGAATCAAAAATGTATGAACAACTCCTACAAATCAACAAGAAAAAGAAAATTAAAATGTGCCAAAGTCTTGGAGAAACACTTCACAAAATAGGATCTTCAAAAGGTCAGTGAAATATGAAAAAGCAACAGGCTTCAAAACAGAGTGGGCAGAGAGATGTATTGTTTTTCCTACCTTGTATAAATCATTACAAGTTTACTTTTTCACAGAACAGTTTTCAATTATTTACTCTTCTGATTTGACTATGATAGTGATCATTGGTAGCCAAGTTTATAAAATGATGCAATCATGAAAGCTGGATATGTAAATTGCTTATATGCAATTCCACCACAAACCCAAAGATAGTCAAATACAAAGTCATTGCCATTCCAAGACTCAGAAGAACACATATTTGGGCAGTGAGTCAGATGTAGGAGATCTGTGAAAGCTTTTGAAGGAAAAAGGGGGTGGCAACTTTCTGAAGACGTTTTGTTTCTGTATGAAGCGTTTCTTCCTCATTTAAATTTTATAATTGTAGTCACCTAAGTAGGAAAGTGTTCAGCCATCAGCATCTATGGTGAACTAAATGAAGAGGGTATCAAAGCATGTACACGTACACTCCCTCTCCTCTTACCACCCACGAATACATATCCATAATACGAAATCCTTGATTTATCAAAGGAGTTCATATATTTCATATCAAGTGAGCATATAAAGAAAAGGGAAATAATTTTTGTTGTGAAATTTTTAACTTTCCTGAGAAACACAGGAGTATATTATTCTCTAATAATATAGTGAACCTATGAGTGTGCATACCAACCAGTTTTATCATTCTACCATATTTATTTCACTTAAGAAATAAAATATTATTGATTTGATTGAGTTTTCCCCAAACTCTACCTAAATCTCATTTTTCTCCTCCACCATCTCTCCAGCCATCCAGCCCCAGAGGTAATTAGCATTACGTGGAGGTTTTCATTTCCATTTGTTTGTTTATTCAGCCTATTTGTTCATCTGCAAAACAAAACTATACATTCTTAGTAATCTTTCAAATTTTTCTGAGTTTGATTTGACTATATTACAAAATAATCTCATCTGGAATGAATCTGTGTTCTAATTGTTGATTTTATTAACATTAGATTTACTTGTGTGTTCCAGAATTTGGACATTTCTATGACAAAAATCATACCGCAGAGCAGTGGGAGAGAGAAGCCATTTAAACAAATGTAATTTGATTAACTGGATACACATAAGGAAAAACGTGACCCTTGAACCCTCTGCCATACACAAAAATCAATTCCAGATAGACTATATTTTTCAGCCTCTTTTTAAAAAAGAGGTTCTTTGTTTTTATTTTTATCCCTTGCTCTCTCTCCTGTGCTCTGTTTGTGGCTGGTGTAATGGTCCTCCAGAGGTTCAATATCTTAATGATTGTCCAGAATCCACAGATGTACTTGAGAATCAAAGATCCTATTCCAGGATGACAAATGGGCAGTTTAATTCAGTCTCTGCTTGCTGGGAAGTTCTGTCTCATTCAGACATCTTGTCCAAAGCTTGCTCTATGTCATCATCCCAGAAAACAACTGATGGCCATTATTACCCACCTCCTCTCATGAGTGAGGAGTAACATGCCATCCCATCTTCAGACACTGAGCTGGCCCTGATTCCACGACTGAAGCAGAGGAATATTGAGTCCATTGCACTGTTAATGTCTGCTTGCACACCTAGCTAGCCTCTGGCTTCAGCCACTCTCACCACACTGCAGATCTATTGCATTTCTCATGAACAGAAATGTTTACTTTTGAGCTCATTTCTAATGCTGTACTTTTTCCCTTTTGTATGACTGCTCATCAGTATGTAATTGGAAAAGAAAGGCTACATCAAAGTATGAGACTGTGATACCTTGAATGTAAGTTACAGAACTTAATTTTTTCTACTCTGATTAACATTGAACTAGAAGATGGTAACTACACTTACCCTGGTGAGCATTTAGTAATATATATAATTCATGGAACACTAAATTGCTCATCTAAAACCAATATAATATTGCATATAAACTATATTTCAAAAATTTAAAAAGATCTTGGGAAAATAAATCACTGTGATATGATGAAAAAGCAGTGACTTAGAAAGCAGAAGATGATAATAATAGCTATGTTATTCAATGTTAAGAACTGTTCCAAGTGCTTTCAATAAATTGCATACATTTCATTGTATTCTCATACTGTTACTATCCTTATGTTCCCCCCACCCAAAAAAAGAAAAGAAGAACTGAGAAGCTAGATATCTTCCCTGATGTCACACAACCAGTGTATGGTAGTTTTGAATCCAGTGAATCTAACTCCAAAGTGAGAATTTAACTACCATACCAGACTCCCTAGTCCCAGCTTTGCCCCCAAGTAGCTCTGTAAACCTGGGAGTGTTGTTTCACCTCTTTGGAACAAACTTTTCTCAACTGTCAAACGAGATGATTACATTCGATGCCCTCTAATCTATTTTTCTAGCCACTGATCCTCCATGGTAAAATGAATTAATAGCTCCAGTTAGCTCCCTATCATAAAGCACCCTCTTCAATTTGTTTTGGAAGCTGAAAGTTTTAGAAAATGTCCAAATTTATTTTGAAACAGTCTTTAATGAGATATAAAACACATCTTTTAAAGAAAATGCCATCATTTGAAAAGCTTTATAAGAAGAGATAAGCAAACTACAAATAAACCATGAGCCCTACAATTATAATATCAAGTGAATGTCAATTCAGTAAGTATGAAATGTCTTAAACATAAATATTAAAACTAAAGGTAGTGCTGTATGAGAAGACTTGAGTTCTGGTCTTTCTTTTGTCTGTAAGCCAAACTTAATGTTTTGGACCCCAGTTTTCTTGCTTTTAAAATGAGAAAGTTGGATTTTAACGTCCCTTCTGTTTCTTACATTCTCTTAGACAACAAGTGAGAATTTACTAAAGTAGTTTGGTGAAAGTATGATTTGAATTGACTAAAAATATTTGAAAAGCAAAAGCTTCTTTTACCCCATGACTGGTATAAAAATCTCTGGGTCAAGTTAGTTTCCTAAATTATCTGTCATAGGAAGAATATGTCTGTGGCATTTAGTTAAGAGCTTGGGCCCTGGTCAGATTGCCTGAGTTAGTTTCTTTCTAAAGAGTTACTTAAGCCTCATGGTCCTAACTTCACTGTATGATGATAATAGCAATTCCTACTTATTGTGATGATTAAATGAGAGAACTAAACTGCTTATGCCTAGCACATAGATGTTTGAATTTTTTATTAATAGCAGTAATTGGAGTAGTTTATGGTATTTGCACAGTCTGCATTCATTCTAAGATAACTATTAAAAACATATCCACATTATCATGAGTAATTCAGCTGCCCAAAGACACAGGGACATGATCAGGTGGAAGTGACTGAAATCTCTCTGATACTAAAATCGCATACTCCATGTCTATCTGTATTAGTTTGTAGTGTGAAAAGAGTAATGATTTAATAGGCATTCAGTACTGTTTGATACTTTATACATCAGCAAAGCAGAAATGGTTCCTGTCTTCACAGCAAAGAATAATATCTAAAATCCATGTACAAATGGGGAAAGAAGAAGATGTAGCAAATGAGGTCTCAGCCTGCTGGTCGCACAACTTCCTGCATTTGTCAGCAAAAGAAACTAGAGTCACTGTTTCTTCAAAAGTCCCTGGAATTGTCTTAACACAGGGAGACTATACATAAAATATTTTTAACAAAAACCATTTTTCTATCCTTTTGATTGACATGAAGGAAACTAAATTGAACTGTAGTAAATGAACTAATAGAGGGTGAAGAGAAATATTAGAATGGAAGATTCATTTTATGAACACTGTCTAATTTTAATAAGTGTATTCTTTACATCATAGGTAGAATTTTGTGTAAAACCAGATTTATTTTCTCATAAAATAAAAAACAGAGGAAAAAGAAAGAAACTGAACCACTGACCGGTCTGAGTTGAAGGCCTCTTGCAACTGGTGTATAATCTATTTGAACTCCTTTTTGGGCCATGGCAACATAAAATTCATAACATCTGGCATTTAACTTAAAACATTTCATCTGACTTAATTCAAAAAATTCACTTGAAGAAATTACAAAAATCCTTCTTTTAGTTTATGATAGGTATGAACCCATTTCAAAGAGATTCAATAGGAATTGATGCTGGAAACTACCTAGAAGTTGCAAACTGCTATAATTATCTTTGTATATACACATCATTAAACTAAAACGGATGTCAATAAATCAGCATAAAAATATCTAAACCATTCGGAGAATATTTCTATGAAACAATAGAAAAAAATTCCCTCTCTTTCAACACTAGTAATTTGACTATAATTTTCATTTTATCTGTATATATGAAATCTATATCTATATATGTATATATATATAAATGCACTTTAGGTCATAGCATTTTACTCTAAGGAAAATATAAGCAGGGTTGTTTAAAAACCAGAAATATTTCAGTATGATTGGAACTGAAATTAACATATCATACTACCAAATGCCCTCAATATACTTAAAATCCCAACTATTCTGAAGCTATGTTTCGAACAGTCATTCTTAATAACATTCAGAATCTTTTGGCTCTGTCCATAGAGGTATCGCAGTGCCAGAAAAAAAATAAAATGTTCAGTTCCTCATTCTGATTGCCATTTTTAATGTCATTTGCCCTGTGCATCCCGAGTTCACCTTGTCAGAGAGTACTGCTTCCCCAAGGCTGCCCCAGGGTCCTGCTGACGGATTGCTCTAATTGCAGTCGGCGCTGTAAACAAAGCAGCTACTCCATGCTCCGCGAGCACACGGAAATAGGCGCCAGCATCTGGTGTTCCCACAGGCTTCCCCTACAAGGAGATTCATTTAAAGTGTCACCTGCTAAAATGTCTCATAATTCATTGACAGTTCAACACTTACACATTTAACAAAGCTATATTAATAAAATGGGGTTCTCAACATATCTTAGTTTTAAAGCAGCCCCATGTTCTCTCATAAATAAAACAAACCAAATGCCAAAGCATCAGAGAGGACATTTGCTCCATTACATCACCCTAAAAGCTTTTCAAATTGCAATTTTTCTTACGTTTTGAAAGATAAAGGACAGCAAAAATACAGTATATTCAGATTAATAACGTAAAACAGTCTTCTATTTTCCAAGAGATTAAATATATTGTTTTGTGTGGTAGACTACATGAAAAATACAGTTGCTATGAATTTCTATTTTTTCATGACCACTATTAAAGGTAAAAAGATCAATTCTCAAAATATTTAAGAAGAGAGAAAAATCTGGAAAGCCAGTGATTTCCGAGCAATAACCTTTTCAATTAAATGTCTCACTCCAAGGAAAGCAGCTATGAATTAAAATAAAATCCAGTAAGATATCCCAAAATGCATGGTTTCAACAGCCTCAAAACATTGTGCATGTTCAGTGGAAAATCCACACATAAAAATCTAACACGTTTAGAGACTATACTGTACAAAAGGACATAAAGCATTTTTAATTGATATCTCCAAAAGTGACATAAATAAATCAGTAATCTACCAAAATTTGAGGCATCCCATAAAATCTAGCTTTACGCCACCACATCCCCTAATTCCTCAGCCATTCTTATCACTGTTACTTCCTCCTTTGTTTCTAAGGCAAGGTGCCTGGAATGCTGTTAATATATGTTATTGAAATTATATGTGTATTTCAGAGTCAAATCCTTTTGGAAAGGGCTGGTCTTAAACAAAGGAAAACAGGTTTCTTATTTTGGACCATTTCTTGAAGACTTAAAAGTGCTTAAAGTACATCAGGAATTTCCAAACAGATAAGTAACTGTATGTAATATTTCCTAAACTCTTGTGTCCACATGTCCCATGGATCTTACATTCTGGAATATTCACTTGGGAAAACACCAAATTAAGGTAAAAAGAAGAAAGAATTTGCTAGTGGCAAATGTAGAGATCTCCACAAACAGAAAGCAATAAGTAAGTAAATGATAATATGATGCCGACCTCAGCTGTCCAATAATTTAGATTCACTATCTACTTATAAATGGATCTTTGAAGGGCACTATTTAGTTTTTACTTTTATTTTTTTAATGATTGCCTATAGTATTCTTTAATGTATTTTTTTAAATATTTCATTGCTTTTTCTCTTGTTCTTTTAATGCCAGGATTTGTCACAAATAGAAATTAATTTTTATTATCACAACTATCCCGGAACACTTGATCTCAATTTATTTCATTCGAACCACCTCATACAGGTCAACAACACTAACATAGCACAAAAAGCTACCAGATATCTGACAACTTTGGCACAGAATTTAACTCACAATTTTGAAAGTTTAAGCACATCAGTCTAAAATGATTCTGCAACTTTATTATTTCTAACCAAGTGAGGTAAGCATTTGACTTTCCCTTCGATCTGTCTTAGGCACTGATCAGTCCCTAGTAGATGAGATTGTGACTTGGGAAATGACCTCATGCACATAGAAATGATTCATCAACTGACGTGATGCAGTTGACTTGTCCTGTCTACACTGTCATTTTTCTTGTCTGAATAAAAATAAATCACTTTTCCAGTATTTCCCCAATAAACTCAAAGCACTAAGATAATATTTTTAAGTAGTTTGACCTCCACTGAAGAAAGATATTTTATAACCATTTGGAGTTGAATCCCACTATAGCGCCAGCATCATAGGACAATGCTAACACACTCCCCAAAGGGTGACATTAATGTGATGATGGAAATGCTATGCCAGAATGACTGCCTATAGAGATGACATAGCTGACGTATTTTACAGTGCCTTTAATTAATTTTGTGTAATGATAACAATAAAAGTTGAAGTACTAGAAATACTAATTAAAACTGTACCCTACTTTTTGTAAATATTTATAAAACTTATAAAGTATGAATAATATAATTACTAATGCAATTCTGACTCTGCACCAAACAAATTTCCATCAGTATTATATTTACTGAGCATAAAAATCATAACATAACAGTTCTATTAGGACACTCTGTGAAATGACACCAACTCTCACAATGTCCCTTTGTAAGGTAGTTCGACTCACAAAGGTTCAGTGGCTTTGCATTTTATCGCCCATTCTAACAAGATCATCCAATGCTATGAAGATGCTGTTTTACTATTTAAGAATTACATTAATATTAATACATTTTTAAAATTTTCTTAAGAACTTCTACTTGATATCAAATCTTAATTAAAACCTAAGCTATGAGAGGTCCAAGAAATCACCATTCCTCAAAACAGCCTGCTGAACAGCAAAGTTCTGAATGATGTAAATGCTTCAGGTAACAAAGCACAGAACCAGGTCTTTCATCAGAAACCATTGTTCACGTAAAAAAAGGTCATAAAATTATGCAGTGCCACTATACACATTCCTTTAACAAAGAAGGACTGAGTATCTACTATGGGCTAGACACCAAATTCTGGAAATAATTTTGTGAAGAAGCCTGATTAGGTCCTGCAACTTACATTCTACTAATTATGGGTGTGTATGTTTATATGTGTGGTAACATTAAAAATTACATAGGTGCTACAAAATTACATAGGTGCCTTTTGTGTCTCATAAAGGGAAGGAATGCAGTAATAAACATAGGACCCATATATTCTCAGCACCTCTCACTACTAGGAGCTTCAGAAAACTATAGCAAAATCTGTTTTTTCCACTATGAAGTCCAAATAAAAGCGACTCAGTGGTTTAATGATTTTATGAAACACGCCTCCCCTGCCCTCCTGCACATACACAGGCTAGGGTGTACATACGCACACATGCATGCACACATAGGTAATATAATCCCTTTACGATGCATTTTAAAAGCAACCAGTAATACACTAACCATGCTGAGCTGCCTGGAGAAAATGACACTGATTCCAGAACTTGCATATTCATTAAGAGGCAAGAGCCCAAACATTATCAATTTAAAACTAAGAGGACTCTAAGATTGGAGGGATTTTTAACAAACAACATACACACCAACAATGCAGCTCAAAGGAAACAGTAACTTATAAACTCTTAACTCAAATCAGTGTCATTACCATTTGCTTTTATTCCCCTGTTCCAAACTAGTCTAGTGTTGATTGTTGCCCAGAAAACAAGGCAGAAAGCAATCCCTACACTGGTGAGCAGAGATTCTAAGCTTTCCGCTACTATAAATCATGAATTTTTAACATCAGAGATTTATAAAATGTCAACTGCTAATGTTCATAATGTGGTTAATGATGGTACAAAGCACAGAAACCAAGACAATTAAATACCTTAAAGTTAATTTGCACATATAATTTTCTTCCACTTATGATTCAGTGTGTTAATATTCATGTCTGCAAATATTAAGTCCTGAGTTAGAAAACCAGGAGATATCTCAACTTTCCACATAATTCCTAAGATTAAGTTTTCAACATACTAAAAGTAGTGAAATACAGCAACTAAGAAAACAAAGGTACACTTAAACACTAGAGTTCAATCTTTGAGCAAAAAAATATTTTGCTTTATTATTAATCTTACGATTTCGCTCAAATCCAAGGCTTAGTGTCAAGAATACTTATAGTTTCTGAAAGTTTGACATAAAAATTTTGACTCAACTGTAGCTTTTGCCTCTTTTTGTGGCAGGATCAGAAATACACCTGGCCTTTTTTTGAACACTACTTCTGAGAATATCACCGAAGACATGTTTCTTCTACAGTTTGAAGATAAACGAAGCAACGCCTCTTATGAACTAGTTCTGAATTGCATTCCAGGGGAGAGGCACAGCAGCACTGGCTTCTTTATTGTGGAAGAGGGCTGCAACTAGCAAAAGCATTTGTTGAGTCACTACTATATGCCTCATACCTCGTTCAAGGGATGAGAGTTTGGGCGTGCAACATCTAAACTTGAGACTTGTTAAAACAAAGCTATTCCCCAAAATACACTGTTTAGTGAAAAAGGCAAAATGCAGAATAGTGTGCATACCATTTGTACATTGTGGTTTGTATTTAAAAAAGGGAAATATATTGCTTATACATGAATGAACTATTGGTCACATAAGATTGACTCTTCCAAGTTAGAGAAATCAGACACGGGAAATAGGGGGCAGACAGTAGGATTTGCACTCTTCACTTCTGTGTGTGTTTTGAAATATGAACCAAATGTATAACTTCTTATAAAATGGGCTTTTACTCCCAAAACCCAGTTTCTCAATAAATCACATTATCTTGCAAACTTTTAAAAACATTACCTTTGCTTTAAAGATAGATGGCGAAATTGCCCTATGCTTTAAGACCCTCAGACTCAGGATTTTGTGTTACTGTAGCAGACTCTCTCAAGGAGTGCAGTCTGTTAACTAAGAATTTACCTTGCCTGACTTTTTATTTGCTAGAGATTTCCCATCATGCCCTGGGCCTCACCTTTGAGAACATGCTCCCGTCTTGCTTTCCTTCATCTTATCCACACCATCATCTAAGTTCACTCCGACCTAGTCACTATTAAGCCTAACTGCACATTAGAACTTCTTGGGATGCTTTTCAAAAGTGCCAATGTCTGGTCCCCACTCCCAGAGATTCAGACCTAACTGGCTGAGCTGGGGCTGGGCATTGCCACCTCTCCAGTGTCCCCTAAGTGGCTGTAATCTGCAGGTAGGGTGCAGATCAGTAAATCTGAGAACCAATGCCTAGTTCTTAGACTAAGCATGACCCAAAGTTAGGCCATTTTCCCATGCCCACCGGTCTTGTTACCCTAGTGTATGAGCCTAGAACTTAACACTAATCTTTACTGTTTTTTTACACCTGTTATAAATAAATGCACCAATCCATGAATTAATAAAATAATATACTGATAATTGAATCTGATTATAAGGGGTCAGATACTGAGAGTAAGACTGGGGAGAAGTGCCTCACTGCTCCAAATGCTTTATGCCTTCCTGGATGCATATATCATGATGTACACAGGACCTAGCATCCCGAGTACAACTGCCCTTTCTTCAAAAGGAGAGGATTAGCCCTGGCTCAGCAGCTCTTACAATATTGCCCAGAGACCTTTGATAACCACATTTTAGTTTGGGGTTTTAGTTTGGTTGTATAACTTCCTGAAAGGATTATATCTCAGTCTTTTATATGAAGGGTTCCTGACCTGAACTTCGGGAGAGTTCATGAATATTCCAAAAAAAGTTTTTTAATATGTGTGGGGTGAATGGCAGGATTTCCAGACTCTCCTACTTAGCCTTAGTTCATTTATATTATCGATAGGTGTTTACCACTGCACAGCCTCCCAATGAGCTTGGGCAAGGGATGGAGAGAAAACGGCCATTATCTCCTCCCCTCCATTCCTGGTACGTAATTGGTCTGGCATGTGCCAGTCACCAAGGACCCACCCATAGAGTCCCTCAGGAAGGGGTGTGCACAGGAGGCAGAGAGCACATGAGGTGGCAGAGTGCCAGCAGTGGCCAGAGGAGACGGTGGGGGCTGGGCCTGGCTTGCACACTCAAGTAACTGCAAGAAATAAAAGCCTTTCTCCCAACTTGCCTTTTCCTTTGACTCATTTCAGCTTCACTGGTTTCATAGGAACTCCTTTCCCCCCAGAGCTGCAATGTATGTTTATTTTCATAGAGAAAGAAGTCAGAGGCTTTTCTCAGATTCTGAAAAGAATTCCAAAAAGGTTTCTAGGTATTTGAGTTTCCCCAAACATGGAAAATCCTTAAAGATTTTCTGTTTCACTCTGAGAAACAGCTTGGATGATGCTAGAGTGCAGATGGACAGGCAACTACCATGACATCTGCACATTTCCTTCTCCACAGGATGCCCACCTCCCCTTAGTACCACGCTTTAATCGCTCCTATTGGAGGGCTACAAATAGTTTCAAAAAACAAATTTAGTGGCCAGTCTCAGGTTCCTAGTCAACCTTTTTTTCCCTTCTATTACTTTGATTACAATATGCCATTTTTGTAAATCAAAACCAGTTGAATATCAGCAATTTCACATGTTCAAATTAATACTTTCTACAAATGTGCTATTTTGGCAATCCCTCCTCACCATCTCCTGTGGCAAATAACACAGAACTACAGTTCCTCAGGCTTGAATCTCCCCTTCCTTCTGTTAAGGATGTGTTCCAGTTTCCAGGAGTGAGAAGGTAAGATGTCTCCAAGGCTAAAATTTCCCAGATCTTTTTCTACATATTTACATATATTAAAGATGTGTGTTTATATAAATTCTATCTAGATTGAACCATTTTGAACAAACTTTCAGCTATAATATGGTAAAGTCTAAGGACCTAATGATGTATAACATGATGACTATAGTGGATAACACTGTATTTTATCATTGAAATTGGCTAAGAGGGTAGAACTTAAATGTTTGTACCAAAAAAAGAAAAAAGAAAAATATGTGAGGTGATGGGTGTGTTAGTTAACTGGACTGAAGGAATCCCTTCACAATGTGTATGTATATCAAATCATCATGATGTACATTTTAAATATCCTACAATTTTATTTGTCAATTATACTCTAATACAGCAAAAAATATAAATTAAAAAAATCAGTGAATCCCTTTTGGTTTGGTTTTTCCCCCAGCCTTCTCCCAGCTCTGGAAGTTGACTGTATCGGACCCTGTGACGAGGCCACCCCCAGTGAATAAGCCATCGCCTTCACCTGGGTCATCCACCCATCCCGTGGAAGAGATGCTCACCTCTAGAAGTATTAATGCCAAGTAAACGAAGCAGAGCGCTGGAATTGGTACCCGCAGACCCAGTACTGAGCTGATTAGGGACTCTGACGCATTTAGCACTCTCAGCGTCCCAGAGAGCATTTATCACTCATTCATCACTAGAGAAGCTGGCAGCCCATGGCTTCTAGCTGGACTGCTTTCACCTCTGAATTTCTCCATGCTGAGGCACAATTACTCTGCTCTCTGGTACTAGAGGGACAAATTAAGGTTTTCTTTACTCATAGTGAGTAGTGAGACTGCTGTGAGCAGAGAAACCTAACGGCTTCTTGCTTTATTACACATACAGATTTCTTCCAAGAAAGTCAAGTGTGGCTGTTCCATATGAATGCTGTAATTCAACCAGAGATTATACAAAGACCGGTTCCTCCACACCATCCAATAATCTACCTAAAACAACCTTTCAACATGCTCATATTTTCCCATTAAAGAAAACAAAACAAACACAAATACCTTCCTATGAAATTGCTCTCATAAAAGTGACTAATGACACTCTGGTCAACAAAATTGCCTTCAGTTATTGTCCTACCAGATGTTTCTCTGTTGCACTTGGCATGGCTGATCCCCCATCTTCTGGAAAACCTCTCTTCCCCTGGTTTTCAGGACACTTTGCTTTAATGATTCTCCCACCGCTTCTCCAGTCTCTCATTCTCCAGTTACACAGCTTCCCTTTCTCAGTACTCTGATCACCTTAGGGACTTCAATGATGAACCCTTCTACACCTCTAACTGTGAAAGTCTTTCCGAGTTCAAACTTGGTTTCTCAATATCCTAACAAATGTCTGAGTAGCACCTTTAAATTCAACATCACCGAAGCTAAAATTACTGTTTCTCCCTCCACAGTAGCTATTGTTCCTACTGTGGTACTTCAGCTGATAACTGTCATTATTTCAGTTGTCCTAGCTGAAAACATCAGAGCTATTTCCAACTTCCTCTGTACCTCTCCCTCACAATATCCACCTGACAACCTGTATCCTGCCTTCTCCTTAATGTTCAGATCACTGAGAGGCTGTTTCTGGCCAGGAAGCTACACTTGTCAACAGTTTCTCAGTGTTTGCTTCTAAAGTATGACTTCGGAGCCAGAGAACCTGCTTTCAAACCCAGGTCCATCACTTTTGTGCCATGGGTGAAGTTACTCAATGTCTCTGATTCTAAGTTCCTACAGTTGTGAATAGGGAATCCAATATTTGCTCCATGGATTTGTAGATAGAAGTAATTAAAACCATGTATATAAAGGACTTGTAAGAGTTCCTATCACCACAGCCCTTAAACCACAGTAGCTATATTATCCATTATTATTACTTGTGTGCCTCATCCACAAAGATTTCCTTGTCTACTCTAGTCCTAAACTCCCCTTAAGGGACTAGTAGGCAGATTTTTGAGCCAGGGTGAAATCCAAACCCTGCCATTTGTGCATTATATTACCTAAGGCTACTTCTTTATTTCTTTGATCCTTATTTAGTTCCATCATCAGAAAATTACTTCAAAATAGATGCAAGAAATAAGTGTAGAGTATTTAGCATAGGCAATGGCTCAATAGGGTTGCTGAAAAAATTAATACTTCTACACAGTGTAAGAAATTACTTAGGTAGTATCTTGATTTGCTTGCTTTCCCTCCTTTACATTGATATTAATTCCTTGGCTATATTGTCAGATCTTTCAGTACTCAGGGAGTATATCTGATACTTATTCTGTTTCCCTGCCAACTCCTAGCGAGATGCTGAGCTCACCACAGGCACCAAGAAATGCTGTTGATGGAGCCACAATGACAGCCACGCTTACTTGCTCCAACATAAAACAGAGGTGCACAGAGAAAAAGAGCCCTCAAAAACAAATACTTTTGAACAACTAGTCATGTGAGAAATCTAAAATATGCTGGCATCCCCTTCACCATCTTTTCCAGTCTAGAAGATCATATTACACAGCCTGGATCAGGTAACAACTTAGTCATCATTTTTCTCATTCTACACATGCATAAAAGCATACTGCTGATATACTAGACTAAAAAACAAAGAAATCAATTTCTATTACATGAGGGGAAAAAAGACTGTGTTCCTATGGAGCACGCCAGTCAGCGGCCTCACGGCTGTTAGCAGAAGGAAGTGACAGGTGCCTGCACATGGAAGACGCAAATCTCTGTCCTTGAAAAGGAATAATCGAAGTGGAGGAAAGTTAACATAGGTGAAAAGGCAAAATTCTTGCAAAGAGAAGATAACTGTATACATGCAAGTCACAATAACACTGTTAAAAGGAAGCCTGAGAGTGGCTAAGAACTCAGAAGGTCCTCGTGTAGAAAATACATTCTAGGAAGTCATGGAGATCACGGAGCCAGTGCAGAACACAGGCAGATGACAAGCACAGTGAAGATACACAGGGGAGGATTTAACACGAGTGCTCAATACAAAAAATAACTCTGAGGTAGTTTCAAGTAATATCCTCAATATTCTCAAACATGACGCTTTCATACTTGGAAATGGCTTAAAGATTTGATCCACATATGTAAAGTACTAATAATTTCTTATGTTTTACACATGTACATGCTGTCATATTATGCTATATATACATACATAGATATCTTGATATTTCCTTGAAGCTTTCAAACCAATTTCACATTCTTTATCTTATTTGATTCCATACAAATAAAGGAGACTATAGAGCTCATTTTCACACTGATTGTTCTATAAAGAAAACACAGGGGCATCTAAATGCTTCCTTCCTCCTGTGAATTCAGGAAAAGAGTATTCAGTAAGGTCATCAAGTGGAATATACTTAAGTTTTCAAAGATACATACAGTTTATAAACTAGCAATGATAAAGCCTATCAACAAATAGAAGTGAAAGGTTACAGAAATTTGGAAAATGGTGAACTATGAAATGTACTATATTATTCATAGACGGAAGGCTTCAAGGCCACCCTTATTTCACTCACAAGTTCTACTCTGAAAGGACACAGTTTTGAGGAGGAAGCCCACTGGGTTCTTTGCCACATTTGCTCCTTCCTCAAAGCTGACAGCCACAGAACCAATACACCCCCATCTGGTTCCTTTGCCTGGTGCTGGAAAGGGGACTTAATGGGCTCCAAAGGGGGGCTGCCTTAGGCTCTGATGACTGCGTCAGAGCTGGGGGACCAACTTTAGAAGAAGAAATGTGGAGTCTCTGAAAATTCAGGCATAAGGACTGGATTGTATGGCAATGAGTGGTTGAAGTCTATTTTGCAGAATTTTATTTTGAGAAAGAATAAATTCATGTTTTCAAATATTAACAGTAGCCTTATTATATCCAGCATTTGTGATACTATTATATCCTGGCAACTAGTCTAAGGGTTTTGCATGGGTCAACGAAGTTGATGCCATGTAAGAAAGATACTATTAATACTGACACAGATGAGAAAACTGAGGCTGAGAGCAGTTAAGTCACTTTTCTGTGGCCAAACAATTCATATGTATTAGTTTTAGGAATCATACTATGGAAGTCTTGACTGCTATGCTTCCTCTCAAACATTAAAATTCTTCACTAATTTAGAATGAAGCCTTTTTCAGTAAATGCATCTGGAAAGTCAGCATCACTCACTGTGGACAGAAATGGGGTGTGCTTGTGATGACTCTGTGACAGACTAATTTGGGTTATTGAAGCTGCTCCTGGGCTCCACTCTGGAGAGTGATCTGGGACATATAGTTGTTAGTATTTTTTTTCTTTGTTTCATTGGGGGAGGGCAGTGTGTGGGGGGTTTGTTTTTATTTAGTCATGTTTTAAAAAATTTATTAACCATTGGACAGCCCTTCAGGGGAGGAGGGTGGATTGATTCCACATTCCACTTCCCAGGTGTAGTTTAGGAAACATGGTCCCCATCTGGTCCTCTTAGGAAGGAGTATAGTAAATGCCTGATTTAATAACATACACCTTTTGAAAGTTGCCTTTTCTCTCTACTGAGTAGGTCCAGTATTTGATGGAACTCATGAAAGTGGGTGGAACCTGTCTTGCTTCTCCTCTTTTCTAAGATGCACAATACATGTGACTGTGACTTTCAAGGAAATGTGTTAGTCATATGCTGATTTTTTTTAGTTAATTTCTGACTTCTTTCACTGATAAATGAAGAAAAGTATTGCACCTTTTGAAATACAACAAATGGATTGACTACATAATTAAAAAACAATTTTTCCCCTGTCAGTCATTGTCTCATATGCTTAGTATAGATGTGCAGCTTAATGGTGTATGATGTGGTGTTCGTAGAACACAGCTGAAGACCTGATACACAGAGGAAATAGGGGTGGAGCTAGAAGACAGATGTTTATGAAATGATTCACATCCTCTTTCAAGTTATGTGGAAGGAGACCTGCTTCACTAAGGAGGTGATGGTGGGGTTGGGGTGGGGAGAACCCTCAACAACATAGGGTCCAGTCAAGAGAATCCCCTTATTTCTGTTTTGCATGTGAGGAACCCTAGAGCTGCCGAATGAGTCTCTCCAGTTTAATAAAAATCATGGAGAGAGTCTTAGGAAGACTCTTCGTAAGTGTTGATAGGGATTTTATCAGCTCATTTTGGTCGCAGTTTCCAATTTTTAAAAATGTTTAGGTAATCTTCTCCACCTTCCCCAAATCCTAATTCTTACAGATTCATTAGTTGTTGAACCAATGTTTTCTCATGTTTCAATGCTTTGTATATGTATTCTTTTCAGATGTATTAAATGAAAATCCCTTCACACACACACACACACACACACACACACACACACACAAATACAGTCTTGTTAACCATAGTCACATTGTTGTACATTAGATCTCTGGAAATTATCCCTCTTGAATAACTGAAAATTTATACCCCTTGGCCAACATCTTTCCACCCAATAGCAAAAAAATATGTTCTTCTCAAGCACTTAAGAAACAATAGCCAGGATAGATCACATGATAGGTCACAAAACAAGCCTTAACAAATTTAAGAAAACAGAAATAATTCCAAGTATCTTTTCTGACCACAACAGAATGAAACTAGAAATAAATAATAGTAAGAAAACAAAAATTCACAAGTACATGGAAACTAAACAGCATATTCTTAAACAACCATTGAATATATGAGAAAATCAAAAGAGAATTTAAAAAGTTTTTTGAGACAAATGAAAATACAACATACCAAAACTTAAGGGCTGCAACAAAAGTAATTACAGCAGTAAATGTTGATATTAAAAAATAGAAAGATCTAAAATAAAACAAACTAATTTTATACCTCAAAGAACTAGAAAGAGAACAAAGCCCAAAGTTAGCAGAAGGAAGGAAATAATAAAGACTAGAATAGAAATAAATCAAATAGAGAAAAATAATAGAAAAAATAGAAACAGAGGGTTGTTTTTTGAGAAAATAAAATCAATAGAACTTTAGCTAGACTAACTAGGATGAAAAAAAGACCCAAATAAATAAAATCAGAAATGAAAGAGGAGCAGTATAATGGATGGATCAGAAATAAACAGGATCATAGGGGACTATTGGGGGGGGATGTTTCTCAAGTACAGTGATTTCTTGCCGAGCCACACCCCTGTGGGGGCCTCGGTTCCACTATGTTATGCTCAATGGAAGTGTGTGTAGAAGATACACATTTGTACATTAGGAGGAAAAGGGTCCAGAAGGATTTGTTTGCCCTTGAGAAGGATCAGGTTTTGATTCTGCAGATGACAGGCTCTTTGAAAAGGGAGCAAATACGAAATAGAAGAGAGGCCAGAAAACATATCTGAGTAGGAGTCCTGCCTCTCTCCGAGGCCTTCGTCGACCCCACCCCCAGTACTAACGAGTGGGAGCATAAACCCAGGCCCCTGGTGTGGCCTCCGCTGGGTCTCGGTGCTCCCTGGCAGGAATGGAGGTCTTGGCTGCCCAGTTAAACCTCCCTGATAGCACCCGTTTGGGAGGAGGGAGGGTTATAGCTCCTCCTTACAGCCTGACAAATGTGTGAGTCTAAGCTGTCCACTCAGCCTCTGCTGGTGGGGGTGCAATCGTGGGTTGTTCTGTGGTGTTTGTCTTAAGCAGAGCCGTCTTCAAGCCTTACATCTTGCTTAGGCTGCCCTTTCCTACCCTCTTGGCTTGAGAGATCAGAAATTTATAGGGGGTGGGGAGCTTTTTGGTCTGTAGCTGTCGGCATTTCTAGGTTGTCAGCTCCTTCAGCAACAAATCTAGGATACATCAGGGAAAAATAAAACCCAGGGCCTTAACAACCATGCTGTTACTTGAGTTCCAAGGTCCATTGGGAAAAGCCAGTTTTCCTTTTTCTCTGTACCTTTTAATCTTAAGTTTGTTTTAGACATAATACCTTTGAGTTCTACTTTGAGGAAGAAATAAAGTATGTCATCTATCTTCCCAAACAGAACTCAACCCTTTGAAGGATTTTAAGCAATAAAGTTCTATATTAGCCTTTGCATTTTAGAGAGCGAACTGTATGTGTGAAGGGCTCAGAAATTAGAGTGAGGGTGGGGAGGGTCTGGAAGCACATCTAAGGCAGGACCATCTGCCACAATCTGCTCTACACTCATTATCTGGTGGTAGTCCATAATACATAAATGGAAAACACAGGCAGAAATCAGATCAGAAGCCAAACACAGACTATATACCAGTCAACAACACAGTTGTGCATACCAGCTGGGTATCAGCCTTGAATATACAGCAGGAAGCAAGGAAAAGAGAGAACACTTTTGATAGGTACTAAAATGGAAATTCAACAGAATGCAAGGACCAATAGGGTGTGATATGTGAGGATAATGAAGTTGGAATCACTCCCCAGTTCTTGGTTTGGATGACTGAGTGGCAGGCAACACTGAGAACACTGCAGAGCACCTGGGGAGGAAGTGTGCTGCAGGAAAGGGTGGAGACAGTTCAGTTCACGTTATCTTGCAAGTAAGATGTGTATGAGGCCAACCAACAATCAGATGGTGCTCAGCACAAAGGGCAGATATTGAAAGGAAGAGCTAGGAGCCTTGGTTTAATTAATAACACTCAAATCCAACTGCATAGACATTATTCAGGAAAGACAAGCAGAATGAGAAAGAAGCCTAGGAGTAAGACCCTATCAAACCCCAATGTTTAGGACCAGAGTAAGAGATACCAGGGAGAGGGAAAGGATGACAAGCTATCAGAGAGGTAGGAAGAAAACATAGGTGTAGAATTTAATTCAATTCCATAAGCATTTATTGAGTGCTTAGTGTGTTCTATGCACTGTGCTGAGACTGGCTTTTGAGGATCTGACACTCTAACTGGATAGAAACAGACAATTCCAGCGCAGCGTGGTCAGCTCGCTGATAGACATGTGCGCAGGGACCAAGGGCGCCATGGAAGGGGGCGCTGAACACAGCCAGAGACTGTGAGAGGAGACTTTCAAGAGATGATAACATCTAAGCAGAGTCTCCAAGGATAGTAGGAATTAACCAGGAGAGGAAAGACAGAGGGAAAGTCTTGCCAGAAACAGCCTGAACAGAGGCAAAAGGGCAGGGAGCTCAAGAGAAGAGAATTACTTGCAGAAAACAGTCAGCAGGGTTGATGTCACAGAGCAAATAAAAATAAAATCAATTTGAAGAAGGCCCTTTGACTTTGTCCCTTGTGAAGTCACTGTTGACCTCTGCTACTGCAGCATCTCTGAAGCAATGTGGACAGAAATCAGACAACAGTGGGATAAAGAGTAACTGGGAGAATATCAAGTTCAGACCACATGCATTGGGTATTTTTTCAAAGAGCTTAGTGGAGAAGAAAGTAAAAATGGACAGCTAGAAGCAGGCAAATGTCTAAAAGGCTTTGTTTTGTGATCAGAAAGAACTGTGGATGTTTACAAATTATAGGAAGGAAACCAGAGTGCAGAGAAGAGATTTTAAAATGTAGCTTACTTCATTCACTCACTGGCACAACAAATATTTATAGAGCGTCTACACTCTTCTTGCGTACATCATTCCAAGATAAAAACAAATAACTGAGGCCCTTTTGCAGGTTAGAATCATGTTTTAAATAAACTTGAGAAATCATAAAATGCCAATGGTAAATGTACAAAATAGTATGCACTTCAATTCCAAAGGCAGCCTAATATTTATAAATACTTAGAATGGCAACTTCGGTTCTGCATACTTATGTTACCAATATCAAAATTCATTGTAAGTATTTAGTCACAGCTTATTTTTTTTTTACTTCAAGGGAAATGGTTATTTTAATAAAAATATTTGCTCTATTATAAGGACTTTGGTATAATACTTTTTAGGAACCTATTATGGATAGACATCAAGCTTGTTAGTATAATTTTTTCAGAGCACAAGTTTTACTGGCTTTGTTCTACACAATTTAAATAAGTGGCTATTGTTTTCCTTATATTCCTTTCTTTTTTGAAATCATATTCTTAACTGGAAGATGATATACATGTGTCACCTGTCCCCATCCAAATTTTTCTGTCCCCACTTGGAACTACTACTCAAAAAGTTTCAGTAAGGTACATGCTATTGCCAGTAGTATTGATTTTATTCTATTACCTCATATAAAACAGTTGTGTTCCCATGTAGAAGAGGTCCATAACAGATATAGGAATGTCCGACAACCCAGCCTAAGTCAGAAGCTGCCCACCATACCTAAAAATACAAGAAGACATTGAAATACACATATCTGAATCAGAGGAATGTCACGTAATGTGAATTTATAACCATGCTTACCTCTCCAGGTTTAAGTCCATATACAGAGGACATTGTCCAGTTTAGCATTACAGCATATCCCCCAGTGGGTCTAACCACACCCTAAAAGGGAGAAAGAATGAATCAATAAACAATGTGCTAAAAGATCCTCTGTATTCATACTGCCCACCTAAAAAACTCTTATTGAAAGTATTTTATATTCCATAGGCTGCAAATTACTTTGGCTTTCATATAATTGTGTTTGAATCATTATTTCTTTGGCTCCTCCAAGAATAAACACAGAATGATTAGTTCACATCAGTCCATTTGTAGAATCCATTCTCACAGATGATTTTTGACCTTCTAAAGAAAACCCGATTTCACAGAATCACATGCAGTAAAATGTTCTTCCCAGTGGTAACCTGAAATGATATTATGTTTTCAGACATATTTCTGAAACAAAAATGGAAATTCTCAAACTTAAGTCACAGAAAGGTCAAAGGTAACTGTGTATATACTAACATAAGGATGTGTATTCTTTAATTTCCTTAAATTATAATAAGTTTCTAAGAGGTAACAAAGTCATATTCTAACTGGAGCCTTATTACAAATCTACACAGGGAATCATGCTAACACAGTGTTAGAGATGAGCAATTCTTTAATGAAGAACTCTGGAATTCTGAGGAATCAGTCCTGAAAAGTAGGATCAAAGACCTACAGACTGCCTTAAATTACATTTTGGCTAAAAGTATGGGGTTGATACATCATAGTGCTACAGCTGAAAATGAATCCATTTCTAGCAGCTATTTACAACATATTCAACTTTAATCCAAGCTTGGTATTTGGAAACTGGGCACAAAAGTCACCACAAATAAGAAGTGATGATGAATTTAATAATTTTTTATTGCTTCATTATAGACATTAAATACCATTGGCTCAAAAAGACTGAACCATTGAATATTCAGAATAAGCAGGTGAATGCTTGATGAAAGAAATACAAGTTTTATTTCACTCACATGTATTTTGAAGCATTTTTTGGTAGAACAATTATCATTGCTCTATGCAGAAAGTAATCATTTTACTTAAAGGCAAACATGGTCCTAATTAATAAATGTGCTTTAAAGTTGGACTTTTCTGGCATAGCTCTGAAGCTTTCATACACATGAATGAATCAGAGGAATGAAAAAGAAACTGACTTCCCATTAGTTACTAAAATCACTGTTCTTTTCAGGTACCCCTAATAAAACATAGGTATCAAGCTGTGGAACACATTTTATCTACCAGCAGTGACACCTGGTCTCAGCAAATATCACAGGCAGCTTTGTTGACATTTGACAGCTACTTCCCAGGTTGTGTGACATGGTTAGCATGCAGCTGGTCCTCTTGATCACTTTGGGAGTATCAGAAATCCCAAGCCCCCTTTCACATGTGTCAACTCAGCAGCTCTTCTCAGTATATTCTGTAATACCTTCCCTGCACTTCACAACTTAATTTGTTCTATTCAGACGGTCTTTTCCTGAGGTTCAACACCTTGATTAATTCAAAATTACAACCTTTCCTAAAAAATTTTTATTCCTTTTGTAAAAGAGGAAAAATGATGTATTCTTAACCTCATACTCAAGATTTCAAATATATTCTAAAATGCCATTTTTAGTTTCTGATTAATTTTGCATACTTAGAGTATAATGATTTGGTTTTTTGAGTTGATTGTATGATATGAGTAGTATATCATACACAATATGCTAGTGACATATGCTGATAATTAAGGTCAGTACTCATTTCACCTAGATGCCTCATAATTTTCTCTTCACCTACCTGTCCCTGCAGTTAGAGCTCATTTATCATCAATAACTCTAAATATTATACGTGGGTAAATCTGGGGGCTGTATGGTCCAGACAGTAAGGTGAGTCAACTGGAAATGAGAAAAAGATGTAAAAGTTTTAGGAAAAACATAAATGAGCCATAGTTCATTTGGAAGACTAAGAAGAGAATGTAAAGGAAAGGCCATCGAGTTTATATTTAACTCTCACTTCTTTAAAGGATATTTACCAATAATACCAAATGGTGGATACTTAAATCCATTTGAGCCCACAAAGTTAATACTTAAAATAGAGCCATGTTTGTGGCTCTAAAGCAGATCTCCATGTGGGATCAATTCAAGATGGCAGCATGAGAGGTGAGACAGAGAAGTCCTCCCAAAACAATATATACTATGAAAATATACTTAATACAACTAATCCTAAAACAGCAACAGCAAAGAAGGCTGCACCAGACTGCATAAACCTGGAGGATAGAGCAGACCTCACAAAACAGGGTAATGTACCAAACCCTTGATCCAGGGGGACCCAAGCCCTTCCCCCACCCCAGCTCACCAGTGGAAGGAAGAGAAATGGAGCAGGGAGGGGGTGGAAGCCTAGAACTGCTGAACACCCAGCCCTGGAGATCTGCTTTGGAGCACAAACCTACATTGTGTGGTGCTCTGGAGGTTGGAGGGGTTGGGGAGCTCAGACAGGTGGAGTGCTTGCGAGACTGAGATTCCGGCCATTTGTGGAGGATGGGGATCCACATCTGGCCGCTCTGGGACAAAGGAAAGGCGGGTGGTCTGAGAGGCTTCCTAACAGGGTGAGGGCCACTGAAGGGGCGGGGTTTTCACAGAGCTTGCTGCTTGGGAGAAGGATAGGTGGTTGGGGTTGTCTGGGCCCACTCTGCCCAGCACTTTGGGAACTTTGAGGAGCCTCAGCGCTCCATCCCCCTAGCTGGCAACTGAGCTCCGAGGTCCCCCACTGTGACACACAACCACCTGTGCCTTCCTCCTGGCCTGCCGCCACAGGCTGGCAAACCAGCGGTCACTGCACTGGTGTCAGGCCAGCCAGAGAGAGGTTCTGCCTACAATAGCTAGACATGCAAAGCACAGAGGTTTACACCTGTGAGCTCAGCCCACTGGCTCTGACACAGGAGACAGGCACTGCAGCTGGAAAGCAGGAAATAGCTCTTTCCTCCCACCAGGCACCAGCACCACTCCCCTGTGACCCCCAACCTCACTCCACCGGCGGAGCAGCTCCAGAGACTAGAGCTTCTGGACACTAGAGGGTACCACATAGAAATATGAAACATCAAAGGAACCTGGTTCAGCCTAAAATCTCACAAACCCCAGAAAAAGAAAGGGCTGAGTGAAACTGAACTCACCAATCTTCCTGAAAGAGAGTTCAAAATAAAAATCATAAACATCCTCATGAAGGTAAAGAAAAATATTCAAGAACTCAGGAATGAATTAAAGATGGAGATTCAATCATTAAGAAATTCCATATCTGAAATGAAACATACAACAGAGGGATTTAAAAGCAGATTAGATGCAGTAGAAGAGACAATACATGGAATAGAAATTAGAGAAGAGAAATACAAGGAAGTTGAGGCAGAGAGGAGCAAGGATCTCTAAAAAAGAAAGAATATCGAGAGAACCGTGTGACCAATCCAAATGGAACAATATTTTCATTAAAGGGGTACCAGAAGAAGAAGAAGAGAGAAAAAGGGATAGAAAGTCTCATTGAGGAGGTAATTGCTGAAAACTTCCCCAATCTGGGGAAAGAAATAGTCTCTCAGCCCAATGGAGGTGCACAGATCTCCCAACACAAGAGACTCAAGGAAGACAACATCAAGACATCAATAGTTAAAATGGCTAAGATCAAGGATAAAGACAGACTTTTAAAAGCAGCTAGAGAGAGAAAAAAGATCACATACAAAGGAAAATACACCAGGCTATCATCAGATTTCTCAACATAAACCTTATAGGCCAGAAGGGAGTGGCATGATATATTTAATACAATGAAAAAGAAGGGCCATCAACCAAGAATACTCTATGCAGCTAGATTATCATTTAAATTTGAATAAGGGATTAAACAATTTTCAGATAAGCAAAAGCTGAGAGAATTTACCTCCCACAAACCACCTCTATAGGAAATTATGGAAGAACTGCTATAGATGGAAGTATTCCTAAGGCTAAATAGCTGTCACCAGGGGAAAAAAAAACATAGCAAAGTAGAACAATTAATTACTAAGAAGATGCAAAATCAAATCAATTACACCCAAAGTCAATCAAGGGATACATAAAGAGTACAGAATATGACACCTAATATACAAAGAATGGTGGAGGAAGAAAAAGGAGGGAAAAAAAGACAAAACCTTTAGGTTTTGTTTGTAATAGCATACTAAGTGAGTTAAATTAGATGGTTAGATAGTAAGAGAATTAACCTTGAACCTTTGGTAACCTGGTATCTAAAGCTTGCAGTGGCAGTAAGTACATACCAATCAATAATCACCCTAAGTGAAAATGGTATGAATGCACCAATCAAAAGACATAGAGTCACTGAATGGATGAAAAAAAAAAGACCCATCTATATGCTACCTACAAGAGATTCACTTCAAACCCAAAGACATACACAGACTGAAAGTAAAGGGATGGAAAAAGATATTTCATGCAACTAATAGGGAGAAAAAAGCATGAGTTGCAGTACTTGTATCAGACAAAATAGACTTCAAAACAAAGAAAGTGACAAGAGACAAAGAAGGACATTACTTAATGATAAAGGGGTCAGTCAAACAAGAGGAAATAACTATTATCAATATCTATGCACACAACACAGGATCACCTACGTATGTAAAACAAATAGTAACAGAATTAAAGGAGGAAATAGAATGCAATGCATTCATTTTAGGAGACTTCAATATACCACTCACTTCAAAGGACAGATCAACCAGACAGAAAACAAGTAAAGAGACAGAGGTACAGAACAACACATTAGAACACATGGACCTAACAGACATCTACAGAACACTCCATCCAAAAGCAACAGGATACACATTCTTCTTAAGTGCACATGGAACATTTTGAAGAATAGATTATATAGGAGGCCACAAAAAGAGCCTCAGTAAATTAAAAAATATTGAAATTGTACCAACCAGCTTCTCAGATCACAAAGGTATGAAACTAGAAACAAATTACACAAAGAAAACAAAAAAGCCCACAAATACATGGAGGATTAACACCCTGCTCCTAAATAATCAATAAATCTATAATCAAATAAAAACAGAGATCAAGCAATATATGGAGACAAAGAAAACAACAATTCAACACAGCAAAATCTGTGGGGTGCAGCAAAGGCCATGCAAAGAAGGAAGTAAGTTGCAATACAGGACTATCTCAGGAAAGAAGAACAATCCCATGTGAATGGTCTAAAGTCAATTAATGAAACTAGAAAAAGAAGAACAAATGACGCCCAAAGTCAGTAGAGAGAGGGACATAACAAAGATTAGAGCAGAAATAAATAAAATCGAGAAGAATAAACAATAGAATCAATGAAAGCAAAAGCTGGTTCTTTGAGAAGATAAACAAAATAGATAAACCCCTAGCCTGACTTATCAAGAAAAAAAGAGAGTCAACACACATAAACAGAATCAGAAATGAGAAAGGAAAAATCACAATGGACACCACATAAATACAAAGAATTATTAGAGAATACTGTGAAAAGTTATATGCTAACAAACTGGATAATTTAGAATAAATGGACAACTTTCTAGAAAAATACAACCTTCCAGAGATGGCCCAGGAGGAAACAGAAAAACTGAACAGACCAATTACCAGCAACGAAATTGAATTGGTAATCAAAAAACTACTGAAGCACAAAATCCCTGGACCAGATGGGTTCATGCTGAAATTTATCAAACATTTAGTGAAGATGTAATACCCATCCTCCTTAAAGTTTTCCAAAAAGTAGAAGAGGGAATACTTCCAAACTCATTCTATGAGGGCAGCATCACCCTATACCAAAACCAGGCAAAGACACCACAAAAAAAGAAAATTACCAATATCCCTGATGACCATAAATACAAAAATACTCAACAAAATTTTAGCAAACCAAAGACAAAAATATATCAAAAAGATCAGCCACCATGATCAAGAAGGATTTATTCCAGGGATGCAAGGATGATACAACATTTGAAAATCCATCAACATCATCCACCACATCAACCAAAAGAAGGATGAAAACCACATGATCATCTCCACAGATGCTGAAAAAGCATTCGACGAAATTCAACATCCATTCATGATAAAAACTCTCAATAAAATGGGTATAGAGAGCAAGTACCTCAACATAATAAAGGCCATATATGAAAAACCTACAGCCAACATCATACTTAACAGAGAGAAGCTGAAAGCCTTTCCTTTAAGATCAGGAACAAGACAAGGATGCCCATTCTCCCCACTTTCATTCAGCTTAGTTCGAGAGGTCCTTACCATGGCAGTCAGACAAAATTAAGCAATAGAAAGCATCCATATTGGTAAAGAAGGAGCCAAACTGTCCCTGTTTGCAGCTGACATGATATTATACATAAAAACCCTAGAGAATCCACTCCAAAACTACTAGATCTAATATCTGAATTCAGCAAAGTTGCAGGATACAAAATTAATACACAGAAATCTGTGGCATTCCTATACACTAACAATGAACTAGCAGAAAGAGAAATCAGGAAAAAAATTCCATTCACAATTGCATCAAGAAAAATAAAATACCTAGGAGAAAAACTAACCAAGGAAGTGAAAGACCTGTACTCGGAAAACTACAAGACACTCATGAGAAAAATTAAAGAAGATACCAATAAGTGGAAACACATCCTGTGCTCGTGGATAGGAAGAATTAATATTGTCAAAATGGCCATCCTGCCTAAAGCAATGTACAGACTCAATGGAATTCCTATCAAAATACCAACAGCATTCTTCAATGAACTAGAGCAAATCATTCTAAAATTCATATGGAACCACAAAAGACCCCGAATAGCCAAAGCAATCCTGAGAAGGAAGAAGAAAGCTGGGGAATTATGCTCCCCCACTTCAAGCTCTACTACAAAGCCACAGTAATCAAGACAATTTGGTACTGGCACAAGAACAGACCCATAGACCAATGGAACAGACTAGAAAGTCCAAATATAAACTCAATCATATATGGTCAATTAATATACAATAAAGCGGCTATGGACATAAAATGGGGCAATGACAGCCTCTTCAACAGCTGGTGTTGGCAAAACTGGACAGTTACATGCAAGAGAATGAAACTGGATTATTGTTTAACCCCATACACAAAAGTAAACTTGAAATGCATCAAACACCTGAATGAAAGTAATGAAACCATTAAACTCTTAGAAGATAACACAGGCAAAAATCTCCTGATTATAAACGAGCAACTTCTTTCTGAACACATCTCCTTGAGCAAGGGAAACAAAAGCAAAAATGAACACAAGGTACTATATCAAACTAAACAGCTTCTGTACGGCAAATCACACCATCAAGAGAACAAAAAGGAATCCTACAGTATGGGACAATATATTTGTAAATGACATATCTGACAAGGGGTTAACATCCAAAATATATAAAGAACTCATATACCTCAACACCCAAAAATCAAATAACCCTATTAAAAAATGGGTGGAGGATATGAACAGACAATTCTCCAAAGAAGAAATTCAGTTGCCCAACAGGTACATCAAAAGATGCTCCACATCGCTAATTATCGGGGAAATGCAAATTAAAACCACAATGAGATATCACTTCATGCCAGTCAGGATGGCCAAGATAGAAAAGAATAGGAACAACAAATGCTGGCAAGGATGGGGAGAAAGGGGAGCCCTCCTACACTGCTGGTGGGAATGTAAACTAGTTCAACCATTGTGGAAAGCAGTATGGAGGTTCCTCAAAAAACTAAAAATAGAAATACCATTTGACCCAGGAATTCCACTCCTGGAATTTACCCAAAAAATACAACTTCTCAGACTCAAAAAGACATATGCATCCCTATGTTTATCGAGCACAATTTACAATAGCCACGAAATGGAAGCAACTTAAGTGTCCATCAGTAGACGAATGGATAAAGATGTGGTACATATACACAATGGAATATTATTCAGCCATAAGAAGAAAACAAATCCTACCATTTCAACAACATGGATGGATTTAGAGCATATTATGCTCAGTGAAATAAGCCAGGTGGAGAAAGACAAGTACCAAATGATTTCACTCATCTGTGGAGCATAAGAAAAAAGCAAAAATTGAAGGAACAAAACAGCAGCAGACTCACAGAACCCACGAATGGACTAACAGTTGCCAAAGGGAAAGGGACTGGGGGTAGGTAGGTGGGAAGGGAGGGAGAAGGGGAATAAGGGGCATTAGGATTAGCACACATAATATAGCAGGTGGACATGGAGAAGGCAGTATAGCACAGAGAAGACGTAGTGATTCTATAGCATCTTACTACGTTGATGGACAGTGACTGTAATGGGGTATGTGGTGGGGACATGATAATGGAGGAAATCTAGTAACCACAATGTTGCTCATGTAATTGTATATTTATGATACCAACATTAAAAAAATAAGATTAAATAATAAATAAATAAAATAAAATAATAAAAATTTAATGAGCCATGTATGAAAAAGCACTTGAAATGATAAAGGTTTATATATATATAATTTAAAAGTTTATTTTATATACTTAAACATGTTATATATATTTAATTAAATATACAATGTAATATATATAATTTTCAAATCATAAAGATATGAAAATTTAATGATTAACAAAATCATTTCCTTAGTTCTAGCAATTATTGTTTTATTTTCCCCTGCACCAATACCGCAGGAACGGCAGAAACGTCAAAATATTTAGAGGCTACCATAAAAGATTCTCATTAGAAACAATTTAAATATTGACCAGAGACAGAAAAGCCAAACGCCTGTTTTTCACTGGCCTTTGATATCCACATTTAAAAAAATTTCTGTCAAGCATCATTTTACCATGCATGAATCTGGAGCCATGATTGAAATTCATTTTGGCCCCGAAATATTCTGATGACGGTTGCCAGTTTTCTGAGTATTTGTTACGGTGTAGAAAAATTGACTACATAATTTCAGGTTCACCATGTAGACCTTTTTACAAGAAGCTTGAATGTTAAAAGATTGAAAGATTAAATTCAAAGAGCGTTTCTTTAATATTAGTATGGGACTAAAAATAAAGTGATAGAGCATTAAAAAAATGTTTTTTGTCTATAATCATGTTTTCCAGGTAATGCTAATTAAAATGCAAGAGGAACTTTGTTCAGCCTCTGAAAAAAGATAAATCGTGCTAAAAAAAAACATTG
This sequence comes from Manis javanica, assembly GCF_040802235.1. NCBI lineage: Eukaryota > Metazoa > Chordata > Mammalia > Pholidota > Manidae > Manis > Manis javanica. The sequence continues at coordinate 15,260,436 of NC_133165.1, forward strand.
TATTCTAAGTATGCAGAAATAAATAATCAAAAACTAAAAATGTATTTTAAGATATATTTGAAATGTTGAGAATGAGGTAAAATATTTACTCAGTATCAACGCTTGCCCCTAAAACACAAGCAACGTTGCATTGTACTCTTTGCATCTCCGTCTTTGCTTTCTTCGTGTACTTTTACTCTATCTCCCTTGAAAGTAAAGACAATAGATGACCTTACATATTCTCGGAAAAGCCCTATATATATAACCTGCCAGGATACTCTTCTGGTTTTTGTGGGATCAGCCATGTTTAAAGCCTTCTGAAGAACTTGAAAGGTGGGAATAACACTCCATGCCCCAAGTAAAGACATAAAAACGAATTCTACCTCAGAAATGGGAGAAGAGTCAACGTGAAGGTGCCCGTTAAAAAACAAACAGCAACAAAAACCATACTTTAATGTATATGGGCATTTTTAAAAAATTCAATCCATACAAGTAAAACTAAAGGCTGATTATGAATCACCCAGAAAGGGGATCATAAAACCACCACAAAGGACTATCATTTCCAGCCTAATAAACTGCCTTTGAAGACAAAGAAAACCACAAAATATCACAAATGGGACCATTAAGGTAAAACAGAAAATATGACAGTGTCAAATGTTAAGAAGTTTGGCTGCCGCAACTTAAGAAAAATATAGTTGGAACAATACAGATTGTAACGTAAGAGGAAGGGGGCCTGAAGTGTGTAGCAAGGTTAAGAGTTTGCATGCTTCATCCTAAAATATTTTTAATTTATAAAAATCTGAAAGGCAAATCACAAAAGTTTGGAGTATGCAACAAAACTTCGTGTTTCCTCAATTGAGCCCCTCTGTCACCCTACTCAGTCAGAAAAGCTTATATAAGCTAAATATACATATCTACATACATGAGATATATATTTATTTACACACACATATGTAAATATGTCTATATGTGTTTATACATGTATATGCTTGTGTGTATATTTATATATCTATATTTATATATATTATATATAACATTATATACATATAATTTTCAATTCAGCCTGATAAACTGAGAAAAAAACAAAGCAAGAAGAAAGGGGAAATATTTTACCTGAAGAGAAGAAATGGTTGGAGTCTGAGAAATAAAAGCTATGGTGCTGATGAGTGAAAAAATTCAACACATCGACAATATTCTTGCTCTTAGAGTGGCTTTACAGATGAGACCCCCTCTTTCTGGATGAGCACCACCCCACCCCTTTTCTGAAACTTAGCTCCCACTTCATCACACAAGTAACTGCCTTGGGGGTGCCACGTCTTCTGGAAGCTGTCCCCAGTCCCACAGTTGGTGTTAAATGTCTCTCCCATCTTCTTCCAGGTCCCCAGGGCCTGCAAATGTCCTTCAACACTGAAAACCCCAATCTCCTGCTGTGTTTCCCCCACCACTCTGAGTGCTGGGAGAAGAATGCCTGTGTACCTTCAGCACAGTGTCTGGCATGGAAAAGGTACTCAATACAGTTGCTGATTGATTAAATGAGTCGAATGAATAAGCACAGGTGCAAAAAATATAATTCTCTTTTTAAACACTCTTCTTTGGCCAGGAGAAACCTTTAATAGAACTTGGTCAGTCACATTAGTTGAAACAGAATTGTTCCATTTGAGATATTTCATCAAACATAAAATCTCTTGCTATAGGGTTTCAGATGACTGTGAAGCCAACTCTATCAAGGGTATTTTAGTAGCAGCATAATTTTTTATTGGTCTGAACAACTGTGAGATAAGGGGCAAGGTGTAGCAAGTTCAGCATTTAACTGTGAGAATTGTGCCACTGATAAAAAGTAGTTCAGGGCTTTTTTTATTTAATTCTCTTTTTTTTTTCTAGGCTACTAACATTGTGTAACATGTAAGAATGGTGACATAAGTTATGTAAATATACATCAGGACAACTGGCTTTATAACTACCTTCCTGTATGCCAATCATGACTTTTTCTTTTCTTTTTAATTGCAGTATAATTGGCATACAATATCATACTAATTTCAGATGTACAACATAATGATTCAGCATTTATATACATTAGGAAGTGATCACTACCATAAACCTAGCCACCATCAGCCACCATACGAAGTTGATACACAGTATTAACTATATTCCCTAAGCTGTACATTGTATCCCTGTGTTTTAAGTTATTTTGTAAGTGGACGTTTGCATCTTTTCATCCCCTTCCCCTATTTTGCCCATCTCCCACCTCCATCCTCTCTGGCAGTTATCAGATTGTTCTCTGTATCTGTAAGTCAGTTTCTGTTTTGCTTTGTTTTTAGAGTCTACACACAGAAGTGAAATCACATGATATTTGTCTTTCTCTGTCTGACTTATTTCACTTCCCATAAGGCCCTCTCATGCCTTCCCTTCAATCCTTTGACCTTGGTTTCTTTCACTCTGTTCTCCTTTGGTGCTGGACTTTTTTGTTGTGCTGTTATCACCATCCCTCCATGCCAAGTTGGAAGATAAGTATGACCATCACTTCCAAAAGGACACCCCATCCAGAGAGGGATTCTTCTATTGTGTATCTTGAATACTGGCCGCCAAACCAAACAGGAAAGAAGCCCACGACAAGACAGACGTGTATTCAAAGCAGCCCAGTCGTGGTTGCTGGAATATCTGCAGCAGCTAACAGATTACCTGTCACATGGCAACCTGACAGCATTGGCAGATGCAGAGATGCAAATGTGCCCTAAATATATCTGCAAATTCTAACCGAGGAACAGATTGCCTCATGTGTGTCTTGTATGTGCCTTTGGAAATGAGCATTTTTAAACAGAATATCTTTATGTGCTCATACTACTATTTTTCCTCCTTTAGAGCAAAGATTAAGAAAACATACTACACAATGACATGAAACATTTTTAAATGCTTCATAGATACATGTGTGCTCATCTTTCCTGTACTTCCATTCTGGGAATCCCCTATTAAAATTTCAGATCACACTAATCCTGATTATAATCACCAAAAATGAAGTGAGAATCTTATAAATAAAGAGAAGTCTGGAAGCTAACCTGAGAGGTAAGAGATCATTTAACAACTATTCTGAGGATTTACCATAGCCCGATTTTAAAGTTAGTGAAAATAGTAGATTCAAAGATGTATGGAATATATCCTAAGATCTCAGAGAACATGCTGCTATGAAAATAAGGAGATAAACACTAATATGTCCACAGCAGATAAATAAGTGGCATAAAGGTTTATGTATAATTACAATCCAACTGACATTCTGAAGTCCACTGGAGGGATGAGGGGAATAATTTCTGAGGGACCTTGAGACATGAGTATTTTCTCTTGCCATTCTGCCTGTCCGACTGGGTGAAAGCCTACTTACTCCCAGGATTTAAACACCGGACCTCTACACTGATGATGTACAAGGATCTGCCTTCAAACCCAGATGTACTTTCTGGATCCAGACCCTCACTTCCAACTATTGGCTCAGAATCTCCATGTCAATGTCCCAGAGACATGCCATACTCAAAGTGTTCAAAACTCTGTTTCCCCATCCCTAAACCATCCTATGTTTCTATTTCAGTAAATATTTAAAAAATCCTCCGACATTATCAGATTCAAAGTCTTGGACTCCTCCTCTGCCTCATTCCTATCCTTGGACCAAATCTGATTCCTCCTGTTTAAGTTTTTTGTTCCTAAGTAAAGTCCTAAAACTTAACAGCCTGAAAACTCATCTCCTTGCCTCCATTGTATGTATTTGTGTATCTTTCCAACAAAATGTTGCAAGGGTTACCTTCCTTCCTATTTTTCTTTCCTGCCTAAGAAGCATTAATGCCTTCCATCCCTTACAGAAGGAATACAACCTAAACTTCTTGGCTACATTTTAAGAGTTTGGCCCCTGCCTATATATTTAGCCATTTCTCTTCTTCACTTGCATATGCACAAGACATCCTGGGATCTTCCTTACACACCCCCTGCCTGGAATGCCCTGCTCCGGTGGTGTTCTGTGAAGAAGTTGTGTTCAGTGTTATCTTATCCAAAGCTCTCCTCTGCCACTCCATTAGACCTTTGATTCTTCTTGTCACACAGTCCCCTCACCCTGTTTTATTTTCCTTCCTAACACTTATCACATATTACATGGCTCTTTATTTGCTTAGTGTCTGTGTCCCAGCTATAGGATATAAACTTCTAAAAAATAAAGCAAGACTCAGATTTTGGGTGCTCAGTAATATTTGCTGAATTTTTTGAATTTAATCCTTCTGATACCACTCAATGTCATCTTTTCCTCAAGAGACACAAACAGTGTTGCCCTCTGAAAGCAAAGATCACAGTCTACTTGCATTACCTCTGTTCATATATACTCCACCCCACTAGGCTAAAGGGACTATGGTGTTACTCATGTTTATCTTTTAGCACAGGATGAATTGAACTAAATTCAATGTGATTAGAGATCTCCACACAATTAAAGCTGTTTCTGATCTATTGAAAAAGATCATATTTAGGAAAGTACATTAGGAGGAAATTGAAAATGACTGGAATTCCAAATGATTTTCATTCTGGGCATCTAGGAATCCAAAGGAGAACTTCTTGCTCCAGAGAAAGCCTGCAATAGCTAGGATCCTTCCTCCTTGGGACCACTACTGTTCAGATTTAATACTCTGAATATTACTTTCACTATACAGAGTATTTTTTAGTTGCTTTCTGGCAGAGTCGGTTTTGAGTTGCTGACAGGCTCTCCTGTTACTTCCATACAGGTCCACATCCAGGCCACAGTGAATTTCAAAGTGATTTAAAATCTTGAGGTGGCACAAGTCTTTTTATATGATTCTTTCAGACTTTTAAGGAGCTAAAGTGATTGTTTTTTGTTTTTGTTTTTGTTGTTGGTAGGTTATACCATATTTTCAGGATCAGAGGTTTCTACACATGTTGATAATTTCATATTAGATTATAACTCACTGAGCCTCCTTTTATTTTACAGTCAGACTTCGGTTAGACTCCATGTGGCTGGTGCATAATGCAGAATTGCAAAAAGTGGCGGATAAGGATTACGTCCAACAGATCATTTGAACTGCTTAAACAAGGCTTAGAGTCTTCAATATGAAGGAATATTTATTTTTCAGGTGATCAGACTTATTTAAAAAATTATAAGGCTTTGATTCTACATTGACACAAATATCTTTATGTATATGCATTTATTTTTGTACCCAATGAACATTTATTGAGCACCAACTACATGCAAAGCATGATGGTAGACTAAATATGATAAACCATGGCCTCCGTCCTCAGAATACATTCTCCTATTAAATGTTTTCTTTTTCAGAAGTGAGTATTATACAGAATGTCCTAATTTTCCTTTTTTAAATCTAATAGAAAACGTGTTTTAAGATTAACAGATTATGTTTTCAGACTCTGATGCCATGGAGATCTAATATTAATAAACAGGCTACTGACTGCCAGGAGGCAAGTGACTGTGAAAGTGCCTATAGCCACTGACTGAAGTTCTATGATTCAGTGAATATCACCCCCGCCCCCCACCAATAAGGATGAATAGGAAGGTGATTTTGCAAGCTATTATGAAGCTGTATGAAGAAAGAGTATTATTTGGATATACCTGGCAAAAGTAGCATTTGTTTGTTATCTAACACCTTCATAGATACTAATGCTTTTGACTTTGCTTTACAAAACACCTTTCATGGACAGCAGATTTAAAAATCCTTGACTGTCTTCCATGCTGCAAATCAAACTGTTCAATACTCCAGATAAATTGCCTGTTGTTCAAACTGTCCATGACAATTCTTAAACTTGACTATATAATGAAGAATTGAATTCCCCTAGATCAAAATCCATCCTATACTGTATGAAAGTTTTATCTCAATTTAAAAAATAAAAATATTTCATTTAAAAAGTATTTTTATAAACTTTATTAAACCAGCTGATCTTAGGTCGAGTATTCATTCTAATAACTTACTAAAAAAGCAACTGTATATTGCTGATACATGTGAAGATTTGGGAATAAATTGATATAAAGCATTTGACATTAAATATAATTACTATTTTTCTGTATCTAAGCTCAATCTTTCTTGAAGACATAAAATACCAAAGTCTAAATCTCAAGGTACAGTCTACAACATTATCAGTCAGTAATCAAATGTTCTCAGTGCAAGAGAAATTGGCTGCTATCAACAGGTGTCACTAGGGGAGCAGATACCTTGGGCAGCCCTGTTGTCCCAGATGTATAAAGAATATACAGTGGATGCTCGGAAAGCACCGGAACACAGTCGTGTGACTGCGCTTGCGCCATCTCTTCATCCCAGTCGAGGTCACGGCCTGGGGCCAAAGGAACCGTTTCCTGCATAACAAAAATGCAGGAATAAACATGAACAAAGGAGATTAAATCAGGACAGTGGAGAGTAGCTAAATCTATTAGTCTGAGCATCTGACTGAAAATCTAGGCCTCTACAGCACTAAATACCAGATGTATGACTAAATATCCCAGGGTCACGAGTGAAGATAAATATTCATAAGAAGTCCAACAGTTTGATACTGGCTTTAATTGCACTGACAAAAGACCATGTTTTATTCAAATCTAGGGATATCCTTAAGAAATTTAGTGTGATGCAGTCATGTTTTCTTCAGTCAGGGCTTAACAGAGGTTCATGTTTCCATAATGTATGTATACTATTAACTTTATAAAATAATTACTGTTTTCCATAGCCTATTTTACTTTGAATACTTTTTTCACCATGAAATGTCAACTAACCCAGTAAAATTTCTGTTTATTCAAGGGCCATTTAGTAGCGGTACTGTGGACGTCTTTCCAAATGAGAGATTATTAAGTCATTTTCAGGGATGGGGGAGAAATTTACTTTTGTTTTTTCAAGAACAAAAATAAGTTTTGAAAATTAATGTTCAAGTTTTCTTCCATCCAGGTCATCATTAAATGTGGTAGAAACATTTGTTTCCTTTTACAGCCAAGCTCTATGTTGTACACTTCATGATACAGAGGCGTAAGTGAGACAGGTAGGCTTTAAAATAAGCGAGACAGAACCTCTTTGAAAATGGCACCAGTGAAATAAGCCAGATTGGTGGGGAGTATGGAAGTGGCTTATAGAAAAATTACTCCAATGGGGAGTTGCAGCTATTTAAGTAGAGTTAAAACTCCATGTCTGGATATTTTCAGAAATGTTTATTAAGCTCAAGATGCTACATCATGAAGTTTACAGTTGGTGAACCTGTTTGGATGGCACAGGCAAGGCCACGCATCTCTCGGACAGAGTTAGTAATACTACAGAGTGTACGTTACCTTTCATTTCAGCAAGGTGATCCCTGAGCTAAGCCCACAGACTGACAGATTTAGTAAAGCCAGCCATTCCCATTTCTCAGACTCCTTAACATACTAATCAGGGTTGTAATAAATGGTCATATACTTAAATGGGTACACTTACAAATCAACACCTCAATATATCACAAATAGAATACCTATATGAATAAACACAGTGATAGATAACAATCTGAATTAAGTTTTAGTCTGAACTGACTTCCCCAACCTCACTTTGATAGGCCTTGGATATGCCATTTAGATAAACAAAAATAGTTGACTGTGACCAAATCGGGTGTTTCCATTTGTTTTTATGCATCAGATAAGCACAACTAATTTAATCACAATTGACATCACAATTACCGATCTATAAAAAAATCATACTACATAATGAAAAATGTCAATTGATTAATCATAAAAGTTACAGATTGACTTAAATGAGGACTTGAATAAATGGTTATTCTTCAGAAATACAGGCCTATGTAAAGAAGATTTGATGAATATAAGAGAGGGAAAAGTCAACCTTAGTGTTTACATATATACATTTTCCTCTATAGACATGTCCTCTAGCTGTTATACTCTTAAGAGGCCACTCTGGGTGAGTGCCAGAGGTAGCTGACGTGGTAGCCCTGTGAGTCTCTCAATGCCGCCCAAGGCTTCAGAGTGGCAGCAGGTTTTGGCCTCTTTTGCCAAAAATGCAATCCTAGTTAATGAGTTGCACCATCGAGCCTCATAACTTGTATCTCTCCAAACTGAAAGCAAAGCCAGTCTGTTGGGCTCTTAGTTACTGCCTAGAGAGCACGTCTAATAGGAAGGACACATGCAACCAAAGCTTTCATCTAAAATAAAGATAAGTTAAAATAAAGGGGAGGGTCTCAAGAAAAAGGGAGGAGAGAAAATGAACCAGTTATGGGAGGGGGTGGATCTCAATCTACTAAGAGGAAAAAGAAGAGACCTGCATTTAAAACATATGAATAGCAACCATTCATGCCAGTCAATATCCAGGGTGTTTGCAAAGTAACAGAAATGACATTTATCATGTTGGTTAAAAGTCATTAAACCAGAATTCAAAGTTCACTCATTAGCTATGACATTGGGCTATGATTTCTCCATAACTCAGTTTCTTCATCTGTAAAACGGGACCAGGAATAGCATCTGTGTCATTGGTTTGTGAGAACTGAATAAGAAGTACTTGAAAGTAGTTCGCCTTGGGCCTAGTATACGTTCTTTATACATTCTACATGAATTCATATTTGTGTGAGGAGCACACACATACTCATGTAATGAGCACAGACAGAGAGTGTGTGTGTGTGTCTGTGTGTGTGTGTGTGTGTGTGTGTGTGTGGTGGTGGTGGTGGTGGTGTGTGTGCTTCTACCCTTCCTCTAACTGCTTACCAAAGCCTTCTTTATTGGTGACTTTGTATTCCCTGATTTAACACAAGTCTCTTTAAAAACTATGCTTGAGGGCATCTTAAAGAAAACTCTACAGAACAGTAAGAATATTAAAATCACTGAGTGCAGCAGTTCAAGAACCACAGACTACTAAAACTTTACATGGGAATTTAATGTGGTAGTGGGAATTGCTGGCAGTAATCAAAATGACATAGTTTTAATACTCTCTTTTCTTCTATCTTGTCATTTAAGTATTTCCTGCAGACAACCTCTCAAGAGCTCTACAAAACGATACATGATTCTTTGAACTCCTATAACTTTTCTCCTGCACAAACTTTTCATTTGTTAGAAACCCAAGTTGGTCCCACTATAAATAGGTGGAGATTTGCTTGGATATAGAAGCAAGGTGATCATTAGGTCAAGTTTACTAGGAAAAGCATTGGAAAGTATGTTCAGTGACGTATTATACTGCTTGTTCTTTCATGGATCATAGAACAATTTCTGTTTAGACTATACATATTTTGTTTTCCTGCACATAGTTTTTATTTCCAGACTAAACACTTTTTTTTTAAGTCTTTCAAAGACAGACTTTACATACAAATTAATCACACCTCCCCATGACGCAGGAGAGCTGAGACGAAGCAGTTAGACTGCACGCCTTCTCATCCTATCCCGAAAACACTTACTAGCTGGATGACTTACTTTCTCTGTTCATTGGATTCCTCTTCTTTAAAATAGGAATACTGTTGTCACCTAGCCCATAGAGTCATTAGAAAATTTTTCTTAATTATTTATAGTAGAGTCTCTTAAAATCGTATGGCAAGTAGTCAATATGTGCATGTTGGTATTGTTGTAATTAAACTAATAAATAACACCAAAATAGACTATACATAGAATCCAATTCATTGCTATTACAGGCATTTCTATATTTTAATCTTTCTGTTTCAAGCTAATTTTTCAAAAAGATAGAAAATAATCATTCACATTTCTTTTTTTTGTACCAATAGTGACATTCAGGAAGTATATTAAATGGTTTCTAAGTCTACTGTTTCTTTCAGATGGTCAACACTGGAATCATTCTTAGCACATCACCATAAGCCAGAGTCAAATTCAATAGTCAGATTACCATATTTGGGCGATTATAAATGAGAACTTTATCTGGTTTGTGATGTCCTGTTCTCAGCGCTTCCTCGAGAAGTGGTATGTACTCTACCTTCCTTCCAGGTTCAATACCAAATGATGCTGTAACCACCACCTTGGGCTACAATGAAAAACAAAATAACAATTGAGAAAGGTTAACATTCCTAATGAAAGTAACCACAATATTTCGGGTGCAGATTGGCAGTTTAACATTTCTAAGGAAATGTCTGAATGATTCTGTTCTCTATTGAAAAAATGCCTGAAAACCAATAAACCCTTTTTAAATGTTACAGTCCTAACAACTACTTCCACGTAAATCTCACTTATCTGTAAACAATTACATGCTCAATGGTGCTTTTGGTTAATAAGTATGAGCTGTTAAAAAATACTTTCTGAATAATTCTAAGTTAGGCAGAAATTGCCAGGAAGTGGTGAAATATGAAGCGGTGAAATGTAAGCCTAGGGGCCCCTCACTCACAGAAGCTCCAGTGAATGGCCAGTTGTTGAAGTTGTGTTTCTGTGGTAGGGAGGGCCAGCCAATTGCTATCAGGAAGCATTTCAAAGGTTTCTGACATGAATCTCTGCTTAAATGGGATTGCAGAAGTAAGGGACCTGAATCTCTAATAATTCTTTTATGATTCCTTCCTCATTCTAAATACACAGTCCCTTCCAAAAAATATGATACTTGTAATTTTGTTGTATATTTCTCAAAAGGGTCTCCGAATGATTTAAGTTTCAAGCCCCACAAAGCCTGAACCCGCTGCCCTGGCATTAGGACACGTGTGGCGGTCGTCTGCATGTCACGACTTGCTGGTCATTCATTCTTCAAGATGCACCAAAAGGTCTCCCTGGAGGAGGCAGAAGTTAGGGCTAAACCCTCATCAGTCTTGGTACATTCTCGGCAGGCCTGCCCCGGCTGTCCGACTGCAGTCAAAGCGGTCCTTCATGCCCACGCTGCACAGGCAGCTCACCTAGGACAAATTTGGATCCCATCTCTCTCTCTCCCTCTCTCCTATGCCTGGGACATGCTTACCCTACCATAAGCTCTCAATAAATATTTATGGAACTGAACCAAAATTCCCATTAATCTGTAGAAATAAACATGTCTTTATTCTTTAAAGTACACTGTTTCTTCACCCAGAAATCCAAAGTGAAGGAGATAGATAATAAATTATTCAGAAGACAGATGATCAATCCAAGATAGTGTGCATCTGTTCCTGAATTCTGATTTCTGGTTATATGCATATATAGTACTTCTTGCTTTTTGAATATTATTTAATATTCATGGAGCTAAAGCTTAGCGCCGCTACATAGCTTGCCCCAGGTTATGAGAAAGAGGGCCAATTTTGTCTGATTATATAACCTTTCTCTTTCTACTATATCAAGCTGTCTTTTGAAAGCAAAAAAAAAAGGGGAAGAAAAAAATAAATCTTGTTGCCTCTTATGTTTTTAAAGGTCAGACATTTGAATACAATTCACATTTTAGTATCTGTAATAGTTATAAAAAATAACTGCAAGTAACATTACCAAGATTAGAATTCTGAATAAGTGAAAGATGCCTATCATAAAAACATATATAGAATATATCAAAACTTGAATAATATAGTCAAAATAAGACTCTTCTAGAAAAGTAAAAGTAATCCCTTTCACATCATGTTAACAGCCTTTTACTAGAGGTTTCATTTGGACTAAGCTGACTTAATAGAATACTGTGCATTGTTCTCATCTTCAACTGTTAAAACTTTTTCTTCAGCTGTTAAAACTTTTTTTTCCAGCTTATTTGAAAACCATAACATCAAAATCATCCCTGATTTCAACTATTCTGTCCAAATATCGCAAATATGCATCTCTATCTCCATCTTCACACCTTCAATCTGACCTGCTCAATGGTCTTGCTTTGTAAGAACATGTGTTTATTGCCTGAACTCCTTAACAGGGAGCTGTGTGTGTGTGTGTGTGTGTGTGTGTGTGTGCGTGCCTGTATTATGAATGAAAATTCTTCCACTGGCATAGCATACGTTTTATAAATGTTAATTTTTTTTATATATTTCAATTTTCCCACATCATATATAAATTCTTAAAAAGAAATAACACATCTCGTGCCATTATCCAAAGGTGTTTAGGATTTCTGTAGCCCCCAAAAAACCTCTGGAGTCCATAGTTTCCTCAGACAAGTCCTCAAGTGCCTGGTGATTTGCAGGTCAACTGACTGATATTTTCCCTTAAATTCCCCTTCATAAGTACTAACTCAACATGTTTCTTTTTTTCTTCAAGAGAAAACAAAAAAGGTATCCAGGCTGTTAGTCCACAAACCAGTTTCCTAGTTCTAGTAACTGATCTATTACCAGATGAAGTCAGAAACATAAAACCTCACGTTTGCCTAGCACTCAGAGGATCCTAAATATACATTAGCTCCCTTTCTTGTTAAGAATATCTCATTTTGGGCTTGTAAAACTAACGGTAAATCATGTCATGCTCTTCTAACGACCTGCCTGCCTGAATCTTCCCACTGCAACGACTCCCCTGAACACCGCTCATTGCCTCACAAGCGGACCGCCTACCAGAGGTTCCTGTCCGAGCCTCTCTCCTACTCACACCGTATTTATTGCAAGATTTGCCTCCTCTTCCCAATGCACAAAACACAATGTTCACCTGCTCGGAAAGCTTGGCCAAGGTCTACAGCACCCAGTTCAGACACAAACTGCCTTCGCCGCCTCGCCTTCCCTCCGTCTGCAGTCCCGCCAGTCTATTCAGTCTCCTACAAAGCAATCTTTCCCTTTCCCGCCTCTAATGGCAGCCTCGTGCTCTTTTTCTTTCCTTTGGAATCCCACCATGTCATTCTCTTCGACTAACTGAATCTTAGCCGATATCGAACTCAAATTTCACCTCCTTCAGAAGCCTTATTGGGCCACCTGAACTAAAAGAAATCATTCCTTCCTATATAAATTGGGGGCTCTGCAAACTGTGGCTGAGAACCAAACCCTGCCAGCACCGTGTTCCTGGAAAGTTTTATTGGGACGCCGCCATGCCCTGCACTACGTAGAGCTGAGGGCCGCTCTTGTGCCCTGACATGTGAACATGCAACAGAAACCACGTGCCCACGATGCCGAAAGCATCTACTGTCTGGTGACTTAGAAAACAGTTTGCTAATCCCTGCTTTAAATTCATAGAATAGTAATAGCTAACTTTTTTAATGAGTACTATATGCTAGGCACTGTGTTAAGTGTTTCCAGTATCTCCGAGAGATTTTGCAACAGCCTTATTAAGTTTGTTATTTCATTACCCCATTTAAACATGCTACTTCACCCCTCCCTGACAGCCCCCCAACCACCGTTTCTGGACGTGTGGGACTGTAACACTGTAGTGCTAGCTATGTGTCCCAATTGATAAGTATCACTTATTATCCAGTTCCAAGGATAGTATCAGGCACATAGTGGGATCTTCATAAATATTTTCAATGAATAAATTAGTTATTAGGTTTCTTATTATGTCTTATACACTCAAATACATGGCAAACTAACCTGAAGGGAATGTACCTTATCTTATATTTTTATTCCTCACAGCACTTAGGAAGATTTCTTACACAGGACTAACTCAAAAATAAATTTTTGATTAATAGATATATGCTAAAGAAAAAGTAAACTTGATGTATCACATCTGAAAGGAGGATCTAATAAGGGCAGATGACTCTTAGATGTTCCATCCACAGACAGCTATGGCTGTAGTACACGCAGCTACGATTCATTTTCTTCAAATAAAGCACTTACCTTTGCATGATCAATGCGACTACTTAATTCTTTGGATGCAAATCCCCCAAATATGAGACTGTGGATGGCTCCTATCCTCGCACATGCCAGCATGGTGTACATCGCTTGTGGGACCATTGGCATGTAGATGACCACAGTGTCGCCTTTCTGGATACCATGCTTGACCAAAACACCAGCCAGCTTGGAGACCTACAGCGAGATCATCAGGTCAGCAAAGTGCTGTGTTATTTTGCTAACCTTCGAAATTAATGTAATAATGCAAGAAGATGATCACTCACTTAGTAGTGGGTTGATGAAGCCCAAGTAACACATACTTGATTAGATATTAATAATAGATTCCTGTATTATAAGTGACTACAAACCAACTCACAGCTATTATGCCATATGAACTTCATGGTTACATTTGTAGAATTATTCACTCAGCAACACATTTACTGAGCACCTATTATGTGGCAGACATTGTGTTTAGAGTTGGGAACATAACATTGAAAAACACAGACACAGACATGTCCCTGTGGAGCTTTTATTCTAATGTGTGAATTGGCCAAGTGAACAGAAAAATTAATTTTATTTTAGATCCTTTTAGGTTAACTGTTGAAGGAAATAACTATCCATTAATAAAGAAAACATATTATGTACTTATAAGATAAATAAGATAGATTGTTATTATTTTTATTTTAAAGATAAGGTAACTGAGGCTCAGAAGTAATAAATAGCTAACCCAATGTCAGAGAGCTAGTGAATGGTTGGGTCAAGATACTATCGCGAGTCTCTTTTTTTTTTTTACTAAAATATAGTTGATATACAATATTATATTGGTTTCAGTTAAACAACATAGTGATCTGACAATTATGTACATTACTAAATGCTCACCTCATGTCAACCTATAAATACACTACATTATTATTGACTATATTCCCTACGTCGTAATTTCATCCCTGTGACTAATTCAGTTTAGAGCCAGAAGTTTGTGCCTCTTTATCCTCTTTACCTATTTCACTTATCCTCCCTCCCCACCCCTATGACAACCACCAACCTGTTCTCTGTGTTTGTAAGTCTACTTTCACCTCAGGTCTTTTGACTTCATAGTCTTTGTCCTTTCTACTGCCAGTTATTTTTCTTTATAGATTTTTATACTAATTACTGATACAAAATGACTGTGCTCTATATTGAAGGCAACCATACAAACCTTTATTTTAACATGTGATTTGGGGACCAAACATACAAATAAATCTCTTTCCTCTTAACATGTGCTTTTTATAAAATTTCTAGTAATAAAAACAAAATAGGTCATAAGCCCACATATTATATAATTTGTTGCAAGAAACCTTTCCAGGGCAATCACAGCAGGCTGTGGGGAAGATGCCCAGACCTAAGTGAATAAGAAATTTGACATTCTTTCACTTAAAAAATACATATTAACTACCTATATATGCCAGGCAATTTCCTGAAACATAAGCAAACAAATCAAGACAAAGATCTCTATCCTCCGAGTAGTTAAGTTTTAGCAAGGGAAATACAATAAACGTAAGTAAATTATACAGCATGTTAAAAGGTAATCCATGTTATGGAGAGGGGCAGGTAGTAAAGTGAAGCAGAGGGGATTGGGAGGGTAGGGGATGTGATTCTCAAAGGAACGGTCAGGGTAGACCTCATTAAGAAATAACGTTTTAGCAACAACTTGTAGTAGGCTAAGAATTAGTGGATATCTGTGAGTATACTATTTCAGGCAGAGAGAATGCCAATACACGCTGTGAGGGGATCATATGTGATGTAACTTGAGGAACAGCAAGGACACCTGGGAGCTGGACCAGAAAGAACAAGTGAAAGTGGCTTGGGTCAGGTCAGAGAGCTAAAGGAGGGGTCTGGATGGGTCCTCAGGGCAAGTGGCGGGAAGGACTATGGCTTGCCTCTGAATGTGACTGTTCAAGATACTGAACAATAGGGGCCTGAGGCAAGGAATTAGGCCACACAGGCTATTTCTGGCTCCTTTCATTCCCGTCTGCCACTCCTGCTTTTTGAACATGTTCAAAGGATTCTGAATCCTGATCATTCCTCCTTTTTCTCTTTATTTACCTCCTCTCTACAGATGGGGAAGATATGGTCAAGGTTAAAGGGTCTGGTGAAAGAAGTAACAATCTCTCTGTTGATTCTCTCCTATATTGCACATTTTAATTCAGTGCCATTTTGAAGAACTCAGAGCAGCAAGTCACAAGATACACACACTAAAGAAACATAAATCGTGACCTTAAATTCTCAAGAATGAAGATCAACAATAGAAAGTGTTTATCCCTATGTGCACTTCCTGCAGAAAGTGGCCACACTCCGTGACCACTTTCCTGGGTATCCCATTTAGGGCACAGCACTGGAAGAGACCAGGAGTGTGTCCTGTTTACTCAGCACTCTCAGCATGCTGAATAGTGTCTGTTGTTGAATAAAAGTAACCTTCAACCAGACCCAAGGCAGCAATGGTTCAGGAACTGCACATTTGACTCTCACTTCCTCATGTCACTGAACGATGCCCGAATTTTCTGTCCTCTGAAAGTAACAAAGTTAATAAATTCAGGAACTTTTTTGAGGAGAAGATCTCAAAATGACCAAATGTGGCCCCAAGATGTATTGAAGTCAGGGCCATGTCTCACCTTGAAAAAAAAAGTGAGCCAACATATTAAAATTAGGAGCTTTCATAGGCAAATCCAGATTTCTAGGTTCTCTGGAGGAATTGGGAAGTCCAGCAACACTGTGCGTGTGTTCTTGAATAAGAGCCATCAATGAACCCGATGGTCAGCTGCCAGGGTTGCCGCAGATCTCACCATTCCCTGGGGCCATTCATCACAGAGCTTGCATTTTTCTTCCCATTCTGAGTTTAAAATGTACTCTGCTAAATTGTGTTCTTTATGTTATATGCTTTCTCTATAGTTCTGTAACCATAAAGGTGTGATATTTACTTATACCATAGTTCTACAAACATAAAGGTGTGATATATACATAGTGATTTTTTTTCTCCCATTTATATTAAACACTTGGCTCTGGAAGCGTCAATTGCTAACCATCGCCCTGAAGACCACCTTCAGTCAAAAGAGGCTGCACCAGGTCCATATGACCACTAGATGGCGCCCATTTGGCCTTGCTAACCCTCCTGCTCACAGCTACTTACTACTTAATGTGTTGATACTGTGCTAATCACACCGGAGTTGCTCAAAAGAAAAAATCTTTGCATGATCAATAGAGAAAATTTTTTTCTCAGTAGTTGTCAGGGCTAAATCAGTAAGACTTTTCACTGTAACTTGTAAATTTAAAATACGTGTAAATATTTAATACATGTATATTATATATTATTAAAAATAATGAGCTATGTACTGAAAATGTATGGGAAAACATGTTTCTGGTGAAAAGTAAAAAAAGGCTTGTGAAAAACAAACTATTAGCTCGCAGCAGGAAAAATAAATGGACACTGGCTTAATATGAAAATATATGAGATATTTCATTAAAAATATTCCTTATTAACATTGAATCTAGAGATTGTTAATATGGGAACCCAGAATAGAATACTTAAGTCTCATTTCAGACACAGAGACTTTGGAGGTAAGTGTAGGCAACACAAGCAATGAAAGGAAAAATCTAGAAATCCCAGTTCATAATCACTCAAAGTGCTATAAAACTTCAATATAAAGGGCAACTTGATTAGTGTTGTTTTTCATCTTTTTATTGAATAATATTAAATTTTCAGAAGGAAAATTATCAAAGAGAAGAAAAATTGTTATTTTTATTCAACATCACCTTCTTATATTACCATATATGAGTATTGATTTATAATTTCTATTGTTATCCAGAAAGATAATATTTTGACATGCATGAGGATAACTATGAGGCATGAAGGAAGCCTGAGGAAGCAAAGTAAATGTACATATATATTTAGATGCAATGTTGTTTGCTTCCTCACATTAATGATTATATGAATTAATCATTATTTTGGCACTAATCTGAAACCATCTTAATAAGTATCCTATCATTGATACAATTTGTATAGTATCTGCTATATGCCCTATGCTGAAATGAAGTCCACAGATGCAAAAATGAGGAAGACATGGTCTGTAAAATTCTGAGTCCAGGAAAAAATAACATACATGAATAGTACTGATAAAATAACAAAATATAGCAACAGCATGTAATGTAAAATGGTATACACATATATGTGGGTTATACATTGCATGTACGTTTTATGTATATTGTTTGTTTTAGACACAAATAAAAATTTCAAATTTTAGAATTATAAAATGAGAAAACATATTAGTGCAAATAATGAAAAAAGAGTTTACCATTTTAAAAATGTATTCATTCAGAAAAGGCTTCATTCAGAAACAGTCTGCGGGTTAGTCTAATTTCATGACCAAATGCCTGTGATGAATATAAACGTTAGCTGAGACTGGCCAAAGGCTGTGATCTATAGAGTGAACTAGCGTGCTCTTCCTGAACAGCAAGTATCTCCATCTAAAGAAAATCATGTTTATATGTGAAAGATAGTGTTGGTGTCCAAATTATCACAAAAAGCAACCATGGGCAACCTCAGGGCCATGTCAAAGAAAGTTATATGAAAGAGAAGATGAGAAAGCATATTTTCAAGCTGCAATGATGTTATACCATAAACCCTGGTTTAATCAATCACAGAAAATGTAACTAATTTAAAAACCAATTACAATATTTGAGGGAACAGTCCTCTTTCCCTAGGATTTGGCTTGAAAACTGAACATAAACCTTCCTTTGGAGTACGACCTAAAAACACCATGAAAGATGGGGAACAAGCAGAGAATTTACCTGTAGCTGTTCAATAAAAGGCTGAATCAGACTTTTTACAAACCCAGTAGGTGTAGTTGGAGACCCAAGATAAGAGACATATGTGGAATAGCTTCCACACTGCAAAACCATATTGTGTCCTTTAACTGCCCACATGTAAGCAAATACTGCTTTGTTAGGGGGACTTAAGCTAAGTGGTGCCCACTCATTTCTCCCCTGGACACCATGTCATCTCCCAGTTCCCACTCTTGCCCACTACAGCCTCTTCTTCAGAGAAGCCAAAGTGATTCTTGTCACAATATGCAGCTTCCTATCATACTTAGAGTAAAGATAGTCATCTTTAGCATGGCCTGTAAGGTCCCGTAGGACCTGTCTGACTCCTGGATACTCCTCCAGCCCCACTTTTTCCCTCACTACCGACCCCCGGCTCACCACAGTGGGAGTCCGTTCTTGCTTCAGGGCCTCTGCCTGATGGGATCTTCACTCACATGTTCACAGAGGTCCCCCAGTCTTTATTTGGGTCATGTCCTCAGTGCCAAGTAGTTTTCCCTGACAAAAGTATCCAAAACGGCAGCCCAAGTTACTCTCTGGCCTTAGGTTTTTCTTCATTTATATTATCTTCTTATTCATAACATATCTCCCGAATCAGAAGGCAATTATCTTGTGGACAAAGACTGTATCATTCCTTACTATAGTCCATGATGTCCACCAAAATGAGGGGATGTACAAATATGTTTTGAAAAAATAAGTAAATTTGATTCCATCTTTCCAGTCCAGGAAAATAAATTCTAAACAGAGGGTCTATTGATGATGTTAAATTTTTAAAAGGTCAGAGTTAACCACCCTGAAGATAAGACAAAACATCTACTAGTGATAAATATAAATTTATGATAAAAATAAATTCAGTATGCAAATACAAGAACAAAACCCATACACCAGATTTCCAGGTGTCCAGGATGGCCAAGTAAGGTAAATGTTTAGATGAGGCAGGACACGAACCTCCACTTAGGAAATGCACTAAAACAAGGAAGATGCTCATCCCATTAAAAAAAAAAAAAATTCCTCAATGTAAAAAAAAAAAAAAAAAAAAACCCCACAATGTAAAAGAGACAAGTGACATTTTTAGAAACAAACCTTCCCTTATGCAAGGATCAGATCTTCCTTTACCTTTTTAATGAATGAGTCTTGAATATTCTATTCATATAGTCATTCAGTAAACAACATGAGCTTATGCTATGAGGCCTGTATTAGGCACTGTGTAGGTAAAAAATAAATAAAAAATATTACTCCTGTCTTCAGGCAGTATTTACTGTGATCTGCATCATCTCCAGTAAATAATTACAGCCTTAAACATAGGGGCTCATGCTTCCTGCTTTAAGATAATCTACAGAAGGACATTTCGTTCCACATTTCCTTCCACAGAATGACGAGTCAAGACTAGTAGAGTGTACAATTTATCGTTAATTATGTTTAAAACAGGGAAGAATGTCTTCTCGGCTTTAGATTCCTAAAACCACTCACCTCATCAACAGTTGCACTAAAGGATCTTTATCATTTTTTTCTTAAGGTTTTCTGATATTGATAAGGTATCTATTCAACTGTGAGAAAGTTTATCTCTGAAACTTGCTAACATGGTAACAATCCAACAGAAAAAAGGAATGGGCATAAGACTTGAATGGCCATTTCAGAAATGTGGAACAACAAATGGCCAATAAGCACAGGAAAAGGAGCTCAGTTTCATTGGTCATTAGGGAAAAGCCAATTAAAACCACCATGCAGGACAGCTACACATTCACCAGAAAGGCCAGAATTAAAGGTGTGAGGTTCTCAATGCCCAATGTTGACAACTGACATTCTCACACACCACAAGTGGGCATGTAAATTGGTATAACCACTTTGGAAAATTGTTTGGCACTTTTACTCAAGGTGAACATGTCCATTTCCCATGAACCAGCCATTTCACTCCTACATACATCCCCAACACAAATGCACATATCTTGTCACCAAAATTTGTGCACAAACATATCCATAGAATTATTTGTAAGAGCCCCAAACTAGTCATTACCTGACACAAAAGGACAACCTCTCTCAATAAAACAAAAGAATCTCATGAACAAGAGTTGAATAAAAAAAGACACAAATAAGTACACTGTATCATTCAATTTATACAAAGTTCCAAAGAAGTAAACCTCATTGCTGGTGGTGTTAAGGTATCTGGGTAACAATCACTTAAGGACAGAGAAAGAAATGACTAAAGGCAAGCATAATAAGGGCTTCCAGGGAGGCTGGGAATAAATATTCTGTCTCCTGATCCAGTTCCGTGGGTGTGTCCTGTTTGTGAAAATCTATCAAGCTTTATATTCATGGCCTGTACACTAATTTGAATATATATACATTTCAACAAAAGTTTTAAAAATTGCATGCTAGGAAATAACACACCCAGACAACTCTTAAGTTCAACCTCATACTTAGTATTCACACATTTACTGAGCATGGAAAAGGTAATTCATCTTATAGAGATACAACTTTTAGAGGAGCTGACTGTAATATATCTGAAGTTTTTATTGCTTATTTGGAAAGTTACAGATCACATGCACTGTTGTATCCTTTCCCCTCAAAAAGGCAACCACTGGCTGGACTAAATTTTTGCATGTCCTGGTTTTTGTGCTTTAGTTTCTTGCTTAAGGAAATAGTGGTATGTGACAGGAAAAGAAATATCAGATTATTTGACCCTAACATATATTGGAACAGATGGAATTTATACTTCGAGAAGAGAATTCTAAAGAGCAGAGGCTGGGAGGAAGACTTCTCATGGGACATAACCCTTGATTTCAGAGTAATTTTCTCCTCTAAATTACTCAAAATTCGTAATTACAATTACTTCCCTAATTGTAGCTCAGAAAATTACCTTTAGTAGAGTTAATAGACACTTTCAGCCTGAATTAGATCAGGAAAATTGGCACACATTGGGCTTCATCAGTTTTCCATGTATACATATTTTCATAAAAAACTCTCAAATTACTTTTAGGGGTCATATTCTTATTTAGTGAATATATACATAAAAATTCATAATTGCTTAAACATCAAAAGGAACAAATTTATCACACATGGAGATGAACTCAAAATGAAATTAGAGATGAAAACATAAATTCAGAGCAGGAATTTCTAAAAATGGTAAGTGCAATATATAAAATATACATATGCTACAAATTCACACACGTACTTTATTTCTCTGAGGCTTCCTGTAATTACTAACTTGAAAAAAGCTAATAAGAGAGGGACACAGTAAACACTGTATGTTTCCTAGAACGCAGATCTGAATTTAAGTATGGGAAATTCAAAGAGGAAATATTCATCTTCCAACCCAAATGTGAGTAAGCTAAAATTTTTTCACAGATAGTAAGAAGTCAGAGTCTACTTGGAAAGAAGATCAAGTTCCATTACTGATTCAATTCAAAGATAAGTAGTTCTTGCAATAAAGGCAACTAGAGTCACTTAAAATTTCAGTGATTCCTTCATCATGTAGTAAATGTTGACTATGTACCAGACACTGTTCTGGGAACAAGACAAAAATCTCTTCCCTCACAGAATTTACATTCTGGAAGAGGAAACAACACTAAAGAAGATAGATAAATAAATATTGTGGGAATGGGGGGACTCTAGTAACCACAATGTTGCTCATGTGATTGTACATCAATGATACCTTAATAAAAATAAATAAGTTAATCAATCCACCAATTAATTAATTAATTATTGTGGGGAAAATGAAAGTTCCTATGGCCAGGACCCTCACCTAAACTTAAAGTACTTGATGATGTAACTAGCTTACTGCTAGGCTGCTGCTTCCAAATCCGTAGGCAATGAACTGTTAGTGACTGAGTCACTATATAAAGAGCTCTGCCCAGTGCTCTGGGCGGAGGCAGAGACGGAGGTGGATTACAGACCTGCAGACTGCAGGATGCAGATGTGATCCTAGTGCTTGGCCTACCACAGTGACAATAAAGCCGGCTACAAACCCTTTTATCCCAAAAAAGTTTCATTGTCATTTCTCGATCTCAACAGATCCATAATGAACCAGCCCAGGACTGAAACCCTCAGGCAAGAGAAATATAAAGAATGGTACTGAGTAAGAAGTGACTAAATTTTCAAAAGGAAAGTTTGAAGTTATACTAAACAAGAACATTTATACTTAATATGGCCAGAGAAGATCTCACTGAGAAAATAACAGCCAGGCACACTAAGAACCATAAGATATCTGGAAGAAAACTATTTCAAGCACAAAGTAGGCAAGTATAAAGACTCTAAGGTAGGAGTGGGGCATCCCAGGAGAGTAACTGCAGGAGGCAGGGCAGGCTGGGATATGCAGTGAATGTAGTGGGGCTGGGAAGGAGGTCACAGGAGCCAGATCACACAGACCCACATGTCACAGGGAACACTGGCTTTTGTGTCTTCCACCACCCTCAGGATAAAGCACAAATCATTCGTGTGGCACTCAGAATCTTCCAAGTCTGGCTCACCGGAGCCCTGCTCCCCACCCCCTCGTGTGGAGGCACTGGTCTCTCTTCCCTCAGTCACTCTACACGTGCCCTTTCTTCTCTCTGTGAGACCCTCCTTCTCCCCACCCAATTCCCTTCTGACTTTTGATCATTTGGGCAAATTTTAGGCATGACTCTGCCAGAAAGCCTTCCTATGCTCCATTCATCTCAGGCTAAACCAGGCGCCTTCCTATGTGATTCCACAGAATATAACACTACCGCCTATCAAAGCCTTTATCATGTACACATTTTTTTTTAGCTTCTCAAAAATATGGAATGGGTCTTTTTGCCTTATATCTCTTGTTCCTAACTGGGTTTGGCTTACAAAATAAGTATCTGTTGAATGAATGAAAGATGGATCTTGACCCAGGCTCAAATCTCTTTATAGATATCTTAATAAAGGCTTGTTTAAGTTATCAGATCTACATAAAAGGAGGTTGTTTTGGAAAAGCTCTTTTGAACCATCCCGTAAAAATCTTCAGATCCTTCATGTAACTGTAAGAATTTAGCCTAAAATTAGTTGGTTCACTAATTAAGAAATGCTAACTAACTTAATCAAGGTTTACCTAGCCTGAAACTCCCAGTAGAAATGAGACAAGGGGGATTAAAATAAGTAAGATACAAAGGTGCTTCTCTTTGCTCGTTGTCAATGGCATTACCCATTAATCTTTCTTCTTCTGTGTTCTCTACTTCATAAAATGAAGTCCCCAAGGAACCGGGAGCAGGTAATCAAAGCCGAGCATGATGTCTCCCTCTTTTCTCACAGTGCCTCCTTTAGAACTTTAGAGAAGAAAGGCCTGGGGGAATCAGAAACCATCAGCAGGTGAGAGAAACAGGCCTTTTAAGTACTTTGATATGAGGCTAACCGAAACCAACGAACCAGGTCAAATCTCAAAAGGGTCTCAGTCTTGACTCAATATTAGAAAATCAAGATGAGTTTGCACAAAGCCTTCTAAGTAAAATGTGCATGTGTTTAGCGTATACATTTATGTAATTGAGAAGGAGAAAAGCAACAACCATTATTTAACTTATTTAATGTTTCTCTAAAGCTTTTCCTTTGACCTCCACTGGTTACGTATCAACTCAGGATGTTGATGTGGATAATATTTTTATGATATAAAAATAAACTTCCTAATCAGTATACCAGTTAAGATTCAACAGTATTTTAGGCCTGATTACTAATTAAATGAAACTGTGCCCAATATGCCCAAATCATAGGAATAAGTTTTTAATCATAAAAAAACCTCATATAAAAACTGAAAATGCAAAACTAAGATAAAACATGGAGTATAAGAGCTTATCAGGGAAGTTACATTGTCTCTCATAATAAAACATGGCCTCAGATGAAGCGCCTTCCCTCCTCAGACCCACTGTGAGCTCTGTCTCTGTTGTATAGTTTAATCTGAAATGCACAGTTCCCACTTACAGACCAATAAAAAGTTCTACCAGTATATTTGTGGCATTATTCTTTTTCTGTCTTGGGCTGCCTAGCATGAGAATTCTCCCAAGTATGAGTCCCAGAGGGAGGCAGGGCCCCATTTCCAATGAAATCAAGAGGACAAGACATCCCCCGCCCCCACCCCACTGTCTGGTATTTTATGCATGTAGGCTAATCTTGGCCTAAGCTACGGTCCTTCTCTGTCAATCTAGGAGACTGACACATAAGCTAGTCTAGTCACCAATCTGCAGGTTCTCTTTAACGCTTCACTGTTGCCCCTTCTCCTGTGGGGTGTGCCATGTTTCTGAGCTTCTTTTCTTCAGTCTTCCCTTTCCGTAAATTCCTCTTATGTTTCAATCAGCTGAAGCTGGATTCGTTGCTACAACTAGGCTGGTAACTATCCTGAGCACAAGCGGCCTCAGTGTTGTCAGCTGTTTGCAATAGCTCAGTATTGGGTGCTCACCGTGTTGTCTCAGTCACCATTCTTGCAACCTCTCAGAAGGCTAAACAGGAACACGGCTGATACAAAAGGATGTAATTTCAGAGTCAGGGAGCACTGACCAACTTTCTAAAAATCAAATAGAAACCCTAAATAGGTTAAAAAAAGCAAAAGAAGAGAATGTGATTCAGAAAGCCTTAACTTAAAAGCAAATGCTTCCAAACCCTAGGACAGACTCTGCTCAACCAGTGGATCTCAACCAATGGCGACCTTGCCATTCTGGGGAGACACCAAGTAACATTTGGAGACATTTTTGGCCATCACAGCTCAGGGAGGGGCGCTACTGGCATTGGTGGGGAGCGAGCAGGAATGGTGATATTCGTGCTACGGTGGCCGTCGCAGCAAAGAGGCCTCCGGCGTGAATGTCAATACTGTCAACGCTGAAAAGCCCGGCCCTACACTGTCAGCTCCCTTCAAATCATGCATCAATAAACGCCCCACAGAGCTAGAATAACTCTCCCACCATCCACAAGGCCCAAATACTTTGATAATGACTTCCAAGACATCATTTCTACCCTAATGTTAAAAAACAATTTCACAAATCTGTCAGTATCATGATTTACCTTAGAAGTACAGAGATGGGAAAGAACTAAAAAAGAGCAAATAAAGGGAAGGAACAAAGATGTCCAAAGAGCTGTAATGTCCCCACAGGGCCCGCGGGCCTGATGGGACACCCAGGGCGAAAAAAGACTTGTGTTTATGGCCGGGAATGCCGGGAAGAGCAAGCAGCTCAGAGGGATGCTGTGATCCGGGTCCGACGTGTCTTCTACATCACAGGGGTGCGGACTTTACTCTCTGAGTAACAGTCATTTTTATAGAAAAGGTTTTAAGCCTGGATTGCAGAATGACTCCGTATAGCGTAATTAGGATAACTAAAGGCTGAAAAGAACCACGGAAGCATTCTGTGAGTGTGTGATCATTTATACCCAAGTTTGGGGTTTTTGGAGATAATGTCAGGATAATTTTGAGAATTTCTGAATGAAGTGGGCACTTAAATGTGAAAAGGATTCACGTGATTCTCAGTTCTGGGCCTTTGTTTTTAAAGTTTTGCCATACAACATGAATTCTGAAGGTCATAGTTTAGTACTCCTGGTTTGTTTGTTTTTTTAATGCTAATTTTTGTCAGTGTAAATAAAATCAAATCTCTCCCAGAGTTTTAGTGACATACAGAAGGATATATGTAAGTAGTTGACACTTTAAAGAAATTAATTTTGCTTTCCTCTAATCATTGCCTAATATTTACCTAAATACTTAGTCAATTTTGACTAAGCTAGAAATCTTCTAGAGAAGAAGACATACTCAGTTTACACAAACTGTAGGTAAAAGCTTATCATTAATTTTTTAAGTCTAAAAATAGAGACTGAGAGATGACAGCCTATATGTTATGCATAGGAGAGGATGTGCCTCACAGAGTTTAAAGGACATTTCCCCAAATGACCACCCAAATCACTTTGGTAACCTTTTAAACTAGTATTTTCAATAGCATTCCATTAAAACTGGTCTTATGACAGGCATTAACTGTTCAGATTGTATTAGACTAGCTAGGTTCTATTTAATACTTAAATCACACGAAACAATCACGAACTATAAAATAAATGTAAAAAATCAGAAAATCACTAGAGGTGCAAATATTATTATTGCTATTACATACAAGCCCAGAAGTGGCCTCTTACCAATGAAAAATACAACCTTTTCTATACTTTGAGCAAGTTATAAAACCTTTTTTTTTGACAATAGAATTGTTCCAATAAATCACTTAATTCCGGTGAATCCCAGTCATAAAAAAAAAAAATGGAAAGGTTTTAAGTAGTTGTTTCTTAGGAAGAAAACTGGTGTCATTTGAGGTGACAATCTAACATGGTCAGCGCCTGGTAATAGGGACATCAGCCGAAAGCGGCTAGACTAAGGTGATAACAGTGTAGATGGAAATGAAAGCCAGGAGAGGACTGCAATGTATTCTTAACCTCTCCCAGTAAAATGAGTATCTTCAGCATTATGACATACAAATTTATGGGGGGAAAACTGAGTTAACAAACCTCTATTTATTCCCAATGTGCATCAAAAGAAAAACGTGGTAACATGTCAATGAATTAAGCGAATTAAAAGTTATTCAATGAGAATGTGTGCCATAATTTCTGTATGATTTCCAAATAACATACATAGAAAGTTTATGATATTACCTGCTCCAGAACTTCTTTATAGGTTATAGTTGCTTTGGTATTTGTAACAGGACTGTCATAGATGATTGCAACCTTATCTCCTTTACCATTTTCAATATGACGATCAATGGCATTGTAACAAATGTTAAGCATTCCTTCCACAAACCTGAAAAACAATTATAAAAGTGAAGAACTCTTTTCAAAATATACTGTTGCTTCACTAGGTTCCTATATTTCTAGTCTGGCAGAGCTACCCTTAAAATGGGGTTTCCCCATGCACGCTATGCCAGGTAATGAGGGCTGTAAACTAGATACTTAAGGGGGCACAGAAATGACATTTTTATGTTAATAAATATGTATTTATTTTTATGTGCACTGGAAAAAATATACTTCACACTTCAAGGTGACATATTTGTAGATTTTATTGCTTAGGCTGAAACTAGAGTACAGAACACCAAAATAATCTACTTGCCTTGGATGAAATGGATTGTATATAAATGCAGCTACCATAGTACTTATCACACTGCATTAATAATTGGTTTGCTTATATGTTTCCTTTATTATACTGTAATCTACCTGAGAGTAGAGACTATAATATTCTTCTTGTAGTCCTAGGATGTGCTACAGCAGTTTTCATGTTTTAGGCACTCAATAAATATTTGACAAATGAAAGAGTGAAAATATTAGTAAACTTTCAAGAAACATTAGATTTAGGATTACTATCTCACTTTAAAGTTGAGAGGTTAGAGACTTAAAGAGAATAATGCCCAGGACATCTGACTAAGAATTGAAGAAAGCCATTCCCACAGGTAACCATTAAACATCTGGCCACACCTCATACTAACATACTCATTTGTTCATCTATAAATATTTGTTCCCTGGTCTCAGGTTCATTGATTCTTCTATGGTCTCCATTCTGCTGTTGAGGCCAATTCAGTGAGTTTTTATTTTGGCTATTGTATTTTTCCATTCTAAAATTTCCATTTGGGAAGAGAGAGGGGTCAATGTCAGCATGGAAAGCACCTGACTTACCTCCTCCCACCTACACACTGAATCTATACCTACA
This sequence comes from Manis javanica, assembly GCF_040802235.1. Lineage (NCBI taxonomy): Eukaryota > Metazoa > Chordata > Mammalia > Pholidota > Manidae > Manis > Manis javanica. The sequence continues at coordinate 15,288,514 of NC_133165.1, forward strand.
CACAGACTGAGAACTGAGGCCTGAGTGAACACCTTCTCCACAGGTTGGGATAGAAAGGTCACATAAAAAAACAGCGAGAGAGGCAGAAACATGATAACAGAGGGAACCCCACCCCCAGCGCAACACCCGGCCATGGGCAGGGTCATTGCTGAGGGACCACAACACAGATCCCCTTCCCTGGGGCACAAAAGAAAAGCAGCACTTTAAAGTGTATCTAGACTGTAAGTGAAAAAACCTAGTTTTTAGACCTAAAGCATGGGCCATTTGGCGGTGGAACTGCTAAAACTCTGTCCAGTGTCCGAGGTGCTGGCAAGTGCCATTGTTTGCATTCTTTCCCCGTCCTGGCAGTGCCGAGGGGAGCTGGGTCCAAGTGCACACACCCATTTCAGACTTGGCTGAGGTGGCCTCCCACCCCTGCCTGCACCCAAACAAGCCAGCTGAGATCTAGCAGTCCTGTAGAGCAGTATCAATGGCAGTGCTCACCCAAGCTCATCTCCCTCAAGCCCACCTAACACCCAGCACCCATCCAGAAGATCCCCAGAGCATGCCACCCCACCCCACCAGCCCACTGCTGCTCCACTTGCAAAAGTGGCTGCTACTGATATGGGGGTCCCCAGAGAATGTACCCAAGCCTGCTGCTGCAGCACGGACACAGGGCCAGTCACCCTGACCCCTGCAGAGTGCACTTGGGTCACCATTGCACTGCAGGCGTGGAGATAGTACCACTGACATGGGGTTTCCTTGGAGGGTACAATGGCCTGCCACCTCCCCACCAATGCAGACCCACTGGTACACATTCAGAAACCCCTCCAACCATGCTCCCCCAAACATGCCCTGGGGTCCCTGAAACAGGGACATGTTCACACTGTCTCATTTTCAGTTAGCCTCCAGCCAGCTAACCAAAACCACCAGATACATGCAGTCTACCCAGTGGACTTCCCCTACACAAGGCCATTCCTTCAAGATAGGGAGATGTAGCCTTTCCAACTAAGTCATAGAATCAAGCACAGAAAGTCAAACAAAATGAAGAAACAGAGGAATGTGTTTGAAACAAAAAAACATGACAAAACTTAACAGAAAGAACTAAATGAAACAGAGTTAAGCAATTTACCAGATAAAGAGTTCAAAGTAATGGTTATAAAGATGCTCACCAGACTTGAGAGAAGAGTGGCTAGACACAGTGAGAACCTCAACAAACAGATAGAAAATATAAAAAAGAACCAATTAAAGATGAATAATAAAATAAATGAAATGAAAATTAGAAGATGTAGAAGAACATATTGGTGATTTCAGTAAAATACATTCATTTCAAGTGTATTTCAAACATCAAGTGCACAATCTCCAGAACAAGCCACAAAGCAAGTCTCAATAAATTGAAAAAGATAGAAATCATATCAAGCATCTTTTCCAGCTTCAATGGTGTGAAACTGGAAATAAATTACAAGAGAAGAAAACATAGAAAAAAAACAAACAGAGGGAAGCTAAAGAGCATGCCACTAAACAACCAATGGGTCATCAGAAAAATCAGAGAGGAAATAAAAATATACTTGAAGAATAATGAAAATAGAAGTACAACAGTTCAAAATTTGGGGGGGTGCAGAAAAAGCAGTCCTAAGAGGGACATTTATTCCCACCTCAAGAAGCAAGAAACACCTCAAATAAACAATCTAACCCAACACCTAAAGGAGTTGGAAAAAGGAAAAAGCCCAAAGTTAGTAAAAGAAAAAATAACAAATATCAGAGAGGAAATAAATGAGACACTAAAAAGCAATACTTTTTGTGGATGAAATATCAATGAAACTAACAGCTGGTTCTCTGAAAAGAAACAAAATCGATAAATCTTTAGCTAAACTCATCAAGAAAAAAAGAGGACTCAAATAAATATAATCAGAAATGAAAGAGAAGTTATAATTGACACCACAGTAATACAAACTATTATAAGAGATTACTGTAAATTCAGTGAAGTTGCAGAATATAAAATCAATATACAGATGCTCCCTGTCATTGAACAACTTAGAAGAAATGGATAAATTCCTAGAAAACTAAAATCTTCCAACACTGACCCAGGAAAAAATAGAAAGTCTGAACAGACTGATTACTAGTAATGAAACTGAATCTGTAATAAAAAACTATCAATAAACAAAAGTCTCGGACCAGATGGTTTCACAGATAAATTAAACCAAACATTTTAAGAAGAGTTCATACCTCGTCTCCTCAAACTGTTCCAAAAATTGAAGAGGAAGTAAAACTTCCAAATTTATTCTATGAGGCCAGCATTACCCTGGTACCAAAACCAAAGACACTACAAAAAAGAAAACTGCAGGCCAATATCCCTGAAGAACATAGATCCAAAAATCTTCAACAAAATATTAGCAAGCCAAATTCAAAAATACATTAAAAAGATCATTCAACACCATTTATTCCAGGGATGCAAGGATGGTTCACTATCTATAAATCAATCAACATGATATATCACATTAACAAAAGGAATAACAACCATATGATCATTACAATAGACGCAGATAAAGCATTTGATAGAGTTTAATAACTATTCATGATAAAAACACTCAAAACAAATAGAGTACAGAAGGCATGTTCTCAACATAATAAAGGCCATATATAACAAGCCCACAGGTAACATCATACTAAATGGTGAAAAGCTGAAAGTTCTCCTCTAAAATCAGCAGCAAGACAAGGATGCTCCCTGTCATGACTTTTATTCAACATAATACTAGGAGTCCTAGCCACAGCCATTTGATAAGAAAAATAAATAAAAGGTATCCAACCTGGTAAGGAAGGAGTAAAATTGTAACTTTGCAAAAGACATGATACTGTATATAGAAAGCCTTAAAGACTCAACCAAAAACTATTAGAATAAGTGAATTTAGTGAAGTTGCAGAATATAAAATCAATATACAGAAATCTGTTGCATTTCTATATACAAATAATGAACTAGCAGAAAGAGAAATTAAAACAATCCCATTAACAATTGCATTAAAAAGAATAACATACCTAGGAATAAATCTAACCAAGTAAGTGAAAGATCTGTACTTTGAAAACTATAAAACAGTGATGAAAGAAACTGAGACAACACAAGCAAATAGAAAAATATCCCATGCTTATGAATAGGAAAAATTAATATTGTTAAAATGGCCCTGCTGCCCAAAGCTAGAGAAAATAATCCTAAAATGTGTATGGAACTGTTGGAAAGGAATTTGGCTCAGAGATGTAGTTCCCAGTCAGAGTGAAAGGTAATGAAGGAATTCATTAAGGCAAGAAAAGCAGGGAATGGCAGCTGCCTTGCAAGTAACAGAGACCAAGAAAGAACAGAGGGAGGAAAAGGAAGCTCATTAAACTCCTGCTCGGCATTGGGCAAATGACTTGCCAACTCCTAAAGCCAGGGTCACCTGGCATCCAGCGTACACATGAATCTCTCTGATATGGGGAACAAGTCCCTACCACCCCAGGCTTTAGGGGAGCTGCAGAGCACTGGATGGAGTGAAATTATGTTCTGAGAACTTCCCAAAGGCAAAGAAAGAAGATTTTCAGGCAGGCTACTAAAGAGCATGATCATATAGCTGCAGTCCTGTCTAGGTCACCCAGGTGATGAGAACTTGCAAGCCCAAATCGGAGCTCTCAGCAGTCCCTCCTTACTTATCTGGAGTAAAACAGAAACAGAGTGAAGACTTGTGCTTAAGTCTGGAAAATAGAATGAAAAGCAAAGTGACAAAGAAGCTTACCACTGGAAGAATGGAGAGACAAAATGTAAGTTGAGCAGTAAGAAGTCTTCATTTAAGGCAAAATGTACACACACTTGAAGAAAGGGGAGTGCAGGCAACCTCCAAAAGGAGGTGCACTTAAGGGTTTAGGGTCTGGGGTTTTATAGGGCCATTTGGGTAAGGGGTCAGCATAAGGCATGATGTATACAGGAGATTCACAATTCAAGTTTTGTTTTAAGAATAGGGTTATTTAGGGGACTGTGTTGGTCTGTATCTTAGCATTCTTTATCTACATAGGTTTGTTTACATTTCAGAGGTCTATCTCCTGTCTTGGTTACACAGTTATTTAATGGATTCAGGGGCTGGAAGAAGAGGAAGAACAGCATATAGATTAAGAATCAACTGCGCCTTTCTCTCAGGCTAAGTAGATTTTATAATGGCCTGACCTGGTCCCATTTCCCTGCTCTGCCTCACTGGGTTGGGCACAGAAGTCCTTGATGGACAATCTTTGGCCTTGGACACCTGATCTTATTGGTACAGTAAAGACATGGGTTGCTCTCTGATACTTTTACTTATCTGGGAATTGTTATTGAACTGGGGAATATCCAGACATTCCAATTTACTCCTGGGCTTTGAAATTCCAACGAATTAACTAATTAACATGGTGAGTTCTTTCTGGCTCTCTGGTTTTACCTGGTTAACTCTTTGAGTCCCTTTTAGTAGGCTTTACTGACTTTATTCTCTCTCCACACCACTCATGGCTGTCTTTCTGCCTGACAGAACTACAAAAGACCCTGAATAGCCAAAGCAATCCTGAGAAAGCCGAAGTATCACATTCCCTGATTTCAAACTATACTATAAATCTATAATAATCAAAACAGTCCGGAACTGGCACAAAAACAGACTCATAGATCAATAGAACAGAATGGAGAGCCCAGAAATAAACCTACACTTACGTGGTCAATTAATGTATGACAAAGGAGGCAAGAATACACAATGGGGAAGAGACTGTCTGTTCAATAAATGGTGTTGGGAAAACTAGATAGCTACATGAAAAAAAAATTAAACTAAATCATTATCTTACATCATACACAACAATGAACTCAGAATGGATTAAAGACTTCAATATATTTAATACCTGAAACCATAAAACTCCTAGAAGAAAACACAGGCAGTAAACTCTTGAACATCAGCATTACTCATTTTCTTCTAGATAAGTCTCCTCAGACAAGAGAAAGAAAAGCAAAAGTGAATAAAAGGGACTACATCAAAGTAAAAAGCTTATGCTGTACAGTAAAGAAAACGATCAAAATGAAAAGACAACATACTGAATAGGGGAATATATTTGCAAATGATATATCTGATAGGGGATTAATATCCAAAATATATTTTTAAAAATCATACAACTCAACACCAAAAAAGTAATAATCTGATTTAAAAAACAAACATTTTTCCAAAAGATAGACAACCAACAGGCACATGAAAAGATGCTCCACATCGCTAATCATCAGGAAATTCAAATCAAAGCCACAATGGGATAATCACCTCACACCTGTCAGAATGGCTAATATCAAAAAATAATTAAGTAAATAAACAAATAACAAGCGTTGGTGAAGATGTAGAGAAAAGGGAATCCACATACATTGTTGATGGGAATTTAAATTGGTGCAGCCACTGTGGAAGGCAGTATGGAGGTTTCTCAAAAAGCTAAAAATATAAATACTGTAAGCCCCAACAATTCTACTTCTGGGAATTTACCCAAAGAAAAACAAAATCACTAATTTGAAAAGCACCCCTCTGTTTATTGCAGCACTATTTACAATAGCTAAGACACGGAGGCCACGGAAGATGGATGAATAAAGAAGACGTGGTACATATATATCATGGAATATAAACTCATATCATATGGTTTCATTTAGATGTGGAATTTGAAAAATGAAAAGAACAAGCCAAACAGAAATAGACTCAGACGCAAAGAAAGGACCGCAGTAGGGCAGGCCCTATGACAGACCCCCTTTCACACGTGAGGAAACACAGCTGACAGTGACTCTCTCAAGGCAGCTTGATGACAGAAACAGGCCCCTAGGCATCATACAACATTACCTCTATAGGCGAAGCTACAAGAACTTCAGACTTTTTTCAGCTGTTTTCAAATTTTGGACAGCTTAATATTTAAATTATAACACCCTAAAATGTTCTTTTTTAAGGATACCATTAAAGAAACTTAAAAAAGTTGTAAGGGTACCCTATGGGACAGGTAAAAAGGAAATTCCAACAGAGGGAAGGGTCTGGAAGCAGGTTAAGCAAGAATCATGGCAAGTGTAACAAATTGGCATGGCTCAAGAGGATGTTAGAGGTAATGAACACACCACTATAAACTGGCTGAACTTAAAAATTGGGTTATGGTGGGTGACTGGACCAAGTGGCCTACAAGGGGTCTCCCAGCTCAAAGATTTGATTTTTCTCCTATGAAAAGATTCTTACTTCATTTTAAATCAAATCATTTCAGTGAAGGTCAACTGAATGTCTTCTATGTGCTGTCTCTTCACTGTCTCTTCTAAATTCATGAGCAGGCTTTAAATGGCTATCTTTACAGATTATTAAAGTAATACTCACTGTAGAAAACTCACTATATAAAATATACTTGAGAGTATTTTCTTCTATTTTTTTCTACATGTAAATATTTTGCCTCTATATTTTAGATTGCATTATGAGCTTTTGTTCCAAGGGCCTGAAAAATTCTTGAAAAAAAAACACATTTAATGATGGCATAATATTGACTTCACTGGCTATTCAAGTAGTAAAGTCAATCCTGCATTGCTGCAAATTGCCTTTCACAATACTGTCATTATATTGAATGATCCTGGGATGGTGTTTCTTGTAGAGAAATACTAGTCACATTAAAAGTCTCGCCTGCAGATATAATGAAAACCAGTCTCACACACACACACACACACACACACAAATCAAATAATGAAATTGCTTCCTGGTAATATTGAATTAATTTATATTGCCATCAGCATTATTTGAAAGTCCATTTTATCACACTCATCTAAACACAGATTGTTCACACCCTTCTTCAATTTGAGAAGTGGAAGTAGTTTTAATATTGGTTTATTTCATTACTAGTATTAAGTACAATGTCTTAACCATTTCTAAAAGTTCTTTATATATGACATTGAACTGCCATAGTTACAAATTATTTTCTGCTTATTCACAAATTTTAATTTCCTGACATAAAGTATTTTAAATTTGTCTATAGTCAAATAAATTTATCATTTTTCCTGCAATTTTTTCTTCTAAAATAGTTCATACTACTCTCTCCTAGTTTCATTTTTTACACAGCCTCCTAAATGTGCCAATAATTATTCTATGTATAAAATCTGCATGTGTGATCTGTTTTATGTTATATATTACACATATACATTGTATGATATGTGCATATATATTATGATGTGGCAATACGATTATATGTTTATTTATCAGTAGTCAATTTTCTAAGCATCATTTTTTTAGCAATCCTTACTGTCTTCATTCATTAGTGATATGCCATTCTTCCTACATGTATTAGCATCTTATATATAAGTATTAGCATCTTGTATATATATATTTCAGGGTCTTTGTCAGGGCTGTATAGTTTCTAGATATAATTACTGGAATGTTTTGTCATCAAAGTCTTGTGAGTAGCTCTCTCTTTAAATTCAGTCAGCTTTCAGTTCCATTGAAGGAAGTAAAAAACTTCATATTCTTTATCTTACACCATCCCTGTCCCAAATGCCTTCTGCAAAAAATGGCAAGTAATCAGAATGTCCTCCATAGCCCACTGGAATAACAGAAAAAAAGCACAAAACTGAAATTAAATTGATAGCAATAGTGGAACCCCTAGAAATGGTGCTACCACTGGATCAAAACCATGGCAAATTTGGAATATATAAAGCAGACAGTAGGTGAATAAGTGCTAAATCTAAAAGTCACAAGAAACATGGTGTATCCAAGTATACTGATATGAAAAAAATTCTCTAACATTTTATATACTGTCAAGTTAAAATAAAATAAATAAAATAAGGTGTAGAAAAATTTATACAACCATACCATGAACACATTCATGAGGAACCTAAAAACTAACAGATAATAAGAAGACTCACCAAAAAACCCTCAATAAAACCCAGAAATCAAGCTCTACTACAATGCCACAGCAATCAAGACAATTTGGTACTGGCATAAGAACAGACCCACAGACTAGTGGAACAGAAGAGAGAATCCAGATACTAACCCAAACATATATGGTCAATTAATATATGATAAAGGAGCCATGGACATACAATGGGGAAATGAAAGCCTCTTCAACAGCTGGTGTTGGCAAAATTGGACACCTACGTGTAAGAGAATGAAACTGGACCATTGACTAACCCCATACACAAAAGTAAATTCAAAATGGATCAAAGACCTGAATGCAAGTCATGAAACCATAAAACTCTTAGAAGAAAACATAGGTTAAAATCTCTTGGACATAAACATGAGCGACATCATCATGAACATATCTCCCTGGGCAAGGGAAACAAAAGCAAAAATGAACAAGTGGGACTATATCAAGCTGAAAAGTTTCTCTACAGCAAAGGACACCATCAATAGAACAAAAAGGCATCCTACAGTATGGGAGAATATATTCATAAATGACAGATCTGATAAGGGTTGACATCCAAAACATAAAGAGCTCAAGCACCTCAACAAACACAAAGCAAATAATACAATTAAAAAATGGGCAGAGGAGCTGACACTTCTCCAAAGAAGAAATCCAGATGGCCAACAGACACATGAAAAGATGCTCCACATCTCTAATCATCAGAGAAATGCAAATTAAAACCACAATGAGATATAACCTCACACCAGTAAGGATGGCCACCACCCAAAAGACAGACAACAACAAATGTTGGCGAGGATGTGGAGAAAGGGGAACCCTCCTACACCGCTGGTAGAAATGTAAATTAGTGTAACCATTGTGGAAATCAGTATGGAGGTTCCTCAAAAAACTAAAAATAGAAATACAATTTGATCTGGGAATTCCACTCCTAGGAATTTACCCTAAGAATGCAGCAGCCCAGTTTGAAAAAGACATATGCACCCCTATGTTTATCGCAGCACTATTTACGATAGCCAAGAAATGGAAACAACCTAAGTGTCCATCAGTAGATGAATGGATAAAGAAGAGGTGGTACATATACACAATGGAATACTATTCACCCATAAGAAGAATACAAATCCTACCATTTAAAACAACATGGATGGAGCTAGAGGGTATTATGCTCAGTGAAATAAGCCAGGCGGAGAAAGACAAGTACCAAATGATTTCACTCATCTGTGGAGTATAAGAACAAAGCAAAAACTGAAGGAACAAAACAGCAGCAGAATCACAGAACTCAAGAATGGACTAACAGTTACTAAAGGGAAAGGGACCTGGGAGGATGGGTGGGAAGGGAGGGATAAGGGGGAGGAAGAGGCATTACAATTAGCAGACATAATAGAGGGGGGAGCACAGGGAGGGCTGTACAACACAGAGAAGACAAGCAGTGATTCTATAGCATCTTACTACACTGATGGACAGTGACTGTAATGGGGTATGTGGGGAGGTCTTTATTTTGGGTGGAGTCTAGTAAATTTAATATTACTCATGTTAATTGTAGATTAATGATACCAAAAAAAAATGTTGCTGAAAAAATTAAACCCAGAAATAACTCCAAGATCAGAAGCATGAAGGAATAAGGGGCCATGGGTATCTGGATGGATAATTAAGACATAAGCCTCACACAGAGCCCCACATACACATCACACAAATTTTTACTGGCCTAGAGTCTACCTTTCTGAAATAGGGAGAGTTTGTGTATGAATGTTCCTCTAAGAGATTTAAGACCAGGAGAATAGGAAAAAAGCTCTATATAATTTCCAGGAGGCCTAGAAACCCTACACATCATTATCACCTAGAAATCCCCTCTTTTTCCTCAAATAATCAATCATAGGAAAAAAGACTCTGGTAATGAAAATCTGCATTCACTGCTGAATGAATAGGATCCTTAGTTGGGTTCTGAGATGTACTCAGCCGCCGGCATCTTGACACTTAGGTGAGTGTGTGTGTGTGCAAGTATATGTGTGTGCATGTGTGTGTGTGTGTGTGTGCATATATTTATATATATACATATGAAACAGAAGACAACAAAGCTGGGGTGTTGGGAGGTCTATTGGTACTGGCATAAGAACAGACCCACATTTTCAACATACATAACAAGCAGGAAGTCTTCCAGATACAATGCATGCTTACCACATTTCCTTCTCGCTGCCACAAGGACAAGTGACATTCCAAAAACTGACTGTACCATCAACTGATATTCTTGAGTGAGGATGGACGGCATAGGGCAAATCTCCTGGGTAACCCAGGGTAAGCCAAGATGAGCTTGCGTGAATGAGACACACACCTGGGCTATTTTAAACCAGGGATATTTGAGAGCTGTTTATTCCTGCAGCATAACTGTATAACTTTGTTCATCCTGACTGATAGCAAAGTCTAAAGATCCATCAATTTTAGCAAATTCAAACAAACTTTAAAGCTGTCATATTTCATAATTTAAGAGGCAGAGGAATACATTCCAGGACAAAGAAAACAAGAGGAATCTCAACTAGTATAATCATATAGTCACTACAGTAATGTGAGATGTTCTCGAGAAGGAGTCAGGGTGCACCACCGTCAGTGTCTGAGCTCACAAGGCAGAGCGGAGGGTTCTTTAGCAGGGTCTCCAAGGAGAATAAAGCTCTTGAAATTCCTTCTGGACTTCTGACATAATTTCCATGTTCCCTTGCCTTTTCCTTATTAACCACTGCTAGCTTACATCTAGCTCGGCTAGCTCTTTGGAGGGAATCTTGCTTGAATATGATTTACTCTCTTCTTCACCACAGCCTACCCTGAATCATCTTCTCTGTCTTTCCTAATATCTGACATTGTCCCATCCTGTATCGCCCTTTGGACTTGTTCATTAAATGAGTGAAACTGGAGTGTGTAACCGGCCCACACACTGGGATAAGTCAATGAATGTGGGTGGACGTCTGCAGGATTTTTAAGAGGTTTGCCGACCTCTTAAAGTCCCAGGGTCATGATCTCTGGGCGCCAAAAGGAGCCAATGGCAAATGTTCCCATGTTCTTCTGCCTCCCTCTGTTCCCATCGCCACCGGCCTCTCCTTTGATCAGAGCTAAAAGCACACTTCAGCATGTCTTTATTAAGTCAGTTTTCAAACATTATGAGAAGAAATAAAGCTGACACTCAAAAGAAAATGACTTCTTTTGGAAGGGGAAGTTGATAGCATTTACTCTGTGTATTTGGTTACCCAGCTATGAAAAGTTGAATTGGTAAATTCTAAAGTGTGCCTCTCAGTTTCACCACTTCCAATTTCTAGAATAAAATTTAGTGTACTTTCAACAGTGTGGCTTATGAAACTCTTCCACAAACTGTCCTGTTTCAATATGCATGAAATAACTATATATCTTCCTCCAGCACAAATTAATTTAGTAATCACAATGTGGCAACCCTATCTGTACTCTCACTACTGATTTCTATACTCTGCATATATTTATTATTAAGTAACTGGAAAGCTCAACTTATAATTTACTTTCTGACAGGAGGTTCCTGCTTGGATCATATTATAGTTTCCTTCCTTAACGACCTCCTTTTTGGGTCTTCATTTCATCACAATTTCAGAAAACAACAACAAAAAAAAACTTCAAGCTCTTTTTCAAGAATTAAATAAACCCAGGGCCAATATATTGAAAACAATTCAGAGATGATGGATACATTTGGTTATCTGCATACTAAAATACTACATCTATACTAAGATTGTAATGAACATATAACCTTTATAAGAAATAAATAATTCATTATTATCTAAGACTTTGGCAGATTACAACCCCCAACATTAAGTACTAATAATGACATTTCTCTTCAACAAAAGTTTTTCTGTCTAACAAATTTAACAATAATTTGTTGTTGATTAGACCTGAGACTGTGACAGAAAGCAAAAAATATAGCTGGGAACATGTATTCCACTCAGAAAAGCACATGGATTTGCAGTAAGTAAGTAAGTAAGAAGCAAAACGTTGCAAATTTCCTGCAGAGGCACAAAGCATGTATGATGAAAGCGCAGAAAAAAGAGACTAATTCCAAGTAAAGGGATGTGGTAAAACAGGTGGATGTTGAAAGTAACGTAGTATTCTGAAAAGGCCTGTGTTTTAAGGTCAAAAGACCAGGGTTCAAATCTCAGATGTCAGGGTTCAAATCTCAGATGTGTCATTTACTAGTGCATGACCACAAGTAAGTGAAATGTCTAAGTCTTCCCTCTCCTATAAAACCAGGAAAATAAAATAAAAACCAACAACATAGCACTTACTCTGTACCAAGACAATACTATGAGCATTTAATGCAAATTAATTCATTTAATTCTCATAAGGGCTCTGTATGTATACTAATATCATCCTCATTTTACAGATGAGGAAACCAAGGTACAGAGAGGTTGAATGGCCTACCCAAGTCCACACTGGTGTGTGACAAGCTGGGATTGGATGTCAGGCAGTCAGGCTCTGAATCACAACCACTAATGTTGATAAGTTAATATGAGAATACTTTATACTCAACATGAACACAACTTTATACACATTTCATTGACTCCTTTCAATAACCCTATCAGGCGATTGCTATTACTACACATTTACCAATGAGGAAACATGCTTAGATAAGTTATGAAAACAGAGTTGTGGGCAATGGGTATGATGGCCTAGAGGACACAATGGTACACAAAGGTAACTTTTAAGAGATTTTTTAAAATAATGAACTGTTGTGGTGATATAGATGGGAAGGAGGGAGGAATCTAAGAAATATGGAAGCCTAAAAAGGAAGTTTTTGAGAAAAACAAGAAGAAAATGGAAAAAAATGTTTATCGAAGAAATGAGGGCTATAGAGATGTCACAATCTATAGTCATGGGCAAAATCCAACACACCACCTATTTGTGTGAATAAACACAGCCACACCAAATTGTTTACATAGTCTCTGTGGTAGCTTTTGCTCAACAACAGCAGAACTGAATGCTTACAACAGAACCTATCAAGTCTCCAAAGCCAAAAACATTTACTATTTGGGCCCTCAAAGAAAAATTGCCAAACCTTGCTCTAGAGAAGCCCTGTCCAATAGAAATCTTTGTGATAATGGAAATGTTCTCTGTCTCCACTGTTTAACAGGGTAGCCACTAGCCATGGGTAGCTAGCTAAATTTAAATTAATTAAGAGTAAATAAAAATTAAAATTTAGTTCAATCACATTAGCCACCGTTCAAGTGCTCAAAACCACTCATGGCTAATTGGACAGCAGAATCGAATTTTAAATTTCATACTAATTAAATTTAGTTTAAACAGCCACCTGTGGCTACCAGCTTCCATACTGAATGGTACAGTTATAAGAAACCGCAAGGAGGTAGAGGTGGTCCTCAAAGTCAAACACTAAAGAAAGATCAAATAAGGTAAGGAATTCAAGCCAGTCCATTGAATGAAACAAGAAGTAGGTATTAATGATGTTTGGGAGAGCAATTTGGGTAGAGGGATGAGGACAGAGGCCACCTTGCCATGGACACAGGAGTAGTAGGGAGAGAAAGGCCTGGAAGATGGCCAACATGGACAAGAAGTTAGGACAGAAATAGATGGGGGATGTCCTGGCTTCCCTTTGGCTGTGCAAATCTTCCAACTCGCTTTTATTAAAAGAGAAGGGGAACAGGGAAAGCACTGAGGGAAGAGGGACTGAAAATTAACAGCAATATTGGGGCTTTGTTTAATGGCAAGTGGGACAAGTACAAAAACAGGGCAACGTTCAGGTTCTGTTTTAGAAGTGCAAGTGCATTAGTGCTGCTGCAGTAAGACATGTGCACCTGGGGTACGAGCATAACATGAGCTAAGACAAGAAAGACCAGTGCAAGTCTTAACTAAAAGCCTCCAATGCCTTGCTGAGGAAGGGAAGCTGTGAACGGGGTTACAAGCAAAGGAATGGCCTCCTCAGAAATGGATTTCTGGTCAGACCTGAGAGGTAAACAAGGAAATGGAATCTGTGAGGATCTACTCATCCAGTCCAGGCAGTCACGGTTGAGTAATGAAAACCTTGGAGGCTGGAGACACGATTGTAGAAACAAGTCAAAGGGAGGAATCAAATAAAACTGAGGTTTTAATCATCTCTGGGCATCAAGTTCATGTTCTGTTTATGGGAGACCTGGACTAAGAAAGAAAGAAAGTTCTGAGATAAGAGAGGGAACTGCTATTTCATAAATCACCAATATTATGTCAGGTTATGAGTCTGATTATCATAGAGCAATTTAATCCACACACTACCCCTTGAGGAAGACAATGTTATTTCCATTTTACACCTGAGAAACAGTGCTCAGAGACGTCAAAGAACTTTCCAGAATTATAAAAGTAACATGTAGCAGACTGGAACCCAATGCTGACACCAAGGAAAATGTGATGAATTTCCAATTTTACATGTCTATGTGCTTATTTGAGTATTCTTGTACCCTCACTAGACACTGTTTCCTGTGGGCAGACACCATGTGCTAGCTCATTAATGGCACACAACAAATGCTCAATTATTTTTGAATAATGGCCTGCAGTGTGAATGAACATGAACTGAAATAATACTCTGACACATTAACACAAACAAAAATAAGAGTCTCAGAAGGTAAACGCTAAGCAAAAGCAATGACTAGATCAAAAGACTACTATTGCACACAAACAGAGAAGGCTTTAAGCATTTTTAAGAGGGCATCATATTGCTTTATTTACACAGTAACATCCCATCTGAATTCAACAGATACTTGGCTTTCGGCAGTATCAACTGACTGTTCCAGGAAACCCTCCAAATTGGGGGATTGCTTACTTGGGGCAGAATAACCTTATGTTAACTGAACCACTGGGGATACTGTTTTCGTAAAACGACTTGGAAAGCATATCTCTCTACAGGACAATTATTTTAACAGAGAAACCTAACACAGACAGACTTCTTTAACCCTACGGATCATTTATACACAACTATATATACTCAGAGCCTGGCCCCATCCCACTAGCTCAGGATTGCCCAGTTTCGACATGAAAGGACAGCTCAGACATTTGCACCCCGCCGGATCATCTCCGATTAAAACCAGCGAACTGCCAATGGTGAGAAATGTAGCCAACAAGAAGAAGAATAGAAAGAAAGGCTTTCAAGAAATCAATACCTGTTATCTGAACTGAGCCCACTGTCAGTGAAGAGCAAAGGTATGAATGAATGATCTCAAAGATCCTCGGGTTGTGAGTCATGCCTGCTGTTAAATTCAACATTCAAAGCAGAAGATGAGGACACCATCTATCTTACCTTGTTTTATTCTAGAGGAATGCAATGAAAACACAACCGAAGCAAATGGAAATAGAATTTGGTTTAATATAAAAAAGGAAAATACAAAATTACAATTAATATTAAAGGTCAAGTATAAAAGATAAGATCAAAATACATTTAAATTTAAAAACAAAAGCTTATTAAAATTGAAATAGAACCCTAAGTAAATAAAAGTTTTGAAGTTTTAAGGGGAAATAAACTTCATCAGTCAGCCCTTCTCAAGGAAGCACCTGCGATAGTAAGGAGCAGTCAACCAGCTGAGAAATAAGTCATGATAAACTCGTAAGGAATGGAACTCCAAGCCAGAGCAGATTCCTAGAAAACCAGACCTACAGATCAGGATGCCCACAGAGTGCCCAAACAGGTTACCCCAAAACCCCAGAACTACCCAGAGAAGCAGCAGGGGACGGACAGAAGAGGAGGCAGACATACTCTCCCGCGACTACAGTGTATGTGGGAGGGAAGAGAAGATGCCCCGCGGCTTTAATGTGGATGGTAACAATGAGAGCAAAGTGAAGGAAGGGCAAGGAAAGGGGGAGAGAGAGAGGAAGGAGCAGAGAGTGGCTCCAGCACCGGGCGGGAGCAGAGACGGCCAGGCTGGTGGCAGGTTTTCTCTCCCCCAGGAGAGGGGATGAATAGGTCAGGACTGAAACTGATGTGCTTTAAATCTGAGGACTTGAAGACTCTTTCTATTTTTTTTTTTCATACTACATCTTCATCTGAGCTATCCATTTCTCTCTAAGGCTGTTCTCATGCAGAATAATACCCTGCAACGTTCTGATGGAACTCTCCTCTCCAGCTGAGGCTCCCAGAAGGCCGACTCCACATTACCTCCCCCTGCCCAACACTTAGCCCATGTCCACAGAGAGAGAGTGAATACGAGCTGTTATTAAAAAGAAGGAATATAATCAGTCATTTTAGAATGTCCAAGAACTTTTTCTCCCCATTGAGCCTTATAAATTATTCTGAGATTGTTTCTATAAAAAGCTATGTAATTGGGGGAGATTATAAGGAAGCATCAATTTTGTTTTACTGCTTAAAATAAAAAGATCTGAAGTAAATGTGACACAATGTCAAGGTTTTACAAAGCATAGCGGTCACTGTTGACCTAATTTTTATATTTATTCTTAAATATTTCATAAGAAAAAGGCTGTGGGGTCTTATACCCAATATTCATTCATCTTTTTGGAGAAAAAATTAGACAATTTATATCAGAAAGTGTATAATTTTTCTTTGACCCAAAAATCTTCTAAGACTTCTTCAGGAGCAAGGAAAGAAGGGAGAAATAAAGAGACAGACAGACAGGAATAGAGAAAGAAATCCTTAAAATGCTGTGTCCAAAGATGCAAGTATATCTGCCAGTTTATAACAGCAAATAAAGAGAAACCACCTAAATATCAACATGAAAGGATTGTGAAATAATTTTACATTCATCCAATATGGTAAAATATTTCTCATACATTAAAAATCATGGAACAGAAAAGTAGAAGAATGGAAAAATCACAACTTAAACAAGTGGAAAAACAAGTCATCAAATAGTATGAATAGTAGGATCCCATTTTTTCTGTAAGAACAAAAATTGAGACCTAGGGAGTCAAACAAACATACAGATTTTTAAAAGGCAAAAACATACAACACAGAAAATATGAGTGCATGCAAAAACTGGTGAAGGTGAATAAGGCTTACAGTCCAATTAACTGCACTGGGCTAATGTCAATTTTGGTTTTGATAATGTACTGTGGTTACATTAGACATTACTTTAGGCAAGTGGAGTCTTTATAGAAACAAAAGGCCTCTTTGTACAAGTTTTGCAACTCCCTGTGAGTCTAATTATTCCAAAATGAAAATTTTAAAATATAAAAATATAGAAGACTGAAGGGAAATACACCATACAAACCAAGATGTATACTGAGAATGTATTTAGATACTGAACTATAGTTGGGTCGCTGCCTATTTTGGCTTCCTTGAGTTTATCTAATTATGTTTAAAGTAATACTGCTCTGTGGGGGAGAAAAAAGCATAAACTTAAATTTCAATCAGAATTATTTTTGAATAAAGAAATTCCATTGGAAAATAATTCAAGCTGAGGTCTCAAACGAAGGCCTTGTGATTATAAAACATCTGCTCTTTTAATTAAACTACATGATGTCTCATTCAATTTCCCACCTTCTCTCACCAAAACCTCACACATAGACACAAACATAACATGGACGGACCTGCAAAGATAAATCTAACTTAACTATATACCACTGAGCATAATTGAAAATGTTAGGCAAAGTAGACAAAATTTTTATTACACCTTTTTTCCCCAGGCTTATCTCCCAAATCTGAGAATGTTGCAAACCATATCTTTGCTCTATCCTTACCAATTCCCCCACTACCTTCAAATCACATTTATAGATAAAACATTTTCCGAGATAAAACATTTTCCAGTAACATTTATTTATACAGCTTGGACTTATATAACTTGCTATTACATACTGGCAGATAAAATGTAGCGCAGCCTGCTCAATTATCCAATAGCTCATTAGCTAGCTGGTGCTAACCAAGTCCATTATTTCCCTTTATTCCTATTTTTTTGTTTATCTTTTCCCCACCTCTAGTAGAAAATGAGAGGCTGCACAGAGGGATAAAATTTAAGTTCTTTGGTTTTTGTTTAATCTATTAAAGGATTCATCAGTTAGACAATGGCCACTGTTCACCAAAACATGAGGCTGTGGTGTGCTCTACTTATTCACACCTCAGCAGTCAAAGGCAATTCAGAGCAGACTTAATTGTAAAATAAAAGGGATTTTATTACCCATATTTTCAGAAAACAGTACCTTGGTAGTCCATATTGGTCATGATTACTTCTCTCATTAAACAGGAAAATGAAAGCAAGCTTACAACAGTTTTGTCCTTTAATGCATGAAACTGTTCTCCAAATTTATACTCTACCTGGACTCTCATCCAGTTCCTGGAATAGGGCCTGGTTTGTTGATGGCATTTAATAAACATTTGATGAAGGAACATTTGAGTGAATGAACAAATGAGTTAATAAACTTTAGAGCCAAAAAAGGTCTACTTTTATAAATATAACAGCTCAATAAACATATGTGTGTACGTGTGTTTGTGTATATGTGTGTGTGTATGTGTATGCACATATGCCCCTTGTTTTTAAATCTAGCACTGGTATTATGAGGGTATAACAGGATTAATGGGAGAGGAGATTTGACACAGTGAGGTGATACACGCTAAAGTCTACATCCCAGATCTGCCACCTGGATGCCAAGTGAACACAAGTTACTTAACCTTCTGTAAATTCTTCTTTAATAATGTCATTGAGAAGTTAAAGAGCTATTACAAGGTGTAGTATTGCTGTTGTCACTACCATCCTAATATATTTTGTATCCTGTAATACTTTCACATACACTCACAAACACACACGTGCATGCACATGCACTTCTACAAATACACACATACAATATAACATCATCTTTTAGGATTTAAGAGATTTTGATTTGAGCATTATTTCCATCACATACAGTGTTTGAAAAAACTAGGTATTTAGTAAGAAAACTTCCTAATTAAAGGTGTTTTTGGCTAATCATAAATTTAAAAATTAATTCTTTTATAAATATACTAAATTAAAAGAAACTTCCAAATTATATCTACTAAGCCTATAATTATAAATTACATTTCAAACCGGTCTTGAAATATTCAGGTGAAATAATGAGATGTTTATAGTAGACATATAGAGGATCTTGAGCAGTCAGGATCCAACATTAAAAAAGAAAAAAAATTAAATCAGTTTTACATTTTTCTTAAACTTCAAGCTTTTAACAAATTAAAATCAGCTTTTACTCCAAATAATACAAATATTAAGATTTTTACCATCATTGTGGCTATACCATAAGTGTGTTCTTAGAAAAATAATACTTTTTAGGTGATCTTATTGCCTTTGCTTTTTCTTTTCTTCTCTTTTTTCTAAATGGAGGTATAATTGACAAATGACAGTATGTTAGTTTCAGGTGTACAAAGTAATGATTTAATATTTGTATGCATTGTGAAATGATCACCACAGTAGTCTAGTTACCATCCATCACCATACTTCCCAAATTTTTTTCTTGTGATAAGGACTTTTAAGGTTTACTCTCTTAACAACTTTCAAATATGTAATACAATATTAACTATAATCACCAAACTGTATAGTCCCACGACTTATTTATAACTAAAAGTTTGTGATTTTAACCTTCTTAACCCATTTCACACCCCCACTTCCCTCCCCTCCAGCAAGCACCTCTGTTCTCTGTATCTCTGAGTTTGTTTTTTATTTTGTTTGTTTGATTCCACATATAAGTGAAATTATATGGTTCTTGTCTTTCTTTTACCACTTTTAACCAGCGGTGTTTATATGATTAACATATTTTCTAAAAAATGACTAAAACATGACAATCTGGTAATATGATATTGATCCAATTCTTAAATCTGAAATTCTTGGATTCTGATGTGTGCCAGAGACTTTTCCAGTCTGTGTTCCCCTGGGTACTGGGTCTGTACCACAGAAATATTTCCTTCCTTGTCACATGAGTATCTTTGTCTTGATGACAAGAAATCCATGCTGATTGTACAATATTCTCTCCTACAACTTAAAGATAAAGAAGCTAAAGAGGAGCAAAGGGAACCCAACTGCCTCGTAATGAAACTCAGTCCCGTGGAGACAAGACAGTCTCAATGCTTTGATGCCTTGATAGAAAGAAGATTCATGGGTCCTTTTGGGTTCTGGTGGGATGGGTGATCCATGTAATATCTGCCTGCAATTTATATAGGAACCCAGATTTAGGAGGTGGATGAAGAAGGTCAATTTGCATGTGGTGAAGTTTTAAAATCAGTTCAATTGACCAGTACAAGGCCATGTGCATGCCACAGGGGAGTAACAAAGGGACTGCCACCTGATCCCTGCCCTTCTCCTGCCTCATTGCAATTTGCCAAATTACTGGTCAAAGTAACTATCAGTGGAGTTTGAGCTTATATATCAGATGTATAGTGTCATAGTAGAGGTAACTACTGAGCACATTTTGCCAAATTAACTTAAAGGGAAATAAGATTCAAGGTGATGCACTTTTTTGGAAAGAACCATTTGTTAAGAAAGCATGCAAATTGACTCTGGGAAAACAGTAAAGATTTACAGTCCTCTAAAATGAGAGGAGAATGGGAAACACATAGAAACATAGATGACAAATGAAGAGAAATTACACCTCTGATCAAAACTTTTTAGAATTCTAAGATTGTTCTCATTCTTTCGTACCCTCTAGGTCCTAACATCTAAGCAGTCACATGACAACTAGACAGAAGTTAATGAGTATGGTTAGAACTCATTACAGAAATTGGGCCCTACAATGGGACCCAACTGGGTTGAAAAATTAAGCCCACCGCTATATGACAAGTCCCTTAATCTCTCTGTCCTTTAGTTTACACAGTTAGAAAAATGCTTTATAAATATACTTATTTCATAAGGTATTAGAAGTTTTCAAAGAATGCACATATAGCACACAGCACAGAACAGGAGCTGACCCAGAGCAAGGGCTCAATAATTAGTAACTGTTATTGTAGTGCCATGGCTATTACTGTTATTATTATCATTACTAAGTGACAGTACACCAGCTTTAAAAGAAAGGACCAGCTCAGTCATGAGCTATAGAATAATCACATGCAGGTTTCCTTCTCAGCCTATCACAGACTCCAAATAGCCCAAGTCTTACTGTGGCTCAGCCCCTAAACATTCCAGGGAAGCATTTCACAGTTTTAGATAATTTGTTATCCAAAGGTTTGCAACATTTCTGGAATAACACAGGTAAGTGAGAAAGACCAAACTCACTGTACTTGTACTGGATTTCAAAAAAGGAGATATTTATATTAGAACTAAGAGAAATAAAGGCATTATGATGCCTAAGAAACTCATCTCTGCACTTAATAAAGGCCATTTATCAAGGTCTGCCTATCTGCCCTAGGATCAAGATGAAAAGCAATGAAAGAAAAATAGGAAAGAATCTAATATATGAATGCATAAAAAAGTAAATAAAATTGACAACTTCTAGTTATGAACATGTAAGTCCTAAAATTTTGTTTTACTGATTGGAGGAAAGGAAAATTTTCAAATATTCATAATCAGATGAATTAATTAGACTATCACCATGTTCTCATAAAAATATCAAAGCATACTGAAAGCAATGAATATGGTTATTATAGATTTTCCTTAAGACAGAAAACCAACAGAGCATTGTAAGAGATTAATATTGTTTTCTACTGTCCAGAAAACATTTCTAAAGCCTCCCTCCCATCTTTGGGAGTATTGTACACATTTTAAGTATTTTAAATGTAAAATACAGTTTATTTTTTCAAAGAGCATCAACCTATGATTCCATATCTAATATGGATATGTTTCAAATGTTTCTGAGATGTAGATCTACTTTTTAAATTACTTTGAGTGGTTTCATTGGAGAAGTGATACAAAAAGAAAGAAAAATTAAATTAACTGAGACTTATCATAGAAACAGTACAATGTAATACTCAGAGTACAAACTCTAAATTCAGACCCCCTGAGTTCTAATCCTAGATCTGCTTACTACTTTTATAAATGTAGGTAAGGATCTTAAACTCTGTATTTCCATTTATTCCATTCAATGAGAATAAAAACTGACACTACCTCACAGGGTTGTTATAAACATTAAATAAATTAAAGCACTCAGTATTGTACCTGGCTTAAAGCTTGGATACAATAAAGCTGAGCAGTTTTTACCATATGCTGGATACTCCTTATGTGCATTAGTACACATCATTCCAAGAATCCTATAAAGTTGCTATTTCCCTCTTAATCAGTAAGGATAGACTGGATGCATTACAGTAACAGCCACATTCTCAGCTTGCAAAAATTAATGCTTCTCGCTCATGCAACGTCAGTGTGGGTTTAAGGGGACTCCCCGGAGTACTGTCACCTATGCACTTTTGCTTGGCAATCCTAACCACTTCTCCCCTACTTTTGCTTCCACAAGGGCAGGAGCAGAACAGACAGGAAGGACTAAGGACTGAAGCACTAGCAACTAAAGGTACTGTCCTGAAGTGACGCCTTCACTCCTCCCAGTGCGTCAGTCAAAACTCATCACATAGCCACACCTATGGGGGGAAATCCAACCCTCCTGCAGGCTCCAAAGCAGAGGAGACCAAATGTTGCTGAATAATAATATCCATCACAGTTCATGTTTTGCAATTGTTTGGAGCAAGGTACTATTCACAGAGTGGAATGTGAACCCAGAAACCAGTTTGTTTTCTCCACTAATAACAATAACCCTAGACTTGTTTTTCTCCTACCCACCAACATGGGGTATCTGACAAATTCCCATTGGTAACAGTGGCAAACTTCACTCGGCCTTGATTAGTGGGGAGAGCTGGAAGGAAAGCAAAGTCAGAGCTTTCGTGGTTTAAAAAAAGCACTTAACTCTCAATTGAGAATCGATGAAACTGTATGAAAATAAGAAAAAGTGGGGAGAGAAAGCAGTGAGATGAGTACAGAAGCCTTTTCTAATCTTCAGTGCTTTAGCTTATACTGCAAACCAGTCAATAATACTGATTTTAGGTCCCTTCAGCTAATACATTTTTTTCACCATTCTATCTTACTAATTTCTTTTTACAAGTATCTATATTGGGCATGTCTACAGTAGAGACTGAGCATTCTTTCTTTTTCTTAATCTTCCCAAATTTCTTCTTAACTGATGTATTCACTTAGGGGAGACATCCGGAAAAGTCATAATTGAGAAGTGTTATTCTAACAACAAAAACCTAAGAAGAAGGTATTCCTACTGCCCAGAGTGAGCTCTTGGTCAAAGACCCTGTACTTGAGCTGCTTTTATCCCTCTTAGAGAAATTCTTATTTCAATAAGTAAAAATAGCACTAGTTAACCTAAGAGTCATAAATCAAATTCTATCCCTCTCTGGCTTAATATTTGAAAGAGCTTCTTTTTTTTTTTAAGCAATTCTAAGACATTCCATTGGACCATTTCAAACTAATAATTCTAAAAGTTCAATTTTCCTAGATAGGGTAAGAATAGTACCTCTTCACTGTCCCCTAGTCATTTGGCTATAATACCAGCAAAAACAAATAGGTTTTACAGCTCCATATAGTTTAAATAAAGGATTTGAGTTCCACACTCAGATCTTCTTCCTACATCTGTAATTCAAAGAGGTTATTATATTCATATATATTATCACAGAGATTCATCAGCCTCCCACCCTTCTCTCTTGCCCTCATCATACTACAATGGAGTCGCTATTTGTTGCTTATCAAAGTGGAAATTCTTTTCTTTTTTGAAGCAGCAGCAAATAACTTCAATCACTGCTTTTCTGTTTGTTTGTTTGTTCTTTTTTTTCTCAACAAAGAGTATATGGCATGAACAAAGGCAAAATGAGCTACATTCCAGGAGGTTCTAAATTTGGATTTTCCCCATTCCTGGTAGTTACTTGATCGGTCACAGCTGATTGAATTTCCATTGTTCATTGATTGTGCCATTTGTCAGGCAATCCATCCTTGCTTATATAATTGTGCCGCATTTCTGTAGTTCACTCTGGTCTGTCCTGAGGGGTCAGAAGCACTACAGACTGTGAAAATTAGATACAGTACAGCATTGAGTTGCTGACCTTCAGAATATGAAATAAGACCTCTTTTAAGACTGATTTTTCTTGATGCAGTTATTTTGAGGGACTGTATTTCTAAGAGGTCATTTTTCATGCTGACCATGTATCTTCTTAAAATATATTTTGTATTTACAAAAAAATGATCATTTAAATTTTAAATATGCCTATCTGTGTACAATATTATGAATAAATTCATTCCATTTAGAGTTTGTCAAAAGGAGGCAAATTTTTCATCTTTAGATAAAACTCTCACCTTCAGACCAGAATAAGATACAATTTTAATAAAATCTGATAAAGGTGAAGGAAATTTCACAGTATCTTGAGTAAAGAAAAAAGACAAAACCGAATTTTCCAAACAGTGTAATGTGACTGACCAATTGTTTGCCAAAGAACCAAAATTCAGTAGGGGAATTAAATTACTTACTGGTTACTAAAATCCACATTATATTTTCCTTATTAGTTTACCTTTGAAACAATGAGAAATTCATAGAAAAGCTTCAAATACCAGATGAAGAACTTTTTTTTCGAGCTGAATCACTTACTGACATGATGCCTGATAACCACAGAATAATGTATCAACAAATACTCTTTCATCACTTTTAAACTGTCTCATCTTCCCTATCAAACTCACAACTGTTGACATATCTAGCTAAATAGAATCACTGCAGTATATACCATACAGATCTGCTGAGTAGCTCTTTATTTCATCTTTTAAACTTTTCCATCCTGTTTCTTCCATGAACTTCCAGTCTCTAAAGAAAAAACACGTAAGAAATCACACGAAGATCAATTTTCAAAAGCAGGGCGTCCTGTTGATGAAGAACAGGTTTCAAAATCAGCAATATTCCCTTCATTCCTATTTCACAGATTTCTTCTCTTCTGCCTTTAAACACGGGTCTTTCCTAAGGTTCAGAAGGGAAAAGTAAAGAGGGAGGAAGCCGTCTTTCATATACCCGGGAGATCGCCACAGGCTGTCCCCCTGTCCCTGTCAAACTCCCCGAGCAGTCGGCCCACTGTGTAAAGCACAGAACGTTCTGGCTTCGGCCTTCATCTCTGCAATGACTTCAAGTCATCCAAAGTCACTGCAGATTTAAGTTAAAACTGGTATCTTTCCATCCTCAATCGCCTCAAAACATCTCAGGAGCCCTGGACCACTAGCGACTTTCCCCATTTTTCTCTCTCCTCTCCCTCTTCCTCCATGACACTAAAATACCCTGCCCTGCCTTCTCCTACTTCTTGGACCAAGTCTCATCCATTCTAACAGGCTTCTTTTTTCTTGTACTTGTCTCCAAAGTTCAGCTTTTAGCATATTAAGCTCTCTCTCTCTTTTTCTGGTGCTCTCTCTCCATTCAACATTCACCAGGCTTTAACTCTCACCTCTTTGCAGCTTCTAGTCAAATCTCTAATTCTATATCCAGCCCTCTCCCAGTTATTGACCCATTATCTTTAATTTTACAATTCCTCCAGCTTGGATTTCTAACTCAATTTCTTTCCTCCCTGAACCACACTGACAGGCAGTCATTATTTCTAAGTCAGCCTCAGACCACAGCTACTCAGTTCCAGTCAAGGGTCACCATGCAAGAATGCTGACCCATTGCTGACAGATTTTCTGCTCTTTTTCAAGAGAAGCCCCAGAATGGTCCTGTCAAAGGAAATTCAGACTTTAGGTGAAATCTCCCAATATGTAAATGCTGACAGCTGCTTAACAACAACAAAAGAAAACAGTACCTGGTCAAACAAAATCTACCTGCGAGACATACAGTCAGATTGTGACCTATAGCCTAAAAAGTGAATGCAAATGCCGTAGCTTGCTATTCCAAGCCTTCCAAAGCCATCCTGAAACTACCTTCTGAATTCAAGCACAGTTGTCCTCCTTTATCCATGGTTTCAGTAACCCACAGTCAATCTTGGTCCAGAAGCACAGAATCCCCCCTCTGAACTAGTCAGAAGGTCAATCAGCCCAACACTACATCACAATGCCCATGTCATTCACCTCACTTCTTCTCATTTGCAGGCATTTCATCATCTCACGTCATCACAAGAAGAAGGGTGCATATGGTACAATAAGATATTTTGTGCCAGACACAGTGCTAGGCATTTCACCAGCTCTTTCCCTATGGAATCCTAAAAAATTGATACTATCATTTTTCTCATTTTACCAATGAGGACATTGAAGCTTGCCCTACATTAGACGCAGAGCTGGGTTGTTGAACTCAAAGCCATCTTGTTCCAGTGCAGAAGGAAGACCAGGAAATCCATGTTTTGGTCATTCATTATGTGATGTGTTATGTGCCAGGAAAATATTTTAAAATCCTAAACATGACTCATAAGACCATTCACAATATGGCTCTTTTCTTCCACTTGACAATTTCTCTGTCGTTCCTGAGGCCCCAACCACATCAGCTTTCTTTCAGTTTCTAGAATTTACTGAGCTACTTCATATCTCATCTCATGGCCTTTGCCTGTGCTGTTTTCTCTGCCTGGAATGTTCCTCCATCATTCTCATGTCTAATCCCTACTCATTGGGATCTCACCTTAAACATCATTTCCTCAAGACTCCTTCCATGATCCTTCCAGACAAGATTATGTTAAATTTCCCATTAACCATGTATTTCACAGCACTCACAGCAACTCTAAGTAGTTTGTAATAATTTAACGTATGTCTCCGCTGCTCTTGTCAGCTGAGTTCCTTCACTGTTCCTTCCATCATTTTCTCTGTATTACACCCTCAGCAACTGAATGATTGATGTGTTTAACTCTTAGGAGCCATGTTAAGACTTGGGGGGATTGAACGACTTTTATCTCATAGCTAGCAAGTATGAGATAAAGCAAAAAAAAGCCTACACTATTTCCATTATAGAAATGTTAACCAAACTGAAACCATTTCTTAATAACATACACTTAGTTGGAGTCCTTTCCTTTTCAGCTTAGAGTCACTATTTATATTAAAGGCTGAATCGAGTAGTATGTAAGAGTCTTGTCATTGAGTGTTGTTTAAATAAAAATAACAAAATGGGATTGGGATGCTTCCACAGAAAGAGATAAAATAATGACTCACACAGCAGAGTCAACTATAATGGGTGATACAAGTGAATTGCTTAGTCCTTCAGAATGGCAGGTGGACTTCCATTTCAGGGTAGGCAGCAGGATGTCTAACTCATCAGGAGAAAATAACCCAAACATTCATTCTGTTGTTCCAGGACTGGAGACATTACTAGGAGTTGTAATTCCTTCAGCTTTGATTGCAGTCCCACAGCAAAGTCTCTGTATTAGAGACTGTATTGCCCCAAAAGCCAGGTGTCAACAATATGAATAAACCAATAAACTGTAAGGCAAGGCAGTTCAAAAGTTCCTAAAGCACCTACATGTTTTTCCAAAGATCCAAGAAATTACAATGCCAGAGATGTATTTTACAGGGCTATTCACTACAATGAAAATTCCCTTCGGTATATCACCCGTAAAGATTGCTACTCCACGTTCACACTACTGCACATGTAAACTACCCTTGGGACGTATATGCCATTGTGAAAGCTAATATGCATTACTTTTTATATGTCGGGGCTTTTGATAGGCCTGTAGATTTGGAGGGGAGTTTACTTCATGAAACACAAACAAATAAGCTCATAGTGAAGAGCGATCCTTTGCCTCTGGGAAGCCAAAGGGCATCGGAGATCTTGACCACATGCATGCCAGCTCCATCTGGGATGAAAGTTGGCTATAGCAACCCCTCCCCATTTTACATGGGGTGTCGGCTATCAACATCTCCCTCATGCATCTTCTTGAAGGTCCCCAGATCCCACCTTCAAAGAAAATAAGCAAAGCTCTTTCACATCAAGTGTGCTCGTGCCCACTTCCCACCTCCCACAGACTACAGAAGAAAAATCACCAAATCTTTGTATCCTGTTATTTGACTTAGTTTTTTAAACTCATATGTCACCTCTGCCCTACACTCCAGGGATATAAAAACAATAAAGAAAAGACATTTACCCTGTCCTTGCTTGAGTTTAGCTTTGTAGAAAATTGTTAACAAATGAGGAGTATCTGCAAATAGGTGTCCAACGTAGTAATGGATTCAAATTGAAACCACTTACTGCATGAGGTTTAAGATTAGATGTATGGTCTCTTACCTCTATTCCCTCCCCAGTTCTGCCCTGCCAAGCAGAAGTCTTAAGATTGAATTACACGGCTAAGATAAATACAGACTCACAGACTTATCTCTTATTCACTTTCATCTTCTGGTCTGCTAAAGAGGGCCCGGCCACATGGTTCTAAGAGAGCAAAGATGGAGAATTCAGATACAATATCAAATGTCAGTGATCTACAATGTACTGAATTTTTTTAAATTATAAGGACTCTTTGAAAAAGTTCTCATTAAAACATTTTATGCACACAATTTTAGAAAATTTAGGCAAGAAACTAGAGATTAAGAAGAAACAAGTTAGAAAATCTTCAGATCTTAAATGTCTGATGGATATTTTGATTTCCACATTCTCCATATTTCCCCCACCCCTCAATGACCCTAAATAACCTTCTAGAAATCTGTCCTTTCCCCTCCACTTTCACCACCACTGCCTTATGTCTGGCCCTAAAAAAAAAAAGGTTTTTACTTGGAATATCCCAATGATTTCTTAACTGAGTTCTCTGCACATGGTTTTATGGGAGGAATAGTCACACAAATAAGTTCAGTACCACACTTCATGACACTTTAAGACACAGAACTTTGAGAACACACTCTTAGGAAAGGAAATAGTCTGTGTTTTGATCTGAGATATACTAGGAGGATTTCCTGCCCCTAAAATAATTATGGTATTAGAGGGCAAGACTTTTCTTCCCCTATTATTTACAGGGTCTATTTCATTGAAGATATGGTCTTAATCCTTTGCTCACTTAATTTTGATATAATTTCCAGATATATATATATGAGACAACTGAAACACCGAGAGATTAATACCTTGCCTGTGCTCAGAGCTGGCAGCTGTGAGCCAGAACTCAAGCCCAGTATTCTGGCTCCATAGACCTTGTTCTCAATCACCGTAACTCCGTAAAAGCTGGGGCCATATATTACTCATTGCTATATACCTAGTGATCGGGTCACTGCCAGGCACATACGAGAGGTTCAAACACCACTGGAAAATAATTTAACTGGAAGAAGAAAAGTGCTAGTTTTTAAAGGGAAAGCCAAGTAAACCGTTCCAAACAATCAAGGGAGGGCAGGCCATGGTGGTGACACAGAACAGGTTTCAGTCAACTTGCCCTTCCCAATTCCCGGTTCCCTGCTTTCAACAAGCAGACACTGGTCAAATGCAAACCTGACCACATCATTCCCCCGTCTCACTGCTGGGAACTTGGAAATGGGAAACCCCACTGCAGTGTTTCTCAATCTTTTACAGGAAACCTCTCTCCCTAATAGCTGGCAGATACAGTAACCACATTCAGAAGAGCTAGGCGCTTTGCCCGGAGAGCAGCCACTCTCTGAGAGTTCTCCCAGACGGTGTGCCTCACTCTCTATATTAAGACAAGTTTGGTGTTTATTTTACAATGTATCTCTGTTTTGATATAAAAATAGTATTTATAACTACTCAAAACTGCAACCCTAGACGAGAAAACTTTATTTCTACCATGATTTTTGGCACTACCTGGCCTGTGCGTGCATTCCTTCTGGGCACATCACACTGAAGCTTCGTACCTACAACAGGGCTCTGAATCTAATCCAGGCTGCTTGACAGGACACAGAATCCCTTCCCAATCCAGCTCGTGACTCGCCAGCCCCCGTTCCCACCTCTCCAGCCAACACAATTATTCCCAACCACAGTTAACAGTCAAAATTCAACCCGTTTTTCACCTCGTGGTCGTTAATAACTGGGTCCCTCACGACTTTGAGAAGATATGCCGTACCAGTCCTTCCAAACACTAGCTAGGTGTGATCATTACTGAAGTCTTTCCTCAACGCTGGTCCGCCCTAGTGCGGATACTTAGTAACACTTCCCAGTTTATTACTCTGCGTTTGTGTGGGTACCCAGGGTCCCGGGGACAGGCCCTAGTTTAGGTCCGCTGAACATCCCCAGGGGCAGGCAGAGCCCTTCATGCAGGTAAATCTCTGCTCTGCGGGAATCTGGGCTCACAACAGGTCACAGAATTTCTCAGGGGAAAGCGAGAGAGCTGACTATGACACTGAATTGAACACAAGCAGAAGGACCTGAGCACATCTCCAGTCTTGATTTTCTCTCCTAATGGAACTCCAAGATCCCGGTGGACGTCCAGCCGCGGCAGCCAAAAAGTTGAGAGATCAGGGTTCGCCAAGGAGCCACTCACCAGCTGGTGGACGGCGGGTGTCTGTCCTCTAGCGTTTTGGTCCAGGGCTTGTACCAGCTGATCTGCTCCGCGGCTTTGCCCCAGAACCTCTCGGGGTCGGCCACCGAGGTCGCGAAGTGGGTCTTGTACTCGCCGCCGCCCGAGGTCAGTGCCCGGCAGCCGTGGCCCCCGAGGGCGCCCCGCGGGCCTGGGGCCACGTAAGCCCTGCGGGCCGGGCCGGCGCCCCGGGCGGGGGCGGACCCGGGCAGAGGCCCCCCGAGGCTCCCAGCGCCCGTGACTTTGCGACATTGCAGCCAAGACGGCTTCATCGCCGCCCGCGGCTCCCGAAGGCACTTAGGCGGCGACTGCGGCGCTCGCGACTTCCTGAGGCCCGAGGGGAGCCGGCGGGAGGCAGAGGCAAGTTCCGAGGGAGCCCTGGCCCAGGAGTTTGGAAATCACCCTGCAGTCGCCGGGAAAAACCGACCTGGAGCCGCGCGGGAAGCAACAGGCCGGAGTGGGGCGGGGCGGGGCGGGGCGGGGCGGCCGCGGCCTCCGGGGCGAGGGCGGCGCTGCGCGACAGCCGAGCGCTCGGTGAGTTTCCTTCCGAGGCTCTCCCGGGGTACAGCTTCCTCAGCTGCCCAATGTCCTCCCTTAGGATGAGGCCGATGGTCCTAGCTCACTCCCGGTTTGCAAACTAGTAATTTGGGCGCAGCTTCTCGGGGTAAATCTGCAGAGAGCGAGCGGGTGGAGGCGCATCGCCTCTGGCCTGCAGCAGAAACAGCAGCCAGGGCGCTGCTCAAGTTCCCGAAGTGTTCGCTTAACATATGTATTTATTTCCCAACTCAGCTCAATCCCTGCTTATTAAAAACACAAGTGGCTCCTGGACAAAGACCTTTCCAGGATTTCCTGACAGCTGAGAGGGTAGGCGGAGTGGAATGTGGTTGCGCCTGCAGAATTGGGAAGTGCTGGTGGGGTGATTGACAGGCCACAGGGGAAGGTAGCCCTGCGGGAATGCGGATTCACCTGCGGATGACTCTGGGGTCTAGAGGCAGAAAGCAGAACAGACTTGTGGCATTCCAGTCTGCCTTTTTGGAGTTTCCGTGGCCCTGTTACTGGTGAGCCAAAAAAAAAAACAATCGAAAACAAAAAAAGCCAAAAGAAGAGCTAAGTAAACATGAAATGAACCGAAAGAGATAAGGAGGAAGCCAAGGGAAACTGAAAGAGAAAGGCGGCAGAAACATAAACTGGGCTTAACATTCTTCAAGCTCCTTCCTGGTTTTTTACACCTTAATGAAATTCAGATGCAATCGCCTTTGCCTTGGTTTTGTGCCAAACACATTCTGTTCTGGTGGGACACTATTTGCAGTTTTAAATGTAAGGAAGTGGATACCCAAACCTGCAATGAGAAATAGTGGAATGCCCCGACCTTAGGATGGACTATAAACATGAGAAGCTATGAACAGATTACTCTGCAGGAAAAGAATAAGCAGAGATAAAGGTTAAACAGTACAGAGATAAATGTAATGCAGAACAAAGACCATTTCTTTGAATTGTCCTCAGTTATACAATAGCACTTCAGCTTTTTCCTTTCAACTGAGAAAGGGGACACGAGACTTCTTGCTGCCACCTGCAGCCTACTTGATTACTTTGAAAGGCTTCAAATCAAATGATTTCCAAAAGCAAAGGACACCTGGTACCACTTGAATCCAGAGAACGTTATAAAGCCATTTAATCTCCTGGATCCCTCCTTTCTTCTGCCCTGTTGCTTAATGTTACTCTCTGTATACAAGATCCCAAGTGACCCCAAATTATCCCCCATTGCATGACAATGACATCCACTTCAGTCATTCGTTTGACAAATGTGTGAGTGCCTCCCCTGCAAAGTGTGGTCTGCTCTGGAAGATGTGAAGGAGGGTGAAAGGAACGGGATATGAACTCAACAGCCCAAGCAGGTTTACTGGTAAACCTGAGAGGGACACCCCCCTCCTGTTCTGGCTAGGGAACAAAGGTTTCTCTTACAGGCTAAGAGGCTTTTTATGGCCAGGTTTTTTGGCAGGCTTTTTGAGGGGAGGGGTCAGGGGAAAGGTGGGCTTGTGGCTTGCTGATGTGTCCTCTGGAGAATGCTTGTAGCCTGGGTAAGATGACACCTAGGTCTCTCTGAGATGGTGGGTGGGCTTGTTTGAAAGGCGGTACTCAGGTCCAGATTCTATCAGAGGTATGCAGACAGCTATCGGTACCTACTGTGTCTTCACCTTGTGTTTGTGCTTTATAAATACGTTAGCTCCTGGGTTTCTCAAGAAAATACTAAAAAGTGGGAACAATAATCCCCATATTTACAAATGGAGCTTAGAGGTAGGTTAGCTTGATGATGCTCACAGGCTGGCAGCTGTGCACCTCGAAGTACATGTGTGTCATGATACCACTTACTATGCCCTCAAGGTGAAAGTCTTGCTCCAGGACTGTATGTTCCAGACCTGTGTCTTACCCAGGGTACTGCAGAAATACCATTTTCTCTGTGTACCACGACTTGAGTAAGATGGGTAAGTCAAGATTGCCACATCAGACTGATCATCTTCCTACTTAAAGTAAAAGATTTTGGACTTCCAATGAAATATGACAAATTGAATGCCCACATCCATTCCTCTCCTTCTAGAAACCCTACTGAAGGAATCAAAGAGGGTTGGTAGTGGTGGTGGTAAAAACATCCAAAGAGCACAGGAGAGAAGAAACCAAATGAGAGAATGGAAAATAGATGGATTTGTGGTATGTGACTTAAAAGTGAGGGTGAGGAAGCTGAATTTAACTGCTTTTGGAGGAGAAACACTTCCTCATCAGAAGGTTAGAATGTCTCAGGATTTGGAGGCCCTGGGTTCCTCTGAAGTTTCAGAATGAAGGTTAAGGGCTCAAAGACAAAAAAGATTAATTAAAAGATTGTGTGAGGCAAAGGTAGATCCCATATTGCTGGATGACACCATTTCCTCTAGACCCAGCAGTACATTGTCTTGTTTTAAGTAATTGTACAAAACTGATTGCTAATGTAAGCTTCACTTCAGGCCAAGGAAGAGCACAAGTGAGGGCACTGTCAGTCAAAGGCAAGGGGTGTGGTGTCCAGGTGGAGCCATTGGAAGACCTAGGCTGGAAGATTGGAAACTACTGGTGCCAGATGGGGAGTTGCACTGTTCTTAAAAACAGTTAAATCCAATGACCAGAGCCAAGATGGCAGCATGAGTAGAGCAGCAGAAATCTCCTTCCAAAACCACATATATTTATGAAAATATAACAAAGACAACTCTTCCTATATAGAGACCAGAGAACACAGGACAACATCCAGACGACATCCACACCTGAGAGAACCCAGCACCTTGCGAAGGGGGTAAGATACAAGCCCCGGCCCCGCAGGACCCGAGTGTCCCTCCCCCCAGCTCCCAGTGGGAGGAGAGAGGTCTGAGCAGGAAGGAGAGGGAGCCCAGGACTGCTGAACACCCAGCCCCAGCCATCCGCACAAGAGCGCAGACACAGTGTGTGCATGGGGTCCTGGATACTAGGGAAACCGGGCAGCAAGACTGGTGAGCAGGTCCCTGAGGCCGACGCCCAAGGACAAAGAACAGTGAGCGGCTTTTTTTTATTATTATTATTTATTTAATTTTTCTTTGGCAAGTGCTTTTTGGAAGTCTTAAAGGGACAGGAACCCCAAAACCAGACAGAAGCATCCCAGGACACTTAGTACAGAGGCAGGGAATCAGAATCTGGGGATCTCTGGGCACTCTAACCCCATGGGCAGCAGGGAGCACGGAGGCCCCTAACAGAGATAAATAGCCTCCAGGCTGCTCTCCCTCCAACAGGGCTCCACCATTTTGGAGGAGCAGCCAGAGCCAGGCCATGCCCACAGTAACAGCGGAGATAAACGCCATAGCAGCTGGGCAGGAATCAGAAGCCCTGTCTGCACGCAGCTGCCCAGCACAAGCCACTAGAGGTCGCTGTTCTCCCAGGAGAGGAAGGCCACAAACCAACAAGAAGGAAAGCTCTTCCAGCTGTCACTCGTACCAGCTCTGCAAACTATCTCTATCACCATGAAAAGGCAAAACTACAGGCAAACCAATATCACAGAGACAACACCAGAGGAGACAGACCTAAACAGTTTTCCTGAAAAAGAATTCAAAATAAAAATCATAAACATGCTGACAGAGATGCAGAGAAATATGCAAGAGTTAAGGGATGAACTCCAGAGGGAGATCACAGATGCCAGGAAAGAGATTACAGAAGTGAAACAAACTCTGGAAGGATTTATAAGCAGAATGGATAAGATGCAAGAGGCCATTGATGGAATAGAAACCGGAGAACAGGAACACATAGAAGCTGACACAGAGAGAGATAAAAAGATCTCCAGGAACGAAACAATACTAAGAGAACTGTGTGACCAATCCAAAAGGAACAATATCCATATTATAGGGGTACCAGAAGAAGAAGAGAGAGGAAAAAAGGATAGAAGGTGTCTTTGAAGAAATAATTGCTGAAAACTTCCCCAAAATGGGGGAGGAAATAATCGAAAAGACCACAGAAATACACAGAACTCCCAACAGAAAGGACCCACAGAGGACAACACCAAGACACATAATAATTAAAATGGCAAAGATCAAGGACAAGGAAAGAGTTTTAAAGGCAGCTAGAGAGAAAAAGGTCACCTATAAAGGAAAATCCATCAGGCTATCATCAGACTTCTCGACAGAAACCTTACAGGCCAGAAGAGAATAGCATGATATATTTAGTGCAATGAAACAGAAGGGCCTTAAACCAAGGATACTGTATCCAGCATGATTATCATTTAAATATGATGGAGGGAATAAACAATTCCCAGACAAGCAAAAGTGGAGGTGATTTGCCTCCCACAAACCACCGCTACAGGGCATCTTACAGGGACTGCTCTAGATGGGAGCACTCCTAAAAAGAGCACAGAACAAAACACCCAACATATGTAGAAGGGAGAGAAATAAAGAATCTCCAGACAGTGTATATAACAGCTCAATAAGGGAGCTAAGTTAGGCAGTAAGATACTAAACAGGCTAACCTTGAACCTTTGGTAATCACGAATTTAAAGCCTGCAATGGCAATAAGTACATATCTCTCAATAGTCACCCTAAATGTAAATGGACTTAATGCACCAATCAAAAGACACAGAGTAATAGAATGAATAAAAAAGCAAGACCCATCTATATGCTGCTTACAAGAGACTAACCTCAAACCCAAAGACATGCACAGACTAAAAGTCAAGGGATGGAAAAACATATTTCAGGCAAACAACAGTGAGAAGAAAGCAGGGGTTGAAGTACTGATATCAGACAAAATAGACTTCAAAACAAAGAAAGTAACAAGAGATAAAGAAGGACACTACATAATGATAAAGGGCTCAGTCCAACAAGAGGATATAACCATTCTAAATATATATGCACCCAACACAGGAGCACCAGCATATGTGAAACAAATACTAACAGAACTAAAGGGGAAAATAGAGTACAATGCATTCATTTTAGGAGACTTCAACACACCACTCACCCCAAAGGAGTGATCTACCAGGCAGAAAATAAGTAAAGACACACAGGCACTGAACAACACAGTAGAACAGATGGACCTAATAGACATCTATAGAACTCTACATCCAAAAGCAACAGGATATGCATTCTACTCAAGTGCACATGGAACATTCTCCAGAATAGACCACATACTAGCCCACAAAAAGAGCCTCAGTAAATTCCAAAATATTGAAATTTTCAGACCACAAAGGTATAAAACTAGAAATAAATTCTACAAAGAAAACAAAAAGGCTCACAAACACATGGAGGCTTAAAAACATGCTTCTAAATAATCAATGGATCAATGAACAAATCAAAATAGAGATCAAGGAATATATGGAAACAAACGCAACAACAACACAAAGCCCCAACTTCTGTGGGATGCAGTGAAAGCAGTCTTAAGAGGAAAGTATATAGCGATCCAGGCACACTTGAAGAAGGAAGAACAATCCCAAATGAATAGTCTAACATCACAATTATCGAAACTGGAAAAAGAACAAATGAGGCCTAAAGTCAGCAGAAGGAGGGACATAATAAAGATCAGAGAAGAAATAAACAAAATTAAGAAGAATAAACAATAGCAAAAGTCAACGAAACCAAGAGCTGGTTCTTTGAGAAAATAAACAAAATAGATAAGCCTCTAGCCAAACTTATTAAGAGAAAAAGAATCAACACAAATCAACAGCATCAGAAATGAGAATGGAAAAATCATGACAGACTCCACAGAAATACAAAGAATTATTAAAGACTACTATGAAAACCTATATGCCAACAAGCTGGAAAACCTAGAAGAAATGGACAACTTCCTAGAGAAATGCAACCTTCCAAGACTGACCAAGGAAGAAACACAAAAGTTAAACAAACCTATTAAGAGCAAAGAAATTGAAATGGTAATCAAAAAACTACCAAGAACAAAACCCCCAGTCCGGACGGATTTACCTCGGAATTT
The DNA here is from genome assembly GCF_040802235.1 of Manis javanica. NCBI lineage: Eukaryota > Metazoa > Chordata > Mammalia > Pholidota > Manidae > Manis > Manis javanica. The sequence continues at coordinate 15,325,151 of NC_133165.1, forward strand.
TATCAGACACACAGAGAAGACATAATACCCATTCTCCTTACAGTTTTCTAAAAACTAGAAGAGGAGGGAATACTCCCAAACTCATTCTATGAAGCCAACATCACCCTAATACCAAAACCAGGCAAAGACCCCACCAAAGAGAAAATTACAGACCAATATCCCTGATAAATGTAGATGCAAAAATACTCAATAAAATGTTAGCAAACCGAATTCAAAAATATATCAAAAGGATCATACACCATGACCAAGTGGAATTCATCCCAGGGATGCAAGGATGGTACAACATTCGAAAATCTATCAACATCATCCACCACATCAACAAAAAGAAAGACAAAAACCACATGATCATCTCCATAGATGCTGAAAAAGCATTTGACAAAATTCAACATCCATTCATTATAAAAACTCTCAGCAAAATGGGAATAGAGGGCAAGTACCTCAACATAATAAAGGCCATATATGATAAACCCACAGCCAACATTATACTGAACGGCGAGAAGCTGAAAGCTTTTCCTCTGAGATCAGGAACAAGATAGGGATGCCCACTCTCCCCACTGTTATTTAACATAGTACTGGAGGTCCTAGCCATGGCAATCAGACAAAACAAAGAAATACAAGGAATCCAGATTGGTAAAGAAGAAGTTAAAACTGTCACTATTTGCAGATGACATGATATTGTCCATAAAAAACCCTAAAGACTCCACTCCAAAACTACTAGAACTGATATCGGAATACAGCAAAGCTGCAGGATACAAAATTTACACACAGAAATCTGTGGCTTTCCTATATACTAACAGTGAACCAATAAAAAGAGAAATCAGGAAAACAACTCCATTCACAATTGCATCAAAAAGAATAAAATACCTAGGAATAAAAGTAACAAAGGAATTGAAAGACCTATACCCTGAAAACTACAAGTCACTCTTAAGAGAAATTAAAGGGGACACTAACAAATGGAAACTCATCCCATGCTCGTGGCTAGGAAGAATTAATATCGTCAAAATGGCCATCCTGCCCAAAGCAATATACAGATTTGATGCAATCCCTATCAAATTACCAGCAACATTCTTCAATGAACTGGAACAAATAGTTCAAAAATTCATATGGAAACACCAAAGACCCTGAATAGCCAAAGCAATCCTGAGAAAGAAGAATAAAGTAGGGGGGATCTCACTCTCCAACTTCAAGCTCTACTACAAAGCCATAGTAATCAAGACAATTTGGTACTGGCACAAGAACAGAGCTACAGACCAGTGGAACAGATTAGAGACTCCAGACATTAACCCAAACATGTATGGTCAATTAATATTTGATGAAGGAGCCATGGACATACAATGGCAAAATGACAGTCTCTTCAACAGATGGTGCTTGCAAAACTGAACAGCTACATGTAGGAGAATGAAACTGGACCATTGTCTAACCCCATACACAAAAGTAAATTGAAAATGGATCAAAGACCTGAATATAATTCATAAAACCATAAACTCTTAGATAAAACATAGGCAAAAACCTCTTAGACATAAACGTGAGTGACCTCTTCTTGAACATATCTCCCCAGGCAAGGAAAACAATAGCAAAAATGAACAAGTGGGGCTATATTAAGCTGAAAAGCCTCTGTACAGCAAAAGACACCATCAATAGAACAAAAAGGTACCCTACGGTATGGGAGAATATATTTGTAAATGATAGATCTGATAAAAGCTTGACGTTCAAAATATATAAAGAGCTCACCCACCTCAACAAACAAAAAACAAATAATCCAATTAAAAAATGGGCAGAGGAACTGAACAGACAGTTCTCCAAAAAAGAAATTCAGATGACCAACAGACACATGAAAAGATTCTCCACATCACTAATTATCAGAGAAATGCAAATTAAAACCACAAGGAGGTATCACTTCACACCAGTAAGGATGGCTACCATCCAAAAGAGAAACAACAACAATTGTTGGTGAGGTTGTGGAGAAAGGGGAACCCTTCTACACTGCTGGTGGGAAAGCAGTATAGAGGTTCCTCAAAATGCTCAAAATAGACTTATCATTTGACCTAGAAATTCCACTCCTAGGAATTTACCCTAAGAACGCAGCACTCAAGTTTGAAAAAAACAAGATGCACCCATATCTTTATCGCAGCACTATTTACAATAGCCAAGAACTGGAAGCAACCTATGTGTTCATCAGTAGATAAATGGATAAAGAAGATGTGGTACATATACACAATGGAATATCACTCAGCCATAAGAAGAAAACCAGTCCTACCATTTGCAGCAACATGGATGGAGCTAGAGGGTATTATGCTCAGTGAAATAAGCCAAGAGGAGAAAGAGAAATACCAAATGATTTCACTCATCTGTGGAGTATAAGAACAAAGGAAAAACTAAAGGAACAAAACAGCAGCAGAATCACAGATCCCAAGAATGGACTAACAGGTACCAAAGGGAAAGGGACTGGGGAGGATGGGTGGGTAGGGAGGGATAAGTGAGGGGAAGAAGAAAGGGGTTATTATGATTAGCATACATAATAGGGGGGTGGGGGATAGGGGAGGGCTGTACAACACAGAGAAGCAAGTAGTGGCTCTACAACATTTTGCTATGCTGATGGACAGTGACTGTAAAGGGGTTTGTGGGGTGAACCTGGTATAGGGGAGAGCCTAGTAAACATAATATTCTTCATGTAATTGTAGATTAATGATAACAAAAAAAAAAGAAAGAAAGGAAAGGGGGATTACTCCCTGATAGGATATAACTAACTGTAAATCAATGATTAATGCATGTATTAAATATCCTTAATTTTGATCATTTAATGGGTGTCAGATGATCAGCTATGGAAATACATTTTTCTGATAATATTCCTTTCTCTTAAAAAAAAAAAAAGCAGTTCCTGTGTGGTGATCTCCAATAAGTTCTCCACAATGGTATAAAGGGCGTATCAAAGTGTGGGCAAAGGGTTTGTTTGTGTTTATACAGAGTTTCAAAGCCTAATTTGGCTACCCAGAAAATGAATTAAGATACGATATTGAATTAAGATATGATATGATTATATGAAGAAGAACTTCCAACATCAACATTCTCTGTAAGAGTCATTCCAGAAGATGATCATCAAAAAACTTCAACAAAGATCCTGGCGCTGTTGCAGTTGTAGCTACAGTCATCCCACCGGTTCCTGGACTTGCCATTGGAATGAAGAAGGAGATATCTAAGCTGGCCTGTGCTTACAGTAAAACAACAAATTTGACTGGATCTATACTGTCGGAACTCAACCAAGAATTAGGAGAAGTGCAAGTTGCAGCGCTCCAAAATCTTGCGACTATAGACTATCTACTGTTAAAAGAACATATGGGATGTGAACAGTTCCCAGGAATGTGTTGTTTTAATTTGTCTGATTTTTCTCAAACTATTTAAATTCAGTTAGACAATATCCATCATATCATTGATAAGTTTTCACAAATACCTAGGGTGCCTAATTGGTTTTCTTGGTTTCACTGGAGATGGCTGGTAATTGTAGGTCTGCTTTGGTTATGTAGCTGTATCCCTATTATGTTAATGTGTGTACGCAATTTAACTAGTAGTTTAAAACCTATACATGCTTATGTTACTCTACAAGAAGATATGTCAAAGAAATAATCAACCTTCCCATGTTTTCTTCTGTCTGCTACTTCTATAGCTTTTCTTCTTCCTTCCTAATTACAACCCTTAAGTAAAATTCATGCCTCATATTGAAATGATCAAATATCATAATTCTTCCCAGTGATAAAGATACCTCAAGACAAATGCTGGGCATAGAATCCACAGGGCATAAATCTGCAAAGAAGTAAAAAGCTAACTTTTTCAAACAATATTGCTTCCCTCTCACTTACCAACTTTACATTTCCCTGTATGGCCCTGGAAGATGACTGGTTAGCCAGAGACGGGTAAGATTCCTCAAGGGAGGAACAACCTAAGACAGGCACAGTTGCAGGGGGGCCATCAGGTGAGAACTTGGGGATCAACAGAGGTGAGGCTTAGAACCTCACCACCCCTGTTTTGAGAGAAATCTTCTGCATCTGTAGATGTTTTGTTGCCCTTGTCTAGCTTGGATTAATACTTAGTCTATAGGCACACACCTGATCATCTGATCATCTACATTTGCCCTCTTACAGCACTAAACTATGTTTTCTACCTTTATCTTGCATCTACCTACCACTTCAGCATTTTATTAAAAATAATAATAATAATAATAACAATAATAAGGGAGAAATGTGGGATTCACATATAAATCAAGTATGAAAATCAAACGAATATTCATATTTGACCTTATTGTTTATAGTTCATAATGCGTGATCAAAACCGAAAGTTTCTGTGATGACTGCCCTTGCACTGTTCACCTTGTAAGAACTTATTCACCATGTAATAACTTGTTTGTTATGCTTCAGAAGATTGGACACTGTTGAGAATTTGGCTTGGAGTTGATTAATGATTGTGTATTGAGTGCCCTATACAGAATTTTATTGTTGTTAACAACCATTTGATCAATAAATATGAGAGATGCCGTCTCAAAAAAAAAAGGTTTCACTATTTTTCACTTAGTGAAACCCCCTCTTGGTGGGCCTGCACCCTCAAGTGTGAACTCCCTCCTTTCTTTAAACTCTAAATCTCCAAATAAATGCAAGGCTCAACAGCTAAAAAAACAAAACAAAACAAAAAAAACAGTTTAATCTTATTGGCTGATCACTAAGCATATGAAAAGCTTAAAATCATTAGTCACGGAGTCTCAGTTTGATTCCTAACTGTAGGTAAAATTGCAGAATTTTCAGAGTCTCTCCCCTGGCTTTAAGGCATCTCCATATCAACAGGTGTTCCTAAGGGGTGGAGAGAAGTAGTTCATATCTATATCAGTGGGTAATTACCTGGGCTACCTGGTGGCTTATCTGAACCTGAGAGGTGGGGGGAGGTTTCCCTTGCTTCTGCCAAAGCAGGAGAGAGACGCCCTCGGACCACAGTTTGTAAGCAATAAACAGGTTTTAAACTTTATTTCTCCCTTTGACTGATTTCAGTTTCAGCTGGTATTTTGTCCAGAAATTTCCTTTTCCTGGAATTACACTAACACTGCCACTTACTAGGTGGGAAACCTGGGGAACGTTTATAAACTTCCCTACGCTAGAATTCAGTGCCTGTATTCTGAGACTAATAATACTTGCCTTACAGGATTGTGCAAGGGAGGGTTAAATATGTGTAAATTACTTAGCATCAGGGCAGTAGTAACCTAGGCTAATTTAGGACAGCCACAAAGCCTGTGAACCTACAAGCAACCCAAAAAACTCAATCCTAAACACTTCGAGCTTCATTAATGTACAGGAAGTGAAGGTTCCTGTGCAAAGGATTGTCATCTGGCCCTTGTCGGCTTGCTCACTGCACACATGTGGGCAATATGTTGTTATTGATTCTACATAAAGAACTCAGCCCAGTGTTCTGGACTGCATGGCTACAGAAGAGCAGAGATGGGAGTGGTGGCAGCACCAAGGACAGAGACTGAGACAGCTGCAGGGACAGAAAAGCCCAGAGAGAGACAGACACCTTCCGTGGGTAAAACTGCAACATTTCCCAAATCTTTCGCCTACTCTTACTGTATCACCATATCAAAAGGTGTTTCCAAAGGGTGGAAAGAAGTAGTGCATCACCATATCAATCAGTAATTATAAGGGCGAGCAAGAGCATATCTGGACCAGAGAGGTTGGGTGGGACCCTTTTTACTGCAGCCCAGTCTGACAGACATGGGTGAAGCATAATGGATGACTGCTTGTGGGCAATAAATGAGTTTCTCCCACTTTATCTCTCCCTTTAACTGATTTCAGTTTCAAAGGTATTTTGCCCCGGGATTTTCCCCCTGGAGTTACACCTGGCAGTAGTTGGCAATACCTCTGTACCTGAAATACGTCTTCATGGGTGCAACCATTGGAGTGGGCTGCACCTAGACATGGTGGGGAGATACCCAGACACACCCCGTGGATGGTGGGGAGGCCCCAATGACTGCAGTGGGAGAGGGTGCAGCTTCAGCCAGGTGATCCCTATCTGTGGGGCTTCAAATTGGGGAGCCCCTACTAAGGAACTGGTCTAGGGCAAAGTACCTCCTAATGGGGTGGGGCCTTCCTCAGAATTGGAGAAGAGTTGAGACACCAGAAGCTGTGAAATTAGTCCTGCATAAGAGAGAAAACTGCTTAGAGGCCCGGATTGTGGGATGTCTATTTCTTGAGATAGTGGAAAGGGTTTTCGAGGAGAAAGACCACTTTGGCAAAGTTTGGAGGAGGTGGGCAATGACCTATGGGATGCCCTTATGCAAGAGAGACTGTTATTGAGAAGACAGGTCAAGCTCCTGGAAGATTCCTTAGCAGCAGCAAGAGAGGAGGCAGGAGGAGGAGGATCCGGATTACAGGAGGCCACAGGGGACAGGAAGGAAAGAGCGGTGCCTTCAGCCCTGGAGATGGTAGAGGAGATGTTGGGAGAGGATGAGGCAGTGGGGCCGAGGGCTGATCTGCTGCCGAGGCCACCACTTGAGGCACCAGACTCTCCTGTATTAAAGGCCCACCTAGTTGTAATTAAGAAAATAAAAACACAACAACAGCAGGCTCTTCAGCAGGAGAACCTATCCCCTCCCCATGTGTGGAGCACTCCATGCTCTGCCCCTATACCCAGGATGAGCTGGTGGACATGAGCGTCCAGTTTCTGCAGAAGCTGTCAGAACCTCTGCCTACATGACTTTTGAATCTTTGGCATATGGGGGTGGAAAACATTGTGATGTCAGGTTCTTAAATGGGTAGACTGGCTTCTCTATTGACTCACCTTTCCCTCTGGCATAGGTTGCAAAGTGCCCATCACACTTCAGGGAATCAGGTGCTTCTGGATTGGCTGACAGCTGCCATCGGGGGAGTTTGGCCTAATCAGGGTGATTTGCCAGACTTACACACTAGCTGGAAAACATATGCAGAACTCCAGCAGGTGTTATGGGAGCTGGGCATTAAAAATATCATCTATAATATGGACCCCCAGGGCCACAAAGAGGAGTTGTTCACTGTATGAATGAGAAATCGGGTGCTCCGTACAGCTCTTTGGTCCCTAATGCTCCCCACAAAGGGCAAACCATAAGTGAGGCTACTTGTACTTTAGCAGACCTGGGGGAGGTTGAAACAATAAGACCCCAGGAGGAAGTATGGGCTGTGACTGAAAGGAGAGGTGCAAAGGGCCCCATGAATGTCTTGAGGACCCAGATGTGGGTTGATTTGATAAAGGTTGGGGTATGAAAGAAAAACTTGATGGGCAGCCCAATAGGATCTTGTTAGAATTGTGGCACCAATTAAAGCCAGAGCAGTAGTTCCAGCCACTGAGGTCCAGGACACAGAAGCTGGAGGCAAAGCCCCAGGTCTGGCCTGTGTCCCTGAAAGATTTCCTGAGGGACAGAACTCAGGTTCTGCCTGGACCCTCACCCCAACAGGAGGATGATTGGGTGTCACAGTTTGAAGGGGGGATATCAAGGCTCCCACCTTGGGGGACGTGGTGGAGAACAGAGGCCACATTTAGTATTAGCAATTCATTGGTCCCTCATGAATGTACAATGTGTTTTTGCACTGGTGGACACAAGAGTTGAGTGTTCTCTGACTTATGGCAACTCAGCGTTTTCCTGGGCCCCCTGCTGTGATAGATGGCAATGGCGGTAAGGCGAGTAAAGAAAGCTCAAATCCCACTGGGGATAGGGCATTTACCCCCAAAATAGTATGCTGTGTACATTTCTCCCATCCCTGAATATATTTTGAGGGTAGATATCCTGCAGGGCCTGTGGTTACAGACCACTGCAGGTGAGTTCAGACTGAGGGTATGTACATAGTAAAGACAGTTCTAAGGGGGACATACTAAGCACCCACCTGTAGCTCTTTCTGTAGCTCAGCAGATGACAAATACTGAGCAGTATAAATTGCCTGAGGGGCACAAGGAAATTGGAGAAACTCTACAGGAGTTGGAGAAGGTGGGCATCATAAAGCCTACTCATAGTCCTTTTAATTCCCCAGGGTGGCCAGTGAAAAAGCCAGATGGCATCTGGCATATGACCGTGGATTATAGGGAATTGAGTAAAGTCACACCCCCTCTGTGTGCTGCTGTCCCCTCTATAGCAGCCCTTATGGACACCCTCAGTCATGAACTAGAAAATATTGTATGTTGTGGACCTTGCTAGTGCTGTCTTCTCCATTGACATAACACAGGAAAGTCAGTTCTGGTCACAGCTGTGGAAAGGAGCAGAGGTCTAGGACACCATGATAGAGAAGCAACTGCCTGCCGTGTACCATACCATCTTGGCTACAGAGCCCATTACTAGAACAGCTCTGACCAAGGTAATAAAGACCTATCCTCTTGTGAGGTAGGTGCAAGACTGGACCCAAAGGCAATTTGAGTGGTGTGGCACAGACACTTACGCTGGCCAAATGGGGTGCATATTTACAGCACTGTATCACCCTCTCCAATAGTCCCTTAAGTGGAAACTTCAACCCTTATTGGGGCCTGTGACATATACCAGTGTAAAGCAGGAAGAACTTGTTTTTGAATCATTGATAGACGAGAGTCTTTATCAGGAGAGAAAAGCCCCTATACCTGAAGATAGTTGGTGTACAGGTGGCTCCAATGGTAGGCAGCCCCCAAAGTGGAGGGCTGTGGCTTTCCATCCTAAGACTGAGACAATATAGAAGGAGGACAGACCAGAAGAGCAGTCAGTGGGCTGAGTTGCAGTCAGTATGGCTCGTGATCACGCAGGAGCCCTGCACTATAGTTGCTGCATGGACAGCTGGGCAGTCTATCAGGGCATGACCCTGTGGCTACTGACATGGTACTATACCAACTGGATGGTTGGTCACTGGCCCCTTTAAGGGCAAGAGTTGTGGCAAGACCTATGGTCCTCTGATCAGACTAAGACTATTACCATATATCATGTGACTGGCCATTTGTCTTTGGCATCCTGAGGGAATGATGAAGCAGACACACTGGCCCAGGTGCGCTGGCCAGAAGGAAAGCCTGCCTCTGATGTGGCACAATGGTTACATCAGTGTTTGTTGCACAGGGGGCAAAAGACAATGTGGGCTGTAGCCTGTCAGTGGGGCTTGCCATTGACATTTGAAGAAGTCACCAGAGCCCAAAGGGAGTGCCTATTGTGCTTTTAGAGGGTCTTACACTGAGTCCTGCAGCAACATGGACAATAGTAAAGGGGCTGATACCCCTTATTATGTGGCAGATAGACTATAGTGGGCCTCTGTCTATATCAGAAGGACATCGGCATGCCCTGACTTTTGTGGATACAGCTACTGGCCTGTTGGTTGCTTTTCCTGCATGTCATGCAGATCAGCAAACCACTATATGGGGCCTAGAGTGTCTCTCTGCAGCCTATGGCTGGCTGCAGGTGATTGAGAGCAATCAAGGCACCCACTTTACTGGACATGTATTACAAGGATGGATGCAGCAGTTAGGAATAAAGTGGAAATTTCATGTACCATATAACCCTACTAGGGCAGGCATGATAGAGAGGTACAATGGTTTGTTGAAATCTGGTCTGAAGTCGGACACCAGTATTCTATGGATCTGGTCAATTCATTTCTGGACAGTGCTATGGCATTTGAATGAGAAGCCCCGTAAAGGAGCCTTGAGCCCTGTGGATATGCTAACACACATCGCTGCCTCTCCTATACAACTATATGTGCAAACCAAAGAGGAGTCATTGAAGCCAGGATACGGCCAGCAGAGCAACATCCTGCTGCCAGCCCCAATTACGTTAAACCCTGGAGACTGTTGAGTGGATGTGGCCCTGGACATTTTGACACATGGCCTACTGATAACTGGCCTGTCTGGCACCTTGGGGAAAAGGCCTAGAAGTTGGCCTCCTGTGTGTTTCTAAAGTAACAGCAGAGTGACCCCCAAAGGTCATGGTAGTACACCCAAAACATCCGGGAGGTAATAACATCTTACGAGGAAGTTTTGTTTTATCTTTATGGCCAGTGCATGTACCTCCCGGAGCCCTATATATTGACCTGTCTGTAACTCCCATAGGAGGGAGGTGAAGGTCTGGTATACTAGCCCGGGACAAGGTCTCTTTCCTGCCACTGTCCTATCACAGGACCACTCTCTTGCATGCATCCTACCTGATGGACAAGATTTGCCTGTGCTGGTGTCATTAAAATATGTATCTTATCACCTGTCGGTCATTTTGTTCTACAGTCCCTGTGTGGCCTGAACCCACCCCATGGCTGCAGCTGTGGCATGATGATTGCCCTGAACTCCCTACTTGTTCAGTTGCTGACTGCCTGTGGAATGGGTGAGGTATGGACTTAATCTGCACGGAACTTTCAACCTAGCTGAATCCTCTGGCTTGAGGACTATCATGATTTTATTGCTGTCACTATTGTATGTTATAGTCTGGTTCCAATCCTCTAGTTTTCTCACACAGGGGCCATTGTGGAAGATGGATATCAAGTAGACTGTGAGGCAAGACTTCTGGAGGAGTAGGCTGTTAATAAAATTGCAACATTTCCAGAATCTCTTGCCTTGCCTTAGTGCATATCCATATCAATAGGTGTTTGCAAGGTAACCATCTCCGTATCAATACGTAATTACAAGGGCCAGTGAGGGCATATCTGGACCAAGAGGTTGGGCGGGGCCCCTTCTTCTACATCTGGGTGGCAAGAGATACAGGAGCCCAGAAGTGGACGACTGCTTGTAAGCAATAAATGGATTTCTCCCACTTCGTTCTCCCTTCAAATAATTTTGGTTTATGTAATTCTAGGGGGAAAATACCTTTGTAAGTGAAATCAGTCAAAGGGAGAAATAAAGTGGGAGAAACCCATTTATTTTTACAGGCAGTTGTCCCACATCTCTCTCAACCTGGCTGCAGAAGAAGAGACCCCCCTCCCCCAACCTCTCCAGTCCAGATAGGCCTTCACTTGCTCTTGTAATTACCTATTGATATGGACATGGACTACTTCTCTCCACCCTTTAGAAACACCTACTGATATGGAGATGCACTAAAGCCAGGAGAGATTCTGGAAATATTGCAATTTTGCCCACAGTTTCAAAGGTATTTTGCCCCAGGATTGTCCCGCTGGAGTTACACTGTCTTACTGCATGCAGACTTGTTCAGAGTGCATGGGATTCTAGTGATTGATCTACCACCATGGTAATAAAGTTGGGTATAAACTCTTTCACCCCAAGAACATTCCACTGTCATTTTTTCTGTCTCACTGAATCCACAGTGAACTTGTTCAGGGCTGAAACCTATTGGCAACAAAAATACATACCTAAAAATTTACAAGCAGAAACGTTTGAAAGGAATTACTTTAGTATAAGCGTGCACGTACATTTTGCGGTGCTTCAAAAAATAAATTATATTTTTAACTGATTTGGGGACAAGACAGTCACAATTTTTTCAATGTTTGAACTTCCAAAACTCCAGCTTTTAATACACAATACTCACTTCATTGTATGACAATAAATGGTATAATTAATATGCTCTTCAAGATGAAATATTAAACACCTTAAGATGAATTGATCAGATTATCTGAGAGAAGCTTTCTAGGAAATGGGAAAAATATAATGATAAGAGAGGCGTGCAGAGTACCGAGAATGAAAAGGCGTGAAAAGCTGCTCAAGAGTGAGGGGAGGGGAGGAGGCTGGAATAAGAATACGTCATATCTAAGAAAAAGGTGCTGGAAAATAGTGAGGGCATAGAGTGAAATTTGAATTAAAAGAGAAAAAAGATACAGGAATCCCACAACAGAGTTGAAACTTGAACCTGCAGAGACACTGTAGATTTATTCTGACTTAGCAAAGGGTCTCTGGAAAATATGCCTAGTTTCATGGCTGAAAGATCATTTTCAATCTTCCAAGATGATATGGCACATATCCTATTTTGAACTTCTTTTCCATTTGCCCACATAGTGACTGCAATAAAGGCTAGGAGAAAAAGAGGAAAGAATTATTTTAAAACAAAACATTCCAGTGGATGGGAAGACACTCTATAATACAGTTCATTCTAGCAACCAAATAAAATATAGCATGGATTCATCCACTAGCCTTATTTTCATTTCTGAAAAAAAAAATACAGATAAAAATTACTTGCAGTTGAGAGAAGTATTTAGTTGTTTCTATTTGAGAAAAAACTAGAAGGCAACACCTAGGCAAGTATTTCCAATAATTTGATCTTATTATGATCAGGGAATAAATGATGAAAAGTAAAAGAACTCTCCTTTGTACTAATATTATTTATAAAACATAGTTATTGCCTAACATTACTTTAGGTTGCCATTTTTTAATATCTGTGTGTGTGATTGTCATGGCAGAAGATGAAATTAAACTAAGAAAGGAAGCTAAAGCCCAAGACATGTACTGCTTTTATGCAACCAGAAAGTAGACAGTAAGTTTGAGGCTTCCAAAACAAGACAAGAATTATTTCAACCGAAATACTATTTTAACATTGAAGGAAGTAGAGGGAAAAAGAAATTTCTTTATTTTGGTAAATCATGAAATCATATTTCTCATTTATTTATTGGAGGCACTGTAGGTCAGAAAACTCACAAGTATGGAGTATGTGTTGGGTTTTTGGACACCTTTGTCCAATCCTTACTTTGAGTGATGAGATGGTTATATGACTTTTATGGTACCTGTTGATATAACTTCCTACCTGTTTTAAGAGTTGAACAAATAAGTATGTATAGTTTGCTCTGGATATCTGTTTTAAGCAGATTTCATAAATTTTATCAAGAGCCCCAGAATGTATTTAGAATTTCTGATGAAGATATTTTGTGTCTAAAAAGGATTTCAATGGACCTTTTTTTCATTTGCTCGCACTTGTGTTAGGAAGGAAAGGACTCAGCTCGGTGTCACAGGGAAGTCAGATACAGTGAGACGAGAGACCAAAGTCAAGAAAGCAAAGTAAGTTTTAATACAATGCATAGAGCAGAAGAGCAGGCCTGCCTAAGGCAAGACAGGCAGGCCTGGATGCTCATTCTGAGGCTTCTTTTATGTGGTTTGGGCAGGGCAGAGAGGTCCTTGATTGACAGTGGTCAGCTCTCTAGGCTTGTTCTGATTGGTGAAACAGGAACAGGGGCTGTGCTGTGCCTGTGCCTCTGATGTTTCTTATCTGGGGAGACCCTGGACAATTCTTGAGTCACTCTTGGATGCTGTAGCTTCACCTAATTAACTCTTTGAGTCATTTTTGGCTTTCTGGTTCTATTTGATCAACTCCTTGAGTCATCTTTGGGGAGCCCTTTCTCCTTTTCATCCCGCTCATTTCTGTCTTTCTGCCTAACACTTGCATTTTTGTTTAATTCAGATGCTCCTATAACTTGGTGTGAATATAGTTTATTTTTTTATATCTACATGCTTATAACTTTGTGGATATAGAGTTTATTTCTCTATATCATTATATTGCTTATTCCCATTGAACCTTGTATTGGCTTCTTAAAACACAACTCATTACATTTGAAAATTACTGTTTATTTATTTATTTATATTTCTTTCTTTTTTTTTTTCATTATTTTCTAACTACAAATTTCAAATACTGTTACTGGGCTCTCCCAGACTACTCTGGCTCCTGGAATCTCCTCCCTTATATCTCTCCTTAAGGGCTAAGCCAACACCAGCAGGCAGTACAAAGGTTTAATCAGATGGATGATTACACCAGCAAAATTGTGTGTGTGAAGTGACTGATTCCTACTTTCTTCTTTAATATGGCTAAAGGCCATTCCTTCATGACTTCTTCAGTGAGCACTGTAACAGTCCTCTAATCCAACTCCTTTTCTGCAGGTTCCCCTGCCTCCTGTCACTCAGTGAATCAGCAGGTATTTACTGAGTGCCTCTCACCATGCTCAGCGGGATTCGACAAATACAGAATTAGTGGTGAATCAAAGAAAGGAATGAAAAACTTTGAGTTAAAGACAAAAGCGACCATTCTAAAACATAAATCAGCTATACCACTCTCTTGCCTAAAATCTGTCAATGACTCCCCACCACATCAAGTGAAGAGTCCAAAGCCCTTAGCACAGACCTGCGGTTTTCACTTTGTATCTAAACCACACTCCTGGAGGGCATTTTGAAGTGAGTAGTGTATTTTTATCTATTGATGTCCAGTAAATTATTCATTAACTTACTAGCTTTAAACAGCAAATGTTTCTTATCTCACATGAGCTCCTGTGGATCAGAAATAGGGATGGTGTGGCTGGCGGTTTCCAGCTTCAATGAGATGCAGTGAGCTCTGCTGGTCAGAACTGTAGTCAACTGAGGGCTCAGGAGAATCTGGTCCATGTTCACTCCCCTGACTATGGGCAAGCTTCAGGTTATGGGGCTGTTCAGAAGACATGGCAACTGGGGTTCCCTAGAGCAACATGAGTAATTTAATGATGTGTGTGTAAGAAAGATGGAGGGGGGTGGAGAAAAAGACCAAGACAGATTCCACAGTCTTCTATTACCTAATTTCAGAAGGGCAATTTATATCTCCTACTTTATGCTATTGGTTACAGAGACAAACTCTGGTACAAAGTGGGATGAGAAGCACACAGGGGGGTGATTAGCAAGCGTTTGCATGACTGGGGACCATGAGAAGGTGGCTAGCAAAAGTAAGGATACTTACGGTTTGTCCTAATGACGGCATATTGCTATTAGCATGGGCAAAGACCAGTGATACTCAAGTCTTGTACAAGAAAAAATTGTAGCCCTTCACTAACTTGCTAACAGTGTTGCTAAATATCTCATCTGTACTTTGTGTATAGTGCCTTTTTCCACATATACACACCTGGCTCAATCTGTACCTGGCTCCTTGCAATTCCCAGTAAATCCCTATTGCTGCCTATCTCCACAAATCTCCCTTCTGGCGGCAGGGTCTTCTTCTCCTTAGCAACTTTTCAAAATCTCTCATTAGGATTTAATACAAATACTTTCCTTCATCTCCTGTTTGCTTTAAGCATAAGTCACTGCTTTTCTCTTCCCCATTCATATCTTTGTTATAGCATTTCTTATATTGCTGTACTTACCTTTGCCAATCCTTCTGCCCCAGAAGACTGTGAGTCCCTGCAGGAA
This sequence comes from Manis javanica, assembly GCF_040802235.1. Lineage (NCBI taxonomy): Eukaryota > Metazoa > Chordata > Mammalia > Pholidota > Manidae > Manis > Manis javanica. Next base: position 15,340,223 of record NC_133165.1, read on the forward strand.
TATGCTTTATAATTGTAGTTTAATCTCAGTGGCCCCCTACTTTACACAGCCCTCACACATAGCAAGCACTTCTTCATACAAGTTAAGGGAATGAATGACACAGTTAATGCTGTGCTGTCTGCATCCCTGTTGTGTGTGTACAAAGAAAGGTGCTGGTTTAGAGGGGGTTGCAGGATATGAAAGTTTGAGAACAACTGATCTGCTCTGTTTCAAACCAGACTCTGCTTTGTTCCATTTGTTTCTTGTTGAAGTAGAAATTCTTTTACTATTCTAAAAGAGTTAATGCAATATCCAAATGCATTAACCTAAGGAATAGCTTATTAACTGGAGCACCTATGCTATTTAGGAATAATTTAGAAGCCTTCAAGGGTTTGGAGTTTTGCTCTTGGCATTATATTCTAAAATTGTCTTTTTCCATGAATTTCTGTGTACAAAAGATTCAGCTTCCTAGTCATGATTGTGCCCTGATTGATTTCCACCAAACCTGGATGTTGAGTGGTTTCCTGGACCTTCACCTGCCCCAAATCTCCTTTGATACTCTGCCTGGACATAAGATTAGTTCAATATATTCCCATTCATTCAGGTAGCCCTTTAAGGAAAAAGCTATTGAACGTCAACTATATGTCATGCACGTATGGATACAGAGGTCACAAAGGCAGACACTTTTTTGCTAGGTCTCATATTTATATTCTAGTGGAAAGGTAATATAGAGAATAATAATCTAGCACATTATGACACACTCAATAAATATTATTTTAGATAAGGATGTGGGCTATGATGAAAATAAAGTAAAGGTCAAGTGAGTAACTTTCCTTAGGAGATGATACTTGAGACCTCAATTATAGGAAGGAATTGGCATCTGAATATCTGAGGGAAGAGAACTTTAGATAGAGAGATGAAAAGATCAACAAGTATAAGGTCTCTGTGTTTGGAAGCTTGTATATGGGAGTTAAAAAGTTAACAGGTACTGCTGGAGCATGTTCAAATGTTGAGAGATGCAGTATGAGAGGTGGGGGAGCTCGGTCATGACCTTACAGACTATGGAAAGTAGTCTAGATTTTACTCCAAATGCAGTTGAGAAGAACTGGATGGATTGCAAAAGCAGAAGTAATTTCTAATTTATGCTTATAAAATTTTGGGATTTTGACCCTAACTCTGGTCCTTACCATAACTATTAGCTCCTGAATCTGATACCTGTGACAATAGGTCATCAAAGTATCAAAAAGTCGAGGTGGATCGGGTTTGCTAATGGTGCACTGTCTCTTATCTGCAACGTTTACATTTCATGTGACTTCAATACAGCGTCCTACCTTGACTCACATTCAGGAAGCCCTTTCTCCTAGACTCTATATTCTAGTTTTACCTGTTGGCAGACAGGCACTTAATTCTTCAACCACTCTTAGCCCTTAGCCATCTTTCTTCTCAAATCCATATCAGAGAACTATAAATTTCATACACTCCCCATCCCCTGTCAAAAAACACCCCAGCCAAACAAAGGAAACCAAAACATTTCAACATCTCAAACCCCATTCCAGGCTTCTAAAAAGACTCAAGAATAGTTGAGTAGATTAGGCCCCCCAAAAGTACAATTTTAACATGGTCAAATCATGCCAAATATTTCTTATTCATTCAACTGCCATAACTGAAAATTGTCTTGCAGACTGGAGTTTGCTTATCCACCCAAAGACCCAGGACATCCAGCCAGTTTCAGAAAGGTCCTGACCTACTTAGATAAAAGACTGGTCACTTCAAAGGTATTCTTCACTCCATTCCTCTAAAAATGTCCTCAATATTACCCAGACCATGATTTTTCATGTAAATTCTCTGTAATGGGAACACATTAAAAACAAAAGAACCACCTTATAAAAGCAAGTATGGAAGAAACAGAAGCTCAGTTAAGGGTTTGCATTCTTTATACTCTGTCTTCCTGGGATTAGATGCTTTACATAGGAACTGAACTAAACCTTAATTCTTGTCTTTAAGCAACACTGTTTTTAAGGATACTGAAACAACAGTTGATATTTGAATTAAAAAATAAGCTTAAAGAGAGATTCAAGATGGAGGCATGTGAGGTGAGATGGAGAACTTCTCCCAAACCCACAAATTGTACAAAAATATAGTTAATTAATACAACTTACCCTAAAACAGCAACAAGAAAGAAGGCTGACCCAGACTGCATACAGACCCCACAAACAGAGCAGACCTCACGAAACAGGGAAACATACGAAAGGCTTAATCTGGAGGGACCCAAGCCCTTTCCCCACCCCAGCTCACCTGGGAAGAAGGTAAATGGAGCTGGGGAGGGGGTGGAAGCCTGGGACTGCTGAACACCTAGCCCTGGAGATCTGCTTTGGGAGCAGAAACCTATATTGTGTGGTGCTCTAGATGTTGGGGAGCTCAGACAGGCGGAGTGCTTGAGAGACTGAGATTCCGGCCGTTTGTGGAGGATGGGGATCCACCTCCAACCACTCTGTGTCAGAGGAAAGGCGGGCATTCTGAGAGGCTTTCTAGCAGCAAGAGGGCTGCTGAAGGGGCAGGATTTGCACGGAGCTTGCTGCACGGGGGAGGGGAGAGCCAAAAAAGTTGTCTGGGTGCGCTCAGCCCAGCTGGTTGGAAACTTTCAGGAGCTTCAGGTGCCCCATCTCCCTGGCTGCCTACTCATCTCTGAGGCCCCCCACTGTGACACACAGCCTGCTCCGCCTTCCTCTTGGCCTGCTGGCACAGGTTTGCAAAACGGCAGTCACTGTGTTGGCGTCAGGTCAGCCACAGGGAAGCCCCGCCTACAACACCTAGAGTCGCAAAGCACAGAGACTTACACCTGTGTGCTTGGCCCACTGGCTCTGACACTGGAGACAGGCAGGGCAAACGGGAATCAGGAAAAAGTTCTTTCCTCCCCCCAGTCACCAGCACTGCTCCCCTAGGAACCCCAACCTCACTCCAGGGGCTGAGCAGCTCCAGAGACTGGAGCTTCTGGGCACTAGTGGGCACCACACAGAAATATGAAACATCAAAAGAACATAGTTCAGACCAATATCTCACAAACCCTAGAAAAAGGGCCAAATGAAAATGAACTAACCAATCTTCCTGAAAGAGATAAAAATTATAAACATGCTTATGGAGGTACAGAAAAATATTCAAGAACTCAGGAATGAATTTAAGATGGAGATTCAGTCATTAATAAATTCCATATCTGAAATAAAACATACAATGGAGGGATTTAAAAGCAGATTAGATGTAATAGAAGAGATGGTAAATGGAATAGAAATTAGAGAAGAGGAATACAAAGAAGCTGAGGCACAGAGAGGAAAAAAGAATCTCTAAGAAAGAAAGAATATTGAGAGAAATGTGTGACCAATCCAAACAGAAAAATACTGGCATTATAGGGGTACCAGAAGAAGAAGAGAGAGAAAAAGGGATAGAAAGTGTCTTTGAGGAGGTAACTGCTGAAAACTTCCCCAGTCTGGGGAAGGAGATAGTCTCTCAGGCCATGGAGGTGCACAGATCTACCAAACACAAGGGACCCAAGGAAGACAACATCAAGACATATAATAATTAAAATGGCAAAGATCAAGGATAAAGGCAGACTATTAAAAGCAACTAGAGAGAGAAAAATGATCACATACAAAGGAAAAGCCATCAGGCTATCATCAGACTTCTCAACAGAAACCTTATGGGCCAGAAAGGAGTGGCATAATATATTTAATGCAATGAAGCAGAAGGGCCTTGAACCAAGAATATTAGACCCAGCAAGGTTATAATTTAAATTTGAAGGAGGGATTAAACAATTTTCAGATAAGCAAAAGCTGTGAGAATTTACCTCCCACAAACCACCTCTACAGTGCATTTTGGAGGGACTGCTATAGATGGAAGTATTCCTAAGGCTAAATAAATGTCACCCATGGGATAGACAAAGAGTACAGAATATGATTCATAACATACAAAGAATGGAGGAGAAACAAACAAAAAAAGAACCTTTAGGTTGTGTTTGTAATAGCATATGAAGTAAGTTAAATTAGACTGTTAGATAGTAAGGGAATTACCGTTGAACCTTTGGTAACTAGGAATCTAACACCTGCAATGGCAATAAGTACATACCTATCAATAATCACCCTACATGTAAATGGTCTCAATGCACCATTCAAAAGACACAGAGTCACTGAATGAATAAAAAACAAGACCCATCTATATGCTGCCTACAAGAAACTCACTTCAAACCCAAAGACATACACAGACTGAAAGTAAAGGGATGGGAAGAGATATTTCATGCCACTAATAATGAGAAAAAAGCAGAAGTTGCACTGCTTGTATCAGACAAAATAGACTTCAAAACACAGAAAGTAAGAAGAGACAAAGAAGGATATTACATAATGATGAAAGGGTCAGTACAACAGGAGGATATAACTATTATAAATATCTATGCACCCAACACAGGATCACCTACATATGTGAAAAAATATTAACATAATTAAAGGAGGAAATAGAATGCAATGCATTCATTTTAGGAGACTTCAACACATTATACACTCCAAAGGACAGATCAACCAGACAGAAAATAAGTGAAGACACAGAGGCACTGAACAACATATTAGAACAGATGGACCTAAGAGACATTTACAGAACACTCCATCCAAAAGCAACAGCATACACATTCTTCTCAAGTGCACATGGAACATTTTCAAAAATAGGTCATATAATAGGCTGCAAAAAGAACCTCAGTAAATTTAAAAAGACTGAAATTCTACCAACCAGCTTTTCATATCACAAAGGTATGAAACTAGAAATAAATTACACAAAGAAAATGAAAAGCCCACAAACACATGGAGGCTTAATAATATGCACCTAAATAATCAATGGATGAATGACCAAATAAAAACAGAGATCAAGCAATATATGGAGACAAATGACAACAATAATTCAACACCACAAAATCTGTGGGACGCAGCGAAGGCCGTGCTAAGAGAGAAATATATTGCAATACAGGCCTACCTCAGGAAAGAAGAACAATCCTAAATGAACAGTCTAAACTCACAATTAGTGAAACTAGAAAAGGAAGAACAAATGAGGCCCAAAGTCGGTAGAAGCAGGGACATAATAAAGATTAAAGCATAAATAAATATAATCAAGAAGAATAAAACAATAGAAAGAAACAATAAAGCAGGAGCTGGCTCATTGAGAAAATAAACAAAACAGATAAACCCCTAGCCAGACTTATCAAGAAAAAAAGAGAGCCTACATACATATACAGAATCAGAAATGAGGAAGGAAAATTCACCATGGACACCATAGAAATACAAAGAATTATGAAAGAATACTATGAAAAATTATATGCTAACAAACTGGATAACCTGGAAGAAATAGACAACATTCTAGAAAAATACAACCTTCCAAGGCTGACCCAGGAAGAAACAGAAATCCTGAATAGACCAATGACCAGCAAAGAAATTGAATTTGTAATAAAAAAATGACCTAAGAACAAAACCCCTGACCAGATGGCTTCACTGCTGAATTTTATCAAACATTTATTGAAGACCTAATACCCATCCTCCTTAAAGTTTTCCAAGAAGTAGGAGAGGAGGGAATACTACCAAACCAATTCTATGAGGCCAATATCACTCTAATACCAAAACCAGACAAAGACACAACAAAAAAAGAAAGTTACAGACCAATATCCCTGATGAACATAGATGCAAAATTACCCAACAAAATATTAGCAAACTGAATTAAAAAATACATCAATAAGATCATCCATCATGATCAAGTGGGATTCATACCAAGGATGCTAGGATGGTACAAAATTAAAAAATCCATCAACATCATCCACTACATCAATAAAAAGATGGACAAAAACCATATGATCATCTCCATAGATGCTGAAAAAGCATTCAACGAAATTCAACATCCATTCATGATAAAAACTCTCAGTAAAATGGGTATAGAAGGCAAGTACCTCAACATAATAAAGGCCATATATGACAAACCCACAGCCAACAATATACTTCACAAGATCAGGAACAAGACAAGGATGCCCACTCTCCCCACTTTTATTCAACATAGTTCTGGAGGTCGTAGCCACAGCAATCAGACAGCACAAAGAAATAAAAGTCATCCAGATTGGCAAGGAAGGAATCAAACTGTCCCTGTTTGCACATGACATGATATTGTACATAAAGAACCCAAAAGAATCCACTCCAAAACTAGTAGATCTAATATCTGAATTCAACAAAGTTGCAGGATACAAAATTAATACACAGAAATCTGTTGCATTCCTATCCACTAATGATGAACTTGCAGAAAGAGAAATCAGGAAAATAATTCCATTCACAATTGCATACAAAAGAATAAAATACCTAGGAATAAACCTAACCAAGGAGGTGAAAGACCTATACCCTGAAAACTATAAGACACTCTTAAGAGAAATTAAGGAGGACAGTAATCAATGGAAATTCATCCCATGCTCTTGGCTAGGAAGAATTAATATTGTTGAAATGGCCATCCTGCCTAAAGCAATCTACAGATTCAGTGCAATCCCTATCAAAATACCTACAGCATTCTTTGATGAACTAGAGCAAATAGTCCTAAAATTCATATGGAACTACAAGAGACCCTGAATAGCCAAAGCAATCCTAAGAAGGAAGAATAAAACAGGGGGAATTATGCTTTCTGACTTCAAGCTTTTCTACAAAGCCACAGTAATCAAGAAAATTTGGTACAGGCACTAGAACAGACCCATAGACTAGTGGAACAGAAGAAAGAGCCCAGATATAAACCAAAGCATGTATGGTCAATTAATATATAATAAAGGAGTCATGGACAGTCAATGGGGAAATGACAGTCTCTTAAACAGTTGGTGTTGGCAAAACTGGACAGCTACATGTAAGAGAATGAAACTGGATTATTGTCTAACCCCATACACAAAAGTAAACTCAAAATGGATCAAAGACCTGAATGTAAGTCATGAAACCATAAAACTCTTAGAAAAAAATATAGGCAAAAATTTCTTGGATGTAAACATGAGCAACTTCTTTATGAACATATCTCCCCGGGCAAGGGAAATAAAAGCAAAAATGAACAAGTGGGACTATATCAAACTAAAAAGCTTCTGTACAACAAAGGACACCATCAGTAGAAGAAAAAGGCATCCTACAGTATGGGAGAATGTATTCATATATGACATATCCGATAAGGGGTTGACATCCAAATTATATAAAGAACTCCCACACCTCAACAAACAAAAAGCAAATAATCCAATTAAAAAATGGGCAGTAGAACTGAACAGACACTTCTCCAAAGAAGAAATTCAGATGGCCAACAGACACATGAAAAGATGCTCCACATCGCTTGTCATCAGATAAATGCAAATAAAACCACAATGAGATACCACTTCACACCAGTTAGGATGGCCAACATCCAAAAGACAAGCAACAACAAATGTTGGTGAGGATGTGGAGAAAGGGGAACCCTCCTACACTGCTGGTGGGAATATAAACTAGTTCAACCACTGTGGAAAGCAGTATGGAGGTTCCCCAAAAAGCTAAAAATAGAAATACCATTTGACCCAGGAATTTCACTCCTAGGAATTTACCCTGAGAATACAGCAACTCAGTTTGAAAGAGACAGATGCACCCCTATGTTTATCACAGCACTATTTACAATAGCCAAGAAATGGAAGCAACCTAAGTGTCCATCAGTAGATGAATGGATAAAGAAGAGGTGGTACATATACACAATGGAATATTATTCAGCCATAAGAAGAAAACAAATCCTACCATTTGCAACAACATGGATGGAGCTAGAGGGTATTATGCTCAGTGAAATAAGCCAGGTGGAGAAAAACAAGTATCAAATGATTTCACTCATCTGTGGAGTATAAGAACAAAGCAAAAACTGAAGGAACAAAAATGCAGCAGACTCACAGAACCCAAGAATGGACTAACAGTTATCAAAGGGAGAGGGACTGGGGAGGATGGGTGAGAAGGGAGGGATAAGGGGATAAAAGGGGCATTACAATTAGCACACATAATGTAGGGGGCGGGGACATGGGAAAGGCAGTATAGCACAGAGAAGACAAGTAGTGATTGTATAGCATCTTACTATGCTGATGGACAGTGACTGTAATGGGGTATGTTGCGGGGGACTTGATAATAGGGGGAGTCTAGTAACCATAATGTTGTTTAAGTAATTGTACATTAGCAATACCAAAAGAAAAAGAAAAAAGAAAACTAAAGCTTAATAAACCCCCCCAAAAATTTCCTTAAACATGAACATTTATTCCTTTTAAGATTAGATAAGCAATAACAGAAAAGTAACTAACTTGTTCCCTGTACACCTCTTTATTATCTACCATACATGCAGTATACGTTTATTTTGACAATGCTACATGTAGGAGAATTCTCATATAAGACTCTGTAGAAGGAAAATAAATTTGAGCCTCAACATTGTAAATACATTTGTGGTAATTTGAAAAGGTCAAACTGTTATACATTAAGCTATAATTAAGATATGTGTCAATATCCTTAAAACTTCAACGAAAGTCAAAATAATTATGTACAGCAAAGCAAAGACTTTTACAGTAAAAACTAAATTAAATCCTAGGGATTTGGTTATGTTGTATATATGTGGATGATAATCAAATTTCATTCATGATTGTTATTATAATTAGAAAGTTGACATGTTTATACACAAATATTATTATAAAATAAAATTTAAGTAACTTACTATAATGTACATTTAAAAGAATTTGAAATAAAGAATCATGTAATTGTTTACCTGAACTACTGCAATTTTATTTTTGGTAATTTGATCAAGATTTTATGCAATATCTAGATCTAAGGAACTTCAGTTTTATAAACAAAATTCTTCCTTAATCTCTTTAAAAATATACTTTCATTTGTTCGGTTAAGAAGGTAACAATCAGGAAGCTTGCAAGGGAAAGGACAGAACTTCAGATTTTTCTTTTGAGATGGAACATAGGTTTAAAGATAAGATTAAAAAGTGATTCCTTTGTCATGCAATTGAAACAGATTTACTGAGATCAAAAGGGCATAATTATTTTTACTCTAAACTTATCTACAAAAACCATGTGCATATGAGTGTGTGTGTGTGTGTGTGTGTGTGTGTGTGTGTGTGTGTGTGTGTATGAGAAAGAGAGAGAGAGACAATGTTGTTTCCTGCAGGGTAATATTCCCCATAGCACTTTACTTGGACAGCATCTACTTACCTTGCAGAAAGGAGAAATGGGTTTTCCTGGACAGCTGAGAAAAGAGACCCACAGATGGAATGGTCCAGAAGCTGCAAGGAATAGCCTTATGTTTCAGAGCCCTATGATCAGTGAGAAAACAGTTAAGTGCTATGATCCTAAATTGTTTTATATGTGCAGCAAGAGGCAAGCTGAATCCACCAAAGCATAAAGGTACAAATGTGCAGAATGTGCAGTCTGGAAGATACAGTCATAGGTGCACAAACGGTACACTGAACGAATTCACAGAGGCCTTTATGCCAAATTATGACCCAAGAAATGGACCGTGTGGGTCAGAGACAAAGAGAAACTGGAAAATAATTAGATGTGCATACTGCACTCCAAATAAACTCCAAATTCCTCAGAGAATTTACATGGCCCTCCTTATCTATCCTCTTTACTCCATCATCTCCTTCCACATCTTTATGCCAGTTTCCCACCCCTCTCTGCTTATACACATTGTTTCATCTTGCTAGACCTTTCTTTCCTATTTTCTTGCTTAAATCCTCTTTAGCCCTCAGATCTCTCCTTGTACATTGCTTTTTCCAGGAAGCCTTTTCTAGGGACAGTAGGTATCTCTGCTTATGTTCTTCCACTTGTCATCCTTGACTGTCTGACCAATGAACTGTCACGTTTAAGGTAAGAATCTGGCTTACCTTCATATTCACATACCCAGACTATTATTACTCTTCCAGAGTAGATATCTAATAAATGTTTATTGGAGACTCTATCTGATTTACTCTGTCTAATTGACTTAATGAGCAGGTGAATGAATAAGACAAAAAAATCACACAAAAAATTAAAAACCTGGAAAGCACACATAAAAGAGAAAGATGCTCTGTTGATTACCCATAGTGTTTATAAAGAGTTTACTGCTCATTATTATTATCTTATTTAAGCCTCAGAAAACTGTTCTAAATTGGTGTAATTATTCCTGTGTTACAGAAAAGGAACTTAAGCCTCAGTAAAAAATAATTAATTGCTGAAATTAAACTAATAGTATGTAGAATAGCTTGGATTAGAACCAACTCAGAATTTGTAAGATTTTGAGGTAGAGAGTAAAGTGCAAATACACAGATATTTTCAAAGGGTTGTAGAAGAAAATAGATTACTGGAAAGACTCACTTGTATTGATGTTTAAAGTGAAACAAATATGGTCACCTTTGATGTTAGTATAAGCTTTGTTGATGTTCATCAGTCTTATAGACATAACATAATAATTGCCTTTTTAATGTTTGAAAATACATAGGCAAAAGTATTGTGACCTATGTAGTATCTGAATCTTGGGTAAAACAAGTACTTTTCTGCTCGGGACATGTGGTCATGATTTATTTTACTATGGGACAACTGAGAGTTGGAAATTCAGTTCCAGATATCCTGGATTTAGCTATAAATGAACATCGGCATTTTTTGACCAGTAGCATTTGCCCAAGTTCTCTCTGAGCAAAAATATTATTTGGAGTAGAAATTTAAAAAAGTTAAATTAAAAAAATTAAATTTCAGCATCAATTAAAATAAATCAGAAGTGATACCTTCCATGCCTGAGAAACTAGAATTTTAAGAGAATAAGAAACTTAAAGTTCTTCATATGAGTATTTTGAAAATATAAAACAAAGGGCCATGTTTTAACATCTAGTAAATAGCAGAAGGCTACAGAATAGTTCTGGCCAATGAATGTGGGCCTGAATGATGTGTACTCTCCAGGCTTGGACCTAAACCCATGGATGAGATACTGCAGTTCCTTTTTCCCACCTCTTCCAACCTGTGGAAGACTCCAAGACTTTAGAAAAAGATGGGGGAGCTACCTGACAGGAGCCAAGGGCCCGGAGAAATTACAAAGAGCAGCCTGCCCTTTCCTGAGTTAGATGTGATGTGAGTGAGAAATAAGACTCTATTGTGTTAAGCCATTGAGATTTAGGGATAGTTTGTTACAGTAGATAGTTTAACCTGAATCATACAGAGGCTATGAGAACCCTAAATTTGTCTCACTTTCCTCTCTTAAATACCACCCAGTGTGCTCAACCTTGCTATGTATTAAACTGTCATTAACTGTCTACCAATGGACCTAAATAAAGGTGGCTTTGATCTGGATATTTCTGGGAAATCTAATTATCAATTGTTTCTTGCAATTACACAATAAGAAATGTGAATTTAAATTAGAACATTAAAATGCTTTTTGTTAATGCTTGGTAATAGTTTCTTCTTCCACATACTCCATATTTTCTGCTAAGATATTTCTAACTGGACAATTTCCTATCAGTAGAAAAAGAACAATTTGGGCTTTTAGGGAGGCTGATTTAATGCAAATCCATATTCGTAGTTAAAGCCAATTTTATCCAATCATATCATGAATGACTTCCAATTTAGTTCATGCTCATCTTACTTCATCTTTTAAAATGAATATATTTTCTGCTTTCTATTAAAAAAATTATATGCTAGCTACCAGACTGATGAGTTTTCAGCAATATAAAGTTTCTCATTCCTTAAACACACATAAAAAGTTTGATCATGATGGCTAACAAAAATAGTGCAATTATTTCTGAAGTATTATACTTCATTTTTATTTAATTATATCCAGAGCTCTAACATCAGAATAACAAGGAGTCTGTTTTATTCTGGAATAGCATTTTTGGCTTATGGATTTCATGGGTAAATGAAATGTTTCTCTTAATTAGTTCAACCTAAGAGGAAGTGATCATTTTATGTTACATTATATTTCTCATTTTACAGAGGAGAAAATTGAGATTTGGAGGGGCAAGGTAACTTCCCCAAAGATACAAAGCTAGTAAGAGGGGGAGCTGCAATCTGACCCAGATGGAACTGGTTCTGATTACCTGAGCTCTTAGTGGCTAAATCCATCAATCAGATTTCATCAGACCTGAGAACTGCAGACTGTTGGAATCCATCTGTGGATCACCAAGAGTCTGTGGACCCTAGACTGAGAAATACAACAATTAACTACTAAACACAGACTTACTATGTTATATCTTGGTCTAATAAGCAATCAACACAAAATTAAATAGAAATTACAAGGCAGTAGCGTGATGATAAAAGCATCTATCAGACAACCTAAAACATACATATATGTACATGCATATCCATCTGTTTATCCAGTTATTGAAGAGTGTGGACTTAGGAACAAAGAGAAAGTTTCACTTTCTCTAATCACGATCTTGCAATGCTCTTTGGAGCAGTCTTTAAGCCTAGTATGCAAAGCTCTGTAACACCAAGACTTTAGAAGGACTAAGGAGTAAGGGTAAGTTTAAAGAGAATCAGTTTCCATTAGTCAGTTTTGTATGTGTTCCTTCCCAAGACTGATCTAGCTGAGAGTGAATCTGTGAAAGACACTTAAAAGCACTCCCCCTCCTTCTATCTCTTTTATCCTTGCTTCACAGAAGAAAGGCACACACCTCAAAAATGTCTCTGGACATCAAACAAAGTGACTTTGAAATATTGGTGTAAAAAAAAATTAACTGTCAGTGGACAGCCAAGGAAATATAAACCACCTTAGGGCATCTGTCTTCCCCCCGTCCTGTTAAAGGCGAAAAACTGACACTTAAAACAGATTAGTATTTATAATGGTTCAAATACCTCTTCCCATCTTCCCAATATTGCCATAGAGTGCATTGATTTTGAGGGAGTTCCACAAAAGCAAAGCAAATAGCATGTAGATAAGAAATATTACCATTTAAAAACAGCATTTTTCATGTATTTAATATAAGCAATTCTTTTCAGCTCTTCTCAGCTCTCATCCTTGGAACATGTCATTAGCTGAAAAGAAAAACTTTGAAGAGTTGAAACAGTGTAGGTTAATGAAGTAGATGCTTTTAATAGGAATAGTTTTTGAAACCACCAAAAATTTCAAGAGACACTGGATAAAATAAAGCCCATGAATAAAATTTTTATGATTTCTTTCAGATTTGGTATGTATTATTCAACAAAGTAGTTAAAGCTTATTTTATGAAGTCAGATCATGAAATACTTATTCTAGTTATTTAATCCTCCTCTTATTTAACTCATAAAATGACTATGTTTTCTATTTTTTTTATCAACCATAACAAAAACATATATGCTAGCTGCCAGGCTTGTTATTTTTGGCAATAGAGAAGTTCCTCTTTATTTAGATACCACAGAAGTATGATCGTTTTGGCTAGTAAGATTAATAGAATTTCTTTCTGATTGTATATTAATTTAATTATTCCCAAAGACCAAGCATCAAAGTTTGATACGTGCATGTACACACATTTGGCAATATACCTGGGCAAATAAATGAGTTATAATCTGAGCTATTGTAAGGAAGGCCCCACCCCTTCCCCTACTGTTCTATGGGCACAGCTGCCTGCTGCTTCACCCCAGATATGTCTGGCCTTGAGAAACCTGTTGTACCCATGAGAAAAGAGCTAGATAAGGGCCTTGAAGGCCAGATGCCTGGCCATAAAGGCTACACGCATGCGCACCTTAAAACACTTACGTAACCATGAATTAGCAGTATAGCAGTATAAGAAGTGCAGCTTTGTGCAGAATAAAGTGGCCTCCCTGAGCACCCTCCATGACTCCTGCTGCCTTCTTTGCTCTTTGCATCACCCTAAGACCTCAACTGCAACCCCCAGACCCTGACACTCTGAACCTGTTGCATTCTAACATTAAGTAAATACTCATCTCTGCATAGGTTAACTAATATTTTAAAATAATTTCATTAAGGGACGATTCATGTCTAATTATTTTATATTTCTGATACAATTTTACTTTTAGTTATTAGGAATAACATTTATAGAATACACTGTTTTGATAAGTTGCATATCATATTGAAATAACTCAGTCCTGAAAAATACACACAACCTATAATTACAGAAAAATCTGAGTAAGTCAGGTTTAGTTGATATCTCTACTTCTCTCACCTCTGAATGGATAGGCATAAATCAGCAATTATGTTGCATAAGAGAAGGTTCACGTGGGGAATAAGGTTCAGGTGTTGACTCCTAATTTCTGGAGGCAACACTTGTTCAGGCTTCTCTCCTGGAGTTGGTAAGCACTCCTTAGAGCAAAGAAGTGAAAACCCATGGTTTCTTCCATGGGCCAGTAATTCACAATTTGGATAAATATTGGTCCTCCCTATTTCCTAGAGTTCAGCTTAAATGGATTTGGGGTTGGAATAGACAAGGCAATAATCAGGAATGGCTGAGTTATTTGTTTGCTTTGTGTTCAGCTATCAGGGAGATCATGGCCTCTTAATTATTCTTAGCATTCTTTAGAATGTAGGGAATTGATGCCCTTTTTTCTCAGCTATGGGTTTTAAGTTGCTAAACTTGAGCCTATTAGTAAGAAAATTGCTACTCAGCACACACACACACACACACACACACACACACACACACACACACACACACACACACAGAATGAAGCACAGATTTTAAAAATTGTATAATGAGGTTACTGTAACACCTGAAGAATACATCCTTGGATCCAGGGGGCCACAGAACCTAGTTTGAGGTTTAATAAGCAGTATTCTTTCTAGGTTTTAGACAGGTGCCATCTAAATTCAAGACAGCCTGACAACTAGAGATTATGTCATAGCACAGGCTGTCTATACTACTGTGGATAAAATGAGAGTTCCTGTGGCCAGGATTCTCATCTGGCCCTGGTTGACTAGCTCATTGCACACCTGTGGGCAATACATGGCTGTTGACTCTATATAAAGAGCTCTGCCCAGTGCTCTCTGTGTGACATGGTGGCATGGCTGCAAGGCTGCAGGAAAGCAGAGCAGGGGTTGGAGTGGTGGCGGTGCCAAGACAGAGGCCCAGAGGACGGCTGTGTGGGATGGCTGTGCAGGCAGAGAGGCCCAGAGAATGGCTGTGTGGACAGAGGGGCTCAGAGGCAGAGACCGGCTTGCTGCCTGCAGACTCGCTCTGAGTGAACGGGACTTTAGTGACTAACCTGCCACCTGGAAATAAAGTTGGGTATAACCTTTGACTCTCAAGAATGTTTTACTGTCATGTTCTTTGGTCACATTGAATCCATAGCGAACTTGCCTGGAGCTGAAACCCATTGGCAAGACATTACTCTTCATAAAACAGATTTAGCACACAAAGAGAAATAAAATTGTTTTCCCAATACAATTATATTTTTATAAGAAATCCAACATCTGGATGTAAAGACTATTGCCCCAGGATCCAGATATTTTCTAAAAATGATTTTCTAATAACACTGCTTCTTTGTTTTTGGCCACCAATGTCTAATGTATCCCTGACCTAATCAAGTCAACATCATTGAGGGCTGGGAATAGACTCCAAGTACATGAAAACAATTGAGCTCAGAGACAGGTCTCAGTCTTCTATAGTGCAGATATAACAGACAAAGTATCAATATATTCATCCCAGGAAACATTAGTAGGAACAAAGTCACAGGGAACAGTTCAGGAATATATAAAGAAACCTGGAGAGTTCCCAATGGAATGCACACTAATCTTGTAGTTTGCAATTTATACCACATTATCCACTCAGGGTACTATTACTTAGAATTGATCCTGGCCTCACATGTGGAAAGACAGCATGTTATAAACTTTGTGTGTGACTTTTTCTCAGTATCTAAACCAGTAACTAAATGAAACAATCATGCAAGGCTATGCCTACATTTGGTAATGTGGATAGAATGAGAGTTCTTGTGGCCAGGATTCTCACCTGACCCTGGTTGACTAGCTCATTGCACACCTGTGGGCAATACATGGTTGTCGTCTCTATATAAAGAGCTCTGCCCAGTGCTCTGTGTGTGACGTGGTGGCACTTCTGCAAGGCTGCAAGAGAGCAGAGCAGAGGCTGGAGTGGTGGCAGCGCCGAGGACAGAGGCCCAGAGGATGGCTGTGTGGGATGGCTGTGCAGAGAGGCCCAGAGGATGTCTGTGCAGACAGAGGGGCGCAGAAGCAGAGACTGGCTTGCTGCATAGAGACTTGCTCTGAGTAAATGGGATTTTAGTGACTGACCTGCCACCTGGAAATAAAGTTCTCAGGTTGGGTATAACCCTTTCAACCTGAGAACATTTTGCTGTCATTTTCTTTGGCCACATTGAATCCATAGCGAACTTGCCTGGGGCTGAAACCCATTGGCAAGACAGGTAACTAACAGTATTGCCTGAGAGGACAAACATACTATTTTTCACATGTCATTTTCTCTCTGATAATCACATCTGATGGATCCAGTGGTCCATCCTTTGGCAACATCAACATCTGTAACAAATCTGAGAACCTAATAGCAAGTGGAAAAATCAGGACCCTTTGAAATACCTGGTATTGTAAGATTCATGCATTTTGTCTGTCATCTAAGAGCCTTCATTCAACATTATAAATAATGAATGCACATTTCCAAAAAGCTTGGGTATCTTATTTCTTTGTCCACTTCAAAGTAGAAAGAGAAGAATTGAAAGCTTCATTTGAGAACTTAGGCATTTATTCCACAAATATTTTCTGAAAACTTCCCATGTGCTCAGCACTGTTGTGACAAACTAAAATGTTACATAATAAGTAACAGTGATAGAATCTGGACTTGAGTGTCACCTGGTGATAAGCCCACCCGCCATCTCGAGAGGGACCTAGGTGTCATCTTACCTAGACTACAAGCATCCCCCAGATGATAAGTCAGCAAGCCACAAGCCCACTTTTCCCCTGACCCCTGCCCTCAAAGAGCCAACCAAAGTCCTGGCCATTAAAAGCCCCTTGACCTGTTAGAGACTCTCTTTCCTTTGTTCTGCTGGCCAGGACAGAGGGGTCCCTCTCAGGTTGAGCAATAAACCTGCTTGGGCCTTTCAGTTCGCATCCCCTCTCTTCTTTCATATGGTGCCGAAACCGGGGAGCAGGAGCCGCATGCAGGGGCTCTTTTGCAGCCTAAGAAACAGCTTGTCCAGGGCTAAAGCCTAGATCCTGAGAGCCTCCTGGGTCTCACCCCATTTCCCTTCCCTCCCTCACCCAACACCCCTTCATGAACTTCAGTCCAGGGACCATCTTGCCGGACCTCAGTCCACACATTCACTATGGCTATTAATCCATTGCAATTCCCAGGAGGGTAAGATTTTGGCCTCTCATTGGCTTTCTCTTGGTGCCGAGAGAAAGTTGGTCCGGGCTCCCTTCCTTTATCCTTGTCCCTCCTCTCTGTTCTCTGGTTGAGAACGCCACAAGGGACTTCCTGTGCTCTGAATGGGGCAACGCTTCCTTTCGGGGTGCAGGACAGTCTGGCTCCAGGAGCCTCCAGTCAGGAAACCTATCGCAGGGAGACGTCCCGGCAGCGTGCCTCCCAAACCCCGGCCACGCTTTCTCACCCTCCCACAACAGGCAATTCTCCCTCAAAGACATCGGGAGACACCCCCTCAGCTCTCTCCTATGTAATCTTTCCCAATTGGGATTAAAAGGGGACATTAAACCAAAAAAACCCTGGTCTTTTACTCTACTTCCGTGTGGCCTCAATATAAACTTAATAATGGGTCACACTGGCCAGCTGAGGGCAATTTCTATTTCCAAATTCCCTGAGATCTTGATAACTTTCTCCAGAGGCCTGGCGAATGCTCAGAGGCTCCCTGAATCCAAGCCTACCCTGTCCCCAAGCAACCTTCCTTTTGTTTCTTCTCATCTTACTTCTCACAGCTTCGGGCCTCAGCCCAGGCAACTCTCCTAACTAGTTAGTAGTCACCCCAGGTCCCTTAACTTCCTATTGTCCCCGAATTTCCAGGAGGCTTGCCTGGCCAAAACCCTCCCCTACGCCTTTTGCATACTATATGCCTGTTGCCGACTCTAAGAACTCAGGGTGAGAACCAAACAGAAACCCTCCAAAGTTCTCACCGAACAAAAATCCCCTACCCTTACCCTGACAACATCGCGCCTTTCTCCCCCTCTTCCCTCCTCCATCACCCTCCGCCTTATCATCCTCTTCCTCCCCAACAGCCTCAGCAAAATCCAAATCCCTTCCCTACGGTTGGCTTCCTCTGTACACCCTTCCCCCTCCCCCCTTCCGCCTGCGCTTCTGCCTGTTTTCCTCTGGACACCCCTGCCCTCCCTCCTACTCTTGTCCACCTGCACGTGTGCCTCGCCTAAGCCAATCCCATCCCCCCAGCCTCAAACATGCTCTCCCACTCGCCTTCCCACCCAGTACCTCCCCAGACCGCTTGTCACCCCATCCTACCCCTCTGAGGGAGTAGGCACGGAAAACCCCGTTTGTGTCTCCTTTTCGATTAATTATCTGGAGCATATTGAACAAAATACGGGGTCCTTCTCAAAAAAACCCTGATAAATTCAACTATGAGCGCCTCAGGGAAATTACCCAGGGGGCAGATGAACACCCAGCCCTCTTCATGAATCGCCTTTCTGAACACCAGCCCTAACTCCCCTGAGGGCCTTGTTCTCCCACACCTCCACTTCATTTCCCAGTCTCACGCAGATATTTGTGAAAAGCTCCAAAAATTAGAAAATGGACCCCAAATGACCCAAAAAGAGCTTGTAGACCTTGCCTTTAAAGTTTTCAACAACCGGGATAAGGAACAAAAACTCAGGAAAATAGGCTAAAACCAAATATCAGATTCTAGCCTCCCTGGTTCGACCTCCTGCTGACAAGCCTGCAAAAGGCTCCATCCCACACCCGCCCAGCAATTGTTTCCGCCGTGGCAGTCAGGGCGGCTGGGCAAGAACTTGCCCTAATCTCAGGCCTCCTACAGAGCCGTGTCTGCACTGCGCACAGGGGGTCACTGGAGAGTGGATCGCCCTCTGGGGAAGTCAGCCCCTCCCTTGAGATTTCTCCCCTCCAGGCAATTGGACACATCCAGAGAGGACCTAGAGGCCCTCATGGCCGTGTCTTCACTGACCGAATGACAGGGCCTGGATCCCAAGGCCCCTTCCACGACGACACCACTGGATCCACGGGTAACAATGGTGGTGGCAAGAAGTTAGGTTTCTTTCCTTGTTGACACGGGGCCAGCGTCTCTGTGCTTACTAAACACTCGGGACCTTGGCTCCCCTCCTCTATCTTGGCTGTTGGAATGAAAAGCTTAATAGAAATACCAGCCCAAACCCCTCCTTTACATTGTTCTTTTGTCAATATTACTTTCCTTCACTCCTTTAAGTAATCCCCCACTGCCGCACCCCATCCTGGGAAGAGATATTCTCCATTTTACAGGGGCAGGGTGGGTGGCCTTGATTGATATGCTCCCAGAGGGGAGCTGCTATCCTGGGAGGGGAGCAAAGTAGTAAAATTCTTATGTTAATTTTGCAGAATTACCTAGAGGACTGATAAGATACTTTTCTACCTCCGGATGGTACTACTAAAAATTAATTGATTTAAAGACAGGCGCTTGTACAAATTGGGCATTCCAAAACTTCCAGAAATTCTGATAAAAGTTACTCAGCATTCATGTAAAACAGACTAGATCCTGGATTCTAGTTTCCTCAAAATATCTGGCTATGATTCCAAATGTTTCAGTTTCCTCCCATTATTTCAATTACAGTTTACTGTTTTTAATTCTCATATTCAACCATTCATTCTTAATCTTGTCAAGTTTATTTCCTCCAGAACAAAAAATCCAACTCCAGATGTTGCTCAGAAGAGGATTTCAGTCCACCCCCACGCCGATGAAGACGCCCCGCAATTCCTCCTTTCACGCGCCCTTGTCTGCGTCTGCTTCTGCTGCTCAGAAGGCTCCGTGGCCCCTCCTCTCCCTGGCGGACAGCGAGGCCTGCTGGAGCCGCAGGCAGGGACAACGCCCCTACTCAGCAGGAAGCAGTTACAGAAGAGCGACCGACACCCACTTTTCCTTGAAAGATTTCAAGGATCCACATTCCTTGAGGGGTGAATGAGGTGGGGCAGAGAATTGAGACAAGCATCATGTCCTCACCCTAACAATCCTTTCTTCTTTTAACCAGCAAAAAGGGACAAGCGTTAGGGCTACTCGCACAACCAGCTGGGGACTCCCTCCAGCCTGTTGCCTATCTGTCCAAACAACGCGACCTTGTGATAAAAGGCTGGCCTCTCTTACAGGTCCTAGCACTAGCTGAACTCCTTATCCCCGAAGCCCAAAAATTGCCCTCCACCAGCCCCTTTAAGTACACTCCTCACACAGCCTCTCTGACCTCAGCCACTGGGCTCCAACCCTTCTCTCCCTGGCCTGAGTCCAAGTCTTACACTCTCAGCTTCTACAACCCTCACCTTCTACCTCCTCTGGCCCCATTAGCCTTTATCATGCTCCTTCTTTTCCTTCCCTGCTTAATTAACCTATTCCAAAGATTTTTACAGAATCAAATGGCAGCCATCTTCCAGGCAACTACTTGAGAGCACCTCCAAATGGCCTTCCTGCTTCAAAATATCAGAAAACCCCCTTCATCGCCCCATCTCAGCAGGAAGTAGCCAAGCAAAGAATGGTGACCCATCTTCCTATACCCTTTTAGAGCCAGGAATGATAGAATCCGGACCTGAGTACCACCTTTTAAATAAGCCCACCCACCATCTCAGAGGAACCTAGGTGTCATCTTACCTAGGCTGCAAGCATCCTCCAGAGGACATGTCAGCAAGTCACAAGCCCACTTTTCCCCTGACCCCTCCCCTCAAAGAGCCCGCCAAAGCCCTGGCCATAAAAAGCCTCTTGACCTGTTAGAGACCGTCTTTCCTTTGTTCTGCTGGCCAGGACAGAGGAGTCCCTCTCAGGTTGAGGAATAAACCTGCTTGGGCCTTTCTGTTCGCATCCCCTCTCTTCTTTCAAACAGTAAGGGAGGAGATAGAAGAATAACCATTCTAAAGCCAAGCATGAAATTGGTGGTCATGAAAATGACTTCAGATTGTTAAAAGAAGAGCCAAAGTATGCTTGAGATTTTCTTTTTATGAAAGCAGGTAGGAAGTGTGTTTATTTCAGTAGGATATGTACTTTATTTTCTTCTTAAGAGAATTGTAACTTAAAACACATATTGTTAAGATGTTATCCTTATACTTACTTTGTTACATGAAATTTATTTATTGAAGCAATGTATTTCACAACAGCAGCAGGTGTATGACAACAAAAAGAGGAAATACATCACTGTTTCTTTAGAAACTTTTAGAATTTACTCTCATAAAAATAATCATCTCTAAAGGCCAGTGCAGCAATTTAATAGGCTCCAGATTAATTGTGATTACATTATGTCTCAGCAAATGGACATTGTTTAATGGGGTACAGCTAGATTCCATGGAGAAACCACAGTGGTTATTTTCAATCTGTTATTTCTATCAGATGTAGTAATAGCATTAAGAAGCTTTGAACATTTAATAGTCTCTGCCTCCCGCCCCCTGCCAAAAACTAAATCAGTAGATTGAAGTGAAATAATATGCTGGATTTTAAGAATACAATGTCACAAATTATGTATATTAATTAATATTGCTGGTCATTCAGAAGAACACTCAAACATTGCACATGTTAAACCAGCTATGTGGAATGGCATGGGTCCATAATTTCAAGGGCTTCATAAAACATTGCTGTGGACAAGGAACATTTAAATCAAAATTGAAAGTACAACCCTCAGGTCTGTTGTAGCTTAATGTATTTTCCAGTCCGAGTTACGTATGCACTATCACATTTTGTAATCATATAAAATGCACAGGTTCCAAAAATAAACACAAATGGTCACCTCTAATCATGTTATTAACAGCCCAGTGAAATTCAGTTTGGCTAAATCCCAACACTGGCAGTCTCCTGTCTGATCCATGGATGTTCTTGCTTCCATGTACAATATATCCATTGTTTTAACCTAACAACATACATGGTTGCTAATCATAACCAAAAACAGCTTTATATGACCAGCCATATATTTTGAAATGTGAAGTTGATAATTGATTCTGAGCAAATGTTTCATATTTTACTTGACACTTACTGATTTTGGGGGCTTTTTCCAGGAATGACAGTTTTAAATCAATAATCACACACTGTTACTGCTATATTTCTATAAAAGCATTCTGTTAACTGTTCTTAGCACTCCATTATATGTAATTAGAGTTATAAGTGCAAGGGAAATAAAAATAAAAATTTTACTGATGTTTAATTTATCCATTTGTAAAGCAATTGAATAAACTGAAAACCTGCTATCTGTTCTATGTTTTCAAAAAGTACATGTTTATAACATGGTCCTTTGTAGCTTTTTGATTGTTATTATGATTTCCAGAGGAAATATGTTGAGATAATTTTTGAGGGCACTTCTCAAAATATTTTGGACTCTCAGCCACTTCTTGAATTTATGATTCCTGACATACGCCAGTTTTTCTTTCCATTCCTTACTTTTGTATTAAATATCTATGGAGGTGTTTTAAATAATGAAAACAGCTTTTAGCCCATTTTCTTCAATGCTAAAAAGAAATTAAAGAAAAATCTGTTTCCCTGGGCACAATCACTGAACTCTCAAAAGAATGAGTCTTCAGATAAATTACAATTGGGAAAAATAGAGGTTGTTTTTAATAGTGATATTGTATAAAATCACCAGATAGCTTCTCCTAGTCTCTAGAAGATTTCTGCTCTCTTGTTAGACAAAATGTTTAAAAGAACAGAAATATTGTTCTGTACCAAAAAGGAGATACTTCACAGTACTGTGTTTTTATTTTCATATCTTACTTTGCTCACTTGTTAGTCTCTCGCTTCCATTTTTACTGCATAAAGAAACAAATATATGTTGTTTGTGTAAACTATGAGGTTTATGGCTAGGGAAAGCCCTAGAAGCAAGCACTAAAATTCTGTTTTTAAATCTTTCTTCAAGGACATCAAGTCCAGGGTGTAACATAATGTGGTAATAGCATTGTTGATTCAAAGCTGAGTTTTGCTACAAGAGACACAGCCAGAAGGCAAAATTAAATGTGTAATGTCTAAACCAAGCTCACTGATCACTCTTGTTATCCTCTGAGAACCTCAAGCTGTGGCTTACCAACAGTTTTCTTGCAGAATGTTCTGTGAAATAGCAAACTGATTTCAATTTATCTGTTACCTTTGGGCTTTGTTTACTTTCCTAAATGGAGATGCAGCAATATATAGAGAAAGAATTCTGGAAAAATGTACCACCTAGAACTGTTACCCAATCTCTCTTCTGAAGAGATATATTGTTGTGGTCAAATATGTTGCAGAAATAACTGATTCAACAAAGATAAATGTTTTTGTTTATCTGCTTGTTTGAGATAGCTCAGGGCTTTTCCTAGTCTAATGGTGAATTTCCCAAAAGGAAATATGGATAAAAGTGGAATGAACGGTTATTTCACCCCAGAACACATATTTTTTTATTTCTTATGAAGATTTGTATTCAGCTGAATGTTCTTTGGGAAATGGTGTCCTGGTTGAAGCTAATGTTAATCACCTGTTTTAAAGAATCAGTTATAAAAATTGTAATACTATCATTAACGATGTTTTATTAGTGTAATATTAATGAATGAGCAGATTTGGAATATTTTTTCTTTCCAATTTCTATTGGAATATATCCTATTCCATTCTAGGTATGATATATAGCATTATGCATTTTCTCAAAGAGAAATGTCTGTACATTTGAGATACCTTGATACCTTGGCCGAATTTTCCCATTTCTGTGAGACATATTGATGCAAACTGTGACATGACATGATGTTCAAATTTATTTTTAAAAATTTCTTCCTTAAAGTATTTCTTTAAAAAAAAATTTCCTTTCTAAAAGTCCTTTAAAAATAGGTTTAAAAAATTTACTCCTGAGTCATCTGCAATGTTAAAGATGTTAAAGATGGCAGTGGAACTATTTAATAGTTGTATCTTCCTGTGTTAAGGGAATTCCAGCGCAGGGAGGTAATGTATTCAAGTTTGAGTATTGGGAAAAAAAGCAAAAATTAAGAGAAAACAGTAACAAATGAGCAGAACACCTGTGGCATAAGTAAGAGACATATTTATTTCTTTTATTCAGGGAGCACAAAGTTTTCCAGCCCAGGCTCCTGTCTTGCTGACTTGCTGTAAAAAGGGCTTCCATTCCCAAGGCCACCTCAGGGCCCCTGACAGCTGCTGGAGTTTCAGCATGTAGATGCTTGTCTAGCCAGAAAGGAGGAAGAGATGAAAATTTTAAGATTCTCAGAACATTTTCTGGAAGTTGCACACCCTACTCTTATATCCATTAGCTAGAGTTTAGACATATGGTCAAACCTAAAGGCAAGGAAGTCATGTGCCCAGCTAAAAATCGAAAAGAAAGTGAGAATAGTGATTAGGAGATAATTAGGAGCTTCTGCCACTCAGGAATTTAGTTAAGGCAGAACTCAAGAGTTAATTCCGCTCTTTAGAATTCCTATCCATTCCTTCTTTACCACATTTCTACTTATGTGAATATACACAGGTTCTCCATTATTTTATTTTGCAAGCCCTACTTCAAGTCTCCCCTACCTCACAAAGCTTTTCATAAATACCACACCTTAGAATGAAGATTTCTCTCTCTGCATTTATATGTATTAGGTCTATGCCGCAACATCTAGACTGTAGTATGTTGCACACATTTCTGTTCATATGCAGCCTTTCGCCAATGGCATTGCAGGTTTCAGGAGGCCTGGGAGCTTAACTGTACTACAGATTTGTGGCTAGTCCTTGGGTTCAATTTTCAGGATCCAGTGGCCTTTGAGTCCTGTCGTAGTTTACTGGGTGTAACTTTGTGGATCACTGTTGTTTACAAAAATGCATCCCGAGGCGGAGCCAAGATGGCGGCGTGAGTAGAGCAGTGGAAATCTCCTCCCAAAAACACATAGAGCTATGAAAATATAACAAAGAAAAATCTTCCTAAAATAGAGACCACAGGACACAGGACAACATCCAGACCACATCCACACCTGCAAGAACCCAGCGCCTTGTGAAGGGGGTAAGATACAAGCCCCAGCCCGGCGGGACCCGAGCGCCCCTCCCCCCGGCTCCCGGCGGGTGGAGAGAAACCGGAGCGGTTTTTTTTTTTTTTTTTTTTTTTTTGGCGAGCGCTTTTTGGAAGCCTTAGAGGGACGGGCCCCCGTTGCTGGGGAGGCAGGGTGGCGGGACCGGTGAGGAGGTGCCTGGGAACGGCGCCGGAGGACAAAGAATATCCCGCGTTTCTCCCTGCGAGACCTGGGGGCGGGTGCCTGAGACCGGTGCCTGAGGACGGAGGAGGTCGCGCGTTTTTCCCCTTTTTTTTTTTTTCTCTTTTGGGCGAGCGCTTTTTGGAAGCCTTGAAGGGACGGGGACCCCAGTGCTAGGGAGGCACGGTGGCGGGACTGGTGAGCGGGTGGCTGGGACCGGCGCCTGAGGACAAAGAATATCCCCCGTTTTTCCCTGCGGGACCGGTGGGCAGGTGCCTGAGACCGGCACTTGAGGACAGAGGAAATCGCGCGTTTTTCCCCTTTTTTTTTTCTCTTTTCTGCGAGTGCTTTTTGGAAGCCTAAAAGGGACAGGGACCCCGGTGCTAGGGAGGCAGGGCGGCGGGACTGGTGAGCGGGTGCCTGGGACCGGCACCTGAGGACAAAGAATATCCCGCATTTTTCCCTGTGGGACCGGTGGGTGGGTGCCTGAGACCAGCACCTGAGGACGGAAGAAATCGCGCGTTTTTCCCCTTTTTTTTCTCTCTTTTTGCCGAGTGCTTTTTGGAAGCCTTGAAGGGACAGGGACCCCGGTGCTAGGGAGGCAGGGCGGCGGGACTGGTGAGCGGGTGCGTGGGACCAGTGCCTGAGGACAAAGAATATTGAGCGTTCCTTCCCTGCGGGACCGGTGGGTGGGTGCTTTTTGGAAGCCTTGAAAGGACAGGGACCCTGGTGCTAGGGAGACAGGGCAGCAGGACCAGTGAGCGGGTGCCTGTGACCGGCACCTGAGGACAAAAAAAAAAAAAAAAAAAACAATCGCTTGTTTTTTCCTTTTTTTTCCTTTTTTTTTTTCTCTTTCTTTCTGTTCCCTCTCTCATTGTTGCTGTTGTTGTTTTGGTTTGGAGAGTGCTTTTTGGAAATCTTAAAGGGGCAGGACAGGTCACTTAGACCAGAAGCAGGGAATCTGGGGATCTCTGGGCACTCTAACCCCCTGGGCAGCAGGGAGCACAGAGGCCCCTTACGGAGATAAATAGTCTCCTGGCTGCTCCCCCTCCAACGGGGCTCCACCATTTTGGAGGAACAGCCCCAGCCAGGCCAAGCCCACAGCAACAGCGGAGATAAACCCCAAAGCAACTGGGCAGGAAGCAGAAGCCCTGTCTGTGCACAGCTGCCCAGCACAAGCCACTAGAGGTCGCTATTCTCCCAGAAAAAGGCTACAAACCAACAAGAAGGGAAGCTCTTCCAGCGGTCACTTGTACCAGCTCTGCAAACTATCTCTATCACCATGAAAAGGCAAAACTACAGGCAGACAAAGATCACAGAGACAACACCTGAGAAGGAGACAGACCTAACTAGTCTTCCTGAAAAAGAATTCAAAATAAAAATCATGAACATGCTGACAGAGATGCAGAAAAAAATGCAAGAGCAATGGGATGAGATGCAG
This sequence comes from Manis javanica, assembly GCF_040802235.1. Lineage (NCBI taxonomy): Eukaryota > Metazoa > Chordata > Mammalia > Pholidota > Manidae > Manis > Manis javanica. The sequence continues at coordinate 15,366,915 of NC_133165.1, forward strand.
AGAAAAATGCAAGAGCAGTGGGATGAAGTCCGGAAGGAGATCACAGATGTCAGGAAAGAGATCACAGAAGTGAAACAATCCCTGGAAGGATTTATAAGCAGAATGGATAAGATGCAAGAGGCCATTGAAGGAATAGAAGCCAGAGAACAGGAACGTATAGAAGCTGACAGAGAGAGAGATAAAAGGATCTCCAGGAATGAAACAACACTAAGAGAAATATGTGACCAATACAAAAGGAAAAACATTCGTATTATAGGGATACCAGAAGAGGAAGAAAGAGGAAAAGGGATAGAAAGTGTCTTTGAAGAAATAATTGCTGAAAACTTCCCCAAACTGGGGGAGGAAATAATCGAACAGACCATGGAATTATACAGAACCCCCAACAGAAAGGATCCAAGGAGGACAACACCAAGACACATAATAATTAAAATGGCAAGGATCAAGGACAAGGAAAGAGTTTTAAAGGCAGCTAGAGAGAAAAAGGTCACCTATAAAGGAAAACCAATCAGGCTAACATCAGACTTCTCAACAGAAACCCTACAGGCCAGAAGAGAATGGCATGATATACTTAATGCAATGAAACAGAAGGGCCTTGAACCAAGGATACTGTATCCAGCACGACTATCATTTAAATATGATGGTGGGATCAAACAATTCCCAGACAAGCAAAAGCTGAGGGAATTTGCTTCCCACAAACCACCTCTACAGGGCATCCTACAGGGACTGCTCTAGATGGGAGCATCCCTAAAAAGAGCACAGAACAAAACACACAACATATGAAGAATGGAGGAGGAGGAATAAGAAGGGAGAGAAGAAAAGACTCTCCAGACAGTGTATATAACAGCTCAATAAGCGAGCTAAGTTAGGCAGTAAGATACTAAAGAAGCTAACCTTGAACCTTTGGTAACCACGAATCTAAAGCCTGCAATGGCAATAAGTACATATCTTTCAATAGTCACCCTAAATGTAAATGGACTTAATGCACCAATCAAAAGACATAGAGTAATAGAATGGATAAAAAAGCAAGACCCATCTATATGCTGCTTACAAGAAACTCACCTTAAACCCAAAGATAAGCATAGACTAAAAGTCAAGGGATGGAAAAACATATTTCAGGCAAACAACAGTGAGAAGAAAGCAGGGGTTGCAGTACTAATATCAGACAAAATAGACTTCAAAACAAAGAAAGTAACAAGAGATAAAGAAGGCCACTACATAATGATAAAGGGCTTAGTCCAACAAGAGGATATAACCATTCTAAATATATATGCACCCAATACAGGAGCACCAGCATATGTGAAGCAAATACTAACAGAACTAAAGAGGGAAATAGACTGCAATGCATTCATTGTAGGAGACTTCAACACACCACTCACCCCAAAGGATAGATCCACCGGGCAGAAAATAAGTAAAGACACACAGGCACTGAACAACACACTAGAACAGATGGACCTAATAGACATCTATAGAACTTTACATCCAAAAGCAACAGAATATACATTCTTCTCAAGTGCACATGGAACATTCTCCAGAATAGACCACATACTAGCTCACAAAAAGAGCCTCAGTAAATTCCACAATATTGAAATTCTACCAACCAATTTTTCAGACCACAAAGGTATGAAAGTAGAAATAAATTCTACAAAGAAAACAAAAAGGCTCACAAACACATGGAGGCTTAACAACATGCTACTAAATAATCAATGGATCAATGAACAAATCAAAATAGAGATCAAGGAATATATAGAAACAAATGACAACAACAACACTAAGCCCCAACTTCTGTGGGATGCAGCGAAAGCAGTCTTAAGAGGAAAGTATATAGCAATCCAGGCACACTTGAAGAAGGAAGAACAATCCCAAATGAATAGTCTAACATCACAATTATTAAAACTGGAAAAAGAAGAACAAATGAGGCCTAAAGTCAGCAGAAGGAGGGACATAATAAAGATCAGAGAAGAAATAAACAAAATTGAGAAGAATAAAACAATAGCAAAAATCAACGAAACCAAGAGCTGGTTCTTTGAGAAAATAAACAAAATAGATAAGCCTCTAGCCCAACTTATTAAGAGAAAAAGAGAGTCAACACAAATCAACATAATCAGAAATGAGAATGGAAAAATCACGACAGACTCCACAGAAATACAAAGAATTATTAAAGACTACTATGAAAACCTATATGCCAACAAGCTGGAAAACCTAGAAGAAATGGACAACTTCCTAGAAAAATACAACCTCCCAAGACTGACCAAGGAAGAAACACAAAAGTTAAACAAACCAATTACAAGCAAAGAAATTGAAACAGTAATCAAAAAACTACCCAAGAACAAAACCCCGGGGCCGGACGGATTTACCTCGGAATTTTATCAGACACACAGAGAAGACATAATACCCATTCTCCTTAAAGTGTTCCACAAAATAGAAGAAGAGGGAATACTCCCAAACTCATTCTATGAAGCCAACATCACCCTAATACCAAAACCAGGAAAAGACCCCACCAAAAAAGAAAATTACAGACCAATATCCCTGATGAATGTAGATGCAAAAATACTCAATAAAATATTAGCAAACAGAATTCAACAGTATATCAAAAGGATCATACACCATGACCAAGTGGGGTTCATCCCAGGGATGCAAGGATGGTACAACATTCGAAAATCCATCAACATCATCCACCACATCAACAAAAAGAAAGACAAAAACCACATGATCATCTCCATAGATGCTGAAAAAGCATTTGACAAAATTCAACATCCATTCATGATAAAAACTCTCAGCAAAATGGGAATAGAGGGCAAGTACCTCAACATAATAAAGGCCATCTATGATAAACCCACAGCCAGCATTATACTGAACAGCGAGAAGCTGAAAGCATTTCCACTGAGATCGGGAACCAGACAGGGATGCCCACTCTCCCCACTGTTATTTAACATAGTACTGGAGGTCCTAGCCACGGCAATCAGACAAAACAAAGAAATACAAGGAATCCAGATTGGTAAAGAAGAAGTTAAACTGTCACTATTTGCAGATGATATGATACTGTACATAAAAAACCCTAAAGACTCCACTCCAAAACTACTAGAACTGATATCGGAATACAGCAAAGTTGCAGGATACAAAATCAACACACAGAAATCTGTAGCTTTCCTATACACTAACAACGAATCAATAGAAAGAGAAATCAGGAAAACAATTCCATTCACCATTGCATCAAAAAGAATAAAATACCTAGGAATAAACCTAACCAAGGAAGTGAAAGACTTATACTCTGAAAACTACAAGTCACTCTTAAGAGAAATTAAAGGGGACACTAATAAATGGAAACTCATCCCATGCTCATGGCTAGGAAGAATTAATATCGTCAAAATGGCCATCCTGCCGAAAGCAATATACAAATTTGATGCAATCCCTCTCAAATTACCAGCAACATTCTTCAATGAATTGGAACAAATATTTCAAAAATTCATATGGAAACACCAAAGACCCCGAATAGCCAAAGCAATCCTGAAAAAGAAGAATAAAGTAGGGGGGATCTCACTCCCCAACTTCAAGCTCTACTACAAAGCCATAGTAATCAAGACAATTTGGTACTGGCACAAGAACAGAGCCACAGACCAGTGGAACAGATTAGAGACCCCAGAAATTAACCCAAACATATATGGTCAATTAATATTTGATAAAGGAGCCATGGACATACAATGGCAAAATGACAGTCTCTTCAACAGATGGTGCTGGCAAAACTGGACAGCTACATGTAGGAGAATGAAACTGGACCATTGTCTAACCCCATATACAAAGGTAAACTCAAAATGGATCAAAGACCTGAATGTAAGTCACGAAACCATTAAACTCTTGGAAAAAAACATAGGCAAAAACCTCTTAGACATAAACATGAGTGATCTCTTCTTGAACATATCTCCCCGGGCAAGGAAAACAACAGCAAAAATGAGCAAGTGGGACTACATTAAGCTGAAAAGCTTCTGTACAGCGAAAGACACCATCAATAGAACAAAAAGGAACCCTACAGTATGGGAGAATATATTTGAAAATGACAGATCTGATAAAGGCTTGACGTCCAGAATATATAAAGAGCTCACACGCCTCAACAAACAAAAAACAAATAACCCAATTAAAAAATGGGCAGAGGAACTGAACAGACAGTTCTCCAAAAAAGAAATACAGATGGCCAAGAGACACATGAAAAGATGCTCCACATCGCTAATTATCAGAGAAATGCAAATTAAAACTACAATGAGGTATCACCTCACACCAGTAAGGATAGCTGCCATCCAAAAGACAAACAACAACAAATGTTGGCGAGGCTGTGGAGAAAGGGGAACCCTCCTACACTGCTGGTGGGAATGTAAATTAGTTCAACCATTGTGGAAAGCAGTATGGAGGTGCATCAAAATGCTCAAAACAGACCTACCATTTGACCCAGGAATTCCACTCCTAGGAATTTACCCTAAGAACGCAGCAATCAAGTTTGAGAAAGACAGATGCACTCCTATGTTTATCGCAGCACTATTTACAATAGCCAAGAATTGGAAGCAACCTAAATGTCCATCTGTAGATGAATGGATAAAGAAGATGTGGTACATATACACAATGGAATACTACTCAGCCATAAGAAGTGGAAAAATCCAACCATTTGCAGCAACATGGATGGAGCTGGAGAGTATTATGCTCAGTGAAATAAGCCAAGCAGAGAAAGAGAAATACCAAATGATTTCACTCATCTGAGGAGTATAGGAACAAAGGAAAAACTGAAGGAACAAAACAGCAGCAGAATTACAGAACCCAAAAATGGACTAACAGGTACCAAAGGGAAAGGAACTGGGGAGGATGGGTGGGCAGGGAGGGATAAGGGGGGGGAAGAAGAAGGGGGGTATTAAGATTAGCATGCATGGGCGGGTGGGAGAAAGGGGAGGGTGGGCTGCACAACACAGAGAGGACAAGTAGTGACTCTACCACATTTTGCTAAGCTGATGGACAGTAACCGTAATGGGGTTGTTAGGGGGGACCTGATATAGGGGAGAGCATAGTAAACATAGTATTCTTCATGTAAGGGTAGATTAAAAATTAAAAAAAAAAAAAAAAAAAGAAAGAAAGAAAGAAAGAAAGAAAAGGGGATTACTCGTTAACAGGATAAAACTATTGGTAAATCAAAGATCAACGCATGCTTTAAATATCCTTAATGTTGATCACTTAAAGGGTGTCAGATGATCAGCTATGGAGGTACTCTTTTCTGATAATATTCCTTTCTCTTAATTAAAAAAAAAAAAAAAAGCAGTTACTGTGTGCTGACCTCCAATGAGTTCTGCACAGTGGTATAGAGGGCATGTCAAAGTGTGGGCAAAGGGTCTGTTTGTTTCTACGCAGAAGATCAAGGCCTAGCTTGGATACCCAGAAAATGAACTAAGATACGATATGAGGAGGAGCTTCCGGCATCAGCACTCTCTGGAGGACTTGTGCCGGGGGATGATCATCAAAAAGCCTCCACAGGGATCCGGACGATGCTGCGGTTGTGGCTGCATCCAGCCCACCGTCTCCTGGACTTGCCATAAGAAGGAGGAGGGAGATGTCTAGGCTGGCATGTGCATACAGTGAGACAACGAATTTGACTGGATCTGTACTGTTGGAACTCAACCAGGAGTTGGGAGGGGTGCAAGTTGTAGCACCCCAAAATCTCATGACTATAGACTATCTATGGTTAAAAGAACATATGGGATGTGAACAGATCCCAGAAATGGGCTGCTTTAATTTGTCTGATGGTTCAAGTACAGTTGGAAAATATCCATCATATTATAGATAAATTTTCACAAATGCCTAGGGTGCCTAAATGGTTTTCTTGGCTTCACTGGAGATGGCTGGTAATTATAGATTTGCTTTGTTTATGTCACCGTATTCCTATTATGTTAATATGTGTGTGCAAATTAGTTAGTAGTTTAAAACCTATACATACTTAAGGTACTATACAAGAAGATATGTCAATGAAATAATCAATCCTCCCAAGTTTCCTTCATATGCTACATCTATAGCTTTTCTTCTTCCTTCCTAATTACAAACCTTAAATAGAATTCGTGCCTCATATCGAATTTACCGAGTATCATAATTCCTCCAGGTGGTAAAGATACCTCGAGACAAGTGCTGGGCATAGAAGCCAGAGGGCATAAATCTGCAAAGAAGTAAAAAGCTAACCTTTGCAAACAATATGGCTTCTCTCTCACTTACCAACTTTACATTTCCCTGTATGGCCCTGGAAGATGACTGGTTAGCCAGAGACGGGTAAGATTCCTCAAGGGAGGAACAACCTAAGACAGGCACAGTCGCAGGGGGGCCATCAGGTGAGAATTTGGGGATCAACAGAGGTGAGGCTCAGAACCTCACCCCCACTGCTTTGAGAGAAATCTTCTGCATCCGTGGATGTCTTGCTGCCCTTGTCTAGCCTGGATTAATACTTAGTCCATAGGCACACACCTGATCATCTGATCATCTACATTTGCCTTCTTACAGCACTAAACTATGTTTTCTACCTTTATCTTGCATCTACCTACCACTTCAGCATTTTATTAAAAATAAAAATAATAATAATAATAGGAGAAATGTGGGATCAACATATAAATCAAGTACAAAAATCAAATGAATATTCATATTTGACCTGATGGTTTATAGGTCATATTGCATGATCAAAACCGAAAGTTTCTGTGATGAATGCCCTTGTACTGTTCACCATGTAAGAATTTATTCACTCTGTAAGAATTCGTTCACCATGTAAGAACTTGTTCGTTATGCTTCAGAAGATTGGAGACTGACGAGAATTAGGCTTGAGATGGATTAATGATTGTACATTGAGCATTGACCCCCCTATACTGAATTTTATTGTTGTTAACAACCATTTGATCAATAAATATGAGAGATGCCCTCTCAAAAAAAAAAAAAAAAAATGCATCCCATCCCTTGGCTTCTGTGACACTATGCACCAACTCTTCTTACAAGTGCTCATTAATGTGTTAGTGTTAGAACACTAGATACAATCCACAGGAGAAGAGATACTGGAGTCTGAGATCACTTCCCCTCCCCTTCCTGAACTCATTTGTAGGATATTTTAAGTCAAAGTTTGCAGAATGTTGGTCTACAGACCGGATCTAGTTCATAGATATGTTTTATTTGACTTATACAAGGTCATTAAAAGAGTGATTTAGTTGGCAACATTTAAAAATCAGGAGACATCATTTTAAAAAAAGAAACCTGAATTTTTAAGTGCTCCCCAAAAATTCAAAGATCTGGCAACATTGGACCAACATGCCCATGTGCTATTAACAGGCTGGGACTGAGTACCCATCATCCCTTTGGAAGAGACAATGCTATGCAGTCACTTTTGTTTTTTTTCTGAGCACACAATTAAATTACATTTCCCAGTAAACTAGGTGTAGCCGTTTGATCAAATACCGTTCAAAGTGATGTATGTAACTTCAAGGAATGGCTACTGAAAAAAACATATCCATATGATGCTCAGGGCTCACTTTGTTACCCTTGTGTCAGACTGATGCCGAGGATGTAGCTAGAAGATGTCAGGAACATAGGAGATGATGGGGCACTGTAGCATAAGCAATTAGGATTTGGGGATTATTTGTTACAACAGTTAACCTAACCTGACTATCTCACCTGTTTCAGACAGTGGTAACTGTCTAGTTTACCATGATCTCCTCCAAGTCCAATTTACCTTCTTAATTCCAGCAAGGAGTTGACGTTTTTACTCAGATTATGCATCTTGAGTAATCGCAGAATAAATTTTGAGAACAAAATTTAAAAGGAATTTGACAAAATGAAAAACTTAAACTTACTTGTCATAGAACAACTGAAGAAATTATGAATGTACAGCTTGGAAATGGAAGGTTTGGAAGATATTTTAAACAATCTCCAAATATTTGAAAGGGTTTATGTAACAAGCATTTGAATTTGCTTTGCATAGCTCTGGAGGGCATAATTAGGACCAACTGGATAAAAATAGAAACTGAAAAACCATCTATTCAGGATGTTACAGAGACTATTCCTATATTGCATTAATAAGTTGAACTGGAAGACTCTGAATTACAGAAAAATTCCTAGACTTTCTTACGATGGTACTATAAAAATCACTCAACTTATATATGAGTGTATATACCTACTGTTGACTCTGCCTTCTTGGAAATATTACAATTTTTGTTTTGTTCGGGTTTAGTTTTTATTGTTACAGTGAGCTTATAATGTTTTGTTTTTACAAAAGTGAGCTTCAGCTATGTTACAGATTGATTTGTTTATTATGAATATAAAAATGAAATTAGTAATCAATAGGTCCTAATAATACTAGCAATTTTAATTTCACAGTTCCTAATATTGAAGATAGGTATATGAGCTTTTATGTTTCTTTATATAAACCCTTTTAAATAGGTTCAATGGCTATTTAATTTATAGTTATCTTTAAATTTCATGTGATTTTTTACAGAATCCCAGTTTATGTGACTATCATTAAAATATATTTAAATGATTTTCCTTAAATAATTCCTTTACTGAAAACACCAAATATTTCCATATTTCTGCTATTCTGTGAACTTTTTCACTCTGTATGACTAATTTGAAATAAAATTGTAAAAGATACCTGTCTCCCCATTCCCCCATCCCATTCACCATTTTCTCTTTCCAGAAATAACTATTAGCCTAAATTTAGAATTTTTCATTCCCATGCATATTTTTGAATCATTACTACATAAGCAAGTATCAAAAAATTACATATTATTGATTTGCTTGTTATTAAAACATATGCACTATTCAGAATACAGTTTGCTTTCTCTTATTCAGTATTATGTTTTCTTTCATTTTTAAAGAAGTAAATACATTCTGTTAAATATTTTATGTATTTTTCCCTTGAAAAAGGAGATTTAAACAATTAATTAATTTGTGTAATAGTTAATCCATTCACATGGTTCCAAAGTCATTAAGCGTAGAACACTATAGAATTAAAAGTCTCCCTCCTACCTCTGTACTTTAGCCACCCAGTTTCCACCCACCTTAGTTCCCCAAAATAGGTACCCATGGTTACTGGTTTCTTGTGTATCTTTCCAGAATTCTTTGAACTGCATAAATAAATGGCAGCATGCTCTGAACTTTACATTGCATTGCTTTCTTTACTTAATAGTATCTTGATTATTTTTTCATGTCATTGCCTAAAGAAAATCCTTTGTTTTTTCTTAGTGTGGCACCATGTTTCATTTTATGAATGAAACTTCAAGTATTTAACTACTATTCTATTGAGGTATATTTAGGTTGTCTCTGTTTTTTATGAATTACAAATAATACAGCAATATAAAGCACATGCATAATTTTGCACATCTGAGTTTTATTAGTTATTGATTACAGCATGAGAAATTAGCAGCTCAAATTGAGAAATGCTTATTATCTCACTTCTTTTGTGGATCAAGAATCCATACAGATTGGCTGGTTTTTCTGCCTCAGTTAAGTCTCACAAGGCTGTTAACAGGAATTGGCCTGGTCTGCGTACTCATTTAAAGGCTAGAATAGGGAAGGATCTGCTTTGAAGCTCACTCACAGGGCTGTTGTTAAGAATCAGTGCTGAGAGATCAGACTGAGGGCCTCAGTTCTTCACGGACTGTTGGCTGGAGGCCTTCTTTGCTTCCTTGCCAGACGGGCCTCTCAGTGGGGCAGCTTACACGATGGCAGCTTGCATCTTCCAGAGCAAGGATCCTACAAGAGAGATAATGCAATACAAATAGTTACAAATAATAATAAATAAGAGATGTACATGCACCTGTGTGTCTGTCTGTGTTGAGTGAGAAGCCACCAGGGGAGGGGGAAGTAGAGGGAAGCCAGGGGGTCACAGAAGGGTGTGCAGAGAGAACACTCAAACTGATGTTCACTGGAAAGTACTAGAGACATTAACTAGAACTGACCTTGGGAGGCATTCAGAAGTTTTCTAAACACACTGCAAGGGCTTGCAGTAAGGAAACCTACGGAGTGGGGACATTCTGGCCCTAACAAGGGATAAATTTACCTGCCACCACCAGCTTCCAGGGCAGGGGACCAGGGGGTGGAATCCAAACTGAGCATGACATAGGTAACAGAGAGGCAGAAAAGACATGTCCTGGTAAAGGTGGAGGACAGAGTAGAGTCAGGAAGCAAGCTTCTACAGGAAGTGTAGAAGATGGAGCTCTGTGAGGTTAGGGAACATATCTGAATCAAAGCTCCCTTTAAAAGTTCAAGGAACCCAATTTAACACAACTATGAGAAAAAGAAAATTATTAAGGTTAAATCCCGTAAGTAGAGAATAAAGGTCATCCTTACAATGAGAGGATCTCAGGAGAGAAATACTCTGTGAATAGTCAGACAGAGATGATAGACAAATAAACAAATATTAACTATACCAACTATTTCAAAAGGAGCTAAAAGGTATCAAGAAAACTACATAAGAAACAAATACACAACAATGTCATATAAAATCCAACTTAGAAAAACTGAGAAATGAGATAACAGAACTCAAAAATAATCAGATTTTATTTTTTAAATGCTTTTGAATATTTTGTGCCTACAACTTGAAATGCACATTGCTAGAGTTTCACTGAGGTGTGTGCTTAGACAAGGAACTGCTTCATCAAAGTGTGTGCGCATCTTCAAATTCACTTAGTATTGCCAAATTGTTATCACTTTAATGGGTGTGCTAGTCCACATTCATACCAGTATTTTAGGAGAATCAATAGCTCTACATATGTTTACCCACCTTTTCATTGTGACTGTTTCAATTTTGCCAATGTGTTGAGTATGAACTGGTATCAGAATACTATTTAAATTTTTACCTCATTACTAATGAGGCTTAGCATTTTTTGTATGATTTTAATCATATTTTCTCCGAATTACTTGCTCACATCATTTATATATTTTCTTTTTTTTTCGTATTGATTTGTAATCATTCTTTTATCTGTTCTGAACAGCAGTATTCTGTTATATGCATTTTAAGTATTTTTTAAGCGTAAGATATGTCTTTTTAGTTTTTAATATCTATTTGAAACCAAACTTGCCATTTTAATGTAATATATATTTCAACATTTTCATATATGGCTTGTTGTTATGTTTTAGTGTTTTCTTCTCTCCTGCCCCAATAAGAAAAATAAATGTATTATACATACTTTAACATTTTATACATTTTTGCTTTTACAGTTAATTCATTCATACATGTGGAGTAGATATTGGATATGATGTGAAGTATGGTTCTAATAATTTATTTTTGCTGTATCAACAGCCATATTGAAACAATGCTGTAACAGACACCCTTGTGCAAATGAGCATGTATTTCTCCACAGTAGCTCTAGCAGTGGAGGTATATATACCTGTGCTTGCATTCATTAGCTATTGCCAATTTATTCTCCTAAGGGGATTTTCAAATCAACACTATCATTGTGCAATATGAGTTTTACTTCCTTAAGAGCATCGTCAAACATTTGTGCCAATCTGATGAGTGTTAATTGTTAGATCAGGAATCATTTTACATATATATTTTTTCTATCAATTTGTTTTTTTGACATGTATTACACAGTTATTCAAAGTGGATGGCCTGTTTTCTGAGTCTGCATGATTTGTGAATCCCAGCTGATTTCTTTCAGAGGGAAAAGCAAATACCCCAAAGAATGTATTAACCATGATTCCTTCCCCCTGATTGTTACCTTGTACATGAGACAATATCTTAAAGGTTATATTGGAAAAGGAATTTACAATTATTTATTTGATTTTTCTTATCCCTGCTCCTTAAATATTCACAATATTAATAATATCTTAAATCTGTACACATACTTGAGAATCTTAAAGAATTCTAACATGCATTTGACAAGCATTTAAAACTCAGAGTTTCTCACAACTAAACATAATAAAAGTAGTAAATGTTCTTTTTTGTGCCAATAAGTCACTTTCAGTTACTTAGTTACCTGTTATGTTTCATCAAAAATGCTTGCATATTTATATCAACTTTCTGTTTACCCCTTAGATTATTCATGCCTGTGCAGAGTGTCAGCTGCAGAAATAGGAGGTTTAATGAGTTTCATGGGGATACCTCATTCCAAGAACAAAAACTGGAAAAGGAATAAAACACAAGTGCCTGCATACTAATATGGCCCCTTGTTAGAATCAATCTCGGGAGCACAAGATGACAGATCATCCCTATACAATTTACATCTCCTTTGGAGAGACCTTTACTTCCAATGTAGTTTTCTTTATATAAGCTAGTCTGCTACTGACACCGCACTAATGCTAAATATATAAGGAACAAATACCCAAAGGGAGAGGTCACCACTGCTGTACCCTAAATACTGTATTCTCTGCACCTGCTCAGGTTTTATTTTAGACTACTACTTTGTTCTGCTGCTCTTTTTCCTTTTTTCCAATAACCAATGTTGTTTGTAATAAAAATGGATACCATAAAAGTAAACACTTAACTTATTAACATTCTACACAGACATTCTTATTGTTTGAAAGAGAGCCTTAATTTACTTTGGTGAAGATAATGCATTATAAAGCACCTTTTTTACATATTTAATATATGCTATGTAGTGCTAGTCTGTTGGGACAGTAAGCAAAGTAAATTTAAAAGAGACAAATTTAAAGCTGATCTATGAAAGCCATGAAAACTGGAGAACAAAAGCAATTATTCATGCGTTTCAAATTAAAAATTTCAATATATGTACAAATAAAGAGAGAAAGATTTTGGACCTCTGTAATTTAGACATATTATTTTGTGTTCAGTTTCTGTGGGTGGAGGTGTGCAACAAAATACATGGAATTATAATCTTGACATTCTAATGTTCATTTAAAAAATGTGGTCTTAAATTTACAGTAAAAATTAAGCAAAAGACTTCCAGAGGACCCTACATTTCTGAAGTCAGGTGAAGTTTTTGAAGCATTATTTTCCAATGGTATTTACAAAGATTTCATGAACTTGTCTGAAACATAGGGGGAAAAATTGTTTGAGTTAGTTTTAAACCTTGCTTTGAACTGTATTTTGCACTTTCAGATGAATGTGTTCTCAATTTTTCAATTTCCTCAGATTTCAAAGAGAATCAGTTTCAGTCATTAAAGTGGAAAAGTGCTGAGTCTCCCATACATGAAAGAATACTCTGCTGCTGGTGGGAGACAGTAAGGGGAGGAAAAAACCAGAGAGACAAGTGAGGGTGAACATTAAAGAAATGACTAATTTATGTAAGGCAGTTACCATATATTATTTGTTTTACTACTGTGGTTGATGCTATATCTTGTAATCCACTCATGCATTTCATTTTAAAAAAAGGATTCTTCTTCCCTTTTGGGCAAATGATCTGAGAGAAGTTAGCCACTTGCTCAATTTGTATGGCTACTTAAGTGTCAGAGTCAGGATTTGAACTTTATAATCTCTTTAATTGCACAGTCAACATCCTATCCAACATACTATGCAACAAGAAGTAAACAGGGAATTTTGACTAAGGGGGAGAAGACCTGCAAATGAATCCAATAAAACCATGAGTTTGCTCTTTGTGCCCTTCTATGTTATAGAAAAAGAATAAATGTATTGCCAACACTATTTACTTAAGGGATACACCTTCTTGGAGAATTTCAAAAATCTTGGACACTACTATTATCAGGCCCTATATTGCTGGAGAATTGATAAAATTATTTTAGACTATTTAGATATCATTTCTTAAGGGCTTATTTTCTGCCAGTCATGGTTCTATTTTCACTTTTCATTTGTTCAAACCTGTAAGGGAAGTGTTATTAACCAACTTTCATAGACGACGACACTGAGGTTCAAAGATTGATCAACTGCACAGAGCCCTTCAGAGACTTACCAGAATTTAATCAAAAGTCTCCAATCTTCTACAAAAGCCCTAAACTCCTCTGCTTCCGAGTACCCCAAGGAGATGATGATGGAAGACATTCAAGAGGTCACCAATGATGTCAAGTTAGAGAAATGGAACAATGGTTGTGGTGAAGCTTACTTCCAAAATTTCTTTTTTATACAGAGTAACCCAAGTGTTTGGATTCCAAAACATCCAAATAATAATCTAAATCCTTTCTTTCACTTTGCCAAAGAAATTTCAAGAGCAGGCAAATCAGCAAAACCTCATCATGAAAATCTTTTCACTTAAATGAAGAAATAATAAAGAAGCAGTTCTTTGAAATTCCTTGAATGTGCTGACAGTAAATGCTACTATGTTTCCAGTCATCGCTTAGGAAGGACATCCATCCCACCAGCTGAACCCCATGGCTCTGGAGTTGTGAATCCCAGATTCCATATCTTAGTTCTTATTTTGTTAGTCAATGACATAACATTTCTGAATCTGATTTTCCCCCATGTATGTCATGGGGATTCTAAGTTTCACAAAACCACTCAAAGCAAATTTGAAGCACCGAAATGCAGGGGTGCATGTAAATTAAGAAAGAGCTCAGAGATCTCAAGAATGCTTTGACCACAGCCCTGGCTCCCCGTTTCTAAGTCTTTGGGCCTATGTTGCCTTCCTTCAGTGTGGTCACATGGCTGCCGTCGTTCTGAGCCTTCTTGACACACTGTTCTCCCTTGAGTAAGGGAGCTCTACTGTTTTCAAACCATCAAATACAAGTCCTTCAAATGTCACCGGGATTTAATTATCTTGAGGCCTGTGTCTACCCTTTAAAATAGTTTCTACATTAGGAAGCATGGGAAGGTACCCTCTTACAGGTTTAGCCCAGTGTTGATCCGGGGGTAGGCTCATTTGTAGAGACCACATGACGTCACAATGAGGGAAGAGCCAGGAATGGTGCCCAGGGGATACAAAATCAATGTCCCCCCTGCAGGTTGCCTTTTAGGTGATCTTAGAAGTTAAATTTATAATCTATGCAATGCACCCAACAGAGCTTCTGACACACAGTAAGAGATATATGAACACTAGGTAGTATTAATATTCTCATGCTTTTACCTTATTTTTATTTCATTTGATGATTTCATTAGCAGACTACCTAAAATATAGAAGGGAAGATTATATAGTATCCTAGAAATAATTTTTCTAGGATATTTATTCTACATAACTGACTTAGACTGTTGTTATGATATTCACTGAAATTGGCTTGTACGAAGAGCCAACTCATATATCTTGATTCAAACAAGTCTTTCCTCTCCTTCTCCCTCGTTTCATGAAAAAAATTGTAAATTAAATTAATCATTCAGCAATGGTTGATTTGGCAATGAAAACTACAGTAATTTCATTAACTAGTTCATTGGTTCTCAAGCTGCATGTGTTCGTGATACACTTTCAAATGCACCAATTCGGGATGAATATTTAAAGGGAGTAGAAGAAAATGGGTCATTTTAAAAAACATTTCAGAAAATTGAAGGAACAAAACTCCTCATTGCATAGTTTTTCAACTATCTTCTTCAGAACTGAGACACTATGTAGTTTTATTTTCTACTCTGACCATACTCTGATGAGCTTGTAAGACAAAGTTTTTACATATTCTGATAAGCAGGTCATTTTTCTTTTATTCACCTTCTCTTTCCCAAAACTTCTTTTTCATTGTGAGAGAGTCTATGTGACTTCACACCCAGATCTTCATAATGATAATAATAGCTAAAATATATTGAGTGCCTATTATTTCTCAGAGACCACTTTAAATTTTTTATATGCATTAACTCTTTTAATCCTCAAAACAGTGACATGACTTGTTAAAGATTGTTAACGGCCCTTTACCTAGTAACACACATTATTGTGAACCCTTGAGTAAGTCTATTTTATTGCAATCTATGATTCAAGGAATTATTTTTATGATTTTGAATAAATCACTACAAAAAAGAATGCTTATTTTGTCATTCCCCAAACACACACACACACACACACACACACACACACGCACA
The DNA here is from genome assembly GCF_040802235.1 of Manis javanica. Taxonomy (NCBI): domain Eukaryota; kingdom Metazoa; phylum Chordata; class Mammalia; order Pholidota; family Manidae; genus Manis; species Manis javanica. The sequence goes on from NC_133165.1 coordinate 15,382,816, forward strand.
CACACACACCTGCTGTGTGATTATTCTACAGCTCTTCAGCTGGCGTGAGTCTCCATGCACCAAAGTCCCCCAGATGCTGAGTTTACAGCTTTCTATTTATGTAGACACATAGATTGCCTACATGTCTCTGAATCATAGTTTGAAGTTCCTGGAAGAGAAAATCTGACCAGCCCCACTAAGGTTAAATGTCTGAATGATTCACTTAACTTTATTCAGGAAAGAGAATCTTAACGAAGAAGGAAAGTAGGGGGAGGAGGAGAAGAAGAAGGATGATAAAATATATCCTAGATGTATCAGTTTTTGCTATTAGTAATAATGCTCCTGATAAAAGAATGTAGTGTTTGATCAGTGCTTGATGGGACTGGAGAGAAATGGGACATGCAGCGATCAACAGAAGCTGGACAAAGGAAAAAGAAAGATACTTAGGGAGACAGTCCATTAGCTTTATGTGTAAGGGTCTGAGCAAGGGCTTTGTGATGAGCAGGAGAAATCTATGAATTATGTATAGCTATTTCTGTTTAACTGCATAGCACACTTGGTTTCTTCTGTAGTGAGTTGCATCATTATCACTCAATTTATCATAATTTGAGTCAAAGAAACCTTCCTAACAGTATTATAAACTTACATTGGAATAGGGACGTCCATCAGAAATTGTAGTTAAGATTCTTATACTCCGTGAGGGCAGATCACATAAACAGCAAGCCTTATAGAATACTATAATAATAAGACTTACTTTACTGTCTGGAAGTATGCTGCCATTATACTCATTCTTTTAAAAATGTTTTTCTACAAGCAAAGAAGTGAAAGAGAATATAAAACAAAACAAAACAAAACAAAGCACAAAACAACTAAGGACTCATACTCAGAAATTGCAACAACTGATTCCCAAGAACTGATGTCTGTGGATGCCTCTTCACATCCTTTCAGGGAGTAACTGACACTGTAACTGAGTTTTCTGGTAGGAAACTGCCCTGAGCTTTCTCTACCCTTGGCTTGTTTAACTCCTCTCCACTGTACTGAAGAATACAATCATTTTCTTTGTTAACAGGAAGAACCATAGATTTTCTTTCAAGAAGCTACTTAATATCTGCAATATCCATGTGAATATTCACATGTAGAATACCAAAAAGAATAGGGCCCTGAATTATTAATTAAAACTTAATCTCAAGTAAAGAATCTGACTCATATCTTATATCCAGATTCTTTAAAAGGGGAATGTTATAAGAAGATGGCATTTGACATTATCAGTCATTTAATTTTAACAATTCTAGTGTCTGTGCAATGATACTTCATTATAGTTTTAATTTGCATTTCCCTCCTGATGACTAATGATGCTACACATTTCATGTTTCTTCAGTCATCCTGAGTCCTCTCTCTTTTGTATGCCTTTGTCTTTTACCCATTTATAATGAGATCTATATATTTCTTATTGATTGGTTACCTATTGAATAGGATATATTTTGGAAACAAGTTCTCCAATGGATGTAGGCAAGGCGATTACCTTGTTCTAGTCAGTGGCTTACCTTCCACTCTCTTAACAGTATCCTTTGTGGAATATCTATTCTTAATTTCATAAAAAAACAATTAATAAAGCTTTTCTTTTATGATTTGCTTTTTGTGGACTGTCCAGGGTTCTTTGCATACCTCAAACATATAAAGACATTCTCCTAAATTTTATTCTGGAAGCATTATTATATTACCTTTTATGTTTATGTTAAGTAGAAAGATAGACATAAGCAGCAAAGGAAGAAGAAGATGAGGTTCAAGGAAAGGAAAATGCCCAAGCACTCCCCAGGTAGGGAGTCCCATGTGAAGACAACAAAGGTTTTGCAGAGAAATAACTTCTTGCCTATTGGGACCAGGCCAAACTGGTCCCAAGGGGTGCAATTGAACAAGAACCGACCAAACCACACGTCATCAAAGTCTTATTAAAATAAAATTTTGATTTTTTTCCCCCCACCCATCTGTGTGCATTTTGGGAATAGACATGTGCATCAAGAGGAATGGGTGTAATAACTAAAGCTGTCAATCAAATGACCAAATCCTGTCAATCAAAGAAGTGCCACTCTGGCAAGGTCAGGATAAATAGACACCCCCTGAAAGCTCGAGGCCTTTGTCTACCTTGACTCTGGCCTTTCCTCTCTTGGAGTGTATTCAAATAAAACTTCCATTCTGCTTCACTACTCTGTCTATGCCTTTCAGTTCTTTGTCACAGTGGGACAAGAACCAAGGAGAACACACTCAACCCTTAAAATTTATATTTATGATCCATCTCAAATTAGTTTTTATAGGTCAAGTTTAATGTTGTTATTTATGAATAACCAATTGACCCAGCACCATTTATGGAAAAGACCATCTTTGGGCAACAAATTCTAGTCATATTCTTATCACTAAATTTATGAACATATATGTGTGAATCTGTCTGTGCGCTCTCTATTGTGTTTCCTAAATCTGTGTGTCTATCCTTGTGCCAATCTCACACATTCACAATTACTGAAGCTTTATAAGAAGTCTTGATATCTGCCGGTACAAATAATTTAGCTGTATTTTTCTTCAAGATTTCCTTAACTCATAAATCCTTTGCATTTTCTATAAATGTTAGAATTAGCTTGTTAATTTTCATTTTTCAAAAAAGCCCCTGGAATTTTGTTTGGAATGTTGTTTATGGATTAATTGGGATGGGGTTTAAAATCTTCAGTGTTTTAGTTTTCTTTTTTTTTTTTAATTTTTTATTAAGGTATGATTGATATACACTCTTATGAAGGTTTCACATGAAAAAACAATGTAGTTTCTACATTTGCCCATATTATCAAGTCCCCACCCATACCCCAATGCAGTCACTGTCCATCAGTGCAGCATTGTCAGAGATCCACCATGTCCCTTCTCTGTGATACACCGTTTTCCCTGTGAACCCCCACACTATGTGTACTAAACATGATACCCCTCAGTCCCGTTCTCCCTCCAGTGTTTTAGTTTTCTATTGCTGCATAACAAATTACCACAAATTTAGGGAATTAAAGCAACATTCATTAATTATCTCATTTTTCTATAGTCCAAAATCTGGACACGGTTTCTCTGGCTTCTCTACCCAGAACTAAGGCTCACAGTCAGACTGCTAGAGAGGTCTGAGGTCTGATCTCAGGCTAAGGTCCTCTTCCAAGTATTCGTTCCTTTTTCTTTTTCTTTGCTTCATAGATCACTTTATCTGACTAACTGTTGTGATGATTATGCCCCATCACAGTTTGAATAAGTCCTGACCCAGATGTAAAACAAATTCTATATTATGGGAAGGGATGCAATGCAGGACAGATGAGGAGACAACCAAATAATCCATGAAGAGAGAGAGGGGAAAAGGGGGAAGGAAGTTTCAGCCAGAAGAAATATATAAGCCCTGGAGAAGGCAATGCTGCTAGAGTGCCTAAATTAAACACTTCTAGCTGGTGAAACCTGGTTCAGATTTTTCAAATATGCATTTGTTAAATCAAGTCTAGAGGGTGGAGAAGTTAAATAATCAGCGTAAGACAGACAAACCAACCAGCTACCTTCGAAAAGGAGATGCCAGAAGGCAGTAAATGCAGGTCAGTTGGTCAATCCAGGGATGGAGATGTCAGGAGAAAGGAAGAGCCGGATTCTTGCTGGCCTTCCCCTAATCTCCTGGCCTTGTGTTTGGGTGAGTTTAGGGGTGAGTAAGGCAGTTGGCAATGTATTATGTAATCTTGACCAAAATTTCACCAACATTGACTTTCCCCCTTGGGTTAGTCCTGATGCAAGTTCAGGCACCCCTAACCCAGCTGGCTTCTCACCTCACTGTTAATGCAGGTGAGAAACTAGCTTTGGGTCTCACTTAGCATTCTGGACCATAGCTCCAGGCTGGAGGGGCTTCCCAACTCTGAGCAAGTTCACTCTGGATTCAGTGACACCAAATAACAATGGAATATTGATAAAAGGGTTTATACCAAGCTTTATTCTTACAATGGCAGGTCTAGCATTAGAATCATATCTGCCTCCAACAAGTCTGCGCGCAGCAGGCCTGTCTCCATCTCTACCTCTGATCCAGACTCTGCACTGAGCACTGGGCAGAGCTCTTTATATAACAACAGAGGCAATAATGGCTTATTGCCAATATGTGTGCAAGCATGCGTATGTGCAGTAGGCTGAGTATTACATGGTTACATGTGCACAGTGGGTGAGTAGATTAGGATCAGGTGAGGATCCTGGCCATGGAACTTTGATTTTCCATACATGGAGCAACTCAAGATGAATTTCAACTGGGTCTCAGGCTTGCACTGAGATTTTCTCTTTGATTCCTTGGATGCTACTGAAGCCCTGAGGCTGGAGGTGAGTGGGGTTGAACAGGTGAAGTTCTCATAGCGTTAGCTATCTGTTGCCAATACAAGGACCTGGGAGAGAATATTGACTACTGGGTAGATGGAATGCATGATCTGGTAGAATATCTGGTAGCCCAAGTCCTGGTCATCAGAGGCACTGATGGGCAGGGGTCAAAGCACTCAACCTGTGGAACCAGACACAGTCATCAGCCACATTGTTTTGATGAACTCTAGGATCTCCTGGACTATCTGCAGGAATAATCTGGAAAGTGACTGTGGCCCAGATCACGTGGGAGGGGGATGCGATTCACCTTGTCCTCTGAATTAAACATAGTGAGTGTCATGGTGGTATAGGGACCAAGGACAGGATGCTCCAGGATGTTCCACTGTGACATGCAGACAATTTTTAGCTAAAAACCATCAGAAAGAAACCAGACCTCCTACCCTCCAACTACAAAAAATAACTTAGAGGAACTACTCCAGAAGGAAAGCTATCACCTTACATAGCTGTTTTATAACATAAAGTAGGTGTGGTAGACAGGGAGGGATGTGGCTAAGTCTGTTAAAATTCCTCTGTGGCCCCCACCTTGTTTCTTTGTGACCCATCAAACATTTGTTTATCAAACATTTACTCTTTTCATACTTCTGTGAATTACTTCCTTTTTCTTTGAAGTCTCAGACCCCTACCCTCTTCTCCTCAGTTCAGGATGAATGAATACCTCATTCTTTCAGACTATCTTTGGAACCCCAGACTGTCTAGATTAGTTAGCATCCTAACAGAAGTCTCTGGCTTCCCCATAAGTACATAATTAAACTGTTTTTTCCTCCTGTTAATGTGTCTCATGTCAATTTGATTCTTAGACTATCTAGAAGAACCTTGAGGGGTAAAGGAAATTACGTTTTTCCCTAAAGTGGTCCTTATCAGCTTACATATTTAGAAGAGCTCACTAATAAAGGCTGGAGTTTTATTTTTTTGTGAGGATTTTAAGTTACAGATTCAGTTTCTTCAATACATAGAACTGTTCACACAATTTTTTATTATATAACTTTGGATAAATTGTCATTCTTAAGAAAATTTTTTTTTGTCATTTATTTCACCTTCTTATGTGTTAATTGCATGGTATTCTCAGTCCAGGCTTCCAGAATTCCAACCCCCACTCATAGACCAATGAAGAGCAAATTTGTTATTGATATAAATTCTTTTGAAACTGTTAGGTAAGTTTACTAACTATGAATGATTGATATATTTTCATAATTACCGATATCCTTCTCATAACTCATCAACCATAACCAATAATTAAGCAGACTATTTGTCTGTATTTTGCTTTTCAAATACATTTTTCTATGTGTTTTGTTTCTAAAAGTGATGCTAGTTGAAGTCTCTGAAGTAACTGAAGTGAAAGAAGTAGTAGAAAGTTTGAAAGGATTGAAGAATTTTTGAACATTACTCCATCCACTGCAATATAGTCACCATTTGGGCATCTAAACATCTCCTCAGTAAGTCATAAACATGGCATATTCTGGAATGTGCTTCATAACAAAAATTAAAATGAGTTTTTCCATGTCTTCATAATGTCAAAGCATCTTTATGTAATGTGAAAAATACAGTAACCATCTGGATTTTGTTAATGTACACCTAAAAATTCTAGTTTTTTACTGTTACAGCTAGTTTTTTACTGTTCACATGGCTATATGCTTTTAAGTAATTCTGAAGACATGTCAATACAGGTACTGAGATGTTAGCAAATATATCTGAATTTTGGGAAATATGGAATTTGTTACAATATAGTTAATCAATGCTTATATAAAATACACAAACTGTTCAATTCTTTTAAAAAGTTATTGGAAACCATGAATTTTTGAAATGGCAGCACTAGACTAAATAAACATTTGGGAATTTGGGCTTTTATTTCTTTATTATGTCTTAGATTGCTTTTACCTATTACTCATACTTACAATTATACCAAGATCTTACTTATTTGAAACTAGCCTTAGAAATACTATGTCTTCTTGTCTAATCAACCAAAGAGTTATTTATTTTTATCAAGTATAAAGAAATAAGGTTTTTACTTTACATAATTCTATAAAGTGATGGAGAAATCAGGCAAATAAAAATTGATTTTGTTTGCTGGTTGATCGGTATTTTCTTTCCAAGTTTGTTTTGGGTATACTTGGAAGAGTGTAGGAAGTTACTGGAGGAGTTAGTGAGGGATCAAATGGAGGGCATGCATGCTCAGATGAGGATGGTCTTCCCTAAGTATAAGGTGAGCATTCTGAGATGTATATGACATCTTGATGAGTGTCACCAGGGTTTCGTACAGCAGATATAAAGTGCTCTCTCTGAAGCTCAGCAGAAGGCTACCCCACTTGTGTATTTTGATGCTTTCCCCCTCTCTCTTCCTGGGTGGGTTCCTGTTGATTCTAAATTGCCACGACACATGCTTTTCTTACTGTCAAATAGCCATTTGATGGCCTCTCTAGATCCCAGCCCCTCATTATCCCTAACTTTAAACTTGTAAACCTTCTTATGCCAGTGTGAGTGTGAATTTGTGCCTAAAACCCAAGAAAATAGATCTGTAAGCACTGCAAATACATGACCGCTTTCCCTGTTGGTATTTCCTTAGTGGTCTGATGGCGAAGGCCTCTGTTTAAATATGCTCTAGTATTGAGACTTCATCACTCAGGCAATCACTCCTTTGGGTCCTCAGTATTAAATCCATGTACTTCTGATTGGTTAGGGTCAGACCTTACATAGCACTGGCCACTTTGTTGTCTAGGGACAAATCAGTTGAAATGAGCTTCAGTATTAGTGGGGAAGAAAAACAACTGCCAAGGTTAGAAAAGGTATCAGGATAATGGAAGGAGGAGCCCAACACAAAGAGTGAATGTTTGGGATTTAGGAAGACGGCTTCCTCTAGCTTCTTCACAGATTTGCCAATCATTGGTTCCGTAAAAATACATTCATTTTGCAAGTGGGATCAACTGGGAAACAATTTTGGGTAGAGTGAAAGGTTGTATTATTAATTTTATTAATATTATATTATTAATATATTATAACATACAGTATAAGTAATATACCAGTATTATACATTTTTAATTATTAAGAAAATATTATACAATACTACTAATTTTTATGTGAGTTATTTAAATATAGAAAAGAGTTACATCTGCTTTCTGCTGCTGTATTGGGAAGGGTTTTCAGTTAAATATCTCTTCTATGTGTCTAAAACATTTTTCTAGATGCAAAAGATGTATACAGACTGAGATTAAACAATGGGAAAGAAAGAGACGAGGCACAGCTTATATCTGGCAAACCCTTTGCATTTTCATTTAAGCTGTTACAGGAGTTTCAGAATTCCTGTGGATCTAATACTAGTACCATGGAATTTTTTAGCTGATAAAGACAATCTAATTCACACTCCTCATTTCCCAGGCAAAGAGCAAACATCTCCTAAATCCCAGTTCAAAGGTGGTTATGCAGCCATCATCTCCTTCCATATTCATTTTTATTTATCATTGTGGCAGGAATGGAACTGATATCTGTAAATGTTAGGATTAGTTAGCATCCTAACAGAAGTAATTTCTGAAAAGTAACTTTGGATGAAAAATCATTTTAATAGTAATATGCGATTTGTTAAAAAATGAGTAACTGTGTTGCTTAATTAATTTCATGTCATGTGAACATATTGAAATAACATCAGTATTAAAGTTACAAATTAATATGAAATCTAGTCAAAAGTGTCCCTTGGCTAGGTAGTTATCATAAATAACATACACCACTTGAAATTTCCATTTTAAAAAAGCATAAACCTCAGCCTTCCAGTGAGAAATACCAAAAAAAGTCAACCTTCAATTAGAGTTTGACTTATTTGCAAATTAAAGCATGAAACTTAACTGAAAGTCATTCTTTTAAATTCACAGTGTTCTTAATTTTATGATGCTTTCAGTATTGACTGTCCTGCAGTTCTGGGATCCTTCTACACATTGGATGAATTACATTGAACAAAGAGCTGAGTCCTTGAAATGCACGTTGTTGCATTTCACCAAATGAATGTCTAAGTAGATAAAGAAAATTAATTTAAATTTTTCTGGTTTAACAGATAATATTTTAGTTCTATACAATAGGGAACTAAAAGCCACATAGTCACTTGGAATTTAGAAGTTATATGAAGTAAAAATTATCAGGGGGAAATAATATCATATATTATTTAGACTTAGAAGTTTGAAATCGTACATCTATAAAATTTTAGACCTGTAACATTTAACTAATTATAAAAAATTTTACTTCATTGGTTAGAGATACTTTATCTTGAGCCATTTTCTCTCCCTTTCCAATTTCAGAAAGTTGAATACTATGGGATGCTATGGGAAAAATAAAGTAAATGGAATGAAATAACTATTTAAAAAATACCTGACCACATTGTTCTTTCAGGTTAGCTGTCTTTTGATCATCATTTCTGATTCCCTTCTAAAATTGTGGAAACATGTTTTAAGAACCACAGTTTTGAATCACTTGATCCTACTTTACCTTTTCTTCAAACTGATTGCATTTCTATAATATTATTTGGTCATCCTGGCTGAAACTTTTCCCCTCTTTTGAACAACATATTATGCTGATACATGGATATATATTTTATTATCTGTCATTATTTTGAGTCATAAAAAATTGTCACTTGGAATGGCCAAACCATTAAAATGTTGGCAACTTCATATAATTCAAATAAATATATTCTAAACAATTTGAGCATGCTTTCAAATGTGTGACTCATTTAACTCCCTCATGTACTCATTATATACTAAATTTTATTGTATGTAATTAAATACATACAGTTTTCCCATCTAGCTTGTAAACTCTTGAGCAAAAGGACTGTCATTCGTTTTTTCTTAAAGAGCACAAAAAATTTTTGTTGAAGCAATGAATGAGCAAATGAAGGTAGCAGTAGGGAAGGGGTAAACACAGTTATTATATTACCAAATCCAGCTGTAACAGGTCTAAGCTTGAGATTCTTCTATAAAACCTAGTTAGAAAAGAGAAAAGCAATATAGAATTTCTTCAACATGTAGTAAGTATTTTTTAATCCAGAAGCATATTCATTCATTCATTAGTTCAACAGTATAGGAATTTGCACCTATTATGTTCTGGACATCATATTATAGGCATCAAAGACCAAAATAATAACATCAAATATTCATGGAGCTCTTACATACTAGGCACTGTTCTAAATGTTTTACACATTTTAACTCACAAGAAACTTACAAAATATTATCTACAGTTAATAAATGGTGAAAATAAGACACAGAGAAGTTAGCTTGTTCAAGGCCACACAGTTTGTAAGTGGTAGGTAGAGGTGGGCTTCAAACAATGCAGTCTAGTTCCAAAATCTGTTAAATAAATGAGAATTTCTGTAGAGAAGTGAGATTCCTTTAGAGATGGTGAGTTAAAATATTTAATAGATAGATGAAAAAGAAGTACTGTGGAAAGTCTCAGAATGCAGCCTTACCTTACCTAATGTAATTAGGACAGGTTTATGAGTAACATGTGAGCAGTGCTTAAAAGATACTAGCTGTAAGAGTATTCCTGTTGTAGAAAACAGCATTTGCTAAAGTGCTGAGTCTTGAACTAGTTCAGCTCCACTACTGGGGTTAGTAGAATATAAGAGAGATGAGAAAACTGGAAAGTGCCTCTGGGATGGAACTGTGAAGGACTTTGTATCTCAGTCTTGGGAGGTGGCATGTAATCCTATGGGGGATGGGCAGGCAGCAAGCTTTGCTTTTTCTTCTTCTTTCTCTGTTTGAATCTACCTTTTAAGTGTGTTGATTCATTAATTTTTTTTTTTTGGTATAGTTGCTCCCAAATTATATCTCAGCTAGGTTTAGTGAAATACCAGTCATTAAAACAATGTTTCAGAAATTAAAACAATGTAATGAAGTATTAAATCAAGCCTCTGCAAAGTCAACTATAGAGAGTGACCATCTAACTGTTAAAACAAAAATAAACATTTTCAGAGGAAAATAACAGAATGCAGTTTTGTACAGCTTTCACCACCATGTCTAACATGTAATAAAAAGTACTAGACTTCAAAGAAGCAAGAAATGTGATTCATTGTCAGGAAGTTTTTTTAAAGCATCCCATAGAAAACCCTTGATATGGCTAAGGTATTGGAAATAGTAGACAAGGGCTTTAAAGGAACTATATTAAATAATGTTCTATGGACTCAAGAGCAGATTGGAGACAACAAAAGAAAGTGTCAGTGAACTTGAACATAAATCAATTGAATTATCCAATCTGAAGATAAAGGAAAACAGTGTAAAAAAAATGAACAGAGTCTCACTGACCTGTAATAAATATGAACTGGTCAACATACATGCAAAAAAGAGAAAGAGAAAAGGGCAGAAAATATTTGGAGAAATTTTTCACCAATTGGATGACTAGTAAGGAGCTCAGTTAACTCCATAGGGTAAGTAGAAAGAAAGTGCACAGGGACACCATAATCAAACTACAAATGAATAGCAAAGACAAAGAGAGCGTCTTAAGTGGCAAGATGGGAGAAAAAAGATTACATTCAGGGAAGCAGCAGTATGAATTGGATGGATTAAGTTCTCATTAGAAAAAAATGAAGAAAATGGAATGACATCTTAATGTGCTGAAATAAATCAAAATTCTATGTCCAGCAAAGAAATAGTTTAACAGTAAGTATAAAAAGATGTTCTAAAGATAAGCCCAAACTGAGATAGTTCATTCCAGAGATCTGTACTGCCAGGAATGCTGAAGAGTTGAGGTCACACACGGTGACCGGGCACACTATTCTTGCCCCCTGTGTCTTTCTGCAATTGCATATCACAGAACCTATGTAAGGTAGGTGCTCAAGAAATAAATTTTCAGACTCCATGTCTGTAATTAATTAACAAAAAAAAAAATAATCCTGGGCCAGTTATCTGAACTATCATTATATCATTCTCCAACTTTTACAATTTTTGTTTTCCTAGTGTGGTTCTGTTTTTCCTGCTATTTGATGAATTTGACTTACATGAGCTCTCCAAAAATTGTATTAAATTTAGGTCAATAATTAAGAGGGAATGAAATTTGAAGCATCTAAACAAATTCTGAATAATGAACAATTTCCCTTGAAAGATTTATGGTTTCGTTTTACTACTGCCTGAAGCACCCAAGTAATTGCCATTTGTTTAGAGATGTTATACATTATCATTGTGTAACATATTTAAATATCCCTACCTTTATTTTCTAGACACATTCCAATTTAAAAAGTATTAACATGCATTATGCTAGGATATGCTTTAAACTATGACCTACAAGAAAGAATTATGGGAAATACTTTGCACCTGCGTGCATTTCTGCCAGGACAAAAATTTATTACGGCCTTTTATTCTTTATTTTCATTATCTTAATTTCCAAACCTAGATTACAAACTCCTCATAAAAAGAACAGAATTTGATTCTTCTTGGATGCCTCTGGTGCAGTGCTTTCTATCTAGGTACCTTTCTACCTGCTTAGCTAATGGGGAATGAAAGAAAAAAGTGAATTTTGCAAAAAATGGAATCATTAGTTGGGTATACAATGGTCTCAATTCTAGTTATTCCAAAGTTAGATATTAAAGAAGTTGGGTTGTTTGCCATACAATCTAATTATTTATATGTTGTTGACCTCATCATAGCCCAATGCCATACATATTCCCTCTCTCTCTGGGCTTTTATCCTATTCTCTCTTCTGCTCCCTGCATACCACTGAAACCCCACTTGTTACAGTCTCCGTGATTTCCTTCTTCCTGAAGGCAATGGTTTTTTTCTATCCTCATCATATCCCAACTCTTAGACCAATAACACTCAACCTGACATCAAAACCCCTTTTTCTCCAGGTTTCCATGGTATCACATTTCCTTATCTTCCTCCCAGTTCATCAGCTTCTGTGTATGTAACTTTACTATATATCATTTTGTCATTTGTTGAAATGGCTTATTATTTCTGAAATACATCGGTGATACGATAACGATATATTTCCTGGTATTAATATATCCTTGAATTCCTATGAATAACTCTATGTGGTTGTAAAAGGGTTAATTCGTTTATTGTGATTTTTAATCAATTCCAAAGTTTTTTATTATACATATTCATAAACAGGTTTGCATAAAGTGAGAAAGAAATCTTTACTATGTTTTGATCTCAGAAGTATGTTAACTTTGAAAATAATAGAAAAAACTTTCCATTTTTCTAAGCTGTGGTAGTTTACATTACATCAGTTATATCTGCAAATAAAGCCATTAAGTGAAGAATTATTTAATAAATTTAATAGTGGTTTTCATTTTCTCCATGGGTTTTAATTTACTCAGAATTTTTTTATTTCTGTAGTTAGAATTAGAAATTTTTCAGAAAATTACTTAATTCAATAATATTTTCAAAGTAGTAAGTCTTTGAAAAGTAGACTAAAACTAATTCATATTTGCTAATGTATCTCCTGTTTTGTTTTATGTCTAAAATTATTTTTTTCCTTATAACATTTGTGAGGGAGTTTATACTCTATTTTACACTCCTCTTCCCCATGTCCACCCTCCACACACATGCAAAAACAAAAGCAGGTATATCAGAAATCACAGTTTTTGAATTTGTTTATGAATTATGTTTCCTAAAACTTTACAAATGTTCAATCTTCTACTTAGATCCCATTTTCTTCCATTCTCATACTTTGTGCAAACTACTTTCAGTCCTTCTGTATTCCTTATTTAAATGACTTATTAATTTCTTCTTTCTTTTTAACATAATGCCATTTTTTATGTTTTTAACATAAAGCATGTTATTTTACCTCTGAATATACACTTGGCAATGTCCTACAAGGTCTCATTGTTCTTCTTCATATCTAAGAATTTTGTTAATGCAGATTTTATTTTCTATTTGAACATATCATTGCTTTAGGAATTTTTTATATTAATATTTTAAATTCTGTGTAGAGCTCTGTCCTTCTAAGAGACAATATTTCCTACAAATGTCTGAAATTTGCCACTCGGAGCTCCTCATCCTTCTCTGACACTGAGCCCAGACGTTTCTCCTGCAGATTCACAAGTCTCATATGCTTTTGTTATACATACATATAGCTTACAGAATTTCCATGCTTCCTAGTTTTGCAGAAGGTAGTTTGCGAATTTCCCGTTGTCCTCCTCCATTCTCCCTGCAGCTTTGTTTGGTTTCTAGGAGACTAATGGGAAGGTAAGTAACTAAGCCATTGATCCAACTTTTGGAGACTGAATTTGTAAAATATTTATAGTGACTTAAATCTGCCATGGCAGAAAGGATTTTTTCTCTCTTCTAAAGTCTCTGCTCACTGAATATTTGAATATACTTTTTATAGCATCTCATCACTATTAAAGTTAAGTTAAATTAAACTTTTTCATAATGTAATCTAACTTAAAGTTAATTAATATTCAGGCATCCTGTGCCTATTCAAAGTGTGTGATTAACATTTTTAAAAGCTAAATTGAGTTTATACCTAGGGAATTGTATCATGAGTGGTAGCTGAGTTAGTTACATGGTGTTTTGTAAGATAATGCTAAAAAGAGAATGAGTACAAAGAAAAACAGTGAGCGATTTGAATGTCTTCAATATTTAGAAAAACCAAGTAAACCCAGTCTGTTTTCTTATCATGGACTTATTAATTATTCATATGACCTAGTGAACTTCTCTTATAAGTTTGATCTGATTAATTTATATGTATGATACCAAACCTATTTGTGTTTTGAACTCCTCTAGCGTTTAAATGTAAAATGGAATAAAACAAAATTGAGGAAGGAAATTAATATCTGTTGATGTAAGTTTTGAAATATCTCTGCATAAGAAGAATACTACCAAGTTTTTAATTTTCATTGTTTTGGTAATAGGCTCTAAATAAATGATCAATACATGATCCATTCTTATTAACCTACATACAAGCCTTCTACATGTAAGCATATTATTTATCACAGTTGCATAGCTTCTCCAGCTAACAAAATTGTAAAATTTCTAGTGGTACATTTATATTAATGAGAACTAACCTGTCTAATAATATTATACTGCATGCATATTTCAAACTATTGTATATCATTACACCAAGAAGTTGATACCTTTTGCTTGATTAATTTTCAAGTCTATATTTTGGCTACAATTTTGAACACAGCATATTGTGTGTTTTTTACACTCTTATTTCACAGTTTTAATTCAAACCTTCCATTGTTATTTGATATATAGCTTACAGGCTCTGTATGGAATCTGCTTCCAGGAGTAAACTGAATTATTTCTGTCAAAAGAACTACAACAGCACTGTGATTATTGTATTAATCATTTCCATGATAAAATGCATTGATGCATTTTTCACCTCCAACTTCACAAACCTGTTTCCTTATAATAACTTAATTGTGATATCTACAAAGTTTGATCCTTCTCTTCTTTCAGGTCTTAAAGGTTATCTTCTTAACAAGGACTTTCCTGGCCATCCTATTCAAAAATGTATCTCCAATATTCCCTACCCCCAGTCTGGTTTATTTCACTCTATAGCATTTATCATCCTCTAATATTTTATGTTTGCTTGTTTATTTGTTATAATCTGCCTTCCCTCTCTAGACTTTAAGCTTTATGATGTCAGGGATGTTATATGCCCTTGTTTATGCTTCAGGCACTGCTACTAGAATAGTCCTGCAATGTAGGTAGGTTCTTTATAAATATTTGTTGAATAGACAAAAACAAACCTCAGCATATTACAAACATTATAAGAAGATATATAGAAAAGTGTCAGGTGTATTATAGGAAGTAATGGAGAATGTTTTTTGATCATAACATTTTTATTACAGTATGCAGTATGGCATTCAATATTCTTGGTAAGATTTGCCGACAAAAGTTGGTTTGTATGAGCTTCTGTGCTTCCTCATCGCATGTATACAGTAGTATAGAATCACGGTATTTGGCAGAATCTGAGATAGAAAATAAGAATGAAGTGCTCAGTACTCTGGATTCATATTTACTGTGAAGATATTAGATGACGTGCTAAGCATGTACTCTGAGGGATGGAAATGTAGATGCTAGGAAACGGAATTAGATACGCTAGTGACAGACTGCCTCTCCCTTACCCCTCAGATGCTGTCTCTCATTCAGTCATCAGTCATCCTCATTGGGACTTGCCTCTCGCTGCCAAGAATACTCTGCTTGAAAACTATAAGACAGTTCTGTCTCTATTGAGTTTATCCTATCTTTGGCATGCCTAATACTCTGGGAAACAAAGACCCCCCAGCACGGATGGTTCCTCCACTATTTAAGCCATTCCTCAGTGTCTAATGAAACACAGTGTTCTATATCTGCGTAGGTAGGGCCTTGACCAAAACAGCTGGGATCATAGCTCATTATGGCACTATGGCCTGAGACAGGATGAAGTAGCAATATGCCAGGTGGAGATAAATCTCTTAGCAGGCTGATTTACATCAAATTGCTTCCAATATAATCATCTGGGACACATTTACCAAATTGGCATTTCAAATGATTATAAGGAAGTTGAATTAATTACCTAGTTGTATGGCTTAATAGTATGTGTTTAGTATGTGTTCAAAGTAGGCTTTTAATAAAAATGTTGTTATATATGGAGGATAAAAATAGAACTAATAAAATCATAGCTGATTTTTTTTCTTTATAATGACAGACTTATCTTTACATTATGACTCTGGAATATTTTCCTAGTCATAAACTCTTTTAGTTATCAATTAAAGTTTTTGATTAGCCTAAAATCTGTACTGAAGCATCAGCTAAGAAACTTAGGGAAAATAGACTGCAGCACTCACATTCAGCACCTGAATTTCCTTGAAAGTTAATCAAAATTAGATTACAGCTCATTTTTAAATTTCCCTCGTTGTCTATTGTTATGTGTCTGCCTGCTCCTGGGTCACATTTCAGCTGTGCTGCATCCTGCGTATATTCCTTTTGATTAAGAGGCTTTATTGGTTGGTTGTGATGAGGTTTTGGGATTTTACACAGTCCCTTGATCCCATGGAGTTCACTATTTTGCCATTTTCACATTTCCTTACGTAGAGAAAATGGAACATGGGGGGGATTGGGGCATAGTATCCATCATTTTTCTACACTTTGAAACTGATGATGACAAGTGGCAATAAAAATGCATTTTAAATTGTAGTGTAGTGACACTGAAATGAATGTAAATGGTGACTTCTGTGACGGTCTTCCTCGTCCATTAAATATAATGCTGAGAACTACTGTCTTGATACCACAACAACAATTTTTCATGCTTTTTTTTAAACTTCTCAGAAGCAAATGATTCCTTTTCTTAAGGACTTTAAGACTCTAACAATACCAAAATCAGAAGTATAGGAGGTGCTGGAAGCTTTTCTTCATCACTTCAAAATAATTTGATCATGATGGACAGTGACTAATGGGGTATGTGGGGAGGACTTGGTGAAGGAGGGAGTCCTCATGTAATTGTAGATTAATGATACCAAAATTATATATGTATATATAAAATATATATATATAATAATATATATATATAATATATATAAAATAATTCGATCAGAGAAGCCTCTAAAATTTCATTCTTGAAACAGTAAAAAAATCCTCCAAACTATTAACACTGGTTCTCTCAGGAAGGACTAAGACTTTTTTTTTTGACTTGTTAAAACCAAAAATATTATTTTTTGAAATGTAAAATATTCAACAACATAAATTTGATTGAAAAAAATAAGCTCTCACTTCAAGGAATTTAGCAAGCCCTTAGTTTTTATTGATTGTATTGATGACAGTCCACAAATTCAGTTGCCATTAACAAGAAAATGCACTTATTCCACTGTATTTATTCCTTGGGTGTTTTTGACTGGATAATTGACTTCTTTATCTTACCGCCCATTATCCTACCACCCATTATCCTACTGCTCATCTTATTTGGGAAGAATTCCCTTGATTTGAGTGATAAGAGAGTTCTGTCTTCTCGTACACAAGCTGAGAGAACCAGAGATCACCTCTCCCTGACCCCTTGGCGTGCCCGCTCATGACGCTGGACCAGTGAAATTGTTTAGCTTTGGTCTTGAATCTGCAAAGATGCAGGTGCAGTTGATGACTTTAGAGTAGCAGTTATGGGAATCTTGCTAAGGTGCCACAAGTTGTGTCCAGAGCATGAACTCAACTGTATTCCCTGATTTCTCACCTCTTAGTGCCTGCTTTTTTCCTGAGACTGATTCCCCAGCTTTCCAATACAGTCTTGAATGAATCATTATCCACTGAGGACAACAACTTCTTCTCAAGTTCTCCAGAGTTGGTGGTGTTGTTTGTAAGAAAAACTCTGGTGAAGAAATTGGTATATGGAAACAGACTGTAGACAGTAGATGTTCTAGAGAAATGAAATTCTTGAATTGCTTATGGCCTCAAGAGTGCTGAGGGGTAGTAAAAATCTCCCTGTTACTCTCAACAGGGGGAAATCTGGCAAGGAATGTATGCAAGAAGTGAGGAACTCAAGACTGTAGGGTGAGAATGACTGCTTGTAATTGTGCTGGACAGAATAAAGAAACCGAAAGAGAATAAAATCTTTGCTGTCCATTATGGTAGCCATTAGCCCCATATGGCTATATAAATTCTAGGTATTAAAGATAGAGTGCTTAAAATATGTACATCTCATTATTAATTTTTATATTTATATATGCTAAAATATAATGTTTTAGGTATATTGGGTTAAATAAAACGCAAAAATTAATTTCATCTGTTCATTTTTACTGTTTAAAATATGGCTACTAGAAAACTTGAAATCACATAAAACTTGCCTATCTTGTTCATAATTACGATACGTGTTTAGAAAGAGTGAGGACACAGCAAAGATGGTTATATGGTAGATTCTGAAGGACTTGAGCTACCCTATTCTCTAAGTCCTCTAACCCTCTCCTGCCAAATCAACTCCTCATTCGCTTAAAACATGGTAACTCCTGTGCAGGAGAGTGTTGGGCAGACGAGCCAGCTTCACACCCACCAGCCCATCTTTCACAGCGTCCAGGCCGCCATGAGAACCATATGTCAACATGGATCCTACACAGTCAAAGAATTTCAGGCCTTTGATAATTATGTCTCTCACTGTGTGGGAACATGAGTGAAAATAGACTCTTAAGGGTGCTCTACAAAACAGGGAGTAATATCATTTCACATTGGGATGAGGGTGTCAATATGAGCACACGTCCCAGAGACTCCCGATCAGTGTGTTAGTTCAGGCAGCGGACCTGACTCTAATGAATTTGCTTCCCCAAAGTTGCTTGTGACCCTCACAACTTGCCTAGACCTTTCAGGGATTGGTACACTGAGTCTAGTTAGTTCCCACTATCCCACATTGCCATGGCAGTCTGCCTGTAGGATGGGAATTTATTACAGTCAGAAAGCCAGTGAAGTTCCATCCGAAGTCAGCCTCATGGTTGACCCAGTTGAAACCTAATTCATCCTGATTCTATTTCAGAATTCCTGAAATTATTCTGTGAATTTCATTTCTCCTGAAGTTAAGCCAGAGTCTGTTTTTATTGTTCTCTCTTGCTGATGTAGATTTATGGAACTTGGTATTGCCCTCCACTAATTAGGAAAGGGTTCCAATGTTGATAAAAATACAACTTTTAATTTCAGCTTTGGAACTAAATTGCCATCTTGAACCTTCAAACATCAAGATATCTGCAAAACTCTGTCTTACATGTATGTACCTTTCTTTCTTCTGGTTAATTCCATTTTCTTTTAAACTAAAAGAATAAAAGTTTCCACCTGCAGGAAATTAATTGAGAATTCTCCTTGAGAAACAAGAGTCCTATAAACCCACTATCCACAAAATAGAAAGTAGATTTTCTTTTAGGCTAGCATTCTCATTTTCTTTGCCACTTTAGTTTAATTTAGGTCCTGGGCATGAGTTTATCTTCACAGAGGTATTTATAGAGAAAAGAAGAAAAGAGAGAAGTTTAAATTTGAAATTTCTCCAATGTTTTCAAGACATCAGGGCTCTTTCCAAGGAGCATGAATACATTTCCCTCATGATGACAGATTCCTGAACATGGTCACCTGGTAGCTGAGTGCCAAGCTCCAGAGCAAGCGGACTAAGTCATTATTTATATTGTCACTTACATGGGAAAAGTCACGTGATCACCTAAGCCTCAACCCTCCCATCTGTGAAATGTGGGCAATAATACGATTCTGCTGCGGATTGGATGAGATACATTTGTGAAGTGCTTGATACAGTGCCTGGCCCATATCTGATCAATAAATGTTAGCTGTTAACATAGCCATCATCATTATTTCTAACAAACAAACAAAACCAGAGTAGCAGTGGAAGTTGGGGCCCAAGGGAGATAAGGAAAGGAACATATTCATGCCCTGCAAGCAACCTTTGAAAACATTTTAATTTCTATAAAGTATATGCTTACCTACATTATTCATTTTACCCACTTTTGTTGACTGTGCATCTTTGGATTAGTCTTTATTTATTGTATTAAAAGCAGCACACTTCAGTGTTTACCAAATCAAAATACCTGATATAAATACAGTCTCTACTGCAGTGTAAACTGTGCCATGTAAGGCAAGTTACCTCTCTAAGCCTCTGTTGTTACAGCTTTAAAACAGTGCCTACCTCATAGAGGTATTGTGAGAATTAAATGAAGTAAGATATGTAATGATCTCAGAACAGAGCCTAGCACAAGGTAAGCATTCAAGAAATGTTAGCTAAATACAATGACCTTATAGAGTACCATAGATTATTTATGTTCTTTCTCCAAAATCAAGTGTTCTTTTACTTCTGATATTATGAGCCTGTTAAAGGACTTTGCTCTTAGTGGTAAGAATTGATCCAGTTTTCATTGAAAAAGTTAAGTTTAAGACAAGCAGTATCACCATATCTCAAATTTTCAGGATTGATTTAAACAATTTCATGGTATCAGAGATCAATCAGAAAAATAAAGGATATGCTGGGATATTTCAAGCAGGAAGAACTTTAATACAGTGAACTTAGAAATAACACGGAAGGACTGGAGGAGCAGCGATTGAGGAAAGCACTATTACTCAGTTTTATCACCAGCCAGAAGAGGATTAGGAAGTTTCTAGAATCAGAGTAAGCCTCCACTAATGATCTCAGCTCACCAAGGCTGAACAATTTTCAGGGGAGCTGAAGGAGCTACAAAGTATCCCCTCTGTTGAAGCCCATGAGGACTCCTGGCTGGATGAAGAATAATGGTTTCTGCTTCTTTCAAACTCTGTGGCCTCTGCTTGGTGGAGTCTAAACCTGAAACCTGCTTCAGGGAATTCTGGAAAATGTATTTCCTAGACTCCTGTCACTGCGATATGAGGACAGCAAGAAAAAACCAACAACAATAAAGGTCCATGCTGGCTGCTAGCAAAAATCAATAGTAGCACAATCATTCCTTTGGCCATTCAGCATCCATACAGACCCTTCTATCTCATTTAAATTTATAAACAGAAGTAACAACACTATTAAATCTAACACATTGCGATTATTTCTTATTCAAATACAGGTGTGTTCACTCTCTCCCTATAAAGGGAATATCTCAAATATCTTATTTTATCCAAACCAAGGTGATGTCATTTACCTTTCTAGTTTGGTCATAACACTTTCTTGATAAACTTTAACCTAAGCAGTAAATTATAAAGTTATCCGCCACCAAATAAAATAGTAGGAGAAACAAAAAAAGTATATAGTTAATAAATGCAAATATATTAATAGCAAAAAAGTATGGATACTATCATGATTTCTGCAACTGGATGGAAGCCAATAGTGAAATTAATAACTTTCTTTTTCTACGTCACCTTTGTCCTCACTTGGCATTTCAGCTGCTTATAGCTCTTTACATAGTGTGGCTCCCTACAGCTTTAGTGGCCCCAACTGCACTTGGCTGCTGTGGTCCCTTCCTTGATGTCTCCTACTACCCAAGGGAGGAGAACAGATTCCCAGAGAATCCCTTCGATTTCACATGCTGTGAGACCTTCTTTTCCCTTAATCGTGAAAACCATTCACTCTAAACCATTCAGTGAGCCCCTTCGTTGCCTGTTGGGTCACTAGCAATATGAACTTCTGGGTTCATAGAAATTTCATTTTTTCATTGATGGGATTTGGTACATTAGGAATGACATGAGCAACTTGTACTTATTCCCTTAGTTCTAGACCCATGAGTCCTCGTTATACTTCTAGCTGATTAGGTAGCTGGTAAGAACAATGAATCCCATGGATATTAGTTTATTTCCTCTCTTTACAACACAGTGAACATTTCTTGGTCAGAAACAATGTTGGAGATCCTATGGCAGGAAGTCCAAGGTTGATGCTGTGGGCAAAAGTTTATGGGACTAGCAAGGAAAACCCATATCCACAGCATCTATTCCACAAGCCCGATTCGCTACTCTTCATGAGATATAGGAGTTCAGAGCATCACCTTGCCTCCAGGTGACTGGCTGGTCCTAGGGAACAGTGCCATCCTGGGCTCAGCTTTCATCTCAGCCCTTGACAGAGTGGGTACTCGGCAATGCTGGTCCCCGGCCAGATTAGCTAGGAAGAAGGTCCTTTTCTGCTGATCTCCCATTTACCTCCTCCTCTGGCTCCCTGGTCACTAATGCTTCAGACGTGTTGTTCTCTTTTCATCACTATTCAGTCAGTCTATTGAAATCATCTATTAATTGGTATATATTCATTATCTGGTCACCTCCATTACCAAGGAAGTGAAGCACTAAATACACCGCTCAAGACTCCACCGACTCTGAAGATTTCTCCTACCATTGTCTTCCAGTACCCCAAAGGGGTGGAATTGTTTTGCTATAGTTGTATAGTTCTGACTAGTTAGCAAATCTTTTTTTTTCTGGATTAAAATGCTTCTTTTTCATACACTTGATTATAAGAAACTCATGAGGCCATAGGTATAGGCCAGGGGAGAGCTGACAATGCTTGTTGCCAGAAGAACCTACTGGGCCTCCTCAGTGGCAGGGGAGTGCAGGGCATAGCAGCTTATTTTTCACTTTGTTATTCATGTGTATTAACATGGCACAGGCCACTGGCACTGTGGAAACTCTGCTGAGGTAGCAGGCCCTGGAATTTTCATGGAGATTACATCCCAACTTCTGGCACATAATGTGTCCCACCAAGGCATGTAGGATATTTGTTGATTCTCACCAACCAGATCCAAAGAGTTGTAGTAAACCCAAAACCCTGTGGGTTGGAGAAGCGATTAGGATACCTGTGGAGAATTCCTGCAAACAGGTAGACAATTAAAAGAACCCTGATAGGTTAAAGAAAACTGCTACCAGTAATTTCAATGGGTTTAACTTCAAAGACTGGCTATTGGTTTTTCATTTGTGTAAAATAATGCTTTAGGAAAACTTAAAATTGATTGGAAAGGACAATATTTTCATATCTAGTAAGCATATTTATAAAACAATGCAGATAAATAAAAGTGATATCTAAGAATAGGAGCGTTATGTAAAAAGAGCAAGTCATCTTGTAAAATGGAGGGAGTGGCAAGATAGGATCACAGGGTAAAAGAAATAAAAATTTAAAAATAAATTTTAGAGAGAGAAGGAAAATAGGCAGGAAGACAGAGAACACAAGGGAGAAAAAAGCACTGATTACACATGGAACACAAGGGTTACTGTTCTTGAGCTCTTCTCTTTACCATCATTACTTTTCTTCTTCAATTAACAGTTATGAAAGGGGAAAATATCCCCAGTGGTGAAAGCATTTATGACTGCAAGATAAGAAAAATAACTTTAGTACATTGCTGACGCCAGTACAATCATAGATTTTATTTGAAATTTAAATGTGCCCAATGTTCATCTTGCTGTAGAAATTTAAAACTCAAATATGCCAATTCATTATTTGTTTGTTTCTTAGTTGCCACTGTTGTGGGAAAAAAACAAGTTCTTCTTTTGAATAATTCAATATCATTCTGTCCTGGTAAAAGTCACCTTCATGCTACTGTTATAAATTAGAACAACATTACTAGCTCAGGACATAATTTTCTTTGCCTCAGCTGAAATATAATATATATAAAAACTTATGTTTTCCCCCAAAGTTCTCCCAAGTTAATGTTGCCGGTTGGTTCACTGGCATTATGAACATCTGGGTTTATAGAAATTTCATCTTATATTAAACATTATTTTAAAATTTTTTAGTTTTATGAATTTCACATTTTATCACCCATATTTTATGGGGATGTACATCTAACATACTTTTAGAAATCAGAATATATTTCCAGATTCTTTAATTTCACTGAGTCTAAGAATTAGCACTGCACATTTTTAATATTGCAGTGCTGGATGGAATCGAGAGAGAAGCATCATTTAAAGTAGGGAATAAGCATCCACCATGTATTAGCATTGACACAATGTTGGCTATAGTACAGAGCATAAATGCTTGTTGCTGTCTGGTAATTTATAATTAATTCATAAACTAGGCCAAATTCCTCATTTATAAAACTGTAAATAAAAATTTTCAATCTCATTTCTTGGTTTTACAGTTTGTTTGTATTTTATAACTTATTATACTTCCAAGTATTTGTTAACATAAGAGGTTAAATGGCTAGCATTTTGTTCTTAGCTTTTTTTTCAGATTTCAGCTCTTATTTTTAAATTATAGTTTTATTGAAATATACCTCACATACCATAAAATTCAATCACAAAGTGTGCAATTCAGTAGTTTTCAGTATATTCACTATTATCTAATTTTAGATCACATTTTTTCCCTTTTACTGGCAAATTATACCCATTTTTCATTTCCTGCTTCTGGTAGCTCTGCATTATTTTTCCTGTAAAAAATACCTTTCTGTGTTATGCTACTTTGCGCAGTTTCTATTACACACCTTCTTTTATACTCGGAGCTGTTACGGCAGACATAACTAAAGCTCTTCTAGATGGACAAGAAGAAAATAGTCCTCTTAAAGTTAGGAATGCACATGTGACTCACTTAGGTCCATTAGTTGTGAGCAGCAGTAACACGTGTATCTTTGTCTCTCCGAAAGCAGCATCCCAGAGTGGAGAGCCGGCGTTGCTACTCTTCTTTCTTGTCAAGGCAAAAGTAGAAGCACTGTGCTGACATTGCTTGTGCGCTAGCACAACACCTTTCAGTTGGACCCTGGTGTGTGCCACCGTGCACGGCTTTAGGCGAACTTGTGTTCATGTAGAACACAAGCAGTAAACATTGTTTTAAGTGACTAAGATTTTGGCATCATTTAGTACTGCAACATAACCTTGCATATTCTGAATAATATAAATATACATCTCCCTTATATACATGGACCTGAAACCGACATCAGTCTTCTCAGTCCAATAAAGGGTCACATTAAGTCACCTGGGCCACAGAAAAGGGGACTTCAGACGTTAAGTGGCGTTCTCCTAAGGCTGATCACTCGGGTTCACAGGTCACTGGCACGGTGAGTTTCAGCCTCACCTCGCAGTGTTATTGGTCAGTCTTCCAGTACCTTGGCAGAAACTCTTGATCAGTGTCTAAACTTGTGAATGAAAAGGAAGAGAGAGCTTCCAGGCCACATGCCCCAGGTGAAACAATGATATAGAAAAGTCTCTACTGTACGATGAACGACTGCCGCAAGTGGAACAGTCACTATTTCATCTCTTTTAACTCTTATCCTAATAAAATATGGATTCTAATGACTCAAAGAATTCTTTCCTTGTCAGCACCCTTTTTACAAGTTCTACCTTTCAAAGTAATAGCTACTAATTGAATTGTGTTTGGTTTATTGTATCGCTAATTTGACTCAGTTTCAGTTTAACTCCTAAAATGGGGAACAGTCCATCAGAGTTTCCTCGGTTTCTGTTCCCTGGTACTAAGGATTAGCTGGAGTTACAGATTTTAAGACATGTAGGAGGCTGGGTGGTTCTAGTTTCCTTTTTTCTTGTTTCAGGGAAATCAAGAGTGTGATAAGAACACAACGGTTTTATGGTTTCCTAGGTTCTACAGATCTAAACTAAATAAAACACATCAGCCTGACAACAATCATTACTTTACAGAAGAGGTAAAGAGGATATCTTAAAACCTTAGCCTTCTCCTTCAATTATTAACTGAAAGAATATTTATTGCATAAGGATAGTAGTTCAGGAAGTTTTCTACATGCTGGGGTCACCAGATTATAGACAGGAAACTATATGAACTAGAAAATGTCCAATATTGACAAGGGCTAAAATAAAATGAAACTGGGTGGTGGGCTTGGGGAGTTGGTCACTTCAGATTAGGTAGGCAGGGGAGAATCCTTACCTTCCGGGTATGATTTTGCACCTTTTAGTGCTTTTGGGTTAGCTCACACGGCACTGGGTGCCCTGCAAAACAAAAACAAAAGCAATGGAAGGCAGAGAATTCTCCAAAGATACTAGGACACTTGGGAAGAGCAATGACCAAATTGACTCCAGAGAGCTTGATCGGCTCCTCTGTTCTGCCACTCACATCCCCCCTCCAATACTCAGGCCTGGGCTGAACCCTGTCAAAACAAGTTTCTGTCGGAATGAGGACCGTTTATGAACGCGGGGAATCACACCGCCGTCTGATTCTCGGTACTTGGCTCTGAGCAACTCTGGACACATGGAAAGCCGATTCATTTCAAATCTGAAAATATCGTCAGCATTATATTCACTAACCACCCTCATCTCTATCTTTTGTTTACAGATATGAAAACCAGAGTTATTCTTATCAAAACCAAATTTTAAAAAGAGCCAATGAGAAGTTTAAGTGCCTTGTAGTACCAAAAATACTTCGTTCTCTGTTCACAGCAAATGAAACAGTCATTTAGACACACTAAGAGCACGGGGATTAAGTGGGCAATGAGACGGCACAGTGGGTTTGAATCTTTTCTTGGCACCTCAGAAGGCAGTTATTGAGCCTCAGTGCACAGTGAAGCTAAAAATGCCCCCTTTGAACTTTTCCACACAATCTAAAGCAGAAGATGACACTCCACAAATGGGATAAATGTTTAACTGATACCTACAATTTAGTTTATTTAGTCTTTTTTATGTTCTCCTCAGGCAACATGCTAGGTACTTGACACATATTCCTCATTCCAGGTGCCCTTCCATTTCTAGTTGGAAAACTTCAGCAGGACACCAACCTCTGCCTTTGACATATGCTCTTCAGGTATGTTTGTCTTCTGTAGTTTTTTATTGGGATACAGACATGGAGGCTCCGTGGATGTAGCTAGAGTATCTAGGTACAGGAGGGTGGTGTGCATGCCCCCACAAGACAAGTAAATGCAAGCTCTTAAAGGGCTAAAGGTGCACATTTACAGAATCCCCTTCTAGGACTAAATTCAGGACACAGAGAATCCTAAGCTATAACCACGTTAGAGTATTAAGTATATAATCACTCTTATAAAAAAAGAAAAAAGAATGAAGAAAGTAAACAAAGGGTTCTATCATTTTGCCTCTGATTTTTTGAAAAAGCTTTTTATGTGGTAGGATCAGCAAAGAAAAAGCTAATGTCAATACTGAGAGGAGATGAGGAGCCGAACGCTGGAACACACGTTGAGAGCTCCTGAGGCATATGCCCTTCGGCTGGGACATAAATTAAACCGTTCCCCAAGGGCTGCCTGCCCAGAGCAGACTGTCTAGCGAGGCAAGGTTTAGAGGCTGTCTTATTTATTGTCTGGGTTTTTGTTGTTTCTTTTTGTAACTAAAGCATATTGAATGTTTTTTTCCCCTTATTTTCGTCTGAACCAAGGTTATGAAACTGATCTGAATTGTACATTAGCCACTTTGCATTCTTATGAAATCTCTCAATATAACACATTTGAAAGTGAATGATTATGTGAGGTATGTTTAGAATAGTAGACCTATCCCAGGAAATGTGAATTGCATTTTTGACATTTATCTTAAATTAATTATTCAAGTATTCAAGCATAAGTAGAAATTGTTGGATTTTCTTCAGATGTTAATTATTGACCAAAATCTTCTTAATACTTAGATACGTATCATTCAGGCATTATTTTCTCATATGTAGTGTATATCTAGAAATAAAATATGAGCCTCTAGGATAATTGAAATCCTACTACACTTTACAATTATCAGATTAAGTCTAAGGTGATAAATATTGCCTTTAAAGCACCTGGGAAACAATTATTTCTAAAAATACACTAAACTAAGCATTATTTTATTTTGCAGGGCTTTGGAGCTACAAAGCAATTCATGCTTGCCTTTATTAATGTGACCTATTGTTCCCTCACTTCCTTATTTCCAAGGAGGTGATAATAATAGCCCCTCTGTCTCTCCTAGGGGTTATTATGAAGATAAATGCCGTAATAAATGTGAGCATGCTTTGGTCTACTTGAAAGAGTATATATATATATATATATATATATATATATGTGTGTGTGTGTGTGTGTGTGTGTGTGTGTCTGTGTGTGTGCTCTGTCTATAGAGACTTGAAAGACTGTATATATGTATATATATGTGTGTGTGTGTGTGTGTGTGTAAATTAAAATGTGGCTAACAATTGTTGAGGAAATATAGAATGGACATTTATTAAGATTTTTAGACTTTAATGAAAAAATTTCATATATATTCAAAGCATTTTCAAAAAAGGAATCAATGCTTTACCACATCATTTGAGTCAGACGATTCAGAATAAATGCTATTGATTTTTTCCTCTTGACTTCATTACTTTGATCACTCTAGTAATCCTCATGGGCCAGCATTCACATTTTCTTAAGGGATGTTGAGCCTAAAATAAGAAATATACCCAGATGTTCCTATCTTGTGTTACAACTACAAACAGTTAAGTCAATGGCTATATAGTTAATAAATTATATTTTCACATTAATTTCTAAAAGCCGTTGTATTGTTATCTTCCATCTTAATTATACTGTTTTCAATCTGCCATTTTACTCATAAATAGAAAGATGTAATGATGCAAATTATCAGAAACAACTGATAATCCATTGATCCCCTCAGCAGAATAGGCAGTTATATGCAGTGAGAACAGTTGTGGGGATTGTAAAACATAGCCGTAACCAGGTTGAATTAATTTTTTCTATAGCTTCAGTATATTATCAGAGGGGAGTCCCAGCTGGGTTCTTCAGCCTCAGTTAAATTGCGGCTATTCATGGTTTCAAGGTCATCAACAGTCATAAAGTGAATGCAGATTAATATGGAGAATTGAATTTAATTGCTATTACTCTGGAGAAATAGCACTGGTAATGGATGCTCTGCCTGCTTGTATACAGAGCCTTCTGAGCATCCCAGGCACCTTGCATACAGAAATATTTCCACTTGAGCAAATAAACAAGCCAGACAATGGCATGAATCCTTTAAAAGACCAAAAGCATGCATTTTACCCCCAGCAACTAGAACAGTAGCTGGGATGGAACAGATGTAGTAGAAAATATATTTACATGAATGAATGAATGACTTGAAAAAATGCTCATTAACCATTTTAGATCTCAGTTTGAAAAAATGTTATTCTTGTATTCAGAGGTCAGATAAAATTAGAAAAAGATGCTTGAAAAGGAATTTGGAAGAAACTGTGTAGAATTCAAACAGTCCTTCAAAGCATAGATGCTTTGGGGTAGGGGGACGCCTCACTGGGCTATTCAGTTACACCAACAAAGCAGGGGTCCTGCCTCTTGTTCTTTGGTCTTGAGAGAAACTGGGGCAATTGTCCGCACCTTTTTAATCTGAGCTGTATTTCCAAATGCTTATTTTTCCTTTGTCCAAATCTCTCTCCCTTTCTCTCTCTTTTTCACATGTGGTTATAGCAGGATGCCTTGCAATGGCAAAGTATTTGCCTATGTAAAGGTGGTGCATTCTTCTTTGAGAGCCTACTCATAAAATTAAAAGAGCTGAGTCTCAGTCACTTAAAGCCGTGAATATCTGACCTTTAACCAGGAATTAAGTGGTAGGCCCAGAACTTTATAGGGATCCACATG
Organism: Manis javanica; assembly: GCF_040802235.1. Lineage (NCBI taxonomy): Eukaryota > Metazoa > Chordata > Mammalia > Pholidota > Manidae > Manis > Manis javanica. The sequence continues at coordinate 15,412,049 of NC_133165.1, forward strand.
CCAGAAGTGCTGCTCAGTTTCAAGGAAGGCTTGTTCACATCTCTTGTCCTATGTCTTTGAAACAAAACAGCTGCTTTTAGTAGGTGTGGGGGTTTCTGCATTGTGCTGCTGCTTAAGTTTGAGACAGACTGTGCTGCTGAGGACAGAGAATTTGACTGGTGGTGGGGAAAGGTAAGAGAATGGACAAATTATTTAACATGGCAAATTCCTTCTCTTAGTTACACAATAGAGTCTTTCCTAACAAAGTACTTTTTCTCAGTCATACTGAGTCTATTTTCTTGTTGCAACTTGTAGTTTCAGAGATACTTTCAAATTGTGCAATATTTGTGACAGTCACTAATGAAGACTGGAAAACATTTTACAAAATAAGACAATTCATATTTCTTTTCAATTTGAGTATGGGTTGGTCTACACCTACAATGTCCAATATTGTTAGCCACTAGCCAATGTAGCCATTGAACACTTCAACTGAGGCTGTTCTAAAGCACTAATGTCAAAATATTGGATTTAGAAGACTTAACAAAGAAGCATATCTTAATATTTTATATTGATTATATGTTGAAATGCTATCATTTTACAGATATGTTGGGTAAAATAAAATATATTATTAAAATCAATTTCACTTTCTAATTTAACTTTAACTGTGGCAAGTAGAAAACATTTCTCAGGCTCATAACGGAAATGTTTAGTATATGCTGTTAAAACAAGATACACTAAAGGAGCTAAGGAAAATAAGGAGCTCAAAAAAGGAGTGAATAATGAAACCACAACCAAAATTCAAGGAGTGCTGAGAAAAGGGGATGCTTGAAGGTCTTGCTCTGTTTGGGGAAAGATTTTAGTGACTCGTGTTTTTCATGTGTTATCCAAACATTACACCAAACCATTATCTTGTTAAGTGAAGTTAATTAGTCCATGCATTGCATCAGAAAGTCCAAATTAGTAAAGATTTGTCTTAAGCAAAATTTTTCTATTTTGACCAATTCCATAATAGGTCTGAGAATCTCGTAGGATGTGGATAAGTATGGAATTGTGTCACTGAAATAGTTGACAATTTTTATATTCTTATGATGGGAATTTGAGGTTACAATGTTTATCGATATTTCTAGGATCTGTCTGTAATTTATATAGATGATGTTCAAGATTGTTGTGTATGTGTGCACAAAATTCATTGCAGGAAATCTTCAACATGTATTATGAGCATTTATAATATTATTTTACATATAAATGTATGTAAATCTCCACTGGGCTTGATGTAATTGGATACTGTGCTAAAATATTAAAACAATCTTTTAAATACCAACAACAAAGAAGAACTGAGCTATGATCTTTGACAGAAATGTAATCAATTTTGAATTTGTGCTATATACAATTGTCTGGTCTGAACTTTTGCTTGATGTTGATAGTGTTAGCAAACATTTACAAAGGTAAACAAACCTAAGGTTGGATACTTCAATTTTAGAAAGTTTAAAATAATGCTAATTCAAAATTTAGAGAATATGACTTTTCTAAATTAAAAAAACTGCATGCAAAATATGCAGGAAAACTGAGTTTCTAATGAAACATGAAGAAATTAAGGAAATGGAAATAGTTGCATAATTATAAAGGGGAAGATTCAGATACAAATAATACTGAAACTATTTTCTATAGATACTATTTTCTGGATATTATAAATTCAAGGTGTGTTTTTGATAGAATATAGTTGAGCATATTGATTGAGGCATATATTCCTACTTTATATTTTCTTTATAATATACTAACATTGAAAGAAATCAAATAAACATGTATGGTTTTAGATGCTGCATTATGAAATGGTAAAAATCTTGATGTAAGTAATATAAAGTTACATAATTAAATTAAATATTAAAAAATATCTGTGGTGTTCATTTTCAAGTATTACCTCCATTACAACTTTTGAACATAGAATAGTTTCAAGTATTGTAAATTTATAAACAATTCCAGACAAATTTTCCAAACTGAAGTTCTTAAAGCAACTAATTCTACTTTAATCACTGTCATGATTCAATAAAGGTCTCATTTGGCATTTCTGTCCACAGAGTACAAATTATGTGAAAACCTTGATAATAACAGCTAATGAGTCATTTTGCTGATATGGAGGCTAGAAAAATAAATTGTATAAAATAAATACATAATAATTTATGTTTTACTTTATTATTCACCCAAATACTTTCCTCCTTTCAGTGGAAAAGCCAAACATGTGTTACATTATTTAAATTTGATCATTTCTGATATTTTGTTGACATTCTGTAATAAAATTGCTAAAGCTTAATGTGTATTTTTTAATACATTCATTATGACAAAATACTTATGAAGGTAAAAGGGAAGAATACATTTCATTTAATAGTCTATAATCCTAATTTACAACTTTCAAATATTCAGTCTTATATATGGACCCACATTTATAATGTTTTCCAAGTCCCAAAAAGATTAGGTGTAAACCTGTTGGTGAGACTTTCTCTGAAGGAAGTGAACATTTCTATTTTTACTAACTTTGTGAAGAAGCCAAGCAGAATATCAAAGTGTAATTTTTGAAAAGTTAAAAATATAATTCATAAAAATGAAGTAAGTTCATGTCAAAAGCATTAATATGGGATGAAGCCAAAGGTTAAACTGATTCAATGGAGTATAGGTTCAGTGTAGGCCCAGAAAGGGGAAAAAAATGATGAAATGACATTATTAAATTAAATACAAAACTGATTAATATCCACTATGAACATAAAATGTAACCTTCGGTGTTATCTTTTCTATCAAACAGAAATAATTTGTATCTCAACTGGATAAAAATCATTTGCAATTAAACAGTCTTTTAAACGTTAACATCTAACTGCACAGGACCTGGAACTTTATCAATAGCAAATAGTAAATCAAATAAGGCGGAATCCTCTTAGAAAATTAGATGAGCCTTAAGCAGACCTGTTAGTGCTCAGGTATGTTGTAGGAAGGACATAAAGTCATCCTTTTATATGCCAAGTTTTGGTACTTTTTATTAGTAAGAGAAAGGAATAAAATCTGTGAAATTCAGTTTTAAACTGGGTTGAGAGAGGATCTCCTTCTTTAACTGGAGCTTGGGCAGTGGGCCCAGACTCTGCTGAATATAGACTCCAAAGCATGCTATGTGGTGAAAACCTGGCCCCGGCCACATAGAGGCAGGTCAGAAATCAAGCCAGGAGGTGCCCTGTGATGGGAGCTCTTCAAGGATGGGCCTGGACTGGTTCACTCCTAAAAGTCCATTTCATAATCGTAATTTATTCTGTGGTTTGATAATCTTTATTTATCTCCAACCTTCAGTAAAATCCTGCCAAGTGATAAACTCATCCTTAATTGTGTTGTGGGAAATTAAAGAAAGGGTGTGATCACATTTGGGTATGGTATTCATGCTGAGCATAGAGAGAAAGGGGGAGGCGCAGTGCTTCTCCTCATGCTGAGGCCAGTGGGGTGGTAGCGGCACTGGTTCAGGGGAAGGGACCATGGAAGAGAACCTATTTGAAACTGCTTAATACCAAAATTGTTGGTTATACAAAGAGGAGGAGCTATATAGGTTGAGCTTGGCCAATACCAGTGGCAAGCAAAGATCGGGTCACATGAAATGTCTGGGCAGATGTGTATCAGAAGTACTTAGAAGGGGGCCTGGAAAAGACTAGAAGCTTTCTCCTTCGGGCAAATCGATGAGGGCCCAGAGCACCTGCGCTTGTTGAATTATAGTACAATGACTGCAGGTATGAACTCATGCTGCCTGGGTTCAAATCCTAATTCCACCTCTTAATAGCTATGAGACTTGATATTACCTAGTTTCTTTATGCCTGTTTCCTCATTGCTGAAATAGCTACAAAGAATACCTACCGCAGAGGGTTGTTATGAGAACTAAATGAATATTGATCCATCTATATATCATCAAACTATCTATCTATCTATATCTATCTATCTATCTATCTATCTATCTATCTATCTATCTATCTATCATCTATCTATCTATCTATCTATCTATCTATCTATCTATCTATCTATCTATCATCTATCTATCTACCTACCTACCTACTCACCTACCTACCTACCTACCTTCCTACATTTCTATCTTAAAATATTTTTAGTGGTGTCTATCACACTGTATGCATTTTGGTAATTGTTGTCTCAGCATAAGCTCTATTCTTGTCTTTCTACACTCACTTTTGAACTGCAGGAGTGGTAGCCTGCAAACTAATTTCCCTTGCTAGTTGAGTTCAGAAGACTGGGAAGCAGAAGGAAGAGGGATGGCATTTTACTTGTCTTTGGAGATGCTGTCAGCAGAGGACGTAGCAGTGGTATTATACAGGCTTTGCAAGAGAGAGTGGCTCCCAGGTTCCCACTCGCCAGGCACAGACCCTCCGTCAGAGCAGTGGCAGGGCCTCAGCCCAGGAGTAGTACCAGCTCTAGATTGGTGCATAAACTCCTTTGCTCACACAGTCTTTTCAACAACTTTTCAACTATTTCTGTGTATTAAATATCTTTGAACTTCAAATACTTAGAGGTGCGTCTGTTTTACTGAATAATGGACAGAGCTATAGTTACTTTATTTTTGTAATTATTTCTATTACTAATATCAATTATGATATTAATATTGTTATTAGTATCATTTGAAACATTATCTACAAGCCGAAAAATGTAACAATGTAACTTACCGATCCAACACTGCCTCTACCACTATGGTCCTTTTCTCACAGATTACATCCTTGACTCAGAAGTATATATAATGAATGATGAATACTTGCATGAACTGGTGTCTCATTTAAAAATGCCATTGTGGTTTCATATCTATTACTGATTAATGGCCTACTTGGGAGAGATTTATTTCATTTGACACCAGTCTAAGGAAGATCATTGGTGTTTTTGAGAACAAATCTTAAACAATCAGAAAAAGCATATAATCAATAATAGGAGAGTTCCTATGTCCCACCTAAGGCAAATGTGTCTAAAATTATTGTGATTCACCTCTGATATATTATCTTTCTCCATCTGTCTATTGATTACCCATGACTTATAACAATTTGAAGGAGAAAATATACACCACACAGGTAACCTTGTTTCATAGTTGAAGCAAATGTAGTTTATTTTCTATAGCTGGACAGACCAGGGTAAGAAGTGATCAATGAATTTAGCATCAGGAATGATAAATTCATAGAAGTATTGGTGAATGCCAGGGTTTAAAACCAGGAATAATTTGAAAAATGGTCTGGAAAAGAGGACTGGTATAGACAGAAAGTATCTGGCTCAGTGATAGACTTAAAATGTTCTAAGGAATCAGTCTGACTCTCATTAGGGTCTCTTTGTATTATTTGATTCTCATTCTTCCATTTCTTTAAGGGTTTAGCTCTGTCTTGAAGTTGTCATATCCATCTTTCCTCATTATCTTCCTCTATAAGTCTCTGGAGAAGATTGTTTAGTATGTCATCTCTGTATGCTGATTTTTGCTGGCAAACTGAAGCTCCGCATTAGAGTTACATGCATATATATAGCTGAACAGAAACCATGTTAGCTGGAAAATATCTTTACTTAAAATGACTCTTTCCAACAGCATATTTTGATAAATGACTTTGTTGGTTAGGATGATCTCTTTATTGATAACCTAGAATTTATAACTATACCACATGTGACTAAAAGTAAATCAGATCAATATTCAGGTTCAACATAGAACCAGCCTCACTGTTAGTTAAACCACTAATGACATATGATTAGTTTATATAGCCTATACTTTCTATAAGCTACAAAAAGAAAATACAAAGAACTGCTAGAATACCACTTGAAGTCATTGACTGGAAGACAGTAGGGCAAAATAAAAATAACACTGTCTTTATAATCAGACCACTGAACTTAATCCCTGACTCTTTCATTTTAAGGATTAATTCTCTTGCTTCATCTTTCTCTCTCTCTCTCTCTCTCTCTCTCTCTCTCTCTCTCTCTCTCTCTCTCTCTCTCTTCCTCACAACTCTTTTTCTCTATCTTAATCTCTCCTTCCCATCCTTCCTCCCTCTCATGTGCGCACATTAACTACACAGATGGCTTATATCAAGGGCCACTCAGCTATGATTTGCCTGTCACCTGTTTTTTTAAAATAAAGTTTTATTGGAAAACATCCCACTTGTTTACATACTGTGTAGACTGCTTTTTCACTCCAAGGCAGTTTAGTAGTTGTGACAGAGACCATATGGTTGCAAAGCCTAAGATATTTACTCTCTGGTCCTTTGCAGAAGACTTTGCTGATCTCTGGCTTAGATTATAGAAACTCAAGAAATATTAGTCCTATCCCTTTATCTTAAAAAAAAAAAAAGAATATCCAAGGCCCAGACCTTTCTAATACCATTCTAATACCATTCTCTTGGAGCAATGGCTGATTCCAGGGCTAGAACAGGAGACGTATTGGATGAGCCTGAAGCATCTTGTAGTGACAGAAAGTAAAAGGCTAAAAAACAAGAAGCAAAACTAATAATGGTGGTAGTCAGTGGGACACCAGGGGCCAGTGAAGATGTTCCCAACTGTTAATGCTGGAACATATCAGGTAAATAAATAAATACATAAACAAATAAAAAATTGTATTGGATTATAACTCAAAGTCTAAAATAAATCTCCATGAATCCATACTGATAAAAGGAACTGATTGGATTAAAAAATAGTAATGGGGGGAAAATAGAAAAATCACCAGTACAGAAGACTTCTAATAATTTATGTAGTTATTCTGACCTTAAAGAGAGGGAACACAGCTGCCTGCTCCTTACATTGGGCTGTGCTTCAAATGGAACAGAACAGAAAAAGGGGGAAAATAGTATCTTTACAGTGGAGTGACCCTACAAACACCATCTCGGCCAGGCGGTCAAGGTCAGCGTCAATAGCGACGGGTCAGGTTCGTGCTGCGCACCCTGAGCATGCTGGGAGGAGAGTGCCGCTTTGCCTCTGTGGTCTTCCTCCCTAGAAACCCAAGTTTAGCCTCCACCATATAACCCCGGTATAATCGCAAGGAAAACAACAGACAAAGGGGCGTTCTACAAATATCTGACCAGTACTCCTCAAAACTGTCAAGGTCATCAAAACAGGGGAAAAAGTTTGAGAAACTGTCCCAGTCAAGAGGAGGTTAAGAAGACAACTGCAAAATGTAATTTGGTTCCCCAGATGGAATTCTGGAACAAAAAAAGGACATTAGGTAAAAATTAAGGAAATCTGTATAAACTGTTAACTTTAGTTAATGATAATGTATCAATCTTGTTGTCACATTCATTGTAACGAATGTAACATACTAATATAAAATGTTAATGATAGGGGAAAATAGGTTTGGGCTATACACAAACTCTCCTATTTTTGTAATTTTTCTCTAAGTCTAAATCTATTCTGAAATAAAAAGTTTATTTAAAGATTTGGCAGAAGACACCTGAAAGATTTTTGTATTTGGATGGGCATATCTTGCATATTTAGAGAGACATTATTTTACCATATGGATCTAAAGCAGAATAAAATGAATGAAAGAGTTCCAAATACGTTTATTCTCTTACAGTAATATACTGCACTAAAGTGTTTTACTTGAAAATTTTTGTAGCTTTTGCATTTGCAACTAATGGGCTCTGGTACTAAAAATACTGGAGAAATGAGAAACTACACTTCAAGTAGAAAAGACAAAAATAGTAGGAAATGTCTATCATACTCTGAAATATAATAAAATCATTCAGAGCAGTACGAACGTGAGAGAAGGATACAGTTAAAGGCTAAAATCTATGGGGGATATTTTTAATTCATGCATTATCTTTGAGAAACTACTGAAAAGCACTGAGAGCACAAAGTCTGGGAAATTAGAATAAGAAATGCAATAGAATAGCAGTTCATTTGTATGTTTGGAGGGTAAAATCAGTGTAATAAGGAAGAAAACAAGTTTTTCATACATGTAAAGAAAAAAAATAAGCTGTAAATATAATTCCCAAAGAAATAACTATTTCCAGGTAGAAAATATGGAGCCTGTAATGCACCTTATAATGCAAGGGCAATTCTAGGCCAAGAATAAGTCTAAAATTGACACATAGTTTATTCTAGAGATTGCTAAAGTTTGGATGCTTTAAAAAATTAAGCAAAGAAATCCAAAGCTGTCATCTGACTCATTTATAATCTGTGACAATGTGCTTAGTTAAAAAATAATGGTTCTAAGACAAACTAAACCATACCAAGAATCTTTCTGAAAGAGAAATTGATCTTTCATAAGGCCTGTATCTGATCTTTTCGTAATAAAGTATGACTGATGTCCTGGGCCACTGATTCTAGAAGCAAAGTGATAGACCCCAATTCAATCCTCAGGAAATATCTTTTTCAGTCTATTCAAATACAAGGAAACAATGAAATCTTTTAGAAGATTGATAATACCCTTCAAAAGACATTATTGTGAGTGTAGTTAACTACAAGTCTATAATTTCAAGGGCCTTCCTGACACAATAGAAAAAATTTTAGAATCACCTTATATTTGCCTAGAAAATAATTTTTTAAACAGATGGTCCTCAAACAACTCAAGATAATAAAGCAACTTATCAGTTTCATTCTGCAAGATCAGAGTATATCTGTTAAATAGAAAACTTTTATTAGCTTACTGGTACTGCATGTTAATAGTTAAATATAGAAAATCAGTACAATGTGCTATTAGGGACTTAATTATTCAAAATAATTTTTAAAATATGATAATACTGATTAACACCAAATTGATTATGCAAGTTCTACACATTTCCTTTGGTCTGACATCCATTCTTGCATAATTTTAAAAAAAACAACTAGTATTTCTTTCAGTGATGAAGAAAATAGTAAATGCAAGACAGACAGACTGATTCCTCTGACATCTTGATAGTTATGTTGTTCAACTTCTTGTCAAAAGGGTAAATAATTAATTTTGTTTGTCTCATTGTAGCCTTAGCACAGATCATTTGTCAGAATTCATTTATTTAACAAATGTTTATTAATCACAAAATCTACTTCAGGCATTGTGCTAAAACCCTGGGATACAACTGTAAGCAAAATCAAAGGCTCTCTGTCTTCATGGAGCTTATAGTCTGACAGAAGATACAGAGATTAATTAATCACATAAACAAATGTGAAATTGCTCTTGTAATAATTTCTAGGAAGGACAAGTGTGTGGTACTATGTGATTTAGTCACAGAGCTGGAAAAACTTTCTCCAAGAGTCACACTTGAGAGGAGATTTAAAAAGTTAAGTAAAAGTTCACTAGACCAAGAGAAAAAGGAAAATTTCCCAGGTAGTGGGAAGATTGCTACTACACTGTGGTGGAAGATAGCTAGGAGCATGAGTGAGCTGTGAAGATCATAGTAAGAATGTTTGCCTTTATCCTAAGATAGCAGGAAAAAATTTAAGAGATTTAACTAAAGGTAATATAACTATTTTTGCATTTGAAAAATGGCATATTGTCTGTTATGTGTATAAATGATGAGATGGGGCTGGTCTGGGTGTGGGTAGATTAGTTAAAGGGTTATTATAGTATCTAGGAGTCAGTTTTTGAGAACTTGAGCAGTGATATTTTCCTGGGCAAGGCTAATAAGTGGGTGGGTTTGAGTGCCATTTGGGAAATAATATGTACTGGGCTTAGGTTGAATTTGGGGTGGCAGTTAAAGGAGAGAAAAAGAAACAGGTGTAAAGATTAGCCTCTACATTTCTGGCTAGTGCAGGCTGATGGGTTTTGGGCTATTCATTGAGACAAAGTACAAAAGATCATTAAAATATGGGGGAGATGATATGGAATAGCACATCTGGGGATGATGACGGACACAGAAAAGAATGGATGACCCAAGTGGCACCTCCAGATGGCCGAGAAAGGCTCCCTGAAAATATTATCGCCATAAAAAAAAACAACAACCTTGGCAATAATTGTCAAAATCAACTTTTAAAAATTTCTGGAAGTTAACCAAAGGCTTGCAACAAGTACAGAAGCTGTAATGAAAGAAAAATTGTGAATCTCAGTAAGAACAATGAGCTCTGTGGCATTTTAACTTGCCTTCCTCTTCCCACCTCCATGGTAACATTGAAACCTCACAGGCTCACAACTGTACGGCCACTGGAAGGAGCAGAGTGGGTCTGGAACTTCCTCAAGCCTTATTCCCAAAGGAATGTTTCTATTTGACCTTTCTAGCAGAAACTAGGTAAAGCTCTATTCTTAGGGCTTGCCTTTAATTGACCTAACTCGAACTCCCTCTGTGTGTGTCCTACATCAGGGTATTGTGGAAACCAGTTAGTGGTAACTGTTTCACATTGCAGCTGCCTGAGACAGTGACACCAGTTGTACCTATCAAAAGGTTACACACAAAAATCTGAAAATGGAAACGGGATAATAAGCTATCAAGGGTATGAAAAGCTCCAACATATTCCTGGAAATCTAGAAGGCTGTGCATATGTCCAGGAATGACCTGGGAAGGCTCTAATCTCTCACCTTTGGCTGACATCGATGTTGTACCCACAAAGGAAGTAAAGACCAGAATTTTCATGGTGTGCTGAGGCATTGAAGGTATAGCCCAACAGACAAACAGAACCCCTCAGCAAAGACTGGGAGATTTATTAGTTCAAGGCCTTTAAGAAAATCTGTCTAATCATTAGTTGATCACTAAGTTAACTGAGAAGAGAGTTCATTGACTGCACACAACAAAGAACACAGACTGAATTAGTTCAAAAGTCACTAAACAAACAACTTTGTTCGATGGATTGTAAATGGTGTCACCACTTTGGACAACAGTTTGGCAGTTTCTAAAACTGTTGAACATAGATTTATAAGATCCAGCAATTCCACTCCTAGATACATGCCCAAGAGAAAGGAAAACCTATTTTTCATGCAAAAACTCATACATGAATATTCATAGCAGCATTATTTATAAGAGCAAAAAAAGTGGAAACCTCCCAAACATCCATCAACCGAAGAATGGATTAAAAAAATACAGTGTATCTATACAAGGGAATATTGTTTGTTCATTAAAAGGAATGAAGTACTCACCCTACAACATGGGTAAATCTTGAAACATTATGGTATGAACAAAACCAGATACAGAGGGTCACATATTGTAAGGATTCTGTTCATATTAAATGTTCAGAATGGAGAGAGAGAAGATTAGCAGTTGCTAGGGGCTAAGGCAAGTGTGAATGGGGGATGATTGTTACTGGGTATGGCATCCCCTTTAGGGTGATAAAATATTCTAAAATTATATAATGGCTGTACAACTTGGTGAACATATTAATTGTGCACTTTAAATGGATGAATTTTATGGTGTGTGAATTATATAGCTCAGTACAGTTGTTACAAAAATAAAAAGGATGGGATGATAAATTTGAAAGTTTGGTATTTACAGGAAAGGTACTAACTTTGGATACAAGTTAGAAAGTTTTCTGTCAACTCTTTAATGTGTTGATAAATAGAATGTTTCAGAATTGTCTTAGTCCATTTAGGCGCTCTAACAGATTACCTCAGACTGCTGACTTATAAACAGCAGAAACATATTTCTTATAGTCCTGGAGTGTGGGAAGTCCAAGATGAAGGCACTGGCAGATTCTACATCTGGTGAGTGTCCACTTCCTGGTTCTTCTTGCTGCGTCTTCAGATGGCAGAAAGGCCAAGGGAGCTCTCTGGGGTCTCTTCTCAAAGGGCGCTAATCTCATTCATGAGGGCGCTATTCTTCTGACCTAATTGCTTCCCAAAGGCTCTACCATCCAGATGCCATCCCATTGGGGTTAGGATTTCAGCACATGAAGGTTGGGAGACCCATTCAGGCCATGACAATGATGATGTGACAGAATATGATTTTTAAAAAGAATATAAAATACAAAGTAGGTGAAGTATTGTTTCCAGGGACTCTATGTGGAAATGAGAGAGAACATCTTGGAGATATTACATGTATGTCCCTGGTTTACACTGGTTTAAGGCTATCATGTTAGAGAGCACAAATACATAAAAAATTACTATGAAACTAGGCAAGAAACATTAACATAAAGGAGCCAGCTAAGGAGATTAAAGCATATGGTCCTTTGCTGTTTCACAAACTTCTAAACTTCTCAGAGGCACGTGGATAATAGAACATAGCATAAAGACGGCAAAAACTGAAAGGAGCCATTCACGGTAACTGAATAACCAAATACAAAATGAAAAGTGTATTTAATGGATTGGTTCTGTGCTTTGAGAATGCTTGGAGGTTTTTCAAGAGAACCTAGAGGTGGGTGCAATTTATATGGATAAAGAAAACAGATTTAAATGAAAAAGAAACATTCCATGAATGTGGTACATTCAAACTACTACTCAATTCTTGGGGCCAGTTATATACATCTATAACGAAGTTTAGAGAAGCATTTTGAGTGCGATAGATTTTTACAAGACACACATTGTAGCAACAATAAATCAATCTCCAGGACCTTGATCCTCATTGCCTTATTTAATTATTGCATTTCTGTCGGCTTTATCTTCATTACACTCTTACGTAAAGTAATATTCATAGCAATACAAATCCTCTTGGTCAGCTAACCTGCTGGCATTTAAACAATTGCCAACCTTGAATATTAATATCAGAACTATCAACAAGGAACACTGGGAAGGTAATAGGTGAATTAGTTTTTGACCATGGATGAAAAGCTGATGCGGTCCAGGGTGAGACCTTGTTTCTTTTTACAATGGGACAAAGGTACTGTGTCTGAGAAAGTGTTTTCCTCAGTTTCCTATTTAAAATAAAAAAAGAAGACTTGCCTCTAATGAGATCATATAACAATTGGTAGAATGAGAAAAATCAATGAAAAAATTCAAACTCTTTTGAGCCTTCTTTTATTTACAGATGAAAAGTACAACAAGGAAAAGTGATTATTTTTCAAATGACTATATTTGCCACTCAAATATGAATGGTAAATACACATGAGTGCAGGGAAGTATTTCATATTTATGTAGGATGTATTCTCGTATTGCTCTTCTCTACAAAGGAAAGTCAGCTAGAGGTGCATTGGTGATATCTATTACATCAAATTCTCATTAATATAATTTTCATTCTCTGTATTATGAGATCAGTGTACTTTATTCACCTATTAGTATCTTAAATGCACCACACAATGTCTGGTATGCTACAATGCTGAACAAACATTGGCTGAATAAATGAGATATTCAGACTAGATATGCTAATAACACACCTACCACCACTTTTTGGTACGAAAGGATAGAGTTTGCCCTTATGTGAGCAGAGGCGAGGATGCCTCCATATCTGATGACTTTTCCAGACAAAAGCTCAGAAAGCTCAGTGGAGGTGTTGGTGACAAAGGGGGTGGAAGTTTTAGTCACTGGAGTTACAGAAAGATGTGCCTGGGTGTGTAAGGACATGTGTGCACCTGTGTGGGTGTGTGTAAGCATGTGTGTTCACGTGTGTGTGTGTGTGTGTGTGTGTGTGTGTGTGTGTGTGTGTGTGTAAGGCAGGGAAGAGCAGGACAGCAAATGGACCCAGAGGCTGTAAGGCAAAGCACCTAGAGAAACCATTCCTTTGGGGACTCTAATTGGGGCTGGATATGCTATTAAAACAGCCAGGAATAATGATAGGGGAGGATTTTTGGCCAAGCAGCCTCAACAATGTGTAGGCAGAGTGAACAAGTAGCTCTTTGTGCAATGGAGTTACATTAGAGGCTCACTTAACTTCTGAGCTGGATTTAGAACCTAACCCTTATTTAATTTAATTTGTGTGTGATACCTAAGGGCATGAGACTGATTCCTGTTCAGTGGGGCCTCAAAAGGTACTGACAGACTGGAAAAACAGATGCACACAGTCAAGGTCATCCCCATATCTTTTCAAGAAGAGTATGTATGTCCATTTGCTCATGCAAGATTTCGATTAAAATCTAGTAAGCATTACCTGTATGTGTCAGGTGACATTTTATTTCATTACTTCCTCCCAGGAAACAATTTATTTATGTTCATTAAGTATATAGAAGTTGATTTATTAAAACAGAATGGAGTAAATCCTTCAGGCAAACAGAAACATTTTATAATTCTCATTCATCATTTGTTCTTTATTAGGAATTTTATAGTAATCATAAACTCAGGAGGAAAAGCAGACACACCCACTGCATGTCAGACCATTTCAAACCATTTGCACAGTTGTTCATTTGATCTTCACAGCTACCTATTTCATTCCTTAGGTACAATTATAATCTGAGTTTACAGATGCGGAAACAGAGCAAGAGATACTATCATTTAGCCCAGTTTACACAGATACTAAGTGCTGGAGCTAGGATTCCAAGTCAGCACACTGAGAGCAAAGCAGGGACTCAGCGTCCAAGCCGGGTGTCACTGAACACTTGGTCACTCACTACTGAGGGTCCCAACGTTGTTTTGTCCTAAGTTTAGCACAGTACTCCTCAAATTTTAATACAGTTAAGAATATCTGTGTAAGCGTATAGACCCAAATGAAGTTTTATGCGTGATAGAAGGATTTCAAGGACAATTTTTGTCTGACTAACTGCAGAATTTAACCCTAGGCAGAAGCAATCTCACTATAATTTGCAAAGTCACAGACAGCCTGTGAAGCAAAAGCAATGTAAGTAGAGGCCAGGCCTTTCTAACAGGGTATTTGGATATGCCCGTTACACATAACTGATCTGTTCATTAGGGCTCAGACGTTTTTAGTCAGCACTAATCTACATGCTATATTACAGTTAATATACAAAATATAAAATATAAGATAAATACTTAAAATATATTTTTATTAAGATTGTTGCCTTTTCAGACAAGCCTTAATCACTGTTCATTCATTTATTCATTCATTTTTCCATATCATCTTTCTCTTCTTTCTTTCATTTATTCATTATTCATTTACCACTAACACCAAACACAGTCTTGTCCACGTTCAGCTCATGCTCTTTAAATGAGTAAGTGTCCACATTGCTCAGTAGCATTTTAACTTTTAGAAACATGGCCAATATTAATCAGTGGAAGTAGGCCTTTTGCCTGACACCACAGAAAATTTTAAGATGCATAGAATTTTATCTTGAGATTTATATTTAAAACCTCAATCAGTAAAATTCTGGTAAAAGATGAAGATAATAAAAAAAGTCAAATTTGAATTCGGTAAGTACATTTGCATGTCATCATATTTTCTTTAATGCTAGGTAACAGAAATAATTGTTTAGCTCTAAAAGTGTCCATCTGTTATCAACTTGGAGAATCAGTTGAAGGTGTCTGTATTCTATATTTATATTTCTACCTTTAAATTTTCTTAATAAGAATTCCTGGATTTTAACTTCTAAATGTTCCAGTGATACAAATAGAATTAGACAATAGTTTGATACTCAAATGCTATTGCATCCAAATGAAACTTGAGTTATAAGTAGCATCAGAATATTATTAAATTAATCCCTTAGGAAGTAGAGATTCCAGGCCAGTAAGTAAGATGAGGAAACTCAACCTACATCTCATTCAGAAGGAAACACATTTATATTCCCTGAATGCAAAAAGGTAACGTCCATCTAAGAAGATCTATGATAGAGATAAAGATGTTGTCAAGTTTTAGAAAAACATCAACATATTTAATGTAAACTTTATAATAAAATTATTTTGTATACCCAAGAAAATGAGTATATAACTCATGGTTTCCATACAGACAAAAGAAAAATCAATCAAAATCACCAGTAAGCCTACAAATACAATTACGTAAGCCTTTCTACATAGAATGCACTCAGGTTTGTAAAACTTAAAAGACAATTTTAAGTGATTACTTTTTATCTACATAGTCCTTTTCTGTCAAAAAACTTAAATTGTGCATAACCAAGGTAATGATAATTGTGCACGTATATATGATGGCAAAAGCTTACAAATTTAATTTGAATATTTGTTTCACTAAACTATCCAATAAAATTTGTAATATGATGGAAAACTGTTTTCCAGAGCTCTCTTTGAAAGATAAAGACACAAAAGAAAAGTAAGTTTTGTTTATTCCTCCTTAAAACTGATTTTTGCAGTTAATAAACATGACTGTTTACAGTCCACAAAAGATTGTTTTACGTTTCTTCTTGCTACCTTCAGTTCCGTCGGGATTTATGTAAATACTTTCCAGATTTAGCAACGGAGTGTCTTGAAAAATAAAAATTTGGAAAGTCAATATTAATATTGGCAAAAGGGATAAAAATAAAAGCAGACACAGAAGAGGAAAATTTGAAGAGTGACAGCATGAAGAACGGAATACTCAAGATACTCGAGTAGACAAGAAGGAAAATACAAACATTCTTTAATTTACATGAATATTAACTTTTTGAATTAGCATAGAGAAACAATGTCAAAAGTAACCTGAAGCCTCAAACTTAAAGAAAACTTCGGCCTGGAGTTGATGATTGTTAGGGAAGAGTATCCTTGACATATTATTATACTGTAATCCAGATCTGAATCATTGCAAAGACGAGGACTCAGAGAATCTGAAAGCCAAATTATTGAAGCTGCATATTTGAAGTCAGAGGTTCTTTTCTCACATGGAAGAAACTTCCACCGTCATTGAGTAAGTGGATCCCAAAAGGACTAGAAAACTACTAAAAAAGAAAAATGACCTGTCATATGATAATTAAAATTACCTACAGGCTTAGCAGCGGTGGTGTACCGTAATTCCTAGGATGCCAGGGAGACGCCTCGTAAAATAACTCTTTCCTCACAAAATCTATTTTTCAATCAGATTACTTGGTAAGATTTTCCATGGAACTATATTTCAGATCTATATGGAAAATGAATAGATGAATGGATTTTCTTTAGATTAAAATGTCTTCTAAATATCAATTTATGGAATATATCTCTTCAATAACTCAAAGAGTCAAGGGAGAAAAAAAATTCAGACATGGGATATAAATCACAAGTGAAGAAAATATAACAAGTATAGAGATGAAGGAAAATTGAGGGGCAGAAATATAAATGCTGCAATTTTATCTCTACTTTTTCTCCTGAATGAATTTGAATGCAACAATTAACCTGGCACTAACCTCCACCCACACTTCCCATTGACTCAGTGAGAGCTCTCTAAAGCTACAATTACGAGCTGCACACAACAAAAAATTGGTAACTCGCTCATTTACCATCTCTCCTATTCCCTAAATATTTTATCTCATCTGCTAATATGAAAGTTTCACTGACATCAAAGACAGATACATTATATCTTAAGAGCAATAACATTTGTATACATTCCATATGAAAGTGAAAGATAAATGTCATGTCTACATTTAAAATCTCTTACACACACGTGAATCTTTGTCTCACACGACTACTAGTTTGAATAAAAATGCCCATCACTATGTATTAACACATTGTGATGTTGAAAAACCTGTAGTGAGAATGCTGCCCACATAAGGATGTGAAGGCCGGGGGAGAGGGGGCTGCCCTCGCCTGACGGTATAATGCTACAGGCTCAGGGACATGGTTCACTGTTTTCTCAGGCTTTGTCTCTAATTTTAAAATTGGTATTAGTGGTAATTACAACAGAACTGACACAAATGGCTCAGTGTATGAACCATCATTTAAATCTCTATACCCACTCTCCCCTAGTTCATTTTCTTCAAAACGTTTTGACTGAATTAACATATCATCGTTATTTCAAAACTCATGTTGGAATGAAAAGGTTTCCTCAGTAATTCCCTAAAGCCTCCCCTAGTGAACATCTTTGGTATGATACCAGTCGTCTGCTTATGTCCTATCCATATCAAAATCTCTCCTCTTCTTTACTCATTATTTCATTGTTGTTCTTTTTATACCACTTGGAGGTAAAATAAGCTATTACAATTAGCAGGAGTCCACAAAAGAGAAGAGTATTTTGGGCTATATACAGTGATATTTGGGGGAAAACGTGGGGTATTAAGAAATCTTGAGTCCTCTGAATTTCAAACATAGTCACAGCATACTTTTCCTTTGTATACTACCAATTCTTCCACAGCCAAAGTCAAAAGCTTTAAAAACAAGGAGTACGTTTTTCACGTATGCCATGATGGACACTGAGTGCCCTCAGCCAATGCACCAAGCTGTAGTTTGGAATGAAGGCTTGTCTCTATGCCTCCAGAATGGATCTGTTCTCCTCAGATGTGACTAGAACATCACTGGTTGATATGGATAATTTTGACTTTTTATTATTATATCTATCTAGAACTTACAATCATTTTTTTCTAAACTAAATTTTAACATACCATTTCCTCCTATAGTACCTGCCATTCCCTTTCCTGCCAGCTTCTTTCTAGTCTTAATATTTTGTTACTTCCTTCAGGTTCCAGTCAGTGGCTGTTTCAATAATAACATAAATGCCATTTTTTCCTGACTCCACACATTTATGGATTCTGCTCAGTCTGTCTGAAATATCTGTCAATCCTAGATCCACCTGAAACAAAATGCTCTTATTTTTAAAGACCGAGCATAAATGCCATGTTTTTCAAGAAGATTTCCATGTTCCATATAATTCTTTGTTCATATGCCTTATATGTTGTGACATTTACCATGCTTTATCCTATTTTCCAGATAATTTTGACCACTCTAAGTTCCTTTAGGGCAGGGGCCATATTTTATTTATCCTTTTCTTGCCAAGTGATGAGTGTATAGTGGAAAAGCAAACATTGTCCCTCTGGTCATGAAATTTACAATCTAGTGTTAGAACACAGTGTAATATAAAAGCTCTAGACCTACTAGACCTGACTCTGTTCCTTATTAGCTAGGAAAGATTGGGCACTCATTTTCCACTGTTGATTTAAATTCAATGTTCTTTACCACCTTTTATGACTCAAAAATATTATTATATTTTATTTTGACTCTAGAGAAACACATTTGGGTGGATGCAACTTGTTCAATAATACATATCAATATCAATGCTATCCTATGTTTTATAATGAAAATGTTTTCTCTAGGTGCAGACCAAATATAGTCACAGCATGTATGGGTATTTACTAAGTAATATCAAATAAACACAGAGAAATAGAAATCAGCTTCAAACAAATATTTTAGTGGCCTAATATAAATCACTAAATGTTAATAATAAAAATACAAGATTAGTATATATTGCTTTACACAAACAATGGCCATATTGGAAAATCCTGGCCAGGAAATTCCCCAGAGTTGTGAGAGCTCCCTCTATCTATGATTACTCAGCCAGGCAGCCATGATGGAAAACATGACTTTCCCCAAATCACTTTAGTAGCCCTAGGAAGGAATTGAGGGCACTAAAAATTGGCTAAACTATAGAATGCTATGATTTACTTTGTACAATATTAAGGACCACAGCCCCCAAAAAACAAATAACCTGATTAAAAAATGGGTGGAGGACCTGGACATTTTTCCAAAGAAGAAATACAGATGGCAAACAGGAACATGAAAAGATGCTCCACATTGCTAATCATCAGGGAAATGCGAATCCAGAACACAACGAGCTATCACCTCTCACCAGTTAGAATGACCACTATCCAAAGGACAAGAAATAACAAGTGTTGGCAAGGATGTGGAGAAAGAGAAGCCCTTCTACACTGCTGATGGGCGCGTGAATTGGTGCATCCACTGTGGGAAGCAGTAGGGAGGTTTCTTAAAAAGCTATGAATAGAAATACCATGTGACTCAGTAATTCTACTACTAAGAATGCACCTGAAGAAAACAAAATCCATGACTCAAAAAAGATACATGCACCCCTATGTTTATCATCACATTATTTATAATAGCAAAATTATGGAAGCAACCAAAGTGTCCATCAGTAGATGAAAGGGTAAAGAAGAAGTGGTACATATACACAGTGGAAAATTATTCAGCCATAAAAAAAGAAATCCTCCTTTTTGCAGCAACATGGTTGGACCTATGGGGTATTATCCTTAGTGAAATAAGCCATATGGAGAAAGACAAATACCATATGATTTCACTTATTTGGAATAAAAAAAAAAGGAAAACAAAATGAACAAAATAGCAGTAGATTCATAGACACGGAGAAATTACTGGTGGTTACCATGGGGGAGGGGTTGCAGTGGGTGGGTGGGGAGGGTGATGAGTATAAAGGAGCACAAAATGCTTCAATCATAATATAAGTTGGTCATGGGGATGGTAGAACAGCGTGGAGAATATAGTCAATGACTCTGTAACGTCTTGCTATGTTGACAGATACTAACCACACTAGAGGGGGTGAGGACTT
The DNA here is from genome assembly GCF_040802235.1 of Manis javanica. Classification (NCBI taxonomy): domain Eukaryota; kingdom Metazoa; phylum Chordata; class Mammalia; order Pholidota; family Manidae; genus Manis; species Manis javanica. Next base: position 15,432,196 of record NC_133165.1, read on the forward strand.
AATAATGCAGGTAACTGTTGAACCATTGTGTTGTATACTTGAGACCAATATAAGATTGTGTATCAATGACACTTCAATAAGAAAAAAGGAATATTAGAGAGCAATCCACAAAACTAGTCACAGAGTCCATAGTTTGACATTTAAGGTATCTGAGCCCAGAATTTACATGACTGAGGTGTTATCAATCAACTCAGGAGGAGAAAATTCCTCAGACTGACTAAACCTGGACCTTGACTCACTTTTACCAACTCCATTCAATAGTTATTTCAAATACTCTCTACTTTTCTCAGGCCCACTTTGTCCTGAGCATGTGGCCTTGCTTCTTACACCACTGAACTCATTCAGTCTCCTTCAGTCAGGAGCTCATTCAGTTTCTTCACAGATTCTACAAACCTACCTGCAAAGTGTCCATTCTTTCACCCTGTGGTTACAACTGAGGACATGTCCTCTTCTTATCAAGGCTTATACTGTCACCTGTTCCCAGGATCCCCCTCATCTCTTCCTGCCTTCTTGGTAACCACACGCCACTGTTTTGCTTCTCTCCTGTATCTTCAACTCTCCATCTCTGCTAGCTACTTATTCACAGTGTTTAAACATGTTAAGTCACGCCATGAATGTCCAGCTTTGCAGAAGTCTCTTCTGAATCCCAGGTTGGTTTTAGTTTTAGACTCTCATTGCCCCAGGCACTTTCCTTAATAGCATTTATAGCTTTTTAAATGGAGAAATAATTCAACAGATCCAATACTTCCAATAGGGTTCTTTCTGGTAGTCTTTAATACTGCTTTATCTTTAATGCATAGCCAGTACTTAGTACCTGATAAGAAACCATAGTGAATGAATGTGTTTCTTTCTCTTTCTCTCTGTTACACCCCCTCTACTCACTCTCTCTCTCTCTCTCTCTCTCTCTCTCTCTCTCTCTCTCTTCTGAAACAACGCTTTCATAACTATGTGTAATAAAATTTCCTTCCAAGCTTTAAATGAAGCACCAGTGACCCAGTATTTTGAGCATTTGGAGAGTGGTGCAAGAAGGAGAGGAAGAGAGAGAAAGAGAGGAGAAGAGCCCTTCCCAGGGCCTTCCCCAGTGTTCCCCAGGGATGAGGGAAAGCGGGCACCTTAGATGCCACCACTGCTTACTAACTGAACTAAAAAACATTATGCATTACATTAAAGCTCCACATCCATCTTTTTGTGTTATCCCTTTATAATATAAAATTTGTGCTAATGTGTGGGGAAACAAATTCATGTGCGGAGTTTAAAACTGACTGCAGTATAAAAATTCAAGGATGAGTGTGTGTGTACACACACCACTTCAAGTAGGAACCAAATAGAAATTAGAATAAAAATACTAGTAGACTTTGGGATAGAGACAATATTCACGACCCTATGTAAATACTAAGTTGACACTGATTGTAGTTGCAATAAAGAGAAGACCAGTAGAGAGCAGTGCAAGCACTTCTTAAATATTCCTTCAAATGCTATCTAGTGACAACATTTAATGAAAATATTATTTCTCCTTTTAAATTTTATTTGGATTTTCCTTCAATTAGTGAATCAATGTGTTATTTTATTTGAAAATAATTTACTTAAACATCTTCTTGTGTTTTCATTTTATTTCTGTCTTATTTCATTTGGTGGAAATAAAATACCTAATAAAACAAGTATCTAGAAGTGGATTTTTTAGGTTTTTAGTTTTTAACTTGCTTTAGACATATACATTGTTAGCTTCTTAGTTGAAAAGTATGGTAATCATTGTTGACTTGCTGGATTGCTGGTGGTTCATCATGCCACTTATTTTAAACAGAAAAATGGTCATCAGCCTACAGCAACTATTTTTTTAAACTCACTTTGGAATTTCAACTTTGAGAAATTCAATACAATACAGCATTTCTGTAAAGACAAAGGGTATCAACTTACATATGACAGAAGGTACACAATGAAGCGGGAACACGACGGTCACAGACATTATAATCTGGAACCATGTCACTGAAAATGGCCACATTAACATTGGATTGTATGAAAGTACAAGGCATTAAGTGAGTGTGTGGATAAAATGAGAGTTCCTGTGGCCAGGATTCTCACCTGGCCCTGGTTGACTAGCTCACTGCACACCTGTGGGCAATACATGGCTGTTGACTCTATAAAAAGAGCTCCACCCAGTGCTCTGAGCACGACACGGTGGCAGGGCTGCAAGGCTGCAGAGCAGAGCAGAGGCTGGAGTGGTGGCAGCGCTGAGGAGAGAGGCCCAGAGGATGGCTCTGCAGGACGACTGTGCAGAGAGGCCCAGAGGATGGCTGTGTGGGACGGCTGTGCAGACAGAGGGACCCAGAGGATGGCTGTGAGGACAGAGGGACCCAGAGGACAGCTGTGCAGACAGAGCGGCCCAGAGGCAGAGACCAGCTTACTGTTTGAGATAGCAAAAATCTTGAAACAACCTGAAAAGACACCTGTAAGAGACTATTTCAATGGAATTTTATGAAGTAGTTCAGAGAGATTATATAGATCTACATGTATTGATATGAAAATATCGCTGGATAAAATTATAGGTAAAATATGGTTTATAGTATGATGTTATCTGAGATTTTTTTAAAAAGATATCTTCACATGTATATGCATATGTGTGTGTGTGTACATAGACATATATATATTTTCTGAAAGAATACACCAAAAAAATGTTAACATTGGTTACTTGTGGTGAGTGGACTTTTGTAATAACCTTTTGAGAATTGTTTTCTGTGGGCATTGTCTTACATTTAAGTCTTACATTTAACAAAATCCTTGTTAAAAAGAGTATAAAGTATATAAAAGATTTAATATAGTAGTATACTCCTAGATAAAAATGGCAGAGATTGGCTTACTCTCCCCATTTTTTTGTGATTGCTTTGATTTGAGGTCTAGACAAAAATATTTGTTCAGCTTGATTTACTTCTATTGATCTACAAAATTCCAGCTGACAAGAGTCTGACAATATTCACAGTTAAAACCATCCGCATTTGCTTTATTTTTCCTCATTCTAGTTAAGTGCTCAAGAGGTCAACATAAAGTCATAATTGGATTTATTATGTAAATAAATGCTTGTAGCAAGAAGATAAGAGATCTCTCAGAGAGGAACCCTCTCAGAGACACTGTATTTCAGGAAGCCGATCCACCCTGAATAACTGCAGACTCAGGAAATGGTAAATCAAGATTATAAGCATCAGAAATGTCCTTCACAAGCAAAGGGGTGAGAGTTCCTCCAGAACCAGAAAGGCAGGGATCGCAGAGAAGGTAAGAGTGAGGAATTTAGTTTAACTGGAGCATAATTTGATCCCACTGATTAATTTTTAAGAAAAAGATACTAAATGTTTCAGGTTGGGCTTAGAAAGACGCAAACCAATTAAAATTGTAATAAATGTTGCTTTAAATTGGAGCGCTGAGAATTAAAAGGAGAGTTTGGAACTGTCTTCTCAATGTGATGTTGAAGCTAATGTTGCATTTTGCTCTTAACTTGCTAATTATGGCCATGTATGTCCCTCAGCACACCTGTAGTGAATTCTTTTACTAGCTTCAATTACCGTGTTGTGTCACAAGCTGGGAAGAATTCAAAGATGCCCCTTTTATCTGTTTCTCCCTAACACCCTTAATTAATTCCATTGCACCAGGATTAGAGAGAAATAAATTGACCTGCATTTTTAGAAGATGATTGAGGTGCTTTTCAAGAAAAAGCCATTTAAACCATAGAGGGATGCCTTATTTACTGCACTTCATTTCATTGCACTTTGCAGATAACGCACTTTCTAAAAATTGAAGGTTTACGGCAACTCTGTGTCAAACAAGTGTATTGGGACCATTTTTCCAAAAGTATTCGCTTACTTCGTGTCTCTGTGTCACATTTTGGCAATTCTGGCAATATTTCAACTTTTTTATTATTACTCTATTCATTATGGTGATCTGTGATCAGTGATTATCACTGAAAATTCAAATGGTGGCTAGCATTTTTGAGAATAAAGTATTTTTCAATTAAGGTATGTGCATTATGGGGATTTTTAGACATAATGCTATTGCACATTTAATAGACCACAGTCTAATGTAAACATAGCTTTTATATGCACTGGGAAACCAAAAAATTCATTTGATTCACTTTATTGTGGTGGCCTGGAACCCAACCCACAATGTCTCTGAGGTGCGCCTGTAAAATTTTTTAAGAACCCCTCTCCTCTCGAGCCCCATTTTTTAAATTAAGGTATCATTGATATACACTCTTATGAAGGTTTCACATGAAAACAGAGTGGTTACTACGTTCATCCATATTATCAATTCCCCTCCCATACCCCATTGAAGTCACTGTCCATTGTGCAGTAAGATGCCATAGAGTTACTACATGTCTTCTCTGTGCCTGTAAATTTTAAATGAAGCTAAAGTCCCAAACAAATGAACAAACAAATCTTGCCCATAGATAGTACCTATTTCAAGGATCAAGATAACAGTGTTCTCTCTTCACCATGGTAAGAATCTCTAGCAACATAGACACCAATTTTAATTATCATGTCACTCCTTTTTCTTTAGTTTTCCAAGAAATCCCTTAGAAGATCCTGGTGCACTTGGTTACAATTTTTTTATTCAAAATTCAGAGTAGCTTTCTGCTCAAGGTATAACATTTTATTATCTGCACGCAGGAAAGAAAATATCATCAAGTTTCTGCTGAAAGTGAATGTAAACTGCTTCCAGGAAGCCTTCAGAGAATCCAGTTTCCCTTCTTCTGTTTGGCTTTTAACACATACACATTTATAAGATCATAGTGTGTATAACACACAACACATTTATTCTTGTTGATACATCATTTTGTAACTAATTTTATGCCTTTTCATCGATGCTTCTATTTCCTTTCCAAATATTTTATATACTCCTCAAAGATAACATGAACGTCTCCTACATCTAACTCCATTCCAGGTCCAGCATCCCAGTCAGGACTCCATCAATACAGGGTGGATTTGGAATTTTAAAACATTATGTACCAAGTACAGTGTGACTTACTTTCTGACCATTCTACAGTAGCCTCTTCCTCTGCTGACATTTCATCACAACTTCCTATTTTATTTTCTGTGTGGATTTTGTGGTGTGCTGGTAAATGTTTAACCACTGGCTTTCCAGAGGAAAAAAGAAAACTTCAGTATGTGACCTTTGCCCACAGCCATGGCATAAATGCCCCCACCATGGCCAAAGATTCCAGCTTAATACTACTCCAAATGGTGCTGGGACAAGCCACACATAATTTGGTCTCAAACCGTGTGACAAGCTGCAGCATATTACTGTTTGTGGTTCTTCCCACTACCTAAGATTGTCTGGTTTATAGTTCACTTGTATTTTTTCTGTTCCCTTCATAAAATCTAAGCTCCGTAAGAAAAGGCAGTTCTCCCATGTTCAGCACAGACTCTCCCCAGGCATAAAACAGTGACTAGCATTTAGCAGATCCATAATAAAAATGTGTTAGACAAAAGCATATTTTTTTACTCAAAATTGAATATATCAAATTTTTTAAGATGCAACAGTTAAAAAATATTTTTGTTTTTTTAAATCATTAAAGATTGTGGGTTGATACACAAAAGTTTGGAAATACTTCCTGAGCGGATATGAGAAAGACATGAGTCCAGGGTCACTTTTAAAAATCATTTTATCTTGCCTCTTTTATCTCCTAGGCTTTCCCCATGGTGTAAAGATGAGGTTGAGATGCATAAAGAAAAAAAAAAGAAAGTTGTAAGCTTTGAATTTAACTTTCATTATAAAAAGAACAATCATAACTTCCATTTGTGAAAATAAGAAAGTGTTCATTTCAAAATGAAACAAAAACATCATTTTATATATTGAGTTAAATAGGCAAATATAAAACATCCTGGTGCCAGAAAGTCTTTTCACTTATATGTGCTATTGGTTATGACAGAATCAGAGTTAAAGTTCATTACTATGATTTGCATGATAACTAGTAATATAAAATAATGCAAATAAGATTCTCCAACAGGAATAATTATTCAGATTTTAGATTTCCTTCTAAGTTCTTTTTTCTTTTGAAAGAAATGAAAAATAATTAGAATTGACTTTTTATATTTTTATTTCATCTTTAATTTCCTAACATCCAACTCTGAATTAGTAACTTTTCATCTCATGCTGATGTTAGTAAATTTTAATATAGATGCTGCAAATTTTTTCTTAGCTCATATTGTACCTTATATGATGGGCACAAAGTAATTCATGAAAAGGTTCATTATATTTCTGTTAATTATATTATCTTTCACAACCTGACTCTCAATGGCTCTCTTTAGGCTTGTTTTTCTTATATTCCAGACTGAACTGCCTATTTTACCCCCCCCACACACCATGATGTTTTCCCATTTCTGGCTTTGCTTTCTTACCCTTTGGAATGCCCTTCTCCCCGTCTCTGTCTTTTGTAACCCTGACATTATTCTAAACCCACTTCAATTATCAAAGTATTCATTCTGTGCACAGCATGTAGTCACTCACTGATCTCCTTCTTGTGTGCTTATTACTTTGCTTATTATCTTCTCTCCCCTGTAGGATATAAGCCAAGTGAGAACAGGGCTTTTTCTCATTCGCTGCAATATCTCAGTGCCCAAAACAATGCCTGGCATATAGTTAAGTACATTGAACATTTTTTGAATGAACAGACAAATAAGTAGTTATCAAAACAAATCTAAGGATAACATAAATGCAGTAAGATTTTCTATTTACCATGATAAAAAAAAACCCACAAACATTTATATTCCAATCCAAAGTATAGGTTGGCACTTCATCTTAATCTTGTGCTATTTTGACAAAGCTGTGAGAATTAAAGTAAGATAAAGTGATATTTTGAATCAGTCAAAAATAATTTCTAACACCTAAGGTTGAAAGAATTCCAGCTTGAAGGTGCTATTTTCCTCATATGAAACTGTGTTATTATACTCCATTTATAATCTAACTAAACACATTTTCTTGGTATGCTAATGCTTTGTGCAAACCTTCTCTTGATTTTGTCATATAATTTTTTCAGAAAGATTCATTTAAGTGAAACAGACCTTAATGTAGATTTGAATGAAATTTTTAAGAGCAGAATTTATATTTCAAAGTAGGTAGTCATTTTCATATTAACCTGTATTTATATAAAATGGAACAAGCGTCGTAGATGTCTCCTTTGACCTCTTCCCTGTATTCTTCTCTTTGAAAATAACCCAGGCACACAACAAAAAAGGTGGGTTCATGGGGGGAAAGGATATATACACATATTTCTAAAAGTTAAGGAAATTTTATGGGTCTGTATGTCTCAAATAGAAAATCACAAATGCTTTGGTTAGACAGTAGTTATTCATTTATAATTTGAAAAAAAGTTGTAACAGTAATGAATTATTATTTATTTTCTACAACTGTATAGACGTTAAGTTAAAGGCGCTGAACTTACCACTACTAGAAATAATAACTGATAAAAATATGGTGACTTGTGCTCCCTCTTGCTTTCTCTTTTAATTCTTATAAAAACCCTACACTGTCTAAACTGAGAGAGAATGATAGACCAAATTTTCAATTAGAGAGTTCATGGCATAAGTCCAGAAACATGCTATTAAATGTTCGGTGTTAGGATATATCAGAAAACAAAAAGACAAAAAGTCTACCTTCATGGACCCTATAATCTGGGATTTGGGTTGAAAGAGGTACAATTATGGCTTTTAGACTAATGAATCAAGCTACTCAAATACATATTTGTGGATAAAGTGAAAGTTTCTATGGCCAGGATTCTCACCTGGCCCTGGTCAGCTAGGTCACTACACAAGTGTGGGCAATATGCATTGACTCTATATAAAGAGCTCCACCCAGTGCTGTGTGTGACACGGTGGCACAGCTGCAAGGCTGCAGGAAAGCAGAGGCTGGAGTGGTGGCAGGGCCAAGGGCAGAGAGGCCCAGAGGCAGAGACCGGCTTGCTGCATGCAGACTTGCTCCGAGTGGATGGTATTCTAGTGATTGACCTGCCACTGTGAGAACAAAGTTGGGTATAACCCTTTCACCCCAAGAACATTCTACAGTCATTTTTTTGGTTTCATTGAATACATAGTGAACTTGCCTGGGGCTGAAACCCATTGGCAAGACAATATTCATAATAAAGGGTGTTGTTTAAAGAACTACATTAGAGGCCAAGGGATTTGCATGTTCTTTCCACCCTCAAGTATTAAATGACATTTGATATTTTGTACAAAACCTTGGAACATGCTCTGCTGTTACTGTGCACAATTCAGCTTCTTTCTTTTGTTTGATTGAGGGATGTGAATAATGATAATCAACCAGAATTGTTGCATCTTCCTCTCCCACAGTACTTCCTTTCTATGGTGCTTAGAGCACTTACTGCATGCAAGTTTCAGAGCTCGCTCTCTCTTGGTCTCCTAACCTGGACTGATCACTGTCCAGGGAGAGGCCACCTCTTGTTAATCTGTGCATAGCCAGAATTTAGCAGTGCTTGCCACAGTTCAGGTGGGATGCATGTTTTTGTATGAATAAATTTATATATACATCATTGTTTTCAAAGCATATCAACATGTATGCTTTCATCAGATCCTTGCAAAAATTAGTGAGAGTGCGGGGTAGCATGAATTCCTTCATTTTACAGAGTCTCAGTGGAATTGAAGGTTTTTAATTCCCTTGTTTGACAGACAAGGAAATGGCATCAGTGAGAGCTTATGTGATTTCTGAAGGGCACAAAGCTAAGAGCTAAATTTCAAAATCAGTGTTCTTTCTGAAAACACCAGCACATTGTGCCTTTAGGGTCTGTCAGGAATTTGATTTTCTCAAATGATTGGTGAAATCTTGCTTTTTTTCCCCCAAGTGTAGACCATAATGTGGAAAAGATCTTTAGAAACCATCCATATTGTAACTAGAAAGCAATGGCATTGATTATAAGCAACTCTTGTTGTAAAATAGTGTCTGCCTTGAAGAGTACACCATTAGTCAAAACAAATCATAATCTGTCACAGGGAAGCGGATGGAGGCAGTTTTGTCATTTTCAATCCTGAACCCACAGTCTTGACCATTCTGTTTACATGAAACTTCTGGGTGCTTAATTTCTTGATCAGGAAATGAGTCCCTACAGTGACAAGATTATGAAAGCTGTCCATTGGGGGAAGGGATAACAGCCAGTACTTGAAGTTTCTAGTAATTGAATACTGATTAACTGATTCTAAAGTCACCCTTCAGTAACATCATATCCCATAGACTGCAGGCTACAGGACGGAACTAGCCAGGTGCCCCCCCTAAACCATGCATGGTGTGTTAACAATGACTGTCACACGTTAATTAATCAATTAAGTGGCAACTCTGAGTAAACAGTGGCTGTAGATCCACCTGAAAAAGATTAGGTCACGTTTTTCAAACTTAGTAATAGAAACTTCCGTTTGTGTGTTTTTTAAAAAAAAATTATTTAAAGCCGTTTTTAAGAAGTTTGCTTTTAAGGTAAATTATTTTCTAGGCAATATACTAGGGCCCTTAATGGAGACCTAGTGATGGAACCTTGATCCTTAAAGTCAGTTGTATGCTGTTATAAGTCAACGTTCCAAAAACACGTCAACAGAAATTAACAGCAACTATCATTAAATCCCAACATTTCTGAACTAAAAAGCATTCTCTCTTTGGAGATGAGATGACTGGGGTGATGACTATTTCTCTTCATCTGAAAGAAACCCATCCTCATCCTCCCTCCCCTGCATCCCTGCAGCCTTCTCGCTTCCCTCAGACGCACGCATACTCTGCCCATTTCATTTGAGAGCAAAGTTGAAGCCACACGCCAGCTACGCCCGCCCAGCGCTCCCTGGGCTGGAGCAGCGAAGTTCTGGGCTGAGCTCCCTTCCCAGAGCGGCGACGCCGTCTCGGTACCTGCGCCGCTTTACGCCGCATCTGAAGGTTCGCCCGCCGCGGAGCAGTTGCGTCTCTATCTGGCAGCCAACCCACCGAAGCCTTCTTCTCCTTCACCACCACCACCTTCCGTCCTTCCCCTCCCCGCCTTCGTCCCTCCCCACCCCCGCCCCCAATCTCCTCCTCTTTTTCTCACTACAAGCGGCTGCTGATGCTGAAGCCGAGCGTCACTTCTGCTCCCACGGCAGACATGGCGACATTGACAGCGGTCCAGCCGCTCGCTCTGGACAGAGGTAAGGGAGCGGCTCGCCGCCGGGCCCCTGCACCCCCGGCCTCCCCTCCGCTCCTGTCAGCTCCCCCCCCCCCGGGACAGCCGGGCGCGCTCGGGCAGGGGGAGCAGGGCGGGCGAGGGCGAGCGGCGAGGCGCTCGCGCCGAGAGCAGGACTTTCCTCCCCTTTCTCTGCCCGCCGCGTCCCGGCTGGCCTTGCACGCGGCACTCGCCGGCCGAGGGCGCCTCCGCCGGGCTGTGGCGCCCCCGCCGCCGCTCCCTGCCCCTCCGCGGCCGCGGGCTTTGTTGGAGCGGCTGCGCGGGGCCCGCCCGGCGCCCGGGGCTGCGGGCTGGAGAGCGGGGCAGGAGGAGGCTCGCCGGGCCGGGCGAGGGCGCCTGCAGCCGGCGAGCAGGGAGGGCAGCCCGGCGAGGGAGCCGCCCGCCGGAGGAAGGAAGTTTGTCCGGGCGCCGGGGGAGGATGCTGGTCCGGCGGCGGGCAGGGCGCACGGCCGGGTGGCCTGTGCCGGGCGCACGGCGGCTGCTGCCCGCGGCCGAAAGGGCCCCGAGCCCGCACCGCGCGGCTTGGTGCTCCGAAGGCGGCGGGGTCGCGTGTGCCCCGCAGCCGGCAGCCCTCCCGCAGTGGAAACTCAGTTTCCCCTGCCCCCGGCCGGCCCGGTGCTCGGCCAGCCCCGGACGAGGACGGCGCCCGGACGCAGTCAGGCTGGGTGGAAATTCAACTTGGGACCTGTGACCTTCCGCGCCCTGCTCTCTGAGTGGAATGGGGGAGCAGCCCCTGCTTCCTACCCAGGACCTTCCCCAGCACAAGGATAGCCCCGTGCGCTGCCACCGGGCCCCTCCGGTGCAGGCGCGCTCGGGTCCCGCGACTCTGCAGCGGAGGACACCTGCTCGTCCCTGTCCGCAGCGGCCGAATTTAGGACCCTGGGCGGCCATTGGGATGTGATGTGCTCAAACGAAGATGATTTAGTCCGATGTGCCTCTAAAAATATTCTTTCTAGCAGATTAAACTGGACTGTGGGGCAAAGCAAAAGCGCATCCTGCTGCGAGTTCAGTGAAAAAGCCAGTGAACTAGTGAGGTTTTTGACGTGAAAGATTGTGGGTGACTTTAACGCGATTTGTTGGCACCAGGACAGATATTATGCGGTGCCCATAGCAACCTTACTTGGGGTAAGAGTTGAAAGGAAATTGATTTTATGCTAGGAAATGTTGATTTTCAAGCTAGTAAATTAATAACAGGAGTTAAAGAGCTCAGAAAATCCATTGTATAATCCATGATTTCATTCCACTGTCATCATCTGCACTAAGCGGGATACATCCACAGCCACGGAGAGCCAAACAGATGGCAAGCTATTAGAAATTATGGATTTCCCACGTATTTCTGTTTTAATGTAATGAGCTCTTATATTGTCCCATTATTAAGTCAATCTTTAAACATCCCAAGTAAAACGACTACAATTAAGAGAGAAAAAAAAAAACTCCATGAAAATTGCATGCCTGAGCAGTTTTATATATTACTCCTACTAAAAATATTTCATTTTAGAGGCTTTACCTTAGCCCTTAGATACCTCGGTTGTGGAGAGGAGATGCAATCAGACCAAGATCTAAAAGTTTGTTCGTGTTCGCTGCCAGACTGTACCTGTCCCCTCCCAGTGTTGACTAGGGCTGTATAATAAGCAGCTCAAGAGGCAAGCTGGGTGAGACTGGACTCATTTGAATAAATTCTCCAGGAGAGCATTGTGAAGTCTGTAATTTATGGATGGTGGGTTTTTGGCATCATTGCTGTGCATGGAGTCAATACATAAAAATGTTTTTCTATTAAAATACGATTAATTAATTAACTGCAGCATTAAACCAATGACAGAGGGGGTTCTGAAAAATTTCCTACCAAAGAAGAACCTTTTAAAAGAGGCAGCCCAGTATAATACATAGCTGGGTCCTAGCTGTGACTCTGCCCCTCACCATGGACGGGGTGGTTAGCCTCTCCAGGCGTCCGTTTTTTCTTTTGTGCCCCATAAGAAATTTGGGTTAGATGGGTCTGGCACTATGCAACTTTGACAGTCTAACATTTGATTAATTAGAATTAGGACTCTGTTTCTGGCAACCCACTGGAAGATTTCCCAGTTGGCCCCCTCTCCCAGGTTGTTTTGGTGCTCTGAGGCCACCTTCTGCTTTGACCCCATCCAAGCATTTCTCACACACTGGCGTCCGTCTCATAGAATGGAGTTCCTTCAAGAAAGGGACCATTTCTAAATTCACCTTTGTATTCTCAGTGTCTGCCACAGTCCCTGACTCACAGTAGAAGATGAAAAATTAATGGAAGTTAGCGTAAGTAAACCAAGGACTTCGGTAACTTAAGCAATGTTAAAATATAGGGACTTAGTGGTGCACTGAACTACAGTTCGTAGATTCACAACACTTTGGCCCTGAGAAGGATGGCAGGGAGACATAGGCCAGCAGTGGCTGTTAACCTTTCTTCTTCCCTCCACACGTGATGGGGTGCTATCAGTACCCGTAGCTCACCGGCGGTGATTATTAACCGAAGCAGATTGTGTCAGGTGGGCAATGGAGAGGAAGGGAGGGAGGTGCCTGGCAAAGCCTCCCATGGGCATTCCAGCAGACTTAAATACAAAATCCACAATTTGAGAGCTCTGGGCTGTTCTAACATCTCCATTTTTTGAATGAAAACCTTGAAAGGAGCAATGATAAATATGTTCAAAGTGACTCTACTAACTAGTGGGAGATTTTGTGCTAAAATCTAAATCTTATTTGATGCCCATTGGCACTATAAACAGCTTAATCTGGAAGCTTCAGGACAAAGGTTTTAAGCAAAGGAATCAAACTTATGGACTGAAATTAAGCTTTACTCCTCTCAGAATTCAAAGGATGTTATCTGAATCAAGAACTTCAGAAGTCTGTGCAAAGTGCTTGGATTTTTGTCTGGGAAACAAGCCTTTGCCAGAACCGGGCTGGGCCCTGAAAGGATGAGCAGGTTTTCACTGCTCTGTGCTAAACTCTTTTCTGTAAATCACCCAAATCTTGGATTAACCCTGTGGAGGCCGATGGCCAGAGCAGGATCCTGTTCATTGTGCTCCCTGTTCTTGATCCTTCATGTACTCACTGAGTACGTACTGTAAGCCAGAACGTACAGTGGAACGTGTACAGCTGGAAGCCAAATGGACATAATTCTAGTTTTCATGGTAATTAGACTCTACCACAAAAGAGAGATTAAACACACACATACTCTTCATTCACTCAATAAATATTCATATGTACAAGGTGCCAAATGAACACCTGAAGCAAAGTTTTTGCTTTTATGGTCCTTAAGAATCTAATGGGGGGAAACAAATAATATTTAAGGGATTAATTAATTCAACAAATAAGGATTGAGTGCCAACGTTATGGAAGGCACTGTTTTTTTAAATTTATTAACGTATCATTGATGTACAGTCTTATGAAGGTTTCACATGAGCAACATTGTGGTTACTACATTTACCCGTATTATCAAGTCCCCCCTCGCATTGCATCACTGTCCATCAGTGTAGTCAGATGCTGTCTTCTCTGTGCTATACTGCTGGAAGGCACTGTTTTAAGCAATGTAGAAGTGCCAGTGACCAATAGACAAAGTCTAATGGAGTTTATGCACTACTGAGAGTCACACACTGAGCATATACACATATAAGTGGGAGTGAGAAAAAATGAGCCCAGATCAAGGAAAGTGATGGGCTGCTGTTTTTGATATGAGAATCCAGGAAGGTCCCTCCCTCTGGAATTAGTGACTTTTTAGAGGAGATCCGAAGAAAGTGAAGAAACAAACTTTGCAACTCTCTGGGGGAATGTGTTCTGGAGGAGGACGTCACCCATGAATCCTGGGAACATCAAGGAAGTCACTGTGAAAGCATGAACACAGGGAAGCATGGTGGAAAGTGGAAAGTTTGTAGCCAGGGGTGAGATGGTGTACTTTATAATTAGGATGTTAGGTGAAAGTAGGATGTGCTCTGGAAACAAGACACAAGGCATGAGGATAGAGGAAAATGGGAAGGGCCTGTTTAGGTAGTGCTGCTTGAGGAAGGCTCAGTGAGAAAGCAAAATGTAAACTGAATTCTGAGGTATTTATAAGAATCTTTAGGAAAAGCTTTCTGGATAGAGGAAGAATACACATAAAAGCAGCTCCCACATATGACTTGGCTCCCGTCCTGTTAATACAACTATAACCAAGCAAATGATCAAAAAGAAAAATTACCAAGATATAGCAACAATCTGAGTACGCATGCTGGAGTAGAAATTTGGTTGTAAGTATACCAAGAAAATCTATAGAGCAGCTTTTTGCTTTTATTGTTAGGCTCAAACATCATGTAATTAGGTTTTCAAAGATAATACCTTGTGCTATAATTTTCATGTCACTATGCATAAATCTACATGTTGCTCCCAAGTGGTCATAATATGAGATATGTTACTCTCAGCCTAACATTTTATTTCAGACAGTGATGTAGAAAGTGGTACCTATAATTTACCCTTGTGGCAAAGAGAAGATGTGGAAAGGAGATTAGTGTGGAGTCTTCTCTTCCGGAATTGAACATGTTCACAGCAATTCTTCCCTACACCACGGGTCAGTTTGCCCAGATTTTAATCTCTAAAACCAAGAATGACCTTCAGTCTAAGAAAGCACGGTGCACTCTATTATACTTATTACCTCTCTAACAAAGAACCTAGGGATACTTCACTATATTAAAGGCTTCATGGATTTAGGGACTTTTCTTCAGTACAGGAGCTACAATTGTTCTTCACTTCCCAGCTCAAGGTCAGAAAAAATAATATAACAGAATTCTTCAAAATTTCACTTCTGCTTACCTTCTCCCTTAATTTTTGAGCAGAATGACTTTTTATTTTAAAATCCTGGCTTGTAAAGAAGTAATACAGAACTCACTCAGAGAAAAATGGATAATCAAAAATTTGTAGGAGTAATTAAAATTGTATAATTTGAAATATTTGAGACTTCGCTTATGACATGATCAATAGCTGACAGTCTGCATTTAGGGGGCTTTATAAAATAAGATGGTGTCACAGTCATCCAACTTTTCTGTGAGTTAAATTCAGCTTGGATAAGTTGCCAAAATATAAATGGAAATCTTGATTTCTTGGCTTCTCAAACAAGTCCTAATCTAAAATATTGATTAAACAAATTTTAGTGTGTTTTCCCTTAAAAAAATAAAATTTCATTAAAAATTCTAATATAAAGCCAAGAGCTTTTATTTCTGTCGATTTCAATCTTGTGGAAAAAAAACCATGAGAGCAAAATTAAATGCAAATGAGAATCCCATGGGTGCCACACTTTTCCTAGGATTTGTGATAACACTAAAATTTTTCTTTCTTCCCTTTCTGCTTTTCAAGGCATGCAGAACTTATTTCTTCCTGTATCTCCCAATTCAGGCCTTAGGCAGCCTACAGCTTTTCTAATCAGCTGCATTCACCAGTTTTTATAAAATCTATATTTGCCTGAAAATTGCTTTTGCTCACAGTCCAAAGGGGCTCACCCCTCTCTCTCTCCTTGCCATTTTTTTTTAACATGAGGAAAAAGTACAGAAGAGAGAAAATAAAAATTAAGCTTAGTTCTTATGTTGTTTTAAAGATACATGCCCTGGGATTGTGACTGGGGAGGAGAGGGCTCTTGTCCTAAAGCCCTCTCACATCACCAGCCAGATATGGTTTAGTCTACAAACATTGAGTGCTTGCTTGTTTTCTTGTGTTTTCTGTAGGCTTTGCTAAACATCAAAAAAAATTTAAATTGTTTAAAGTCAATATTTCAGTCTTTTTGTAGTACATAGTAACAGAATGTTTTCTTTGAGTCAGAATTATGCCACGTCCACCTTTTTCTCTTTGATAATGAAAAGTTGCAAAGAGAAGGAGCCACATTTCATAGTTTTGATTATTTATGAGGCACTTTGCACTAGGTAAGAGTTTTATACAGTTTTAAAATTGAAAAGGAATTAAGAGATTAATGACAGAGCTTCCACAAACAGGAAAATAGATCTGGCATATACCTTTTAGTTTGGTGTGTCAGCCATCCAAGCCCTGAGAAGTATTTAGTGTGCTCCGATCATTTATGAAATTAATGTTTTTTTCAGGGATTGCAACTAGGGCTGGGTTATTTAGTAG
Organism: Manis javanica; assembly: GCF_040802235.1. Lineage (NCBI taxonomy): Eukaryota > Metazoa > Chordata > Mammalia > Pholidota > Manidae > Manis > Manis javanica. The sequence continues at coordinate 15,448,496 of NC_133165.1, forward strand.
GGAAAAAGGAGCATTTAGAGAGTAGCTTCAAATGAGAAGATGTATAGTGGGTATTAGCTATGCTATTAGCCCATACCTCATACCTCTTGTAGAGAGCTCTTTTCTTAGTTTTGTCATCAGTCTCTTAGGATGTAATCTTCATCTGGTCAGAGGCCATGTTGAATTTGTCTATGTGTAGCCCAACCATTGTCTGACATGGAGTTGGCACACTCTCAATATTTATTGGTTGATTGAATGAATGAATGAATGAGTAGAATTGATTTAGCCATTGTGGAAACATTTTTAATGCCAAAAATAAAAGCCTCCCAGCTAAGAATAATGTAAAAGTGGTGGATACCTTACTTTATCACTTTGCGTGTGTGTGTGTGTGTGTGTGTGTGTGTGTTCCATACTCCTGAAACTGGAATGCTCCCAGGGGCAAGATGGGATTTGAGGGGCTGGTGTGGTATTCATAGCCCTACTTCCATTGCTTGCATCCACCTGGTATCTCAACTTGTTAATTGAACCAAGTAAGGTAATGCGAGAATACAGCTGAAAAGGTTTAAAAAAAAAGTCAGGGGAAGGAGGGCCTGGCAGAATTTCCTGCTTGCACTCATGCACACACACGTACACACACTCACACACACATATATACACATGCTACCCTGCCTCATGTTTTGTTTTTTAACCACAAATGGGAGAATAGTAAAGCTATCTCCTGATAAGTAAATTAAAATGGATTCAACCTGAAGTGCCTCTGTGATTGGCAAATGTGAACATAACCTGAAAGAGTCATGTCGATGACACTGATGCTTTACTTCTGATCCAGGTGATAAGAGTTTTTTTGTTGACTGAGATTTTCTAAAGGAATCTGCCAGCTGAATTTGATAATAAAAGTAAATGTGCCCAAAGATGACTTGAAGAAAATTATGTTGAATTGAAATTTATTTTGAAGTTATTCCCAGATAGGTATTTATTTGTCTTCAGCAGAAAATTTAAGGCTTCTAATTTGAACTGGCGTCAGTTTCTCTTAGCAGCACTGTAGCTGTTCCAAGTCCACTTGGTCCAGATTTACCCAGTATGGTGATGGTTACGATATTTCAGTATAGAATCTGTTTTTTCCCTATCAAATAATTATCTTTAACCAAAAAATAACAGAATAACGGGACTCGTAGGACAGCAATACAATTTAAACCCCTAAATTAAATTGGGGGTGGGGAGCAGATTAGAACTAAATCTGTTTAACAGTAATGAGAGGATTGGGGATTGTGGCAGAGACTGCTGTAAGTTATTTCTGAGGATAATTAGAAAAGAGCAGTAATTACTGATAGACAAACATCTTGTCTTCCAAAAAGCCAAGAAAAATGTTTGAGAAAACTCAAGCCCAATCAACTCATTGTTGCCTCCTGGCAGAAAAATCTAAGGCATATTAATAGAAGAATGGGATATTTGCACTTAGGAAAGAACGTGGTGACCCCACGGAGCCTGCATGGTATCGCTAAGAACAGGTCTCATCCAACTTCAAGTGTGCGCCGAGACCATACTATACTCACCCCTCACGACTTTCATAGAAGCCTGGTGGAAAGCGAGTTATGCGAAGTGGATGATCACACTGCAGTGTTTGAAACACTATTCCAAGGCAGTTTGGTTTTCTGTCCTATTCGACATTATTACCAATCTTTTGATGAGGACCGTAGAAGATTTTTATTAGGTGACAAAACTAGGAGGTATAGCAAATGATTTTGCCAGTCACATCAATGTTGTAAAATTATACTCAGCTTGAACGGCAAATTTCAATAAGAAAAGGTAAAATTTAAATGTAAATAAATATGGTCTTCATTCATTCATTCACTTCTTCAGCAGGAAAAGGAAGGCAGCCCAGGCTATATACTGCTCCTGGTTATCTTGCCCAGTAAATACTGCTCCACTGGACTCCACTCAGCGACCTTGAAAGCCTTAGACAGCCCCATGCCTGGGTTGGGCTACCATGACTCAGTCTTGGCTCAGGCAGAGGTGGTTGAGAACAGTGAACAGGCATTCCAGGGTGAGCCTGCCCAGGTCTGGATCCCAGCTTTCACATTTACTAGCAAAGTTTCCATTCATAAAACAGTTTGCTAGTTCCAAAGTTACTACACTATTTTGAGTCACAGTTTTCTTACCTGTAAATTGGTAAATGATAAAAATAGCACTAACTTCATAGAATGTTCGGTTTAAATGAAGTGATATATATATAAAGTACTTAGAACAGGCTTGACACACAGTAACCACTCGACAATGATCTGATTTATTTCTTGGTCCTGGAAGTCTTGTACTCCCACCCTACTGCTGGGCGGTAGGTAAGGTATACTAAGAGGCAAGTATCATGCTTTTTTTGGTATTCTCTAGAACTAGGAAGCATTTGAAGATGCCTGGAGGTCAAAACAAAAAGTTTCCTGTATACACACCTAATTTGCCAACCCACTCTTTTCCCAAATCACTTCTTTCTTGATGCTTCAATAATACTTTTCCATAATTCTATTAGAGCACTTACCACACAAGGTTGGTTTTTTTTTCTTTTACACTGCAGTTACACTTACAACATTATTTATATTCATCTACATGTACCCATCATCTATCACAGTGCCTGAAAGATAACTGTTCAAAACTGTGCTGAATAAACTAATGGTTTGTCTTCACATATTGCATAGTTAAGGACGCAAAAGTAGGTAAGTGAGCAGAATACACAGGATGACAAATTTTTATTTGAAAAATTTCCTGTATTTATTCTGTTCAAAATTAGATAGGGTAGCTTCTGGGAATTCCTGAACATCCTATTACTGGATTATTGGCAATGGACAAGCCAAAGTCAAATGACAAATTGGAAATGTTACAGATGAACTTTATAATTCAGTAACTGTGTAGAATGGGGATTAGAGATTATGTAGATGTTTGGTGTTTTTATTTCATTCTACTTATATGCAGATATCAAAAGTGTACCAAATAGTGGACTGTGGAGAATATAACCAAGAGTGGCTTTCTGACTCCTTTGTAGTGCTGTTTCATTATAAAGCTTCATGTGATGCTGAGAGGGGCATATATGGGCCCGTCAGGGGTATGAGCTCTGGATCCACATGTCCGGGTTCAAATCCTACCTATGCCTGCCTCTTCCTAGCTATGAAACCTTGACCTGTTATTATTGTCTCTGTAGTTTAGTTTTCATCTGTAAAACTGAAAATAATAATAGCCTTTACATCTTAAAGTTGGTGTAAAAATGAACTGAGAAAGGATGCATGTGCTTAGAACACTGCTGGGTCCAGCGTAAGTGCTCAATACTGATTCTTCCCGACCTCTTCTCCCCAGGGCAGGTGTTTTCCCGGTGCAAAAAAATGAAGAGTGTGCAAGCTTCAGATTTAGACCCATATGGATTTGAATTGCAGTTTTGCCACTTCCTATCTATGGAAGCTTAAAATATTGCTAGCTCTCACCACATTAGAGTTCTTTCACTCTGAAGGTAGGAGTAATAACACCCACTTTGTATGGTGATACATTCCTTTGATCTTCTCTTAGCTATTCAAGAAAATGTGAATGAGAGTCTTCTTTGTGCTGCGAACCAAGTCAAGGGCAAGAGGTAGAGCTGGAGGGCTAGAGAAGATAGACATTAAACAGAGAGTTTCCGATAACATAGTTTGAGTATTGTACCGACAGCTCACACATGTCAGTCTGTATCGAGCCTTGAGGACCTGGAGCTTGTTAGGGACGGCAGACACAGAGGAGCTTGGGACGGTTTCAGAGAACACACAGACAGGTCGGAGGCACACCGGGAGGGCATGTTGCCCTGGACAAAAGGTAAAGAACTTTGTCCAGTGCTTGCAAGGCATGTATACTAATGTTGGTAAAGATTAATCTCAGTGATATATTTAAAAAGTCTAGCACAATTATTGGAAATAGCAGGCATTGAATAAATAGTTCTGCTTATTATAAAGGATAGTTTTTAATTTCTTAGCACTAAAGATCAAAATACCCATAGAGAGAATTCTAAGAAAGGACTAGCAGCAGTCTGTTCCCCTTCCCAGTGCTGTGGCAGTGAACTCAGAGATAATGACTGTGACAGTCAGATTGCCTTCCAGTGATGTTAATGACAGACAAAACTTTATAGACCTGGAATACTGACAGGCTCATATGAAGGAGTGAAAATTGACAATAGTACCTCAAACCTCCTTTCTTTAGTCTTTGCCTCCAAGTGGCTTAAGTGAGTAGGATCTCAGAATGTAGCCGAACCTGAATTTCAGGTATGAAGAAAAAACTGTGACTTATTTTTTTAAGATTAGTTCCAAATGTCCTGAAGTACATAAACACACTCTTCTTACCCATTCATCATATAAATACATGCCCTGATATTTTAATATGAATTTCAATGGCCCAAGTAAAGTGTAAATGTCTAGGATTAAATGTGGAAAAGATATTCCACCTATGTAAAACTTATAAATAACTGAAGCCCGAAACTTGTTAATTTTAAACCATTTTTAACCGAAAAATACAGGATTCATTTATTTTCTTTCTTCGATACAGTGTGTGTTCTCTAGGAAATGGGAGTTTGGTAAAGGAGGAGTGGAAGATAAAACAAGGCAGTAAAACAGTACATATTACTGAAGGGATGATGTCTTGCCAATGGGTTTCAGCCCCAGGCATGTTCGCTATGGATTCAGCATGACCAAAGAAATTGACAGCAAAACCTTCTTTGGGGTGAAAGGGTTTATTACCTGGCTTGTTTTCCTGGCGGTAGGTCAAGCATCCGGGCACAGCTCTGGGCCGAGCTCTCTCTACAGCCAACAATAGCTTATTGCCTAAAGGTGTGGAAGTGGCAGCCCAGCAACAGGCCAGTTACATCATCAGGTGGTTTAAATTCAGTGAGGATCCTGGCCATAGGAGCCCCAACTTCCCCACAGATGATATATTTATTTGGATGGCTTAAAAGGAAATTCTGCATCACTCCAGCTTCTGAGACCTATTTTAGTTAGTTGAAGCTGACAGAGACATACCTCTGGATAAATGAGGTATTCTGCGTCATGAGACACTTATTTCTTCTGATGTCACACATTTTCCTAGCTTTGCCAATTGATAATTGTGAAGAGCCAAGTGTTAAGATGGGTGTACGTCATGAACTGTAGGCTTGCGTCACTCCCCGTCTCATACATGTACTGAAGCCCCAGCCCCTAAGGGGATCCTGTTTGCAGGTGGGGCCATTGGAAGGTAATTAGGTTTAGATGAGGTTATGAGGGTGGGGCTCCCATGAAGGAATTCTAAGAATACTCTCTGTCTTGGCCACACAAATATACATCCAGAAGGCAGATGTCTGTGAGCCAGGAAGGGAACTGACTGTGCTGGCACCTTGATTTTGAACATCCCAGTCAAAAAAATAAATTGTTTTTCATTCTTTGGTGTTTTGTTCTAGCAATCCGAGCTAAGACAGTGAGCGCTCATCGCCTGATCTTGGCATCAGCAATCCTCACTCCTAAGTAGTGGAACGAATTAGCCACGGGCAAGATTGGTTATACATAGATATATGCTAGGGTATGCGCAATTTCCTGCTTAGTTTTATTTTTCGCTCCTCTGGGTTTAGAAAACTCTCTCTTACATATACTAACAAGCTTTCAAAGCTTCTTCTCTTGGATTGCTCTCCATTATGTTCACAGCTTTAAAAGAGAATACATTTCATTGTTTTTTTTCTTAAAGGTTTCTCCTGAGTACTTTTCAAGAGGAGATTTCCTATTTATAAATTATATATTTTCCAAGTGTAAGGGAGCTCTAATGAACTGTCTTATAGTCAAATAATATTTTATTGATCTTTACTGATGAATGTACGCCTGTCCTTATCTTATTGTGAGTCTTTCTTTTGTTGTTTGTGAGAGTCCCAGGGCTGACAGTATACTCACTTAATTTATCACAGTTGTCCTTCAAACAAATGTACTTCCAATGGCTCCCACCCATCCTTTGAGCTATTGTTGTACCTATGCTATAAGCCCATAATTCATTACTACTCATTTTGCTTTAAACCAGGGGTCACAAACTATAGCCACCAAATCAAATCCAGCCTGTGAGCTAAAAATGTTTTTTTTTTTTAATGGTTGGCAAAACTCAAAAGGAGAATATTATGTGACACAATGAAAATCCATTTACCTTCAAATTTCAATGTCCATAGTAAAGTTTCAGTGAAACACAGGGGTGTGCGTTCCTTTACGTACTGTCTACGGCTGTTTTTTCACAAGGGCAGAGTTGAGAGCTGAGCAGCTGTGACAGAGACCCTGTGGTTTGTAAAGCCTGCACTATTTGTTATCTGGCTCTTCACAGAAAATGCTTGCTGGCCTCTGCTTTTAAAGCATTAGAAAAATAAAGAAGAGAAAGTAGCTTGTATTTCCCTTCAGTCTAACCTGCTGAGGGCCTCCACTGCCAACTTTTGGTCTTCTTTCCCCTGTGTCCCCGATGGCTGTCTCTGGCTCTCTGCCTTCCCCAGGGGCAGGGGACTTCAGTAGTGTTTGCATAGGATCCTGGAACTGGGGCTGATTTCCACATTCTTCTCCCTCTCTCTTTGGGGTAGAAGGTTTTTCTCTTTTATCTTCTCCCCATTGTTATGGGTCTTTACCTCTAATATTGGCTCTGGTCCCTTCTTTCTTATGAGCTTGCAGTGAAAGTTTGTGGGAAACAGCCTGTGGGAATTGGCCTCTCCCAGAGGTCCTATACTTTCTTGCAAGCTCGCACTTGGATTTTCATCCATTTGTTAGAAACTGCAGCTGAGTTCTTCTTATCCCCCTGGGTGGCACCCAGGGTCTCTTCCACATGTGCTTGCTTCTCCTCTTTGCTTGGAGGGGTTTCTATATCCTATACTATTACTGTTTTGCAAATTTAACTCATTCTGTGTGGGCTGTAATTCACATTAACTTGGTTGAGTCGGAAATTGTGTTCTCAGTTGGGAAAACAGACTTTGAAAGCATTTCTGAAGCCTGGTTAACTTTTGGTAGTTATTTGAACATCTGAACAGTTATTTGGTTAGACAGACTGTCTTTATGTTATTGCTCATATTTCAAATTAAATTCCAATTTAAAGACTAATTTGAGTGAAACTGTAATATGCCAGACTGAGCTAACACAGAACCTCTCCCATTACAAACATTAAGACATGCCAGATAAAATCTCACAATTAAAAAACTACAGCTTAGATTGCAAGTGAGAAAGCATAATTTCCAGGTACCAGAAATGAAAAGGACAGTGAAGGCTGGCACGGTGGTGGTATTGAGCTGACATCTTTTTAGACGTAGAGAGTGGCACGGCACTGCCAGGGTTCTGTGCAGTCCCAGACTTAGAAACCCCATGGCTGGGGGCAAAGTAGGAACTGGGGGTGAGGCATTAGATCTGAACTATAACCACATCTAAAAATTCATTGCTTAGCTTAGAGACTGTACATATGCCACAGAGTTAGTTCAGGAAAGCTTCTCCCAAACAATTTACATAAAATGAATCCAAGGCTAGGACAGACTAGAGGAAGTGAAATGAAAAGACAACACTCTTAAGAAACATCTAGCTACGTCAGTTTCTTACAGAACAAACAATCCCTCCCAAAGGTGTGCTCACAATTAAACATAAGAAACATGAGAAGGAGAGAGAGCATGGGAGTGGGGCAGTGTCTAACAAACCAGCATGTGAATGAGCCCTGTGTTTTAGGCGGAGGGAGCAGAAATTCAGAAACAAGGTAGGTTTGTAGAGTGAAAAGATCTTGATAGAGAAGAAATCAGAAAGCAACTATAAAATAAGCATACTTATAATTATGTAAAAACAATTTTTTAAAGGAATAGATACTATAAGGAAAGAACATGACACTGAAAAAAATAATAGACAAATTTGGAAAAGATTAGGAAAATAGAAAACGCTGAAAGATTTCTTTAAAAATAAAATGACATTTAAATCATTAAAATGTTGAAATCCTTGAAAATTTATAAGAATAGAATACATTTTTGTGTATTCACAAAAGGAAAAGAATCACTTAAATACCAGCATTTTCACTTTATCTGATGATATAGGCTTAAATTAGAAATGATTGTTGAACCTGAAAGGAAGCTCTTGTTGGTTAAGTATTAAAAAGTTGGTCCAGGGGGAGGGGGACTTCTTGTTTGTTCGGTTTTGATTTTCTGAGATATTAATCTTATCACATCATCCTTGCATTAAACTCTTCAGTGGCTTCCCCTTGTCCAGCATTCATAATATATCTTAATATGTTCCATATTTTATTAGCTGACCATATGCCAATTATTTATTTGAATATGGCCTTTCCCCCTTACTCTTCATGTCCCAGAGGCCTAGAAAGCAGCTTGGTACATTGCAGGTGTTCAATAGATCTTTGTTGAATGAACAAATAAAGTCAGAGTCTGGGCAGTATTGCTTTCTTTGTGGAGAGCTGTTCCCTCCCTCTTCTTCCCTTTCCTGGCAAACTACTTGTCCTAGCATTCAGCTTTCAGATTCTCAAGAAGCCTTTTCTGGTTCCCTCAGCCTCATTTAGGTCACTCTGTTTTATGCTTGTATAGCACCTTTATGATGCCCTTTGGTAAATTCACTCAGCAAATGTTTTCTGAGTGCCCAGCACATCCCAACCCCTGTTCTCAGCCCTGGGAATGCCGCAGTGAACACTACAGGCGAAATCTCAAATCTTGGGAAGTTTATTTTCTAATGGGCTGGGGGTGGAGGGCAGGCAAGAAGTAAGTAAACACATAGGCACAGTGCAGTTCATAGACTGGTAAGGAACCGGAGGTCCCGTGAACAGAATGACAGGGGTGACGGGACTGAGGAGGGAGGGGAGGCACTTTTATGTAGGGGAGCAGGGCAGTCCTCGTGTATTGGATGTTTTTAAAGAGGTTGACAAATAAATAAAGAGTTGGTGCCCAGGATAACTAGGGGAAAATGGCCCCATCAGAGAAAAGAGCCAGGGTAAATGCCTTAAGTAAAAAATGTTCCAGAAGAATCTAGGAACAGCAGTGAGCCCAGTGAGGTTGGAGCATAGCACAAAAGGGAAAGGGCAGTAACAGATGAATTCAGACAGATCTTCCTCTTTTTCTTTTAATTTTTTTGACAAGTGATGCCATTTTAGTCTTTGCAGTTACCACTAGATGGGCAGGCCGAACGGGTAAGGGGCTGGGTGCGGGTTCTGGCCTTGCCACCACCAGTCCTGGCGGTGCAGGTGACTGAAATGACTGAAGGTGCAGCCCCCAGGCGGCCGGGAGGGGGCGCCAGGCCCTGCACAGGCCACCCCTGGACGTGCGCCCTGGCCGGAGCTGCGAGGTTGTCACTGATTCCAGGATATCCGGAACTAGCCCTTCGCAAGGCTGCTGGGCCTGGAAGCCCCTTTGTCAAGGCTCGGTGGTGGTGGGGGTCCACCCCAGGGGGAGGGTCCACCCCAGTCCGGGGATCCAACCTCGGGGCCCGGGCTTCCACAGTTCCATGGTCACAGCCTGGAGACTTGTCCAGCCCAGCCAGCTCTGCAGAAGGCCAGCACCCAGCACCCAGGGCAGCGACAGGAAGGACCCCCACCCAGCAGACAGGTCAGCACGCAGAAGCCCTGTGTAATCTGCCACCAGCAGCTACCCCTGTGGCTGCTGAGCCACCTCGGCCCTGCCAGGCGTGTTTGTGGAACCGAGTTGAGCCCTGGAGGGAGGCCCCTGGGACCATGGACCAGTCGAGGCTGAGGCTTGCTTTTTCAAGGACTTGCCTTTACTCCAAGATACTAACGCCACAGAAGGGATTTTAGTTTGAACAGGCCCTCTCTGCTATGCTGACCGTAGCCCGTTAGAGTTCACGCATGATAGTCAGTAATTATAAGACTCCAGATCAGAGATTGGTGGTTGGGTCCCAGCAATAGCTGGGAAGGTGATAAGTGGTTAAATTCTAGATGCATTGGAAGATTAAGCTAGCAGGATTTGATGGAAGATTGAATATAAGGTGTGAGAGAAATAAAGCAGAGGATGATGGATCAGGCCTGTGGACTGAGTATCTGTAAAGATGAAGCTTCACTTGACTGAGGCTGGGAATACCACAGGGCAAGGGGTGATGTCCAGCAGAAATACAGATTTTTGGACATGGTGAGATATTTATTAGGTGCATAAATGAAGAGTTTTAAGTTGGCAGCTGTAAACGAAAGCCTGGAACTCAAGGGAAACGTCCAAGAAACAGATATAAATATGGGAATTATCAACTACAGGTGGTATTTAAAGCCATCTGGATGATGAAAAGACAGAGTCTGATGACTCAGCTCTGGGTAATTCCAACATTTAGAGGTTGAGAAGATGAGGAAGCACAGCCAGGGAAGAAAATTCGAAAGGAGTAGTGATCAGAGGCCACGTCAATGTCTTTGAAGAAGATGGCAAGGATTATTGGGTGCAGTGCTCATGGTGAGGTAAGATGTCTGGGCACCTTCCACTGAGTGTAGCAGTGTGGTGGTCCCTGGTGGTTCTGGCAGTTTGTTGAAATAACAGGTGAAAGCTTCATTGGAATGAATAGGTACAGCAGGGGATGGGAACAGACATTTAAGAGACAGTATGAGCAGCTTTTGGAGAACTTTTGCTTTCTAAGGTAACAGAGAAATAATACAGTAGCCAAAGGGAGATACAGTGTTCAACATCCTTGAAACTCTTGTGTCTGTAAGAATGGCAAGAACTATATGCTGGGGTAACAACTATGTCCATCTTGTTGACTGCTTTGTGGTTAGTACAATGCTTGACCCAAAGCAGTTGGACAGTTGAGTATTTCTGGCACAAATAAGTACCGTTTCAGTTAAAATTATAACCCCAAATTTATTGTGGTTTAGAAATATTTTTGGTAGTTGTTGCTTTTCCTTTGAAATTGGACCAGAATCTGTATTTTGACATTGGTAAAAAATGGTCACAGATAATATTATCATTCCACATCTGCTCACCGATTCCCCAGCTGATTCAATTGTACAAAGAACCACATACTGCCTTTATTTCAGAAAAATACAAAAAACACAAAAAAAATAATGTGACATAGTAATTTGTTAAAAATATTTGGTGCAGGTATCTTTAATCATCTCTACAGAGTTTTTTTTTAAACCATGGATAAAAATGAAGTAAATATATTTTTCTTCAGAAAAACAGACTGATTTAAATTTGGGGAGCATCAAGAAACCATTAAGTCTTTAAAATAGTTGCATGTGAAAGGTCGATTCATTGCTAAAAGATGGTACACATATATTTGATGAAATACATTTATCTGATATGAGGATGAGCAGTTGTTCTAAAGATCCTAAGCTTCCCATTTGGAGAGCTGCAGAGATGAATGAAGTCATGAAACATGTATGCTGCAGATAGGGGCAGGTAGCTTGTTTGATGGTAATAGAGAGTGTTTGAAAATTTTGAGCAGGGAAGTGAAGTGATCTGAGCTGTTTATTTATTAACTAGTATGAAAATTGGTTGCAGGATTGAATGTAGGGGGAAGATCGGTACTTTACAAACATTACTTTGGGAGATTTTATTGTGTGATCCTTAAAAAAAGGTTCCATGGTAAAATGAATTAGTAAATACCAGCTTTACCAAAACACTAAGTTAAACAAGCAAAGAGTTGTTTCTTTACTGTAGTCTATGATATAGTTTCTGAATCTCCAAGTCATATGGAATAGTCAAGATCATGGAGCTCTTTGTTGAAGAAGCCCTGTAATTCTTGGGAACATTTGACAATTTGGGGCTGTTTTATTTGAGGAGGACTTATGGGAATGGAAAGGAAGAAAGGGATGATAATGGGTATGCCTTAGTGACTAGCAGGTGGTGAAAATAGGGAAAAGAAAAAGTCAGCAAAGGAGAAACATGTTGGTCCACAGAGTCGATGAGCTTAGCTTAGCACTTACACAGGCTTTAAGATGCTGGGAGGACAACTAAGTAAGTGCGGGAGTTCTGACCTGGTAAAGTGTCTGAGACTGGAAGTACGCTTCAGCCGCATGGACATTATATAGCATATAGTGCTGGAGAATAATCTTGAAATGAGTAGAGCATGAATTAGGAATATTGGAAAAGTAATAGGCACAGATTTTTTTTCAGAAAAAAGTGCAGTCTAGACCAGAAGAATAGCTTTCGAAAAGTTTCAGCAGCTCATCCATGAGAGTAGGCACTTTTTTTTCACTATGAGAAGCATCACTTTCAGTATTAAGACTGAAAGAGAGAAAGGAAACCTAAATGTAAAAAATGGTTTTCTGTTCAGCATATTCACCGTGCAAGAAAGTGTGCTGCCTCCTGAAGAAATCCTGACATCTTCAGGACCCTTAGGCACTCTGGGTCTTCTGGCAAGTCGGGAATTGCTAACTGCTTTAGCTTTGCCATCCTCTCTGCATTATTTCATGATGACCCATTGTGTCCACATCTTTCCCTGACGTTCTCAGAGGTCTGTCTCCTGGGACTTCCTGGGAACTGCCATCTGCAAAGAACTTATCTGTTGCTCAGAACTGCTTGTCAGTACTTGCAGGGGTACCATGAAAAGTGTAGGCATTTGTAGAATGGCTGGAAGACTGAATAAGCATCACCCCAGGAAGAAAATTTTTAAAAAATCAGAAAATTGAGATAAAATAAGGTAAAACACAATATGTCCTTTGTTGTATTAACATCTTTTGCATAACGAGGGCTACCTGCATTTATGTTTAGAAGGAATTGCATAGAGCAAAACATGTAAATGGCATCTTCAAGGTCAGAATGTGGAGTTTGGAAGAAAAATACGGAGCAGATGGTAAGCTCATAGGAAAAATAAATCAGCCAGCTCTCCCCAGATGGTCACCTTTATACTGTTTTTTTTTTTGTAGCTTGTGAATTAGGCACCTGTGTTTTCTTCAACTTACTTCTTGCCATATGAGTTCTTGCATTTGACATTTTATTTGCAAATAAAAACAATAAATCCTGATTTTTTTTCCACTCAAGACTCCCCGTGTTTCTTATTCTTTTTTTTTTGAATGACATAATACATTCATATTCTGGAATTCTTAAAATACTTATTTGAGTTTTACAAATTATTGGCTGGTATGACAATAGAAATGCAAATATAATGATTTAACTTCAATGGATTTCTTTTTGCATTGTTCAGGAGATAGGTTTAAGTAACTTTTAATATCCATTCCATTTTAAAGTATATGTTACGTTTTTTCTCATGGAAGGTATTTTTAAAGAAGATCTATGATTCATAATAATACCATATTGGTTTCATATCTATTTTTTATTATTTTTATTTTATATATATATATTTTATTAAGGTATTATTGATATACACTGTTATGAAGGTTTCACATAAAAAAACAATGTGGTTACTACATTCACCCATATTATCGAGGCCCCCCACCCCATACCCCATTGCAGTCACTACCCATCAGTATAGTAAGATGCCACAGAGTCATTATTTGCCTTCTCTGTGCTACACTGTCTTCCCCATGACCCTCCCCCCCAACACACAATGTGTGCCAATCATAATACCCCTCAATCCCCTTCTCCCTCCCTCCCCACTGGTCCTCCCTCACCCCTCCCCTTTGGTAACCACTAGTCCCTTCCTGGAGTCTGTGACTCTGTTGCTGTTTTGTTCCTTCAGTTTTGCTTTGTTGTTATACTCCACAAACGAGGGAAATCATTGGGTATTTGTCTTTCTCTGCCTGGCTTATTTCACTGAGCATTTCCTCCAGCTCCATCCATGTTGTTGCAGATGGTAGGATTTGTTTCTTTCTTATGGCTGAGTAGTATTCCATTGTGTATATGTACCACATCTTCTTTATCCGTTCATCTACTGATGGACACTTAGGTTGCTTCCATATTTGGCTATTGTAAATAGTGCTGCAATAAACATAGGGGTGCATATGTCTTTTTGAATCTGAGAAGTTGTATTCTTTGGGTATATTCCAAGCAGTGGGATTCCGGGGTCAAATGATATTTTTATTTTGAGGTTTTTGAGAAACCTCCATACTGCTTTCCACAATGGTTAAACTAGTTTACATTCCCACCAGTAGTGTAGGAGGGTTCCCCTTTCTCCACATCCTTGACAGCATTTATTGTTTCTTGTCTTTTGGATGTTGGCCATTCTAATTGGTGTGAGGTGATATCTCATTCTGGTTTTAATTTGCATTTCCCTGATAATTAGTAGTGTGGAGCATCTTTTCATATGCCTGTTGGTGACCTGAATTTCTTCTTTGGAGAATTGTCTTTTCATATCCTCCACCCATTTTTTAATCAGATTATTTGCTTTTTGGGTGTTGAGGCATGTGACTTCTTCATATATTTTGGATGTTAACCCCTTGTCAGATATGTCATTTACAAATATATTCTCCCATACTGTAGGGTGCCTTTTTGTTCTGTTGATGGTGTCCTTCGCTGTACAGAAGATTTTTAGTTTGATGTAGTTTCATGTGTTCATTTTTGCTTTTGTTTCCCTTGCTCGAAGAGAAGCATTAAGAAAAAAGTTGCTCACATTTATATTCAGTAGATTTTTGCCTATATTGTCTTCTAAGAGTTTTATGGTGTCATGACTTACGTTCAGGTGTTTGATGCATTTCAAGTTTACTTTTGTGTATGGGGATAGACTAAAAGCTGTCCAGTTTTGTCAACACCAGTTGTTGAAGAGGCTGTCATTTCCCCATTGTATGTCCATGGCTCCTTTACCATTATTAATTGACCATATATGCTTGGGTTTATATCTAGTCTCTCTAGTCTGTTCCATTTTTCTATGGGTCTGTTCTGTGCCAGTACCAAATTGTCTTGATCACTGTGGCTTTGTAGTAGAGCTTGAAGTTGGGGAGCTTAATCCTCCCAGCTTTATTCTTCCTTCTCAGGATTGCTTTGGCTATTCAGGGTCTTTTGTGGTTCCATACAAATTTTAGAACTATTTGGTCTAGTTCATTGAGGAATGCTGTTGGTATTTTGATGGAGATTGCACTGAATCTGTAGATTGCTTTAGGCAGGATGGCCATTTTGACAATATCAATTCTTCCTATCCATGAGCATGGGATGTGTTTCCATTTCTTGGTATTTTCTTTAATTTCTCTTCTGAGTGTCTTGTAGTTTTCCAAGTACAGGTCTTTCACTTTTTTGGTTAGGTTTACTCCTAGGTATTTTATTCTTTTTGATGCAATTGTGAATGGAATTGTTTTCCTGATTTCTCTTTCTGCTAGTTCATCATTAGTGTCTAGGATTACAACAGATGTCTGTGTATTAATTTTGTATCTTGTAACTTTGCTGAATTTAGATATTAGATCTAATAGTTTTGGAGTGGATTCTTTATGTTTTTTTATGTACAATATCATGTCATCTGCAAACAGTGACAGTTTAACTTCTTCTTTGCCAATCTGGATGCCTTTTATTTCTTTGTGTTCTCTGATTGCCATGGCTAGGACCTCCAGAACTATGTTGAATAAAAGCAGGGAGAGTGGGCATCCTTGTCTTGTTCCTGATCTTAGGTGAAAAGCTTTCAGCTTCTCACTGTTAAGGACAATGTTGACTGTGGGTTTGTCATATATGGCCTTTATTATGTTGAGGTACTTGCCCTCTATACCCATTTTGTTGAGATTTTTTATCATGAATAGATGTTGAATTTTGTTGAATGCTTTTTCAGCATCTATGGAGATGATCATGTGGTTTTTGTCCTTTATGTTGATGTGGTGGATGATGTTGCTGGATTTTCTGATATTGTACCATCCTTGCGTCCCTGGAATAAATCCTTCTTGATCATGATGGATGATCTTTTTGATGTTTTTTTGTATTCAGTTTGCTAATATTTTGTTGAGAATTTTTTGCATCTATGTTCATCAGGAATCTTGGTCTGTAATATTCTTTTTTTGTAGTGTCTTTGCCTGGTTTTGGTATTAGAGTGATGCTGGCCTCATCGAATGAGTTTGGAAGTATTCCCTCCTCTTCTACTTTTTGTAAAACTTAAAGGAGAATGGTTATTAGGTCTTCAGTAAATGTTTGATAAAATTCAGTGGTGAATCCATCTGGTCCAGGAGTTTTGTTCTTGGGTAGTTTTTTGATTACCAATTCAATTTCATTGCTAGTAATTGGTCTGTTCAGATTTTCTGTTTCTTTCTGGGTCAGCTTGGAAGGCTGTATTTTTCTAGAAAGTTGTCCATTTCTTCTAGGTTATCCAGTTTGTTGGCATATAATTTTTCATAGTATTCTCTAATACTTCTTTGTATTTCTGTGGTGTCCGTAGTGATTTTTCCTTTCTCATTTTTGATTCTGTTTTTATGTGTAGACACTCTTTTTTTCTTGATAAATCTGGCTAGGGGTTTATCTATTTTGTTTTTTCCTTGAAGAACCAGTTATTGCTCTCATTGATTCTTTCTATTGTTTTATTTTTCCCGATTCTATTTATTTCTGCTCTAATCTTTATTATGTCCCTCCCTCTACTGACTTTGGCCCTCATTTGATCTTCTTTTTCTAATTTTGTTATTTGTGAGTTTAAACCTTCCATATGGGATTGTTCTTCTTTCCTGAGGTTGGCCTGTATTGCAGTATACTTCCTTCCTGGCACGGCCTTCACTGTGTCCCACAGATTTTGCAGTGTTGAATTATTGTTGTCATTTGTCTCCTTGATCTCTGTTTTTCTTTGGTCATTGATCCATTGGTTATTTAGGAGCCTGTTATGAAACCTCCATGTGTTTGTGGGATTTTTCATTTTCTTTGCATCATTTATTTCTAGTTTCATACGTTTGTGACCTGAGAACCTGGATGGTAGAATTTCAGTCTTTTTGAATTTATTGATGCTCTTTTTGTGGCCTAGTACATGATCTATTCTTGAAAATGTTCCATGTGCACTTGAGAAGAGTTCTGTAGATGTCTGTTAAGTCCATCTGTTCGAATGTGTTGTTCAGTGCCTCTGTCTCCTTACTTATTTTCTGTTGGGTTGATCTGTCCTTTGGAGTGAGTGGAGGGTTGAAGTCTTCTAGAATGAATACATTGCATTTTTTTTCCCCTTTTAATTCTGTCAGTATTTGCACATATATAGGTGCTCCTGTGGTTCATAGATATTTATAATGGTTATACCCTCTTGTTCGATTGACCCCTTCATCATTATGTGTCGTCCTTCTTTGTCTCTTGTTACTTTATTTGTTTTGAAGTCTATTTTGTGTGATACAAGTACTACAACTCCTGCTTTTTTCTCCATATTAGTTGCGTGGAATATCTTTTTCCATCCCTTCACTTTTAGTCTGTGTATATCTTTGGGTTCGAAGTGAGTCTCTTGTAGGCAGCATATAGATGGGTCTTGTTTTTTTATCCGTTCAGTGACTCTATGTCTTTTGATTGGTGCATTCATACCATTTACATTTAGGTTGATTATTGATATGTGTGTATTTATTGCCATTGCAGGCTTTAGATTTGTGGTTACCAAAGGTTCAAGAGTAACTTTCTTACTATCTAAGAGTCTAACTTAACTCACATAGTATGCTATTACAAACACAATATAAAGGTTCTTCTTTTTTTTCTTCCTCCTCCATTCTTTATATATTACGTATTATATTCTGTACTCTTATTACGTATTATATTCTGTACTCTTAGTCTATCCCTTGACTTACTTTGGGGGTAGTTGATTTAATTTTGCATTTGCTTAGTAATTAATTGTTCTACTTTCTTTACTGTTGTTTTATTACTCCTAGTTAACAGCTGTTTAGCCTTAGGAGCACTTTCTTCATAGCATTCCCTCCAAAACACACTGTAGAGATGGTTTGTGGGAGGTAAATTCTCTCAGCTTTTGCTTATCTGGAAATTGTTTAATCTCTCCTTCAAATTTAAATGGTAATCTTGACGGGTAGAGTATTCTTGATTCAAGGCCCTTCTGTTTCATTGTATTAAATACATTGTGCCACTCCCTTCTGGCCTGTAAGGTTTCTCTGAGAAGTTTGATGATAGCCTGGTGGGTTTTCCTTTGTATATGATCTTATTTCTCTCTCTTGCTGCTTTTAATAGTCTGTCCTCATCCCTGATCTTTGCTATTTTAGTTATTATATGTCTTGGTGGTGTTGTCCTTGTGTCCCTTGTGTTGGGAGATCTATGGATCTCCATGGCCTGAGAGACAATCTCCTTTGCCAGATTGGTGAAGTTTTCAGCAATTACCTCTTCAGAGACACTTTCTGTCTCTTTGTCTCTCTCTTCTTCTTTCTGGTACCCATCTAATATGAATATTGTTCTGTTTGGATTGGTCACACAGTTCTGTCAGTATTCTTTCATTCCTAAGATCCTTTTTCTCTCTGTGCCTCAGCCTCTTTGTATTCCTCTTCTCCAATTTCTATTTCATTTATTATCTCCTCCACCATATCTAATCTGCTTTTAATACCCTCCATTGTGTTCCTCAACAATTGGATCTCCATCCTAAATTCGTTCCTGAGTTCTCAAATATTTTTCTGTACCTCCAGGAACATGTTCATAAATTTTATTTTGAAATCTCTTTCAGGAAGATTTATTAGTTCAGTTTCAATTGATCCTTTTTCTGGAGTTGTTGAGATTTTCCTTTGAACCAGGTTGCTTTCACGTGTCATATTCGTATGTGGCGCCCCCTAGTACCAAAAAGCTCTATTCCCTGGAGCTGCTCAGCCCCTGGAGAGATGTTGGGTGTTGCTGGGGAGTGGTATTGGTGCCTGGGGGGAGGAAAGAGCTGTTTCCTGCTTCCTGGCTACTATGCTATCTCTACTGCTAGAACCACTGGACCAAACACGGAGGTGTAAGATTCTGTGCTTTTCATTTGTAGCTGCTGTAGGTGGAGCTTCCTTCTGGCTGGCCTGAAGCCAGTGCAGGGTTTGCTGGTTTGTGAGTCAGGTGCAGACTGGCCAGGAGCAAGGTGCAGCAGGCTGCATATCACGGTGGGGGGCCCTTGGAGCTGCATAATCAGCTAGGGTGCTGGAGTGCCTGAGGATTCTGAAAGTTGCCAACCTGCTGGGCAGAGTGCACATGGACAAATCTGTTTACCTGTCCTTTCTCCTGAGCAATAAGCTGTGTGCTATCCTTGCACCTTTAGTAGTCCTGTTGCTGTTAGAAAGTCTCTCAGACTGCCTGCCCAGATCAGCTGGATATGGACCCTTGTTTTCAACAAGCAACTGGAATCTCAGTGTTTCTAGGTATTCCACCTGTCTTAGCTTTCCAACCCCCACTAATCACCAGAGCCCCATGCTATGTAGGTTTGTGCTCCCAGAGCAGATCTCCAGAGCTAGGTGTTCAGCAGTCCCAGGCCTCTGCTCCCTCCCTGCTCTCTTTCTCTTCCTCCTGCCAGTGAGCTGGGGTGGGGGAAGGGCTTGCGTCCTGCCAGGTCATGGCTTTGGTACATTACCTGTTCTGTGAGGTCGATTATTTCCTCCAGGTGTATGCAGTCTGGTGCAGCCTTCTTTCCTGTTGCTCTTTCAGGATCAGTTATATTAATTATATTTTCATATTATATGAAGATTTAGGAGGTCTCTGTCTCACCTCTCACACTGCCATCTTTAATTCTCTCGTCCTGGTTTCATATCTATTTAAATTGAAAATATTCCTTGTTGATTGTCACATGTTAAGCTCATCATCTACCCCCATACATGAGAAGAATATAATGGCTTTAAATGAACAATGATATTCAGGTAAAGAATGTGCTTCTCACAGTTATTGCTTTCAAACTTTATGGCATTAGAACTGCCTTTCTGTTACTGAAATGTTAGATAAGGATAGGAAGGCTGCTTCTGTCAGTGCCCAGTAAACCAACACAATAGTTTCCTTTTTTCCTTTGAATGGTTTATACATGTTAATAAGTACTGACACTGAGATGTATGTGGGAGAAAAGGGATTGCTAAGAGAGACATAATATATTTTTTTCTTTATCTGTTAGAGATACCCTTGATAAATGTAGCAGAAGAATAAATATATTTAAGGTGTTAATAAAATGTGATGAAGTATTTGCGCATGAGTTAAAGTATTCACTGTATTTGTAATTAGAGATAAGATAAAACTGCTCAGTAAATTATGGCAGGAGTGGTTTATGTTAATATCACTTAAAAAATAATGCCTTTCAAATTAAACTTGTTTATGAGTGAGCAATTTATCTTGCATTAAAAGAAATGGGAATTCATACTCAGAATAAAGAATTGGGATTTTGCTTATCTTGTTCAAAAGATAAAACAAAACTAAGCTTATTTTATTTACTATTCTTTCAAGTGGAATAAAACCAAGCTATTTACTATAAATTCAATGCCTTGTTAAATAAGTCATTCCAAGTTTATTGCATGTGCCTGTTTATTTTGAGTCAATTAGATCCTAATGACTTATGAACTAGGAAAAGTACAAGTATAATATTAAGGACATCTAGTGGTCTATGGGATGGAACTGTTTTCATCTGACAAGAAAATAATTAAATTATTTTGTGATCTAATACGAGGTTGCAGCATTGATTTTTACCCAGTTAAATGTTTTACTTGTGAATTTTAAAATTAATTCTTCATTCTTATCATCTACAACCCAACCTCCAAATTTTATCTCCTAGAATTTCCTTAAGATTACATATAAAAAAAGTTTCTGATATATCTTCATGTATGGAAAGACTGAATTATGATTATAGAGTCAGAATGCAGTCTTTTGTATACATACAGAATACAGCATATGCAGAGTAGCATTGAACGAATCAACCCTATTCCAAAATATTTCCTCCATCTCTGGGCGGGTATTTTCTTTTGGCTTATTTATTTATCCAATAAATATTGAATGCCCATCATGTTACAGGACTTAGACAGGGCATAGATTTCAAAGAACAAAAAAAAAACAATCATGGTTCTTGTTCTCATGAAGCTTATGATGTACAAGTGAGACAGTAGCCAAATAATCATGGAGATACATATGTAAAAGTACAATTATGATAAGTATTAGGAAGTAAAGATAGATGGCACAGTTAAAGGACCATGGCACATAGTGGACATTTACTAGTAGGTGGTGATATTTGTTGGCTGAATTATGAACAAGTAAGTGACTGGAAGGGATAACATGGAGAATTGCCCTGAGGAGGGTATGTGTGACCTGATATCTGAAGCATGAATAAGCATTTCAGTTAGTAAAGAGTGTAGGAAAGAGAATCTAAAACGAAAGGAAAAACAAGGCAAGGTAGAACATGACAGATGGAGCCAGTAATAAGAGTTAAAATGGAATATGATGCCAGAAGAAGCTGGAGTGGTTGGTTTTTATTCATAACAGCATGATTGTCTATATAGAAAATCCTACACGATCTACCAAAAAAAGCTACTAAAACTAAGTCACTTTAGTAAGGTGGGAAGATACAAGGCTAGCATGAAGAAATCAGTTGTATTTTTATATAATAGTAGTGAACAATTGGAAACTAAAATTTAATCAGTAATATTACAATTGCATCAAAATAATGAGGTATTTAAAGTCAAATTTAACAAAATACGTGCAAAAATTCTATACTAAAAACTATAAAAGATTGTTGAGAGAAACTAGAGATTTGAATAAATAAATGAATATAGAGTGGTATACTATGTTCATGGGATTGGAAGACTCAATATTGTAAAGATGTCAGTTTTTCCCAAATTGTTAAATAGATTTAACTCAACCCCAGTGAAAATGTCAGCAGTCTTTTAAAATAAAAATTACAAGCCAATTATAAAATTTATATGAAAATACATAGGATATAGAAGAGCAAAACTGGAAAACAAGAACAAAATTGGAGGTTGTATACTACTTCATTTCAATACTTAGTATGATGTTGTGGTTAGTAATCAAGAAAGAGTGATATTAGTGTAAATATTGATGTAAAGATCAATGAAATAAAATCGAGTTCAGCAATAGGCCCATAAATATGTAGCCTCTTTGTATTTAACAGTTATGCAGGGGAAACTCAATGGAGAAAGGCTAGTTCTTTCAATAAATGGTTCTGTAAGAACTGAATATACATATTAAAAAAATTGAAGCTCAGCCCTTCACACTATACTTAAAAATCAACTCAGAATGGGCCATAAAGCTAAATGGAAGATCTAAAACTATATTAGTTCAGAAGTATAGAAGAAAATATTTGAGACCTTTGGCTAATCCAAAATTTTTTAGGTTGAATGTAAAAAGTATGAACCATAAAGCAAATGGTGATAAATTTAAAATGATTGGTGTTCAGAAGGCATTGTTAAGAAAATTAAAAAACAAGCCAAGGACTAGGCGGAAATAATTTGCAAAACATATCTGATAAAGGATTTGTATCCAGAAATATAAAGTACATTTAAAACTCAGCAATAAAAGAAAATAAATGACCCAATTTTAAAAAATAGACAAATGATTTGAATAGGCACTCCAGCCAGATGGCAAACAAGCAAATGAAAAGATACCCAATACCATTAGTACTTAGTGAAAAGCAAATTAAATCTAGACTGAGACATTCCTACTAGAATTTATTTTTAAAGGCCTCACTTCTTTTTTCTTTTAAAGTTAAATTTTACTCTGCATAATTATTGCCTCAAGTACAAAATGGTATAGAAATGGCTCTTTTCTTATACAGGGTCTCTTACCTTAGTCTCAATACCTTCAGTCTTCTCTCTCCAGTAATTATTTTTCATTTGGTAATAAACTGTCATCTTCCCTTTCCCTGTTCAAAACCTCAGGCAAATCATACAATGTCCTTTCACCTCAGTTTCACTGCAGTAAAATGGAAAGTTTGGACCATAAAGTCCCTTCCAACTCTGTGCTAGTAGTTCATTCTCCTAAAATTGGTAATTGTTTTAAATAAAAATCAAGTAAAATTAGCATCTTTCACTTACATTTGACCTGTCTGTGGTATCAATAGATGCATATAGATATCTAATTCTGATAAGACATATGCCTCATGCTATTATGCATATTAAAACAATAGCATTTTATTTTCATTACTCTTCTCCCTGAATCAA
This sequence comes from Manis javanica, assembly GCF_040802235.1. Classification (NCBI taxonomy): domain Eukaryota; kingdom Metazoa; phylum Chordata; class Mammalia; order Pholidota; family Manidae; genus Manis; species Manis javanica. The sequence goes on from NC_133165.1 coordinate 15,471,356, forward strand.
ATTTTTGCCATACTTTTATTACCGAGATATCTGAATTTCACTATAAAAAGTAAGCATTGGTATAGTAGGTATGTTGGTATTGGTTTAGAAAATGTTTGGAATCATTCTTACCATTGGTACACATATATGTATGCAGCAAACTATTTTATTTATTCATTCATTCATTTATTTTTATTGAAGTATTGTTGATATACTATATTATATCAGTTTCAAGTATACAACACAGTGGTTCAACAGTTACATACATTATTAAATCCTCACCCCCACTAGTGCAGTTACTATCTGTCAACATTGAAAGATGTTACAGAATCATTGACTATATTCTCCATGCTGTACTTCCATCCCATGACCAATTTATATATTATGATTGTGATATTTGTGCTCCTTTATCTCCCTCAGTTTCCCCACCCACCCACCCCAATCTCTCCCCCATGGTCGCCACTAGTCATTTTTTCAAGGTCTCTGAGTCTACTGCTGTTTTGTTCTTTTGTTTCATTTCATTTGTAGATTTTCACAAAAATAAAGTGAAATCATATGGCATTTGTCTTTCTCCACCTGACTTATTTCACTGAGCACAATATCCTGTGGGTCCATTCATGTTGCTGCAAATGGCAGGATTTCTTTTTTTATGGCTGAATAATATTCCATTGTTTATATGTGCCATATCTTCTTTATCCATTCATCTACTAATGAACACTTTTGTTAGTTCCATACCTTGGCTATTGTAAATAATGTGGCAATAAACACAGGGTTATAACAAGCTACTTTTAGTTGGGACTAAATGACAAAAGCTAGTCTGAATAATTTCAGTTAAATATTGCATAGTGTAGTGGAAAAAGATCTGGCTTGGGAGTCAGCATATATTAGTCCAATCTCTGGCTTCATGACTAACATTTCGGACTATTAAGATATAATCAACCTCTAGGTCTTGAGCAATAATTTTATTTTAATTGATTTTGTTTTACTCATCTATAAATTTATAGGGTCTAATCTGATTACCATTAGGGTGCCTTACATTTTATTTATTTATTGCTTCTATACAGATTTATTACTTTCAGGCACACACAATAATTTAATTTAGACTGTCAATCTAGAATACTTTTAAGTAACTAATTTTCTTCTATCATCTTATATTTACTGTTAGTTTACCTTGCAATAGGGTTTTCCATTACATTCTACTCTTTGAGCATTTTTCCTTTTGAACTCTTCTCTAAAAAGCCTCCTCAAACTAGTATTGTACTGGACTCATTCTTCCTGGGACTCAAACTGCCCTCTCCCCACTACTTTTTCCTTGTGTCCCATTAGTTAATAACACTGTTGCTAAATGGACCATTCCTTTAGGCATAACACTTACTCATTAAGACCAAAAAAGATCAATTGTCCAAAACACTCAAATTTCCAAAAATTAAGTTTTAACAATTTTAAGACTAGAAACCAGGGTTCTTGACTACCCAGTCCTTTGTTCTTTCCGCAGTGCCACAATGCATTTTAACAGTTTAGAAGACATTCAAAGGAGAGTTTGGATCAAGATCGTAGGTTAAGCATGTATATCTTTATTCCTCTGTCCCAAATAGCATAGATATTAAAAAGATATAAAACAAAACCATAAATTTAAAAAGGGTTATGGAGGGAAAACTTGTTATTAAAAGACAAAACAATTTTTTTGAAGAATTCCTGGAAGATAGCAGACAGGATTAGACTGATGAATGAAAATGATGTGAATGATCATCAGTAGTAAGATTTATTATTTACTATGTACCAGGCACAGCACTGAGAAATTTCATTTTTTATATTATTTAATCCACAAAACACATATACTCACACTCTGAGGTAGCTTCTATTATGATCTTTGTTTTATTGAAAAGGAAACCCAGATCTGCTGAGACCCCACCTGACCCCCGGGACTCAAACCCCTTAACTTCCTTTCCTCTCTAGTTCCTATTTCCTGTCTAATCTCTGCGAAATGCTGACAGAACAGAGAAAACTCAGACTGAAAGCATGAGACAGAGAAAGCAATTGCATGGGGATGGGCAAATTCTCCCAGTGAAGGCCAGAAAAAAGGTATCAATTCCAGTGCAAAGGGCAGAAGAGAGTTTTGGTTTCAGTATTTGTTAGTTGATTGAATAACTGAATTGATAAAATGAATCCACTTTATCTTTTCTTACTTTTTGGATTTTGAAACAGAAGTACTTCTTCCTAGGTTAGAGCCTCCGTTACTCTCTGAAGGAAGACATCCAAATTTTAGAGTAGGAGCTGAGATGAGAAAAGAGGCACAAACATATCCCCAGACACTTTTTCAAAGGTCAGGAATGACTGAGCCATCACAGCCAGTGATAAACCATCTCATTATTTCCCGTTGCTGAAGTGACTAGTCCTCAGCCACTTGCGTACCTGGTCCTGGAAACAGGCTCTTATTAGGAACTGTATCCATGGATATACAGATGAAAAACCACAGAGTTTAATCTAACTCCTTAAGTATACATATTAAATAAAAATCACTGACTCTCTGAGAATGACCATCTTCATGAAGGCACCTCTATAAAAATAATAAACTACCCCAGAGGAAATGAAATTAACAGAGAAAACAGATTGCATGCTTTGAAAAATAAATATCAGAGAAAATCAAGAAAATAATAAACTGGTATGAAAAGAGACACTTACAGAGAAAGAATGAAAATAAAGAGAAGAAAGATGAAATACCAGGGAAAAGTAAGCACAAAAATATGGCAGAATAATGCTAAAATATCAAAATACAATTCATTCAAGTCAAAATTAAATGTGACAAAGAGTGATCATTCAGACAAAAATTACAAAGAATTTATTAGCCTTCTAAACCTTTCTGTACCCAGCATCATAGTTTTGAAATATATGTGTATATTAGACAAAACCCAATGGTGGGAAAAATTAGCAGTTCACACAACTTTCTCAGAGATAAACAGCTCAAGTGGACAAAATAAAGTAAGACTATTTGAGATTTTAATAAATCACCTAAGTTTGTGTACACATATTATATATTGTTGTATATGTATTATCTATTACTTTTAAACATCTGTTGCATATTTACCATGTATGACTCCAACAATGTTATTAAAATCTAAAATGAGAAATCATACAATTTTCTTTGATCAATATATAACAAAATAAAAGAGTAAAGAAGAAAAGTACAATCCTTTTAAAACCATTCTCCTGAAAATCTTTTTTGTTCTAAATAACATTTCTTTTAAATAAGAAATCAAAATTAAATAGTAAATTAGAAAGAAGTGATCCATTCTGTCAAAAGAAGCGAGATGTTGCTACATCTTGTAGCGGGATTCTGAGGAAAATGTGGGGTCATTAACATACACATAAACCAAAGCAAACTATAAGGAAAGAAGTAATAAGATAAAAGCAGGTGTTAGTAAATAAATTATAATGAAGCAAAATGTAGTTCATAAAACCAAATGCTGGATCTTTGGAAAGGTCAATAAAATGAATAAAAGTTTTCATGTTTGATCAAGAAAAAGAGCACTTGTACACATAAAATCACTTTGAAATGAGAAATAGAGCATTGCTACAGTTATAGAAGAGGTTTAAAAAATGTATAAAGAACTACATCAATTTTAGAGCAAAAAAAGGAAATCCTGATGAAATGTATATTCTAGGACCATAAACATTTTTAAAACTATGAAGTGGTAAAGAATTGAAATAGTCCAATAAGGGAAGAAATTGAAAAAAAAAAAAAAGCTAAAACCTATCCCTAAGAAATGTCCCAGGTATAAATGAATTTACAAAGAGTTGTTATTTTAAGTATTTAACCATTCCAGAGCATATGTTAAAATTAATGGAAAAATAACATTTGGTAACTCAGTGTGGGGAAAATGGAAGTTCCTATGGCCAGGATCCTCACCTGACCCTAAACTGCTTGATGTGATTGGCCTCCTGCTAGGCTAGTGCTTTCATATCCATAGGCAATGAACTATTACTGACTGAGTCACTATATAAAGAGCTCTGCCCAGTGCTCTGGGCAGAGGCAGAGACCTAGGTGGATTACGGACCTGCAGACTTCTGGATGCAGATGTGATTCTAGTGCTTGACTTACCACCAGGAGAATAAAGCCAGGCAATAAACCCTTTCACCCCAAGAAAGTTCCATTGTCACTTCTTGGTCTCTCTGAATCCATAGTGAAACTTGCCTGGGGCTGAAACCCTCAGGCAAGACACTCAGTAAATAAAATGTTAGTCAGAATCCTATTAATTCTAATATAAAGATCAATATGGTGATAAAATGATTGTCATAGAAAGAAAATTTTAAAGAGTGGTATCAGTGGTATACCCATTATTACAGTTTTTAGTAAAATGATGAACTTTGGGGCTTTGAGCAAATTAAATAGCTATTTTAACTTTCAGCCAACATTCATTTCATTAAATTATTGTGAATCATCTTTGAAAGTTTTTAATTTTGAAAAAATGATTGGTGATAGTATTGATAACATTGATAAAAATTTTTAAAGATTTTTTTAACAAAGGAAAAAAACATCTATATGACTGGGATTCATACATATCCTATAAACTCCCACTAAACGTGAATTTATTTTATAATTATGAAAGGAAGTGCTCAAATTTGTTTTTGATAGTCTTTAAATTTATTCAGCACTTCAGATAACTGTGCTTATGACCGAACAGCACTTCGTTAGATACTATTAGTTTGCTGTGCAAATGCAGGAAGTTATCCAACAATTATTTTTCCTCTTTCTATATTCCCAAGGTTTAGGTTTTGAAAGATACATCAATAAAAAGTCAGAGAAGTAGTCCCAGGAAACCCAACATAATGAAGAGAAACTCATTATCTCACAATTTTTACTTGGAAGCTTAAATCATCTTTTATACAGCTTGATACTAATCATGTTTGCAACAAAATACGTAAACTGTTCACCATAACAGTTTGTGTAAACACCAATCTTTCCTTTTTCCTCTAATCATCTTTTAAAGATAAAGATTGCACCACACTAACCTTACCAAACAATTCCCAAAGTAACTAAGAAACTGGATGACAGTATGATATAGTAGTGATAAGGTAAAAGAGGAAACATATAAGTAGCCTGATAGCAGAATAATATATCACAATGTCAGTTTAAATAAAAACATTCATCAATTTTCTAGTATAGGAGATAGTGGAGGGCAGGAAAAGTTAAATTTATAAGGATTTTGTAATAGCAAGCTCTATGAAAACACCTAACATGATTGGGTATCTCTCCATGAGCTTCCTGATAAAGTCTTCCCCTTCCAATTTCCTAAGCACTATGAAAAAAGGAATTGTGGTTTACTAATAATAATTGCAAGGAAAAGCTCCCAATTTTACAATATACACAGATGGAATCACTCCCAATATAACAGCTTGGTTGTTTTTTCTGTCCTGTGCTAAGGAAATATTACAACTCAGAGAGCCTAGTATTTTAAAGTGCCAAGTAATGATTATTTAACTTTTATTGAAAATCATTAGACAGATAAGGAGTTATGGAAGTAAAGGTAAAATACATAGACTTCAGTTTAAAAGTAAACGTAAAGCTCTGTGAAAGATGTTCTTTCATCCAGCTGCATCTAAAATCAATTGAGGGCATAAATAAGTGTAAATAGAAAATAATGTGGATGGACAGGCAGGGTAGCTGGTGGTGCACTTCTGAGATATCATAATGCTAATCTGTATGTGGTAGTTTTATTGTATTCCTAGAGCTATATTCCCAGCATACTTAATGGGCTAGTGAATAAGTGCTCCCCTTATGTTCATTTTCTATGAAACTTTGGAAACAATTTGAGTACAAAATATTGTAGTTTTGACAATGAACTTTACAATACCTTCTCAGAGAACTTAAAAAAAAAGACTTACCTAAAATTTTTGCAGGTGCTAAAATGAACTCTGATAAACTTTCAAGTCACACCCATTGGTTCTTACTCCTCCCACTTAAGGAAGAAAGATGAAATATGATCAGTATGGAAAGATGGAGTCCAGTCCCTTAAATTCTCATTTTCTCAGAATTCACAATTTTAAAGAAATCTAAATCTTGTCAAATAGGGATTGATGCAATAATAATCATTAGCTAGTGAATACAAATATTTATATAAATATAATAAGAAAAATTAAATCCATATAATCAATTCTATTCAGCAATTTTGAAGTGCTCATAATGGTCATGATTCTGTACTGGGTACAAAAATTAGTAAAACACAGGTGTTCTAGTATTTAGCATAAAAAAAGACAGTAGATTGCTCAACTTCTTTCAGACATGCAGAAACAGATTACATTGTGCTTAGTTCTAATTCCTCATAGACTCCCCAGACACAGTCAAGTCAGGTGTTCATTGTATGGAAGCCATGGAGACTACTAACAAGAAAAAATGGAATGAGCTAATTTCACTGTCATTAGGAATAAGGTTTTCCTTGACTGTCATAATGTAAAGACGTGGATGCAAGATTAAATAGAAAACTGAGGTGAAACTAGAGAAGAAAAGGAAAGACATCAAATATAGAGATAATAGAAAGCTCGAACAAAAAAGGAAGGTGAAAATTTAGATTTCCTGAGCTTTAAGGTAATGGTACACAAATCAAACTTCAATTTTGGGTGCTGGGGAAAATTAGGTTAAATTTTTTTAAAAAAAGGAAGGAAGAAGAAGATGAGAAAAAGAATGAGAAGCTAAACAGTTCTTAGAAACGCTGGGAACACATTACTTATTCCTACCACATAACAGGGATTGTTTAATAAAGGAAGTCATATCTTAAGCTTTGTATACATATGATTTGTTTATTGGATAAGTGATCACTTTCAGAGGAACTAGGTACCTTCCGTTTCAAAGGATCTCTCAGCAATTACAACTTTTCATTTTCTAGCATAAATTATTCCCCTGGTTGCTGTGGTTTGGCAAACAGAGCAGAGTCTCGGCCAGGATTTTCTCTTTCTGTAAATTTGTGATTTAAAAATTCTGGTGTTTTCAAACTATTTGCTTGTGATACTCTTCAGTATCATCCCAAATCCCTTGAAGTCATTCAGCTTTTGATAATAAACATTAAGTGGGATTTTTAAAATAGCATAGTAAGAAAAGTGATTTTTAGTAGTACCGTGAGTTTTTAATTTGAGCACATTTAAATTGAACCAGTTCTTCCTAGGCTTTACCAATCAATCCCATTTAAGGAACATGGCAAGATTTTAGTGGATCAAAGCAGAAATTAGTGTCAGATGAGAAGGACTCATTGATTGTCGCATCTCATCAGTAGCTTGTGAATTGACAATTTCCTTTCATACCACAGCAGTGGAGTACAAAGCATTGCTGACCATTTTATTCTATTGGTACACATGTTCTTTTGTACAGCATTCTATCTTTAAACTGGGCATTCTTTGGCTCAATCTTTAGATACGTCAAAAAACTAGTAATAAGTCAGTATTTCGTGTACATTATTTAAAATGTAGCTCTCTTTAGCAAATATCCTGAAATATAACCTCATGAATTCTTTGCGCAAAATCTGGCCCCTATTCACTTCTCAAACTTTTATCTCCTATCCAACAACATGCTGGGAGTGGAACTTTCTGCCTTGCGAGAGTTGATTTTTAAGTAGTCAAAACTTTTGCAAGCCAGTGGTTTCACGTTTGTAGCTTGAAGCTGGCCATGGTAGCATTCTTTACACTACAGGGAGCTAACTGCACATGCCACAAGTCAGGGCTTTCTTTGCTTTGTTTTGTCTGTCTGTTTCGGAGAACTGGTTGTTAAATCGTTTGTCAGCACACCACTGCTACTATTCCTCTCTGCCTCACTTGCCATGTTCCACCAACATCGGTTTTTGAACATTTAAAATGTGTAGGCTTGCTCCCTTCACTTTAGGGTCTTTGCTATTCTTTTAGTCTGGATGCTCCTTGGATTTTCATATGACTGGCTCCTTCTCAACATTCAAGTCTCTGTCCAAATGCTGCCTGCTCTCATAGGCTTTCCATGGCTACTTTATCAAAAGAGCACTTAATCAGTGTGACTTCAGGCTCTCAGCAATATCAACCCTATCCTTGCAACGAGAAGAGTGCCTTTAAAGTCAGGTGTTTCTTATCAGTTAGCTTGTATTTGGTTGCAAGCTACAGAAAACCAAACAGCAAACCGCCTGTTTGTCCCCTAGGCAGGAATCATGGGCACAAGTCGAGGCTGGTACAGCAGCTCAGGGATGACATCAAGGGCCAGGCGCCTGCCTTCTTTCTGCTCCACCTTCCTCTGCATGTGATGGTCTTTTTCATGATCACAAAATGGCTGGTTCAGCCCTAGGCATTTTAAGTCATTGTAGCTGGCAGGAGAACGGGGAAAGAGGGAGGCACAGACCCTGGAAGCCATTCCCAGTGATTTTATACTTAAACCTGGCCAAATGACAGAGTCTGGAAAGGGCAGCGTGTCTGCTTTCCAGCTTTTGTAGTAGAAGAAGGCAAGGGATATGCCGTTTAGATGGCTCTGGGGTAGGTAATTCATATTGCTTGTCATAGCACCAACTACATTTTTATGAAATTGGTGGACAATATGATTTAAACCACCCAGCTCCAGTTTCATCTAAGTTCCAGATTCGGTTGGATCACGGGTCAAATTCTGCAGTCTCAGTATCAGTCTAGTTAATAAAGTTCATCATTACGGATAGTTGATGGTTAACTGGGCTTGTCCAGGTTCCTGGAAGCTCATTCCACTTAAGTTCCAGTATTTTGTTGTTTTTGGTTTTAATGTTCAACTTATTTTAAAGGAAGTCTTTCCAAAATATGTTTTCAGGCAATTTTTGATGATTTGATCATTATTTTGATGATTGAAATGTTATCAACATGAATACATGGATTATACCATAATGTAGTAAAGGTTTACTTTCTGGGGCTTGGGGCAGTGGTTTGTTCGCTGCAGCTTACAATGGCTCATGGTCCTGCATATAAAATGTAAGCTTGCTGTACCTTTATTGTTTTGTTTCTAACCCCTTTATTTATGACAGGATAGAGAAATAAGAGCACGGGCACTGTAGGAAAACCCATCTGGTTTTGGATCTTGGCTATTTGCTATTTGTATAGCCTTGAGCAAGATATCTTTCTGAGCCTTCATTGTTTTTTAAAGTTTTATCTTTATACAATGGGAACAATAGTAATCCTTTTATTTATTTGTGAAGATTTTACAAGATGATTTTAAGAGTATGGATTCCTGAGCCACATCTCAGATGCAGCCCAGGTTCTAGAGCTGCATTGCCAAGATTCAAATTCTAACTCTATAACTTACTAGCTCTTTCCAGAGAGATGTAATTTTTAACCCTATGTTCTCAGTTTCCTTTACTGTTAAGTGGGGATAATAATAACACCTAACTTATAGTCCTGGTAAGAGAAATAAAATGTTTAGATCAGTGCCATACTAAACACTGTACGTGTCAGCAATTAGTATTTTAGGTACGTTGTTACTAGAATCCCCAGGGTGTATGTTAAGACTCCATATCGGTGACTGAAGATCCTGATGTACAGACCATACCCCAGAACAAGGAAACCAGAAATACATGCAGGGAGGATCTTTTGTTTCTTCAGAGCTCCCAGGTGATACTTATGGGTAGCCAAGGCTGAGAATCACTCCTCCCTATCATTTAAAAGCTGTCCAGGTGACTGATAACCAGCAAATACTACCTAAGAGAGAGAGGTACACTAGTAAATGGAATAGGGGTTGATGTTTACCCAGGGATGAAAGACTTTAGCCTCCGGCCTAGAAAACCTGCAGAGTGCAGAACTATTAAAAAAAAGTACTTTATGATAGAGGGAAAAGCTGCTAAAAGAAAAACCAGGATTTCAATGAAAAGAAAAGGTACAGGGTTTGGACTCAATTAGAGCGGGACTCCAAACCCAGACCTCCTGTTTATTAATGAGATAATTGAACTCTGTAATAGTCTCAGTGTTCTCAATGTGAAATGTTTCCTTACCACATAAAGTTGTTACAAGGATAAAATGGGTTAAAAGATGTAAAGCTCTTAGCATACGATGGCCCCTACTTCATGGACATTAAGTGAAAGTTTATTGGTATTGTTGCTTTTAGCAAGGCAGGATTATGGCATGTGGGGTGTGAGAAAGAATGAGGGGGCAAGGGAATGAAGGGCCAAGTATTTGGATTAGTTAATGGGACAAACAGTAGAGATGTGGGCTGGAGAGTTGGTAGACAAGAAGAGGAGTCTCTTTCAGGAAATTATCTTGCTTTCACTGTGTTTGTTAGCCTCCCCAGTCTTTATCTGATATTCCTCTTAATCTGAGCTATCCTAGTAAATCCAAACTTCCATATTGGCAACCAAATTTGGTAGCATAGTTTCATCAAATAAGTGTCAGGAGGTTCTGAATAAGATCCTTAAGGGGACTCATGAGTAAATGGCACACACTTAATTGCAACAGTTTTAAGAACAAATATTTCGCTGATTCAGTCTCTTTTGACTTCCTCCCAGATCCCGGCCTTGCAGTTTCTGGTATTCTCACAGAGGTAAAGGAATCATAATTTCACTTAAAACTGCAGGCACACCAATTTATCGCTTACCACTTCTTTGCAGTGCCAGCCACGTCTAGGCTAGCGGGACGTGATCTCTCCCACTTTGGGTTTTACACCTCTTTTGGCTTTTACTCACTGCTGTGTATCCCATCATCTCATGCTGCTAGATCCCCTTGGGTGGGTTCCAGCAAGACGGTTGAGGCTCCAGTGTGCACCGCTCTCCACTTCTCTCCCTGTGATCAGATGAACATAGAGGGCAGGCAGATCATCCGATCCACTGCCTGTGCAAGTAGGAAAGGATTCTAGGCTTCCTTCTTGCTGGAACACTCCTCACACAGCTGATGGAAGGCGAGCAAAAGACCAAGTGCTCCGTCCAGGCTAACAACTTGTTCATTCAACAAATGTGTATCAAACATCTAATATTTGTCAAGTATTCCACATTGAACTATGGATGCAATGACAAGTTATTGTTCTGGTACCTCAAGAAGCTTATAGATTTGGCATATGTAAAGGAGATAAACATGCGAGTAGAGGTATAGCAGAGAGAAGAAATTACTGCAATGGATGAGTGAATAAATAACTGTGGGAACACAGACATGATGGCAATGAAATCTGCCTTGGAGAATCAGGGAAAGCATGTCTAAGGGGATGCTATAGAAACCATGTCTTCTCTACATGACCTAAAACACCCTCCGTGATGTGATTTCTTTCTACTATATCTTTTGCTACTCTTAGCCTGCTTTCAGCTTCAGCCGTACTGAACTCCTTTCAGTTCTCTGAATGCCCCATATTCTCTTGAAAAGACTTTAATTGCTATTTATTTCCCTTTTCCCCCCCAGCAGCTACTACTTGGGACTCGCTTAGCTGTCACTTCCAGAAAGAGTACTCTCTGACCTCCTGGAAAATGATAAATATCTTTGCTATACATCCATACACTAGCATTTATAGCACACACCCACTTTATTGTGTGCCTGTGACTCCACAAAGCGGTAAATTCCATGAAAGCAAGAGCAACCAGTTGTCTCCTTCACCACTACTACTGTGTGTCCCACGCACAGTCAGTGCCTGGCACTACTGGGTGAATGAACTAGTTATATTCCAGAAACAGGGGATTATATTCCAAGCCATAGAGGCATGGAATTCTGGGGCATATTTCAGAATAACAAAAATATTAGATGGCCAAAGTATAGGACTGGCAGGAGGAGGTTTCTAGAGATGAGTCCAAAGTGGTTGTTAAGGATCTTGCATGTAACTCACAGTGGTCTGAGCTTCACCCTGCCATCAATGGGGAGACAGAAAAGGATTTTATGTGGCAGAGCATGACAGTATTTATCATTCAGGACAATTGCTCTGGAGGCAGCATAGAGAATGGACTGAAAAAAAAAGACAAATTTAAAGAACAGTTAGGAGGTGTTCTATTACTACGGTTGAAAAATAACAAAGGCTTCCCTGAAGTAAGGAAGCAAAGGGGCTCCATTCCATTTTTGAGACAAAATCTGTAGCCTTTGCTGACTAATTGAATGTGGTGGTGAATGTGAAGGATGATGCTGGCGTCTAGCTTGGAGGACTGGCTGGGTGAGATGCTATTAATCGAAATATGGAATAGAGGAAGAAAAGAACTAGTTTCAGGGAAAAAAAACGAGCTCAATTTTTAAAATACCAAGAGTTCCATGGACCTACGGGCCTCTAGGTTGTCTTTTGTGCAGTTAGAAATGCATAAAACTCTTAGTCGGTACCTTATGTGAATGTGGCATATTGTCTAATTAAATGCAGTGACTTCCACTTATGTACAAAGAGACAAACTTTAGAAGCTGGCACTGCCATATTAATTTCATGATTTGTGCTTCTTTGAGCCACAATTGACAATCAATTGGCTATGCTTCAAGTGAGAGTCCCCATTAAAATCATTTATTGGTTATTTTCTTTGGTTAGATACATACACCTATGCCAAACCCACCCTAATTGGGAGGTGGTAATGATAAATAGCTATGCTGTTATATTTCTTTGTCATTTGGCTGTGAACTCAGGAAGGAAGTGTGTCTTATTCTTCCTGTTAAACTTAATGCCAGGTCTTATAGGAACAGAAATTTATGGGTGGATGGATGGATGGATGGATGGATGAGTTTATAATCTGATGGCAGGGATGTGGGATACTTTCTGAAGCTAATTACTTTGGAATTGAAAACCTCTCCCCTGTATATAAATGCTTAAGTGACTTTTCAGTGAGTTAATAACTACAGCAAAAGAGGTCAAAGAGATCTTCTTAAGTAATATTTAAATGGCCTTTCATTTTTCTCTTGGTGATACCAAACCAACCTGGGAGTTTTAAAGCTGTGACTATAAAAAGATTATGTTTCTTTATGCATTAATCTGTGATTCTGTCAAGTGAAAGAAGCATTTAAATTAATTGTTATTGAATGTCTTTGGCTTGGTACTATACACGAAACTGGTGGGTGAGTACACAATCAGATATTTATTTTAGGAAGATATAACTTTGTGGATCATATGAAGAGGCTGGAGAAGAAATGATTCCAGTTGGACAGTGGACAGGTGATAATGACACCAGGAATAATGCAGTAGCTGCTAAATGGAGAGAGTTCATTTAATTAGTTGATTCATTAATGAAATATGGATTCACTGTATATACGAGACTTGGGATGCTATGGTGACCAAACCAGATAAGTTCCTAGCCTTTAAGAGTTTACAGAGTAGTGGAAGAGATGCACATTAATCAAATCGTAATACTAATAAACATAAAATTTCAGCTGTGATAAATGTGGTATGGGAAAAAAAAAGCCAAACTGCTAACACCATCTCATGGGTAATGTTGGCAGAACTCATTTGGTTTTTGGGGTGTCAGAATAAGTGAAAAACATGTTTTCTGCTCTTCTTTTCTCAAAGAATATTCAAAATGATTTGTGTGACAGAAGTAACATACATGAAGTGCCATCAAAGAAGATGTATTCAGTGACAAATTGTGTGGAACAGATTAAAATGTCCTTTTACCAAAAGATGAGATCAACAAGCTATGAATTATAAATTCCAATTTTGCAATAATTCCACTTACTTTTTTCACTGTTACCATTCAATTGGAATTACGGTACTTTGCTGATGAGATACAGTTTATTCTAGATCTCTCCATTTTGATTTTTTTTTATTCAGATGTTGCCAGAGCAATTGAATTACTGGAAAAGCTACAGGAATCAGGAGAAGTACCAGTGCACAAGCTACAGTCTCTCAAAAAAGTGCTTCAGAGTGAGTTTTGTACGGCTATCCGAGAGGTATGACATGAAGATTTTAATAACTATATTCAGCCGTATGCCTTCTGAATAGAGAACATGTCTTTTCCACACAGTTGAAATAGTTAAGATTGGAACTACATCTTAGCTTTCTGTTTTTAGCTCCTTGGACAGATGATAAAATATAATTTAGTTTGCTAAATTTGTGAATTAAGAAAAATCCAGTCAGGATTTACATTCATATAAAACCAAATGTTGATCTTATGGTACTAATGGAGTGACTGCCTCCACAGGTAAACTGTTAGATGGAGTCTCAACTATTCAGTGGTCACATGAAGTTACCTGAAATTCAGTTCAAAGTAGTCATAATTAGTGGGGGAGAACCTCTTCCTAAATGAACACTCAGTTGAGTCTTTCACAGGTAAATCTGAAGAAGGAACCTCCTAGTGACTAAAATCTGAACTTTCCAGACATAATTGTTTAGTGCAATAATGGGAAATCTCTAAATGGGCTGATATGCCCTTCTAACAAATCCTATAGTGCTTCCCTGGCTAAAGGTTTCAAGAAGCCTAAGGTGAAACAAGTGTGTAGAAATGACTCTTTGAATTTTGTAGGGACTGCGGTGGCATTGACTGGTCAACTGATGTATTTAATTCGTTACAAGAGAGTTCACTTGAGATATATATATATGACCTATTGTGTTTTGAATAAAATAATATTCAGTAAGCACATCCCTTCCTCCCCATCAGTTACTAAGTAATAATACACTAATTAGAACCTAAAATCCATTAATCCAGCCTCTCTGCCTTGCCCCAATAATGAATTATCTACTGTCGTCCTCTCCAAAGCCAGATGAACCCAGTGACTACCTGGAGAGTTCACTGTAACAGAAGCATACACCCCTCAGAGTGCTTTTTGAACCTTTGTTCCTCTTGACAATTCTACTTGCGGCTAATGCGCATTCCTTTACCTCAACGACGCTGGTTTATGAGTAGTCACTAGGTAGGAAAGGCCAAGGAAGGAAGACTAAGGAGAGCCATACAAAACCTCTCTCAGCTCGGAGTTAAGCTGTAGTCTACCCAATGTGCTTACAATTTGGATTTTGCTGAGATTTTTTCTGCTAATTCTTTATCAGGTGAAGTTATACTAAATCTTTATCCAGCAGAGTTGTTATTAACTTTTGTTTATAATAAACACAGCTTAAGTAAATAATCATAATTGTGTATCCAAGTTCTAACCTCTGAATTTGACCAAAGGCTGAAAGGGAATCTCTCAAAGTACGTGAATTCTTGGCCACTGGCTGGTCAGTGGGAAAGGTGTAAGATGTGTGGAAACTCCATCGGGTTCCCCTCAGTTAAACTCCCGTAGTCACTCTGTAGATCAAGGTTAAATCCCCTATACACTCTTTTCTTCCTTCACATAGCGCTTCTCCCCAAGATCTGGTGGCTGACTTTTTCATTTTTAGCTATTCTATCATCTCCTACTTTCCACCGAACTAACTAAAGGATAGGACACATCAAATATATCTCTTTACTGGAAATTTAGCTTGTGATCCGTGCAAAGTCCACCTTCATGGAAGTTACATACTGGTGAGAAAAAAGATGATAAATAAAGGTCAGAGAGTGGCTAAACTATGGAGTTAAACAAAGCAGGATGAGGGGAGTAAAAAGCTGTTTTAAGTTAGGGTGGAAAATAACCTGACAGGGTAATGGAACAAGTCACAGATACCAGGGGGGTCAGAGCGTTTCCGGCAGGAGAAGCCCCACACGCAACATTGTAGAGGCAAGAATGACCTTAACC
Source organism: Manis javanica (assembly GCF_040802235.1). NCBI lineage: Eukaryota > Metazoa > Chordata > Mammalia > Pholidota > Manidae > Manis > Manis javanica. The sequence continues at coordinate 15,486,875 of NC_133165.1, forward strand.
CATGGAACATCCAAAAGCCACAGTGTCGCTAGGGACATAAGCAAGGGAGGCTTCCTGAGGCAGGCTGAGGGCAGATCATAGAAGGTCTCGCAGGCCACGGTAAGAACATTGGATCTCATTCTAAGCATGGTAGGAAGCCCGTCTGTACGGGCTAATGGCCTAATTAGATTTTAAAAGGTCTCTCTGGCCATTGTGAGAATGCAAGTGTGTTTGCAGGAATAGAAACTAGAGGGCGCAGTAATGGAGTAATGAGCAGATGAGGTGAGAGGAGAGAGGACAGCCGACCAGACTAAGGTGGCAGCCGTGCATGTGGTGGGAAGTCGTAGATATTTTTTGAGAGTAAAGTCAACAGGAATTGTTGATGAATTGAGTATGTGGATGAGAGAGAGCAGTCTCAATGATCCTTAGGTTTGGGGTCAAACGATTGGATGAATGGTGGAATACTGATACGGGCATCTTTGGGAGTGGACGTGTTAGGAAAGACTCTCCAGGAGCACTTGTGGTTGCAGTGAATTGACGATGCTGGTCAGATACTCAAGTAGACATGTGCCGCACGTGAGTAAATCTGAAGGCCGGGGAGAAGTTCCAGCCAGAGGTGTGAATGTGCTGTATGTCTGCTTCAATGACAACACAGGCTTTGTGCTTTAAAGAGTCTTCTAAAGGAAAGGAGAATGAAACTAAAACAGGAAGTAGATATGTAGACATGGTGTAGGGATGATAAATTACGATCCTTGTCTGTGGTAAAGCGTGGCATGTGTGTCATTTGTGGTTTGTGAACATCTATAACTGAATCATAGGAAGTCCAGTAATGTCAGGGGGGGAAAGGATGATATAATTTATATACCTGAGATTTTACAAATGTAAACTCATAAGATTAATTTTACATTAATAATGTTCTTATAATAGCTTTGTTTTTAAAAGCAATGCACTTTATACAGAAGCTCTTTTGGTCACTTTTCTGGGCTCCCCTCCACACCAGCTGTGTGTGTTATTGTTTATATTTGTTAAGTTTGAAATTTTCTTCATTATTCTTCTTGTATCACTTTATATTAACTGTGGGAAGTAATGGTGAAAATGGCAATGTTCATACAATTTGTATCATACAATATTATTATGAATCCATCTACAGTTCTTCAATAAAGACATAAAAATTGAATACATGTTGCCAGACAGGTGAATCCACAAACCAATAAAGAAAAGCACAACTAGGAAGTATAAGAATGTATGACAATGAATATCCGAAAGTTAAATTTAATTGAGTCAAGAATCTGTTCAGTCCTGTTCTCTGGGTACTGACTGATATGCTGGCATGAAACTTTTGGAGTTTTGGTTTTTTACTCAATAATGCCCAGAATCTCTGTTACCTATCTGAGTGTTTTAGAAATATTTGCTAGTTAGTAATAACTGGTGTGAAAATCACTGATTGTGCCATGACAGGTGGAGAAAAGAACAAGAACCACACTGCCATCATTCTTAGCTTCATTCACCAGAGCAAAAACAGAGACAGGTCGTATCATCGCCAGCAGGACTGTAAAACCCAACTCAGGCTTAAAAAGGAAGTGGGGCAATCTATTGCCAATATCTTTTTTTAATTGCCTTACACAAGTCTAACTGTAGTCACTGTTATTTGTTGAGGCAATTTGTATTCTGCTTTACCTTCCGATGAAACCACTGAATCAGCTCTGGGCATAGGTGTAGCACGTTCATGCAAAGACTAGTTTAGAAATTGTATTTATTTTATAAGGAAAACGGATGATTGAAAGAGATGAGACGTTTTCTCTACTTAACTATTTTTCTGTAATTTTCATAAAGATTGAAAAGTTTTTCTGGAGATCAGTACTGAAGCAAGACCAGCTACATACACAGCTAAGAAAGGCATCAATCTGGTAATAAATTGATCGTGAATAGATCTTGCACTTGAGTGCCAATCCACATATAGCTTTTTTCACAGTCTACAGATAGTAGTTGGCAATACTTGTCTTGATTCTGTTTTATGGCTGAAGGATCTCAAAGGGGCCTGATGAACAATTAAATTGCACTTAATCTGTGCAAGTGATTTTGGGGGACGTGGCAGATAAATAAGCTGATACACAATGCTGCTTTTCCACAGTCAGAGGTCTTGCTGACAAGAGAAAGTTCCCACAAATTTTTGAATGAGAGATGAAATAAAAAATTGTACCGTATTGATATTTTCAGTAAAAAGTATTTCTGTGATTTTAAGTGGCTTCCTCAAGTTTTAGTTCACCACCATATTAATTAGCTGGAAAGACCTAAGCTTTCAAACTGAAAAAAAAGAACCATAAGGATTGAAATATAAGGATTATAAAATAACAATTTTGGGTGAGAGAATTTACTAAAAGAATTGAATTATGCTTCAAATAGCTTGATTGGCAAGACATGGACTCTTTCCCGACACTTCATATTCTTCATGCCTCAGAGAAGGAAATCAGTAGTTTTTGAGTGGTCATGTTTTAAGAGGATGTTCAATTTCTGTAACAGAGTACAAAGAAATTCTTTCTGAAAATAATAAAAGACCGAATTAGCAATCTACTTACTATGCACAAGTGTAGAGACGTTCAGGCTCCCTGCTCTCCAGGGCGATGTGCTCTGTCGGTCAGGGCGCGATGTGTGTCTGAGAGTGGCCTGTGGTCAGTACTTACTCCCACATTTCTTAGGGTCACATGCATGGTTGCACCAAAAAGGCAGAATCAAAAGACATAGTCCCAAAAAAACTGCTTTTCTTGGCCAATCACCAAGGAAGTTCCTATTTTCTAATGTAGTAGAGTGTAGAATAGGAAAATAAAGCGACCCTATATGGAATCTATCATTCTGTGATAGTTGGTAGGATTGTTGAATAATATTCCTATGGTGCTCTCCTCTTTATTAGCACGTCACAGTTGGATTTTCCCATACTCCCCAAAGCTAGATGCGAGTATGACAATCACTCTAAGGAACCATGAGCAGGAGTGATGAGTGCCACTTCCTGGTGGAAGTCTTTAAGTCAGTGCATGACTTGCTATATTCCTTTCCCTTTGCCATTTGACTAGTGATGCTTTATATGACAAATGACTAATCAGCCTGGGTTGCAGAGTGAGAAACTAAGAAATACAGGCTTTTAGCTCACCCTGTATGAACATGTAACCTGAGCGAGAAATAAACCTCTGTTAGTTTAAGTCCCCAAGATACTGGGGTTATCATACCGCAGCATAACCCAAGCTATCCTGACTGATAAATCACAATCAGTAAGGCAACTTGCCTTGGATAAAGCGGCATCAACCCCCTCTTTGCTATAAAGCAAAACTGATTTTTAAGAACTGTGGTGTATTTATAGTCATTTGTGATCAATCTTTGAAAAACTGTATGAAACTGGAACCAGTATAAGTACCCATGCCCATTAGGTGGTTCTTAAGTTTTTAAATGTTGAGACCCTTGGGTCATAGATTTTTGTCTGCTTCTAGACTGTATCCCATTTGCTGTTCCTCTCACTTTTTTCTTCCTGAGGGTGAAGCTCATTAACCATCCAGCACTACCTCCCACCCCAAATCACATCTTCTTTATAAAAGGATTTCTTTTACAGGCTTAAAGGCATAATCAGCATAGAATAGTTAGGCTGTATCGCTCTACTGTTCAAGTGCTCTTAGTCTCCAATGAGATTACTTTTCCCTAGAGTGATCTGTAGATTGGGAATTATCACCTCAATGCCTCCCACCAGTTAATATACACAATGCTACCATGAGGCATTAGGCCAGAGCAGAGGGAACAGCAAAGCCATCAGAGCAGTGTTGATGTCGAGATGACCAGTGTTTGAATCCCAACTTGGCTACTTATTTTTGACCTCTCTAAATTTTTATTTGTCAATGTTTAATGAATAGTATCACTAGTCTTGAGGTGATTCTGGTAATTATAGATCTTATATGTAAAGCCACCTAATACAGAGGCTGGCAGCCAATAATTACAGTCAATGGATGCTATTATTACTAAAGCACATAGTCCCAAATCCCACTAGATGTAGTGTTTTGGTAAGTCAGGAAGTGGATAATAAATGGGAAGAGCAATAGTAGTTTCTACAGACTAGGTCTAAGAAAACCCAAGAGACTAATAGACATACTCATTGTCCAACCATCAGTCATTAAAGCAAAGTTAACTGAGCCATTGCACCCAAATTCCACAAGTATATGGGCCATAACATGAAGCGAGAGCTTGTCCTTGATGCTGTTCTGTACGACATCTTAAACTACTGTGTGGATGAAAACATAAATGGCAAATGTCATCAGCTTTATGAGAAAACTAATGATTGGCTTATGATAGAGTACAGATTTGGAATTACCTTAAGAAAACATACATACATACAGAAATTCATGCAACTCAATATAAAAAATAAATAAAACTGAAAAACAACCAGTCCAATTAAAAAATGTGCAGGAGACCTGAATAAACATCTTTCTACAGAAGACATACAGATGGCCAACAGGCACTAGAAAAGACCTCAACATCAGGGAAATATATATTAAAACTGTAGTGAGCTATCACCTTATACTTGTCAGAACGGCTATTATCAAAAAGAAAAAAATAACAACGAGATGTGATGAAAAGGGAACCCTCGTGGACTGTTGTTGGTGGGGATGTAAATTGGTGCAGCCACTGTGGAAAACCTTATGGAGGTTCCTCAAACTATTTAAAATAGAACTACCATATATGATCCAACAATTCCATTTCTAGGTTTATCCAAAGAAAGTGAAAACACTAATTTGAGAAGACATATGTACTATTTTCATTGCAGCATTTTTTACAGTAGCCAAGATAAGGAAGCAACCTAAGTGTCCATCAGTAGGTGAATGGACAAAGATGTGGTACATATACACAATGGAATAATAGTCATAAAAAAGGATGAAAATTTGCCATTTGTGACAACATGGGTGGACCTAGAGGGTATTATGCTAAGTGAAATAAGCCAGAGAAAGACTATACCATATGATGTCACTTATATGTAGAATCTAAAACACAAAACAAATGAACAAACAAAACAAAACAAAACAAAACAGAAACAAACTCATAGATACGGAGAACAAACAGAAGGTTGCCCGAGGGGTAAACGTGGTGGGATGGACCTATTAGGTGAAGGAGATTAACTGGTACAATTTTCTAGCTGTAAAATAAGTAAGGCATGGGGACTTAATGTACAGCATAGGGAATATAGTCAATAATATTGTAATAACTATGTACGGTCATAGATGGTGACCAGACTTAATTGTGGTGACCATTTTATAATGTATGTAAATGTCAACTCACTATGTGGTACACCTGTCACTCATACAATATTGCATGTCAACTATTCTTTAAAAAAGAAAGAAAAGTGACAAGATGAGATGAAACAAGGGGAAGGAAGAGTTGGAGGAAGAGAGAGGGAGAGGGAGGGAAGGTAGGAAGAGGGTGAGAAGGAAGAAATACAGAAAAAAGAATGAAGGGTTGAAGGGCTGTGGGTGGAACCATGGCTTTCTGCGGTGGGAAGATGGAGTGACCGTACTGTGGAGTCAGAATGGGCACCGGAGGTGGATTCAGACAGCCCAGATTCAAATCCTTGCTTAGCCACTTAATTATGTGATCTTGTGCAAGTTACTTAAGCTCTGTGATCTTGCCTTTGTTTATCCTTTTTATGTTATAACAACTTCGTGGGACTTCTGGGAAGATAAAGTGAATGAGATAACAAGTATAAAGTTCCTTGACTAATATAGGGCTAGCTAAAAGAGTAAGTAGTTAAGGAATAGTAACTATGCTGGTGAAAAAAATTAAGAGAAAATGCAAAAAGATTTTAATATGTTCTAATAGGAATTTGGCTTCAAATATGGAGAATAAGGTCTGTAGTAACCAAACATCCAAACAAATGTATACACATTTTTTTCTTTATCAGAAGCTCCACATTTTAAGAATGATGTTGACAATCTGCAGTGTTTTTAAAATAAACCAGTATAGTAAGGAATCTGGAAACCTTGTTATATGATGAGACGTTAAGGAATTGGTGATACTTAGCCGCAAAAAGAGAAAAATAATGTGTAAAGTGGTATTTGTCATTTACTATTTGGTAGGATAAAGGGAAAGGAAGGTAACCATGCTAGACAACTGGATGAAAAACAGAAGAATTAAGATACCTAAGGTAACTAGCAATACCCAGCAGTGGTAGTAGTGGGCTTACTTGTAATGTAGGAAGCTTCCTATATCAGCAGAGGTTAGATGGTCATATTTCAAAACACTTTAATGTGAGAGTTTTTAACTTAAGATCATATATAAGGTTAATATTATAGATGAAGTAAGAGCAAATATATACAAATATATTTGCTTTATTTTTTGTTTCCTTCCTCTTATGCACAAAACATGTTTATGGCAAAGTATGTTTTTAATGTTTTACTTTAAACATGGATAAAGTGGCATGGATTTATTATGTAATATGGTCATCCTTGTTATATAAAGACATCTAGCATAGCATTGCACAGAATTAACAAAATGTATCTGACATTAGGATTATGTGTATCTCTGTTCATATTGAATTTAGCTTAATTTGGCAGATGACAAAAAGAAAAATAAGAGCTCTTGATGGCTCTTGCATTTCCTGGATTTTATTTGCATTGCTGAGTGTGATGGGACACAAAAGCCAGACTGTTTCTTCTGTGATAAGTTTCCTGCCAATAAAAGCATGGAGTCAAGAAAGCTTAATTCCGAGCACCCTGAAAATACATCACACAATATATAATTTTCATTTTCTGGAGAAAAAGTTCAATTTTAACAGAGTGGAAATGTACTAAAACTTTGATTTGCCCCAGCATGTCTTGACATGTTTCTGAACAAGAGGAACCATAAATAACTGGAGAAACCGTGATGGAATCATGTACTCTAGAAATGTTTGAACTGCTGCGTTGCTCCGAACAACAACAAAAATGAAGAGAGCGCTTATGTTCACTTGGTATAACCTACTTCTGAACTCTTGACATTTTGCTAATATTTTGAAGGCAATTATGGTGAAAATAACCGTTGTGCCATTCCACTTGGCATGCATTTGGGTGAAAACTGTGATTATTTCAGCAAAGCTCTGATTTTTATCTGTCCTGTGAATGCTGATGTCCGTGTGTGTGTGTGTGTGTGTGTGTGTGTTACCCCATGGATGCTTTAAAGGTCATCTTCTTCTAACAGTGAAAAGTTTATTTTTAAGCAAATGATGGAACAAAAATTTTGATACCGTGTGTACATGTGGAGAAAATAATGGAGTTTCTGGGTCCAACATCCGGCTTGATTACTCAGGTGAAGAAGACGGAGGTTCAACATTTCAGACTTATTACTTTCAATGTCGGCACGCATTACTGTCAAAGACTGACAATTATCCTGAAAGATGACTTGCCTGCTCTGTGAAAAGTGGTCCAATAATTCCACAGCCATAACCTGGAATCTATATTTTCAAGGCTTTATTTAGAAATAGAGCAAAGTGTGTTCTTTTTACTATAGAAAGTTTCTTGGCTTTCCCAAGGAAAAGTGTTAATGCATTTGGTTGAACTTGGGTCAGAAATTTCACTTTATTCTTTTATTTGAAGTAAAAGATTGCTGTATCTTTGAACCGTTTGGCAAGAGAGTTTCATTTGCGGCTAGGCTTTTTCGTGGATGTTAGGACATAAGAGAGTCTAGTCATTAGATTCGAGATTTGCTATCTTATGTGGTTGCTGCTCGAAACACCGGCTCTTTTGGAAGGAGAGATTAGAGCCAAAAACATGAGACCTTTCCAGATTGAAAGAGAGACATCTGGGAAGGAAAGGGAGTTGAAAATGAGAAAGTACCTTCTCAGTCTATCCATGGGGAAGGGCTACAGTCCCTGGAAAGACTGCAAAACTCTTTGAAAGGTTAATTCTGCTTGGATGATTTAACACTGAAAAAAAAGAATTCAAATCTCTTTCTTTGCTGACAGAAGCCGCATTGTTGATGCCAACCTTTCCAGAAATAACTTCATTTGACTCGAGGACAAAGGATGTGGTAGAACCTGAATTCCCCTTGATGTGTCCTGGGGAAACTGGTGTCTTGACTCAGGTCTGCTCCGCTACAATTGGGAATTTGATTCTGTTTGCCGTTACAATTGATGTGAACTCTAACTTGCTGCTATTAAAACACACTCAAAATGGATTGAATAACTTAAAGTAACAAATATTTCCACATAAAAGATCATTCCAAATTTTAATTTTTTCCAAGCCAAATAAAGCAGTCTTCTCATGGAATATATTTTAAGCAGATAAAACGTTTTCTTTTTTTTATGTGGTTTGGTCAACATGGAATTGTTTTTTTTCCAGGAAGATGCCATTAATTTTCGCCAAAAAAAAAAAAAAGAGTTGCATAATCCTTTGTAATATGTGAAAAAAGTTCAATGTCAAAGGCACAGACATTTACACAGATGAGTGTGTTTCTCTTGGGATAACACCAGAACTTCATCAGGTTCTCAAAAAGGTACATGATATCTCCTTCCACCCACCCTCAAATGAACATTACTTTCCTAATAAGGGATTCTGGGATCAGTTGAGAAATACTACGTTACTTGGCTAATTGGTCTCTATCTCTAAGGTCCTTCAATTCTGTAAATCTGTAGTTACATAGCAGATAACCTATGTTTTCTTCATGTAGCTTACAAGGCTGAGCATGTGTGGATTGTAGGAATATGTGACTATGTGTGACTCTATGAATGGGATTAGGAAGATGAATGCAAAGATTTCTAAACTGAAAAAATAATAAAAACTAAATGCACTCATTTATTGAATTTTTTGGAGAATATAATCTATAATTGTATTATAGAAAATTGAAAAAAGCAGAATGACTACATAACTCACTGAAACAGAATTTTTAAACTAAGTTATAGTTCTATTTGCAGCTTTTTCAGAGAAAAGTCACATTTGTAACAATGTGAAAAATGTTAGTAACATCCACATGTCACTTTCTGGTAGCAAGAACAGGGTCTGTGTAGCAGGAAACATCTTAGACTGTAATTGCACTAATGGGTCATTGATCTTAAAAATATTTAAACAGACGTTCACAAATAGTCTCTAATTGAATGCTGTTAACATCATCGTTTGGTAAATACTCAGCTCAAACCTTTCTATTTGCTATTATAAATGATAAAATAAACAGTACATATTTCCAAAAGCTTATAATTACATGTACTTACACAGTAGTTCAAAATAATAGAGTCCTTGGAGAAGTTGTATTTTTTATCAGTCAGATAAAGTCAACATTCTGTCTTTGGAGATCACAGGACTGGAAATCAGTCTATTTTTGGCACCATGGATACCTTTTTTTTTCAGTAAACAACACATTTAACCTTTTGCTTCAGTATTGCCAACATATGTGGAAACAAGTCCATTTGTAGAAGCCACCTAAAATGAATGTTAAGTGACAAATCAGCATTTTAAATTAAGTATGATTTGCACATAGAAAAGGAAATGAAATTAGTATATCGCTTGTAATTCAAATATATGCACGGCAATTATTAACTTTCTCCCGCCCTCCCTTCCTTCTTTCTTTCTTCCTTTATTTTTTCTTTTCATACAAAATTTAGGGCTGAAAACTGACCATTACATCTTGTATTCACCATGTCCTTGCTTCTTCTAGAGTCTCAGTGCTTGTGTATTTTGCTCAAATATATTTATTTTAATTGTATTTTTTTAAATACTATAAAATGGTATGCTGATGAAATTTTTGTGGATGGTTTTTTCACATAATATCATACTGCCAAGATTCAATCATATGTTTGTGTTGCTGTAGTTCATTTGTTTTGACTCATGTGTGGTAATCCATTGTGTGAATATAACACAGTTTATTAATTAACCCTCCCACTGATGAGCATTTGAGTTGTTCACAGGTTTCCACTATGACCCCTGGTGCTGCTGTTAACCTAGATATATTTCTTATTAGATGACCAAGATTTCTTTTGGGTATAAATCTAGATATGGAATTTCTGGGTTATAAGGTATAAAAGTCTTCAATGTTCACCTTTAAAAGATAACGCCGAACAATTTTCAAGCTTGGTTGCTCCTATTAATACCCCAATAAACAATGCAAGAATTCTGTGTCCACATGACCTTCAACACTTGGCATAGACACATTTAAAACTTTACCAATGAATATACTAAAATACTATCTCACTGTAGCCATTATTTGCTTTTAATTGATCACTATATTGTTGAATATCCCTCTTTGTAATTATTGACTATATATATTTATTTTCCTGTGAGACATCTGTTTATGTATTTTTTACTGGTTTGAGCTTTTATGTTATTTTTTAAAACATTAATTTTTTATATAATCTTGTTATTAATTATTTACTGATGGTATATATAGTAGATATATTCTCCTACTTTGTAACTTGTCTCTAAAATGTCTTTCATGAATACAATTCTTAATTTTAAGTATCCACATTGATATTTTTAAAAATAATCAATGCCTTTTTGGTATCTCAAGAAATAGTTCCCTACTCCGACGTCTAAAATATATTCATCTATATCACTATTAAAAGTAACATTTTAACTTTAAAATTTATGTCCTCAATCCATATCTATATAGTGTGAGGTAGGGATCCAATTTTGTCTTTTACCTATAAGGGTAATTATTTGTAGCTCTGTTTATTGAATAATCCATAATTTCCTCTCTGATCTGTCATGTTAATATACACCAAAGACTGTACACATGGGTCTGTTTCTGGGTTTCTGATTAATCAGTCAATTTATCTGTCTCTTCATTCATACCCTGCTTACCTCATGTAGGAGAATCAAGGCAGGAGTTGGGGGAAGAGGAGCATAATTTTAATCCCAGCTAGTTGTGACCCTTAGCTTTTGTTTTATTTTGAAGTTTGTGAGGGTTTTGTGTGTTTGTATATAAAAGTAAATTAATAAAAGCAAGCCATCTGTGGGTCAATGGACAATGATGAGTATGTGCCATAAACTAAAGATTATGATTCTTTCTGTTCCAATTCTGCTGCACCTGAGGTCCAGTCCAGGGGAGGAAAAAAAAAAAAAGAACATAGACTAATGTTTTCAAACAGAATAGTTTCACATTCATGATTTGTGGGCCTCTTTCAATTTCTTTCATCAAGGTTAATTAAGGTTTCCAGTAAAGTCATCTATCTTACTCAAAGGAAGGCAGAGAATGTTTAAATCATCACAGCAAAATTAGCACCTAGCACAGTGTCCACCAAATAATGAACATTTAATATATATTTGTAGGATAGATGAAGAAATCCATTAAAATGGCTCATTTTAATAAGAATATAAATATATACTTGATTTTCATAAGTCCTGAATTTCAGATGGGACTCTGAACTTACACAAATCCCAGATAAAACATGATAACACCTCTCATTCAGAATAAGATCTCACTGATGTTGAAATGGCTTCCAAATTTGAAAGGTGATCTGTAATTATCACCAATATTTTATTTACACTTAGAATTGTTTCCAACCTTGAAAAGTGAACTGTAATCAGAATCAAATTTTCAAGGTTTTTTAAATACATTTGCATAAATATATCCATTGCTGTGAATCTGTGAATACGTAACACATGAATTTTCATGTAGTAAATGTATAAATAGTGCATCTGGCATAAAGTTTACTAATGCTGACAAGGTGAGAAAGGAACGTTAGAAAGCACCTTATCCTGTGCTTTCTAAGGTTTCAAACCTTAGAGTCATGAGCTTTTTCATGAATCTGATGAAACTCTGGACTATTTTTCTAGGAAAATGTGTATGTGCAAATATTTTTCTAAAAGATTCAGGGAGTTGGTAAATCCTCTGAAACTGATCCACTTGGCATCTTGATCTATTGTAACATCTTTACAGATGAGAAAATAAGATCCAGAAAGTTCAGTGGTCTTCCAAGCTGGTTAGTGCCTGAGTTAGTACCAGAGCACAGTCTCCCGAATGCTAGTCTAGTTCTATTTGCACTTGCTCTGGACAGTGGCTAAAACAGAACATTCTGAAATGTGGAAACAGTGAAACCTTATTTCACTGCTTATCAGTAATGAGCTAAAATAATTGGAAAATTGCATCATGATTCCCATTTCCAGAATTCCTATTGATGTCAATGTTCCATGTGTACCAACAGCATTATTTAAAATTGCTGCCTCCTAGTTCTTTCTTTGCCTCATTTAGCACAAGATAATGTATTGTTTTTTAGTAATATATTCACTCGTACATTTGTTATCCAAATTTCCAGGAGGCACTGTAAAATATTTTGTTACTAATGATTGTATAATTGGCTTTATGTTGCCAAAACAGTTATGACACTTACAGAAAATTTCAGCCCTTTCTGGAATAAATTAGTGTTTTGGGGACCAAACTTTAACAAATGTATTTCAGGATCTTTCCCAAATATGCATGCAAATTTAAATTTGCCGTATTCCTTTTCTTACTAAGTTATCACTAGAGCAAGGGAAACCAATAGGCAGGTTAGGAAGAGGCCTGCTCTGCTCTCCTAGGTGAAGAGAAAAGAAATCTATTACAGGTAATACTGTCTTCTAAACCTGAGTTGTCTTCTCATGTCTACCTGTTGACTGTGTAAGAGACCACAAATATTTATTAAGGCTGCTAACTTGGAAACTTTTTGAACTGCACTTTTTCATGCTGTTTCCGTAAGTCAGAAGTAGTGCATCCCAGACTTGACCTGTGCCTAAGTACAGCCTAAAATTATTTTGCTGTCCATTCATAGCACCCAGCCCTACCGGTTGATAGACAAGAGACTGCAGTCATTTTGGAAGGCATCTTTCCAAGGATTTCAGGGCTTGTGTAAAGAAATAAGAAAATATAAAAATCAAATAAATAAAAATCCATCCAAGCAACAACAAAAACAATGTAACAAACCATTTACCTTGAAGTCACTGAGTGAGGAAATCTGAGCCAGGCAGAGGCACATCCTCTTCCTCTCTTCAATCTCACTGCTGGAAAGATAGGGCCAGTGACCAGGGACACCAGTGACAGGGAAGTGCCGGAGGTTAGGAGAGCAAACAGTTGCATTACCTTGATGACAGTGGACAGACGTGTATTTTCCATGTTAAATGCAACAGTGTTCCTCCTTCTTTAAGATCAAGAAAGGAGAGGGAAATTAATCCTTCTGGGACACCCACTGGAATAGATAATTTCTCTTTCACTTATTTCCTTGACATTTTCTTCGTACACCTTCCTAAATCATTTTCAGGTCCTACCCACATGGGGACATCAGCAGGCATGCAGCCACGCAAGGCTGACAGTGTCATGCACATCTTTCTAAAGAACAGTCAGAGCTAACTAATCTGACAAATGTAAACACATAGGGAGTCAATGTGGGGAAGGTGGCCAAGAATCATACCTCCTGACTTTCTGATTGAAAGGATATCCCATTAAATTTTCTCTATGATCTGCTTGACAGCCAGATATTTTCAGTTCTTTATTTCAGAACTGTAACTAGATTCTAGTAAAATTTCTGTGAAAGTCATTCACTTTCCTTATAGATGGAACAGTAATTCTGTGTTCGGGATAGAGACTAACCAACTATCTACCACTGTACACTGAGAGAACTGGAATTGCTGGAAATGAGCTAAGCAAATTAGACTACTAGACAAGCTACAAAATATGTCCTTCCTGCACATATGACAAATACTTGTGTCAATTATATTTCAGTAAAAATTAAAAATTAAAATAGCCAAATAAGATTGGAAGAAATTCAAGGTCTTAGAAAATTTTGAAGACACCAAAATAGTTCAACACAACTTCTTAATAATAAATATTTTAAATATTTGAAGATAGTCCCATGAGAGGACAATAATTTATTAGTTACTGTGGTTGAAGAGTTTGTCATTATGAGTGTGATTCAAATCACACTGTTGATATTTCATGCAAAATACCTTGTCAAGCATAGGCAGTTGCTCAAACAGTAGTGAAGAGGAAGAAATTCATTTAGAATGTTCATTTGCCTTAATTAATTTTGGCATATTATTACAGTTGTGGGAGGAATTTTTAATATCTCCATAACTTATAGACTAAATGTAATAGAATCACTGAATTATACCTGACAGTCAGATTTTCATTTTAGAAAGGATAAATTTGAGTAATAAGTAGTCCATTTAAAATATTGATTTAATAAAACCAAGTGAAACTGCCTATTTTTATAATTATGACTTTTAAAAATTTTTAATTAGGATACTTAAATTATCTTAGGCTTTTTATCTCCATTTTTAAAAATTAAGGTATCATTGATATACACTCTTACGAAGGTTTCACAAGAAAACAATGTGGTTATTACACTCACCCTTATTATCAAGTCTCCCCCCCATACCCCATTGCAGTCACTGTCCATCAGTGTAGTAAGATGCCACAGAGTCCCTATGTGTCTCCTCGGAGCTAACAGTTTTTCCTGTGACCCTACACACACCATGTGCACCAATCATGATACCCCAAAATCCCCTTCTCCCTCCCTCCCCACCCCTCCCCTTTGGTAACCAGTATTCCCTTCTTGGAGTCTGTGAGTCTGCTGCTATTTTGTTCCTTCAGTTTTACTTTGTTGTTATACTCCACAAATGAGGGAAATCATCTGGTATTTGTCTTTTTCTGCCTGACTTACTTAACTGAGCATAATACCCTCTAACTCCATCCATGTTGTTGCAAATGTACGATTTGTTTCTTTCTTATGGCTGAATAGTATTCCATTGTGTAGATGTACCATGTCTTCTTTATCCATTCATCTACTGATGGACACTTAGGTTGCTTCCATTTCTTGGCTATTGTAAATAATGCTGTGATAAACATAGGGGTGCATCTGTCTTTTTGAATCTGAGAAGTTGTTTTCTTTGGGTAAATTCCTAGGAATGGAGTTCCTAAGTCAAATGGTATTTCTATTTTTAGTTTTTTGAGGAACCTTCATATTGCTTTCCACAATGGTTGAACTAGTTTACATTTCCACCAGCAGTGTAGGAGGGTTCCCCTTCCTATGCATCCTTGCCAGCATTTGTTGTTCTTAGTCTTTTTGAATGTTGGCCATCCTAACTGGTGTGAGGTGATATTTCATTGTGGTTTTAATTTGCATTTCCCTGATAATTAGTGATGTGGGGCATCTTTTCATGTGCCTGTTGGCCATCTGAACTTCTTCTTTGGAGAAGTTTCTGTTCATATCCTCTGACCATTTTTTAATTGGGTTATTTGCTTTTTGGGTGTTGAGGCGTGTGAGCTGTTTATATATTTTAGATGTTAGCCCCTTGTCAGATATTTAATTTACAAATATATTCTCCCATTCTTTTTGTTCTAATGAGGGTGTCCTTTTCTGTACAGAAGCTTTTTAGCATGATGTAGTCCAATTTGTTCATTTTTTATTTTGTTTCCCTTGCCTGAGGAGATGCATTCCTGAAAAAGTTGCTCATGTTTATATTCAAGAGATCTTTGCCTATGTTTTCTTCTACGAGTTTTATGGTTTCATGACTTACATTCAGGTCTTTGATCCATTTTGAGTTTACTTTTGTGTATGGGGTTAGACAATAATCCAGTTTCATTTTCTTGCATGTAGCTGTGCAGTTTTGCCAACACCAGTTATCTAAGATGCTGTCATTTCCCCATTGTATATCCATGGCTCCTTTATCATATATTAATTGACCATATATGGTTGGGTTTATATCTCTCTAGTCTGTTCCATTGGTCTATGGGTCTGTTCTTGTGCCAGTACCAAATTGTCTTGATTACTGTGGCTTTGTAGTAGGGCTTGAAGTTGGGGAGCATAATCCCCACAGCTTTATTCTTCCTTCTCAGGACTGCTTATAATTATGACTTTATATTATTTGTATTGCCAAGCACAAAGACAGAGTGAAATATCTACATATGTGAACATATGACTATACCAATCAGTTCTCCATAACTTGAATTTCTATATAATGAAACTGGATTTGTTAAGCGATAGCTCAAAAAATATCTCAGAACATTTATTCTGTCTTTAATTTGGTAAGTTAAAGAGTTGTAATGATTTAATAGTAAGAAAAATAAATAGTGGTAATGTGATTATATTTCATAAAATATTTCCATTCTGTAGAAAATAAAATATTTTCCTCTCATTGAATTACTAGAGATAAAAAGGTTTATATTTATTCATTTATTATAAGACTCCAGAGAGTTTTTGACCATCAGATACTTATATTTAATTTCGAAAGATGTTTTACAGTGGATGCATAATTAAACATAAGTCTATAAGCAAAATATTTTAAGTTAATCATCTATCTGGCCATTTTGTTATTCAATGCCAAATATTCAGATGTTTAAAAATATTCATTTCCTTCTAGGAAAGCAGTATTTGTAAATGTTAGAAAAACATATGCTTACTGAACTATATTTCAGTTTATTTGGTATTTGTGTACAAATTGGCAGCTAAAGCTAGAGTAAAGGGGGAGGAGGGGAGATTAGTGAAGTTGGAAAGAGAAATGAAAAGAGATAAAGATAGGAGAAAGAACACGAGGAAGAGAGGGATGGAGAGAAAGATCTCACCACCCTGGGACGGACCCAACCCAACTCTCTGTAGCCATGTGAGTTCACAGATGCACCCTTTTTCTTAGTTCTCTGGGTTGGGATTTGCTACTGCAACCAAATGTATTCTGGATCCCACCAATGGAGACTCAGTTGTCAGAGTTATTAGAATGAAGGTGAAAGCTGAAATTCTGAAGAATAAAAATGTAATCAGCCCAGAGAAAAGAAAAATACAAACAGAAGAAAAAAATCCAAGGGCAGAACTGACTCAGTTTACCCCTCAGAAGCAGGGCCACCCTGATCTTTGCAGAAGCAGAGTGTTAGGCCTTTGGTAGAAAATTAATCTTGAAACTGTGTCCTCTCTATTTTCTAAGAAGCAGAGGAAGGAATACACAAGTCTCAGCTAAAAAGTGAGGAGAAACAAACATTCCTCATGTGATTGTTGTAATGATTAAGTGAAAAGCATCCATGTGAGAACAATAGCAACAGAGAGCTGCCATTCCAATCAGGATTTTTCAAACTACAATGACAAAAGGAAGAGCGACCTGGAAACTCAAGCGAGAGAATACAGCATGAGTGCAAAAGGCTTTATTTATATAGTAAATATATAGTAAAAAAAAAAAAAAAAAGTAGTAAAAGACTCCTTCAAGGTCTTTCTCTTTAAAAACTGTTTCTATTTGTGCTTCCATTTTTGTTTCACAAATTAAAAATGAAATTGACAAGTAAAGGGAGAGTTTTCCTCAAAACAATGGCTGATTTGAATATGTAAAATGATATAATTGGATTTAAAACCAGTCACAATGTAATTAAGCTTGTTGATTTGCTTTGCTAATAGAGAAATAACCTTTCAAAGATACCATTTGAGACACTGCAATTCAGTACCCATAACTTTATTTTAATGTAGCAAGTTATTTAAGAAATAAATTCATTCTATGTTGTGCACTGAGGGACATTTACCATTCCCACTCTTCTCCATTACCTTCCTTTTTACTTCACTCTAAAAGCCAAGTAACCACTGAAATACTCTCTTTGTCTTCTCCTATCTCACTGCCTTTATCATCCAGTGTGTCTGGAAGAGAGAAAACAAGCTGAAGGAGAGGGACACACTCCTCCTCAACCCTGCTTTCAGCCTAAGATTCTTAATTCTGATTGTGATACTGATTCTTTTCAAAATGTGGCAGTTGCTGGTTGTGTGACCTTGGGGCTTAGATCATTCCTCTGTGAATGCTTTTTCCATTTAGAGCAGAACTTTCCATTGACCTTTCCTAAGGTATACCAGTAATTTTCTTAGAGTCTTATTTGCTGTTAAAAATAATTCAAATATATCACATTTACAGTTTTCCTGTACAATAGTAAATGAGGCCCAGAATCTGAAGGTACCTATGATAGTGCAGCAAAGATGTTTTGCCCTATGCAAAGATATACTGACTTTCAGTGTACAGCTAGCACCTGGGGGAGCTCTTGGGGAAGTGCATGGCTCTGCTATACATAGTCTGGCCATGGTCTGGCTCAACAGGTTTCCTGCTGCTCATAATGTGCAGTGACAAGTGACTTTGCCTTATTGTGGTCTCCCAGTAAGACACCGATGATGGTGTCAAAGCCTTAGAAAGTGCTTGTGATGGTAGTTGTGATTCAGTGCATCCTTGGAACGTTTCTTCAGTCCTCTATGCCTGCTGCTGCTGTGTTCCCTGCTTCTGTTTGTTTATAGCAGCTGCACTTCCTCCTCCTGCCCAGGACTTGTCCAATATTTATGTGTAGCATGTGTTCTGATCTTCCTGGACTAGCAGGACTCACTTTTCTTCTTACTGAAGAGGAGAGTATTTTTATTTTAGTAATTCCTCTGGAATTTCTCATGGGCACCAAGTGAGGTTGTGCACTGCACACTTTAGGGGCACCATTCATTACTGAGATCATCCTGGACTTGAATATGTGTTCTTACCATTGCCTGGCAGATGGCTGTGTCTTGAGGAAGGTCAGGTTTTTCTAACATGCACAGAGGCACCATTTGTGCTAAGCACATGATGGAATTTCCCATAACATATTCTTTGTCCTTTTGTACATTTAAAACAGAGGGGCAATACTTTGTACTTTGAAATTATAAGAGACCCCAAATCTATTAGGAGTTTGCAGAAGTTCCCAGAGACCGACACCCAGCAAATTTCCTCTCTGTAAGTTAAACAATTCTATACCCTTTAACTTTCCACACATAGCCTTTCAATCATCGGGTTATCTCCTTCTCCATAAACTGCAGAATTCACAAAAAATGCTTACTTACTGGAAATATTTGATTCTATAGTTCATATTTTTAATGTTTGGTTTATGTACAGCACTGTTATATAATCCATATCCATTTACTCTCAGTACCCCATGGGCCAGATTTGAAAGGGTTGAAGTGTGGTCTTCTCTTAGACTGAACAGAAGATAAGGACTGGGGAGGATGGGTGGGAAGGGAGGGATAAGGGCGGGGAAAAAAGAAAGGGGGCATTATGATTAGCAGTGTGGGGGTGCACGGGGAGGGCTGTGCAACACAGAGAAGACAAGTAGTGATTTTACTGCAAAAAACAAACAAACTACCCTACATATAATTCACTTGGGTTATGTTCTTAGTAGCTATAGTTATTTAAGTTTATAGTAATGTGTATACTATTGTTTGGCCATCTATGTCTTAGAGTCTTCAAAAATACACATTCAATGAATGACAGTTTAGTAAGAGTATGCCTCTTCCCAAGACACCTGAGATGTGATGAAAAGAAAAATCAGAGGGTGCCAATGGACATGGTTTTGAGACCAAACCTCCAGGGGACTTTGCCAAACTTATCCCACAGCACTCTGGTGGAAGGCAAGGTCCTCTGCCGGGAGGTGACTCCACACCCAGTCAGCCAGATAATCCACCCCCCCACGCTGTTTGAATTGAGTAGAAGACTTGTCCAGGTGTCCACAGAACTCCCCCCGGGGAGGAATCCTCTAATTTAGATCGAAATGCTGTCTCTATTTGTGTGACCAGAAAACATATGCACCTTAAATACCAGAGTGACTTCCCATGAAGACTTTCATGTGAGCTCCACAGGCTTCCCCTCATTTGTCTCATAAACTACATGACAGGCTTTTTTTTTCCTGGTGAAGTTTTAGAAACCTTGCTTACAGTCACTATGTGGCGGAGCCTCGTCTCCACCTAAGCCAAGCTCAGGCCACCTTCATTTCACCTTGTGCTTCGCCTTGCGGCTTCTTGCTGGCGATTGTGTCATTGTTTAGACCGAGTGTCATATCCTTATCCATCTTCCTTAAGTGTCGAGTGCAGAGCATTTGAGATGCAGTGGGTGTGGCTCTGACACGGAGAACAGTCCCCGCCCTAGGATTTCCTCAAGGGTGAGCCAGTTCTGCTACCCGATCGTGATGATGACTGATAGGAACCCTTGGGAAACCAGCTTAGAGGCAAGTACTGGCCTCCAGTAATCTTTTCCAGCAGGTTGTATATGCTCACTTAAATCAATTAAAGCTGAGGAATAATAGATCTCCTGAGCAGCTTGGCAGGTGGCATTTCTGATCTGTCTTGTCAATGGGAAGTTAAATGAGATTCTAGTCACTTCCTGTTTACTGAACTGATTAGTTCTTGGTAACTCTGATCTAAATGATACCAACAGACACAAAACACGTAGCTGTGAAGAAAGGCATAACTCCTGGTGGTTTGTTTCCTCCCTTCCCGGCAGGACTAACATCTCTTTACCTTGAGTGAGCAAACACTGACATGTTGGCAGAACTTTGTGAATGGCTACCTTGCTGCGAGGCAGATGGCCTCCCGTAGTCACCAGCACCCTGTCGTGGGAGGCAACTTCAGCATCAACAAAGAGCAGAAGTGCTACCAGGTGCAGTCAGGCTGCTAACCATCCATTATCTCACTGTGGGAGGCTTGAAGTAGATGCTTCCAGCTTCCACATGGCTCTGTTCTCAGTGTAGTAACACTTCAGGGATAAGAATTTTGGTGTGGACTGTAATTCTGAGGTATACTTAAATGAAAATGGAAATACTACTAATATGTTAAGGTGACAATATGAAACACATGCAGCAGAAATTTTTTAGCACATTTCTGGGACTGAAGAGAATGAGTTGCAAATACTAGCAAAGTGTAAATTGAAAAGAATTGAAATTTACTATTATAAGACCTCACTGCAATGGAACTGTGCTTTGAGAGTGGGATTATTTCCAGTTGATGTTCCTTTGGGCCCTGACATCTTCATGATTTTTCATTTTTCTGGAGCATAATGTCCAGATGAAGAGTGTAAGAAAAATGCACAGAAGCCTTGCATAAGGGGAAACCTATTCAGGTAGACAACAGGCTATGAAGTAGAATATGGAAAAAAGGAACAGATCAAATACTCCAAGTTGCCTACCAAACAGCTTCCCTCATTTCTCTCTAACTGGCAGAAGTATGATTTTATTCAGGTGTCCACACTCCCTGCCTTTTCACCCCTGCCCTCAGTATAATGCAAGGAAAGAGAACCCTAGTCTCAGCTAAGAGGGTGAATCTGATTGATTCACTATAAGGCTAGGGCCATGGTGCCATTTCCCTTGTGAGTGACTAGTTTAGCTAGGGGGGAAAGTGACCTTGATCTAGGTGGGAAAGTGACCTTGATCTAGCCAGTGTGGCCTGAGTGGAAGTTTCAATGACAAGTTTTTGAGAACGATATCATAGCGATTAAAAAGAGACATGGAAACAGACAATTCCCTCTTTTCTATTGGATATTGTCCTGTCTGGATGTGACTTTTGGAGCTATGACAGTCTTTTGAGGACTCTAAGGAGAACAAGTCTCTAAAGAGAAAGCTGACATTCTGAGCATTCCAGAGGAATGGAAACTTGGGTCCCTGATGACAAGATTAAGTCCCTGAATGAATTCTCTAGATTCGCCTTACCTTGAATTTTCTTGTTACTAGCTTTTCTCAGTGTTTGGCCCAGTAGTTCCCAAAGTTTACAGCATGTGAGAATCACCTGAAGAACTTAAAAAACTCCTGATGCCGAGCCCTCACCCCGTTCCATTATGATGAGAATTGTGGGATGAAAGCCAGATATCAGTATATTTTCAGGATTCCCAGGTGATTATGAGGCAACATTTGGGTTGGAGCTGTTTTGAATTATAGCTTATGTTGAATTATATCTTATGTTATTTCCATCTGAGTGCTTCCCAACTGAAAAAACAGAATTTAAACTAAAAAACATTTTTGAAAACTTGAAACTAAAAGTATTATTTGTATGAGTAGCCACACTGGATAAGAAAACAAACAATATTAAGAAGAGTACAATAGTCAAAAAATGCTTTAATAGTTTTCAAAAAGAACTCTTAAGTTAGTTACCTATCCATCCAATTGGACCATATTCGTGTAATCAAGTATCTATTACTCTTGATAGAGTAGTCTTACTAATTATATTTCATAAAGGTTTGTATCTATTTAATAGCCTGAAGGTTAATTTATGTAAAATAAATAAAAGTGAGGTAATCCTTCCATCTTTATTAAATTTGCTCTTTGAAGAATGTCCACACAATAGAAACAAATACTGGTTTCTATTATATATCATTTCAAGAAAGGAAGAGTTATAAATTCCCCAACCGCACATACAAACACACACAAACACACACACAATTTTTATTTTAAGCACTACTGAATCCTAGATTAAGGCCCTCTGAAATCTTACCTGGCCTGTGATTATTGTAATATTAAATTTAGGAAACCATCTAAAAATGGTTGATAGTGACTTAAACACCACATGGGGAGACATAGGCAACAAGCCTAGGGGTTCACCGTGAATTGTGGCAACAATTCTATGACTCATTCTATTTACAGAAGAAACATTTCCTGCTCTCTGGAAGGTTGGGTTTCTCTTATTTTGAGGAGGGGAGCTTCTTGTCATGTACCACTTGAGGGTAGACATCACGGAGCAGTAACTCTTCAGTTCATCCCCTTGTCTAAGAGCCAGAGGACAATGGTCTTTCTCTTCTCACACTTCCCTAGAACACTGCAGTGGACTCCGGATCTTGCTGAGAATCTCAGCATCCCCTTTCTCCCAAGCATGGATATTTCTGGTACCCTAAATGCTGACCATATTTGTGATGACACTACAGCATAATCTAATATGAAAGCTTCCAGAAAAAACCTTCCAGTTTTTGCAAAAATGTTCTCAATATCACATAGCTATCATTGATATTATTCCTCTTCTCTGCTGCTCAGTCATTGGACTGGGGTCTTGTTTTTCTGCCTTGTCTTCGAGTAAGATAATAAAAATGGATAGATACTCCACAGGTAGGCATACCTACTCTCACACTGAGGCCACTCGGTTTGAAAAACAAACCTAATGTGCTGACAAACAAATGAGCTTTGTATTTTATTGGTCATATCAGTGTAGAATTTCTTTAATTTTACAATACAGAGAAATACTTTACTTAACAGATGAAAAAAGGGACTACCCAATCTTATTCTTTAAATAAAGCACTTTTAACAATATACCTTGACATAGGCAGTAAGAACATAAGCAGAACACTCTAGACTTAGAAGCAAGCATGGAAATCAGAGGGTTGTTTTCCTTTAATGCTGAGTTATGCCGACAGTTATCTCTGATAAAAGTGAATGGGCAGTGTGACAGGAATAATTAGTGGCTCAGAGAATCTTTGCATCAGTCTGATCTGATAATATCTACCTGATTGAGGGTGGGTAGTAATGATGCACTTCAGCTTTATTGAAACTTTCTGAGCTTGTTTATCCCGTTTTAAAGTTAGATTTTTATAGGATTTAATTTGAAGGATATAGAAATACAAAGGCTGGTGGCTGACTTTGTCATGCCTGTGGACAGGTTAATAATGCATGAAGATTCCCATCCTCTTCCATGTTGACAAAAATGACCTACTTTTTCTTTCAGAGAGAAAATGCCTTATGAAATATTTTCACATTAAAAATGTTTCATTTTGGTGTCTTTCATCTTATGCACTATAATTAAACCTGGCATATCACTTTTAAAAGTTAAATGAAGTTTAGTTCATTTTTCAGGTCTGGACTATATAATGAGTTAGCATCTCTGCTGCCTGGGACAAGTGGCATTTACTGCTCTGCCTGCCAGAGGATGTTTCTGACAGTAGCGATAATGATGCAGATGTTTTTCTTTGTAGGGATCTTCCAACAATATCCCTAATGAAAACACATGCTTACTTTCTGACAAATAAAAAAACAACTTATTTTGGAAAGAAAAAAAACAACCCTCAAATGCCTTTATCTTAAGATGGTAAATGTAAACATTCCATTACTTTCTCCACATCATTTTTGCTGTGTTCTGTTGCAGCAATAAAATGATAGTTTTCTCTTTTTTTTGTACTTTTTTTTTCTGGTCTTGATATGGAACCAACTTTTACAAAATCTCATGCAGATTTCAAGTGAAGTGGGGGTATTTAGAACAGTGGGGTTATAATTAGAGCACAGGGTTCAAACTTTTTGAATTTGCTCTTGAAATTTATTTGCCGTATCATCTTAAAACTTATGTCTAGGTAAGCTGATTTGGCTCAACAAAGAAATAAACACAGTTGCTGCAAGTATAATGCCCTTAAAACTTATGAATATAACTTTGTCTTTTGAGATTTACATAGATGGAAATAATGAAAGATCTGTGCAAGTCCTCTAACAAATTTTTTTCAGTGGAAGTATAATTGACATATAATTTAACAAATCTTTTCATTGAAAAAAATGGAATTTTGCAAAAATACAGCTGATATTTTTGCACAACTAAACTCTAGATACATTTGGGGGTTTATGTGAATGTTTGCTACTGTCCTTTCCTCAAAAGAAAATTTTAATGTTTTCCAAAAAACAGACTTTCTCTCAACTTTTAAAAAAGAATTTCGAGTTGATATGCACAAGAGACATCTTTATCTTATTCTTTTTAAAAATTTTATTTTGTCAGAGTAGAACATTTAACATGATAATATCCTCTTAACAAATTTCTAACTGTACAACATGGTATCGCAGGCCATATGTGCAATGTTGTAGAGCAGAACTCTAGAATTTATTCATCTTGCTTTATTGAAACTTCATGCCCACTGTTTAGTAATTCTCCATTTCTTCATTCTCTCAACCCACAGCAACCACCGCTCCACTCTTGGATTCTATTAATCTGATCATTTTAGATCCCTTATGTAAGTAGAATCATGTAGTATTTGTCTTTCTGTGACTCGCTTATTTCACTTAGCATGAGCAAAAGACAACAAGTATTGGTGAGGCTGTGGAGAAATTGGAACCCTTACATGCTATTTGTGGTAATGCAAATTAGCACAGCTGCTATGGAAAACAGGTTCCTCAAAAAATTAAAAATGGAACTACCATCTGATCCAGCAGTCCCCCTTCCAGGTATTTATTCAAAGTCAGAATATTGAAAAGATACTAGCACCTACTCTTTTCTTCAGCATCACGCATGCCCTCACAGTCCCAACAGCCTCATTCCTGCGCCTCACTGCTGATGTGACCCATACCACCAGATGAGACGCAGGGCAGGGTGAGAACCAGAGATGTCTACTACCCATTGATTGGCCATAAAAAAATAGTGTTCTAAATGTACTTGTCTCTGTTAAATGAGGACTATTTCAAAATGCCACATCAAAATGTTCTCATTTTCAAAACTTACTAAACGACTAGAGGAATTATGATGAGCCTCTTTTCTCTC
Organism: Manis javanica; assembly: GCF_040802235.1. NCBI lineage: Eukaryota > Metazoa > Chordata > Mammalia > Pholidota > Manidae > Manis > Manis javanica. The sequence continues at coordinate 15,512,052 of NC_133165.1, forward strand.
TTTCTTGGGTGACTGGGCTATTATAATTTCTGGACATATAAGTAAACAACTTAATCAGAACAGAGGGGGAAGGGACCTGAAAAAACCTGGATAATAAAAGCCAAATAAAATCTGTCAGCAGCTTGGCTAAGAGTATGTGCACCTACAGGGAGATGATTTTGTTCTCTATTTCTCTTCTCTTTGAAAGAACACATTGACTGGCCTTTTATATGACTAAACTTAGAACATTTTTAGGCTGTACTTTCATAAGCAAAATATGTCTGATTATGTTTTGCTTAATTGCTCTACTTCAGTTATCTTTTTAATCTACAAGAAAATGGTGACAAAAAGCATTGTATCTGATATCTGAATATCTATTTAGCCCTTGGATGAATGAGCTTGAGATAGCAGGCTGACAGAAGTCTGCCTTAAGCCAGTAATTCTAAAATCCTCTTTCTTTTCTTCCTCTTTCTTTTTATCAAACCTGCATGTGCTTAAGAGCTAGGGGTTATCTTTGATTACAAATTAGATATTAGGGATTATTTTATATATTTAACATGCACTTAATGAGATTAATTCTACAGAGCCACGCCTGGTATAAGTTGAACATAAGTTGAAATTAACAGAACACATGAGAAAAGATGAAATGCAAAACTTCTTTCCACATAGTGTGCCATCTGGGGTTTCAGTAGTGAGGAGCCAGGACAATGTCTCGAAAGACAAGCCTGTCCTGATATTCTTTATTCTGTAGCTTCTTGAATAAATTACCCTGATACAATCAATCTTAGTCATTCATGGAGTCCATACTTAATGAATTCACTTACTTGCTAGAATTTGTTTGTGGTCATTCTCTAATATGTACAGTCGTGAAAAATTTGAGTCACCCCCTGAGCATTCTCAGGATCCAGGTGAGGATAAACAATGCGATGTTCCACCTGATGGTTTCAGCTCCCCTACTGTAAACAAGGAGACATGTAAACTGTAACAAGGTAAACATGTTCTTTGCATGGTCCCTTTAGTGATATGTTTGACACATTTTTGTGTGCTTTCTGTTGGTGATTTCATTGTGTCAGTTGGCCCCCAAGCTAGTGCTGAACTGCTTCTGTGTTCCTAAGTGTAAGCAGGCTGTGCTGTGCCCTCTAAAGAGAATGTTCTTGCTAGATTAATTCCACTCAGGCATGAGCCATAGTGCTGTTGGTCTTGAGTTCAATGTTAGTGATCAACAATATTTGTTAAATAAGGTATCTTCAAATAAAAACAGACATTAAACAAGTTATTAATTTGATCAGTTGATGGAAATGTGACTAGAGGCTCATGGGAACCTAACCCAGTATTTTCCAACCTAACTCAGCATTTGTAGAGGCTATTTCATAGATCATAACTCCTGCAAATAGCAGGCATTGATTATAGTGCTTATTTTCAATGTAATCAATTCAAGAAGAGAGATCGGGCCAAAGAATATGGTTAATATAGTATAAACAATCATAATTCATAATTTTCTAGGATACCTGGAAGTTGTGAAATATGATGAAAGTGTATTTACAGATTTTACAGAGATTACCCAAATAGGCTTCACTGTAGGGTTAATGTAAGCTGAAGGGCTTGGTCATAGCCGAGATAGTTAAAACACCAGCTATCAGGTAACTTCTTTGGAAAGGGACCAAATCTACTCTGCTTTGAACATTTATTTTGATGGCTGCACAACTACTATATAAAAGTTTTCAAATGGCAAGTTAGCATACATTTTGAAAATGTGTTTTCTGAATAGGAGGAGAAACCACAGAACATTTAGAAAATTGAAGTGATAATGCAATAATTTGTTATCAAAACCCAGGCCAGAACTCAGGATTCTTCCTTACTCATTTTAAAACATGTATCTATAACCTCTTCCACTCTGAAATTTCATTTATTAGACAATCTTACTTGGTAATAAACTAATTTCAGAAACATCTGTTTTAGTAATTTTCATGTTTAATTACTATGGAAAATTTTATCTAAAGCAAGAATAGCTTTCTGCAGCAAGTGTACGAAACCTTTATTTCTATATACCACATAAGTTGTCAGGGGATTCAAGTAGGAAATTGCTAGGACTGTAATTTATTAATATCTTCTTTTTTTTATTGAACTGTCCATAACCAAATTTTAACTGCCTTAATTCTCAAGTCGTCAAAATAGAAAGCAAACAAAGCAAAGAAGACTTTAGGAATAAAGATAGCAGTGTGAGTGGTGAGACAGAGGCCTCGTCTTAAAACCACATATAATCTGAAAATATAATACAATGAATCCTGAAAGAGCAACAGGAAAGAAGGCTGTACATGCACCTAGAAAAGAGCAGACCTCACAGAATAAGGTAACATACCAAAGCTGTGGCCCGGCGGGACCCAAGCCCTTCCCCCACCCCAGCTCATGGAGAGGAATAAGAGAAACAGAGCAGGGAGGGGGTGGAGGCCTGGGACTGTTGAACACCTAGCTCTGGAGATCTTCTCTGGGAGAACAAACCTACATTGCATGGTGCTCTGGTGATCAGTGGGATGAGAAAGCTAAGACAGGTGGAATACCTGGAGAGACAGAGATACCAGCTGATTGTGGAAAACAGGGATCCATATCCAGTTGCTCTGGGACAAAAGAAAGGCAGGCAGGCAGAGAGACTTCCTAACAGTGAGAGGTCTGCTAAAGGAACAAGGATTGCACAGAGCTTACTGCTCAGGAAAAAGGATAGGTAGAGAAAATTATCTGAGCATGCACTGCCCAGCATGTTGGGAACTTTCAGGAGCTTCAGGCACTCCATACCCCTGGCTGGACACGCAGCTCCAAGGCCGCCCGCCATGACCACAGCCTTCTGTGCCTTCTTCCCAGGCAGCCTGCCCCTGGCTCACAAACCAGCAGCCCCTGCCCTGGCATCAGGCCATGCAGAGGGAAGCCCACCTACAGCAACTACAATCACAAAAGATAGAGGCTTACACCTGTGTGTTTGGCCCACTGGTTCAGGCAGTGGAGACAGGCATAGCAGGCAGGAAGCAGAAAACAGCTCTTTACTCCCCCCAGGCACCAACACCACTCCCCAGCAACCACTGACAATGCTCCAGGGGCTGAGCAGCTCCAAAAAGTGGAGCACCTGGGCACTAGAAGGCACCACATACAAAGATGAAACATCAAAGGAACCTAGTTCAAACCAAAGTTGTACAAACAGCAGAAAAAGACTCAAATGAAACTGATCTCATCAATCTTCCTGTAAGAGATTTCAAAATAAAAATCATAAACATGCTCATGGAGGTATAGAAAAATATTCAAGAACTCAGGAATGAATTCTGGTTGGAGATCGAATCATTAAGGAATAAAATGGAGAGTTCTAAAAGCAGATTAGATATGGGGGAGAAGACGATAAATAAAATAGAAATTAGAGAAGAGGAATACAAGGAAGATGAGGCACAGAGAGAAAAAAGGATCTCTGAGAATGAAAGAATATTGAGAGAACTGTGTGACCAATCCAAACAGAACAATACTTGTATTATAGGGGTACCAGAAGAAGAAGAGAGAGAAAAAGAGATACGAAGTGTCTTTGAGGAGGAAATTGCTTGAAACTTCCACAGTCTGGGGAAGGAGATAGTCTCTCAGGCCATGGAGATCCACAGATCTCCTAACACAAGGGACCCAAGGAAGACAACACCAAGACATATAGTAATTAAAATGGCAAAGATCAGGGATAAGAACAGACTATGAAGTGCAGCTGGACAGCGAAATAAGATCACATACAAAGGAAAACCCATCAGGCTATCATCAGACTTCTCAGCAGAAACTTTGCAGGCCAGAAAGGAGTGGCAAGATATATTTAATACAATGAAACAGAAGGGCCTTGAACCAGGAATATTCTACCTGGCAAGATTATCATTTAAATTTGAAGGAGGGACTAAACAATTTCCAGATACACAAAAGCTGAGAGAATTTACCTCCCACAAACCATCTCTACAGTGTATTTTGGATTGACTGCTATAGAAGAAAGTGTTCATAAGGCTAAACAGCTGTCACCAGGAGTAATAAAACAACAGTAAAGAAGGTAGAACAATTAATTACTAAGCAAATGCAAAAGTAAATCAACTACCCCCAAAGTCAGTCAAGGGATAGACTAAGAGTACAGAATATAATACCTAATATATAAAGAATGGAGGAGGAAGAAAAAGGAGGAGAAAAAAAAAGAACCTTTAGATTGTGTTTGTAATAGCACACTACGTGAGTTAAGTTAGACTCTTAAGTAGCAAGGAAGTTAGCCTTGAACCTTTGGTAACCACGAATCTAAAGCCTGCAATGGCAATAAGTACACACGTATCGATAATCAACCTAAAATGTAAATGGTATGAATGCACCAATCAAAAGACATAGAGTCACTGAATGGAAAAAAACAGCAAGACCCATCTATAATACGCTGCATACAAGAGACTCACTTCAAACCCAAAGACATACACAGACTAAAAGTGAAGGGATGGTAAAAGATATTTCATGCAACTAATAGGGAGAAAAAAGCAGGAGTTGCAGTACTTGTATCAGACAAAATAGACTTCAAAACAAAAAATCACAAGAGACAAGGGCATTACATAATGATAAAGGGGTAAATCCAACAAGAAGATATAACCATTATAAATATCTGTGCATCAAACACAGCAACACCCATATATGTGAAACAAATACTAACAGAATTAAAAGGGGAAATAGAATGCAATGCAGTCATTCTAGAAGACTTCAACTCTCCACACACTCCAAAGGACATATCAACCATACAGAAAATAAGTAAGGAGACAGAAGCACTGAACAACACATTAGAACAGATGGACCTAACAGACATCAACAGAACTCTACACCCAAAAGCAACATAAAACACATTCTTCTCAAGCACAGATGGAATATTTTCAAGAATAGATCTTATACTAGGCCACAAAAAGAGCCTCTGTAAATTCAAAAAGACTGAAATTCTACCAACCAGGTTCTCAGGTCACAAACATATAAAACTAGAAATAAATTATGCAAAGAAAATGAAAAATCCAACAAACACATGGAGGTTTCATTACATGCTCCTAAATAACTAATGGATCAATGAACAAATAAAAACAGAGATCAAGCAATATATGGAGACAAATGACAACAATAATGCAACACCACAAAATCTGTGAGACACAGTGAAGGCCATGCTAAGAGGGAAGTATATTACAATACAGACCTACCTCAGGAAAGAAGAACAATCCCATATGAACAGTCTAAACTCACAAATAACAAAATTAGAAAAAGAAGAAAAAATGAGGCCCCAAGTCAGTAGAGGGAGGGACATAATAAAGATCAGAGCAGAAATAAATAAAACCAAGAATAATAAAACAATTGAAAGAATAAATGAAAGCAAGAGCTGGTTCTTTGAGAAAATAAACAAAATAGATAAACCCCTAGCCAGACTTATCAAGAAAAAAAGAGAGTCTACACACAGAATCAGAAATGAGAAAGGAAAAATCACAATGGACACCTCAGAAATACAAAGAATTATTAGAGAATACTGCGTAAAGTTATATGCTAACAAATGGGATACCTTAGAATAAATGGACAACTTTCTAGAATAATACAACCTTCCAAGGCTGGCCCAGGAGGAAACAGAAAATCTGAACAGACCAATTACCAGCAACAAAATTGAATTGGTAATCAAAAAACTACCTAAGAACAAAATCCCTGGACCAGATGGGTTCACCACAGAATTTTATCAAACATTTAGTGAAGACCTAATACCCATCCTCCTTAAAGTTTTCCAAAAAGTAGAAGAGGGAATATTTCCAAACTCATTCTGTGAGGCCAGCATACCAAACCAGGCAAAAACACCACAAAAAAAGAAAATTACCAATATCCCTGATGACCATAAATGCAAAAACACTCAACAAAATTTTAGCAAGCCAAAGCCAAAAATATATCAAAAAGGCCACCCACCATGATCAAGAAGGATTTATTCCAGGGATGCAAGGATGGTACAACATTCGAAAATCCATCAACATCATCCACCACATCAACAAAAAGAAGGACAAAAACCACATGATCATCTCCACAGATGCTGAAAAAGCATTTGACAAAATTTGACATCCACTTATGATAAAAACTCTCAATGGAATGGGTATAGAGGACAAGTACTTCAACATAATAAAGGCCATATATGACAAACCCACAGCCGACATCATGCTTAATATTAGTAGTGAGAAGCTGAAAGCCTTTCCTTTAAGATAGGGAACAAGACAAGGATGCCCACTCTCCCCACTTTTATTCAACATAGTTCGGGAGGTCCCTGCCATGGCAGTCAGACAAAATAAAGCAATAGAAAGCATCCAGTTTGGTAAAGAAGGAGTCAAACTGTCATTGCTTGCAGCTGACATGGTATTGTACATCATGGTATTCTACATCAAACTAAAAAACCCTAAAGAATGCACTCCAAAACTTCTAGATCTAATATCTGAATTCAGCAAAGTTGCAGGATACAAATTTAATACACAGAAATTTGTTGCATTCCTATACACTAACAATGAACTAGCAAAAAGAGAAATCAGGAAAAAAATTCCATTCACAATTGCATCAAAAAGAATAAAATACCTAGGAGAAAACCTAACCAAGAAAGTGAAAGACCTGTACTAGGAAAACTACAAGACGCTCATGAGAAAAATTAAAGAAGATACCAATAAATGGAAACACATCCCGTGCTCGTGGATAGGAAGAATTAATATTGTCAAAATGGCCATCCTGCCTAAAGCAGTCTCCAGATTCAATGCAATTCCTATCAAAATACCAACAGCATTCTTCAATGAACTAGAGCAAATCATTCTAAAATTCATGTGGAACCACAAAAGACCCTAAATAGCCAAAGCAATTCTGAGAAGGAAGAATAAAGCTGGGGGAATTATGCTCCCCAACTTCAGGCTCTACACAAAGCCACAGTAATCAAGACAATTTGGTACTGGCACAAGAACAGACCCAAAGACCAATGGAACAGACTAGAGAGCCCTGATATAAACCCAACCATATATGGTCAACTAATATATGATAAAGGAACCATGGATATAGAATGGGGACATGACAGCCTCTTCAACAGCTGCTGTTGGCAAAGCTGGACAGTTGCATGCAAGAGAATGAAACTGGATTATTGTTTAACCCCATACACAAAAGTAAACTCAAAATGCATCAAACACCTGAATCTAAGTCATGAAACCATTAAACTCTTAGAAGACAAAATAGGCAAAAATCTCCTGATTATAAATGAGCAACTTCTTTCTGAATGCATCTCCTTGAGCAAGGGAAACAAAATATAAATGAACACATGGTACTACATCAAACTAAAAAAGCTTCTATATGGCAAATCACACCATCAACAGAACAGAAAGGCATCCTACAGTATGGGAGAATATGTTTGTAAATGACATATCCAGCAAGGTGTTAACATACGAAATATATAAAGAACTCACATGACCAAAAAGCAAATAACCTGATTAAAAAATGTGCAGCAGATATGAAGAGACAATTCTCCAAAGAGAAAATTCAGATGGCCAGCAGGCACATGAAAAGATGCCCTACATCATTAATCATCAGGGAAATGCAAATTAAAACCACAATGAGGTATCACCTCACACCAATTAGGATGACCAACATCAAAAATACTAAGAACAACAAATGCTGGTGAGGATGCGGAGAAAGGGCAACCCTCCTACACTGTTGGTGTGAATGTAAACTAGTTTAACCATTGTGGAAAGCAGTTTGGAGGTTTCTCAAAAAACTGAAAATAGAAATGCCATTTGACCTGGGATTTCCACTCCTAGGAATTTACCCAAAGAATACAAGTTCTCAGTTTTAAAAAGACATATGCACCCCTATGTTTATCACAGCACTATTTACTATTGCCAAGATATGGAAGCAACCTAAGTGTCCATCTGTAGATGAATGGATAAAGAAGATGTGGTATATCTACACAATGAAATACTATTCAGCCATAAGAAAGAAACAAATCCTACCATTTGCAACAACATCGATGGAGCCAGAAGATATTATGCCCAGTGAAATGAGCCAGGTGGAGGAAGACAAGTGCCAAATGATTTCCCTCATTTGTGGAGTGTAACAACGAAGCAAAACTGAAGGAATAAAACAGCAGCAGACTCACAGACTCCAAGAAGGAATTAGTGGTTACCAAAGGGGAGGGGTTTGGGAGGGCCTGTGGGGAGGGAGGGAGGGAGAAGGGGATGGAAGGGTATTTAAATTAGTACACATGATATGTGTGAGGTCACGGGGAAGAGAGTGTAGCACAGAGAAGGCAAATAGTGAATCTGTGGCATCTTACTACACTGATGGACAGTGACTGCAATGGGGTATGGGTGGGGACTCAATAATATGGGTGACTGTAGTAACCACGTTTTTTCATGTGAAAGCTTCATGAAGTGTGTATCAATACCTTAATAATAAAATAAAATAAATAAAACCTTACTTTAAAAAAAAACAAAGCAAAGCAAAATGAAAATAAAAATAAGTCAATCTGATTCCAATTTTTAAAATATTTTTGTATTAGGAACAAATTTCTATGGCTTAAAAATCTTATGCATCTCCAATGGGATTTTCTAATTCTTATTTTCTTATGAAAATCGGAGCCCACTAGTTAACATACTGTGCCACTAGGATTCTGATGAGTAAAGATTATATATACAATCTGTTTTTGTGTTTGAATGATCTGACTATGATCTAATTGGTCAAATACTGATTTTAAGTTTTATACTCTGTATTTTTATGCTTATAACTTACAGAAAATCAGGACGAGTCTAATGTAAATTTGGCATTGAAATTGATCAGGAAATAATGATAGTCTATTTCTCTTTTCTATTGACCCCTCTCCCATGTCTTTCATTTTTAACAAACTTCTAGTTACCCGTAAATAGGCCCCTATTTTGAGTCTATTCAAACAAAAGGGAGTAGACGTAGGTGTAACTAAGTATCAATATATAAGCTACCGTGAAAAGGATAATTGATAAACTTTTCACACAGAAATATGAACAGGTCTATAGGTAGACCACTTTACATTTTTCAATCATCTTTTCATAAATACATTAGACACATTTATACATATAGGCACAGTTAAATGTGATGGCACTATTAAAATAATGTGGAAGAATATTTAATATATAGGGAAAATATTCCCAGTATTTTTATTGAAAATCAAATTATAAAAAGTATATAACAACTGACTAGAGATTGGTGTTTAAAAATCAATAAACTGACTAGAAATAAATCCCCCAAAATGTTAACAGTGGCTGTATCCTGATATGAAATTATAAGTTATTTTAATTTCTTACTTGTACAGTTCTGTGTTGTACAGATGTTCCATATTGTATATGAATTCATTTTATGGTCAACATCATTTTTAAACAACTTATTTCTTTGTATTCTCTTTCTCCTAAATATATTTCATTTGAAAAGCAGTATATATAAGTTATTTAAATTAAAAGATGTTTTACTTCCATAGGTTAAGCATAAGACTAAGGCCCAGCTTATAAATTACACAAATAGATTTTGGAGCCCCTCAAGACTCCCATTGTCTGGCTCTAAATTTCTCCTAGAGGATAACATATACACAAAGGGCTTCAGTTGCCAATTAAATAGAGAGCTCACAAATTACCAAAATATGCCTTATAGCCTGTATTCTTCCTCTGATCTTCAGAACTACATGTCTAGCATCTATAGCACATCTCTTGGAGATCACACCACAACTCAACAAACATCATCCAAAGTTAAATTCATTGTCCTGCATCCCTGCCCATGCCACCAAACTGGACCTCTTTCCATCTTTGCTCAGCCAGAGCCTTACATTCACCAATTTTTGTCCAGTTTACTCCTCATTGGCACCCACTCTTCCACTCTGAGCTGTATCCAACATTCCTTGCCTACCAAACTGTAAGTCTCTTTTTCAACCGTAATCCATTTGTGATGTTCCAAATATTGTGTGGGACATACTTAAACTTTATTCATTGTTTGAAATTTCAATTTAACTGGGCAATCTTATTAATAGCTATCTTAAATAATTTTAATTCAGCAACTGAATAATTGGGTAGGTTCTTTATTAGAGTTAAATTTTTTCTTTGTTGTTCCTTAATTAGCTGGTATGATTCCTACTACAGTGGCAGTGTATGCCTAATTGACCCAAAATGATTAATTTGTTTTCCAGATAGGGACCTATTTTAGAAAGTAGAAAGTGATTTTACAGCCCTTGCCAGCTTTTAAGTACAGTGGTATATTTCAACCCTGCTGAGCCAGTTTCCTAGCACTTTGGGATCCCTTATGAGATTTCACATCATCAGAATCTAATCAGTAAAAAGAGGGAGATTTTAAGCCCCGAACGTTATTTGAATTTTACCCAAAATAAACAAATAGAGATGATTCAGTCCCTTTGAATGGTGTTGTACTAATTGGAAATGGCATCTTCCCCAAATTTTGCACAGGCATTTCCTGTCACAGGGAACTCTGGCTGTATAACAAGGACAAGATGGGAACAGATGCCTTAAGGGAATTCATTTTTAGACAGCCATAAGGAAAGCGATTTCTCCCTGGTGGCTTGACCAGCTGCCATGTGGACCCTGTGGAAATGCTCTGTTTTTGGTGATCTCATTTTTCCTTGCAGTTATTAAAGGATTTGTACAAAGTATTTAATTTGTACTATCTTATGAAAGTTGTATGTGTTCAGTATCCACTAGGAAATATGAAACAATTATTAAAATAAGTAGAGAAAATAATGTCTAATAGTATAGTTTATAAAATTATAGTCATCCTTCAGTTTTATAGTTTCACAATTATTCTTTGATATAACTGAATAATGAGTTGCAAAACTCTAAAATTGAACAAGGTATTTTCTATTTCCTTTGGAAAATTAAGTATATGATATAGTCATTTTAATTCAGTTAAAACAAGTGATACAAATAACTTCTGGAAATTGCAGGATTGATAGAGATTCTGAGGACTCTTACACAAGATACCAATAGTCCTGCTGCTTCTCTGTCGAGTTCCTACAGAACTAAAAAATGCAGGAAAAAAAAGAGAAATCAACTATATGCCATTTACTGTCAGGCACAAGGGGGCGTTTAATGCTCTTTGTCAAGTGGTTCCAGAATACCCTCCTCCTTGGGGTCCTCTCCTCCCTCCCACATCAAGAGAGTGCTAGGGGGTGTTCTTGCTGGACCCTTCTCACTAAAATTAACCTAGGAACAGCATTTCTGAAGTCCATATTCCATTGTAATTTAGCTAGGCCGATGGGTAGGTATTTAAAGGCGTCATCTTTTCTGAAGTATTTCTCATTTTCCTGGAAATCTAAGCACGGGGGATCACTCCCAATTCGAGACAACACTTCTCCTTCAGTCTCATAATACTATTTTGTATAGTAATTACTAGTAATACTATTGAGCCAAGTTTCAATTGATGTGGAATTATTTCTACAAAACCCCCTAGGATAAGTGGACCATCTGTTTGGTGACTCAAGGCCTCTGTCTGCTTTATTCTGGCCAAATGAAGTGCCGTCTGCACGGCCTCGCCAGAGCACTCAATTTTCGCTTGCTTGTACTGCATTCCGCAAAATGCAATTAAATTTAGAACCACAAGTTCTTTTTTCAGATGCCTCCTTTGGCCTAAAATCTGCTTTCAGAAAACCTGCCATGTTTTTCATTATATTAGGCTAAATTCATTGTTGTCCAACTACGCAGGTGGCCTTTGGTATAAAAAGATTACAGGGGTGGGGCTCAATCATTAGTTTTAATGTTATAAAAATATTTAAATATTTTAAAATCATATACCCCATCAAACAACTTTTTCTTTATTCAACGCTGATCTGAGTTTCCAAATCTGAGAAATGAAGAAAGCCGTAGATGTAAGTATCAGTCTTAATACTTATATTGGGCCTTTTAAAAAGTACATTATTAACTCTTTTTTAATAAAAGCCATATATTTAATGAGGCTTAATGACCACTATAATGTGGTAGGATTTGGACCATATCATTTTCCCATTTGGACTTTATTTCTTATTTATTTGCTGAAATACTTCTGGTCAGATGTCTTTCCACTTTTTCTCCTCCTAAGGTAACTTGATCTAATGTCATTTTCATTTTTCACAATGTTGCTGTAAGATTTATTTCTTAATTTTGATCACTGATATGGAGGGCTTTATTTAATCCTATTGTAATTTTGTTGACATTTTAGTGGCCTGCCTATCCTTAATAAGGCACTACAAAACCTCTGGAGCATCCAGTTTGAAAGAACTGTTAACATCCATTAAAGTATATTTGTTGCTTTCCACATTTACAAGCTTTGAAGGAAGTATTTAATTTGTACTATCTTGTCAGTTTCCTGTCATATTAAATGCTTGCTAAATATATGTAGGCCTTTGTGTTTCAAAACTCTTACTTTCAGTTTCCAAAGTCATGAAGATTACATTTCTGAATATTTTCATCTCTTAAAAAATATTTTCTGCTTTTTTAAGTCAGATTTATTCAAGTAAAATTGACATACAGCAGTATTTCCCCTTTTCAATTTATAATTCTCAGAGTTTTAATAATTGCAAGTAATCATCACCATTATGAAGATATAGAACAGTTCCAACACCCTAAATATTCCCTCATGCTTTGTAGTCAACTCATCAATGTCCTCAGCTCCTGGCAACCTTTGATCAGTTTTTGGTCCTATTATTTTGCCTTTTCAGAGTGTCATGAAGATGAAATTATTATAGAGTCTGATGTCTTTCATTCAGCAACATGCATTTGACATTCATCCACATTCTTATATGTATGAGTATTCTGTTCCCTTTTATTACCCAGCAATATTCGACTGTATGGATATAACTTCATTTGATTATTCATTCACAGTTGAAGGCTATTTGAGCTGTTTCCAGTTTGTGGCTGTTGTGAATAGAGCCATTATAAGCATTTGTATTCCAGTCTTTTATGAATATACATTTTTTTATCTTGGATAAATAGCTAGAAGTAGGTGAATCTTATTGTAAGTGTTTTAACTTTATAGAAAGCTGTTATCCTGTTTCCTCAAGTGGCCACACCATTTTGCATTCCCACCAGCAATGTCAAGAGTTCTAGTTGTTCAATATTCTTGCCCATACTAGGTATTATCAATATTTAAAAAAATCTAGACACACTAATGAGTGTGTAGATGTATATGATTAGGGTACTAATCCGAATTTCTCTAGTTACTAATGATATTGAATATCTCTGATGATGAGTATCTTTTCATGTTTGCCACCCACATACCTTGATGACATGCCTGTTCAGATTTATCCAATTTTTAATTGGGTTGTTTTCTTACTATTGACTTTCGAGAGTTATTTCTGAGTTCTGGGTATGGGGCCTTTATCAGATACATGTTGTGCAAACATTTTCTCCCAGTCAAGTTGTTTCATTTTCTCAAGTTTTTCAAACAGTTAGTTTCTGCTTTTTTTAAAACTGCAGTCTAGTTCTCTCCTCTCTCAGGTTCTTAGCCCTATATTAACAAGTGAACTAAGAAAACAGAATTGTAACTATAGCAAAGTTCTGCATAACGTTTACTTGAATAACATAGCAATCAGGAATTATCTTGGCTGAAAGAAGCAGAAAATCAACCTTCAGTGGTTTAAACAAATAAGATCGCTTTTCTTCATTACAAGTTGAGAAAAAGGCAGCTGCTTATTGCAATTCAGAAGCTCCACGTAATTGGAGTTGGTACCTCTAGTTTCCTTGGACTTTCTCTTGCAGTGAAAGGTCACTACTACGGCTGATTATATCCACGAGGACAAGAAGCAAAGAAGGGAAAACCTTCCCTGAAGCTTCTTACTGACTTTCAGTTGAATTCTCATTGGATAGAACTGGGTCCACGTGGCCAGGCCATGCTGGAAGAGGAGGTTAAAAATGGGGGACGGCTAAGATGAGCCTACCTAGTGTCTGCCTCACACAGCAACTTAAAAATAATATAAAAATACAAAAGGCAGTAAACTCTAAGAGCTGAAGACTGAACGATCAAAATTCATCTTTGAACTCAAGATTTTTTCCACACTTGCTAGCCAAGCAGCTAAATTCTGAAGGCGTTGTTCCAACTTTGTCTGAGGCATGCATATAATAGTAACAATAGAAATACAACAATTATTATGATAAAAGCATGATAGGAATAATGCATTGTGGTTTATGAAGCCAGATACTTTATCTTCTTTGACTGCTCTTTTATAAAGATGGGGTTTTACATAGTGGGAAACTAAGATACATAGATGGTTTGTTTAAAGTCATCCAGGGATCCAGGATGAGAAACTCCTGACATAGATTTGTCATCCCTTACTTACCTCTCGGTACCAATCAGGGATTTCAAGATCAAGAAGAATGATTCAATATAAAGTTCATACTGTGACAGTCTCCACAGCCTATGTTAACATGAAAGCTCAAAAGTAAAAACCCTATTGCATTCGAATTTTACCTGTTTGGCTTAACTATCTAAATAGGAATTCTGTTGTAAACTTCATAGATAAGCTTAAGCCTCCACTTCATTTGTACTTGCTATTCTCTCAGTGATTAAATTTCCACCCAGGAAAAGTAGTCTTGTTTGCTTTTTAATAATGAAGAAAATTAAAATTTTGAATTAAAAAAATTTAAAACAAGTCTTCTATAGTGAAAGGTAATGTTAATTCAAAGTTTTAGAAGCAGCCATTACATTTTTTCTTTCGTGTTTTGTGCCTAATACATTGATAGAATAGCTTCTAGATTACATGAGTGTATACACATGTCAAAAGGCACTGAGCTGTCCACAGATTTGTGCATTTTATTATATGTCCCTCAATGAAAAGAAAACTCTTAAAAATGAAATTTAAAAACTGCAGAAGGATCAAATATTTAAACCTTAAAATTAAAGTACCAAGAAAGAAAAAAAGAGATTAGCATCTAAATGAATGTTGACTGAGTGACTGAGTAAGTGAACTTTCTGAATCAACTCAGTACAATTCCATTGCCTTTTTTGAATTGATGTATATTTGTAAATTTTCAGTATCTTAGAATAAGTACTAAGTTTGCAAAATGCTGTGGAATCGGTGAGATTTATTCAAGGTTAGGAAATTACTGATGCTGCAATGTAAGCTAAAGCTCTGTACAGGAGTTTCTGTAAATTCTTGATTTTCACTAGGAATTAAACCCATATTACCCATTGTAACATGCTTAGAAATGCTAGAGCTGAAGTCTTCCAGAAATTTGGAGTGCCAACAGATTCTGGAGGCTATAAGCCCCACTCTCCCTTGCTCAAGCCCATCTAGCCCTTGTCTGTTTTCCCTTTAAGAATGATCTCAGGGTGTCTAGGAAAATACTCTAGCGTTCCATAATATCTTTCTTCAAAATTTTACAAACATTCCTACAATTGCCCTAAGTAACATAGGTAGGGATATGTTTTGTCCATAGGAAATGAGAGGCTAGGAAACTCAAAAAGTAGCACAGTTAATGAAAATAGAATAAATATCTCTAGGCTTTGACTTGACTCTATTACTAGACCATGTCCTTTTTAGCCCACTTGTGAAAACCAACTAATCAGAATCTATTGAGTTTTATGGAAGAAAAGATTTCCATTAATATTAGACTTATTTTTCTTTATCTTCATATATTATAATAAAAAAAGATGACTAAAATGCTATTTCATTTTAATCTTGAATGATGAATATTATGCTGTCAGAGTTGTACATTTGCAGCCAATTGTGTAGTGATAGGCACCGTATGAAACCTAGATGCTTTTATTCAATACATAAATACTTGTGACATTTCCAAGTTTTTGTTTCCACACATGCAGCCAAAATAGTAGTGGCCTAATGGCATTTTAATATAAGAAAGCCTGGTGTGATTGGAAGAGGAAAGATTTTGGAGGCAGTTAGCTATGTCTCTCCATACCAAATATGCCACTAATAGCTGTGTGATCACAGGCACATTCCCGTCACTGGGCCTGCTTCATTGTGTGCACAGTGCCTGACTCTTAAATTTTGACATTTGAATTAACTCATATGCTTAGCATTGCACTTGGCTTAGGGTAAGTCCTCATTCAATGCACACCAGAATCATGATAATTTACTCCAAAAATTATTGAGCATTTGCAAGCCCCTTTGCTCAATGCTATACAAATGTGTTTTTAGAGCTTACTAATTAATACATATAAGAAGGAATGATACAGCTTGATTCTTTAGCCCGGAGTTTCTCAGTCTTAACACTATTGACGTTTTGGCAGTTAGTTCTTTGTTGGGGAGAGGGAGGCTACCCTGATGACTGTTAAGTCTTTAGCAGCATCTTGGGTCCCCAGTACTAGCTGCCAGTAGCACCATCCCCCCTGTCATTTAGGGCAGCCCAAAATGTCTCCTGACATTGCTAAATATCCCCTTGGGGACAAAATTGCCTCCAGTTGAGAACTATAGTCTTCAATCAATTCTCTATAAAAAGTGTTTGTGGACTTCTAGTCCTAGAAGATTCTTCCCAAAAGATTTCTGGGTCAAAGCTCAGAAACATTAAATAACAATAATAGTGATAGTAATAATAATAATAAGTAATTTTTGAGAAACTTACTACATGCTGCAAACTGTGCAAAGACCCGGGCCTGTATGAGGAATAGGAGGAGAAAAGGAAGTAGGGAAATAAGACGAGACAGAAGGCAGGGTTCTATGTTATTATGGCTTGCTTGTCTCCTATAGATATTTGACTTTGCAACCTTCACGCTAAGGGCAGCCAGCCAGCCAGCCAAGAGCACAGTAGTGGCACGGCCAGGTAGGCACTTGACAATGCTGGCTAAAGTCCGTAGTGTTTGGTGCTAGGGAGATCCAGTTAAGACACTAATGCAATGCTTTATGGTAAGTGCTAAGAGATAATGAGGATTGGGTGAAGGGGTCAGATTTGAGAGTGTTTATTAACAATAAAAGCAGAGTAGGAAAAATCCTCCTCTTAGATGGTCGGTAAGAGCAAGTAAGAATTTATTTTTAGAAGAGCTGTCTGTGCAAAACAAAATGATGCACTTTCAAGGAAATAACACGGAAACACGCTAAGCAGCTATTCTGGTAACCGGGAGAATTTGCATTAACAAATCCTATTAACAAATTCCATAAATGCTCTTCTAGAAACCAGTTCCCTTCCCCATTATGCTTCCCACAGAAATTGAATACCCCAGTTATCTAGTGAGGTGTAAGGCTAAACAGTAGATCCTGAATAGTACCCCTGCCTTTGTAGTCCAGACCACTTTGTCTATTTTCCTCTAAACGTGCCACCCGGGAAAGATGAGTCAGCATTAACGGACATTCAGCCGAATGTGTTTGAGAAATGATGAACTGGCTAAGACACGTTGGGAAGAGATTGGTCCCAGACACTCAAAGTATGGTTGTTGAATGGGTGAATCCATCAGATTTTGAATTCACTTTGATAACTGATTTATGCATGTAAAATGAAATTAGCAGAAAGGGAATGAAAATCTTCAATTGCACTTTTCTATGTCCTATTTTACTGAAAATAGCTCATGGGTCACTCTCTAAAAATACTCCAGCAAAATACCAAGTGGACTTTTACTTCTATGCATTATGCAATTGATATTTACAACTTTATTATTTAAATCTTCAAAAGGAGTATACTGCCCAAAATATTTAATTTTATTTTTTCCCAAAATATCTAAGTCAAACCATCCTTTAAGATTCATTCTCTATACTTCAGTTTATTTATGATGAAGCAATTTCTTTCACCACTGACAGAAAGATATTGTTAATCCCTTCTCTGACAGTTTAGAAAGAAACAGTTTTTTCTAATGTTCCAGCAATTTCCATGGCTGTGTCTAAAATCATAATTAGTAATAATATCTTCTGTTTAAGGATGCCTAGTAGATGCCAGGTGCATTGAAAGCATTACTGTTTCAAATAAAAACAACAGCCATACTAAAGAAACATCCTTGCCCTTTTTCAGATGGGCAGAAAAAGGGTCAAAGCAATGAGGTGGTTCAACCAAGACCTCATAATATTTCCCCAGTTGTATTTTAAAGCTCAGACTTGGGTGCATTAGTCAGCAAAGCCTGTGTGCTTTCTACAGTATCATTCTCCGTCCAGATTTTACCCCTACTCTTTTTACTTCATTTAAATGTTAACATGAACTCATAGCTGGCATGCTGCTCTGTGTGACTAGTTCTAAGAACCTCTTACTTGTCTTTGCTCCTGAATGTCACTTTATCTCTATACTTAGAAATTATGGTTGTGTGTAATGAAGAGTAGCATACCTTCCAACATGAAAAGGAAAGATACTGTTTTCCCAGCTTTGTGGAACGTTAGTTTAGAAGACTATTTTTAAAGTGTTACCTAGATTCAGGAAGAAACTATACACATCGTTTTTATCACATATTTGAAACAAAGAACTATATGTCATGGTGAACATTTTTACCGACATAGTAGTATTTATAAAACCAAGTGTAAAAGAAGGATTTCTATTTGATACACATGGATAGCCAAATTAAAAACTTCTCGATAAAAATGATTGCCTTCTCTGCCCCAACCTTTTCCCAATAGGAAGGATTTGGGGATCCAAATCACCTGGCTAATTGATTCGGGCCTATTTCAAGTGGTGATAGGGAACTTCTGTCTTACGGTGAAAATTTATTGTCCTCTCTGCAATGAAAGAATTAATATTCCTAACGTTCTTATGCGTCCTTTTCTTTCGTTGAACATTGTAGGTGTATCAATACATGCACGAAACAATAGCAGTTAATGGCTGTCCCGAATTCCGTGCCAGAGCCACAGCAAAGGTAAGGCCTGAATAACTTTAAAAATATACTTGACCCCAGTGATCTAGTAATTGATTGTGCGCGTGTGTGTTTCAGGTATTCTCGTGTGTACACTGTAAGAGAATTTAGACATCACTGGCAGCCCAGAGTCTAGAACCAGTACTACTTCCCAGGTAAAAATCCTAATGGAAAATTGAACGTTTCTGCTGCTTCTGTAGCTTAAGAAAGGAGAATGATTTCATTAAACTCACTAGATGTCCATTTGGCACAAGCAAATCTACTTGTTCACTGTATGGAATAATATATGGCTTTCTGACACCTTCCTCTGATCTACAAGAACCTGTTCCCTATTCACTGCATGAAGATTTACTTGCATAAGTCTAAGGATTTGACTTAAGGTAGACATCTAGAAAACTCACCTGACACCCGTGGACACAGGGTTCTTCAGCGTGGACAGCTGAGCAGTGGGCAGCTTGCTGGAAAAATATGTTCACCTACAGAGAAGGCCTGTCACCTTTTGTGGCAGTGACCACATTTTCTTTAAAAGCTCAAATCCAGAGGTTGCAGAGACTCTGCTAGTGGAATGGTGCACCAAGAGAATCATGAAATCATCTAGAAAATAAACCGTTAGGAATCTATAATTTTAAACTAAAATCACTGATACAATTCTTACTTTACAAATATAGAAATATTATAATAGATAACTTGCTTTTTAAAGGTTTTGTCTTTCCAATAATTTTTAGAAATAAGAACTGGTTCAAATAATCAGAATTTTCCATTTAACTATTTTGTGTTACATCACCTCCTGTTTGGTTTTCTCTCCTGATATTTTTTGGTTTTCATTCTGTAACTAATCACCAGGTGGATTTATAAGAATTTGTTTTAACCCAGGCAAAAAGAGAATATTGTTATCATTACATCATGCTTTGCTTGTACTGAAGTGGAATACACACAGAAAAATGATCCCTACATGGTTTAATTAAGGGGAAAGTGAATTATGTAGTCTTTTACCATTCTCATTTCTTATTCATGTAGAACAGCAGGATAGCAGCATAATGTTGCAATAGCACAATATTTTCTGGTTGTTCTGGGCTGTCTGCATTGCATCCATGTCAGCCATTAAAATCTGTGCATGATGACAAGGTTTGCATGAGCAAATGCATGTAGCTAAAAACAAGCCATTATTTCCATATCATTCACTATCTTTCACTAAATGCAGACAGTAGCATAATGCTGAATTGATGTCGTAATGCTGTGTGTGGAAAAGAACGTATAGTAGTTGGGAATCAATATTGGCAACGTGGAGTAAATCACTTTATAGTAGGCTTTAACTGTGGTTAAGACAGGTTAATGGAAGTGGAAAATGAGAATAAGGTAGAGAATGTTTTCTTGATAGAGACTACTTAAATGCTGTATTTATTTCCTTGAGTGGTGGGAACTAATGGTAAGTTGTTTCCTTCAACTTATTTTTAAAAATTAACATATGAATTTTAAAATAAAATTATGCCCATATTGAACAATATTTTTTGCATCTAGATATAGAACCATAGGCTGCTCATTTTACCGATGTTGCTATAGTAGCTGAAATATTAATGTGAAATGTAGGGAAAAAAATTCGTGCAAGAGAAGGGGATCCCTCATAATATGGACTATTGATGTGAAATAATAACAGTCTGCTTGAATCTCTTATTTTATGTTAGTTTTTATTTCCTTTTAGGCGTCCTCAATGGGGAAAAAAACGGAAATTTCCTAAGGCAGTGGTACGGCAATAGCAAGATTGCATATGTATTCAGTATATATACATACAAGTACTCATAAGAATATTGAATAAATCCTAATGAGCATTTCTATGCAAGCCCTTGGTTAGATTGTGTGGATAAAAAGAAGTGGAAGCTGTAATCTCTGCTCTTTAGGTGCTAATAGTTAACATGTATACATAACGATAATAGCGTATGTACACTATGTAGATAGTATATAGTCAATCTTAGTTCGGAGTCCAGGAAAAGGAGGAATTATATCTAACTGAGATAACTGGGAAATATTTTTATGAAGAAGCGGAATATTTATCATAATGGATAAACTTTAAAAAGCCAGAAATAGCTGGACAGAGCTTCAAAAGAAAGGAATCATAGATGACATCCGAGTGAAGAAAACCCCTCCCTGTGTGTTCTTTCTTTCACAGGACAATGTTATAAAAAATAGGGGGAGATGCCTGACCTACCCCCCACAGAGCACCTGATGAGCCTCGTTTCCCTCGTGTTATTACCGAGTGACCCGTCTTTTCTTTCAGGCAACAGTTGCAGCTTTTGCAGCTAGTGAAGGCCACTCCCACCCGCGGGTAGTCGAACTGCCAAAGACTGATGAAGGCCTTGGTTTTAACGTGATGGGAGGAAAGGAGCAAAACTCCCCCATTTATATCTCTCGCATCATTCCCGGAGGGGTGGCTGAAAGACACGGAGGCCTCAAAAGGGGAGACCAGCTGCTGTCAGTGAATGGAGTGGTATGTTCATAAAATAACCAGAGGTTTTCTCCCTAAGCACATTCTTTCTGTCCCTGCTGTTAACTAAATTCAAATGTTGAAATCCTACAAGACATCCTAAGCATTAATGGATGGTAAACCTGCAAAAGCAGTAATTTTATACTTTTTGTGCCTCATTTTGTCTTGCTCAGGTATGATAAGTAGGAACTAGTTGGAAAAAATCATCCCAAAAAATTATCCCAACTAGTGGCACTGCCCCCATAGAATACCGCAATTGAATTAATGTTTAGAAGAACGTATAATTTCAAGGCACTTTATTATCCAAAGGTACTATAAGCAAAGGCAAACAGCTAAAAATAAAGATAAAATTCCTCACTCCATTTTTTTTTCATTTTAACTAAAGAGGAGGGATAATTTTAATGCACAGATAATTCCTTAAACCAGGTATACAGCTAAATATAATAAAAATACATTAGTCTCTCACTCAAACATTTGATCACATTATCTATTCATGTTATATATATTAGTTTTCACATGACCTTAAAGAAAATTAAAACATACAATATTTTAAAGTAAAAGTATGAATATACTTTTATTTTCATAACCTCCCTAGTCTTGGATGCTGCCTCCTCCACATGTAATAGCAAATTAGTAGAGAGAGCTTCATGCAAAATGACTTCTCCCCCATAACTTCTACTTGCATCAGAATAAATTACCTAAAAGCATTCATTTCAGAAGTATGAATAAGAACATATCAATAGTTAACTGTCTTCTAACCTAAAATCTTTCTCCTGAAACCTTCAGGTTTTGATAAACTAGACTTCGGTTATTTGTGGCCATTGATTTCTACTTAGAACACAATATCCGGAGTAAAATCCATTTGGAATGTGGTATTTTATCAGTAACGATGGAGTAAATTCTTGTTTATGCATAGCTTGCATGCTGTTTGTTTCTTTATTTTTAGCCTGACTAGTAGTTTTACAGAAACTCAAACCGTTCATACAACTCTGCCGATCTCTTAAGTACATCAATCCACGAATATTTTGTGGCACTTCAGTATCCCAATTCTAAAATTACCATTTCATTTACTTTTTTCTATGTAACAATGCTTTGAAATGAGCTTTTTGTTGAACTTTAGATAACTATGATGTTTTCAAGCTATGTTTCAACTGATAACTTCAGAGTCAAACTTTCTGGCCTAGGGCTCTAGAGTCAGGTCATGCAATTATGTCACAAAGTAGCCTGAGTCCCAGGGTGTGCATTTACAGTGTCATCGAATGTATCGGGTAGGTCAAAGAAAAGTATAGGTTTTAAAACATGAAAAGTACAAAAAAAATACCAAAAGTACATTACTAGAAATTGTAATTATATAAAGCAACTATACATATATATGAAATCAATTTAGTAGGTGACTGCCTTTTAACTCTCTATCAAGGGAGTTAAGAGCCTTTGTTTAGCCCACATATTTGCAGGGAGCACAGCTATAGGTGTCTTGTAATCACCCGTCCATTTTTTGCAATGGCCACAGGACTCTGTCAAGGGGGCGGCTGCAGGGCCAGCAGGAGAATGATTTCAGACACATCAGGCTGTACCACTCAGCATCCATATGGTTATGGAGTAATATCTCCTGAACCTGAATTTCCTAACCTGAATAAGGGGAATCTTAAGGAATCGAAGGGCTCTGATGAAGAATAAGATGAGGCAAGATGTCTGTGGAGAACTCTCTGGTGGTGATTTGGTCACACACACCTTTAATGTAAGGCTGGTTACTCAGGAAGCTTGAAGACAGTTGGCAGTCACCCTATGATATTGGTAATGGTAGTTACATTAAAAGGAAATATTAAAGCAAATTCTGCTACATATATAGGCATATTTTTGCAAAAATTTATTAGCAAAATGGCAGTAAGACTCATAGAACCTCTTCCACAAGTTTGATGAAATCCTAGTTCTATGTGCATTAAGATGTTCCAGTCATTACCCCGGGAGAAGGGTCACTTGAGACAGAGGGAAAACACTGCCGGGCTGGCGCATGTTGCCCTTATATTTAGCATCACATGACCAGAGATGCTATTAAGCTCACAGTTGGAAATAGGAAGGTTTCCTGATCAAACTTAGGCAACTAATCCTATGGTACAGGCTGTGGGTATTTTTAAGATTTTTGTACTCGGTTCATGCAGAGGGAATGTCTCCAAAGTCTCTAATTTTTCACATATATTTAAAACCTTCAATTTTACCAATTAAGTTTCATTTATCATGTTAGTTGAGTCACTAATTTCACCAATGAGAATCTATCTCTGACATATTTTTGCTAATAGGCAGAGCACCATTTGCTCATTGACAAAGGCACAACAAAGGGTTTTATAGTGGCCCACCTCTAGTGTTGCCTTCCTGCTGTAATGCTTGATGACCACCTTGTATGGCTTAAGCTGCTACAGCTGGAGCTTACAACATTTCCCATCCATGTACCCAAACTATAGATTGTAAGCTGCCTATTTTAAAGTATTTAGAAGTAAGTCATGTGCCTTTTAACAGTGCCTAATATTTATCAGATGTTTATCAAGAGTTTTCCTTCTGTAAACGAAAAATGTCGTGACCCAGTGGGTTTCCCATGGTCACACAGAGAAGAGTTCATCCCAGGCAAGAACCCTGGGCCTCCAAGACCACATCCCCAAGTCTTTTTGGTGTAAATAATACCAGTCAGATAGAAGTATTTAATGAAAAGCAAATTACTCTGTAATGGAAGGGCCAGAAAAGATAAAAGATTAACAAGTGATCAGATTATTTCTGTTTATACTTTAAAGCATCATTTGGGAAGATTAATATGGAAAAATTTCAGAACATGCCATTCTAAACTGAGAACAAATCTTGCAAGGAAGTGATTTGGAAGGCTGAAACAGACCTTCACTGCTTCTGTAGAAGTACTCTGGGGAAAATTTCCTAATGTCCTAACTAAAAAGTAAAGAAATTATTCTTTGTTCTTTAAACATCTGAAAAGACATCTGAAAAGATGTCTTGATTATATATATGTGTTTGTTTGTTTTTCCCTGCTTGCTTTTACAAAGGATATGTCATGATGTCTGGTAAAAAATAAAATATGTTAATACAGCATGTTAAGTAACAAAGTGGCATGGGAAGAGGGAAAATCAATAAATAGAAATGAAGAAAAGATACAGCAGTTGAGTGAGTGATTTTTTTTTTCTTAGTTTCTTAGAAGTCAAAACAGGAGCAAACTCAACCCAACTCAGCTATCATTAGGGCAAGACTTTTTTTTCTACTCTTGAGCTCCAGAGAAATTTCCCATGAGTTTTTACAAATGAGACATTAAATCACCTAATGCAATTTTACAGAAAATACAGAGGCCTTCTGTGTATGCCTACTTCTTATCTCAACTCTCAGTAAGCACTTCGAGCTGAGTTCTCAGTTAAAATTTTACACTAACAGGAGATCAAAATGCTAGTTAGAATTTATAGCTTTATAATGATCCTTTTCACTCTTTTATGCCCATGTGTTTCATCAACAATTTTGAGAAAGGAGCTCAAGGTCTGTTTATAAAGGTTGCAGCCAGTGTGAAGACACAGAGATATTAAATACATTTAGTGATAGAATCTGGATATTAAAAAATCTCAATAGGATGATACAATATGCAAATTTATTAAGAATCTACATGAAGTCCTGCTCCTAAGCCAGAAAGCTAGCTAACTGTGTGCAGAATCAGGGAAGAATGGGTGAACATAATACCTGAAGAAAAAAACAAAACAAAATGGGATTTCAGTTGATTTCAAGATGAATATGAGGCAATGGGAAATAAAAATGTTAATGTGATCGTAGGGGTCATAAATGTGAATATCATGTACAGACGTGGAAGGCGGTTGGCTCAGCTCCTAAAGATGCCGTTCGGCTCATACGCCGATGTGCCCCAGTCCTGGCTCCTGACTATGAAGAACAGTCAGTCAGTTCAGAGATGAGCAGTCTCTTAAGTGGTGAACATATTACAGAAGACTTGAGCTGTTTGGGATGGAGAAGAGAACATTTAGGGGAAAGATGGTTGTCTCCAGTTGTCCTCCATTGTGTGAGGTGCCAGGGGCAGAGCCGAGACCACTGGGGAAAGGTCACAAGGAAGGCAGATTTGAGCTTATTATAATAAAGGGCTTTTAAAGACTGAATCATATGACAGCATGTGCCCATCATTTGAAGTTTTAATAAAAAATTAGAAGACCACCTGGCAAGAGTATTTTAAAATATGGATACTGTGTGGAGAGCTGGAACAGTTAGATCCAGGGCCCCTTCTAACTGTGATGCTGGGATTCTGTCTTTAGATGGGATTTTTGCCGAGACTGCTATATACCCGCCCCCCTCCACACGCATATGCCCCTCCTCATAAGTAAGGGGTAAGTAGGTTCCACTACTCTGCATTGCTAGTGAGACATTTTTCTGAACAGAAAGATTAGAAATCTACTACAATATAATACTTTTTGCCTATTTAGTACTTTACAGTCTATGAACAGTATTTATATGAGATTCACCCATTTGTTCTTCTAAACATTCTCATGAAATGGGTAGGGACAGAGTTCTCTCTCTCTCTCTCTCTCTCTCTCTCTCTCTGTCTTTCATACACACAGACACACACAAACAGAAATGGATATACACTGTCCAATACCCAAACACACACATGAAATTAATTCAACCTTCATTGTGATCATAACCAATGCTTACCAATGTAATAACTGGTTAAAATTTAAAAGGTCAGTCCCAATGAAGTCTTAGTAAGCTCTGTGAATTGTGTCAATGTCAATTTCCTGGTTTTAATATTGTGTAATAGTTTTACAAGATATTAAGATTGCAGGAGGCTGGATAAAGGATGCACAGGACATCCCCATATATTTCTTTTTAGCTTTCTGTGAATCTAAAATTCTTTCCTAATAAACCTTTTTAAAAAGGGAGAAAGTCCAAAGAGTCAACCAAAAACCAATGTCGCGCTGATGTTGATGGGCTAGAAGGCAGGTAGGGGGACTGGGAGGCGGAGGACAGAAAGATTAGATCATGGTAACTTTAAGAGCAAGCCATCGTTCACTTCTGAAATCCAAACATTATTTTAGAGCATCACTGGTGGACAAATTGCAGTTACATTCACCCAGCTCTGTAGTTAATCCTAAGTAAAACTGCCAATCTGGTGTATGCACAGTGCTAATTGATTTTTAAGCATAACAAATGAATGAGGAGAAGTTTAGAAATGGAACAGAGTAAATTGTTTTCCTGGAATCTGGCTTTTTTCCATTTTATAAATACCTATGCCAAGTTAAGGGTGAGTACTCACAGCCCAAATTACTTATGTAGAAAGGCTGTCAGGTGTAGAATAAGGACAAAACAAAAATGAGACCTCTGTAGATCTGAGTTGTGTGAAGCTGCAGGATCCCAGAGGGAAAAATCTGTATTAAAATCTTATTTACCTGTTATCTGAAAAAGCAAATAAAAAGAACTTTTTAATAACTGTGAGATACACTGTAAGATTTCTAGGAAAATTTAACTCCACGTTAAAATGTGTGCCCGCTGACAGCAGCAGTTCCTGCTCGCTGCCTTGTCTCCTTAGAACAGTCCCTCTACCCAGCTGGAGCTGTGTTTGTTGAACTCCAGGCACCACTGAAAGCACTTTGTGTAGTGCATTTATTATTTCTCCATGATGATCTCTTGTGGCAGATGCTATTATTTGCACTCTCATTTTATAAATGGGGAAAGTGAGGAAGCGAGTGACCAAGTGACTTGTCCCAGGTCATTCAGCTGGTGACTGACAGAGCTGGAGATGCTGACCCAGGCGTTAGGCCTTGCTCATAATAACTGAGGGTAAGTAAATATCTTAGCTATGAATAAATCGGTATTTTCATATAAGATGTAGGAAGCATCAAGGTGTCTTAACCTTGATGGGTTTGTCTCAGTGCATTTTTGTGGGGGAGAGGGTCTGTCATTTTTCTCACGTTCTCACAAGGGGCTTCCTTTAAAAAGTTAAGAACCATTCCTAAAAAATAATGTTTTGAAAACATTTTGAAAAAAGGAGGCATTTACTTGAATTAAAATGGCTCAGAATACTAAGGGGGCCTGAAGAGTTTGGTCTGAATGTGTTTGGATTGCCCCGTATCTGTGGAACTCCTCACTCCACTTTGTGCTGCGCTCAGAAACTACAGGGGCCAGAGTGTGGCCGGAACAGCCAGGTACCACCAGGTCCAGCCCCCAGCCTCACTCACTCTCCGTGTCCCCCGTGGCTGTTAGAGGGGAGCAGTGCAGACCTCAGGAGGGGGGAAGGCAGAGGCTCGGTCTTCGGTTCCTTTAGAAGCCCGGCGTGAGGATCCCCACCTCAGTTCTGGACTAAAAGGACTCAAGGATTCTCTGCTCTCTTCACATCCTTTCCTCATCCTACTTACCATTTCCAGAGTCTTTATGTGTCTCGGAAGCTGAGTAGGAGATTGTTTGGGTGATAATTAAATAGGCATGCAAGCTGGAATTGCAGTTAAGTGCTGAAAATTTTTGTTTGCTGAATGACATGTGATATTCCACTCACAAATGTGAAGGAGTCAGGAAAATTGCAGTTATATTGTTTGATCCCTGATACCTTTGGAATGGCACAAACAAGGCAGCAGAATCCAGTATATTCTGCAATCCTGAGCAGGTGGTGGCCTAGTTCCCTTCCTGAACTGGCTCATCATATAATGGATCTTTCATTTAAAAAGTCAAGCAGGGAAATACTGTGCTATACCAACAGAACAGGTCAAAAGAGCTCATATGAGCTCATAGGCTCAAATGGCTACATTCCCACCCTGTGATTTCAGTCTGCAGGAATGGGCACCAGGTATATTCGCTCTAGGACATTAATAGACCAAGCTGAGCTTTGAGTGTGCATGAGATTGTGATGATAAAGTGGACTGAAAATGTCTTAATGTCTAAATGCACTCAGCAGTTTAGCCCATGTTAAAGTCTACAAAGCTCTAGACGCTAGAAAGTGATCCTATGCATGGGTCAGACTGACCTGAATCTGTGTTTAGGTTGCAGAAAATGGGTATTTGACCATTCAGTTTAGTGGCTAATGCAGTCTTTCTCAAAGTTATTTTTACATTTGTTGTGGGTGATTTCCCTATTCTGTGCTATTGTTTTAGCTGTGCTTTTTCATTCATTCAATGGTTATTTCTGCAACAATTATTATGTGGCAGCTGCTGAGCTAAGGCCTGGGTAAAGATGATGAGCAAAACAGAAAAGGTTATAACTTTCATGGAACATTCTGCCAGTGTTTTGGAGAGTAATAAAGTGATGATGATAACAGCAAATATGTACATACAAAGGTATGTGCATTTTTGGTGCATTTTGGTATCCCAGCCTAATGGAAAATCCCCCAAATTCACACCATGTGTGTATTAGTTTCCTATGGCTGCAATAACAAATCACCACAAATTTGGTGGCATAAACAGTAGAACTTTATTCTCTCACAGTTCTGGAAGCCAGAAGTCTGAACTCATTTTGAATGACCCAAAACCAAGGACAATCCCTTTTGTGTTCTGGCCAGTTTCTGGTGGCTGCCAGCATTCCTCGACTCGTGGTCACCTCGCTCAAATACCTGCCTCCATGGTGACCTTACCTTCTTTCCTTCTGTGTCAGATCTTCCTCCACTTCCTTCTTAAAAGGACATTGTGATTGCATTTAGGGCCCACCAAGATAATGGCGGAAAATCTCATCTCAAGGTCTTTGATTTAGTCACATCAGCAAAGACCCTCTTTCCATTTAACAACAATTTCAGGTTCCACAGAATAAAACCTGATGTCTTTGAGGACCATTATATAACCCTCTGCAATGTGTTAATATCCTAAAATCCAGAGGCCTTCATGTCTCTGGGATTATGGAATGGGACCATTGTCCATGGGCTGTGGATGTGTTGGTTTTCCTCTCCCAGGAGAGCATGTGCCCAGTATTTTCCACCATTCTCCTGGTTCTGGTAATGCAAGTTCCTTCTTCCCCTCTCACTTTGGGTACTTTGCTATGTTTTCCTTCTGCCTATATAGTCAATGAAGCCCCTCAGCCTCCACCTCCTCCTTCCCCAGCCCCAATCCTAATCAGGTCTTTGGATGAGGAAAACAGTGCAACCTTCTTTTCTCACCTCACTGCTGAAAGTTTTTAGCTAGTTCTAACTACGGTTTTTGCTTCCTCAGTGTGAGCTGAAGGAAGCAAAAAGGGAGGGAAATACACAAGGAACAGCCTCACGGTTACATACTCTGACAGGTGTTAAATGGAAACAAGTAGAAAATGAAAACAAAGTTCCATGTAAAAGAATAATGGGAGCTACTTTTAATAGTGTTAAGGACGGCCTCCTTAAGGGGTGATGTTTAAGCTGAGATCAAGGGCAAGGAAGAGTCAGTCATCATCAGAGGAAAGAGCTTGTGCAAAGGTATGGTGGCAAGAAACTCCATGACTTGCTACGCAGGAGTGGCTGAAAGAAGAGCAGAGTGACTGGGGCATGGAGTCAGAACAGATGAGCCGAAGTGTTGGTTGGGAGCCAGATGGGGCAGATTCTTACCAGTGCCACCGGAAAGTTTCATCTAATATTTTTTTAAGTGCGATAGAAGTATTGGTGTTATCCATCATTTCTGAAATCTAGTGATATGCTAAGGATTTCTGATGCCACCTATGGATATTCACTAAGAAGGGAAAAGCATGACTTTTTCTATATTTCAGTGTATTTGTTTTCCGGTATTTTTCTTAAACCACTTGACTAAGATCTGGCATCTCATAACAAGGTTAAAAGCCATCTTCTGTCTTTCTGTTGTTATTTTCAACAGAAATTAGAAAATTTTTGCTTTATTATCAATTGGCATTTTCAGTATTTCAAACAAGATGTTAAATTTCAAGTTCTTATAGTTTCTGAGGAGCTTAAGGATAGTCCGTCTATGATCACTTAATCTTTGAGACTTGATTTCATCATCTGTAAAGCATAAATGATAATAGCTTCCTCATGGGGATGATCTGAAGATTGACTAAGAGTGCAAAAGTATCTGCCACATTTTGTAAAAACCTAATAATTGTTAATTATCATTAACTATTAATTATCATTAACTGTCAATGTAAATTCATTTTCTTTAAAGCAGGTAACAGTCTCCTTCCTATCTTACAATTTTGCCTGCATATAGATTTAAGCTCTCGGCTCAGACTAAGTTATTTCCTGTTCTCTCTGTTTATCTTCAAGAGATAGTAAAAGTCTCCTATGGAATATTCTAATTCCAGAGCAGGTGGATCCCATACATCGGCTGATATTCAAAAATCTTTGGAATTTTTGACATCATTACATCTGCAAAACTGATGCAATGACATCTGTCCTATCTACTTTTCCTAATAGCAATGAGGGTAAATGAGAGAATTAATAAATACAGTTTTGGCATCTACAGATTCAATGCACCCACTATCAAAATACCAATGGTATTTCTCACAGAACTAGAACAAAGAATCCTAAAATTTGTACGGAACCACAAAAAACCTCAAATAGCCAAAGCAATCTTGAGAAAGAAAAAAAAAAGTGCCATGCTTCCTGATTTCAAACTATACTAAAAAGCTATACTAATCAAAAAAGAGTGGTACTGGCATGTAAAAAGATACTTAGGTCAGTGGAACAGAATAGAGAGCCCAGAAGTAAACACATGCACATATGGTCAATGAATCTATGATAAAGGAAGCAAAAACATACAATGAAGGAAAGACAGTCTCTTCAATAACTGTGCTGGGAAACCTGGACAGCTACACGCAGAAGGGTAAAACTAGATCACTATCTTACACCGTACACAAAAATAAACTCAAAATGGATTACAGTCCTTAATGTAAGACCTGAAACCATGAAACTGCTAGGAGAAAACAGGCAGTAAACTCTTTGACATCATTCATAGCAATATTTTTTTGAGCAGTCTCCTCAGGCAAGGGCACCAAAAACTGAAATAAGCAAGCAGGATTAGATATAACTAAAAAGCTTTCGCACAGTGAAGGAAACCATTAACAAAATGAAAAGGCAACCTACTGAATGGGAGACGATATTTGCAAATCGCACATCTGATAAGGGATTAATGTCCAAAATATATCAAGAACCTATACAACCTTAATGTAAAACAAAAATTTAAAAATGAGCTAAGAACCTGAATAGACGTTTTTTCTAAAAAGACGTACAGATGGTCAGTAGATACGTGAAAAGATGCTCAATATCACTAATTATCAGGGAAATGCAAAATCAAAACCACAGTGAGATATCACCTCATACCAGTCAGATTGACTATTAGCAAAAAGACAAAAAAAAATAACAAGTGTTGGCAAGGATGTGGAGAAAAGGAAACCCTTGTGCACTGTTGAGGCAAATGTAAATTGGTGCAGCTACTACTATGGAAAAACAGTGTAGAGTTTCCTTCAAAAAAGTAAAAATAGACCTAGAAATTCCACTTCTGGGTATTTATCTGAAGCAAACAAAAACACTGGTTCAAAGAGATATACACATGCCTATATTCATTGCAGCATTATTTACAATAACCAAGATATGGAAGCAACTGAAGTGTCCATCAATAACTGAATGGATAAGGGGGTATGTATATATATATTTAATATACAATATATATACATAATGGTATATTAATCATCCATAAAAAAGAATAAAATCTTGGCATTTGTGACACCATGGATGGCTGGACCTTTAGAGTATTATATAAAGTGAAATAAGTCAGAGAAAGACAAATACCATGTGATTTCACTTACATGTGGAATCTAAAAAACAAAACGAATGAACAAAAAAAACAAGCAGACTATACATACAGGAAACAAATTATTGATTACCAGTGGGCAAAATAGATGAAGGCATTAAGAGCTATAAACTTCTAGTTATAAAACTAATAGGTCGTGGGGATGTAGTGTGCAGCATAGGGAATATAGTCAATAATACTGTAATAACTTTGTATGGTGACAGATGGTAACTAGATATCTCTCCATATTTCCTATTGCAACAAAGTCTGAATTGTATTACAAAAGCAGAAAATGTAAACAATATCCTTGTGTTGGCTGAAAAGTATGAGGTTCATCACTAAGAAATACAGTGTTTGTCTTCAAATTCTATGCTAGGTCAACTTCTGGCATCATATATGCTCATGGAACTCACCAAACCCAGTCACCAGCTATCCCATTAGTGAACAAGCCAGTTTCTATTGCCTTAAAGCTGTGCTTTATGATTCAACTTAAGCCTCACTTGTCCGAGACGGAACATTATTCTAATTTCTTAAATGTTCGTCTGTAGACTGCTGACACCGGCCTAACTCAAAGTTGAAATGTTGTTAATATACCACAAGTCCATAGGTATACCTGATAAAATGCAAACCAAGTTAAGTCTCAGAGTTTCTTGGCTTTCTATAATGAATTTTCATTTTGTCTTATTCTTGATTATATTTTCAAAGGAAGAAAGCATGGAAAAAATAACACACCATAAGCTACGTGTGATTACTAGGGGGTTCATGTGAGATGGCTAAACTCTAACTCAAATTTTAGTTGCTGAGCCTCAGATATGGGAAGTGCAGTGAGATGGTCTTGGCAGTTGTGCTGCCCAAACCACACCTTTCTAAGTTCAGACCTGGGCACATCCAGTTGTAATGAGGATGCAGAGTGTGTCTTATTGAACCATAGGCCTTCCCTCCTTGGTTAGCTTTCTCTTCTCTCAGATAAAAAATCATTAGTGAGCACTTTTATTACTGCTGCCTTTACTCTGAAATGTAAATTAATTACAGCCCTTTAATGGCACTTAAACTCTTCTCAGAGAAGTCATGTTTCTATTCATTAGGTGTGCCTATTAGGTATTGTATAGCTTGAGACTTAAGAATGTAACTTTTAATGTGAACCAAGACATGAGGCTTTATATCCTAGAGTTAAAATGTGCATATACTGTAATTATGTTTTTGATGGAGCATGAATTTAAATTGCTGCAAGGCTAGTCTGTACAAGATTTGATTTCCTAGCATCAGCCGGAGCCTAGCTTATCACCCAGCAACTGCATCGCAACCCAGTTTTTTCATTCTGAACTCATCACCATATATATCACAGTCATGACAGATTCAGGAATCTAGTAAAATGTGAATTAGAAAAGTTGAGGATGCTAGGCAGCCTCTGAAAGCCAAGAGAGTGCAATGCTGTACTAGATTCGGTTTTGCAAAGAGCTGTCCTTGAAGTAAGAGTGAAACATTTGACTATTACAAGATCCAGGAGGAGATGAATGAGTGGGGATAACCAAGTGGCAGTCTAGAGAGGAAATGCCCTATCACAGTTCCATCCAAATGCACCAGCAAATGTAGACAGTGTTGGCAAACAATTCAGAATTAACAAACAAAAACAACCCCTTCTGGCTTTGTAGAGATGATATATAAGCAGGATCTAAAAGGATAAATAGTGGTTATGTACAGAAATGTCAAAGTGTATAGGTTGATGGGGAGGTTACATTAGGCAGAGGGTACAACATATGTACAAGTGTAAGAAACAGCCTGATGTTCGTAGTTACAGTAAGGCAAAGTGCCGTGGAACTGGGATTGGAGGTTGGGCAGGGGCTATGTTGCAGGGGGCCTCATGAACAATGATAAAGAGCCTGGACTTACTGTTTAAAGGTGGCAGGAAATGGCTAACATAACATGGTTTTATTTGCATTTAGAAAGGTTGTTCTGGCAACTGCCAGCATGTGGGAGTGGGAGTATGTAAAGGGGTAGAGGAAAAACTAGAGGTGGGGACATCAACTAGGAAACTCTTAGGAGATTTGAAGAGACATCATAAGGTCTTAACCGTAAGAAGAGTAATTAGAATGGAGCCAAAGAAAGAGATTTGTGAACTATTTTGGAGATAATGGAACTATAAGTGAGACCTGGTGATTCATTGGATGTGAGGCATAAAGGAAAGGTAATTACAAAGAAAGTCCTAAGTTTCAGGCATGGATCCCACCTCCTGTTCCTATAGGAGAAAAGGTTTGGTGAGAAAGTGAGGAGCTCAGTCCTCAGCAATTGGTGGGGTCATCCATGTGAATGTGTACAAAGTACAATAATTTCACCCAGTTTTGGAGAAAGGCATAGGTTTTAATTTAGTTTTGCCTTTGGGGGATGTTAAACATCAACTAATTGAGTTCTATTGAACTGACAGCATTTCAAAGTAGAAAATTTTACTTTTTAAAAATTCTTCTACATAAACTTTTCACTAAATTACATTTGTCTTCTGACCTTGGGCCAGTTGATATTTTGACCCAGATCCTTCTTTGTTGGGGAGGCTGTTGTGTGCACTGCAGGATGTTTTAGCAGCATCCGTGGTCAGGAACACTCCCCAATCTGGTGGTGGCCATCAAAAATGTGTCCGGACACTGCAAGGGGCAGAACCACACTAGGTTAAAAACCATTATCTTAAACTAAATTAGCTCAAGGTCATGGAGACTGAGACAAACCAAATTGTAGCTGCATTATTAAAATCTAAATTGTATACATTATACAGTGGATGGAATGAGCTTCTACCAAATCATAGCACGTGGGGATTCCTCAAATGAGGGCCATTCTGGCAAAGAGACTTCATCTCAGGCTTTCTCTAAATTGAGGGATCTGTGAGAGAAGCCCTACAGCTGACCTAAATTACTGGCTTACCTCTGTATGACACAGGCAGAGACTGACAGCTCACCATCACTAAATCTGTCCCCACAGGCAAATAGTATCTTAAGAATATCACTTTATAGGCTTCAGTCAGACTACCAAAAAAGAATTATTAACCATGTGCCATGTGCCTGGCACTGGGAAAGGGACAGTTTAAGCAAAACATAGATCATACACTAAAGATTAGGATAATAAAAGAGAATTATTTTTATCTAATTCTTTGAGAAACATCAAGGTTTTTATAAATGGAAATGGTTGTATTACTCATAAATGGCCTTAACTTTAGCTTTGGATGATGTGTAGAAATATTGTGCCGATGTGTTATAAACATGCGAAGACCCTCACCACCTTTCTCTTCAGCCTTAACTGAGAAGGCACAGCATCTCTTGTACTACTGGTCTGTAACTGACGTCTCCAGGGATCCTGAGTGCTCGCTGACGTTTACAGACATTTAGATCATTTATTTAGCATCTATAAAGTATTTATTAAGCATCTGTTGTGTACCAGGCCCTCTTCAAGGCAGTCGGGATTCTTTGGTGAAAAAAGAGAGAAAAATTCTTTCTTTCATGGAGCTTATCTGAAATGAGGCTGGTCACCAAGCAATGAAGGGAAGAGCTGCTAATCCTGGAATTCTCTTACTTTTCATGTCTGTGTTTGAGTTTTTTCAAAAGTTGATAAAAAATAATCATCGTTATGTAGCGATTCACTCTTAAGCAATGTAAGAGGCAGCTTTATCTATCACTGCCCAAGTTATAGCCATTTGGACAGAGCCAATTACCGCAGCACCCAACACACACCCTGCTTCACGTGGGTCCTACTTTATTAGAAGAAATTGTCAGAAAGGAAAATGCAAAGCCGTGTGATGCTAGTTATCAGATCACACATCATTTATGCTATTAATATTTGTAGGTGTTAAAAATATGATTTCCTCCAGTTGTATGGAGTACAATTTTGGATATATTTGGGGTGTTCCACAAAGAAACCCAATCACATCTAACCTACTTGGCTCTAATAAATTTATTTATTAAGAAAATCATCAAGAACTTAATTAGTGCAGCTTTTAAAAGACATGTTTGATTATTCTGTGAATCGAACAAATCAAATATAGTCATTAAAATTCCCTCCTATGCACTTCAAATTATTTGTAGGATGTGGGAGACTGAGTGAATCTTTTAACTTTATCGTTGTTGTGTGATTCTGGCTAGATGTAAATATGATCATTTGCTTTCTCTAATAGATTCCTGCTCAGTAATTCCACCAAACCCTTAGTTTGAGAGACATTAAACAGAGTAATAACTTGACAAACTATACATAAATGCGTGGCCAAACAAGGTTATATAACATTGCCTGAACATAGTCTTAATATACATCATTGATTTAGCATCTATAAAGTATTTATTAAGTATCCGTTGTGTACCAGGCCCTCTTCATGGCAGTTGGGATTCTTTGGTGAAAAAAGAGAGAAAAATTCTTTCTTTCATGGAGCTTGTATTCCAGGAGGACAGATATGCAATAAACAAATAAACACATATCATGTTAGATGGTAGCAAGTAATAAGGAAATATAAATCAGTACAGTGCCAGAGGCCAGGGAGTGCCAAGGTATGGAAGGTGAAGGCGTGACTGACGCTGGGCGGCCCAAGCAGCCTCAGTGGGCCCCACGAGAGCCCAGGGAAGAACAGCCAGAGGATGAGTCGGGCTGGACCCCTGAGACGGCAGAGCACCAGCCTGTCGGAGAAGCCATGAGGACACTGCAGTTGAGTTCCATGGTCGTAGCTCCCATTTAAAGCAAATTTTAAAGTTTTTGCTGGCAAAAAAATGCAACTTTTAAAAACTATATTTTCTACTCAATATGTAGGCCACTCTATTAAAATGATACTGGAAAAATCCCCAAACACTGGATACAAAGCAGCAGTCCTTCCAGTGTAGTAACAAAGTGGACCATGAAAAGTAAAAGCTTCCTTGGGGGCCTTCCAGGCCAGTCATTTGCTAAGCACTCTCAATGCACTGGGCCCTTAAATTCTCCCAGAGTAAGTCAGCCGAATGTATGGAGCTGGAGGACTACTTGGGAAACTTCTCTGAACCTTAGTTTCCTCGTTGCTAAGAGATGATGGTCATAGTGGCGACACTGTTTTTGTGTTTTGGTGTTCAGATGGCACGCATAGCTCCTGACACCCAGTGAAGTACTGTACCAAATAAATGCTAGCTGTAGTCATCTTTACTAGTTCATAATTAGGGCAGCAGCCATTGGTTTAAATAAGAAATCATTATGTTTCCTCAGACATCATTATGTTACAAATTTATTGATGAACATTAACCAGTCCATAAAACTTAGATATTGAGCATAATACCCTCTAGCTGCATCCATGTTATTCATTCAGTCATTTGGCAATATTATGGGGCCTGGTGTTCTCTTAGTCACAGGGGAAATAAAAAATGAGTGCCCTTGATTTCACACTTACAGGGAGGGGGAAGAAATAGATCATCTGTGCAACAGGGGTTATTTTATAACTGATGTTAAGTGTGGGGAGCTATGGGAGATGCTGGAAGGGGCACTTAACCCAGGTGTGGGGGAGCCAGAGACAGTCCCTTCTGTGGGGGAAACTCATAGGCAAGTGGGTGTTGGGTAGGTGAATGGGGGCAGCCAGGAAGGTAAACGAGCCACACACACAGGGAGCGACACTGGAGTCTAGGCACGAGAGAAACTGCAAATTCTTCTGTTTGGAGACTCAAGTGTTGGTAGCTGAGGCTGGGAATGTAAGCAGGGTCCAGAATGTAATAAGGCACACTGAGTTGAAGCCTCTGGGCTGTATCTCAGCAATATGGGGACTCAGAAGGATTTTAAGCCTGAGAGTGACATGATCAAATTTGCATTTCAGAGTGGTGACTGTGATTGCAATGTGAAGTCATTTGGAAGGGGCCAGAACAACTTAACGTTTGGTGAGAGAGGAAACAGATCTCATTATGACTCTGTTATGCAGGGAATAACTAGGTTTATTTGTCACAATGCATTGTTATTTGGAGGGGGGAGGAAGGGAGAGGATCAATAATAATGGTACCAAAGTAGACACAGAAAGTCAACTCATTTCGTTTTCAAAAACAGTCCTAGGTCGGCTGATTTGTAACTGTCTCTGGGATCTCACATCTCTCAAGCTGAAAATCATTGCAGTGTTTCATCCCAGGAGCCATTAGATGAAAAGCAACATTTAAACGTGCAGTATTTCAAAATTCTTCCTCACTGTTTCTCAGGCAAACATCATTCCCTGAAAACCTGGATTTATAGAACTCACACTTAAACATGAATGATCTGCCAGGGCCATATAACTGAAAAGCTAACATGGGCAGAGCGACAACAGAGAGGAAATGGAGGAAGTCAAAACTCAGGTTTCAGCAAATTAACGAGACCAGCAGAAAAACCTTATTCAGTCATGATTGTTCAAACGGTTTCTCTGAGGCATTCCCTTGAAGTTGGGGTTTTGAAGCTCACACACAATACACTTCTACATCCATAGTTTTTGAGGTAATGCAGCTAAAATCCCTTCATTTAGCCTAAATTACTTAGGCAATTACAGTCATAATTCATTTTTGCTCAAATTACTTCAAAACTGTGCCTCAAAGCACTTTTTAAACAAATTGCCCTATGTCCCACCTTCTTCATTTTGTTCTAGAATGACTTTTCTTCTCATTTTCCTTATGATGATGCTAGGCTATTACATTAAAATAAATCATATAGGAAATATGTGAATGCATCCTTATAAAATATCCAAATGATTCAGTGTGAAAAGACTCAAAGTCAGATTTTTTTTAAACTATTTCCTTCTCCCTCACTCCATTTCAGTTCCTTCCTCTCCCCACATGAAGAAACGTTACAGTGGGTATTTGTCCCAACATTCTTCTTTGCACTCAAGTATACACACTTTTTTACTCATTTATTTCTTGTTAGATGTAAACATAAGAGACATTATCAAGCAGTGATTAAGAGGCCAGGCTTGGAGACATATTTTTTGTCCATTGATGGTGCACCATTGTGAGCTTGCTGTGCACCTCAATTGGCTCATATATAAAATTCAGATGACAATATTATGTTCCTCACCAGGTTGTGAGAAAGAAGTAACTATTTTAATAAATTTAAAGCACTTTAAAACAGTATCTGATTGTAAACACTCAATGAATATTAGTTTTCGCTGTTATTATTCTTCTGTTTTAAAAACACACTGATAGTTTGATATATACTTATTCCTTTATGACTTGCTTTCCCAGTTAGAAGTACATCTTGGACATTTTGCCTTGTCAGTGCATACTTACGTTTTTTAAATCTCCTGTGTAGGATTCCATGTTATGTAGATACCATAGTTAATTTAACCATTCCCCTATTGATGGACATTTGTTACCCAACTGGCATTCTGTTTCATTACTGTGAACACTGCTTTGATGAAAATCTTTATGTATGTGAATGATTATTTTTCTAGGGTGAATACTGATTATGTGACAGTCCAGGTTAGGAGGCAATGGGTAAACTTTATTTTAATAAATACTGCCAAAATGACCTCCAGCTTATGCTTCCACACTGGATCAGAATATGTATTTCACCAAATCCCTGGCATATGTTATCAATTTTTAAAAAAAATAAGTGAATAATTTTTAACCTCTTGTGGACTTCATCTGCATCTCCTTATCTAATAGTAAAGTGGAGAATCTTTTACCTGAAAACTTTGTGGAGCTAGTCAAACAAAATTCTGGCAGGAATGAGCTAGGCATGTATAATACAAAAAAGGACTCCAGTATAATTTGGGGTATGAATGAGGGGAAGAGTCTCAGAAGATAAAGGAGAATAGTCCAGCTGGGAGTGGAGAGTGAAGGTCCTTGTAGGCCACTGTGAGTGTTTGAACTTTATTTGAGCAAGAAAATGATATTATAAGAATAAGTGCTATTTGGAATGGACTTGGAATGATGGACAGAAGTTTACTAAGACGGGGATGGAAGGACATTCTAGGATGAAGGAAAAAAACTGAAACACAAATTATAGAAACATGAAAATACATGGTAAAATGAAAAGCATGATGTTGCTCATATATTAAAGATGAATATAAGGAAACAGTTGGATCTGCCTGTTTGAGGGAAGTGCTTCCCTTGCTATAGGACATTATTATTGTTATTTCCAGATAATTGGGAAATACTCATCGCATAAGGGAACCCACATTCCGTGGGTGCATTCTGTGAGCCAGCTTTAGAGTGTGGCCTTTTACCTGGGTGATTCACCAAATCTTAAATGACATCTTTGAAGGAAATGTTATTCACGCTGTTTCACATGTATGGGAACTGAGACTCAGGGAAATGAGGTAACTTGCCCTAAATGAATACAGTGGTCATCTTGGGACCCAAGCTTCCAAGCCAGTTCTCCCTAGATTGGTTAAGTAGATGCTGGGTAAGTACTGTGCGCCCTGCGGGGTACTGGGGAGAAACAGCGTAACACAGCCGCTGCCCTCAGGACAGAGTCTACCAGAGCTGGGCTCTTTCTGCTCCTCACCAGATTTTAAGCAAAGGCGTGGAAAGACCGAGTGACTCAGGGGAGATTCTGGAGAAGCATTTAGGCAAGAGAGAAACTGGAGAATATTTTAAAACCCAGGCAAGAAATACGAAACAAAAATAAGAGAGTGTTAGATGGGGTGGGAGAGGGGGAACGAATATCAGCTAGTCTCGGAGGTTAATTGGATGTGGGTTGGGAGGAGAGTTAAAGATGCCCCAAGGTGTCTAGTTTACCTGGCTGCAAGGCTAGTGACAGCAGGAACCAGGCAGGAGGGCTGAAGAGACTCTATACGGTTAGAGCCAGTTAGAGAGTTTAAAGTAAGTTAAGTTTTGTTTTGTGGATCTACCTGGAAAATCTTAGTGTAAGTCACTGGTGACAAACCCAAAAGGTATTTTGTGGGTGTGCTTTTAATTGGAAAAGACACAAGTGCAGAGCCAGAGATATGGACAGTAGATGTGCAATCTCCATTACATTTTCGCTTCTCCTGGAAGACAGCATCTGTAATGTTGACTCTCTGCAATTAAATTAAATGTTACAGCTTTTATTATTGTTTATTATTCATGGTACATGGCAAACATAAATGTCCCTGCTGCTTTACCCTTCACAAAACACATTTGACAGCTCTGGCCCGGACAACGGCTGCCCAGATTTGGTGTATTTCTCCCTTATGTTTTGTATTAATTGCCTGAGCATCTCAGATTCTAAAACAGCCTAAATAATAAAGTATATTCACTGAAGCACTTGGTTGAACTAGTTCAGGAGTTTTTGTTGACACTATGACACCCCTTAGAACACTATGGTCTCTGTAAGGTCGCTAGAGTAAGATCCTGAAAGAAAAAAGAAAAACTCTCTGGTTGACAGAATCCTGGTGTTATTGCAGCATAATACATGCTGTCTCCTAGGAAGAGGAGCTAGGATGATGTATGTTATCCTCAGTGAAATAAGAATTTCCAAAAACCTCCTGTATACTAAACCTTTTTCTAAGTCATAAAATCTTTCAGGGAACCGTAGCTTTGACCCCATCATGGTAACAGCCCACCTCCCATAAAAACCAGTAGACACTGTTGGAAGGTGAGCTTTCTGGTGTTCATCCTCGGGGGTCTGAAGCAGTGCCAGCTATGCAACACTGGTTCATCAGCATAGAAGCCCCCGCCGGAATCTGGGCACTCCTCCTAAACCAGCCTTGCCGTTTTGAAGCCAGCCTCCACGTCCTTGGGATTCTGCAGCGGCAGAGCGAGATGATGCTCTAGGGCTCTAGGTCTGCCCGTAGGGTCTTGGCAGAATTGCAGGGTGAGCAAAAATGATGTTGGTGCACTCAGACCTACTCTTCCAAACTTTTCTTGTAACTGTGAACCTCTTCTTTCAAACCTTTCTCTTAACTCAGGGCTCTCCTTCACTCCCCTTCCTTGTGCTGCCCCTCTGGTGCTCAGCGGACCCCTCCTTCTTTGATGAAGTTGCTTCCTTCATGTCCACTGCAAATTCAAATTCCACAAGGGCTGCTGATTTAAAAAAATTAAAAAGAAATACTTACTGAATAAATATCATGTCTCAGGCACTACTATGCACTCTTTGATCTTTGTGACATCATCCTGCATCTTAGCGGGTGACCAGCTGTCTCCATTTGCCCGGGACTGAGGTCTATCCTGGGACTTGCAGCGCTAAAACGGGGACTGTCTGCATCTGGAAACTGAGGCACAACGACAAGGGGTGCTTTTCTAAAGTTCACATTCTTAATCAGTGATCAGTCTACTATTTGCACCTCCTGAGCCCTGGCCTTTCTACCTTGTCACACTGGCTGTCCTAACAGTCGGTTGGATTATTTGATTAAAGAGTCCCACCAAATTTTAGTGACTAAGATATATTTACATGTTTCAGTGGAGATATAATAGTGGTGAGTGTGGGGGAGGTCGTGCTCAGTGGGTATGTGGGTGGGGAAGTGGTTATCACATCTCCACAACCACTTCTGTATGTCCAACCTGACTCAGTTACAAAGGTTGAGAATTGGTGGTTTCAGCATTTATGTAAGAGCCTTTGCAAGAGGCTCTGCTCCTTGGAGGTGTAGTGTCCCTGAGTGCCACGGCTGGGAAGAGTGAGGCAGTCAAAGCATGCATTTTAGAAGCTCAGATGAGTGTGATTCATGACTGGGAAGTGTTCGCTAGCATCTCGACTTCCTGGATGAAACCCACCACTCAAAAATTAGCAGACAGATTTAAAGATCTCATGGTCTAGGACTATTGTCCACACAGCTTTGTTCTGTTCTCAGATGTCTAACACTCATGTTCGTACTCCTGAAGATGGTTGTGTGCATATGTGCATGTGTGTGTGTGTTTATTGTGTGTATGTGTATCTGCAGTTATTGTGCATTTATACGTGTGTGTGTGTGTGTGTGTGTGTGTGTGTGTGTGTGTGTGTGTGTGTTATCTTCATCCCAGCAACCATCGAGAATTTGTCCCTCCTTGTGGTGCCAGAACATTAAGGGTTGGGCAGAGTTACAGAGGAGATGTAGTAGCTGCATTTGTTTCCAGTTTTAGTCCCCAGATCTGAAAGGTGGGCTGAGATCAACCAAATGTTAGATTTGTAATCTCTGGCACTGATTTTTTTTTCTCAATCTTTTGCTCCCTTTAGTTTTTCTGACCCCTGGGCCTGCTGCGAATGCCCTGTCTGCACACTCCACTGTCATGGTTCATATTTATAACTGCTCTCCCCGGATAAAAATATGTGTAATTATATCCACTTTTTTTTTCTTCCTGTTGACCTCCTTACCCTTTTGTAGTGTTGGGTTGCTTGGTGATTTCCCCCTCAGGTGCACTGACATCATGCGTGCTCCTATCAGGCTCATCTCCTGCTCCCTGTTTCTTTCCTTAACAAAGCATGACACCAAGGAGGGCCTGAGAGGAACAGTTTTTCATGAATAAATAACGGTCTTTTGTAATTAGCATATCAATCGTATGTATGGAAATGATGCTTCTAAATTCCTTTGTGGTGATTAGAAGCAGTTGATTTACCTAAGTAGTTTTACCCATTCATTCAACAAACTCCATACACAGTTCATTTATTTAGTAAACTCTTGCTTCCCAGACAAGACAAAGGAAACTTCCACCTACTCAAAGGCAAATTCTATTTTGTTCTTGCTGTTGTCTTCAAGCACCTGAAGCCCCACAGCAAGATTATCATAGGGGAAATGGCTCAGCAAGCAGCTCACATATGTTGGACCCTTTTTAAGTGTCAGATGCTTTTCCACATGCTCTGTATATATTAAATTTAATGCCAGCAGCGATCTTATTAAGTTAATATTCTATGATACCCATTTTACACAGAGGAAATTAAGGCTTGGAGATAATAAGCAGCTTGTCTGAGCTCACCAATCTGATAAGCGTAGAAGCTCAGATTCAAATTGTGGCAGTCCTGGCTCCTTAGCTTATTAGAAAAAACTATATATGCATATATGCAGAGGAGAGAGAGGAGGGGAGGTGGTTTATTCATTGACTGAGTATTGAGCACACAATAGACGCTGGGCATACAGATAAATAAGACTCATCCTGCCCTTGGACAGTCTAGTGACAGCAGAATGATTGTAAACTGATAAATTACAGTGCACTGAAATAGATATTAGCATTTAGCCAGGAACAAAGTACTGTGGAAGGGCATTACCATATTTTTCCAAGGGATAAATGTGATACTTTTTATATACTTGCCACTTTTCTTCAGCAAAAGAGAATACATTTAGAATGGGAAATTAACATATTTGTGAGAAGGAAAAGATCCAAGAGTCATAGAGGTTTTTTCTGGATACCTACTGTAAGCTTGTGCAGAGATACTCCATTTGTCATTAAACACCCAATCAGTGTAGGCCTTTATTTCTTTTAATGACCAAGAAGTGCTGACTACAGAGCTACACCAAGCAAAATTACGATTCTCTCCCCTAACCCTCTTTCCTGGAGTTACACAGTAGAGAAACCCTTAAGATGGCATTTACTATTTGGGTCAGTTGTAGTTGACAGCACTGTGTCTCCAAACACTAACCTGGACAGCAGTGGCAGACTGGCTGGCTGTGTCAGAGTTGTACAAAGTCACATATTCCTAGGTCACATTGCTGGGGATCTGCTTAAGGCAAGTCTGGGGCACAGCATAGGTCTCTATATTTTTTGAAGTGTCTCTGTTGATATCTCTTTGCATCCTGGCTTAACGACTGCTCTAAAACACCATGAATTGGGCAAGCTGTCCGTATGATAATTACTTTCTCTTTATTACCTTGTTTAAGGTTATAGATTGGCAGGTAAGAACCTAGTGGAAACAGATTTCAGTCATTTCATCTGTTCCATTTTACTACCTGAGGACTTGAGATAAACTTCTTTCGCTCTCTGTTACCTGTCTTACCGAGTTGTTAT
Organism: Manis javanica; assembly: GCF_040802235.1. NCBI lineage: Eukaryota > Metazoa > Chordata > Mammalia > Pholidota > Manidae > Manis > Manis javanica. The sequence goes on from NC_133165.1 coordinate 15,556,850, forward strand.
CAGAATTAGATATGATACATACAAATCAGCTAGCCGTGCCTTGCACTTAACAGTGCTCAATAAAATGTTAGAGTACACACACACACACACACACACACACACACACACACACATGTATGGACACTCTTAAAGTAAACTAATATCAAACATCTTAGCAGACTAAAAGCAAAACTATCATAATAACACAATGGTCAATCATTATTACCTTTGTGGAAAAGGAGTGGGTCTGTCTTTGGCTATACTGGGCCTTTTCAAAGTTGAGAATGTAACCTAACCCACTAAGTGCGCCCTTCAACAAAGCCTCATACTCCTCCTTCATTAGCCAAGGCACACCCTTTAGAGCTTGGAGCTGACAGATCTTATCCTTGCCGTTAGTTCCTATCCTTTTAACAGCACCCAAAAAACAATCTTAGTGGATTTTAGTGGTACTCAAAAGGTATAACTTTCCAACTGTAAAATAAATAAATCAAGGAAATGTACAGCATGGTGACTGTTGTTAATAATACTGTATTGAAGCTGAAAGTTGTTAGGAGAGTAAATTTTAAGTTTTCATCACAAGAAAAAAAATTTAACTATGTATGGTGACAGATGTTAACTAGACTGAAAAAAAAAAACAAGGATATAACTGAGATTGTTTCTAAAGGTCTGTACAGCCACAATGTTTTCATAATGAGTTTCTGAGCTACTTAATTGTACCAAGGGATCATAACTGAATATCCTCAATATCATTTATTCCCTGATAATACCTGTTAGCCCTTAGTCCAAAGGAATGACTGGTATCACTTAGGAGTGTATACATAAACGTGACTCTAGAGATGCCTAGAATAGCTGAATGGTATAGCCAGTTCTTGGTTATCTGACAAAGTGTTTTAAGTCATTTATCTATCAGCAAATTGGGTCAGGACTGTCTCCATGTAATCCCCACAGAGAAAGTCCTGCATAAAGACTTGGGCATGGACTATTTGGCAGCTGATTATACAAAGATAACAAGATTCCATCCCAGGGCAGGCATCTCTTCCATCTGAGGTCTAGCCAGGGTCAAAATTTAACAACTAGTTTCTCTGTCTCAATGGGGAGAGCACATGTCATGAGCAAATTAATGTCTACAGTGCAATCTAAAGTTCTCTTTTATTGGGGAGGTTTCTTAATCACCTAGGAAATAATAGAAAAACAATTGAGAGACCAGAATGCAGCCATGTTAAAAGTTGGTCCATTTACCAGCCACTGATTTGCTAAACTTCTATCAAATTAACTAACTTGAAAACATCCTAGAGCTTACTGTTGCATGAGATTGCTGATGAAACAAGTATGCATCTGGTCATTGACTGAGCTATTTTTCTCCCCAGCTTCCTGAACAAAAATATATCTTTTATATATTAACATTATAGGAGATCTGGTTCTTGTGGTTTTATATCAGTCTGATATACTATCAGCTTGTTTTAAACATTTGGAAATGGTAATGAAATGATTTGAATTCTCCTCATATTGGTTTCTATGTGTAATTTTAAATGATTTAGCGGGAGAATGACAGAAATATTTTCAGGATGGGCATTTTATTTCATAAATAAATTTATTTCATAAATAAAATGCCCATTCTTCATACGGCATTGTAATTCATTTCAGGGAATGCTCATGTGAAGACTAGGCACAACTGTAGGGTAGGTAATGTTTATCTTTTCTCTTGCAGAACCACACTTCTCTTGGGTCTCAATAATTCCTCGGTACCTAGTATATCCACTTTTTCCCCATCCCTTACCTAAATAAAACACAACTTTTACCAGATGTCTGGAGGGAAGCCTTGTTAAATTAATTCTTACTAATGAATTACTAAAATAGCAATAGGTACAACAAAACCCTTAAAGCAAGATAATGAAATCTAAAAATATAGAATTTCAGGTTTTGGGTGCCGAAGGGGATTTCACTTGAAAATTGGACGCATCGCTAGGTCTCCCCAAATCACATAAGAGCCAAATTCTGATGCTGTGTGAAGAGCTGGTGTGGCAGGTTGAGAGTCAGTGTCTGCTCATACTGAGCTAGTTGTTATAGAGGCCGATTCCTGAATTGAGAGGACTTTTCTTGTATGTACAGCTTTGATAGAAATAGCTTAATTATTTACAGATAAACTCTTACAGTTCAAAACATGTTTCAAATACTGAGCCTGAAATAAGGCATACCGTCCTTAAGAGTGAGAAATAGACGAAGCCAAAAGTACAAACAGATGGCAAACTGCCAGGCCGCTAGGAATGCCTACGACCAAGTGTTTGCATATCAGTATGTTTACTCTGACTGAGGAGGTGATGTGGCCTCTTGTTACGCATTGAACGAGACCTCCACGGGAAGATGCTCTGCTGTTTTGTTCTTACCTTAACAGAGAAAGAAGAGAGAAAACTGCCCTTAAGTTTTTAAAGAGTTGTCCAGAGGGACTAAGAGTGCCAAAGAGATAAACAGTAGGTTAAGGAGGCAAACATATGCACTCGAAAGCATTCATAAAGTCGACAAAGACACTGGGAAAAAAAGAGCCATCCAGAACAATCATTAAGAAAAGAGTTCAGTCTGAAAATAATTTAAAAAACCAAAGTTAAGGAGTGTTTGGAATAATACATTCTACAAACATGCTTAACATTTCTTCAAATCTCTAAGAGTTACCTCCTAGTTTCTATTATCATGTTCAATCATATAATTTGTATTGTTTTAACAAAGCGCTTTTGGAAGCAGAAGAGAAGTTTGGCGCTCAGCCCAGATGCCATTAGATGTGTTCCAGTGGGGAAGGCGGAGTCAGGTCTGGAGACCTGTCACCTCGGGTGAGCCCAGAAGAATCTGAGCCACTGTCTAAGCCAGAGACAGAGCATCAAGGCAGAAATTCTGGGCTCGAAGACCATGGAGTCTGCTTTTTATGAATTGCTAACTGCATGGGGGAGACCAGAGCTGGGGCATGGGAGAGGGTGGCCCTGACGGCTCCGCAGGGCTGGCTAAGGCGTACCAGCCAGTATTTCTCTCTGCTCTTCATCCCTGTCTGAGAGCTTGATGGCTCCATGTGGTAGTACCACAGCCCTCCCGTGGCAACTCTAAACTGCAGGCATCATGCCTAAACTGGGATAATGGGCCTCCTAAGGACTGGCCTAGAATTTCTAGCTCTATTAGATGAAAGCAAACAGAAAGCAAAAAGAGATTAGAGACTAATCATCTGGCCTAGAAAATGGGTGAACCATTGCCATTGAAACATATAAATATGTGAGTTTTAATATTAAAAAAGAAATTTCAGAAGAGTATGAACAACCAAAACCACCCAGTTTTCATTTGAAAGGGGAATTCCATATACTAACAATTCATATTGGGGCACATTACAAAGAAAATTACAAGCACACTGAAAATAGGGTTTATACTGTAAGTTGTCACAGTTTTCCCTTGTCCTTCATGTTCTTCCAAAGAACTTAGTAGAATATGACTGGTAGAATAAATGCTTAATAAATATTTGTTGAGTGGCCAAGTCAATGATTGAATATAATTAAAAGAATGAATTAATAAATGAGTAAGCCTATTTTCCTAGGCTTCAGCCACAGAGAAATATTCACTTGCCCAGCAGCTACTTATAACCCTTCTCTGTCTAGCCCAGACTTGAAAGAGTGGTTACCTAAGTTGCCTACTGGGCTCACATGATCATATTTTAAACCCTTAGTATCTGCCTGGTAGTCCAACAAATGATTGAAGGCAGAGCTCTTCCAGGCCACTGATGACTGCATGTTTGCCAAATCAGTTTTTTTTCAGTCCACATCCACCTTTCTGAAGCAAATAATAGAATAGAACACAATCTCTTTAGTCTCCAAATCTGGATGATAGTAGTGATTATGAATCTCAAGATAACTGAAGTGTGCTTGAAATTCAACTTACTTAATTTTTTCTTATAACACAATACAATGTCCCATTTGAGTCCCCCTTCTGCTTGGGTTGTGAAAATGTAATCTCAGCCAATCTGGGGTGGCCTCCTCTGCCGCTTCAGTGCCAGCGTTAGGCAGTTATTAAGCCTATCCCAGTCCCCACTGGTCACATCACACAGACATGTCTTCTCTGAGCTTTATCCAGGAAGTAAATAAGAACAGCTTTTGTACTTTGATCCTATAAAACAGGGGTTGTGTTGTCTGCCCTGGAGATCAGCTGAGAGGAAAGGAGATCGTCTCCTTTTTTCAGGTTTCCAGAATGTCAGATTACAATTTACTGCTCTTTTACTTCTGCCTAATCTCAACCTAGAGAATCTTTAGAAGGTTTGGGAGAAGAAGCCTCTTAGTATGATAGTACTTACAGTAAACATAGTATCCCCAACAACTGTTTATGCAAGGATGTTCAAGAGTCTTTTGAAACATACCTACCTTATAGGTATGTGTGCACATCTTATTATATCCTTAGTAAATTTCTCTGAAAGTAAAACTATTCATTGTAAAGGGTTTATTCAATGCATAACAGCAGTGCTTTCCATAAAAAATGTACTGGTTTTTATCAATTATTATCAGCATATGAGAGTCCCATTTCCCTACATCCTTGTAAACATGTCATATTTAAAAATACATATTTACCATTTTAAAATAAATATTGTATCTATATTTACTAGGAGTTTAAACATCCTTTCATATGCTTATTGACTATTTTGTTTTTTTAAATTATTATTTGTCTATGAGTTCACTTGCCCATTTTGAGTAGATCTTTATTGACTTGTAAGAGTGATTCATCTGAAGATTATTAACAAATTGTAGTATATTGGAAATATTTTTTTCTGGTTCGTTATTTGAACTTTCTATGGTATTCGAGACACAAAAACTTACAATTTGTAAATCTGACTTTGTAAGTTTTCTTCCCTTGGTGTTTTTACTTAAGAATTCTTTTTCCATTTCAAGATAATGAATGTTCAGCTAGTTTTATGGCTTTATCTTTACATTTAAATTTTTAGTCAATCTGTTATATTTAGCATAGACAATGAGATTGGAGTCTACATTATTTTGTATCATTTATTTGTTCCAACATCATTAGTCATTTTCCTCTCTGAGTTAAATCCCACATTTATTAGATAATAAAGTTTTACATATGGTGGATCTGCTCCTGAACTCTCTATGTCCTACTTTCTATTATGATAGTAAGACATTGCTTTTTTCATCATGATTCTTAACAAATTTTAATATCTGACAGGAAAAGTTCCCCTTCGTTACTATTTTTTTTCAAAATTTTGCTGGATAATGCATTTACTCTTCCAGAAGAAATTTACAAATTCCATTCCCAATCTTGGGTCTTCATTGTTTCCCACCCTTCTAACTTGGGGCCCCTTCATTCTGCTCCCTCGCGCAGCCTAACCTGCTTAGAGTTCAATTACCAATGAGATAAACACTGATGAAGATGAGAGTAGATTCCGTTGGCTGCGTCTTGATGATAGTTCAACCTGGGATATTAATATGATGCTAATTTCAGATTCTTCCGTCAGGGAACAGAACAGGGAATCTCTCCCCTCTAAGGAACGTCTCTGTTTTTTCAGAGCGTGGAAGGGGAACACCATGAGAAAGCTGTGGAATTACTCAAGGCTGCCAAGGACAGCGTCAAGCTGGTGGTCCGATACACCCCTAAGGTCCTGGAAGAAATGGAGGCTCGATTTGAAAAGCTCCGGACGGCCCGGCGTCGGCAGCAGCAGCAGTTGCTAATTCAGCAGCAGCAACAGCAACAGCAGCAACACACACAGCAAAACCACATGTCATAGGTGAGAAGCGCGGTCCTCCAGCTGGGGAGCCCCTTACAGACAAAAAGCTCATTCCTCCAATGAGGATGAGAACTCCTAACATACGAGCAGAGAGTTTTTCCAATGGGGGAACCCCTTACATACGCAAGGCGAGATGTACGTTCTTCCAATGGGGGAGCCCCTTATATAGTTAAGGCGAGAAGCACATCCTTCTGATGCCGGGTTTCTTGTTTGCGGAGCCGAAGAATGAGCTTCACAAACAGTCAAGGTAGGAGAGCAAGGTACAGGCTTTTATTTAGAAATAAAGTGAAAGGACAGAGCTCCCGGCTCACGCCAGCAGGGGACAAGAGTCTGTAGTGGTGCGTTGTCTAGGGGGGTTTATAGGCAGTTGAGGATTTTTCGAGAACATGAAAAAACTTAGAGGTGGGGACTTGTTAAGTGGTCCCTGAATATTAAAAATTAACTTAACTGTAAGGAATTTCCTGCCTTGATTTCTCTCTCTGGGACACCTGGGCGCCTTGGTCTGGGAGCACATCAAAAGGCTGCCTGCCTAGGCCCCCAAGGTGGGCTGAGGTATTGTCTACTTGCTAAAGAATCTTGCCTCTTGAACTTCCTGGGTGTTAAAATGCAAACTTATCTTTAAGATGGAATTCTTCCTGCCCTTAACCATGCCGTCTACAGCTGGGTCTGCAGCTAAGTTAGCTGCTCAGTTTGCAGAATCACCTCCTTAGATCTGAAGGAAGAAAGACAGCACATAGGCCTGGGCCTTTTAGTATGCTGAAGGGAATCTTACACAGGGTTACAAATGATTAGCATAATAAACATGAGCTACTCTTCTTTATCTGGGGAACCCAGTCACTGAAGAATGATTCTAGAGCTCAATGTTTAACACAGAGTTTTAGTAGGGGGGGGGGGGGTTCCTTGCATGTAGTTACATTGTTCTGACTGCGAATATCCTGCCCTGCCCCCTCCAGAGGCCCTCACTCAATTCTGACTACATCTATGGGTCCCTGTCTCACTTCCAATGGGGGAGCCCCTGACATAAAGCAAGACAAGTAGCACTTCTTCTATACAGGGTAGTCCCTTACATACGGAAGTTGTTTTTTTTAATATAGTTTCTTGCTAGAACAACATCATTAGATTTAATAATCCCCCTACCAAAATCAAACAAATAAAGAACACTGATCTCAGAAAATGTAAGCAAGGTAGGTGCTTATTTTGTATGTCATTCAGCCATATTTCATGCAAATGTAAGATATTTTGGAAAATAACATACTTAGGGGGGCAGATACAGCTATAGGATGACTATACAAATTAGCAAAATGCAGCCTCTGTGCAAACCCTGATCCTCAGGCACAGAGCTAGCTGACAGGAGTGTAGGCTGGATTGCTGCCCCCACTCAGCCCCTCAGCAGGTTGCCTTTGAAGAATGTGGAAACTAAGCAACCATACTGTGCTGATCCCGGGAAGATCCCCTTTAGAATACTGTCATTCAATTTATTAGAAAACTGCTCCCCTGAAAAGAATGAAGTCTAAACCTGCTAGTGTGTTTGTTCTGAGATTTTGAAATTCTCTGTGGGTGTTCACTTAAAATGTGTCTGAGATGCGCCTGCCTTTTTTCCCAATTCCATTTTATGACAAAGAATGCTAAATAATGTTTTGCTATGTATTTTTAAGAAAACTCAAGAAAAAATGTCAAGAGTAAGAATCACCATCTTTGAAGGGTGTGCTCTGTGCCAGGCCCTTCCCACATGTTATTCCTAATCCTCAGAAAACCCTCCAATTTAAGTATCACTGAAACTCCATTTTTGAGCTGAATGATATGAAGCTGCGATAGCATCAGTGGATTCCTCACAACCACACTTAAAAAGTAGCATAGAATTGTGTTTCTTCTCACTCTACTAGATAGTTCATTTGCCTACATCAGATGTTCTGGAGTTACCTAATTTTCCTTGCTATCCTTTAGAGGAGACAGTTAATATCATTAGGTACTTTTACACTAAGATGTCTGCAAACATGTATTTGAAATGAAGCTCAAATATTCTTGGAAAAACGACATAGGTAATGGTGTTTTTAACTCTTTGCATATCAGATTGCTATTTGCACAATCAGAGGCATTGCATATGACAGACTTTCTATTTTCTGTGACACTCAAAAAACAAGAAAGTACATGGAGAAGTAAAAAAGAGTATGTTGGCATTTGTCCTCAAACAGTCGTGGGAGTTCAACAATCTATCTTTCTTTTATAGCCTGCTAGTTTTACTGTATATACCATAGATTCACATCTTTATCTAAAATTACTTTCCATTCTTAAAACCACATTTATTCAACAACAGATATTTATTTGGCACTGCTATGGGCCAGGCACTTGTTCAATAGGCTATGGAAACAGCACAAATAAAGTAAGGTCCTTACTCTCATGGTGCTAACATTTTTGTTGGAGAAGATAGTTACTAACAAGTAAATGAAAAATATCCTATGGAGACCAGTACTTTGCAGAGTTAGAATAGGGTGCTCTGATAGAGACTGGCTTGGTGATGACTTTCCATTAGGTGATCAGGGAAGACCCTTCTCAAGGGGGATGACATTTAAGCTGAGGACAAGAAGAAGCCGGGAAGTGAGCATAAAAAGAGGAGGAAATGACCAGTGCAGTAGCTCTAAGGCAGGTAAGAGCTGTTTGATGTTAGAGGAATAGAAAGGAAGCCAGGGAGGTTAAGGAATAATGAGTGAGAAGATAGTGAGGTAATTGAGGGTTTTAAAACCACCCAGGGAAGTGAGATTTCATTGCAGTGCAAGCCACTGAAGGATTTTAAGCAAGAGAGTGACAAGGAATAATTTATATGTTAAAAAAGATAACTGTGGCTGCTGTGGGAAACACAGATTATTGCAGGGAAAGAGTGAAAACAGAGTCCGATTTGGAGGCTGTTAAATAGTTGTCCAGGCAAGAGAGACGGAGGTTGGACGAGGATGATATTGTTGAGACGGAGCGATCTGGATGCACAGGGACAAGTCGTTTTGTCTATATCCTTCTTCTAGCTTATCCATTCCAAATGGAGAGATACTCCACATTTGCACTTTCAGAATGCTTTCAACAGTCATTTTGCCAATCATAATAATCCACTATTCTTAGGTCAAACGTTGACACTTTACACTGTTATTTTCTTTTATTCTCATAATGTAGTCTTGTACCAGTTCTCTTAACTACTAATTTACCACACTGATCCATAGTAAAATCGTTCTGAAATGTCCCAAAAGAAACATGTTGCCATTCAGACTCCAGAATCTTACTGAAAGCTTCCAGTATTACACTTATTCAGTCATCTTTGGAAGTATACAATTTGGCTGTAGATATTTGCCGGACAACGTACAGTACTACTCAATTCCATTTCTCTGTTCCATCAGTTTTCATTAAATCATTTCAGAACCCCTGCCGTCTCATTACCAAAGACTAACCTTTTAATAACAAGCATTTATAAACTATTTTTATTGCACAGGATATGGTAAAGTTCTGTTTAAGGAGAATTTATACTTATTTATACTTATGGCAAGGCAGCACTTGCAATACACATGATCGTGTTGCCTTGAGATGAACTGTACTGACCATTTCAAGCACCAGCAAAATACAACCAAGTCATGCCATTCATGGATTTTATGGTGAATTCAGTCAAAGAGACCTACATTAGCTTTTGTTCAACTCTTAATTAATTATATTTTTAAGGATTAAATGGGATTTGTTACACTTGCTAACTCACACCATGGTTGCTTTTGAGAAGAGATTTGAAGCAAATTTGACATACTTCCTTTGAACAGATGTCTGTTCTTTTTTTTTTTTTAAGTTTGAGAACTCAAGCAAAGACCAGGTAAAGCAAAATAGTTGTCAGACATTATGTTATTATTTATCACATGATAATTTCTATTCTCTAAATTAGAAATATTTTTTTTTCTGAGGTGTAGATTATAAAGTAACTACCAATGGTAAATGGTACGTACAAATGGAAAACAGGTGGGATGCAGGTAGTATGTGGAGAACATCTCTTATGCCTACTTTTAATTTTAAACTCTCCAGAACTAAAACTCCACTGTCTTCCTCACTCACTGACCTTCCTTTTCCTCCTGCTGTTCAGACCCCGTGTCTCTTACTGTGTCCACTACTTGACTGTTCTGTACAGTCTGTGGCTGCTGTGGGGAACACAGATTATTGCAGGGAAAGAGTGAAAACAGAGTCCGATTTGGAGGCTGTTAAATAGTTGTCCAGGCAAGAGAGATGGAGGTTGGACGAGGATGACATTGTTGAGATGGCTGCCACAGCCACTGTCCTGATGATCTGATCCAGGGAACCACAGCCAGAACTGAGAGGGCCACGTCTCGGAGGATGTCTGATAAAACTGAGTCCAAGGATTCCAGAGTTACCAAGCAGAAAACTGGATGGGGGGTAACAGCCATAATGCTGGATAACATTTATGAAGCAATTACAATGTGCCAAGAACTCCTCTACTTGCTTCATATATATTAAATTCCTGAATCTTCATAATAATCCTCTGAGTATTAGGTACTATTTTTCACCTCATTTTAAAGAAAGAAACTGAAGCCTATGGGATTTTTTAACATCTGTGCTGCATTTAGTGATAGGGCCTTGACCCCCACCCGGAAACACGGGCTTCACGGGCTCTACCTCCTGACCTGTGCCCCTCTGACCTTTTCCAGTGGCCCCCAACCCTTGCTGTCCCCCATCCCTCCTCACAGACACACTCACGTGAGCTCTCCAGGGATTCACCCTCATGCCGCTGAGTTGGAGATACCCAGCTCACCCTTGCCGCCACTTAGTCCCAAAACACTACCCCAGGCTTCAGAGCACTTCATCGTCACAGCTGAATTCGTTTCCTCTGGCTCTCCTAGCACTTACCCCACATTTAATGTCTTAAAAGAACAGACATTTATTATCTTGCATTCCTGTAAGACCGAAGTCCAACGCTGTCTCACTGGGCCTTAGGAGGCTCCAGGGGAACATTCCTTTTCTTGCCTGCTGCAGCTTCTGGGGCTGCCCGCGCTGCCTGCTCCACAGCCCCACTCTCCTTCCTCAACCAGGAGCGGCTGTCAGGCCCTCGTGCGGCAGGGCTGTGACCTCTCCCACCATCTCATCCCCATGCTGGGCTCTTCGCCCTCCCTCTTCCCCTTTTAATTCCACTGGGTCCACCTGGACAATCCAGGATAATCTCTCTGTTTTGCATCAACTGATGAACAACCTTACTTCCATCTACGACTTTAATTTCCCTCTGCCAGGGAATCTAAATATTCACCGGTTCTGGGGAGTAGGACATGGACGTATCTGTGGTCCATTATTCTGCCTACCTCAAAGACTCATTTAAAAGTTGACAAAGCAGTTTTATTGTCCAATAAAATTTACACTGATATGGAAGAGGCTTCTATTTAAGAGATCTCTAAACTCTTGAATTGTAAATCATGCAAATGAGGGAAGTAGTAAGAACATTTGGTGCAGATGGCCTCTCCCAACAGGCATTTCCGTGACCCACATTTCGGATGCCCGGTGCTCTCTCAGTTGCTGGCATATCACCCTTCCAGATAGATGAAGAGGTCCAAGACCCACTAAATTCACCTGCTGAGTCCCATTCCTTTAGGACATGTAACTCTATAATATATTAATTCATTAAAAGCTCAATCTCTAGGGCTTTGTCACTTGATGCTAGGGGACCTGCAGGAAGTTATTCAGTATGGGACTGAGTTAAATGGGCTGCTATGGAGATTAAATAAGAAAAAAGTATGCGAAACTTACCAAAATATGTGGCAATTAGTGAGCTCTCAATAGCATAGTAGGACTGGTGGTCCTGTAGTAGTTAAAATGTCAGTGGTAGATAACGCTTTTTTGTAGTATGTTGTTAGGGGAAGGAGTACAGTGGCCTTGGGCTCGGCTTTCAGGTTCACTCTTAGAGGGCCGCAGGGCTTTGGGGTGCATCTCTGAAGGGCCTGGCAGCTGGACAGTGTTGCTGCCAAACAGGCAGATTGCAAGCCCCCCCTTCTTACAGGTCAACCAGAACAATTCGTTAAAATCTGTTTTGTATATGTCATCTGCATTTGCTGAAATACAAACATCTGCAGCTTTAAAAACAAAGATGCAAAACCATTGTTCTCTCTGAAAGAAATGACTCCATAACGGTGACAGAGGGCAGTTCTCGGATAAGGGAGGCTGCTCCCCCAAATCAGACCACGTGGACAGCAGCCTCCTGTGTTCTACCTGGTGTCAGGCTGACCTTGGAGCAGCAGAAACAGGCCTCGCATCTGCTTCAGAGAAGGGTTGCTGGTGCTTGCAGCCCATGACAGAGAGTTTTTGCTGGCTTCTACCTCAACAAGAGCACTACAGTCACCCTCAGAGCCATACTAGAAATGTTACCTGTTCTTTGCTGTCATGAAGAAAAATAGAGTCATCTGTAATTGGGAGAAAGAAATGTTTTACATTTGAAATGTTTCCAAATGGATGTTCCTTATTTCATTTGCAGGAATGACTGTGTCTTTTCCATCCTCATTTGATAATTACTTCCTTTACAAACATCTTCATTTTTCATACGTGGAAGATTGTGCATGAATGATAGCGCCCAAAATAGCCCTTTTGCTGTTCGCACGTAGCACGTGCTCTTTCAGTATTTTTAGCATATTGTCGTTGACACATGAATACTAATCGCTGATTTCTCTCCACTCTTCTCTCCTTTTCAGGTCCTTGAAGAAAAGCAACTTGATCAAACACCGGATAGTCACGAGTTTGAAACCATGCTTCAGAACCCCCAGCACATAGTAAAAGGGAAAAACAACACTGATAATTATACCTGTCAAGAAGCTGTGAACACGTGGTGTGTATATTCTTTACCGAGGCAACTCGACTCTTTTTCTCTCGGGCTGAGTCCCCGCAGCTCACGTGGCTCTTCACATACACAGACCCTCCACCCCGCTCTGGGAGTTCTCCGGGAGTAAGGAGAAGGTTTCCAGGCTGCAGACTGAAACAGTGGAAGAAGAATGAAGTCCATGACTTTCAGATAGATCACCAGGGCCAAGATTAAGAGAATCTTTGGTCTACCACTTTTTGAGGTTAACAAATCCCTCATTAGGCTGTAGTTCAAATGGCATCCATTCGAGGTTGTGGCCACTAAGAAACAACCGACGTGTTGCCCCTCCCCCTGGCCTGTGCCACACCCACATTGCTAAATTGTCTGACAAAATCCTAATTTACTGCAAATTCAACCTCTATTCCCCTCTTGAAAATGGCAAGTTATCCTGTATTTATCCTCTATTCAGGTTCTAGAAGCAGTTGGCCTTTTTTTTTTTTCTGTTTCCATGAATTTTATTATGCATGAACAGAGTGGGGCAATTTTAGTTCCCTAGAAGCAAGGATAGAGAATTCCAGTACTGTATTTTTTTAATTTAAGTATTGCTTATATCTATCATTATTAATTTGAACAGAATATAATGTATATTTATTCTGAAAAATGTATATTATCAGAGTATATCTGTTACAAACTTTGGTCTCTTACCAAGTGTTATAAATCCGGTAAGAGAACACTAGCAAAGGACCTAGCTTCATATGATATTTATATATAACCCTGCTCTTGATATGTTTTCATTAAGTTTTATATTTTTGATTGATGAATTCTGGGGAAATCTAAACTCTTTCTACCTACCCCAATGTGCTGTCATGGGGGTCTATTTGATATTTTAAATCTTAGGACTTTATAAAACTAAACTATATATCCATATATGCACAAATTTGTATGTCATATACAGTTTAGATCAGTTTCCTCAAATATAAATGGGATATTTTTGGCAGCCTGAGATCAAAAGTGTTATTCCTCTTAATATTAGACATACGTAAACCAGTGATATTGAAAATGGGAATGAAAAGATGTTGTTTTTCCTAGAGGGGAAAGATACCTACTTCATTACACATAAGTAAATAGGCAATGAGATACCATCTTTCAGAAAGTAGCAGTGGAGAATGGTCTGTTGGAGCCACTTACAAAAATCATAAATTTTGGCTATGGTAAATCTAGGCACATAAGTCTAATTTTATTCTCTGAAATGAGTAGGAAGCAATAATTATTTGGACACTTAAATACCTTAAGCACACAAATGTACCAGGAAAGAGAATAAATGTTCAGTTGAAACGTTCTAGAAAGATCATTAAAACAGAGGCAGATATTTGAATTTCTCATTTCTCAAATACAGATATTGATTCCCCAAGATAAATAAATTTCACATTGCAAATAGTCCCCTAAATTAGAAATTTATGAAGCTCCATTTCAAAACTGCTTTCTTGATAACAAAATAAAACCAATCAAACTACCCAGAGCATTTTTATTTTACCCTGTCAGGTGGTATTATTGTTAATACCAAGTTCTGCCTACTTTTCATAGTCTGTCACCCAACAGAGGACAAACAAAGAAACTAGGAGGTGCCCAACCTCCACAGTGTCCCACTGTGTTAATAGATTCTCATTCTTGAAAGCATATCATTTTTTACTAGAGAATGGGAGGGTGGGGTTGGGGTGGGCAGGGGGTGGGAGGGGAGGGCTAGGGTGAGGACCCTGAATGTTATGTAAAATAGGTTTACATGAGAGGCAAACATGACTAAAGGGAATGAATGGATATTACATGATACTAAGTTTGAAAGCCGTAGTTCTCATTTTTGTAAGAAAAAATTAATGAAACATATATTTTAGTTATCATTTAAAAAAGAAATATTAAAACAATTCAGTGATGCCACAGATTCTCATTAAGGGAAATCATTGCACACTTGTAATGAGAAAATGGTCATTTCAACACATTTCAAGACATTGTATAAATTTGGAGCTTAAAGTGAGTATGTTTTCATTTAGCCATAAATAAGTGTTGGGTCAATATTAGAAGTATCCTATAGTTTCACATCAATATAAATATTGTCATTGTGTTACAGAAGCAGTTATGAAATGAGCAGATACCTTAACATTTGCATTTTCTGGATATCTTTGCATTTTATGCTTCCTTTACATAATGCTAAGTGTTAATAAATGTATGCCAAGTCCTTTGTCAAAGTGAAGGGGCGTGCCATCACAACTTAGGCATCTAGGACCGACCTGTGGCAGTGTTCCTACATACTAATAACCAATCCAGCGGCCAGTTTTCTTCAGTAAAATTGATTTGTTAAATGTAAGCCTTCCCCAAAAATTTTCGTCAGAAGTAGACATCGCTAAGACAGAGGGGTCCCTGGGTGGCTCTCTAAGGTTCACTGAAGCCAGAGGGAAAGGGGAGGAAAATTAGCACAAGTTATACTACTGCTGTCTCTTATTCATAATCACACTAGAGCCACTGATGTGTTCAAAATCATATTAAGATAAAGACATATCAGGTTGCTCTTATATGAAGCTCAGCCTTGACTATCAGAGACAAATTGGATATTAAAAGATAGGGGAAAAATATGTTGTGACTATTCATCAGTGATGCTGGTGGATTTTAGATCTCTCCTTTGGTCAGGTTAGGGGCCAGATTTTTCTAAAGTCTTTCCTGCTGATTTTGAAGGCAAATACCTGGAACATAAATAGCTCAGTGAAAGAATACTGAAAGGCATGTTTCCATTTTGATTCTGTTGCCATTTGAAATAGAACATCCGCAGGGAGATGAGCTTAAATTACAATTGACTTTGGAATGACTGACAGACTTTTGTGCTTCCTCAATTATGGAATCAATAGGAAATTCCCTAGTTCCGTGAACCACCACTGTCTTTTAAGACAATGCTAAGATCTAAATGCAAAATCTCGCATTCAGGGGCTTTTGAAAAATTCAAGGCTGTCTCTGAAGAACCTGGCTAGAAATGGATGATACCAGTTTACAAATGCAGTTTTCCATTGTGACCAATCAAACTGATCTCAGTTCATTTTACTCAGCTGTGCCAGTAGGACTCCAAGACGTTGGAATATTTTGTCTATATTCTTTTAAACATCTGTGGATGTTTGTGGATGTTTGAATAATGCCCCAAATTCTCACTTTTTAGCTAGTTTGTGTTTCTCGTGCAGACATAGCTTGTTAGGAAGACCAGCTTTCGGTAGCATCATGAAGTAATAATCAATGCTCCAGCGATGCTGGGAGGCCAACAGAGGCAGTGTCTCCCCAAACATGGGCTATTCCCGCCTATCATGCCCATCTCTATAAGCTCCGTGAGAGAAAGGGTGGTGGCCCCTTGCAGACTGCTGTAACCCTGGCCTCTAGCATAATGCCTGGCCCAGTACTCACTTAGGAGCTCAATATTTGTTGAATGAATGAATGATTAAATTGGTGTTTAGGCAAATAAGTGAATTTTTGCCTTCTCATAATCTGAAACATTTCACTAAGATATATTATACTAATTGGTACCATAATTTCTGAATTTCGTAGTTAAAACCAGAATTGACTCTCCATAAATACATTTGAGATATATTAAATTCAGAATCAATTACTTCAAAGGATTAAAGGGTTTGAGGACATTTAGATAAGGGATAATGTTTGGGGATTCAGAGTTGCAATGAATAGAACTCACCCTTTCTAGTTTTTAATGAAAGCTTCTTGAGTTACTGACAGGGATGATCCAAACATGGAATTCCATTTATCAATTTTATGAAATATTCTGGTTTTGTTGTTTATAAAAGAAGAAATACCACATCATCAAGAATATTATTAATACCTCTTTGATATTTATTAACAACTTTTTTTCCTAAGGAGTTCATAGTAATTGGAGACACCATCTCTAAATATTCTGCTTTCAAAAGATCACTTCTCCTTTCATAATTGATTCTGAGAAGGCGCCTGAACTAAAGATTAATCATATAGTTCTTAAGAATTTTCTATGCACTTATTCATTTAACAAATATTTATCATGCACCTAGTATGTGCTAAGTTCTGGAAATACAATGGAAATAAGACCAACGTAATGTCCTTGTGGAGCTTACTGTGAGGAACTCAACACTAATAACTAGGTAATAACTAGAGTTTACTGTCTATGGGGCCCCTCTTCACAGCTGGTGAAAGAAATAAAATCCCTAACCCCATGGAAATCATGCAAGACTCCGTGCATATGTTTATGTGAGCTTGCTTTTCTAAACACACCACTCAAAAACCCAGTGAGGTAGATAACTAATAATTTATTCATAACTAATACTTATTTAGTTCTTACTAGTTTCCCCTATGGTCAGTACTTTCATAGATGATCTCATTGTATCCTTTCAACAAATCTAGTAGGTTCCATTTTTTAGACAAAAGAAAAGCATAGATGTGTGACTTGTCCAAGATCACACAGTTAGCAGATGAAAATTGGGGCTCAAACCCACACAGTGTAACACAAGAGCTGGTGTGTCTAACCTTTATCTTTTTTGGAGGGATACCAATCCATTAAAATAAATGAGTCATTAAAATAAATGAGTCATTGTATATAATAGTACTTTGAAACTGTAAAGTAATAAACAAAAAGATACTAGTAACATAGTGTGGTCGACAAACTATCAATTGCAGAAATGGAGTAAGAAGTCAATCTTATGTTCCAGTTTACTCTCATGAAGAATATTTCAAGCCAAGGACATGGATAAAAAAGTATGGATCCAGAAAATTTCTGACATGTAATAAATATTTCAATGACGTTTCAGAATTATTGTCAGCCACTGTGTCTATTTGGTGCTACCAAAAAAAAAAAACCTCAAAGAAACAAAATCCCTTGCTTTAAGGGCTTATAATAAATACACAGTGTGGAGAGGAACCAAAGATACTGACATTTGTGGGGAAAGATTGGGCAATAGTACTATTTTCTCACCTTTGCATGTGATTGTGTCATTCCAATTGTTTTTCATTATTTTTTTCTGAAGGAGCTGCAAAATTGTGCAGTGGTTCAACCTGACCAAAGTGGTATTATGCTGCTGGGAAGTAAAAGTATTAGACACCAGACTGGAAGCATTGTATTCATTATCAAATGTATTCTATCTTGCGCCCCAAGTTGGTCACTACCTATCCCTGGAAACCATCCCAAACGTTCCTTCCCCTGAGCTTTTGATCATTTCTGAAATGCCTCTTTCCCTCTCCTATCCTCAAACTTTGAAGGCACCTATCAATTGGTCCCTCTTCCAAGAGCCTCTTTCTGATTTTTGCAAGCCTGTGTTCTCTGCTGGGTCATCACACTGCGCTGTGATATTTGTACCTCTCTTTAGTCTCTTTCCTTAGCTTTTCTTATAGCACACCCATCTGTATCTTTATCATTTAAATTTCCCCTGAAGTTAGTTATCATATGCGAAATAAGTGCTTCATATGTTGCAAAGAATTGACTTTAACTCATCAACTTCACAGAAAGGCTTCTGGATCATGTTGGAGACTAGCTCGGTTCTCTGTAGCTCATCCATGAAGCTCACGTGAACTGAGAACTCCACACCAGGAACTTTAAAGAGAAAAAAGAGCCTTAATTATCCCTTTTATTTAAAAAAAAAAAGAATGTAAAGATAAGAGTGATAATCCTTATTGCTTATTTCCTAGTTTTTCCTGATCTAATTTTTGTTCTCAGGATGAACATGGAGGTTGATGTAAATATTTTATATGACCAACACCACCACTTCTACACACATACACAGCGGCTTTATGGCTGATTTATCCCCATATATTTGGTCCCTTATTCCATGGGAGATACGGTCAAGGTAAAGTTGGGTTAAAGTCAGCAACCAAACAAGAAAGATGGGCCCCATAATGCTACTACTGACGGGCCCCCAGTCCTGTATTAGCGTTCCTGCCTATCGCTGCTGCCCATCAGAACACAGACTTGTCTACTCTTTCCTAGTCCTTCCCCACCCCAAGCCTGCAGCCATTACATCCAGAATGGGGGATTGGGAGATTAATTACTATTGTCTCAACTGCTTTAGCTTACATAGGAAAATAAAAGTTACTAGAAATGAAAGCATTTCCCCAGCCATAGTCACACATTGTATTTTCTTTTGTATGGCCAACACAGTTTTATGTGAGTATGACATTTGTATACCAAACATGTTCAACATCTAATTTAAATATGATAGCAATTTAGTTCTGCCCACCCCCACCCCCAGGATAGAAAACAAAATATCTTAAAGGAAAATTCCCACAAAGACCTGCACCTGTTTTTTTCATCCTTTAAGTTAGAGTGATTGCAAAAAGAGCTTCAAGAAATAGCCTACATGAATGAACACAACATAATTTCAAAGAGTGATTGCTACCTGTCCAACACGTCTCACTTTCTGTGGGCTTTTGTTCATTAACTGCATTGTTGTACGTGAAAGGACAGTAGGAGTGAAAGGCTGACTAGCTGCTGCAGAAGGAGACCCACAGAGGGGTCTATACATGAATTCTTTGTAACACAACCTTCCAGCATCTGGTCCTCAGCTTTGCTAATCAGGTTCACTTGTTTTTCTAGGAGACCCACAGACAGTCTCAGACTATTCTGCATGGTTGTTGCTTGATTTCCCAGCTGCTGATGTACAATGAACAGCTAATAGGATGATGGACTAGGGTCTCCAGAGACAAGATCCAGCAGGATATACAGACAGACACATAGGAGGAGATTTATTATAGGGCTTAATTTACGGGACTATGGAGGCTAAGTCCCACATCTGCCATCTGCAAACTGAAGAACCAGAAAAGTCAGTGGTATAACTCAGTGTGAATCTGAAGGCCTTGAGACCTCCTGAGAACCAGTGCACCTATGTCAGAGAACAGGAGATGAATGTCTCAGCTCAGGAAAGAGGCAAATTCACCCTTCCTCTGCGTTTGTCTTTTATACAGGCCCTTAATAGATTAGATGATGCCCATTTGCATTAGTGAGAGTGGTCTTCTTTACCCCATCTACTAAATGCTAACCCTTTCAGAAACACCCTCACAGACACTCAGAAATAATGTTTAACCAACTATCTGGGCTTCTCTTAGCTCTGTCAAGTTGCCATAAGAAATTATCCATCACAGATGGTGCCAACATTTTCCTCCTTAACAGTATGCAATCTATTGAGACAGATTGATAAGATGTTGGGAGGAATTTTTTAACATTGGCCAGGATTATGACTAAGGCCCAAGGCTGACATCAGAATTTACTGTATATTCCTGTAATCTAAAGAAAGCCTTGGACTTTGTAAGAGGTAGTAAAATTGGCCCCACTCACTACAACCAACACCACCCCCCCCACACACACACAACCAAACATCACAACAGCAGAAAGAGACAGAGTGAAAAGAAAGGGGGAGAGATAAATATAGGAAAAGGTGTAACTCCAGGGGGAAAAGATTTTCCCACCCTAGAGCAAAATAACCTTTGAAACTGAAACAAGTCAAAGGGAGGAATAAAGTGGGAGAAATCCATTTATTGCTTCTGCTCACCAATGTCTCCCTTGACCTGGCTGCAAAAAAAGGGGCCCCACCCAACCTGTCTGGTCCAGTTATGCCCTCATTTCCACTTGTAATTACCTATTGATATGGAGATAGACTACTCTCTACCCCTTGGAAACAACTATTGATATGGAGATACAGTAAGGCTAGGTGAGAAATTACAGAAATATTGTAATTTTAACCACAGCCCACCTCTCCAGAAATCTTATCTCGCAATCTAATCAATCAATCAGTATCTTCCACAATGGCCCTTATGCAAGAAAAGTGGAGCATTCTAAGCAGACTAATAACATACAATAACAAGAACAATAAAACCATGATAATCCTCAAGCCGGAGGATTCAGCTAAATTCAAAGTCTGATGCAGATTTAGTCCACAGCTCACCCATTCCATGGGCAGTCAGTAGCTGAACAGGTAGGAAGTTCAGGGCAATAGAATCACATGGCAGCTACAGCCAGGGGGAAGGTCCACGCCACAGGGACTATAGGAGAAAATAACCGTAAGGGCGATAAGATACACGTCTTAATGGCACCAGCATAAGCAAATCTTGTCCATCAGGTAGTATGCATGCGAAACAGCGGTCCTCTGATAGGACAGTAGCAGGAGTGGGATCTCCTCCGGGTCTAGTACACCACACTTTCACGCCCCTCCCTGTGGGAGTTACAGATGGGTCAACGTATAGGTCTATGGCAGATACATTCACTGGCCATAAAATGAAACAAAACTTCCCTGTAAGATGCTCTTACCTACCGGACATTTGGGGTACACCCATGAACTTTGAGGGCCATTCTGCTGTTACTCCAGGAACACACACAAAGGCCTTATCCATAATCATCTTCGGTTGCATGAACATCTAGCTTACAGGACCTTGATGGGTCCATTACACTCAAGGTTCATACAGCCTTGACTGCTCACTTAGTAGCAGTAAAAGCAGCTGCACATGTCTCATCCCAGTCCCACCCGATGCCTTTTCATACCAATTGGTATAAGGACTTCAGAATTTGTGCCAAGTGTGTGATAAACACTCTCCAGCAGTCCAAAAGACCCAAAAACTCTTGTAAGATTGCCATAGTGGTAGGAGAAGGGAAAGTCTGGACTTGCTTATGACTGCTTCCGGAATAACTTTAGTTTTACTTGACCAGACAACCCCCAAGAATTTTACAGACAAACCAGGTTCCTGAACCTTGGTGCTGTTCACAACCAATCCTTTCGCCTATAGATGTTGCAACAGTCTAGGACATTCCCCTTCTAAATGTGAAAGAGAATCAGATGTGAGTATAATATCATCAAGGTAACGATACAGCCTTTTGTGTGGTTTCTCCCATGTGGCCAAGTCCTGGGCTACAAGTCTGTGACAAATGATGGGAATGTGGACAAATGATTCACTGTGGAAGGACAGTGAATGTCCACTACCAGCCTTCCCATGTGAAGGCAAACTGTTCCTGACTTTTCTGTGCTATGTCAATAGAGAAGAAAGTATTAGCAAGGTCCGCAACATAATGATACTTCCCTAGCTCATGACTGAATGCATCCATAAGGGCTGCTACAGACGTCAGAGCAGCATGCAAAGGGGGTGTGGCTTTTTTCCCTTCCTGTAATCCATGGTCATACCCCAGGAGCAGTCTGGCTTTTCACTGGCCACATTGGGGAATTAAAAGGAGTATGAGTGAGCTTTATGATGTCCTCTTCCTCCAACTCTTACAGAGTTTCCCCAATTTCCTTGTGTCCCCCAGACAATTTATATGGCTTACTATTTGTCACCCGCTGAGGTACAGGCAGAGCTACAGGCGGATGCTAAGCATGTTGCCTCAGAAATGCCTTTACCACATGTACCCACAGTCTGAACTCACCTGCAGTGGTCTGTAACCACCACATGAGAGAAATATACACAGTATACTCCTTTGGGGGTAAACACCCTATCGCCAATTGGATTTGGGCTTTCTACACTCTAATTGCCTTACTCCCATAGCCATCTATCACTGCAAGGGTTCCAGGGAAACAGTGTTGCCATAAACCGAAGAACATTCAGCTCCCCTCTCCACCAGGGCCAGGACAAATTGTACATTCACAGGGAACCAATGAATTGTGATAATTCTACATGTAGCCTTCTGTTCCTACCACGTCCCCCAAGGTGGGGGCCTTGATCCCCTCTCAGTCAAACCGCAATGTCCAATCATCCTCCTGTAGGGGTGAAGGCCCAGGTGGAGCCTGAGTACTGTACCCCAGGAAGTCTTGCAGGGACACAGGCCACACATGGGGCTTTGTCTCCAACTTCCGTGTCCTGGATCTCAGTGGCTGGAACTGCTGCTCTGGCTTTAATTGGTGCCACAGCTCTAACAAGATCCTATTGGGCTGCCAGTCAGGTTTTTCTTTCACTTACCCGGCCTTCATCAAATCAACCCATGTCTGGGTCCTCAAGACCTTTATGGGGCCCTTTGCACCTCTCCTTTCAGTTGTAGCCCATAATTCCTTCCGTGCTCTTATTGTTTCAATCTCCCCCAGATCTGCTAAAATATGGGTAGCCTCACTTACGGGTTGCTCTGTGGAGCAAGGATAGTCACTAGGGACCCAAAGAGAGATGGGGGAGCTCTATGCAGCACTTGATTTCACATTCTTATGGTTAACACCTACTCATCAGGGCCCTGGAGGTCCATATTATAGATGAGTAAAGACTCAACAGATGCCACAGCAATCAAATTTGGGAAATTTTTTTGATAGAGACACATCACTTTTCCAATCAACACAGTGGAATAATCCTGTTGTTATTAAAATGTATTTCAGAGGTATGTTGGAAGTTGAGATTTGTGCTGTTCATGCCCAACTCCTGTAACACCTGCTGGAGCTGTGCATACATTTTCCAGCTAGTGGGTAAGTATAGTAAATCACCCTGATTAGGCCAAACCTCCCTGGTGGCTGCTTTCGGCTAATCCAGAAGCACCTGATTCCCTGAGGTGTGAGGAGCACTTTGCAGCCACTGCCAGAGGGGAGGAGTCATCAGGAAAGCCTGTCTACCCATTTTAAAACCCGACATAACAATGTTTTCCACCCCCATATCCCAGAGATGCAAAAGCCATGTAGGCAGATGTTCCGATGACTTCTGCAAAAACCGGATGTTCATGTCCACCAGCCCATCCTGGGTATAGGGGTGAAGCATGGAGTGCTCCACACATGGGGAGGGGGAAGATCTTCCCTGTGAGGAGCCCACGGTTGTTACGTTTTTAACTGGGCAGGCCTTTCATGCAGGAGATGCTCGTGCCTCAGTCTGTGGCATTGGTGACAGATTAGTCCTCAGCCCCACCCCCTCATCTTCTGCCGACATCTCCTGTACCATCTCTGGGGCTGAAGGCACCGCTCTTTCCTCCCCCTCCCTCATGGCCTCCTGCAACGTGGATTCTTCAGCTGCTTCTTCCGTTGCTGCTAACATATCTTTCAGGAGTGCGACATGTTTTCTCAATAACTGTCTCTCTTTCTTAAGGGTATCCCGGAGGTCATCAACCTCCCAGCAAATCCAAGCAATTCTGGAGTGTGTTTCTCTCCTGCCAACATCTTTCTCATTCTCTTCTCAATAACTCTTTCCACTTTCTCAAGAAACAGACATCCCACAATCCTGCTGTGCATGGACACTCAGGGCCTCTAAACAGTCTTCTATTACACAGAGGGCTAATTCCACAGCTTCCGGTGTCTCCACCCTTCTCAGTTCTAGGGAAAACCCTGCCCATCTAGAAGATGCTTTACCCTAGACCAATTCCCGACTAGGGTCCCCACAATTGGAAGTCCCACTGATAGGGTGCTCTGGCTGAAGCCGCACCTTCTACTGCTGCAGCCATTAGGGCCTCCCCACCATCCACGGTGGGGGAGTTAGGCAGGAAAACAGATATGATATGGGTGGGGTGGAAAGAAAATAAGGCCAGCAAACCCACTAGAAGAGACTCAAAGAGTTAACCAGTTAAAAATAAAAATCTCAAAGGCCAGGAGCAACTTGGCCTAAAAGTTAGAATACTCCCCAGATAAAGAAAAGTATCTCAGCAAAGCCTATGTTTTCACTGTGTCAATTAGAATATACCATTGTAAGATTTACTTTAACACCTGCTAAGAGGCCCAGCTTATTCAGGAAGAATTCTATCTTAAAGCTAAGATAGCATTTTAATCAGACAGTGGCTCAGCCCACATTGGAGGCAAGATAAGCAGTCTTAATTAATATGCTTCCAGACAGAAGCTGATATCTTAGAAATGAATCAAAGCAGTATATTTATTGTGTTAAGTTAAAAAAAATACTTACTGTCTTATCAAAAATGAACATTCTGGGACATTTTGGCCAGTCTGCCCTTGGCCTTTGTTGTTTATCTGAAAATCTTCAACTTCCTATAAAACCCCAGACCCTAAACCTTTCAGGGTGCTCCTTTCTCTGAGGTCACCTGCACTTTCTAAGTGCGTTGACTTCCTCTCTTTCAATTAAACTTAAACCTTTTAAGGTGCCTTTCCTACCTGAAGTTGCCTGCTGCACTTTTTCTCTCTCTAAGTAACTTTAAATAAAACTTTGACTCTGCTTCATTACTGTGTCTCTGCCCTTCAATTCTTTGTTGTGGTGGGAACAAGAACTGAGGAAAATACACAATGCTTCCCCAACAGGGGTTCCGGGCATCTCCCCACCATCTCTAGGGGCAGCCCACCCATGGGGCGCGTCCATGTAGACAGATTTCAGGTTCAGAGGTCCTGCTGCCTAGTACCAGATAAAACTCCAGGGAGGAAAATATTTTCCCATTCTGGGGCAAAATACCTTGAAACTGAAAACAGTTAAAGGGAGAAATAAAGTGGGAGAAACCCGTTTGTTGCTTTCAAGCAGTCGTCCACTACTGTTCACCTGTGTGTGTATCTCACCACCCAGCCATAAAAAAGGGACTCCACTAAAGTTCTCCAGTCCAGGTATACTCTCACTCCCCCCACCCTTTTAACCACCTATTGCTATGGAGATGGGCTACTTCTCTCCACCCTTGGAAACACCTATTAATATTAATATGGAGATGTACAAGGCCAGGTGAGAGATTCTGGAAAATTGCAATTTTACCCACAGGTGGCTATAAGAAAACATTACTAGTAACTCACTCCCAAGCTTAATGATTGCTGAGCTGCAGGAATCTATCATTCCCCAATGATATCATTGCTTCTGTAGCCAAGTACCGTAAGACAGTTCGGAGGAAAGCTTTAAGATGTGTCCCTTGAAGTGTGGGGGCAGATAAGAACATCCTACAGGGTCTGTGCCAGCAGGGCTTGAAGGGAATGTGGTGCCTGGAAAAACTATGGGGACAGATGCCTCATTCTAATTCTCCGCGACCCTCAGAGTTCACAGAAGCGGACAGCAGCAGTGCTGCTGGGCCCGTGTGATGAAGTACAGAACTTAGAAGAGGGCTTGGCTGAGCTGGGATGTTACCTCAATGTCAGGTTACTATACAGTTCCTAAATGCTTATTCTGACTTATTTTACCTCTGACCAGTAGCAAATCCTTCATGAAGAACATAAAGTGGAACAGGTTTTGTCACCCCAAAATAGGCCACTTCGACATGAGGATTGTTTTCACCTTAAGGCAATGAAGACCCTGAAGACTCAAAAAAAAGATTTACTTCTCCTTAACTACCTAAAAATATTTAGCTGGGTGCCTGATGGGAAAGAAAGAGATTATCAGAGATAACTTTTTATCTGAAAGACCCATCCGTATGGCAGGGCAAACATCTGATCATCAAACATCTGGTCTTATTCCTTTGAATTGCGCTCCTCCCCTGTGAAGCCCCCCGGCTTCAATCCAGCTCCGTTGCTGAGGATGCATAGCTTTAATCACTGGACTTGCCCTGGAGTCTCGTATCTTTGGGGCTCCCCTAAATACAATATTGTATATTTTTTTTTTCTCCTGTTAATCTGCTTCATGTCAATTTAATCATTAGACAACCCAAAGAACCTAGAAGGAAATAAGGGAAAAAATTTCCATCCCTACAAACAACACAGCTAATGTACAAACTTTGAATCAAATATAAAAATTGCAGTTTTAAATAAAACCAGGTTTAATTTCAATAAACATAAGCCACCAGGAAGTTACGGACTCTCTCTGTGATGTTGACAAAAAGGATTCAATGGGCGAATTCAATGAAGTGTCACTGAAAAACAAATGATCTAAAGCAAAAACAAATGTATACCACGAGGTATAGAGATTCTTCAATAAGACCATCAACATATAACAATTCTCATATATTCTAATTTTAAACTTATTTTATTCCCTTGTGAGTTGCTCACATTCGAATGAAGTCCAGTCATAGCAATGGAACCCCTTCAAAATGTAGCCAGTCAGGGTAACAGCCCTGTGTGTATGATACTATTATTTATAATAGTAAATTTTTGGTCTTTCACTTGCCACCTAACGCAAAGCTCTTAAAACCCTTGGAATTTTCTATGATGTGAGCAATAAAAGTGTCTTTTCTTATGTTAATGAAGTGGCTTTTGGACAGCCTGGAAGTCCCTTAAGGAAGGCACTGGTTGCAAGGGGAACTGACCATGTGGGTAGAGAGTCTGAACCTCAGTCCCATCTCTACATCTTAAAGGAAGGAAGAGGAACTGGAGATTGAGTTCGATCACCAGTGACCGGTTGTGCCTGTGCAATGTGTCCTCTATGAAAACCCAAAGAGAGGGTTCAGAGAGAGCTTCCGGGCTGGGGAACATGCGGAGATTTGGGGAGGATGGTAGTGTCCAAGTGGGCATAGAAACTCCACACCCTTCCCCCGTATCTTGCCCTATGAATGTCTTCCTCTGGCTGTACCTTTTATGATAAACCAGTAATCTGGTAAGTAAATGTTTCTCTGAATTCTTTGAGCTGCTCTGGCAAGTTAAAGGAACCCAAGGTGGTTGTTGGAACCTCCGATCTATAGGCAGTTGGTCAGAATCCCCAACGGAAAGCATGCAGCAGTCAAGTTCATGCAGTGTTTCCGGAGTCTAAAATAAAATCTCTTAGAGCTCTACTTCCTGAATCATTTAGATAAATGCTTGTTTTAAGATCAGAGAGAAGTATACAATCTCTAAGAGAAAAGTTTACTTTTTCCAGCCCGTTAAAGAGACTGGATAGGCAAATTGATAGAGGCTTGTTGTAGTTAGATGTACAGAAATTTGCAGAAATTTTATATGTTCAGGAAAAAAAGCAGACACTTGCCTGCTGACTTTTAGAGAGAGAGCACACTCAGAGTAGCATTAAGAGATTTGCATTTCTTATTTAACATTGGATATAAATATGCCACAGTATAAAAATGTCATTATCATGCATACCCTGACTGGAAATAATTGAACAAAGAGAGATATACACATGCTATTTTTTCCACAAAACTGCTAATCTGCTATGTAGAAACCATGGCACAGTGGCTCATATTTCCTTTGGCCAGTGTACGTAGTACTAACAGTGTCTGGATTTTCTTTTTTTTTTTTTTAACAAGAAATACGTCTTGAGACTTTGTTCCTATTGTAATAGCATGGTAAATCCAATGAGAACTGTCATTAGTTACAAAATACTGGGGAAGGGACCCTAGATGAAATTGAGGTTCAAAAGTCATTTGATTTTATTTTGTCTGTTCCGTAATGGTGATGCTAAAGACTTGAAGAATAGATTTAAAAAGTATAAGCAGGTCTTTTTCCCATTTTGGCTTGTAGAAGTAAATTCTGATTTTGGCTTTGGACTTTAGCTCTATGGGCCTGGGTGTTGAAATGGAAAATCATGAAAAGTGAATCATCACTACCAAGGAAAGCCTGCCCCTTTTTCATGGGGTGGGTGGGTGGGTGCGAGAGAAAGGGGAGCAGTGAGGGGGAAGCCCCGGCCTTCCCCGCCACTCCAGCAATTCAGGAGCATCTCAGGGCAACACCGGGCTCCTTCCCGTTTGCAGGAATGACTCTCAGTTTTGCTTTTCTACTTTTTTGTGTCCTAATGACTGACTTCCCAGACTCCAGCTCTGTACACTAGAAATTGAACAAAGAGAAATTTCTCTGTATGCACTGGAGGATGTACATGGTGTAATAAAAGGCACATTAGAAGCCTTGATGAAACTAAGAAAATAGCGATTAAACTACTGCAGGACCCACCTGCTGATAAAATGAGAGACGAGATTTTTTAATGCAAATTTGAAATAGTGTTGTTTTTAAGGCGGCCCCGAAATACAGACACGTTTTACCTGCAGTTGCAAGTGCAGTTTTCTCTCTGACCACCAGGTAGCAGACAAATGCCTTGAAAGAAAGGCTTTTCAATCAGACAAGAGAAATGTCAAAAACTCACCACAAAAGGAATGTAGATAAAGCCAAAGAAATAAAGTGCACTGGCAAGCACAAAGGTTCTTTTGTTGTCAAAATAAAGGATGCCAGGAGGCATATGCTAAAACAAACATCTTAGCCATTTTCCAACTCAATATACTAAAAGGTTTTATCAACCGTCTTCGTTGGTCCGGACTGAGGAAGCGGTGTCTGCCCTCTCTGAAGATGAGCGAGAGCTCATGAGAGGGGAGATGTGCGCGTGCTTCCTGGATGCATCCATATCCCTGACTGCTTCCCGGAATTCCCGCACGTGCTAAAGAGAGCGGACATGGCGAGATGCCCCCCCTAGAAGTTCTCTTCAGTCACAGCAAAGCTAGCTGAAAAGACGAGTGAGTTCTCAAGTTCACTTAGCCTTGTAAGTGCGGATAAAAAGTTTATTTAGCCATCGGCACATCTTCAACTACAGCCCATCAACTATAAAATCAATAAATTCATGGTATAAAATTCTTGTTTGTAGGCAAGTTCAAATAAATTATTCTTTAATATGTAAGATCAACATGCTAGGTACCTTTAATGTAATCACTTAATGTTATAAAAACTTCCCCTAGGTTTTATTTAAATAGGGCTTATTCAAAGGGTAATCAGTCTTAGTTAGAATTGAGTTGGAACTTTGTCCTGGAAAACTGGGGCTTCTAATCTTCCCCCTCCCAGGTCTTTAACTCTCACATGCTCTGTAACCTCAGCCCCCATCTTTCCCCGGTGCCCGCAGACACATAGCTGCTCCTTTCCTCTCACAGCACCTGTTGTCACAGCTTCAGTTGCAATAAAAGACATAGTGACCAGCTTTCAAAGTCGCGCTTTCTTCCAAGCACTGAGTTTTTACAGGGCTTGAACACTTAACAGCTAAAAGGAGAAGCCATGGCACATGACTTCAGACTCAAGAGTGCTGGGTTTTAATCTTAGCTCTGCCCCTTAGAGCGAATTGCTGAACCTTTGTATGATCTGTTTTCCTCTTTTGTTAAACAAAGAAAATAGTGGCAGGACCTACCTCATGGGGCCACTGTGAGCCTGAAGTGAGATCATGAGACAGTGTGTCTGGCATGATGGGAACTCTTAATGAGTGTTAGTTGCATGTCTTCATTACAAGGGAGGTTTTTACGAGCCCCTTCTCGGATGACTGGAATCCTTACCCCTGACAGGTTTTCCCTGAAATAGGCCAGAGGATCCTGAGCTCGGCTCTGATTTAATGCCTGAACCGCAGTGTAAAGGAACAACTGGCCATGACAGCAGGTCGTACTATGTGACCAGTGTGAGTCATCCAAGTTTTTCTTCAAATAAACCCCTCATTTTGTAAGGAAAATGGAGTTGACTAGACTGACAAATACTGTGTTTGCTGCAGTCTCAAAGCTCTTTTCCAGTTAAGAAGCACTAAGGTAAGGCCTCAGATGACTAACAAACATCTCCAGCCCAGGACATCCGAAACTGAACCCCTGGCCACCCCAGCCCCATCTTCATTCATGGCAGTTTCACCCTACCAGCTGTTTAAGCCCTAAATACAAGAATGACCCCCAAATCCACTATTTCTACCACATCCCACATGCAGTCTGTTAGGAAATCCTGCTGAGTAGACCTTCCCAATGTATCTAGCAGCTGATCACCTTCCACCACTTACATTACCATCAGCCTGGTCCTGGCCGGCATCTCTGACCTGCATGGCTGGGATAACTTCTAACTGGTTTCCCTGATTCCACACACACACCCCTGGCTGTTCTCAAGGCAGCATCCAGGTCCTTGAAAAATACAACTCCCATTGTGTCAGTCCGCTTGCTCAGGACCTTGTAACGACTCTTCCCCTGGAATGAAAACCTAGTCTCGTACATACCCTTCAAGGCTGGCTGGGATCCAGCGCTCACCTCCATGCCTCCCATCCTACCAGCTGCCACGAGTCCACTTACCTCCAGTCACACGGCCCTCTGTACCATTCCCGAAAAATTACCTACCTTCAGACCTTGAGCCAGCTCGTCCCTCTGCCCAGAATGCTCTTCTTCCTTGACTGATTCCAGCAGATCCTTCATGACTTCCTTCTGGGTGTGGTTTCAGTGTGGCCTACGCTACCCAGTCTTTAATGTCGCAAGCTGCCTGTTCCTGCGACTCGCACCACCAACCCACGTTGCTGTGTTCTACTCATTCTTGTTCCTTAGTGACTATCGCCTTCCAACACGTATGTCTTATCGTCTCTTCTCTCCATTTTCCTCTTCTGCTGCCTCTTTTATTTTGTCTAATGCCCTCTGCTGGGGTATAAGTTCCATAAGGGCAGGGATTTTGAGCTGTTTTTTTCATTGATGTGTCCCAACTACCTAAAACACTCAGTAATATTTGCTGAATGACTGAATGGGATTGGGGGAGAAAAGTCATATGTAGAGAGGATTTAAGGCACATTGATAATTTATTGATCACTGATCTAAGCACCCTCCCATACAAATTCACGTGTTTTCTCTTTCATGTGATGATTGGAAAACTTTAAGCCTCTGTTAATGTATCAGATGTATCATCATTTCTTGCCTCAGAGTTGCTTTTCAGATACCAGAAGGTGATGCTAAACCACAGTAGTCTTATCACTATCTCTGTGTATAAAATTGGGTCAGAATAATAGTAATAAGAAGAGTAGGGAGCAATAATCAGAAAGAAAAGAAAATAGTAAATTCCTCTAATGGAAGTTCAGAAGGTATGTAAGTACAATGTTTCCATGGTTTAAGATCCAGCAGTCTTGTTTGTCTCCTGCCTGTAAGTCACTTCCTTAAGAAAACTGGTTTGGACCCAGACTATTAAAAAATAATTGTCTCAGCAGAAGTTAAAATCAATAACTTATAACAATAAGTTAATCTAGAAGATAAATTAATATTTATGCAGTAAGCAATCTGCAAGCTGTAAGACACAAAAACATGAGACATTGTCTTTGCCCAGTAAGAGGTTATAATTTGGTGGGAGACATCAGACATGCACTACCAATAATTGTAATTCACTGCAGAATGTGATAAGTGCTATTATAAAGGTACAAAGCACAATAGAAAGATAGGAGTAGGAATGATTAATTCTAACACTTGGAGATACTCACTTTTAAATTTCATTTTAAATTTGTGTGTATGTTTATCTCCTGCAAGATGCTTCAACTAAATTGACTCAGCCAGCTGCACATAATTGCTATGGGTTTTATTTTATGTTATCAGACTCTATGTGCTTCCTTTGTCACTACTTCAATTTGTTTAATAAATGCTTTCTGAAGTACAAAGCCCTGAATCCTGAAGCTTTATTAAAGATATTACTTTTTAATCTAGTAACTTCCCATAATCTAAAGTGCTAACTGGACTCAGCTTAATTCATTTCATTATTTGAAGTTTAAATGAATAAAAAAATATGGAGTGTGCATCAAATAAAACATAATGTAAGCATCAAATAAAAAATATTGTGGTATTAGCTTCATGAACACCACTATCAGAATGTGTTTTATTTAGGTAATCAAAATTGTAAGTGTACAACCGAATCAAAAGTGATGAGAAAAATCCCCATATCAATAATCCCTTTTTCAGAAAATGATAAAATCAGAACCAGATATTTAAGAATTGTCTGAAGCCTCCCTGTGCTTCTTCTCATCCAATAGCCAATTCAACATCAGATCCTATAGATTTTTACCTCCCCAGTATCTTTCAGAAGCATCTATTTCTCTCCATTTGCACTGTTTTTCTAGTCCAATGTCCCCTAATATCTCACTTGGACGTTTGCCCTGGATTAATTACCTGGTTATTCCACACTGACTCTTGCCCCTACAAGTCATTCTCTATACTATGGCAAGACTGATTTCTGTTTATGTGTGGGATTATTGTGGGACCCCAAATCAGGAGTCAAGTTACTCATATCTCTCAGCTCATGGCCCTCCAGGTTGAACCCCTGCTCGGTGCAGGGACTTTGTATGCTGAGTATGTAGACTTGCAGCCTGCTCAGACTCTTTTTCCCAGTCTCACTCCCCTGCTACCATCTGTGCACGTGATTAACTCCCTTAAATCTCACATCATTCATTTCTTCCCCAGGGAAGACTTTCCTGACTCTGCATACTATATCAAGGTTCCTGCCACTTATTTCTCTCCTTTGTAACTGCTTATCATTTGTAATTTAACTTTTACCTGAATAGATCATTTGATTAATATCTTCCTAATTAGAAAGTACATACTGTTGTGTCCACCAATTAATATTTGCTGAGTGAATCAATAAACAGGAAGCCATTGGGTTATAGTGGATCAGGGCAGTTTCCTTAAAGGGCTTATTTGCTCACTTAAAAAATCCAAGT
Organism: Manis javanica; assembly: GCF_040802235.1. Lineage (NCBI taxonomy): Eukaryota > Metazoa > Chordata > Mammalia > Pholidota > Manidae > Manis > Manis javanica. The sequence continues at coordinate 15,589,564 of NC_133165.1, forward strand.
TGGAAGCAGCAAGTTACAGGTTTCCCCCTGCTGCCTAAAAATAAAGTGTTCCTATTAAACTTTTCATAAGTTGAAATAGCATAAAGCAAAGAGGCAATTACCTTTAATTTATACGGAAAACATTTTTTTAACATTCTGAGACCTGAAAAAATATCCTCTCTTAGGCTTTTCTGATACCTTAGGATACATCTTGCTAAAGGATGCACAAAATAAATGGAGATAAAGCACAGATGCTCACAGATTACAGTTCAAAGCTACAGTGGTTTGATGCTAAGAGCCGAGTGCGGTTCCCAAGGAGAGAGCTGGGCAGGAGCCACTCTCTCTGCTCCAGGTGAACGCTGCCTCTAGAACGGCTCCCTGCAAAACAAACACCAAACGTGCGATTTTCGTTTTTTGCCTGCTCTTATAAAAATGAGAATCCTCTTGGGATTTCTTTCAAATAGGGGAAATAGTTGAGTGAAAATAGGTACAGTGTCATCTTTCATAAAAGTCAAGTGGTTTAATGGGAACTTTTCAACAGCAGAAGATACCTGTACATTGAGAAGTTCTGTACATAATATGTCTATCAAATTTATTATGAAACCAGATTTTTTTTGCCTTACTGATGCAGACGCTAGAATAATGGGCATTATAATTCATGCTCGGTGATGTTTCAGACAGCAGAGATGACCTGTTGTTGGTGTGCATACCTAAAGCCTATGTATCACTATTGGAAGAGCCCTGCTTACGTAAGCAATAAACGTGAGTGGAATTTGACTCATTAACTCATTAAGCATCCAAGCTCTTCTAATGAATTTTGGGATTTTTATAGAACATAGCCCCAAAGCCTATGGGTATAAGCCATGAAATGCCTGAATTGAATATGCTCACCTTCAAAGAGGGAGTTTTGACCACTCTGTTGACACTTCAGCACTTCCACTATGTCTTGTTAACTTGTAAAGTATATTCTGGGTTGACCAATGTCTAAATTCTTTGATTATTAGTTAAGTACATTTGCAGGAGAATTTTGGACTGCCATCCATCTCACGCTATCCAAAGATTTACTACCTATCCACGTGGAAAGCCTGAAGAATGACATTTTCATAGTGTTGTCTTTCCTTTTCTGGAGGAAGACATTTTTGCCTCAGGGCCTGCTGTGACCAGCCACCCCAAAACCCATTCTTTTCACTCTAAGACCAAACAAAACACACCACTTTCTTTTTTATTTCCTTGCTTTCTCCTTGGATTATTTAACTAAGGACACAAAAAGGGAAACAGGTTGCTTGCTAAGAGAGTTAGAGTTTGATATTAGACTCACATAAGCAGAAGGATGGAGTCTTGTTGAGTATGTAGTAGAAAAAGGCCAGGAGTTTGGGAATGGAAAGAGGAAGAAACAGCAAAGTTCTGAAGATCTTGTCCACATAGAGAAATTGTGCCTTCCAGAAGACAGCTTTGGTACCTCTCATAGCAGGCAGCTTGAGAGTCTAACAGAATCAGATAAGGAAAGGACAAAGACTTCTGGTTAAGCTGAAATCAGGCAAAGTTGTATTCATTTTTTCCCCCTTTTCATACCCTTGCATTAAATACTGGTTTATTTGCATCACAGCACTTATCACTACCTGAAATGTTCTTCTTTCTTTGTCGTTTATAGTCTGTTAGTCCTATTCTGTAAACACTGGGAGCAGAGACTTGAGAGTTTTGCTCTGGACTTTATTCCTACTGCCAAAACAAGCACAGATTAGACTCTCAAGGAATCTTTACTAAATGAATTAAAGAATGCTTAGTACAAACAAGTATTTGAATTTCTCTGTAAAAATCTTCTATCTTCTCTGTAAAATCTTTCCAGATTCCTTGAGGAGGAGAAGTAAGCCACTTCTTCTATACTCTTTTCTGGATTAAATTTCATCCATCCGTCCATCCATTCATTCATTTGCTCATTCATTCCTTCACTTGTTGATTCACTCAGGCAACAAACATTCATTGAGTGTGTTTATTATATACTGATACTTATATACTGAGCATTATGGGAAATGGAAGGGAAAAAAGATGGAGGCTTGAGAAGTGAGGCAGAAACCTTCTACAGAAACCACATATAACACAAAAATACAGCAAATACAACTAATCCTGAAAAAGCGACCTAAAGACTGCAGAACAGACTGCTTACATCTGAGGAAAACCTCCCAGAAATGGTAAAGTAGCAAAGCTGTGATCCAGTGGGACCCAAGCCCTCCCCTCACCCTGACTCATAGGCCAAAGGAAGAGAAATGGAGCAGGGAGGGAATAGAAGCCCAGGACTGCTAAACACCTAGCCCTGGAGATCTGCTCTGGGAGCATGAACCCACATTACATGGTGCTCTGGAGATTGGTGGGGTTGGACAGCAAAGACAGGCAGAATACTTGGAGAGACTGAGATTCCAGATGCTTGTGGAGAACAGATATGCACAACCGGCCCCTACAGGACGAAAAAAGGTGGGCACTTTGAAAGACTTCCCAACAGTGACAGAGGTGCAAAAGGGGCAAAGATTACACAGAGCTTGCTGCTCAGAAGAAAGGGCAGGTGGACTAAATTGTTCCAGCATACTCAGCTCAGGGGGTTAGGAACTTTTAGGAGTTTCAGATGCTCCATCCCCCTTGCTGGCAGCACAGCCCCAAGGCCTCCCACTACAATACATAGCCTGCTGTTCCTTCCTCCCAGCAGGCAACGGCCTTTACTCCTGCTGCACCTGCCATCATACCAGGCCAGCCGGAGGGTGGCCCCACCTAAGGCAGTTACAGGAGCATAACACTGAGGCTCCTGCTGTGTGCACAGCCCACTGGACCTGGCAGTGGAGGTGGGTACTGCAGCCAGGAAGCAGGAAAGAGCTCTTTCCTCCTGGCAGGTGCTGGTACCACTTGCCTGTGATCCCCCCACCATTGCTCCAGGTGCTCAGCAGCTCCAGAGAGTAGAGCTTCTGGGCACTAGAGGGTGATGCCTACACAAAGCTATTATTCCATAGTAATCATTAGAAACATGAAATAGCAAAATAATTTTGTACAAACCAAAATCCCTCAAACACCAGAAAGAGGTCTAAGTGAAACTGAAATCACCAATCTTCTTGATAAATATTTCAAAATAAAAATCATAAAGATGCTTATGGAGCTACAGAAAATATCCAAGATCTCAGGGAGGACATCAAGAAAGAGACAGAAACTTTGAAAAATGCAGTATCTGAAATGAAACATACAATGGAGGGATTTGAAAGCACATTAGATGAGGTAGAGAAGATGGTAAATGAAATAGAAATTAGAAAAGGAAAACAAAGGAACTGAGGCCAAGAGAGAGAAAATGATCTCTAGGAATGAAAGTATAATAAGAGAACTATGCAACCAATCCAAACAGAACAATACTTGCATTATGGGGGTGCCAGAAGAAGAAGAAGAGAGAGAAAAAGGGATACAAAGTGTCTTTGAAGAAATCATTGATGAAAACTTCCCCAATCTGGGGAAGAAAGTAGTCTCTTAGGTCATGGAAATGCAGAGATCTCCCAACACAAGGGATTTTAGGAAGGAAACACCAAGACATATAATAATTAAAATGGCAAAGACTAAGGACAAGGAGAAAGTATTGAAAGCAGGCAGAGAGATAAAAAAGATCACTTAAAAAAGGAAAGCCCATCAGGCTATCATCAGACTTCTTAGCAGAAAAGTTACAGGTCAGAAGGGAATGGCATGATATATTTAATGTAATGAAACAGATGGGCCTCAAACCAAAAATACTCTACCTGGCAAGATTATCATTTAAATTTGAAGCAGGGATTAAACAACTTCCAGATAAGCAAAAGTTTGGGGGAATTTCCATTCCACAACCCATCTCTACATTGTATTTTAAAGGGACTTACAGATGAAGTGCTCCTAAGGCTACATAGCTGTCACCAGAGGAAATAAAATCACAGGAAAAGAAGTAAACCAATTAATTGATAAGCAAACACAAAATAAAATCAGCTACCCATAAAGTCAGTCAAGGGATAGACAAAGAGTACAGAATATGACACCTAATATATAAAGAGTGGAGGAGGAAGAAAAAGAAGGGAGAAAAAAATAGCCAAAGCAATTCTGAGAAAGAAGAACAAAGCTGGGAAGATTACTATCTCTACTACAAAGCCACAGTAAACAAAGCAGTTTGGTACTGGCACAAGAACAGATGCATACATCAATGGACCAGAATAGAGAGCCCAGATATAAACCCATATGTATCTGGCCAATTAATATTGATAAGGGAGCCATGGACATACAATGGGGAAATGAGAGCCTTTTCAGCAACTGGTGTTGGCAAAACTGGACAGCTACATGTAAGAGAATGAAACTGGATCACTGTCTAACCCCATACACAAAAGTAAACTCAAAATTAATCGAAGACCTGAATGTAAGTCATGAAACCATAAAACTCATAGAAGAAAAGATAGGCAAAAATTTCTTAAATACAAACATAAGCAACTTTTTCCTGAACACATCTCAGTGGGCAAGGGAAACAGAAGCAAAAATGAAAAAATGGGACTATATCAAACTTAAAAGCTTCTGTATAGCAAGGGACACCATCAGCAGAACAAAAAGGCATCCTACAGTATGGGAGAATATATTTGTAAATTAGTTATCTGACAAAGGGTTAACATCTAAAATATATAAAGAGCTCACATGCCTCAACACCCAAAAAGCAAATAACCTGATTGAAAAATGGGCAGAGGCTCTAAACAGACACTTCTCCAAAGAAGAAATTCAGATGGCCAACAGGCACATGGAAAGATGCTCCACATCACTAATTATCAGGGAAATACAAATTAAAACCACAATGAAATATCACCTCACACCAGTAAGGATGGCTAACATCCCAAAGACAAAGAACAACAAATGCTGGTGAGGATGCAGAGAAAGGGGAACCCTCCTACACTGTTAGTGGGAATATAAATTAGTTCAACCATTGTGGAAAGCAATATGGAGGTTCCTCAAAAAACTAAAAATAGAAATACCATTGGACCCATAATCCCACTCCTAGGAATTTACCCAAGAAAAGAAGATCTGTTTTCAAAAAGATATATGCACCCCTATATTTATCACAGCACTGACATGGAAGCCAAGTAGCCAAGACATGGAAGCAACCTAAGTATCTATCAATAGATGAATGGATAAAGAAGATGTGGTACATATACACAACAGAATATCAGCCATAAGAAAACAAATCCTACTATTCACAACAACATGGATGGATCTAGAGGGTATTATACTCAGTGAAAATAAGCCAGGTGGAGAAAGACACGTACCAAATGACTTCAGTTATTTGTAGTAAAACAACAAAGCAAAACTGAAGGAACAAAACAGCAGCAGATTCACAGACTCCAAGAAGAAATTAGCAGTTACCAAAGGGAAGGGGTTAGGGAGAGTGGGTGGGAGGGATGGAGAAGAGGATTAAGGGGCATTATAATTAGCACACACAACATAGGAAGGTCATGGGGAAGGCAGTATAGCACAGAGAAGACAAGTAGTGACTCTCTAGCATCTTACTGTGCTGATGGACAGTGAGTGCAGTGAGGTGTGTTTTGGGGGGGCACTTGATAATATGGGTGAATGTTGAAACCACAATATTGCTCATGTGAGACCTTCATAAAATTGTATATCAGTGATACCTTAATTTTAAAAATGCCTTATGGGATATCAATGATATCTTAATTAAAAAAAACATTATGGGAGAATTGAGGCTATAAGATTGAATAAAACTCTGCCTTCAGTTATAGTCTAAAGGAGGGGACAGGAAGTCCAAGGCTAGAATAGAGATGTGCAAAGGCTTTTAGGAGAGTGCATAGAGATCAGAGCACTTAATCCAGGGTTGCAAGGGCAAGAATATCTTACTAGAGAAGAGATCCTTTAAGTTAACCTCTGGAGAATGAATAGAAGAGAACTGTATCTCAGAAAGAAGGAACGGCATTACCAAAGCTGAGAGGCTAAAAGGGAGGGTGGCATACATTGAGAACTACATTGTTCTTCTGACAAATTCCAGCAAGGAGACGACCATGCACATACTAAGTGCAAAATAAATATTTATCCCAGGGTTGTATAGTTTGTCCACTGAAAAACAGAATAATTATGAAAACTGGAAAATCATCCATAGTGAATCGCTCTCAATTTCCTTATCTTCATTTAAGAGCAACTCGATTTCTCTCTCCTTTACACCAAAACATGGCTGAAATAGCATTCACTCCTACACATAGTTTATTTTAGGTACCATAAAGGAAAGTCTATGTCTTCTATGCAGTGCCATTTCTACACAACACTTCACTCTGTAGTGGTGCAGCAACTGCTGTTGTGGGTGGTGAAGGACCTGAGTAGCAAACTTTTCCACATCCTGTACCCCAACCACTCCCTATCTGAAAAGAAATAATCAGCCACCTCCATTCTAGGAGAAGGAAAGCAGGTGCTTAAAATCTATCAAAAAACTTTCACTACTCTTTGACAAAAACAATGAACTCCATTATTCTTTCAGTATTCTGGGTCTTCCAGTATATTCCATACTAGTTAATACAGAATAACATTGGAGGATTTCTTGGCAATCATAATTCATGGCTGGCTTCTCTCTGCTCTTTATGATTTCTAGCCAACTCCCATCTGTTTTGTAGTTTCAATATAAACTTGTCACAAGAGAGATTCACTGCCCACCTAAGGTTCAAAGGGGTAGCACAAAATCTGCAGAGATATTTCACATCTCAATTTGTAAGAAAAATGCAAATGGTAGTGCCAGACAGTTCAGAAAATGTGTCAGTTACTATTGAGATAATGAAAAGACATAGGAAATAGATGGCTCAATAATTACTTTATTCTAAAACAAAACCAAAAAAAGGTCAGTATGGAACATATTAGGATCCTAAGGAGAGAGATTGCTGGAACAAGGTCAGTTGCAAACCTGCATAATATTTATCTTTCTACCTTAATGGCCACCTCATCCCCCAAGCCATACGTCATCTCTTTAGTCTACCCCTTTTTTCTCTTCTTATCATTCCTCCTTTTCCCCACCATGCACGTACAAAATTGGGAACTCTAAACCAATTTTATTTAGTTTAGTTGACACCATTTAAAAATAAAAAGTGAGATTCGTAGTTTCTCTTAGAAAAAATGAGCCTGTATTCCTTCTTGGTGATAATTAGTGAGAGCTGACATTGTAAACTCTGTGGATTCTCTGTTGACCACAATCCTCACTAATCCCTTTAATCACACACAGCTTCTGTTACTCGTTTACATGACCTGTCTAGTTTCTACAGGAAACTGACTTTCATTTTTCTGATTTTCTTGTTTAGTGCCTGTATCTCTATTAGAGCATGTCACTAAATGTCTATTCTTATAATCATCAATATACAAGCTGTCTCTCTTAGTCAACTGCTAGCTCTCTAAGAGTTCTGTGCTTTATTTTTGGTTTGCCAGAGGTCCTATAATGGATGTTCAATGAAAATTTGATGAAGAAATAATGCAGTAGATGAGAAAATTCTAGAGTGTAGAGTAGGGAATAGAATAGGAGTTAGTTAGGACCTTTGGCTTTTCTATTAATGCACTATGCAATCTTCAGCAAGATATACTTCCATTTGGGGGTCTCAGTTTCCAGGCTTCTAAAATTAGGGAAATTAATTTGGGCGATTATATTTTTATTTTTACTCCAGTATTTTATGATTCTAGAGTTCTTTGAACTGAACTTTCTTCAATTTCTATAAATTTGCCAGCTGGATCATGAAATCCCCACCCTCTTCCCATTGAATATGAGTGGGAAATTATTCTGATTACAGTTTTGCAAAGGCAGACAAGAGGGCATGTCAAGGAAAATAATACTTGGCACATTGTGAATGAGATTTTAAACCAAATATTTTTAGACTGCATTTTTTTCTTTGATGTGCTGTTATCTAAATCCTCCTTGCAGGGCTCCTGTTTCAGATGTGATTTAGACTTAATAATATGTTAAGAGTCAAGCAACTGTGTCTCCCCCATTATGCGACACAAAAGGGGGAGAATACAGGCGTCAGAGAACTCATGATAAAGAATCTGCCAACTCATGTGTTCCTTTATATTCTGCAGAGGACTGAGAATTCTGTTGCCACTTGAAAGATAAATAATAATAATTGTAATAAGTTCGTCTTTATTCCTGGCAGAACTGTCAGATTCTGAACAGTATGTTTTTGCCGTATTGCAACACAGGGTCCCTGGTGTCTTCGGGAAGCTCAGAGTCATGTTATCAGATATACTCTCCTTCTCCTGACTTGGCCTCAGACTGGGTATCTCAAGTAAAGGAAGTGATTTCCTCCTTAAAATGTACCACTACAAAAATACACATTAGCTGCCATGGAAAAACTAAAATATAAATTGAAAAGGAAACGTTAGAATGGAAATTGCCTAAAATACTGCCATGTTGATGGTTAATCTTAACCATTTGACATACATGCACACACACACACACATGATTTTGAAAAAGATATTTGTCATTTTATTCTCTAGTACCTTCCTCCTTCCTACCAGCACTCCGCTATCCTATGGAATATCATGTCTACCTCCTCGTTTATAATTTTGGTGAGCTAGCAAACCAGAGTGTTAGGAAGAAATACTACTTCCCAGCTTTTATGAGTCTGTATGGAGCAGTCTTTCTCAGCCTTGCTTGACTGATGTTTTGAGCCTGGTAATCATTTTTCATGGAGGATTTAACAGCATCCCTGGCTTTTGCCCACTAGATGCCAGTAACACCCCTCCAATTCTGACGACCAGAAATTTGTCCAGACGCTGCCACTGGGACAAAACTGCCCCCAGCTGGGAATCTGTGGTATAGTGCAACTGCCCCAGAATAAAATCCCAGGCCTCTTATGAAGGAGAAGTGACTCAGCTATTTGGAGGCTTTAAGGGAAGGAACTAAGTATGTGTGGCCCAGCTTCTGGACTCCCTTTGAGATCTGTTTGCCTCCAGAGAATAAGTTATGGTCTGTCCTTAGGCTTCTGGTAATACCGGGGTCTTGAAGTTTGGTGGAGGTTGACTTAACCAAGTGCTCATTTGTTTCTTAACCTAGATGACAGTCAAAATTTTACTACGTGGCATGCTTTTAAGGTTGCAGTTGACTTTAAACTGGCATAACTCAGGGGAGTGGCTTTAGGACTTGTGATTTTGTAAGTACAAGCTCCGTGGTTATTGTGACCTTGAGAGGTCATCACAGCTCCAGGGCCTCTCTCCTCAGGCAGTTGTGCACCTTTGCACATAGGCTATAATGACCTTGGCAGATGTTGGGGTCTATAAGGCACACCACTGTAGCTTGACTGTAAACTGTAGTTTTGACTTGACACTGCAAAAGAGACAGAGAAGTGAATTTGTTCTTTTCAAACACTGATAAGGGAGAGAAATATTTGCCACCTGTGATACATTTTTCGGCCAGGCTTCCAGAACAGGACTTTGAACAGCACAGGCTGTTGAGTTCTAAGTGGGCTCCACTAGTGAGTTTCAGTCTTTAAATTTATAATCATTGAAATTATTATTAAATGACAGTGCTAGATCAGCTGCCTAAAATTCCATCCTTCCTTTTATTGTCTTAAACTGTATTCTTGGCAAAGTGAGGGCTAATATCTTTGAGTCATGTTCCTTGTCCATGTGTTTGTACATTACCCTTTCCACCACCATCACCATGCGGTCTTGAAATGACTATGGTTTTGTGCATTACACAAATTATGACGATTATTTTTAATTTTAGTGACCCAACCTGTGATTGTATTCATCGTAGGGTGGTCAATTTTTGTAATTATGAAAAATAAAATAAAATTATGTAGTCACTTGCCAGAAAGTGGATAATCCTTCTTGGTTAGAGTCAGAGAAGCAACCCAATGAGATTTTTGCAAAATTAAAGACTATGAAAGGTACTAAAGAGGTTTGTACCTGGAACAGCATGTTTCTTAGAATCACGATTCCCAAGAAATGGTTTGAAAAAGTAGGTTTCAGCCGTACACTCAGAAAGGAACAAGAGAGAATAAAAATCAATAAAGGAAGGCAAAAACCTAAACTTGAGGAAGAGAAAGTGTTCTTTAGTTTTAAGATCAGAGAAGATATTCTAGACAAATATGAAAGGAAAATGACATTAGATCTTCAAGGTCACAATAAACATCTAAAAAAAGAAAAGGAGAGGATTTCAGATCTCATTTCTTTTAAGGAGAATATATCAAATAGCACAATTATTTCAGTCATTCACAAAAGGTAACTAGAGAATGATAATTTCTAATAGAAAAAGAGAAGCAATATCTTAAAGAACAGGTTAAAATGCTCCACAAACAGCAGGATTCAGGAAATGACTGACGTTGAATCATGAAGTTAGTTCAAGTAAAGCTGAGGAGTCAAAGCACACTTGGAAAACCCCCTTGATGAATAGGATGAAATAATAGAGTCAGTGCCTGATCTGAATGTTTGTCTGATGGGAAATTATCTCCAGGGTGAGATTATCTGACTTTGAAGAAATAAAGGTGGATATAATTTGTTTGAGTAGTAGAAGCTTTTAGCAGCTCTTTAAACTTCATATTTCTGTCTGTGGAAGATACCAATATGAAAAATCTACAGGAAGATGTAAGAAAAATAAAGTCTGAGCCAGGAAATGAAAAAAATAAGACATTCAAATCCACCAAATAGTAGCTACTTGTACCTGTCTAATCCAGGAAAAGGAACAATTTAAGAATCAGGCAAACTCTTAAAGATGAAATCCTCTTTACTAAGAGGAGTAGAAAAATATCAAAGGGAAATAAAGAAAAAAGTTCTTTAAAAAATATGCACAAGTTTGACCCCCTATACTGAATTTTATTGTTGTTAACAACCATTTGATCAATAAATATGAGAGATGCCCTCTCAAAAAAAAAATATGCACAAGAAAGATCTGGAACATTCTAATGCTTCAGGAAGACCATGTCTCCGGGAGCAACATGGCAGAGGAATTGCTCTTTCTTGGACCCTAGGACACAAGCTTCAAATTTTCAACAGCAGCATCAGTTCAGGAATCTCCTGAAGGTGATTCTTCCCCTGAACACATGTGGAAACCAGGTGAAGACCTTCCCGAGGAGGCATCAAACATTATTTCATCAGACAAACGTTCAGATCAGACATTATTCTGCCCAGCTTCCTGTAGTAGGTCTCATCTTGTCTGTGTCTTCCCTGGGATTCATGTGAAAAACTCCTGGAGCATATTCCTTCAAGACATAGGCAATATTTGCAAGCCTGCTGACAATGACTGTTACACTGAAAGTTTACCAACTAATTCTTGAGTTTCTGTAGCAGTCTTACCAATAGGACCCAATTTTCTGTATTAACACTGATAGAGCTGTCCTAGTCTTCAAGGGGGTTTCACAAGCCTAAGGAAATAATACCACAGAAAGCAGTGAGGGCAGCCCTTATCCATGTGCCCAGGAGATGGCAGGAGCTTGGTCCGTTAGTACAGAGCCACACATAGGCACAGGTTCCAACTGGGAGATGAAAATAAGGAGGGCTTGAATATGCTGAGTGAAAAAACAAGTAAGATCTGGTCACTGGGGATCCACATCGCAAATTTTAAACTTTGCAGAGAAATGGCAATATTACAATGTGTCTAGGTGAGCATTTGCTAGGCTGATTAGGATGGAAGATTATTCCAGAGAGAGGGAATGATATCTCCAAGCCTATGAGGCATGAGCTGAATACCACAACTGGAGGATTGCAGCTGCGTCAACCGATGCAATGGGGGTAAGGGGCCAACAATGAAGTCCGAGGCTGAAGTCCGAAGTTAAAAAATAAAACCTGATCCATAATAGGTATGAAGCATATATTAGAAAGGGATTTGAAGCCAAGCTCTTCTTAGGAAGAGCAGCATTTAGCAATATTCATGGTAAGACTGATCAAATGGGGGGCTGGGGAGGGAAGAGAGGCTACTGGTAGCAGCAGATGTTACCTATCACTGCTCCCCAAACTTACTGGCTTAAAACAATGACAGTTGATTCCTTCTCCTGGTTCTGTGGATGGTTGGGTAGCTCTTCTGCTGGACAGCTTTCAGTTCACCTGTTGGTGGAGGCATTGCTCAGCTGGGCGCTGGAATGGCAGCATCTTCCTTTCTGTGTACTCTTAATTCTTTAAGAAGGCTGGGTTGAGCTTTTCTGCAGCATGAGGGCTCAGGGGTCCTACTGGGCAAAGGTCACAGCGGCAGGGCTTCCTGAGTCCTCGGTCCAGAACCTGGACGATGTGCAGGTACACCACATGTACAGCACATTTTACTTCCCAAAGCAAGCCGCAAGGTCAGCTGCTGGCAGATACACAGCAAAATATCGTGGCCAGATTTTTCAGTACTCCCAATCTGCTAATCAACTTTTGAGATTTTGTGATCAAATCAGTTGGGAACTCACATCAAACATTTGAATTAAAATCCACCAGCCAGGCTAAGATACTACCCCACTCCAGATTACTCCCAATTTTCAGCCTTAGAGTTTTTAAAAGCTACTCACAGACAGGCCCTATAGGATATTGCTTTATTCTTCCCCTCCCACCCAACGGCTTGTCTTCCATAGAATTAATTTTTGTTTTGTTTCTTTTTGTTTGTGGTATGAGTTTTTTGTACATTTGTATTAATTCATTCCCTGGTTTTAACACTAAGTTAAATCTAGAAGTTAGATTTAACTATAGTGTTCTAAATCATGTAGGATATATTTCAATGTCTAATTTTAACATATTTTCCATTTTCTCATCTTTCTGTATCCCTCTTAATCTTTACTATAATGGTCTATGCAGAGTAGAACTACATCATATGCTTTATCTCTTAATTTTGCCTTCCAAATATATTCATATAAATATTCAAAGATCTGTATGAAGGATATTCATTTCAGTGTTGTTTGTAAACAACCTATATGTCCATCAGTATGGGAAGTGTGAAATTAAATGGTAGTATAATCATAAAATGGAATGCTCTACCTGTCTTGAAAAGCATGAGAAAAATCTACATTTACTTACGTGGAAAGATGCCTGCATATTGCTTAAAGCAAGGTGCAAAACATAAAGAAAACCAGGTAGTGTTCCACTTGCATAAAACATGAACAGGCACAGAATTATCCCTCTGCTACAAATAAAGCCTGGGCTGTTGGAGAGCTGGACACAGACTCTAGCTCCTTGGTAACTTATTTTACAGATTAATAAAAATCCATGACAATAAAACCATCTTTATGTCTTACTTACGTAAACTTAAAACAAATTTAAAGTTACTTATTTATATGTTACCACATTCCAGGTACCCTTTTATATACATGTATATTTAAGATACTTTACATATACGAATTTTAATTCTTACAACCTAACATAAACTAGATATTAGCATTATTTCCACTCCTTTTTTAGAGGAGGATGCTAAAGCACAAAGAAATGAGATAATTTGCTTATGTTTACTACCTAAGGGTTGGAGCTGTGTCTAGACCCTATTCTTTAGCCTGTACTATTCTATTTATTTAGCCATTGTCGCGTTGAGTTTTATGTGACTTTCAGCCCAAAGCATTTCTAGCTAATGTATGATTAGAAAGGCCCAATCCTATCTCTTTAAAGTTATAGTTGGTCATTCCTAAGCAAGTGAGTTTTTAAACCTTTCAGTCAAACTGCAATTTAATATGCACCATGATTCACATCTTCCTTCTTATTAGATTATAACTCCTATTGGTATTTTATTTGTTGTATTTTCTCCTTAAATTCAATATTTGTACTTCTCTTACACGGTGCTGACAGCAGCCAAGAAACATTTGTAAATAACCTTGAAATCTCAGAGGTAGATTCACACCACAGAAGAAGAGGAAGACAGAAAGAAAAAGGAGGAAGAGGACAAAGGAAAAGAAAAAAGAAAAAGGAAGTGGTAACTGTGTGAGGTGATGGGTGATGCATATGGTAATTGACTTGATTGCAGCCATCCCTTCACAATGTATACATATACCAAAATGCTGAGTTATACCCTTTCTATATGTACAATTTTGGTCAATTATGCAACAATAAGCCTAAGAAAACCCCACATTTGTACTTACACTTTTCCTGGGTGTCTTCTTTTCTAGTAGCGAGAGATATAGTTTGCACCCCAGCAGAATCATCATAGCATGGGCTCCGGCTCAACTCAAGCAATATGTTCTCTCCCTTATCCTCCTCTTTCCCTCCAAATTATGCCAAACAGCTCCTTCTTAAAGCTTAGAAAGTACAATCTAATTAAATTATTTTCGTATAGAATGGCTGGCATGACAAAGCTATTTCATTCCTATAACAGTAAAGAAAATGAAAACTGCAGTAATACATCCCTAAACACTCTAGCTCCCATTTTGGTTCTCACATATTTAAAAATTATTTTATTAGGGAGGGTATTGTTTTTATTTTTAAATTTCTTAGCAGTGCTGTAAACCTCCCTGTCTATAACCCAGTTAACCCTTTTTATAGACGCTAGCTTGCTCTTTCTATAGCATTGCCTCCTACTGAGAAAAATCTATTTTAGAGGGGAGTAGACACTATCTTTGCTCTGCCCAGGTCCCATCACAGCCCTTTGATCTTGTCTGTGCCCCCATCTCTGGATTCTGGGTGCCATGTCTCTACATAAAATACTGACGTTGGCTAAAGCCACTTTGCCTGCAAGTGCAGAGAACAGGTCGTTCCTGGAAGGTCACCATGGGGCCCTTAGGCAGTGACTGACTTGATACTCACCTATGAAGGCCCAGTTCCTTTGCTTCCAGTAAGGACATTCTGAGATAGAATTTACCCTCAAGAGATCCCCATGGGATCAGGCTGATGCTAAAGCTTTGTCTGAAACCACGTCCTTGTCTTGAATTGCCTCCCTTCCCTGTTCCAATCCACTCACTCTCTCACCTGATTTTCTTGAGAATACTTTTTAATAAACTACTGTACATGAATCCTCTTTTTGGGATCCATGTCTAAGGATGCCAGCCAAGGGAGAGATCTTCAACAGTTGTTCATAGCTTAAGATTGTCTCCAGACTCATCTTCCATCCATGTGCCTATGATTTTGTACAGCCTGGATCTGACTGCTTTGCCATGTTTTCTCTCCACATAAACTTAACTCATCCTACTGTGGTATTTTTGTGGGTATTTGTTCCTTGTCTAGGAATTCATTTCTAAAATTCAGGGCTCTTCTGGCTCCAGTGGTCTCTACACGACAGGCTCCTAAAAACTGTACTGTTTGCTGCTAGTTCTTTCTCAGGAGTTCAGGTCTGATTCCCTATTACGTATTTAAAAATCTTCAATAACTTTGTATCTACAATGCATAAAAGTGCATATACACAAAAATATCTGGTAAGCCAGTCATAAATTTTCTCTTTCACCCTTACTGCTCCCAGAGCACAAGAGGCTTATTGAGATGTGTTCTCATGCACACCAGTTTTAAGAAAGTGGGTACATGGAAACTGAAGATCTGAAAATCTATTCTTTTGATTTTATCTTCTCATATGCCTTGGAAAGTCTTTGAACGTTTTGAGATATATAAAGTCATGCAGTCTGAAGACTTTTGTCCTGGGGTTTGTATATTTAGGAACAAAACTGTTTGTGTATGTGTGCATGATCAAAATTACATTAAGGATAAATGATTTCCCATGTTTATTGGCTACTCAAGTTTCCAGTTTCTCCTTTATGATTGTTGGGGATATATAGTTTACCCATTTTGGGGGTGGTTATTTATTTTACCCATTTTCATTATTGCTTTGAGAGGTTTTAATGTACATGTATAAAGTATATTCATATATATTCCATATATGATAGATGCTATATATACTATATATATTAGATATAATTCTTTGTTGATTATGTGTTGAAACAGCTTCTTGTTTGTAGCTGATATTTTCATATTTTATTATGTTTTTGTGATGAACCTAACAAAATCTTTAATATAGAAGAATTTGTCATCTTTTCTCTTCTGTGCTTTGTGTTACGTGTCTTATGTAAGAAACCCATCACTACCTGAACATCACAGTGATATTCTATATTTTCTTCTAAAAGTTTTGTTCTTCATATTTACATTCTACCTGGGTGCCTTCTTTCCTTCCTTTCTCTCTCTCTCTCCTGTGATGTTTATAGTCTTGTATAGAAGAGAGAGGTCTTTGGCCTGGGGAGATAGGACGTTGGAGCAGAGATGCTTGCTGGCCACACTGCAATAAATTTAGACGTCAAATATAAAATAAATTACAAAAGCCCGTATATTAGAAGATTTTAAAACTATAATCCTAACTAATTTGGGGGCCAAAGCAGAGATTAAAATAGATATTAGAAAACCGTAAGACTGCGTGTTCAGTACTATGCTAAACTTTGTGGGCTGCAAGCTGACAAATGGCAAGTTAGAAATTAGAAATCAGATTAAATGAGCTATTCATCCAAATTAGGAAATTACAAAAGAACAACATAATGAAAAAGTTTAAACAACCAAAAAACTTAAAAATTATAACGTAGAAAAAATAATGGAAAATAAGAAATAAAGGTGGACTAGGAAGAATAAAGATAAACCTTTATGAACCAAGATAAAATGGAAGAAGTCACAAAAAAACGTGTTTATTTATTTGTCTTCAGTTATCAGTTTTTCTCTCCCAGGAGAATCAAGTGAGTCCACACTGACGCTCCAGCAAGTTGTCGGTTACCCGTTAAGTGTTCCCTCCGGTTTATGACCCCCGCTGCGTCTGCTTCCGATGCGCGGACGGTGGCTCTGCTTCCCTGAGCTCCCCTGTGTTTTCAGATTTCAGGGTGGCAGTTTGTCCCCGGGCAGGTGTCAGTTCTTCGGCCCAAGAGCACTTGCCGATACTCAGTTTCTTCAGGTTTACTCTTGTAAGAACAAGCGGATGATTTCTAAAGTTTTCACATTTCAGAATAGAAACCAAAAGTCCAATTCGTTTTCTTAAATTCCTGTGCTGCTGCCACCACCAAACCCCGCATTCTGTAAGGCATCTGTTCCTAACGCCATCTTTCTAGAGGCATTACAGAAAACAGTGTTTAGTGATAAATAACGCCGTCCTCACTCCCCTATCAAGAGCAATGGGTATTGTTCCTTACCACAAAAACAAACATTTACAAACAACCTCACACATTCTATTTGACAACACTTTCCTATCTTAGTTTTCTCCAACTTCTCATACTGCTCTTTACCAGCCTCCTTTACAAATTCTTCACCCACTCTCTGATATTTAAATATTGTCAGTCTTCAGGGAGCCTTCCTGCATCTTCTCTTTTTCCTATAATCCTCCCAAATGTTCATGGTTTCAGTGAACATCCAGCTAATTAAAAATTTTAAAATTTTACTTCCATCTAGGTCTCTTTAAACTCCAGACATATATAAATATATGTGTATAAAATTGCCTCAGCATTTACATTTGAGATTCTTAAAAGAACCTCAGTAAATATTTTTGATTGCTAGACTGATCAAAGAGTCTTGTGAGATTCCCATTGCCACAATGTCATTAATTAGTGAGTAATTACTGCGTGCAATACATTTTCAGAGTCAGGTTGAAGCCTGAAGGCAAACATTTTTGTTTCTTTTCTTTTCTTGTGATTGTAAAGCCTTGAAAAATAGGCTCCACAATTTGTTCACCCAGGAAGAGCTCATAAAGTACTTTTTAAGTCCTTGAATAATGTTGACCTCTCAGGAAGAAAACATGTCCAGAATAACCAGTTCCCCCCTTGCGCTTATCTTCAGTGCGCCTTCTGACGATGTTCACCGGCAGAGGAGGCCTGACGCAGTACCCCGTTGACGTGCAAAATTAAGAACTGATGAGCTGGGATAGAGGAGGAGGTAAAAACCAGGAAAGGCGGAAGGAAGAAGGACAAGATACAAATTCTTTAGGCAAGACATAAATAGATTCACTCTGCCTTATTTTGAACATGAAAAATCTAATTATAGGAAGAAAGGAAATTGTTCTGCCATACACCCTGGGCTTCACTGCTAGTCTGACATTTGAGTAAAATTCATAATCTATCCATGTATACTCAACGTGATGTCATAATGTGTATAACAGTGCACGTACAGGAACGATGGCAATGACTGCCCTCAGGTAAATCCTCAGCAAATACCTGTTATTGAGGCAAGACTGCACTTAAAGTCCTTCTGATGTAGGCACATAAATACATGTGAGAAGTCCAGCGGCTCCAGTTCATCGCTCATTACTTAAACTGATTGAACACCAATTTAGAATTATTCAACCAAATTTTTGCTTTCAGGTGAATGGCTTTTAACACTTCCTTACCGACTTCCAAAGGCGCAGAACACTTTCGTAGTACTTTTCTGGAATACAAAATCAGAAGACAGATGGATAGAACAACAGTTTTATCCAGCAGCACCTAAGCATTTTTTTTTTTAACCAAATCAATACACCCTGGGCTTTTGATTTTATGCACACTCTACTGAGTTAATCTGAACAATTTAAAAAGAAGACAACATCTAAAGGCAAACAAGAAAGCTGCCTATAAAATTCTTCTCTACTTTGTGTGTTGTGATTGTAGAATCAATTTAAAATTCTAAAAGACGTACTATTCAACAAAACTTATGCCCAGGACCTAAACCTTCATGTTACTCTAATTTCCCCAAAAACATTGTTTCCTCAGAAAATACTGAAAATATGTAAATACCTCAAATTAGCTTCACTTATTTGTCCCTGATTTATCATGGCAGGATTGTTCCTCACTCCACAAAAACCTAAGCACCTCAAGGGCAGCCCTGTATGGTCTGATCCTTTTAGCCTTCCATATAATCTCCAGGAAATTCCCTGCACACTGATGACTCAATAAAGATATGACAACTGATTATCTCTCAAGTCCATATATGCCAAGTAGGGGCATAAAAAGGATGAATTCTGACTGCACTAGCACATTCTTCTAAAGAAGGAACATTTGGGAAATATATTTGTTAAAGAGGCACTCAAGGGTGCCCCTATCCAAAAGGGCAAAACAAAATCCCTGAAGCCAGTTGCATATCAGAAACAGCGTCCATTAATCTCTTTGCCAAGCAGCAGAGAGAGTAAGGAGGCCTTTGAGAGGAGTTGCTTTGAGAAGGGGAGTCATGGTTTAATGTGTTTGATTCGGAGCACCTCACTCTCAGAAGCGAGCACCTGCAGCAGGCTGGCAACTTGCTTCTTCTGGGGGCAGATTGGATAATGATACTGATGACATTTATGGCCCAACATTTCAAGAATAAATTTACAATGGAAATGGTTCTCAGTGCAGTGAATACATCATTACAGCTTATCAGCTATAAACTATGGAGCCCAGTTTAAGTCCTGTAGAAGGCAAGCATTACAGACATTCCTCACAGTTATTTGGTGTTCATAATTCACTGGAAGAACATTTGAAATATGAAGGTATATGCCACTGCAGTAAAAACAAGAGCAAAGACCTGGAAAGGGATTTGGAGGGAGAGAGAAACAGTGGAGAAATGTGTTTCAGGTGCTTCTGTGCCTCTTGTGTCCTCCGGTGGGATTTTCTATGAAAGCTCCACAATTTCACCCCTGACAATCCCCTTTATTCTGCTTCAGCAAGACCCTACCAGAATATTTTCTTCATTCAGTTTCTCTTCCTAATTTATAGCTAGCAAGCTCATTGTTTTCATTAGAAAGTTTTTTTTCTATAAATCTATTAGGGAACACATTAAATGTGTGTCTTCATGTTATTTCATGGATTATTATTGCAGCTTTGTATCACTCATTTCTAGCCTTCAATAAAGACTAATATTTTTCCTAGGGCTTCTGGAATGCTCTACAAATGGCTCTAAGTATTTGTTTTTATCAAGGGGAAATGGCTCTGTCTACTGATTAAGAAAACAAACTAGAGATACAATGGTAAAAGACTCACATTTAAATGTTTATTTGATTCTTGGATGTATGACTAAACTTCCCATATAATTACAAAAATTAATAAAAATAAAAATTATGCAAAGAGAATTGACATAAGCTATTACACTGTAGTGAGTTGAAACTAATAATTGCATTGGAAGACTAGTTAGTGAGAAGCAGAGATATTGGAATTACAATTATTAGTACCTATTCTTATCCCTGAAATAGATTTGGGATAAGTTCTTTAGTTGAAATCCACATTTTTCTGGCTTTTAAAATTAGCATGTTCTCTTTAAAGATACCCAGAGTACAAATAATATGTGTTGGGGGAACAGTTCTATAGGGGATAGTCTGAGTGATCACTGGAGCAGAAGGGAAGGAGATAGACTCCAATTAGCTTTCACAAAGGCTTTTAGGAGAGCTCTGTATAAGCTTAAGGGGCTTTAGTAAGTCTGGGAAGTATTCCAGTGCCTAGCCTCCTATACATCTCCCAAACTATCCTTTCTTCTTTGGTCAAATCTAATGAGAATAGATGTGCCCATGTGCAAACAGAACATGAAATCTTAGGGATGCTTTCAAAAGTCAACTAACTCTCTAAAAAGAAATTACAGATTGAATAATGTTGATATAAGAAGAGTTTATATAAGTTGCTATACACTGTCTTGTGTTCTTTATTAAAATGTGTATTTAGAAAACTTGGAAAAAACTGAAAATGTTAAAGTAATGAGGCAATTACATCCATAGTTCCTCCATCCAAATACACTGCCATGCTTTGTATGCCAATAACTAGGAATACATAGTCCAAGTACTGCGTGACAGAGTTCTCAACATTTTGTAAAATGTCATTACTTTGGACTCAGCATCTACTGGGAGCTAATATAAAAAGTAATTGAAAAAAATATCATCCCTAAAAAGAGAAGTTTTTCATGTAGATTACCAGCAAGTGATATGGCTCGGCGAGTTAAGCTAGAATGGACATACCAGAAATACTCAACGCTTTGTCAGTGTTTCCAAGTGCCGCAGTAAATATAACACATGAAACTTAATAGCCATGATTTTAAGAATTAACCTCCGGAGGGGATTAGACTAACAGTTCGAATCCCATGTATTTAAGTTTCAGTGAGCTATAGTTCTTGCCATTCTGCTTTTGTTATACGTTGATGTAAAAAGGGATGGTTTTGCCTACCATCCTCAAGTAAGAATTAAAAATGATCTTCTTATGTACACTGAAATAGCCACATAAACCTAGAGAGATTGAAGAACACTATGATTGTAGACCACTTATGCCATCAATGGTATATAATTTCAAAATTTAACTTGGTTATTTTTCCCTAAGGATTACTAGAAAATAGCTTGTAAGACATTTGCACTATAGGCTCACAAATATTTATTAATACTTCAGAATTTAATTTATATTATGAAGACACTTTAAAATATCTTCAGTTATTAATTTAAAAATGTAAAAAAAATACATATTAATTATGAAAAATAAAATGAATTTAAATGTAATTTAAAAGTGCAGCAAGGAAGTGGGATAGAGAAGATGCAGTTTCTGGTGAAGAAAGTAAGACTTTATTAAGACTTGTAAATTAACCAAAATCAAAGGAATAATAATTTTAATCTTAGAGCATTATATAACTTCCTATATGAATGAATAGTAAATCTGTTTGGAAATCCTAGAGTTTGTAAAAATGAGTTTGAACCAATTTATTTTGGAATTTTGATTAAATATTGATTCGTAGGCAGAAACAAAAAAAAAGAAAAAATTTGTATGTTTATGTCTACTCTAGTTCCACCTAACCATAATTTCTGGCTATGATACTTAATTTACCACTATTGCTGAATTATCTGAAGTTAAACTAGACTATCTCTTGGGCCAACAACTTGTCTGATGCCTAGATTAAGAATAATTTAGTATATGGGGAAATATTTCTGAGAATCCCCTTCTCAACATTTGTATGAATTCTATTGATCATTAATAGGTAAAAATAATCATCTCCATGTATAGTGTGTGTTGCATGTATTAGGAACATATTATATGTGTAACTAATCTTAAAAAGAGCCCTCAGAGGTGAGTGTTAAGAATTCTATGTTATGACTGAGGAAAATAAAGCACAGAGATGGAAAGTAGCTTGGTCAGTTTATACGCTGACAGCTTGTGACTTGACCAAGGACACTCTTATTCCACCATTCATTCCCTTAGCTACTGTACACATAGGTTCTACATTCTTTATGTTGGATCTGAAATCCACAAAAAGCCTCCATCTGATATTAAAGAAGTCTTGAGCTGTTGAATCACATCTGAAATTGTTTGGCTGAACTTACATGACTTTCGTGATCATCAAAGATCCTAGGGACTTTATGCCAGTGCAGAACATTTAACCTTTCTGCCCTGGTCAGAAATCTAATTTGAGCAGTTCTACTTGGAGGCTCTATTTTTGATAGTTAAGCCATTCATCCTGTTTGACATTGTTGTGTGGTGTTGTTATGCTTTAACCAGCTGTCACATTCCAACCCAGAGGTGGGTGAAAGGATTCTTGTTTGTATGTAATTATAAGGACTTTTAGATGCTTTGAGTTGGCAATATGTCAAGGTAAAAGACATCCTTCCAGCAAAGCCGGCCTGAAAGACTTTCAGAATTCTTCATATAACTCTATAAAAAATTTCTTTCTGTCATTCAATGGTCAGCTGATTGTTTTGATGCAATTATTTCTAGCTCTGTTATTAAGCCTGTGACTGTAAAGAAATGTCTTTGTAGTAGATACTCATTTCTTCATGAATTGATTCTAAATTTGTATGAGATGAGACTACTCATATCATATATCCTGGTCCCTCTAAAAGAGATTATAGCATTTAAAACAGGATGGATGCTCTGATCTACAATTAGATATGGAAAGAAGCTTGAACTCCTGCAATAGAGGTTCTACTCACATATACAAATTAGTATGAGACTATAGAAATGTACGCAATGAGCATTTATTTTATACCTCTTCTGTGTCCAAAACAGGACTAGGCACTAGGGATGCAGAGAGCATTTCTGTATTCAGGGAACTCTAAACCTAGTAGGAAAAAAAGAAAACCCATACTTTTAATGTTCTTTAGCCACAAACTCATATTCTTCCCCCAGTGGAATGACAACTAAAGTCAGTAGAGTTTTGGGTTTAGTGGTCCAGGAAGTCATCTCAATTTTCCTTGCTTCTTTCCTGTGTTGACAGCTCACTTTCCTAGTTACTATTATCTCCAGCCACAGAATGTAAAACCAGACAATTGATTCAAAAAAGTAACTTTAAAAATCACTAATTTCTTCAAGGAAAAAATGGCCATCCCGTAACAACCAATCTTTTGTCATCATACATACAAAACCCCAGTTCACCAGTTGTTTTACCCACACTTTGACATCTCAATAAGTCAGGTTAGCATTTGGGTATAGAATGAATTTGATTAAAAAGCATTATTTTCAATGATAAATCAATATTCTTATTTTCAAGTTTAATTTACTTTTCTTTGGAGCTCATTTTTTCAGAGACCAAAGCTTGATTTATTTAATGTTACCACCATTATTTAATTGCAACAGTGTGGTTTTTTCAAACTTGGAATTTATTTAGGAGGATAAAATCTACTTCTAGTGACCTGAATATGGTATTGCAATGCTTCACTTTTATATTACATTTTAACTGTGCACAGAAGGAAAGTGTTAACATTTAATTGTCTGTGAAATATTTCCAGGGAGTTAGCTTTGATGTGAAAAAATAATAGTTACTTAGAGAACTGTAATGCTGTAAGCTTGAGACATCCAACCCAATGAAAACTCTTTGAATAAAGAGAAGGGAAGCCACCACAGAATTTAAAATGCATCTCTGATGATATGAAACTTTCACTTTCTTCATTATTTACTAGCTGTCACTTATTTCAACATTCACCTGTGTTCTATACACCATTCATATTTTAGTAATCTGTCAGCATTGGCAACTTGATTAACCATTTCCTATAGAAAAAAAAAACAAGGACTAGTAACTGGTACATGTTCAAGCTGAGTTAACTCAATGTTATTCATCTGGAAGAAAAGAAAGGCAGTCAATCAGTTAAAAGTTTTAAATGTTTGATGGCAATGTATCATGTAACCTTAACATCTGGATGGCTGGATTTTACTCTTAATACCCAGATGTCTGGCATCATGCAGACACAACCTCCCTGGTTGGATCAGTCAACAACTTTCATTGAGGACCACCCCCCACCCCCAACTTTTGCTGGGCAACACAGTGAGGCTATCCTATAGAACAAGGTCACCTCATGGCTGGGCTATGGGAAATCATCTTAATTAGTTCCCCTAACTCTACCCTTTCCTCATTCCATACTCCTGGAACACTAAATACCACTTTCAAGATCCTAGTTACTTGCTTAATACACTTGCCTTGCCTCAGGTTTTCACTGAACTCTCTAGTTGCTGCAAAGATCTATAATAGAAGGGTTCTACAAGAATCCTAATAATCAATTGATCATATCACTTTCCTCTGTCTCTGAGCTCAGCTAAAGCCTGAACTGGGTGATACACATCTCATTGACCTGTTTTAATGCTTAAATATTATGCATCCCAGACTCAGAAAACAGCTTCAGGGACATAATAGTCACTCCTTGAGCAGAAGGAATTATTTTTTATCTACTAGTTATACATAAGACATGTAAAACTCAGTTTCTAGTATAAAGGAAGTGTCTAATAAATGTCCTTTCTTAACTTCTGCCTAGGGTCAACATTTCCTAGGCCCTAAAATTCCTTTGATTATAAGATGCTTAACTTCAAACAATTTTTTGAGTAAAAAAGGAATCTTCCTCCATTAAACATAGTATGCAAAGACTATAAAACTCCGACTGATTCATAAATTACAGTGTGGAAAGTTATGCTTATTGAGGAAATACACTTGTTTATAATTCCTTTCTGTATTACATTCCAGAGAAACTCAATTAATTGCTTTGAGGGAAAAGGAGGAATCAAAAATAATTCCAAAATGCTGGTAGTCTTCTATGCACGATGTCACAAAATGTCACTACTGAAAGCACAAACGGCCTTCTGAAGGAAAAACCCAATGATTAATATTTAGAGAATGTTTGTATGTGATTCTTTTAGTTGCAGATCCCCTCAGCTCACTCACACACAGGATTTGTGAAGGGTAGTAAGGGAATCCCTTGGGCTCATGGGAACTGAAGCAGGAGAATGCGTCTGGAATCAGGACTGTTCCAAAGACCCCCCATGAGATGTTTATGAGTCTTAATCCTAAGTCTGAACCAGTATACTTTCTTTTATTAATGATCATTTCTTGAGTATTTGTTATGTATTAGGCACTAAACCAAGTATTTTACATGCCTTATATCATGCAATCCTTACAATAATTCTGTGATTTGTATTCCATTACTATTCACATTTATGGGTGATTAAACAGCTTTTGAGAATTTTAGTAATTTACTAAGTTCCCACAGATAGTGGTGAATTAGCAGGACTCAACTTCAGCCCTCGCTCAGGGCCCCAGATCTCCTATAAATACTGGACATCTAGCAGGGACTGCACTCTATCCTGTCTCTGAATCCACTCTCTCCCACTACCAATGGGTTTCTTAGGGTTATTTAAATCTTGTATTCCCCCATAATTTCAATTTATGTAGAGCCTATCATAATCTCTCCAGCCCCATCAACATCACGAACTTTCAATTTAGTTCCCACTATTAAATGGCAATTTATTTCTCTTGAGTCTGAACTCCTGATATAAGGAATCTGTTTATCTCAATTCATATGTTGGAATCAAGCTCTGTATTTCATAAATGCTAGTTATTCTATGGATTAGTTGCCCATAGGTCAGATACCCATCCCTAATTGACTAACAGTTACTAAAAAGACCAATCACGCTAATCAGTGGCTAAATATGGGCAACTTATCTTAGAAGTTACAGATAAGACAATGGTAGAAACAACTCTACCCTTAGGAGGCAGTGAAGCTATGGAAGTAGAAATAGTCCATAATAGAACAAAAATAAGAGGCAATACAAAAGAACCCTAAGAAACTAATATGTAAGAATCAGCCCGAATAAGAGAAGTCAGTACAAGAAATTAACATATAACAACAATTAAGAGAACTAGTAGAAAAAAAAATAGTGTTAAGAAATCCTATGAATAAGACTTTGAAAATGAGTGCATTTCACAGTAACAAGTTCTCTAACAACATTAATCCATTCAAAAATATACATAAAATATCCTACTATTGCCCAGGGGACACAGAGTTGATGAAGAACAGGTCCTTGTTTGGCAAAAAATGTTAATAATCACACAAATTAATGCATAATTGCAGTTATGAGACATGCTACAGAGAAGACATTCTACAGAGAATATGGGTTTTTTTGTGAGATCATAGAATAAGAGAACTTGATACTATAAAAGAGCTCAAGGGAAACTTGCCGTACAGTTGATGCCTGAGCTGAGATCTAAAGGAATATTGAGAATCTATCAGGTGAAGTGGAAGAGCCCTGTAGGCAGAGAGAGTGCGTAAAGCTCCTTTGGCAGGAGGGAACCTGATGAGTGATAAAAGTCTCACGTCCGTGAAACAAGTGTTATGGCTCAGGAAGAGGACACACTCAGTCAGGCCTGAATGACCTGCGCCCTTCCGAAGCCAGGGCGTAAGTACAGTCATTCCACCTGCACCACATGGCCTGAGAAAAGGAAAGGGACAGTTTCCAAAGAAAACCCTGTGTGCTGTCTCCAGAGGTAAGAGATCCAGGGAAAATATGGGAGGACATGTGAAGAGACTCTTATGCTACTCCCGGTTGGAGGTAACCATAGTTTGGATTGAGGGTGGAGATTTGAAGGTTTTTAGGAGAATAAATTCATAGGATTTTGTAATGAATTAGACAAGAGATGAAGTGAAATTTCATCTTTACACAACTGGTAACATTCACTGAGAGAGTCCACACCGAAAGGAGCTGGGTGAAGAGGTAGAGAGAGAGATGCAACATCGTGAGTTTAATTTGGAACATGTTTAATTGGAGGGGCTACTGAGACATCAAGAGATGTGAAGAATAACTCTAAAGATCAGGGCAGACATCTGGGCTGGAGGTGTAAGCTTGCCGGCTGCAGGAACAGCCCACTGATTGAAGGCTGTCTGGACCACAGATAGTGGGAGAGTCAGAGCCTGGTTACAGCAAATGGGTAGAATGGGCGAGAGGTAAGGAGAGAGACCGTGAGTATATACTAGTCATTGTGTTAGTTTAAATGTGGCTACAAATTCATGACTAGTCTTTCATTGAAAAATGGAGTTTAATTTGCTTCTCAGTGAATCTAGGCTGACTGTAGTAGCTTGCTCGACTGGAAGAATGCAGCAGATGTCATCTTCTGGGACTTTCAATGCTAGATCATAGAAAACTTGTAACCTCTGCCTGAGCCTCCCGGGACATGTGCTATGAAGAAGCCCAAATAGAGTGTTGTTGGGCAAATTACTAAACTGCTTACGCCTTAGTTTTCTTATTTGCATAATAAATACTTAATAATTGCTAGTTGTGATTTATCATCAGTGCCCAGTTAATTTGTAATGAAGTGAATTAAGTAGCATAGATGGACATAAAAGCTGGCTTATTTTCCCTTTGCAAAGGATTATTTGTGTAAGATTGTAACATTATAATAATTTTAGTAGTCACTATGATCTTATGATAACCTATCATTTACCCCATTTTGCAAATGTAGCAAGTATAATTTAAAGGATAGCAATACATTAATAATTTCAGACTCACTACAGACTTTGGATGAAATTCTAGAGTTTGCTCAGCAAATGTACCATGTTAAACAACTAAATCACTAGTTAACTGAAATATCTATAATCAGAATTGTTAAGGGAAATAAAGTTGATGTTCTGTGCTTTTTGTAATGATGTGAGAGCATTCAGTGGTGATGTTTTCAGGGGTATTTTGCATTTGAGCAGAGACTGTCTGAAGTTACAAATAGATGTACTCTATGCCATTCCCGGAAATATCATTCCTCTGAAAGTCAGAAAGTTGAATTACTACTTTAATCTAGTAACTTACAACCTCAAAGCATGAATGTCAGGAAATACCCACTCTCAAAGTAAGTATATGTGTGTGTGTGTGTGTGTGAATGCCAACTTAATGAAGAACTTAAGGAAAAAATATAGTTACTAATTTTATCTGACCTGCATCTTTCAAAAGAGAAAAAAGTAAGGACCATCAAGACACTCTGATTTATATAGCAACCTGCTTCCGAATAGTCCTTTCCAATTTCTATAACCTCATTGCACACAGTTTCCCTATGTAACTGAGTCAGCTTGCATTTCCCAGGCCTGAGGAGAAAAGAATCTTTTTTGCCTCTATTTCCTGTGAACCTCATCCTCCTCAGGTTTGCAAATAGTAAAGGGAACATTTTCCTAGCTGCTTCTGGATATTTGACTGTTAACTGAATTTTACCACCAGCTGAGATGAAGTGGTCTGAAACATGCTGTCAGCCCAACTGTTCACTCCAGAGGACTTCTTTCTGACAGCAATAGCCTGTCCTTACTAGAATATTTTACCAGTATCTCACCTTCCCCTGCACCAACGCCCCCTGCCCCTTACTTTCTTGAAGAAAAGGTTTGTGTGGGTCTGGCCTACTGGAGAACCAATTCCAGAAGGCCTTTGTCAGACAAGTATATGTGACTGCATGTGATGTGTTGTGCTGAGCGTTTACTGAGGAAACACGAGTCTCCAACACTAGTATGCTGGAAATGACACTAAGCAACCCGACATGGAGCACATGGTCTTTAGTGATAATCGATCACTACCCATATTAAATCCAGTCCACAGAAAATCTCTAAATACTTTGAAGCATCATAACAGTCACTAGAACACTAAATACATTTCCAAGTCATAGAAGTAACTAGGGTTTCATAGGAAAGTTAATTTTTATTTAGATGAATTAAAAATCACATTCTGTGTTTACTTTTATTAAGTGGAACAGAGTATGGTAATGTGTTTTTTAAATGAATTTGTAAGAACACAAAACAATCTTTGGATAATACCTTTTTTTCTAATTTTACAAAGACCAGTGAATCTATATCCTCTCCACAGAAGCATAAACAGGAGAAAAAGTACCTAGTGTCTAATGAAAGCGACTAACTCAGACTTAGGTTGAAACCGTATCTGCACCTCTATGGTGCCCCCTTGAACTCTCCACTCACCTCATAACCTCACTACCAAATCATAGGTAAAGCAAGACTGACCTGTGTGCGAAAAGTAAGCATTGCACATCAGGGCACAATGCTAACAGACTGACAGTGGCTACATTACTTTTTGACATCAGCTCCTCTCCTGTCCCTCCCTTTGTGGAATAATTTCTATGCTTTTAAGCCTGATGACTTGGCAAGCACAAGTGCCACATCCGAAAGAAGGGGAAATCTTCCTGAGAACAGTAGGACTGCCAAGCTGTAGCAGAGACTGGATGCTTTGGTTGATTGATCTGTGTAGCTGCAAACCCTTGGCCAAATTCTAAGTTAATGTCCAAATAAGGGGGTGAAATATTCATCTTTATGTTTTTGCTGTGAACAGCTACTACAGATGTTCTAAGGATATTTCCTTTCTATTTCTTTCGATGGTACGCTTGTGAGAATTATCCCCATGATTGTCTCAACCTAATTATTCACTTAGTTGTCCTATTTTTTTCATCTCAATTTTTTCTAAAGGAGACTTAAAGTGATAAACAGTAACAGACTCATATCCATCACTCACATGCACAATGTGACCGACAAAGTCAAAAAGGCTGTGAAGACAAGGAAATCAATACTGTCTGCTTACTTTCCTGTGTTGTATGAATTTTCTTATTCTTCAATTAACTCAATATCCTTAAGTATTTTATTGACAATATTAATATATTAATGTATTGATATATTTTCAGGCAAGTAGATAAAGTAAATATGATCTAACTCATTATTTCTAATGTACTGTAAGAATTAAAATGATGTAATGTTATACTTTCTTCTTGTTTAAACATATGTTATTGTCCTGAATAATTTCCACATTCCCTACACACACACACACACACACACACACACACACACACACACAACTTGACATACATGAAATGGTGGTAAGATAAAGAAAAAATAGTATTTGGTAGGCTCCTTTGAAATAGGATTAAAATGGAAATATGGCATTTCATTTGTGACATCAACAGGACCCAGACAGAATCTATGAGATGGCACATATTCAGATTTATCCACAAAGTCAACTGTTTAAAAAGATTTAATGTCAATGACTGCTAATTCCTTTAAGGATGTTCTTTCTAAAAATCATGAACCAAAACATTTCTTCATTTAAACAAGTTTATTTATAGTGGAATTTCCAAAATTTCTTATATCTTGAAATTATCCACAAAGTACTATTTTGTGTTTACATTAAAATATGCATTTTTTGTAAGAAGAGATAAAAATATATACCATTAGGCAGTATTGTTACGTTTTTATTTAATACAATATAACCAAAGGGCTAAAGAGAAAAACAATAGTTAAATATATTTAAAGCTTCCTGAAACTGATTTTCAGCTGTTCTAATGTTTTGAAGGAAAAAATAAAGATCTAAATACCAGAGATAATATCTTGATAAGCAATATTTATTTAAAAAAAACTTAAGTTAAGCGTTGCAATAAGCTACCTTCAGTGAGTTGCCTCCTATTAGAAGTAATATAACTGAAACTAATAGTATCTAAAGCAAAGAAGAAGGAGGAGGGAAATAATAATGTATTAATTGCAAAGGTGACTTCTTAGCTTTTAGTTAAATACACTTTCTTATAAAGTGGCAAGATAATATTTACAAATTTACAACTGCAAGGAAATCTTTGTATGCACGTTGTCTTGCTTTCGGACTTTTGAGGCCTCCTTCCTCCTGTGTAATAGGCCCTCTGGGCAGAACTGATCTAGACTAGATTTTAGTTCATAGTACGTGATAGATGAGCCTGGAACCAGAGGCCCCTGGAGTTGCGGGCTGAGAGTCGGTGCTGGCCACTGGTGAGAGAGAGGCCGGGTCCTGGAGAGGCAATCCAGGTTGCTCTGAGTTGGTGATCCGATCCACAATGCTGGATAAGCAATCCAAGCTAGACAAGGTACTTTTATCTGTAGCATACACTAAGGATACAAGGAGAAAACCATTATAAAGGAAATCCCCAAATAGATAGACTTGCTTATGCCACCCCTAAAAATAGGTCAGCTCCTTTGACACCCAGAGGTCAGATGGTCAAAGAAAGTCTGATGTAGAAATTTGCAACAAATACTTAGCAATTCACCGGGTGAATTTTGGGAGCAGAGAATCCCTCTACTAATATTTCAACCATGGATGTCTACATGTGTGTTTATCTGTTAGGGGGATTTTGAGCAAAAGATATGTGTACATTTTGCTCTGCAAAAAAACTGCCCATAAGAAAGGATGCTTTCTCTTCCCTTCTCCAATACTGCCTGGAAGAACTGATTCTGCTTTGACAGGCAGAATGGGGAAGTTGAACTCATCTTTAAACACCCGAGTGGTCATCAATTCTTACCATTGGGTACATCAGGACAGTAGATGCTGTCAAAACTGCTGCTTTTTCTGGACCAGACAGGGCTGTTACATTCGGGCTATAATATAAGACACAAAGGAAGTTTGTTTTCAGATCTTGGCAAAAGATGCTTGGACCTGGGGGGAGGCAGCACCTGCCCACTGGCTCCTTAACTGCCCACTCTCAATCACCTTCATTGCCTCAGTTTAGGAAGGATTAGCCCTCACCAAACTGCAAGGGCACCGAGGTCAATCTCTGTGCTTGGAGAAGAGGAGAACAGCAGCAAAGAGAAGAGGGGGTGGAATTCAGCAGCAATGTGCATTGGGTTAACCATGCAAAATGGATTGGAGTAAAAGGAAGCCACACTAATTGAGGGAAAGAACACTTTCCCAGGGCAAAAACACATTAAAACCTGGCAGCGTTGGAGCAAACACCCTCTGAAAAGAATGCTTCAACATCTCCTTCCAGCCAGGCCTCAGCAGAGCAGGGACTGGGGCCATGTGGGTATTTCTTTCCACTTCTTCATTACTTTATAAATTGTGGGGCAGTGGGAACTTCAGACAATTGCTTAAGATGTAACTGTGTGGCAGGGTCCACTGGTGGTATATTTTGGAAATAAACTGAGTAATGGAGAAAACATGTTATTGATCATTCACAGTCACCTACCTCACATGACAACTCCCTCCTAAAATGAATACCTAGAACCTGGTAGGAAATCACACTAAAATCCTGTTTAGCAGCTGCTTGCTGGCATCTCTAAATCTGGCACCTCTTTTCTCTTGCAGCAACTGCCTCCTCACTGCCACCCCCAGCCATCTACCAATAACCATTGGATATTTGGTGGCCACACCTGGTTTAAATGGGATGCAGAGATTTTTGGAAAAGATTGGGGTGGCTGAGTAGGTACCAGAACTCTCTCTTACCATGCCGTCCGAACAGTTGGAGGTGGGGCTGGTGGGCTCAGAGCAGCTCTGTCCCGGCAGGCTGTAGTAGTTCTCCACCTGTTCCCTCAGCAGCTCCTGCAGGCTCTCTATGTAGCGGATGGCATTCCTGAGAATCTCTACCTTGGGCAGCCTCTGGTTGGGATTGGTCGTGGTGCACCTCTTGAGAGTCTCGAAGGCCTGGTTGACCTTCTTCAGACGTCTCCGCTCGCGCATGGTGGCTGCCTTCCGTCGATCCATAGTGGTGGACTTTCTCTTGCATGCTTTGCAGGCCCACATGAGGCAGTGGCCGGCCTGGTGGTGGCCTGTCGGCGCTCGCACGTGCTCGTCCTCGTCTGAGCCCTGCAGCTCTGCTTTATGAGCCCCGAAGGCAGCCACTCGTGGCTCAAACTCATCCCCAAACTCGCCCTCGGGGGACGGGATGCAGGAGCCCTCGTAGAAGTACTCGGAAGGCGAGAACTGGCAGCCGTCCATCATGTCCATCCTCTGCGGTGAATCAGGCGGTGCACCTGGACAGCGGCGAGAGAGATGAGGGAGAAAACGGGCGCCTAGAGCTGCTTGCGGGCGGGCAAATCCCGAGCGGAGCCCCCAGGTCTGTGTTGCTGGTAATTAACAAGGGCAGACGTCTGGCGGCCTGGGTCTGCGCGCTGGGGTTGGGGCTCTTTATATATTCTTGTGGGAGGGAGGTGGCCGGGCATTATTAGCATATCCCACCGCAACCCCCGCCGGGGCTGTCTGGGCAAACCTCCTCCTTCCCTCTAGAGACAGTTTGCTGTTTACAGCTCCTTTAGATGCTAATGGTTTTACTGCATCTCTGCTGGGGCGGGGGGCTGACTCGCCAACCCGCTCACTGGCTCTCTCCAGATTACCTGAACCAAGCAATCACTTAAAGAGTGTCACAGACAAAAATGAACAAAGGAAGTCCAACTTTTAGCAATTGCTCACACATTTATAAAGGAAATGAATAGAAATCCCTCTGAGCCGACACCAAAAGCTGACGTTCCTTCTAATCCTGGGCAGGAGGATTCACCTTAGTTTTAGGTGTTTGTTTCTTTTTTTCAAGAGTTTTAGTTACCTCGGAAAGTTTTTCAGTCAGTGGACCACATAATGGTTGCTAAAGACTTAAACTGACACTTTCAATCATAGAGTGAACCTAGATTTAAGGGAAATCTATTCTGTTCTGATCAGATTTTCATTTTATAGGCTCTGTGTTATTGGGGGTAAGCGGAGAGGTTCCTTTTCCCCAAGACAGGGCTCGCTCCGTGTCTGCTCATCTAAAGTCAGGTGGGACCAAGAGCCCGTGACTAGGAGCAGTGCTCCCTGCCCTTCCCCTTCTGCAAGTTTCCTGAGCGCCTCCCCGGTTGGGCCAGGCCTTTGCTAGACCCCGAGACGGCGGAAGACCCGCGCTGAGGCCACTCTGGAAGCTTTATTCTAGGAAACTGCGTTATGGACGACGAACTCTCTTTTCCAGGGGCACGTCTCCTTTCTCCCTCTCTATCTGCTCCGCCCCCTCATCGCGACAGACTAAACAGCCAAGCTGGGCTTTGGGGTCTCTGATTTTCTGCCTTCAGGCAAACGAACACCGTTACAGATGCATCCCAGCTGCCGGCCAACAATCCCTCTCCGCTCGTGTAAAATTTCCAGCTCCTCAAACCCCGAGTAACTTCACACACTCCAGCGACCAAAGCCTTCTAGAAAAGCAGTCTCAGCAGTCTTTGAAATGTTGGTAGGTAGAAGGGGAGAGGGGAGGGCTGCCATTTAAGTAAGAGTGAATGTATTAATCAGCTTTTGCCAATCCTCCCCCACCCTTAACCCACCTCCAGATCCCATTACAACAGGAGAGAGTGATCTCACCCGGATCTATGCTCACTCAGTCCAGTAAGTGTTGTGGCTCCAAAGTTAGTCGGGAGCGGGCAGAGGGGCACTTCTGTTTTTCTTACTTTTTAGTAAAATTACTTTCCTAAAGGGTTGCTGGAGCAATGCACACTTTTTTTAGGGGGAGATTCACTCTGCAAAGCCAAGGCCCAGAAAACCAGGGATGGGGGAGTGTCAGGCACTAAGGTCCGCCGAAACGTGCTCGCCTCTGTTCTCTCTCCCTTTAGGGCATCCCTGAAATAAAGACACCCCGACTACCCCCGTGAGAGACAGGCCCCCTTTCACAACAACGCGCTGCCTAAATGGCCAGTGGGAAATCCATCTGCACTTTATTTAGCACTATTAACAAGTGGGTGACTTTGAAATGAATAGGGTACCAGGGCTACACCAGATAAGAGTCGAGTTCCTAAAGGACCCAGGGCGCATGGAAGACTGGTGGAAGCATTGGCAGGCATGCCCATTGCTACCTCTGAAGTACAATATTGGAGAGATGTTCTCACCCAGGCCCCACAGATTCTGACCAGCAGCAGTAATACTACTGCTTTTAGCTACGGAGCCCAGAGGTTACCACACTGGTCGCAGGTAAAACAGCTTAGATACATGATTTGGGCACAAATAAACATGCTGTTTGGAGTTTAAATGGAATATATAAGTTTTGCTTGCCTTTCTGCTGATTTCTTTCCACCGGGCACCTAATGTGCTTTGTACCCAATCCCTCAAGGTGCGGCATTTGTAACAATTATTAAGAC
Source organism: Manis javanica (assembly GCF_040802235.1). Lineage (NCBI taxonomy): Eukaryota > Metazoa > Chordata > Mammalia > Pholidota > Manidae > Manis > Manis javanica. The sequence goes on from NC_133165.1 coordinate 15,624,467, forward strand.
TTCTATTTGCCAAGCACTGTTCTCAACCCTTTCCACGTATCTATCTACTCGTTTACCACTTCCAACCTCTCATTGGGAACTATTATTAGATCCATTTTTAAATAGAAGGTAACAGAAGCTCAAGAGGTAAGTAATATGCCCCAGGTCGCATAGGATTGAAAAGTAGCATCCCCTTCTCCGGACCTGGCGCTCCACATGTGAATTTTGTTTTTCTCCTAGCAGTTCGGGCTCAGTGCGCGCGCGCACTCAGCGCTGCAGGGCCGACTCCCCGGAGATGGGGCGTCGGGCTTCTCCCGCTGCCCTCCCGGGCCTGGGAAGACGCTGTCACTCAGGACGCCCTGTCATTGATGGGAGTTCTCGGAGGTTAGGGCTGTCTGTGGTAAGGTGATCTCAAAACAAATTTACCAGAGTGCCGCGGGCTAGTGGAACTAAAGAAGCCGAGAAAACACAAGCGCCCGGCGGCTTAATGGGACTCGCTAGGGGGGACACAAGGTCCGGGGTTGAGGACCCTTGGGACTCAAGTGCTGAAAACAGGATCTCAGAGCACCAAGGTAAAAAACGAGACAAAACTTTCAAACCGCTGTCAGGGGCGAAAGGTGGAAAAGAGAAGAAAAATGGGAGGCATTATACAAAGAAGGGAGGAAGCCAGCGCCTCAAAGATGCCTGGGGTCCCCCAGTTCAAAAGAGGTTCGGTAGCTCTTTTCCGAGGAGAGCCCGCGTGAGAGCAAGTGGGAAAGCGGGTAAGCAGAAAAACAATTTTTCTGAGTGGGGAGATTGAACAAGGAAGTGTAAGAAAGGTTCAAAGTAACTTTGGAAAAGATCTTCTGCTCCCCCTGTGCTCTTTTACTCAAAATCAGATTAGATTGGCTTTTGTTCCTCATAGAAAAAAAATGAAAATGCTTTCTTTCCAGAGAAGTGCCTTTCTTACGTGCAGCAAAAACTCACGTACATTTAATATGTAAACAGATTGTTAGACATGCTATTCTAATCCTGAGGGTGAGGAGAGCCTTGCAGGAGGCGGACTGAGAAGAAACTTAAGCCATGTTTGCTGTTATAAATGAAGCCCACCAAGTTTGGGGGCAGTAGATAATTAAAAAAAATTGTTTTTTCACTATATATTCCAAAGAAAAGTACATACATGTTTGATTTCTTACAGTTAACACTTATGAACAAGTTTTAATGGCATAAGCCTTTAAGTAATTATTAACCTTTTTATTTTTTTTAAGAGAACCTATTTTTGTTTAAACATTATGGCAACAATCCTAGTGTTGATGGACAGACCACACCAGCAAAATGATGCTCAGCGCTTCCCTTCCTAGTAAATTTTGCAGACCCCAGGGATTATTATTATTGAAAATTCCCCATGCGTCTCCTAGAGGGAGAAACCAAATACATGTAGACAGATAAACCCATTTCAATTCACTGATGCCGCTACCTGAGGCCCTTATCAACTCCTGGACAAAGAGAGTTCTTCTGGAGATTTCTGCTTATCATATTTGAATTTACAATGTGCTAAACAATTTCAAGCTGCTGATCACTCTGGGAACCAGGCACACCTAAGTAAACACATTAGTACCTGCCAAAGCTGCTGGAAGAATTTGTGCAGAAGACAGCTGAAGAAGACATTGGCCTCTGCTTGAATTCGAAGACTCCCAGGAGAGATCAAAGGCCGAAGGAAGGACTGTTAGCAGCCTTGAGAGGAGAGAAAGTAGCCAGTTCTTACACGGCATTATCTTTGTTCCAGCACATGGCATAGCCATTCCATCTCACAGGCTGACTCTGAACTAGGCTTGCCCCAAATTGCTTTTTCAGAATGAAACCTCTTGGACTAGGGTCACCTTCTGTAACACTTCTTTTGAGTTTAAGAGATGATTGAAGGGGTGTCTGTTGGAGACATGCCTGATTCCTTGGCTCTTTGGGGGGAAATACCATGTTATTGCTAATTTACTAATAGATTAGGAAATGAGATATTCAAAGTTTAAACAAAGATATTTTAATACAGTTTTTTCAGATATGGTGGTCTGGGAAGAGGATTTGGGTGAAGATGAATAAATGGGATAAAATATAATTAAGAGAAAAGCACAAGTGGATAAATCCTAACTTGAAGTAAATAATGTCTTTACAAGGATAGAGGTTACTTTTGCAACCCAAGAATTCTCTGTCAGGCTCAGGAGTAGATGAGAATCACTGAATTTCAGTGTGGTACTCTCACTTCTCAAATACATGAAAGATCCCTTCCCCTCAAAATCAGTCCGTTAGACATAAATGGATTTCCAGTGTGCTCAGGGCTGAAATTCAGTGATCCAGGTGTGATGATTAAAGTTAGTTTGAGAAAGCTGATATTTGATGTTCCACAAATTATTTCTATAGTAATATAGAAAAGAAAGTCACTCATTATTTTATTCTTGGTAACTTTATGCCTGGCTCTGGAAAGCTGCTCAGTTTGAATCCCAAATTGTTTATATTTACTGAGTTATTACATCTTGATTTTCTTCTTCCATGGCCCTGTTTGTTTTGGCTTTGGCCTTAGTAAAGGTTATCATCATTAATATGAAATAAAAAATATTTTAATTGCAAACACACCAAGGATTTCATTGCAAAGCCTAACACTTCATCAGCTAAAGCAGTGGGGTGACAGTGAAGTCTTTAGGAAACATTTTCTCTACTTAACAAAGAGACTTCTATAGGCAAATTTATTTCAAACAGTTCTCAAGTTTCCCAGCTAGGGGAGATAGAGAAGATTTGGTTTGCAAAGACTGAATAAAATCTATCAGCAAGTAAAGCTCATGAATTGATAAAAGCATTCTGCTGCTTAGCAGTTCAGAATACAAATCTTACAAATACATGTGCAGTCATAATGTAAATGAATTCACCTGGTCAATTATGATGTTTGATTTCAGTTGTGGCATGAATCTGAGTTAAATCTATATATACACACATATCAGGGTAAATCTCAATTGATTCTCAGGAAAAAAATTATATATACATGATAAGCATGATTATTGGATATGCATACTACTCAGACATATCCACACATGCTCTAATTAGATCATTTGAAAGGCTATACCACTTATCTTTTAATTAAATGACTGCTCTGGAGTCCACTAGCTAACTACTCTTGAGAAAGAGCTTTTGGAAAACAGTTGTCAAAGAGAGCCAAATTATTCTATGGATCATAAATATTCCATCTTTTTCTTTCCCAAGGTTTCTCTTTCAGGGTACAGGGGGATTGAGGGATCACATGCGGCCACTGACATTGACTGGCTCCAAATTTTGGTTCTGTACTTAAAATGCAAGAACCTTTCTATCTCAAAGACTGGCGTTCCCATAAGAGGTAACAGTACTTCTTGAAGGGTTTTTTTTGTAGGATTCTATGAGTAAATATGTGAAATGCTAAGAATGGTTCATTCATATTGCTTCTGGTCTCATTGTTATAAATACTTTTCCCCGGTTGGGAAACTCAATCTGAAGGAACTTTGGCTTTTGGTGGAAGATAAGCCTTTTGATGGTCAATTTAGATTTACGAATAAAAAATAAAGACAGTCGACATTTAGTGTTTATTTTGTGCTCTGTTTTGGCAAAGCACTTTACATGTGTTATTTTAGCGAATCTTCACAACCCCAGGAGTTAAGCACTATTATTGTCATTCCCATTACTTTATAATGAGGAAACCGGGAGAAGAGGGGTGCAGGGACAGTCCGAAGCTAAACAGCAGTTGCCGGGACTCAAGCCAGGTAGTCAACAGCCACAGAAACTCAGCAGTTTGTATTCACTAACATGCCTGCCTGCTTTTCTCAAACATTTGGGAGGGCTTATATGTCCATGTCAGTTTCCTCTATAAACCTTTCTGCATTTAGAAGTATTCTAGGAGTAACTAGAATCATCCAGATGCTCAGAAAACAAAGTATTTCCCTCATGAAAAGGCCTTTTGAGACAGAAAAGGGGCAAGATACGGCCCTGTGCCTGCAGGGGACATTGTCTGTGGCAGTATCTGGTGTGCAACTGGGAGGTCCGGACTGAAGTGTTAGGAAGAAAGACTGGGAAATACTGAATTCGGTTTGATTTCCACATCTGTGAACCAAGGACTAGCTGTGGGGAAAAAGAAGGAAGGAAGAAGTTAAGGGTGGGGAAGGGGGCTGAGAGTGAAGGTGCCTTTTATAGAATGTTAGAGAGAAGTAGCAATTCCAAACAATGGCTGCCCCTCCCCTCGGCTTCACTGCCCACTGCGATTCATGGTGGTCGGTTCTTCCTGAGGTTACAGGATAAACAGACTTGGCACACGTCGTAAAATCCTCACGGTGAGGAGCTCCTGGGGCTTCTAGCCTCTCTAGGGCTTTGCTATTTGGTCCAGCTAAGAGGTTTCATGTGTGGTGGTGTCTTTTGACCTCAACCATTTAACCCTTCCTTCTCTGAAGCAACCCTTCCTTCAAAGAAGCCCACCCTCCGGGAAGAGACAGATTGTCTCCTGCTCTCAGCATTCTGACTGGAAAACAAACCCAGGCCACGAGGCCGTGAGGATATTCTGGTGTTCTAGCCACTAGTTCAGCTCAAGAAACCCAGGGAGGGGGCCGGGGCAGCCCCTGGGTCCTCCAGATGAAGGCTGCTTCATGGAAGGTGGGGCCTGGAAAGCCAATGAAGGAAAGCAATTTGGGCTAAATTCACTGAAGATCTTTGTAGGGAAATAAACAGAAAGTTTTTGTGTGGCAATTTCTTGCAACAAGGACATTTCACTGGACTGAGAATCCAGCTGTTAACTTCTGAAGGTAAATCCTACCCACATCTCCAGATATAGAACAGTTAAAACAGAAAGAAACAGGATGCTGAAAGAAGAAAGACTGGCAGAGTCCGGGTATTCTGCATTCCTGACCACAGGTGTGAAGTCTACGTGGGAGAGCAAAGTGAACAGTTTAATTCACGCATAGCAAAACTACCAGTTTTCCTCCTTTTAAGCCAGCCTTTTAGAAAACACCAAAAAAGTATGGGCTGTGTGGTGTCCAAGTTAAAATAGGGCTCCTCTTTGTTGCACACATGCCCTCAACCATTTTTCTTCAGTTGAATCAAATTAGGACCAACTTTGTGCATATAGAAACTTATTTTTTTAATATTACAATACCAGGATCCTCGCACATTTTATATGCAAATACGTCATTCCACATTTAAAATGGATTTCTTAGGTTTACATAAAAAAAACGAAAGTACTAACATTATTTACAAAAATATATTCAATACCACTAACATTTAAATGCAACGTTCCCACTTCGCTTTAGACAGGAATGAACTGTTTGAACATGGCGCAAAAGGATAGCCGTAATAAAAGTAAGTATATTACAAAACCAATCAAACAAGAACAAAATAAGGCCGCTAGACCTAAGCCACTCGCAGTTCCAAAAATAAAAGCCCGAAGCCAAAGGGCTTAATTTTTTTCATTCTGGCGTGCACAAGTTTCCCAGAAGTTTCTTTGTGAGCATCTCCTTCCCTTTCGTAAACTCCTGGGTCCGCGTTCCTAAATATTCATGTAATGTGACCTCATCTAAAGGATTAGGCGAAGGAGGGAGGGTGGGATCTTCCTGCTGCGTGGAGAACGTCCCGACCACCGGCGCCGAGTTACTTCTCCACCACCTCCTCCACGCAGGGGAGTTTGCGTTCCTCCGAGGAAATACTGTCCACGATGGAAGAAAGGCATCGAAGGCTACTCGAGGCCGACGAATCAATATTTGCCCCTCCTGAGCGCAGGGAAACAAACAAAAACAAAACACGCGTAGCAGTCAAGAAAGTTAGAACCACAGCTCCGCGCCCCGCCTGGGCCCGCTTAGGCAGCGCGGGCGGGCGGCGCGCCGGGAGCGTCTTTGCAGGGCGCGTCCCCGCGCGCGTTCGAAGGCCTTCCTGCCCCGAGCGAGCACCCCAGCCCAGCAGGAATGTTTCTAGCGCAGCCCGGCGCCCTCTCTTGTACCTTACCTTCCTTGGCGCTTATCACGAGCCCCCTGGAATGATCCGAAACGCTTGGCCACTGGGAGCTGCAGGTGCGCAGGAAATCCGCACCCTCAAGCTGGAGGAAAACCAAGGCAGCAGATTAGGAAAGAAGCGTCGGTTCCGGGGGTGGGCTGGGGGGGCTTGTGGGAGGGGGTTTCCCCTGCTTGCTAGGGCCGCGTACGAATTTCCTGCCTATTGTGGGCACCCCGTGTTCACGGGTCACTGGGGGTTCATGAGAAGGAGCGGGAGGGGCGGGAGAGGAAGGGGGACGGGAAAGGGGACCGAGCAGCTGGACGTTAAGGCCCCGAGGAGAGCGTCTAATCCGCCTTTGCATTCCCTGCCCCGGCAGCATCTGCGCGTACATTCTCCTGCTTGGGTCGGTAGCTGAAGGGGTCCACCCCCAGCTCCTGCATTTTCTCCTGCTGGTCCAGCCGGTGCAGCAGGTCCTGCAGCCGCTCGATGTAGCTGATGGCGCTCCGTAGAATCTCCACCTTGGGCAGCCTCTGGTTGGGGTTGGCCACAGTCCGCCGCTTTAGTGCCTCGAAGGCCTCGTTGATTTTCTTTAGCCGCCTCCTCTCGCGCAGGGTGGCGGCTTTCCGCCGGTCGGTGGGGGCAGATTTTCTCTTGCAGGTCTTGCAGGCCCAGATCAAACACTGGCCAGGGCAGTGAGGAGGCTGCAGGCCTGGGGGCGCCAGGACGTGTTCCTCGCCGCTGCTGTCGCTCCCAGCTTCCGGGGGCATTTGGTCCTGGCAGGGGGACAGGGTACCATCGCTCCCTGGATACAAAGGAGAGCCCTCGGCCACTTCTAACGGCTGCAGGGTAACATTTTCCCCGTCCAAGTAGAAGAAATAGGAGCCAGTTTCAAAAAGGTCCATCATCATGTTCTCCTCCTTGGCCTCTGACTCGGTCTGAACTGGGTGATGGGCTCAAAAACCCAGAGGAACCACCCAGATGGCATTTAATTAGTGCGGTGACATAAGTCGCCCCAGCTTTATATATAGTAGCTCCTGAAACTCAATCCAACTTTTAGCTGTCATGGAGCATCAGTCTCCCAATGTGATTACAGCAAGTGCTCTCTAGAACATCTAGTTTGAAAGAAAACTGAGAAGTATCAACCCTAGAACGATGTGACAACCTATATGCAGAACAGGTAAAACAGCGAAAAAATACACGGAGCGCATCCCCGTATTGAAACAAAGCGTTGAATGCTTCCATTTGCCGCCGCCATTGAGATGCTAACCTGTTTACAGGACAACTTCAAAACAACTGCGGATTAGCACTGCTCCATTCTCCTCCCCCAGGCTCCTCTCAATTCTAAGTATAGACCAATGATGAAAGATTTCAAATGCAATAGCCATTGCTCCAAAATAGCCTGGTTAATATTTGCAGAGTGGTTCAGCTCTTTTCTCTCTCTTGCCTGTCAAAAAGATGCTATTCCTGTGATTAAAACCATTACAGTCCTTCAAAGGTCATACATGACTTTCAGGCTTCAGCCTCCATAGCAGCAGGTAAATCTCTTTCCTGTCTTTTACTAAAGCTCTAGGATGATTTGGAAGCTGGAGGGGTGGCTGGAGGGTGCTCAGGTTCCTTCCTTGGCTATCTTATTTTTGTGGGGAGTTGGTAACCAAGATCTGAATTTCGTGCCCCTCCACTGTGGAGCAATAGTAGCTATGAGATAAGGGGTGGGACAGAGGACGGAGATGCAATTCATGTAACAACTTCTCTTCAAAAAATCATTCTTGTGGAAACAAGCCTCACTATGGCCACTTGGTATTTCAGGATCCAATGTGGCGCTGACCCCAGGGTGCCTCTGTTATGTTCCTGTTGTACGTGTTGTGCTCACAGCTTTTTCGTTCAAGTTCTTGCTCTCCATGGACTCCAAATAAATTGTCTTATAAGATCCAGATGAGAAAGGTAGCATCCAAGGCACAGGCAAGGAAAGAAATTTCAGCCTCTGCTTGCCCGTGGTCCAATACACGCAGGCAGGTGGGCGGAGAGGCAGTGCAGTGGAAGGAGGAAGTTTAGGGGTCCTAGATTCCAAAGGACTCTCTTCAAGGCCTAGCTAAGTTAATTTGTTTGTGTGTGCTAAGTTACTTCTTAGGTCTCCATTTCTTCCAGATAAGAGTGGTTGTCTTAGAGAATTTTGGTGAGGATTCGATCCAATGATATCATGCTTATGAAGCATATAGTCTTTTGTTAGCTGCTTGTTGGCCGTTAGTTATCATTTAAAGCATGAGGCTGTGTCAGTGTGAAGATCATTTCTTGTCAAATAAAGCACACCTGTTGCAGAGGTCGATTTTGTTTTCCCTTTTGTTATTCTTCCCTTTCCTTTTTCCTCCCAGAGCTCTGGAAAGACTCCCTCACCTGTAAATGTACTTTAGGATGACAATCAACTTTGGTTTTAGCCTTTATAGGCTATGCCTGAAAAAAAAAGATGGAAACATAATGTCCACTTATTCTACCCCAAGCAGTGGTAATCATAGGTTACATTCAATAGGACTCCATTTGTTTATGAATGAAGACAATACAAGGAACCAGTAGTCAGACACTGGAGGAATTGGGTACCCTTCTGAGTAAAGTCACCTCTTCCAGAAGATAGTTTTTCACAGCTTGTTCCTATTGAGCCACAGACTTGGGGTGTTGCATTTTGACATCTTTTTTTATTTTTGGCTGTTTTTATGGTTTTGGTTTTGGGCAGCTGAATAATTATTTATCAAGTCAGAGAATCATTTCTAGGTTTTTGGAAAAAGTAGGAAGCACAGGAAAGTATAATAAGAAGCCAATACTTTTGTGATATTTTCTCCTATTTGTACCAGTTCCCATGTTGCTAATGTCAGCAGTGAGACTGCAGGTTGGAGGCTCCAACGATTCAGGGTATAGTCTAACATCCATCATAGAAAATCACCTTGTGGTCTTAATCTATGCTGCATCTTATATGGTGAAGACAATCTGAAAAGCAATTTTTTTAACTGTTATAACTATACAGCATTTTTGCTAAGATTATTAAGATAACAATAACTGAAATTCATTTATTCTACCCTTTTTGGGTACCTACTAAATGCTAGATAGTGCTCTCAATGCTAAAGACAAAGAGGTGAAAATGAACTCTTTTTTCATGGAGTTTGAAACTAGCAGGGGAAGCAAAATTGACTGAGACAAAAAGTGGGAGAAATAGCCCTGGAACTGGGATGTGGAAGGCCTGGATTACAATCATTTTGGGCCTGTGAGGACTTAGCCAACCCTAATATATCAAAATCTTAGTTTTTTTAAATCCATAAAATTGATATGACAGATGTCATACTCTCAAAGGTTCTTTTGAATGAAGATGAAGTTTTTAGAAATGTGAAGTCACCTCCAAAATGTTGTATACTCTATAAAATAAGAGTAATTTATTACTGCAATTAGCTGCAGAGAATAAAGGAGATAAAAATACCACTTATGAGGGATTTTGTTGCTTGCGTAATAGAAAATGTACCATTCTTAGACTCACCACTGATTTTAGGAGGGATCAGATAGATGTGTTTTGCACATCATGAACCTGCTAAACAATGCAAAAATGTGTTCTTCCTCCTTTATTTTTCCCACATTCAAGTGTTGCCACTGGAGTAACAGTTGAGTTCAGAACGTGGAAAGAGAAGATTCTAGAAAAATGTAGAAAAAGCATTGGGGTGCTTATCAACAGCAACCTGCCAGACAGTGGTAACATTTCTTTGTGTGAATTCTGCCTTCAGTATTGAATTATCCTTTCTTATTAAATTACAAAGCCACTTTCCCAACATTCTCTGGAACTCAGAACTCAGGCCAGGGAAATTAGTGTTATTATTCATCTTGGTTTCAACAGACTTTTTCCACTTTTGTTGATGTTTTCGGAGATGGGAGAAGAGAGAAAAAGAAGAGAGAAAAAGGGAATGCCAGCTTGGAAAATAAGCATCCTTTATTAGATTAGGTAATGGGAAAATACACAGTGATTCCAAACAATCAACAAATGAACTCTTGGAACTCAAGCTGTTTACAAAATATGAGATGCCTGTAATTGCAATTACATGATTTCTCAGCAGAATTTGTGAGGCACAGACCTTAGCAAGTGGTCAAAACGTTTGTGTAAACTGAAGTCCTCCAAGATTTAAATCATTTAAAATACTTAAAAAATTATGATGAAAGCAAATCATAATAAGAGAATAATAATATTAAGTACAAAAAAATCACTTCAGGAACCTAGAGTTCATTCATAAAAAATCTGAAACTACATTGGTGATAAAATTGAGAGTTTTCATGTTTTTGGAAAAATTTTTTAATTGAAGTATAGTTGATATACAATATTACATTGGTTTCAAGTATATACAACAGTGATTCGACAGTTATATATAATAATTGTTCACCCGAACTAGTGCAGTTCCTGTCTGTCAACATAGAAAGATGTTACAGAACCATTGGCTATATTCTCTATGCTGTACTTTCATCCCTGTGACTAATTTATATTATGATTGAGATTTTAAGAGTTTTCAGTTTGCCACTCCATTATTTTTACTTGATGCTTAATTATTTGTAAATGAATTTTCTTCCCATCATCCCCACAAAAGCTTGAATATGTTGAGTTCTTCTTTGTGAAAAGGGGTGGGAAGGGAAGGATGATGGCTAACTCAGTCAATGGTGGATTTTAGCTATGAGTCTTTGGGAAAGTGCTGGATGTGGTGGAAAAATGACAGTGGAGTAAGACAGAACATACATTCTAGCCATTCTTAACTATATGTTCCAAGCCTCAGGTTTAGAAGAGATGAATGTCATATACAACATATACATCACAGACTTGTTGTTAGCATAAAATGAGTAATATATGGTAAGTTCATGTTCTGGAATATGCACTCAACAAATGTTAATTTCCCTCCTTCTGCTACTCAATTCATAATGCCTCTGATTGAAATAGAATAGGGAATTAACTGAAGTACGTAGATTTGGTGAGACAGATGTTTAAGATAAATTTAGGGATTTGTGTTAATGGTATAATGGAAATGAGAATACTGAAACTAGTGACTCCAATAACACTGTTTAATGTATTTATGACCTTCACAAATTTCCAATTTCCTGGGGGACAGACACTCATTAAAAAAATCATACAAAGGAAAACTGAACTAGGAACTTTGGAGTAAAGCAATGTGAGAATACAACAATGAAGAATATCATGAAAGGGGAGCATGAGACAAGCTGGTTTGGGGTCTCAGGTTCCTAAGCTATTGGGCTGGTCTTTCTAGATAGTGACGTTGAAGGTTTTTAGCAAACCTGTGCATTGGGATGGCAGTGACAGTAAGAGGAAACTCAAGTAGGAAATAGACACAGATGAGGGTTTGTAAGACACTGGTGGAGAGGTGTTTGTAGGTCATGTCTAAGGAGTTTGGCAATATTGTCATTGTCACATAGCTGAGTTCCAAGAAAACCGTTTCAGTGATAGCTGAGAAAATGGAACTGAGAGGCAGACAGAAAATGATTGTACTTTTTCAACAGTGAAGAGAGAGAAGAGAGAAAAGGAGGTAGAAGAAAGCTGAGGGTGGCAGGAAGAGAGAAAGAGAATGAGCAGAGTTTTGTTCAACTTGCAGGTTAGACGGATCATGAGTAAAGCTAGTGAGTGGCCCAAAAGAAAATAAGGTGAAGGAAGGGCCACTGACTGAATGGGAGAATTCAGAAGAGGCAGATTAAGGCTTTAAACTTGCGCAGCTAAATGAGTAACATGAACCCGAGCACCTGTAATTTACCTCATCTGCAGACAGTTTGTGCCCAGAGATTCCCGAACACTGTGGTAAAAATAGTTTTGCACTTAGACTGACAGAACATTTGAGTCACTTTAGACAACACGGCACGAACCAAGCAGAGGAAAAGGAACTAGCTTAAAGGTGAATCGTTGGCAATCTGCAGATGGTGGCAGAGAAATGGGGCTGGGCTAGGGGATTTGGGTTTTGAGGCCTGCTATGGAGCTACCAGCCCCAGAGAAGACGAGCAAAGGACCCAGACAGGCTGCTCTTTGGGTTTTTCAAGAAATACATACTTCGCTCTTTGCTGTCACCCCCCATTTGGGAGTAGAACACAGCTTCCACAAAAGCCTGTGTTCAATTCCTGTATGAGCACCAAAATGCTTCTTAAAGAGGCTGCTGCTCATCTATTTTCTAGGCATAATTTCCAGGAAAGAAACACTGAATGCTCCTTTACCAGAAAAATACTCATTCCTTAGTGCTTAAAGAAATGGAGTTCTCTTCATATTTGTGCTCTCCTCTATTTTTCATTCAGATTTATGAATTTGAGAGCAAAGTTTGTGAACCATTAGAATCTTTCCAGGTAATGTATTACTTTCTAGTGGGTCACCAACTGGCTTAGGTTTGTTTAGAATGGGGACCTAGGAGGCCCAACTTTCTGCACTAAAACTGGGAAAATCCCTCGCAAATCAGAATAAGCTGGAGAAACAGGATGGAAGCTTACAAATATCTATTCATAAGCAAGAACAATGGGCAGAGTACAAGATATCATTTACAAAGATGGGGCAGTTATTAGACCCAAGTTCTAGGCCCAATTCTACTACTTGCTAATATTTGACCTTGGGCAAGTTATATAATTTCTCTAAATCGCAATGAACTGGTCTGTAAAGTGGAAATAAGGTTACCCTATAAGTTTTTTTTTAAAGATTAAGACACTGCCAATGAAACACTTCATAAACAGTGTCTAGCACATGACCATTTGAAGACAACACCATCCATCTATATGTTCCCGCAATAAATCATACTCTTTGCTTTTTTGATTTTCTATATGACCAAAAATTTTATATCATGTAATGTTACATAATGTAAATTTTGCATTACATAATTTAAAAAATTTAAATAAAATTGATATTATGCAAATATTGCCTTTTAACTTAAAATATTACACAAACATATTTCCACGATGGTACCTACCACTAATGGCTAAAATGCCTAAGACACATGGAATTATTTTCAATGTTGCTTTTAAAACAGCTTTAAAAACAAAATGAACTGTGGTGTTCAGATGATCCAAATTATAGTACGTTTGGTGTTACTAGCTTGCTGAGATAAACAGATGTCTTTAGTATAGAATGATAAGCCAAGTATTTTGTTACTGTCCTCCAACCAGCTGGGTATGACATATTGTCCAAAATAGTTGGTTCTTTAATACCTATGTCAGAGTCCACTGTGACAAATAGTCACCACTGTACAAACACATTTATTACATAAAGTTTTTCTACTGGTTTGGAGAAAAAAGTTGTTTAATCAGACGTACACACACATCACATTTCACACTTTTCCAGAAGCTCAGATAGGATAGTCAGTGGTAGAAACATACCAAAAGTTATGATATGTTTTAGTTGTACAGAATCTGGAGCTTTTTAAGTATAGGAATTACATGTTCAACATGTCATTAATCACACAAAAATTAATCTTGTTAAGTTTTATCTTCCCTGATGGTCATGATCTGGACAGGATGTTGTGATTGGAAAAGATTTTTTATATAATTCCACAATAAAAGGATAATATTTTTATCAAACCAATTAAATTAATTTTTCGTTTTCTTATATTTAAGGATAAACCATCATGAGATATAAGTTGTTTGACAATATAACGCTCAAGAATTGGTACTTTAAGAGTACAGAATAAAAAGTAATTACATACATATTTTGTAAAGTTGTAGCCATTATTCACCTCTGGAAAAAAAAAGTGAGTGGCAGGCCCTGTACTTTAAATGAATGATCTCATTATATCTTCACAATGTTTTATCAGGTATGTTATATAGTCATCTCCATTTTAAAGCGAGATAAAGCAAAATGAAATGAATCTACTTGCCCAAGATCATGTTTATAAACTAAATCCGGGCTCCTATAGCACTGATTTATGTAATCAAAAAGAAGTTCTTAGTCTGAGTCTCCTCACAGTGACCAATAGGATGGTCTCCAGTGGGGGCTGGGGGATGGAGAGGGAAACTAATTTACAGGGCCTTTGCGTGTTTATTTGGCAACATGCAGGCCGACTTCCGTTTTTCTAGTAGAGTGGCCAAGACAGACAGCGCTGATAGCTGCTGGCTGCTGGCTGAGATCTGGACCTGCCTTCTGCGCACTGGGGAATGGTGATGCACCTGCATTTTCCAGGGACGCGGCCATGTACAGGCAGCCTGGTCTGGAGGTCATGAAACTGATGCTCGAACTAAGGAGCTTGAAACTCACAGTCTATCTCATTATTTTTAAATATACAGTAAGAATCAAGGGGGGAAATATGGAGTAGAACGGGGTAAAAGTGGATGGAAAGATCATCCTTTCTAAGTCCTAAGTTACACAATGTTCGTATGTCCTCTCCTCCTTCTCCTTCAACTGGCCCCACTTATGATAGTTACAAAGGCTAGAAATGAGGGTGAGCAAGGGATTTCAGTAGATGGAAGGTGTCTGGAACCAATACATGGGTGCTTTACACACCTCATCAAGAGCTATAACCTGCTGGGCAGCCATGGCTTTTTTAAGTAGGCCAAACTGGATTTCACCAATGAATGATTGTTGTAAGACCCCCTGAATATTGGGTGCTGCAGGCCAACTTATTTATTTGATGCTTAATTGCCCTCCACCCTTTCCTATGATGACAAGCACAGGCTACACCTACTTTGTCTATGTCTGACATGTTTTCCAAGCCATTTGTTTTTATCTTTACTTTCATCTATTTTCCTTGTTTTCCCCTCTTATTCTGTATATATGGTAGAATTGAATATTCTTAAATAACAGCAAATGTATATTCTATCTCCTTTCAGAATAATAACATGCTTTCCACTAGAACTACTACTGCTTGATTTTTTTCTTAGTTTCTTACCTAATTCCTTTGATTTCTGTAACATTAATCTGTATTTATTAAAGTTTAATAATGTCCCCTAGTTTCTCTTTACCTCTGCCCATTCTTTGTTCTTTGCTTCTTTGTGAAAATTGCCATTTTACCTACTTATAATCTAACACCAAAATTTATATGCACATGAGGTTTATGTACCTTCTGGAGAGAAACTATCACTTACTATTACCCTTCTTGAATTTTTAGATTTCATATTATATTACAAACGTTGATATGGTTAATTAGCAATAGATCCCTGTTTGTTTCACCACTTTTGTTTTTTTCCATATTTATTGTACTTATTTCCTTTTTTCAAGGTGGCTTTCCCTTTTTAAACAGTTTTAGTTTTACAGAAAAATTGAGCAAATAGTTCAGAGAGTTTCCATAAACTTCTTTAGCTCCAACCCACATTAACTGTTTTTTAAAATTTCCCTTTAATCTCATTCTCTTTTTCTATCTCCTCCTTAATAAGCCTTTATTTTGTGCAAAATTTTATGTTAAACTTAGAAAGGTCTATATATTATTTGCCTTCAAAGAGTTTACAATCTAATTAGAGATAAACTATGTACATTCTGGAACAGTTACATATGGTACAAATAGTTGACAGTTGATTTCCAAAACGAATAATGTGGGGAATATGGCATGAATGAAGTTTAACAGATTAACAGATCTTAAAGAAAGTATTTATTAAGAAATCCTTTTAATATAATGTCTTCCTGAGATAGAGAAAGAATATATTTCAAATTTCCAATCAATACTCATAATGCTTTTAGCTAGATGTATTAATCAAGGGGAAAATGTTTATTTACTTTTATTACTATTAGTTGACAGAATAGAGAAGATTTAGTTTTCAATGGGGTTACTCCTGAGAAAGGCTAAAAGTTAAAACTTTTAGTTCCAAATATTTTTAAACTCACTTAGAAATAAGATAGCTTGAGCTTGAAAGAGTCTTTTCTTTCTCAATAGTAATGGGCACATTTTGGTCGAAGAATTACCACATTGCTGAGGGTAGAATTTCTCTCTAAACTGTTTCCAAGAAAACGGATGATCATTTGCTGTGGGAGATCAACAAACTAAGATGCTTCCATAGACTGGAATAAAACATTCTTTTCTACTAAACGCAAACTAATGCGGACTGGGACAAGCATGACCCTTGTGATGAATACTCGGTAAAGTTTGATGTTTTTTTTTTTATACAAACAAGGGCTCTCTGATCCGGTATTTTGTTGAACATTCTTTCTGTGTTCAGAAGACTATGTAACACCAGAGCCCTAGAGTATGTCGAGCATCATTAGTGCAGTTTGCCACTTGTTCCATTTACCCCCTCGCCCAGAGGGAGACTCGGGCTTGATCTCTTAAAAAGTGAAAAGAGCGAAATCAATTAGTTCCCTCTACCAAGACTTTATGTCTGACATAATTAAGTAATTGACAGCAGTAAATCTGTGCTGTTTCCTCTCCTAACCTGCATGCATCCTTCTACACACCTGACCTGAGTGGATCCAATGGATTTCTAGTTACAAACTGCCGACAGCAAAAATCCTTTCCCCCCTCAGACTGGGAGGGGTGTGTGTGTACCGCTCTGCGAGTGAGGTCATCTGACAGCCATGACTGGAAACACTAACAGATCCCAGGAAACAGGGAATGATAGCTGTATCCCTTTGTAAAATACGGTCAACCTTGTTAAATTTTTATTCATGATTGGGAAACCCCTGCATTTTGAGGATTAAAAGGCATAAAAATGAATAATAAGAATGGCTGTAGATGAGGGTAATATTTGTTCTGTAATAAAATGAAGTTGGACCGTGAAGTGGTACGACTTTTCCACGGCACAACAAGCTCTTTTCTTGTGTGTCAGTTTTTGTTTTAGGTCAGTGAACAACATCACATCACAAAGAAAGAATGCAAAAAGCCGGGGTGGCTTTGTGCCTGACCAGTCTGTGGTGCTCTTCTTGGAAATGTTTGTATTTGAAGTTTGCCAAAAGGTAGCAATTTTTTTTTTTTTTGTGGTTGCTAATGCTTAAAAGTAGTATGTGCAATAAATGATATTTAGCTGTTTTTCTCTTTTTGAGCCATTTTATTCAGATCAATTAGTGGGCTAGTCTTTTAGATTTTGTATTATGTTATGATGTAATAGATAGCAGTCAGAAGATATGCTACTTTTTAAAAAGAGAACTGAGTAATTTGAAGATATTCTTTAATGTTCTATATATGATTCTAAGATAGCTAGACTTCTAAGGTTTCCAACTTTATTTTTACTTCTTTGAGGATTTGGTATTTTATATAGCTTTCTAGAACTCCCATTGCAGATTTTTTTCTTTAATCTTTATCCATTTAATTCACCAAAAACCTTATTTCTTTCTGACTTTGAAGAAAATCCCAGTTTTCTCAATGGAATAAGTTATCTTTTGAAGATTAAAGTGGTAATTAAAATCAGCTTTTGGACATATGATAATACTATAATACTATTTTTGGCAGTGGTATGTTAAAGAGTTTTATAAATACATTAAAGTTAGCAATAACTTTAGCCTGAGGAAAAAATAAAGCACGATCTTATAAGATCCTCTAAGATTAGCGTGAGATTTCCTGAGGCTGCAGCAATTTAGCTTTACCTTTAGAAGTGGGCAGCAAGACTTTTCTGGGGCTCTGGGGCTTTGGGGAGTCTATCGATAGTAAAGACAAGTAATGGAAGGTGAGAAGTAAGAGCTCAGGGAAGAAAAGAGGGAAAGAGGAGAGAGGGAGAGGACAGGCTAGAAGGGAAAAGAGGGCTTGCAAAATCATGCTGACAGACTTCTATCAAAATCAACTCTTTTAAAAAATTGCGATGTGTTGAACATCAAGGCATAATTTGGAATTATTTCAAATGCTTAGTATTACTGAATTGACACAACATGCCTCAGGGTAAAGCACATTTTTAATGGTGTATTTCCTTGGGAATAAAATTTGGTGAAAAGGTACAAATATCACAGGAAGCTTGAAAGCACTTAATGTTGTCACTTATATGTTCCTATCCCAAGTCAATGACTATAAGGAGACACAAGGAGAATATCTGTGGGGTGTGGACTAGCGAACTACACCCATTTTTCACCCTGTCTCTTTTCACATATTTATTGCAATATCTGCTTCTATAATTATTCATAACTGAGCACTTACCACATCTCCCTATGGTTTGTTCAGATCACCCCCTGTGAGGCAGAAACTGCACAGTCACCAGGGCTTACAAGCCTGCCTGGTGGTAAACAGGTACCATGTAATCTTTGCTGAGTGAATTAATGGAAGTGATAATTGTCAAAACCCTCATTCGTCTTCTCTGAGGTGAAGTGGCATTTGTCTATATTAGATATTTATTTCTATTTCTATTTGTACTTGGGATATATTTAAATTTATTGGGGCTTTGTTGTTTAAAAGCCACTATTAAGTTCATTTTGTAGAGTTAGCTTGTATTCAGTAGGCAAAAATAATTAAGGAAATTTTTCAAACATTGAGATTAATATAGCAAACATACACTTTAAAAAATAGTGATCTGGTGACTTCTCAGAAAAACTTCTGTAAGAATGGAAAGCTCTATAGAGCAGGCCTTCTCTTTCAACTGACTTAATTTAGCAGATTTTTAAATGGATTCATATTAAATATAATTTGCAAAATGATCGTACTTCAAGCCAATGCCATCAATTCCCCGATCATCCTATTAGGTGTTTTCACGGAATCTTGAGGCATTTCTTTCTGTGACTATGACCAGCAGAAAAGGAAAGGAAGACTCCGCTCTAAATTGTTAGTGATTGGCGTCCTTAAGTACCGGGAGTTTGGTTGATAAACTGTTTTTTAAAGATTTTTCTGCAATTAAAACAGTTCTACAGTAAGCATTCTCTACTTTTGAAATGAGAAAATCAAGCGAATAACATTTAAAAGCATCAAATAAAACAGGAACTTAAGCACAACACGAACTAGAGAATGTGGCACAGATGGCAGAATCTTAAGTTTTAGGACCAGCAAACAGGGCCTGTACATTTGCAGCAAAATGCTCTCAACCTAGGAGTGTTGAAGAATATACCTTAAATTTCCCTGGATAAAGGCTAAACCCCTCCCAGAGTTTGAGGTGGGGCTGAGCTTTCTGGTTAAACTGAATTGCTTCTGGTGCAGAGATGAGGAGTGTGAGAGCAGGAAACCAGGTGTCTTGCTCCAGATGATAAGCTTGAATTATCTGGGAAAGTCAGTTATGTGAATAAGGCCCTTCCTAAATTTAACGGAGTATGTTACATGCTACTTCAGTTTAATTTATCGTCTGGGAAGTAAGGTTATTCAAAGTAGCCCAATAGTTTAAACTTCAGGTTTTATCTCTGGGACACACTTTTTGAATTCTTATGAACTTTAGAAAAAATGTAAATGTTTCTCATTGGGACAGTAGGATCCACTGAGCCTTAGAAGTTAGGAGAGTGATATCCTATGACAGTGAATTGCTTGTGGTCTTTAAAGGGAAACAAGGTTATAGAACATACTAAGATTTATTTGTTCCAAAATTCATTTTGGTTTATGGTGAGGGGGTTACATGATTTCATTGACTTTCCTAGCAACCAATTTCTCTACATTGTAATTTACTGAATGAGGTATTTTTTTTCCATCGATAGGTGATCCTTCCTTATTGATATATTAAAATCTTTTAATATGGCCTGCATTAGAAACACTTGTCTGTTTCGTTTAGGTATTGATTGTTTCTTATATTGATAATATGCTTTAACTTCATTTAGGTAATAAAACATTTTAATATATGAAAGTGAACTTTTCCCCACATCATTCTTATTATTCAAACATTGTAACCTATTTCTTAATTACTTATCCTTTCAGATGAACCTAAGAAGTTTTTACAAATCTGAAATGATCTAATACTATAGAGATCTTTAAATTAGCTATTAAGTCTATGATATAATTTGAGAAGAATGATGTGTTTTATAATAGGGTTTCCTTACCAAAAAATGTAATCATATTTTAGATATCTCTGTTTTATAGTTTTCTTCAGAAATGCCCTATAAGTTTAACTTCTTGGTATTTTATGTTTTGGACATTATCAGTGAACTAATTTTTTCCCTTATATCTTTCCATTCATTGCTTGTTTTTTTGCATATTTATTTGGCAGTCATCTGCATTAGAGAATCTGTTACAACTTACAGTTTTTCAGTCTATATTTGTGTCTTCTAGGTATGTAATATTTTTTTATCCAAATAATGGCAATTTTGACTTCTGTTGTTTTTGTTTTCATTATTCCTTTGGTCACATTGGGAGTATACATTTTTGGTTCTCATTTTTTTTTCTAATTTTTTTTTCTAATTTTGTTATCATTAATCTACAATTACATGAAGAACATTATGTTTACTAGGCTCTCCCTTACCCCAAGTCCCCCCCACAAACCCCATTACAATCACTGTCCATCAGCATAGTAAGATGTTGTAGAATCACTACTTGTCTTCTCTGTATAGCCCTCCCCTTTCCCCCACCCACCACATTATACATGCTAATCATAATATCCCCTTTCTTCTTCCCCGCCCTTATCCCTCCCTACCCTCCCATTCTCCCCAGTCTCTTTCCCTTTGGTAACTGTTAATCCATTCTTGCATTCTGTGATTCTGCTGCTGTTTTGTTCCTTCAGTTTTTCCTTTGTTCTTATACTCCACAGATGAGTGAAATCATTTGGTATTTGTCTTTCTCCGCTTGGCTTATTTCACTGAGCATAATACCCTGTAGCTCCATCCATGTTGTTGCAAATGGTAGGATTTGTTTTTTTCTTATGGCTGAGTAATATTCCATTGTGTATATGTACCACATCTTCTTTATCCATTCATCTACTGATGGACACTTAGGTTGCTTCCATTTCTTGGCCATTGTAAATAGTGCTGAGATAAACATAGGGGTGCATCAGTCTTTTTCAAACTGGAGTGCTGCATCCTTAGGGTTAATTCCTAGAAGTGGAATTCCTGGGTCAAATGGTAAGTCTATTTTGAGCACTTTGAGGAACCTCCATACTGCTTTCCACAATGGTTGAACTAATTCACATTCCCACCAGCAGTGTACGAGGGTTCCCCTTTCTCCACAACCTCACCAACATTTGTTGTTGTTTGTCTTTTGGATGGTGGCCATCCTTACTGGTGTGAGGTGATATCTCATTGTGGTTTTAATTTGCATTTCTCTGATACCTAGTGACGTGGAGCATCTTTTAATGTGCCTGTTGGCCATGTGAATTTCTTCTTTGGAGAACTGTCTGTTCAGCTACTCTGCCAATTTTTTAATTGGATTACTTGCTTTTTGTTTGTTGAGGTGCGTGAGCGAGCTCTTTATATATTTTGGATGTCAAGCCTTTATCAGATCTGTCATTTACAAATATATTCTCCCATACTATAGGGTACCTTTTTGTTCTATTGATGGTGTCCTTTGCTGTACAGAAGCTTTTCAGCTTGATATAGTCTCATTTGTTCATTTTTGCTTTTGTTTTCCTTGCCCAGGGAGATATATTCATGAACAAGTCACTCATGTTTATGTCCAAGAGATTTTTGCCTATGTTTTTTTCTAAGAGTTTTATGGTTTCATGACTTATATTCAGGTCTTTGATCCATTTCGAATTTACTTTTGTGTATGGTGTTAGACAGTGATCCAGTTTCATTCTCTTACATGTAGCTGTCCAGTTTTGCCAGCACCATCTGTTGAAGAGACTGTCATTTCCCCATTGTATGTCCATGGCTCCTTTATCGAATATTAATTGACCATATATGTTTGGGTTAATGTCTGGAGTCTCTAATCTGTTCTACTGGTCTGTGGCTCTGTTCCTGTGCCAGTACCAAATTGTCTTGATTACTATGGCTTTGTAGTAGAGCTTGAAGTTGGGGAGTGAGATCCCCCCACACTTTATTCTTCTTTCTCAGGATTACTTTGGCTATTTGAGGTCTTTGGTGTTTCCATATGAATTTTTTAACTATTTGTTCCAGTTCATTGAAGAATGTTGCTGGTAATTTGATAGGGATTGCATCAAATCTGTATATTGCTTTGGGCAGGATGGCCATTTTGACAATATTAATGCTTCCTAGCCAAGAGCATGGGATGAGTTTCCATTTGTTAGTGTCCTCTTTTTTAATTTCTCTTAAGAGTGTCTTATAGTTTTCAGGGTATAGGTCTTTCACTTCCTTGGTTAGGTTTATTCCTAGGTATTTTATTCTTTTTGATGCAATTGTGAATGGAGTTGTTTTCCTGATTTCTCTTTCTATTGGCTCATTGTTAGTGTATAGGAAAGCCACTGATTTCTGTGTGTTAATTTTGTATCCTGCAACTTTACTGTATTCCAATATCAGTTCTAGTAGTTTCAGAGTGGAGTCTTTAGGGTTTTTTATGTACAGTGTCATGTCATCTGCAAATAGTGACAGTTTTACTTCTTCTTTACCAATCTGGATTCCTTGTATTTCTTTGTTTTGTCTAATTGCCATGCCTAGGACCTCCAGTACTATGTTAAATAACAGTGGGGGGAGTGGGCATCCCTGTCTAGTTCCCGATCTCAGAGGAAAAGCTTTCAGCTTCTTGCTGTTCAGTATGATGTTGGCTGTGGGTTTATCGTATATGTCCTTTATTATGTTGAGGTACTTGCCCTCTATACCCATTTTGCTGAGAGTTTTTATCATGAATGGATGTTGAATTTTGTTGAATGCTTTTTCAGCATCTATGGAGATGATCATATGGTTTTTGTCTTTCTTTTTGTTGATGTGGTGGATGATGTTGATGGATTTTCAAATGTTGTACCATCCTTGCATCCTTGGGATGAATCCCACTTGGTCATGATGTATGATCCTTTTGATATATTTTTGAATTAGGTTTGCTAATATTTTATTGAGTATTTTTGCATCTACATTCATCAGGGATATTGGTCTGTAGTTTTCTTTTTTGGTAGGGTCTTTGCCTGGTTTTGGTATTAGGGTGATGTTGGCTTCATAGAAAGAGTTTGGGAGTATTCCCTCCTCTTCTATTCTTTGGAAAAATTTAAGGAGAATGGGTATTATATCTTCACTGTATGTCTGATAAAACTCTGATATAAATCCATCTGGCCGGGGTGCTTTTTTTCTTGGGTAGTTTTTTGATTACTGCTTCAATTTCTTTGCTGGTAATTGGTTTATTTAGATTTTGTGTTTCTTCCTTGGTCAGTTTTGGAAGGTTGTATTTTTCTAGGAAGTTGTCCATTTCTTCTAGGTTTTCCAGCTTCCTAGCATCTAGGTTTTCATAGTAGTCTCTAATAATTCTTTGTATTTCTGTTGTGTCCGTCGTGATGTTTCCTTTCTCATTTCTGATTTTGTTGATGTGTGTTGATTCTCTTTTTCTCTTAAGTCTGGCTAGAGGCTTATCTATTTTGTTTATTTTCTCAAAGAACCAGATCTTGGTTTCATTGATTTTTTCTATTGTTTTATTCTTCTCAATATTGATTATTTCTTCTCTGATCTTTATTATGTCCCTCCTTCTGCTGACCTTAGGCCTCATTTGTTCTTCTTTCTCCAATTTTGATAATTGTGACATTAGAGTATTCATTTGGGTTTGTTCTTCCTTCTTTAAATATGCCTGGATTGCTATATACTTTCCTCTTAAGACTGCTTTCACTGTGTCCCACAGAAGTTGGGGCTTTGTGTTGTTGTTGTCATTTATTTTCATATATTGCTGAATCTCCATTTTAATTTGGTTGTTGATCCATTGACTATTTACAAGCGTGTTGTTAAGCCTCCGTGTGTTTGTGAGCCTTTTTACTTTCTTGGTATAATTTATTTCTAGTTTTATACCTTTGTGGTCTGAAAAGTTGGCTGGTAGGATTTCAATCTTTTTGAATTTACTGAGGCTCTTTTTGTGGCCTAGTATGTGGTGTATTCTGGAGAATGTTCCATGTGCACTTGAGAAGAATGTGTATCCTGTTGCTTTTGGGTGTAGAGTTCTATAGATGTCTATTAGGTCCAGCTGTTCTAGTGTGTTGTTCAGTGCCTCTGTGTCCTTACTTATTTTCTGTCTGGTGGATCTGTCCTTTGGAGTGAATGGTGTGTTGAAGTCTCCTAAAATGAATGCATTGCAGTCTATTTCCTCCTTTAGTTCTGTTAGTATTTGTTTCACATGTGCTGGTGCTCCTTTGTTGGGTGCATATGTATTTATACTGGTTATATCCTCTTGTTGGACTGAGCCCTTTATCATTATGTAATGTCCTTCTTTATTTCTTGTTACTTTCTTTGTTTTGAAGTCTATTTTATCTGATACTTGTACTGCAGCACCTGCTTTTTTCTCCCTATTGTTTGCATGAAATATCTTTTTCCATCCCTTGACTTTTAGTCTGTGCATGTCTTTGGGTTTGAGGTGAGTCTCTTGTAAGCAGCATATAGATGGGTATTGTTTTTTTATCCATTCAGTGACTCTATGTCTTTTTATTGGTGCATTCAGTCCATTTACATTTAGGGTGATTATCGATAGGTATGTACTTATTGCCATTTCAGGCTTTAGATTCGTGGTTACCAAAGGTTCCAAATTACTTTCCTTACTATCTAAGAGTCTAACTTAACTCACGTAGTGTGCTGTTACAAACACAATCTAAAGGTTCTTTTCTATTTCTCCTCCTTTTTTTAGTCCTTCATTCTTTATATATTAGGTATCAAATTCTGTACTTTTTGTCTCTCCCTTGATTGACTTTGGGGATAGTTAATTTAATTTTTCATTTGCCTCACAATCAGCTGCTCCACCCTCCCTACCATGATTTTACTACCTCTGGTGAGAGCTATCCAACCCTAGGAACACTTCCATCTATAGCAGTCCCTCCAAAATAGACTGCATAGATGGTTTGTGGGAGGTAAACTCTCTCAGCTTTTGCTTATCTGGAAATTGTTTAATCCCTCCTTCAAATTTAAATGATAATCTCGCCAGATAAAGTAATCTTGGTTCCAGGCCCTTCTGCTTCATGGCATTTAATGCATCATGCCACTCCCTTCTGGCCTGTAAGGTTTCTGCTGAGAAGTCTGATGGGCTTTCCTTTGTATGTGATCTTATTTCTGCCTCTTGCTGCTTTTAACAGTCTGTCCTTATCCTTGATCTTTCCCATTTTAATTACTATGTGTCTTGCTGTTGTCTTCCTTGGGTCCCTCATGTTGGGGGATCTGTGGATCTCCATGGCCTGACAGACTATGTCCTTCCCCAGATTGGGGAAGTTTTCAGCAACTACCTCCGCAAAGACACTTTCTATCCCTTTCTCTCTTTTCTTCTTCTTCTTCTGGTATCCCTATAATGCAAATATTATTCTGCTTGGATTGGTCACACAGTTCTCTCAATATTCTTTCATTTTTACAGATCATTTTTTCTCTCTGTGCCTCAGCTTCTTTGTATTCATTCCTCTTCTCTAGTTTCTATTTCATTTATTGTCTCCTCCACCGTATCCAACCTGCTTTTAATGCCCTCCATCATGTTCTTTAACGATTGGATCTCTGACCTGAATTCATTCCTGAGTTCTTGGATGTCTTTCCGTACCTCCATTAGGATGTTGATGATTTTTATTTTGAACTCCCTTTCAGGAAGAGTCATGAGGTCCATATCATTTAAATCTTTCTTGGGAGTTGTATTAATAATTTTACTCTGGACAAGTTTCCTATGGCGTTTCATGTTTGTATATGGTGCCCTGTAGTGTCCAGAAGCTCTATTCTGGAGCTGCTCAGTCCCTGAAGCAATGTTGGGGGTCGCAGGGGAGCGGTACTGGTGCCTGGGGGTAGGAAAGATCTGTTCCCCACCCTCTGGCTGCTGTGCCTGTCTCCCCTGCCTGAGCCAGTGGGCCAGTCACACAGGTAAAAGTTTTCATCCCAGAGCAGCCAGATATGGATCCCTGCTTTCCACAAGCAGCCAGAATCCCAGTCTCCCCAGGAACTCTGCCTGTATTAACATTCCAACCCAGTAGTCATGCTAGTCCCATGAAAGCACCATGAAATGTAGGTTTGTGCTCCCAGAGCAGATCTCCGGAGCTATGTATTCAGCAGTCCCAGGCCTTCCACTTCCTCCCGCCGGTGAGCTGGGGTGGGGGAGGGGCTCGGGTCCCATGGAGCCACAGCTCTGGTACGTTACCCCGTTCCCTGAGGTCTGCTCTTTTCTCCAGGTGTGTGCAGTCTGATGCTGTCCTCTTTCCTGTAAGGATTAGTTGCACCAATTAAATTTTCTAATTGTATCCAGTTTTAGGAGGAAGCCTCTGTCTCTCCTCTCATGCCGCCATCTTTAATCCTCCATCTTGGTTCTCATTTTGATACTTCTTTTGCCTTTAAAATCTCTCTAGTACCCTAGTTATTTAGAGCATTCATTTGTTCATTCAGTTACCCTTTATTTAGAACTCTGGTGCCCTGTGAAGGAGTGATCAATCAATCCATCATCTCCTATCTGTCTCTGTCATCTATCTATCATCTATTCTATCAGTTTTCTCTATCTCATCATCTATCCATTCATCTTCAAGGGAAGAGGGTCTCTCTACTTCATGTCTGCTCCTGAGGAAGTGAGTCACCTCTGAATCTAGCTGGCTAGTGGGCCTCTGCTCCCTGCTGACCCACTTGACCACCTCTGCCTTCTCTTAGATCTGCATAGCACCAGTTCCTGGATTCTCTTTCTCCTTGCTCCACCTGCCTGTTATGATATGCCGCTACCTCTTACTAGTCCACTCTCGGGTGTCCTGCTAACCTGGTTTGCCACCTGTCACTCATGACTGTCCTCTCTGGACCTGGTGTCTGACTCCACGCATGTGTACATTGGCAGCTGATTCCAGACCTGCCTCTGCACCTCCAGCGCCTGCCCCACCCCATGGGATCTCTTGTTCCAAGTTTCACTGTCTTTTAGGAAATGTGTTAAATATATTCTAGCTCCTTAAAGAGTAAATAAAATGTAATTCCAAGAGAAAAACATGTTTTCTTAAAGAGGACTTTGGTTGTCATAGTTATTTTTGTTTTATCCAGTGGTTGTTGAAGTATGTTTGATTTCAATAAATCATCCCAGATTTTCCTGTTTTGAAGGCCTATGTGCTTTTAAACAGGAAGGTGTGTGTGTGTGTGTGTGTGTGTGTGTGTGTGTGTGTGTGTGTGTGTGCGTGCACGCGCGCGCACAATATAAGAGTATGAGTCATTAGTTTTACTGTTTCCAAACTGCTGTGAACTGGGAAACCAAGTTTCTTTGTCTAAATATGAGAAAAAATTGTTTATGAACTACTTTGTAATAAGTTAATCACCAAGTATGGTATTCCTTTTTGTCAGCTGCAGCTATTTAAAGGGTTTTTTTTTTTTTTTTTTTGCATACTCTCAAGATCTTGGTTTCAAACTGGGCAATGGATAATCCTGAACAAATGACACAGTACTGTCTGACAGTTTCCCTGCTTTTCCTTGGTTATTTATCTTTGCTCCAGCGGTGTTTGCTCCCTGATTGAAAAGACATTTTAGCATGTGTGGAATGGTAGGCGAAAACACTGTGACACAGGCAACATTATGTTACTTCTCCTAAAGCAAACTTTCAGTTGAACACCTTTGTTTGAGTTTCTTTATGTACAAAATGTTATGCGAAATGCTACGTGGTTAAAATCATAAGAAAAAGTCGGTCCTTGTTTACCAGCAACTGACAGTCTAGTAAGTGCGGAACATTAGAGGATAAAATCTACTGAGGAAAATCTAGGAGCCAAAGTGTGGCATCGGGAATGCGTGAGGGTGTTTGAGTAGGTGGCAGGGGTACCAGTTTGGCATAGGTCTGGAAAACAAGAATAATACAGTGGGAAAGGCAATAAAAGCTTCATTCAATAGACAATGAAGGGCCACCAAACAGATCAAGTGAAATGATCAGAGCTGAGAGCTTGGTAGGTGAGTCTGGCAACTAATAGCAAAGAACTGGGAAAACAAAAATACAATTTGGTTTGGACCAAGTATGTATTGGAGGAGGCAGAAAATAACAGAATATTGGACTTGATACCTGAATTCAAAGGCCAGCACTATCACTGGCTATCTGAAAAGGATAATTTACATAATGGCCTATTTTAGACAATATCAGGAAACTTTTCTTCTTGAGGATGGGAGAAATTAGTGTTCACGTGTATGTTCCATGTCCAAGTAGGTAGGATCGAGTGCATTATTATATATCTGGCGGTCTCTGGGTAATACAGCCATGTGACTGATCCTGCAGGCTCTGAGATCAGACTTCTGGTGTCAAGTATAGGCTCTTTCACCTACTTCATGCATAACCTTGGCAAGTTATTTAATCTGTTTTTTTTTTTGCTTTTGCTTCCTCATCTGTAAAAGGCAGATAGTAGAACTTGGTAGAATTCTCAGGAGATAATTAATATTTGTAAAGTCCTTAGAAGAGTTCCGATACATAGTCATGGTTCAAAAAAGAAAGCTATTATTAATTACAATAAATAAAATTGCAATAGTTACTTACTTTATGCAGATTACTCATATTGCAATTTTAAGTGTATTCTTTAAAACTCAAATATGTAAACCGTCTGATGTAACAGCCCCCGGTGTAGGTGTTGATCCGGCTGGTATGCATCAACTTCATGAATGTGATGCACTCAGACTGAGGAGCTCTGTCCAGTATGAGAGTCCCTCAAGTGAGTCCTTCATACCTTCCACAGCAACTCACCTGGTTATAAATACTAAGTGTATAAGAACCTATGAATTCTGTGGAAAGCACTTGGATCATGTCAAGTTTTATTTTTAAGGATTAAAACACCAGTTGCTAATGCTGCAGGAATGGAGTCAGTAAATAACAACAGTAAGTAAATATTCCTCTCTCTATGGTGCTCATTCAAGCAGGAGAGCAGGACACTCTGATAGATTTGTGAAAATAATCCACATTAGATGTCATTTTAATAAATGATTAAAGTTTACATTTTACTTTTACTTTTGAAATTTGAAATCTTTCAAACACAAAGAAAACTTTGAAGAGCAACATATTTTTCATTTATTAACCTGAACAAATCTGTATTGCCATACCTGCTTCAAATTTTAAGATGAAATTCACAAATGTGTTTGAAACCCTTGTGGATCTCCTTGATTCCATGGCAATCCAAACCCTTCTTGCATTCCTCCCACTGTCAGAGGAAACCATGATTCTGATGTGATGTACTCATAAAAATATGTAGTATTTACTGTATTTTTAAAACATTATGTAAATGGAGGTCGTAATATCATGAAACTATTTTTTTCATTATTTGATTTTTAATTCAACTTTATTGGATTATAATTTACATGAAATAAATGCACTCCTCATGTGTATATAACCTAAAGTTTTTGACAAATGACTATATCTGTTTAACTATCACTCCATTCAGGCTATAGAACAATTTTGTCATCCCCAGAAAGTTCACTTTTGCCCAGTGCAGTCAGTTCCCCACATACACCCACCCTAGGTAATCACTGATTTGGCTTCCATTGCTACAGATTAGTTTAACCCGTTCCAGAGCTTCATGTAAGAGATTCTGACAGTATGTACTCTCTTGTCTGTTTTCTTTCATTCAGCATAATGTTTATTGGGATTTTTCTGTTCTTATTTGTACCAATAGTTCATTTCTATTTTATTGCCAAGTTGTATTTCATTGTCCAAATATACCATAACTTATTTATTCATTCCTGATGAGTAATTGGACTCTACATTTTTTGGCTATTATGAATAAAACTGCTAAGCATGGTATTAATACAAGTCTTTCTCTGGAAATACATTTGTTCTTGGATAAATGACTTGGAGTGGTAATGCTGAGTAATACGGTATTATGTAATTTTGCAAGAAACAGTTTGGTTTTCCAAAGTGATTGTGCCATTTACTTTCAGTGGCAGCTGCTTCAGATCCTTGCCGGGACGATTTGTTGTTACCAGTCATTTAAGTACTCTGTTAAGTATTGTGATTTTAATTTGCATTTCTTTGATGACTAATGATGTTGAACACCTTTTCGTCTCGCTATTTGTGTGTGTGTGTTTGTATCATTCTGCAAATATACATGTACTCTGAATACAAGTCCCAGGGTTTGTTATTTTGTCACGTGTA
The DNA here is from genome assembly GCF_040802235.1 of Manis javanica. Lineage (NCBI taxonomy): Eukaryota > Metazoa > Chordata > Mammalia > Pholidota > Manidae > Manis > Manis javanica. Next base: position 15,654,328 of record NC_133165.1, read on the forward strand.
TTGTGAATATTTTCTTCCAATCTCCCAGCCGGTGGCTTACTTCTCATATTCTTAGTGAAATGCAAGACTTTAATGAAGAGTAGAATAACTTTGACAAAGTACAGATTATCAATTGTTTCCTTTTTCATTTTTTTGGACTGTAAGAAATCTTTGCCTATTCTAAGCTTTGAGAATTTTCTTTATTTTTCTATAAGCTTTATAGTTGTAGCTTTTACATTTAGATCTGTGCTCCATTTCAAGTTAATTTTTGTGTTTGTCTTATGAGATAGAGAAGAAGCTTCATGTTTTTCCAAATGGATATCCATCCAGTCATTCCAACACTACTTATCAGAAAGACTATATTTTCTCCATTGAATTTGTCACCTCCAATGAAAACCAATTAACCAGCTTATGTGTAGATTTATTTTTTGCCTCTAGTTTCCTTTTAATGGAAATACTAGCTATCATAGTGTAAGTCATTAAACTGTATTTAGACATTGTTTTGCTATTCTAGATCTTTTGCATCATACCTACACATTTTAACACTATGGAGTTTTTGAGTTCATGGACATGCATTTTGAAAATTTTATTTTTCTTTTATTCTTATCAATATCATTTTTAGTGTATATCTTGTACATATTTTTAAAAACTTATTCTTAAGCATTTCATGTTTGCTGTTAATGGTATTTTCAATTACAATTTTTAGTTCATTGGTTGTATGTAGAAATAAAATTGATTTTTGTGTCTTGATCTTATATCCTGTAACTTTTTAAAGCTACTCATTATATTTAGTAATTATTTTGTAGATTTCTCAGAAATTTGCTCATATTCATGTTTATGAATATAATTATATCAATTATATAAAGATTACGAATCAATGATTACATCCTCTATTCATATAAACAGTTTTATTTCTTCCTTTACAAACCTTACTCCTTTTATTTCTTTTTCTTGCCTTATTCTAATGGCTAGAAACATCAGCACAATGTTGAAAAGAAGTTATAAAAATGAGTATTTTTGTCTTTCTTTTGGTCTTAGGGTGAAGGCCTTCAATGTTTAACCATTAAGTATATTAGCTCCAGCTTTTTTTGTGGTTGCCCTTAATTAAGTTTAGGAAGTACTTTCAGCATTTGAGTATGTCATTGCTTTGTCTATTGGCTTACATTATTTCTGAATAGAAGCCAGCAAATTTTCTTATCCTGGAACCCCTGAACAAGTGTCCACTTTTTTTTAATTTGCCTTTAAAAATATTAACTTTATTACCTTTTAGTAACTTGATTATGATATGCAGCTCATATGCTTACTAAACATTGCCTTGGGCACAGCAATTAAGCTTTCATTATACTTATCTGTAATATAGGACCCTGAAGATCTTAGAGGATTTTGTAAGGATTAATGGGGATGATAGATGTAAAAGTATTCTAAAAAGTTTATAGTTCACTAAAATGACTTCCCAATCCAAGAATGCTTTCAGTGAAAATTAAAATAATTTAAGTTTGTGGCTTTAGAAAACATAATTTTGTTAACCTTCTACCAAGTTACAGTTTTATTGTCAAATGAGTACGTTGCAGCAGACACTGACTCTAAATGTCCAACTGAAACAACTGAAATGCAAATTTTCTTGACTTGTTTTCCAAATAATATTTTATTTTATTTTTCTATCCATTTTAGTCTAAAAATTCCTTGAGGGTGCTCTTAATTCTTCATGAAAGAAAATATCAATGGTCCTATATAGCAGAAGTCAATGTAACTGTTATAATTTTCTCTTCAAACTGTGCATGTGAAACAGATTTGCAATTATGACAGCTAATACCACAGAATACAATACAATCTTAGAATGGGAACATTCTTTTACTGATAATCATTACACACTGACCAAAAGATTATCTGAACTTTGTAGAGTTCATTGTACTTTTGAAATACTTTCGTATGTGTGATCTAATCTATTCTTCAGAAAATACTCATGAACAGGTGAATGTACAAGTTCTTATTCCACATGGAAATTCCATGCATATTTATGAAGTCATTTAATATGAAATATTATTTGTTATAAGAAGGTAAGCTGTTTTGCCAAGATTATGTTTTATAAAACTTTGCTTCACTTTTTCACTTTTTATATCATTCAGTTGAGAGTTTCAGATCATTCTGTGTTTCAGGCTTCTTCAAAAATTTCCCTGTGAGCTTTCTCAAAGTTGGCCCATGAAAATGGACTCATCACAATAGTGCCATGGACTTGCAGAGCCCTTTGCTTAAATTAAATTCCATTTTTAAAACCTAGTGTTTGGTACCAGATGCAGAGAGTAAATTGACATCTCCTTTACCAAGAAGGCAAGGTTTAATTAGCTTTTTACCAAAGACTTATTATACATTTCACCTATACACTGAAAGAAGAAAATTATGCTTTTAAAAGCAGGATGAAAGTAGAGGTGCTACCCACAGCTGCTCTGGTCTCTGGCAAACCATTCTGAGGGGCTCCAGTTTCATTTGGTTCAGATGAAACACATGTTGCTCATTTATTGTACATGTGCCTTAGTGTATTTTGACATATCTGATTTAAAAATGTTACAGATGTTCCTCATTATTTTAAGCACTTAGTTCTTCATTATTTAAGAGCTCTTTGTGGCCATCTATAGAACTTGGCTATACACTAGCTCTTTGACAATATAATTAAGGGGAAAATTGGCTACCTTTAATATGTTAATTTCAGTTAAATTTCAGTTGCCATTTTGTGCTATAGCTAGTGAATTATGCACATTTAACAGGTGCTCTGTTATAATTTTTATCTGTTAATGCATACAAATCTTTTTAAAACATGTTCCGGATAATTTCAGGTGGACATGAAATTATTTTGATCCTAATGTCTGTTAGAGATTTGCTTTTCAATGTATGGCCTGAGATCAGGCAGCAATATTATAATTTGAGTACTTACTAGAAATGAAGACTCTCAGATCCTACTTTAGATCTGTTGCAACAGAATCTGCATTTTAACATAATCCCCAGGTGGTTTATATGTGTTATTTTGATAAGCATTGTTTTAGAGGAAGCTTTATATTAAAACTGTTTTATACACCCACATGCATATACATATGCGTCACACCTGAAACTATGCAGTATGCTATACAGATATTATAGAGTGTGGACTGGCCTGTAGATTGAATTATTTATTTTCTTATCATTTAATACAATAAAAAGAACCTCACCAATACTTTCCACAGCTGTTTTATGTCTTCCATGAATACGAAACCCCACATTTATTAGTACTGGTTTGCCACATATTTTCAATGAATGACATCTGAAGCAAACAGAAGAACTTCTAACTCCAACTTGAATCTTTTAGAATTCTCATGATTTTTTATTGTTTTCTGTAGCTTTCTAGAGAGTAAATTTACTGGTTGGATAGTAGTGTATTATATTTATTTATACTTACTTTACATGAAAAAAAAGCGGAAGCATGACTGTAAGACTAAAGCATTTAATTTCTTGGATAATGAATTTGATTTTAAAATTACCTGTTATCTATGGGTACCATGGGAAATAATCATATCTTAATTATTTACACTGTATTATATTTATTTATTTGTATATACTTTGTTACATTATCAGCTATATCTTAAAATGTAATACAAAATCAAATTTACATTTATAAAGACCTCTGAAATCATGCTGCAAAGTAACTCAATTCTTTAAAACTCAATTTTATTGGTCATCACTTTTTCTGTATGTATATTTCAGCAGAAATAAGCATAAGCTATAATTTTGATCATAGATGAAATATAATAAATAATACTATTTCATTTTATGACCTTTATTTGAAATCTATGACAACATAATTTCATATAGTTCAAAACTTGCTTAGTACATTGTCAGTATCTAATGATAAGGAGGTGAAAATTCTTCCCTTTAAAAAAAAATCTCTAATTTGTTACAAGCTGTTTATTTCTTTTTGTTCAGTCCCACCAAATAGACTCCTCCATAATCAACCTTGGGAAGTGAGATAAAGACCATTTGATACAATCTATTCAGAAGTCTCTGTTGGCACCACAGAAACACATCATTAGTTTATAGGCATGTAATACATTCCATGTTTTTATACATTTCTGCTGAAGAAACCCTTCAAAACTGTTAATACTAAGTTGAACATACATCTTATAAACAAATACTCTGATACAGTTAATGATGTGTTTAAATACACAATACAGTGGAACAGTTTGTCCCTGAAAACATACAATTGTGGAGAGGCTAGGAAAGTACTCTACACCTTCATATAAGCAATCGCATTGTTTAATTTTTCTTTTTTGTTTTTTCAAACTAGAGATCACAATGCAATTTAAATAGCCCTAGTGTCCCCGAAGAGCTACTGTGTGCTGTATAAAGGCTAAGTAATCCCTTCAGTGTCAGGGGGTTACTGTTCAGCTGTTCAAGATCATGAGATGATATCTCAGCACTCATAAAACAGAGGATTCAAAACACAGGGGCATACATGGAAGTACAGATCATTATGACAGTGGTGGAAGTTATCCGCAAGAAACGTTAACACCCTGGAGGCCAAAATAACATGACTGAATCAACATTTACAACTTGTGTTCAAGATTAAACCCAATATGTAGGGGAAATTTACATTGAAGCATCAATACTAACATAATAATTTTTACATTTGGCTCATTCCAAAAATATCGAAGACTTCAAAAATCTCTGGAATACCTTTTCTTATACATTTTAAATGCATAATATTTATTCTGTACAAAACAAATAACTCTCCTGAATTAGATACTTCCTAGAACTATTCATGAAATGTCAGTCCATTTAGTAAGGCACAGTATGAGAATAGCAGAGATTTCTTTAAGGTTACACATTTGAATTCAGAAGAATCTGGGGGTAATTTTGGCCCCTGGGATTTGAAAATATCTTCCAGTTATAATCTTTGGTCTGAACATTTACATGGTGGTTTCTTCCCATTCAAGCTCAACATCACCTGTAACATAATAGTAACATGTCACAAGAAAGAATTGAAGTTAACTGTTCAAAAGATTTAAACGTTTGTGGCAAAAACGCAGTGCAGATGGAAAGGCTATTATCCTAATTTGGATTTGAGAGGAACAAAAAAATTGATATATGCAGTAACCAAACATCTAAATATTTCAACCTATGCTTATTTTTGAATTAATGCTCATGTTATAGGTGGTAAACTAGTAAATTGGTACATATTGCTTCTGTTTACCTTCCATTGCATCCAAAGAGTCCATCTTCTGAAGTGCTGAATAATTAACAAAACAGATGGGCTGATTACTTCCCTTGCTTGATAAGAGATCCAGAATGCACTGGTATAAAAAGATATACTGTGCCTAGATACCAAAGAAACAGTGGTTAGATAAACGAATGCGGCGCAGATTTTTCTTATGAGGGGGGCTCTACGATTATAGTGAAAGGTAAAATTCATTCAACGAATGTTAAGGAGCTAAATTTAGAGGCACAGAATTAGCCATGTATATAAATGATTTTTACCATTGCAAACATAAGGTTTTCTAAATTGCTGTGATTTCTTGTAGCTTCAAGTTTTTAAAAAATACTTGTCATTAAATAACAAGTGTTAATATAATCTTTCTTGCTGTAATTATAAAAAGGGGCCAATTAGGTTATTTAAATGTGTTTATGAGTTTCCTTTTTTTCTTATAAATAAGTTTTCTTGTCAGAATGGCTGTGGAATGCAGATGTCAAATCTACTTTGGAATCTGTGAATGAGTATATCTGCATACCATCAGCACATATAAAATACATGGACAATTTGTCGAGCATCCCAAATTTGAAATACAAATCAGTTGGCTAAATTAAACATCCAGGTGCTTTACAAGGACTCCTAACATTTTATCTAAGAATTTGGGCTAAATTCAGTACCATCAGAGTTCTTTAAATTTATTCAATATAATTCTATAATCTGTTAGCATAACTGGGTTGAACTTTCCCCAGAGTAGCTAACGTTACAGTCATAGAAAATCACCCTCATTTTTACATAGGAAACATACCTGATGTTAAAGGAATACACCGAATGTTTAAGACTTTATATATATATATATATACACACACTGACAATTCATTTAAATAGGATGTCCTTTAAAGTGAGCATCTTAAAAGGTTATATTTATATCTATTGCTACTGTATCTCAAAACGTTTTTGGAACTCCTCTGTTGAAGCTGTCTTTATAACTTGTTGGTCATTATTAGGAATATCTATTTATTTGTGGATTACAAAATGTTTCCACAAACATCTCATCAGTGGAATGTCTGGTCTATGAGGACAGAACTCTGTCACATTCACTGCTATATTCCCATTGCTTGTTAATAGTACCTGGCACATAATAGTTGCATAATAAATGTTTGTTGACTTAGTCTCATTTAATTCTTATGGCTAGCCAGTCTTTACCATTTAAGGAAAGGTTTCATTTGGAGAACATCCAGAAGTCATTAGGGATCAAGTTATGTAAGTGAGGTCGATGATTGAGTTATGTAATTCAATTTTAGTAAGAAATGAAGTGTTGTTATAAAATAATAAAAAATCTATTGTAATTGCTAGTGAATTGCTTCTCAAGATAATTCTAAAAGAGTGTTTTCAAATATACATCATATCAATGATAACCGTGGCAGAAATATACTGACATGATATAATTTCCTTGAAAAAAACATCATTTACATTTATCAGTTCCGGTGTTTTTTTTAAGCCACCTTGAATTTGAAGTCACATTTAATATGGGAAGCCTCTGACTGTCCTGCTCTCATTTTCTCCACTGGAAAGAATGTGAGTGTAACTCCTGCCAGCAGCACAGGCTCAGCTCCGTGGGGCGGCACTACATTTTCCAAGATCCCAAGGCTCTGGTGTCTTCTTGCCAAAGAGGCAGGGAAGAGGTCAAGTCCATTTCTACACTAGCTAAATAGTCATGTGACTTCAAATTAAACTTTTCTGATGTTCAGTTTCTTCATCTGGGGGAATCATAAAACCTATGTTGTCAGATTTAAAGGACTTAACGTATGTAAATTGTCTGGCAAAAAACTAGGCACCCCAAGTATTAGTAATTTTTTTCTTCCACCTTAAAGAGCTCACATCAGTAAATTGCCAGGAGAACCAGAGCAGGAAAGGACGCATCCGGATCAACTCTTATTTGAGGCACTGAAAATACCTCAGGATATTGTCCCACTGTAGCTTATTCTTTCAGAAAGTCCTTTTAAATCTCTTGCTGCTGCTGTGAACTTTTTGGTAGACAGTGAGAGAAGTCAAAGCTCTGCCTGGGGCTGGGCCACGCCCCTCAGGTGCCCCTTCAGGGGCTCTATTACCCAGGTCCCCGCCTCCCCAGCCCTGTCCTGGCTACTGTAACATGTGCTGAGACAGCTCTCTTCATAGAATTTGGACTCACTCCCAGGTGCAATGGAAGAAAATAAGAAACCTATCTCAGGCAAGACGATGCTGGGTGTGTAAGGACTGGAGCAGAGGTGTGGTCACATTCCCTTTTCTCCTCACGTACAAAGGACAGTAAGAGGCATAACTTCTGCACAGGAACTCAGGTGAAAGAGAGCTTTGGAGGACAGCTTTTTAGCAAGGAGGGAACCCAGCAGGCTTGTCAGACATTTACTGCCTGCTGGGCATTTACTGCCTGCTTGATGTGCTAGATGCTTTCTCTTAATTAATATTGGTAATAAACTTGCAAAAAGTATAGCACTGCTATTTTACAAAAGAAAAAATGCTCAGAGAGGGCAATTAAAAAAGTTACAGAGCAAGCGAATATGGGGCTGGAATCTGAACTCAATTCTCTAACTCTGAAATCCATGCTTTTCCCATGCCCTTACACAACCTGCAACATTTACTCTGGCTGGCTAAATAAACATAATGTCTGAAGTTTATGGTGTACACTGAGTAATAAATCATGTGAACTTATTAACTGGCATTCTTGAACCCTCTTTACAAAGTTGAGTGAAGTTACCGAGCATGGCAAAAGTTTTTCAACTTTCTTATTTGAAGACTGACTCTAGACTCTAGAAGAAAACAATATCCAATCAGTCCCACCTTCTATCCTATCCAAGAGAACCAACCTATCTTGATCAATGTCAAGAGCATTCATCCCCAGTGCACATGTGTACACCCAGGAACATGGGAGGAATATGTTAAGTTTCTATTTTTCTGTATTGTTAATTAAAAATAAGAAGTTGAGTTTTAATAATGGTTAATTGACATTGGACACTGCTTAAAAGCCTTGGAGAAGATCCAGCTATGCATTTTTTTACAGGGTATACTGCACAATGAAAATGCAAGTTTCCTTCCTCAAAAATTATTAAATATTTTAAAGACAGTGACAGCAAACATTGAATCAAGCACCCTCTGGGACTACATGGGTTGCATACACATGAAGCCAACCCTCCTTCAGAAGTCAGATTCCACTTCCGAAATACTCTGAGGGAAGAATACTTCCCTCAATGGTTCTCTTTCAGCATATAAGGGAAGCATATGGATTGCATTACCTAGTTTTACTTAATGATCACAGAATTGATTTGGCAGAAAATGATTCCTACAAAGAAGCTATGGATTGAAGATATTTATTATGCAAGCTCAAATGAATGACAAGAAAGTGGCAGAGCTGACATTCTTCAAACACCCAGAATAATCTTACAGCCATACTATCAGGTAAAAACATTGTAATTAGATCTGACAAAGAGCTAGATCAACTTAAAAAATTATAAGTAATTTAAAATACACATTTAAAACCACTACTAAAATAGAATTATCTTGTACTAAGTCTGTGTTTTATCTTTTGAAAATACCTAATGATAATATGAAGCCATCAGAATTAGCAAGGTTTCAAAATATTTCTTATTTGATCTTTATCTCATGGTTTTCGATTTCTTATTTTGAAAGTTTTAGAATTTACATAATTATACAAGCTACATTTAAAAAATAAATATATATGTATTGGAGTTGAATGCCCAAACAGTTTTCCTGAAAGGGATATGCAATCCAACAAGTCTGGATGTCTCCTCGTCTAGAGCAGGATCTTTTAATTTACTGACTAATTTTAATATAAGTACAGTTCTGCATATTTACTGTGAGAAAATTTCTACTTGTGTAACATACAAGTGTCAATCCAAAGACACAGGTAGGAACATCTTGTATAGTATAGTTAGACAAATGGGTTTGAATTTTGGCTCTGACACTTACTAGTGTAACTTTGTGATATCACTTAACTTTTTGGAACACATGCTTTCGTATTTGTAAAGCAGAGCCAAGACCTACTCTGCTGGTTAGTCTCATTGGTGCTGCTTTATAAATAAAGGATTACAAGGATTAAATAAGATGATACAGGTAAAGGATCCCCTATAGCACTTGGAACCCACTAGACACTCAATGGGGGGTTTTTAGTCTTATCATACTGTATGATTTTTCTAATGAAAAAAAATTTAGGCATTTTTGTCTCCAAATCAAAGCAACAAAACTAACAACTCCAGGTTAGTTGATAATATGCCATAACAATCATTATTGTACTAACATGCAATAGGGATAAATATAGACAAGCAAATATGCAAAATCCCTTAGCTAATATTTTAAACTTTTCCTAATTGCAACTTTTTAGCATGTATACAAAAGAAATTCATTTCCTAAGCTCCCAAACTTGCCAAATGTTATAGACAAATCAGTTTCATGAATTATTTTTATGTTTATCAGCATAAACAAGTTAAGATGAACAATCCATAACAGTGCTGAAGGACGACTTTGGCACATGGACTTCTGTGCTATCACCTCCATCGGCTGCCTTCCCCAAGTCCTCCCACAAGGAGGTCTGTACTGCCAGAAAAGAGTGTGTCTGCTATGCGAATACAGGTTCAAGTCCATGTCCAGCCAGACTGCTGCCACTAAGTTCCTCTCATGCAGAACTTCTAGAGCTGACAGCCCACACAGTTTTGGACCTCTTACCAGGTTCTGTACCATGCACATTCTTTCACTCCTCAGCTCAGCTACTATTCCATATATGTCCACAAAATCATGATCATTTATATGCTGCGTTAAGTGGTCCAGAGCAATGAAAACTCCAGTTCTTCCAACACCAGCACTATAGGAAGAGTGAAATTACATGAATACCATTTAGCAAAAGGTTGTTTATTTGATGGTGATGAAGAAAATGACCAATGACAGCAATAAATTCTAAACAGTTTCTTTTCTTATTTGGAGGTAGATTTTTTTTGGATTTATACTGTGATGGGACCAAGACCATTTAGACAGAGCAAGATGATTGTCATTAATACTCTATCAAATATTTGAGTTTCTTTTAACCAGTTGAATTTTCCCTCTTTTTTCATATAACTTTAAGGACTGTGGTTGGGGAAGTATACAGAAGATCTTTAAAAATTATTTGAAATTCTTAACAAAAGGAATTTTGCATTGAACATATTTTTGGTTGCCCAAAGAAATGCCAAACATTAAACACTTTAACTGTTTAGCCCATATGGTGTTTCCTCTGCCTGTACTGATAGTCTCTCATGGTTTGTTTGTTTTTTTCACTTTCTTTCCCTAGAATTTTTTTCTACTTCCTATAGATAATAACACTGAGAAACGACTTGCTTTTAATAATTAGTTTAATACCGAAGGACAAGTATGTGCTCTATAGAAACTGTTAATTGGTAAACCTGACAAGATTTATTCAGCAATTCCCATTAGAAAAACAAGACTCGTAGGTACTTAAACAGTTAATATAGCACATATGTCTGAAAAAAAAGAGACATTCAAAAGGTCACCCAGTCTTAGAAATGTTACTGTGAACATGAAACTGCCTTTTGTATAATAAAGAAATAGTCAAATGTCAGCATTCAGCATTCTCCTGTGATTTGCCTGAAGAAGTAGTGAGCATTACAACATAAATCCGATTACAGGGACACGTAAACATACGCCCAGACACAGCAGCCAGTCACGACATCATTCCGTTCATTTTGAACGTCAAACACTGTCCTAAGCATCTGGAGAACAATGGTAAACAATACAAAGGTTTCTGGGCCTGCAATCATTAAATGTGTGAAGAATGAAATGAAACCGAAACCTTATTACAGTTTTGCAGTTCACACCTAGAGACGACCACCCGCGGGCTGGGTGGGGCGCGGTACAGTGTGCAAACCCGCCTCCACCCTGGATTGGCTGGTGCCGCAGTTTGAGTCTGTGGGACCTACTTTTTCACTCAGTAGCTTGAACTGTATATAAACTGTACAATCTGCAAAGTTTTTATATAATACTCAGTTGTGAAATTGGTTAAGTAAAACTAATATTTCTAACACCAAAACAAAACAAAACAAAACAAAACAAAAGCAAAGTTCTTGGACATAGCTTGTATTCTGAAGGATGGAGAACAGCAGCATACAAATAAGCAAGCAGGAATAGAATGAGCCCAGGGTCATGAGTGCTGCGTAGAAAGGTGAGTCAGGTTAAGGAAATAGAGGGAGATAGGGTAGGATAAGGTCGTCAGAGGAAGCTTCTCTGATACTGTAATAGCTGAAGAGGAACTTGAATGAGATCAGAGGGGCTCCAGGCGGGTGTCTGGAGAGGAGCTTCTTCGTCTCCCGAGAGGGCGGGAGCAGAGCAGATGGGGTGGGAGCACGTTCTGTGCCTTCAAAGATCCGGGAGACCAGCGAGGGGGCGGGCAGGGGAGACGAGAGAGGGGCCAGCGATCAGAGCCTCTGCTGGAGGGCTGGGGGCTGCACGTGAGAGGGCGGGGAGAGGGAAAGCTGTCCACCGGGTTTCTGACCCAGGCAGAGTGGACTTGCTGTTCACCAAGATGGGGACCACGAGGACTGAGTTTGGAGACTGAATCAAGTGTTTCAGACACACCAAATTTTCAGAATTTCGTGCTCATTCACGTTGTGCTGTTCAATTGGAAGTTCATTGTGTAAGTCTAAAGTGAAGGTGAGAAGTTGGGGTTGGAGATAAAAATGTAATGCTTAAAAATGATATTTAAAGGTGAACGTACTTTTTTTCCAACCTCTTTTATCTATTTAAATTACAAAGGAGGAGCTACACTCTTTTTGAGGCTCTAAGGGAGAAGTTACTTTACCTTCGTAATGGATTTTAGTGCCTCCAAGACATGGAGGCACTGAGGGCAACTACTGCCCTTAGAGTTTTCTTCATCAGTGATGATTAAATTCAATTGCTGATTTTAGAAGCACATATTCTATCTGTACTATATATTAATCTGTTAAAAATTTTATGTATCTGGACAGGAAATGAAATTGGGAGGGCATTATGAGGTTTTTACTTTCCGTTCTCTAGGCTTTTCAAATAGAAACTTTGTTCAGATATATTCTAATGAGCAAGCATTTATGTATTACTCTTATCATTTAAAAAATTTCAAAATATTCCTGGAAAAATATATCATCATTAAAAATACGTATTGAATTTTTTCCTCTAAATAAAACTAAAAACCTTGGATGAATTAATATTTTCTCACATATTTAATCACATTAATTATTGTATACTCCTAGAAAACTGATCAGTTGTTGGAATTATTATAATAATGTATTCATTATCAATGTTCCTAAAAGACACTATTACTTAAACTTTTTATTGCAGTAAAGATACATATGAGCATTTACCGTTTTGCCATCTTTAAGTGTACACTTCAGTGGTATTAAGCAGATTTACAATGTTGTTCATCCATCACTACTCTGTTTCCAGAACCTCTTTATTATCTCCCAAAGCAACTCTGTACCTATAAACAATAATTCCCCATCCCTATCTTCCCTCAGCCCCTGATAACCATGATTCTCCTTTTTGTCTCAATGAATTTACTTATTCCAGGTATCTCATGTAAGTGGAATCATAGAACAGTATATTATCACCCACGTTTTCTCTAATTTATACACTCCAATTGTTGAAAAGACTCAAGTTGAGATTTCTTTAGATACATCATATTAGAAAACATAAATCGTATTAATTTGTCCAGAAAAATCCTGATTCTAGACAACCTTCAGTTTTATTTCAGAAAGTATTAAATACCAATGAAAATAATAAGGGGAAAATTTCAATTTATAATCCTATTCTGTTTACCATGTTCAAAGAGCTAGGTCAAAGGAAGACATCTGAGTAGCTAGAGTTTGTAAAAAATTTTATCATACTTGGGTTGGTCACTTACTTTGATCTTTGTTTTAATAAAGCTCATTTCCTTTTACTTAGCCTTTGTAATTCAAATCTAGCAATTTGCTCTTACGAAAAAAGTTTAATTGTAATAGTAGACTAATGACAGTTGAAATAATGGGGGATTAATGCTTAGTCATTCAAACAATTCTTAAAATACTACGCATACACACACAGCACACACATCAATGAGGAGCTGAAATTTAAAAAAAATTAGAAGTCTTTGAGAGGCATAATCCAGTCACGATTTCAGGAAAATTACTGTATCAGTATTTAGATTTTCCCTTACTTTTAGACACTTGCATTACTTATTTTATTTCTGCCATCTAATCCTTCATATATCTTGATTTGTTATAGCCAATTAAATCTCTGAAAACTGAAAGCTGGAATGAATCTGCATTAACATTCTGCCAGAAAGTAATCAATGGTATCATCATAATAAAAAGAACACATTAAGTTTACAGACCATTTCTAATGTTTCATATGAGGTTCTAAAAATACCTTTCTTACCTGCAGTGAACAATCATAGGTGTGGTGTCCTGTGCTCTGCTTGCTCGGACCAACTTGACAAAGTGCACTAGAGGGGCACTGTTTTCAGGAACCCCATGCTCGGGCCAAGCAGTAAAGTTACACTGTCGAACGGTCATGCAATCCCCATGCTAGACAAAGTGACAGTTAATGGAAGCATGATTCAATTATTTAAGGACCTCAATGAAAGTGGAAGACAGCTCATGTCCTAGCTTTTGAAGGTGATCTTTTAAAAATGAATATTTACCAAACAGAGGGAACTGTGTTTCAGTATGTCCTGTAAGAAAGATCTTTTATTATTGCTAGAATAAATTACCTTTCAGTATGAATGGGAACAATAAGAAAGCTTGCAAACAGATGATGTTAGAGTATTTATATGCAAATGTATCATTTTGCAGCACTAGAATATATTTTGTAACAATTTTGACTCAAAATTTAAACACATTCACCGATTATTCAAAACACAGGTATTGAGTGCCTAATGTCAGAAAGTACAAGGATCCTTTTAGCATTTTCTGTGAGTATAGGCATTTATATAAACTGATAAAACGGGATCCTACACTTCTCTTCTGCATTGGTTCTAGATTAAACAGAAAATCAAATCATTCAGATGCAGGTAGAGATGAATGATTAGGGAAATTCCTGCTTTAAGTCAAATTCTACAGTTTCTTCATCAAATAAAATAAACCTAGTGATTTAGTTGTTTCCTCCTTTTTCTTCCCTTGTCTATCTAAGAATCTGATAATCATTTCATACAATTTAGCCACGTGATCTGGAATTAAGCACAGTGGCACAGAAATTGAAATAAAATACCAGTTCAAAACTTCTGTTTCGAAAATAATAGGATAGCATCGTTGAATATATAGATATCACTGCAAGGGATAGTTCTGGAAATTAATTTTACTTCAGACATTTAGAACATTCATATTCACTATTGTGTTGCCCTCCCCTGCCTTTTTTTACCCTTTCAATTTTCAAATCCCTGATGGTCCAATCTATTTGAACATCCTCCATCAGCTTTGTAATCACTATATCTCCAAAGACGGTAACTGGTTTGTGGTCCTCTGGCCAATACTGATGGCATCTGATCTGTATTCAGAGAAAATCACCAGTCATAAGAACCATTGTTAAAGCCAGGCAGAGAAAGACAAATACCATGTGACTGTGGAATATAAAAACAAAACAAAACAAAATTAACAAAATAGCAGGAGACTCATAGACACTGAGAAGGGACTGGTGGTTACCAGGGTTTGGGGTGGGTGGTTAGGGAAGAACAGGGGGATAAAGGGGCAGAAGAATTCTCAATCATACTGCAGGTTGGTCACAGGGAAGGTAGTTCAGAATGGAGAATATAACCAGTGATTCTGTAGCATCTTCCAATGTTGAGAGATAGTAACTTGCACTAGTGGGGATGAGGATTTAATATAGGTAACTGTTAAGCCACTGTGTTGTGTACTTGAAATCAATATGTAGATTGTATATCAACTATACTTCAATATAAAAGGACCACTGTTATATTGATACTAAGTTATTGATACACAGTTATTGATACTAAGTTGAAACTGCCTTTAG
Source organism: Manis javanica (assembly GCF_040802235.1). NCBI lineage: Eukaryota > Metazoa > Chordata > Mammalia > Pholidota > Manidae > Manis > Manis javanica. Next base: position 15,669,557 of record NC_133165.1, read on the forward strand.
ATGTCCAGTTACTGATGACTCACAGTATTAGATGAAATTGTCATACATATATTAAAACAGTTGTAAAATAACATTTGTGAAAAGATTTCCAAATAACTTACCCGCCCTTTTTCAAAACACTGTGTTAGCATTACCAATGTTTTGGCTCTGGTTTCCCACACCATTCTCCAAAAATCTCCAACCGTTCCTGGTAATGGACCTTGAGTAGCAATAAATTCATTTGGACATAAGTAGCCCTAGAAGGATAAAATTACAACACTGCATCATTATTTATGTATGTATAGTATTTTTTAGCTTTCTAGAAATATATGAAAAAAACACTAGTTGTAAAATGACCTAATATTTTTAGTTATTGTACAGTTTTGAATGCTAACTAATACATTTCCATAATTTTAATCTCACAATGTGATACACTATACAACTAATTGCTCCTAAAATTAATTCTAACTTCAAATAAAACAGTGAAAACTAAAAAATAACAATGATAGTGATAGCAGGCCTTAATCAAGTGCTCAGTTTATGAAAGACAATATGCTAGGCAAATTATAGTTAATATTTCCATTTGTTTATTATAAAAACCTTGTGAATTAGTAGTTTTTAAAAAATTATCCTCACAGAAGAAGATACTAAAGGGTTGTGCAGGTATTTTCATATTCTTCCTTCAAAATATTGCCTACCTACTTAAACAATGGCCTCAGTATTTATTCTGCAGACCTCTGAACCAAGAATAATGTGGAGGTAATATAAAGGTCATTTAATTAATAGAGGCCTCGAGATTTGTCTCAGCTCTACTATGGCAGCTCTTAGACTTTTTATCAGATTGTTCTAAAACTTGGTCCATTCACCTGGAATACAGGCATGCCACTTGAGCAGTATCTCTGGATTTTTCTTGGAGAAAAGTCCTATATAAATAAAAAGGTAGTCATGGAATTACATCTATTCTAAACCTCAAAGTATTTTAAGGAATGAAGATTAAAGGTAAAATTCATTTTTAAATTGAAATTGTCTCAGTGGCCAAAGAATATACAAGAATAATGTGCATTTTAAATTTCAAGGGACCCTAAAGTCTAATCTAATCAGTTTATTTCACTTTAATGAGGCACTTGAGTGATTTTCTAAATCATAGTGCTAGCCAGTGATAGTGTCTGGGATAAAATTTTTGAGTCTCTCAAATACACTAAATGCTAAAACATTTCTGATGGGGAAGACTTCATGGTGAGCAGATCTGAAGGGAAAATTAGGAATTCATTATGGTTGTATTAAACTTGACATTCCGATTAAATATTCAAGCGGGAATATCATGAAGGCAATTGGGCATATGAGCTTGGAACTCAGGAACAAGTCTAAACTAGAGACATGAATTTGAAAGTAATCAGCACATATATCTTATTTACAATCAGGGGAAGGGATGAGTTTGGAAAGACAGAAAATTCAAGGATTGAGCTATAGATAATTTCAATGTTTGGTGGTCAGGGAGATAAGAGAGAACCAGTGAAACTGAAATGAAAGATCAAAGCTGTTGATGGAAAAATCAAGAGAATGGTGGGTCCAAAGAAGTCAAGTGAAGAACATGTTTCAAAGGTCAGGACAATTGATAGTAATTGATTTGTAAAGTGTTTTTCCTGGGCATTTTCATTTCACCTTTTTAGGGATTCAATGTGTTTTGGTACTATTATAGTTCTATCAAATGGGAACAAATAGGATGTTTCTGGTGTTACTACAAGCTCATTTGTATCATGCAGTCTTTAATCTTTAATCTCTAGTTATGGTAAAAAGTTACAGTCATGTTGTAACTTCAGGCATCTCAGGTTGACAGGATAGTTTTGAGGGTCTGGCCCCTTTCTTCTGGCCCCTTAACTAATATTATTGTTGTTAGCTCTCTTGAAAACATTTCTAAACTCATTTGTACAGTGAGTGGCTGTTTATAGGGAAGCAGTATCTCTTTCCTCCCTACCTCTCTCCCATAGTCCTTCCTTATTCAAAAATTTCCAGGCTCTTCATGATTCCCAGCTTCAGGAGTAGAATTCCCAGGAGCAGAATTCCCAGGAGCAGCAAGGGCAGAGGAATAAACAAATACTAATCTAGTTATGGACTCTGGCCTGGAGGTTTCCAGTCTTAAAGTACATCCTTCAGACCACCTCCTAGTCCTTCCCTTTCTCTTTCCCAGACTTCAGATTTTTCTTTTTCCATCTGAAGGTGAGTTATTTTGCTTTTTTCCCTACTTCCTTTCCTATTTTTCTCTTTTCCTCTAGCTTCCAAAGAAATAGGAATCTGGAGTCCATTTGTAGATGGCCTCTGTCTTCTGCTCTTGGAACAAGAGTTCATGAACTTTCAGGTGGAAGTGCCATGGAATGAAATTGTGTAGTTGGGGGAAACTGAGGTGTTAGACATTCTTTCTGCAAAGTCTTCACTCTCTTTGAGGTGAAGACTACCCCAGTTTGGGGATGGAGAAGAAAGGGCCATTACAGTATCATGGCTTTGTCTGTTCCCATCTGTTCCTGGCATCCCAAGCAAAGGAGATTTCCTGTAAAGTAAGAGCAATATAATATACTGCCCACTTTAATGCCAACACTGCTTTAATGTAAAGTGCTTTCCATCTGGGCCTGCTCATCATGCAGCTCAGTAATGATTATGCGTATCATTACATGTGGGTCATAGTAACTTTGTTATAAGATTTATTACAACATCACTTGATGATAGCAGCACATGTATATTCAGACTTCTTAGTTTATTGCTTGTCCTGCATTATCATCTTCTCATGGTTGTCTCCTGACAACCTCTAGCCAAGGGAACACTGGCGGTTCACAAATATTCTTTTGTTTATGTGGTTCAGTTACACCTAAAATTGTCTGGTTTCCTTCCTAACCATATTCATATCCTATAATGTCACTCCATATCTAGTTGAACGTTAGAGGATATAAGCTATTCATTTGTACCTATTTATTGATGAAAAAAGTGGTACAAATCAATAAATCACTGATACAACCATTTGCTCTTGTCCTGTTCTTTGGTATCACAAAACATGATCATTAGAGCACTGATTAAATTTAAATATCTAAATGCATATATGTATCATTCTGTATTTCAAAATAAAAGTCCAACATGCAACAGAATGAGGCTACAATGAAAATTCATAAGTGCAAAAGTTTACCAAAATCCTTAGAGAAGAATTCTATTTTTGGAGTCAATTATCTGATAAATGAATAACTTGTGTTACCATAACAGTAAGTTTGTGTGATTTGCCAAAACAGATTTAGAGTTCTAGCATAAAAATGGGATGAAGTTCAAAAGATGCCTTAACTTCTCCAACACCCCCTCACTTCTTCTAATAAGAAATCTTAAATTCCCATTAATCAGTTCTTTCACAATAAGACACAGTATATGATTGCAATTTCAGAATTATTATGAACCAATACAGAATTTAGAACAGAAGCTTTTTTCCCTCTGTAACAGAGGTATGAAGGAAATGGGACACACGACAGGCTGTAGTTGATGTCGGGGAAAGGATGGAGCGTCACAGAAGCAGAGCCTCATGGGACCAAAGGCAACGGCAGCCCTGGCTGAGAACCATGCAAGGTCTCTGGGAGTGTGGGTGGCAGAAGAAACTCTCAGGTATTTGTTGGGCCACCATAACTTTGGTTAACTTTGCTATGTATTAGAATTGAAGCCAGTGGGTGGAAACAAAAGGGAACAAATCTTGTTTTTAGAAATACCTGTGTATTAGAGCTGCTCAGAGAGAGAATCATCTGCCTTAGGAGGAAGTAGGTGAACCAATGCCAAAGGAAACTAACATTTGATTACAAGGAATTTTTGGAAAGAGTTCCAAAGTGAATGGTTGAATTAAATACACCCAAGGCAATTTCTACTCCCAAATTCCATGACTGTGTCAACCCTAGTGGAGGTCTTGGGTGCATGTAAGATTTTTATGTAATTACAATAGCGACAAGCATTGAGAGAACAAATGATCCATGGAAAAGAAGAGGGAGAGATTCCTAAGACACTTTGGTTTCATTCAGTTTTCAGTCCAATGCAACAAGCATTTATTATTTACAATGTGCAAGACAGCACACTGCACATGTCACAATTTACCCCATGTTTGTTTATTTAAGATGTTTATTGAGTAACTGCAACGGAGTGTGTGTTCTAAAAGTAGCTGAGGATAAAAAGAACATGGCATCGTAGTCCCCCTGAAGAAATTAATATCTAGAAGGGCAGAAGAGCACATTAGGTTTTTATATTGTACGGACATGACTGTTCATTTGTCTACTTTTTCTTTGAAAAAAGAGATTGGTAGTCCTCATTTTGTATAGAGCATATGTTGGCAAACATATGAAGTAGTAGAAAGACCAGAAGATATGTACCTTGAAGTCATACATCTGCCACTTACTGGTGTAAAGATAGTTGGTAAATTGTAAACTCTATTAGAAGCCTCCATTTCCCCATCTACAAAATGGGGGTACATAGTGTTGTAAGGAACTGGCACATTAAAATCCATAGAGGTTGCAATGAATTTCTTGTTTCCATAGTCTTGAAAGAGTAATATAACTTCAGTATTTATGTTTTATAAAAACATAAAATATATAAAAAATAGCAACTTACAGAAACATAGCTGGCATTAATATAATCTGATCCTGGAATACCAGCATCAGCTATCAGCTTCACTCTGTTATTATTATCTAGAAGCAAATGTAAGAAATTAATACTAATTGCATTTTCAAATTGCCATTACCTTTTTACTATTAAAGAGTAATTAAAATACAAAGAACTTCATGATATAACATCGAATATTACATATGGATATAAAATTAAAGTAGAAGTTCCCTCTTATTTCTACTACCCAGAGACATTGACTATTAATATGTTCTTGTATTTCTAGAATTTCTAGCATATTCATAGAAAGTTAACCATAAATGGAGTGATACACACTCTATTATCCAAATGTGTTTTCATTTACCTATCTTTCCATGTCAGCTTAAACAAAGATATAAAGCTCAGTACTTTAAAAAACCATATGTCATTGTTTGAATATACTTATTTAACTTTTCATGATGACTTAAATTCATTTCATCTTGTTACTATAAAATGATGAATAAACATAACTGAACTTTTGCATATATATTGAAATGTATTTGTAGACTGTATTACCAACATTAAAATTCCCAAATCATATTGTGCATCTCAAATTTTGAAAGCTATTGTCAAATAGTTCTCTAATTATATCAACTCATTCTTAGAACGAAAGTGTTTGAAAAGTGAACATTTCCTCTTACTTCACTACCACAAGATATTATTAAACATTTTAATTCATGATCTTTTGATAGAGACAAATTGATGTGTTACAGTATTTATTTTTGATATCCTTAAATACAAGTGAAATTGAGCTTCTTTGCCTGTGTTTTATCCACTTTAATAATCTTTTCTATTAACTGCCTTTTCATAGTGCACTATTTTTCTTTTTAAAAACTATTTTATACTAAAAACATATTATAGGTATTGAAATTTTCCTTTTACTTTGTCATTTGCCTGTGATTCTATCAATCAGTTTACCTGTCTTGCCATACACACAATTTCTATTTTTTTGTAATCAAATTTCTCATTATTTTTCACTGTGGCTTCATTATGGCTTCTTGTGTTAGTTATACAAAGGTGTTTGTCACACCAGTATTCTTATTTTTACAAATTCATTGGAACTCTAATGGAACTTTTCTGCTTCTGGTTTAAGTATTTTGATTTTTGATTGATGGGGACTCTTTTTAACGGAATGATGTACAAATCTGTCTTTTATGTTTGTTGCCATTTGGAATAACAAACAGTCCTGGATTTTTTAACATTCCACCCTTCCACCTTATTCAAAATACCACTTTTGTATTTAGGTCTATTTCTGGACTATTTATTCTCTTCTATTAATTTATCCCTAATCTCTCTTGAATACCCAACTGGTAAAATTAGATATCCACTACCCATTACTTTTCTTCAAAGAAAAGTATCAAAAGGTTTTTTATTTTGAGGATTTTTACCAAGTTGGTATTACAATTGGGAATGTCCAGTACTAATTTTAACTAGAACATGGAAATGATAGAAAATATTCATTAATACTTAATTATTTTGAAGTTTTTTTTTTAATTCAATGGAAAGGCATTCATTAGTGGAGAAAAATGGGTAAATGCATTTGGGTTTGAATTGCAGATGATCTACCATACTAATGACCTTGGGTGAATTGTTTAGCTTCTCTGCTCCTTCTTACCTCAGCTATATCATTATAATACTTATTTTGTGGAATCCTCTTGGGGAAAAATTAAATGAAAGCTTAAAGAAATTATAAAACTGCATAGAACCTCCTTACGACTTAAGTACATTAGATGTCAAAGGATTTCGCCATATTGTTAGTAATCATAATGATCTGCTCAATGTTTTTAAATTTAGAGATGGGGATTGGTTAAGCAAATTTATGCAAAGGATTTATGTCCCTCCAGTTCTGAGTTTGGTATGATCTATTTTAGTGACATTGTGGCTAGTACTGTAAGAAAGGAAGGGAAGCCATCAGGTTGCTATTAACTCGATATGCCTGCTTATAACTACGTGAGTCAACAACAAGCTAAACTTTTTTTCTCGGTGTTGGAGCACTTGTGAAGGTCATCCTGTCCTGTCAAACAGGTCTGGAAATTTCTTCTGCAAGCATTTGCTGCTAATTCTAGCATCTTAAAGCCCTGTAAGTTAATATCTTCTAAAATGCACTACGATATTTGAAATCCTGCTTCCTACATTACTCAAGGGAAACAATGTATTTCACTTAGCTGGCTCAGGTTAAAATTCAGACTCTATTAAAATGAATTCATTCTCTACAGGGGGTAAAATGACATTTCTTCAGCTTAGTGGCTTTTCTGCAAGCACAACAGTGGGAGAATATATATAGTTGAACATCTCATTTGCTTGTTCTTTGTGTGTGTGTGGAGAGGGTGGTGGGAGACAGATATACTTGTCCATAGAGGTGGCTTTCTGCAATGTCACAGCCTGTTACTAAATCTTATTGACCCAGAAAGTTAGCAGCTTTTAAAAAGAAGCAGTCTATTGACTACTAACAATTATTAGAACTAACACATATTGGGTTTCCATGTTCCAGTACAGGGCAGAGTGATTTAGGGACTGTTTCATCTAATCCTCATAATAACCTTATAAAGTAGAAACCACTGAAAAATGCATCTCGTCACATAGGTAGTTAGTAGGTAACAGGACTGCAGCCCAGAAAGTTTGATTAGAGCCCAGATGTTCTTAGCGTTTTCACTGTACAGCAGATGGAATATATTAGTTGTATTAATAGATTATACTAATAACATACTTACGTAATACAGAATTCTACCTAACAAAATTATTTTTTATAGGACCTCTTACTCTTTAAGAGGACAGCTAAGAAAAAGCTTCCCCCTAGAAATCTAGTAAAGGGTACTGAATGTAGATGTGACATATTATTTGAAAATTTTTTCTATACATAAGTTTTCTGTACTGGAATCAGGAAGAAAGCAGAAAACAATTGGACATTATCCATTTGATTTTCAAAGGTGAAAAAATGCATGCAGTGCTTATATTATTCCAGAAATCCTTCATTTACAACATAATTCCATCATTCAATTTTTTTATTCACCTCAGTAAAGAAGAGTTGGAGTAATGATACTTTTTTAGTTCTTCTTGCTTTAAGGTTGTTTATTTAGTTCCATCAATCACTCTTATTCCCTTCTTATCCTATATGTAATAAGTAGTATTGTCTGACGTAGCCATGATGTGAGTCCAGAAAATAATGCACTGAGATCTTAATAATAAAACATTTAAAGGTTAAATTTAGCAAATATCTTTCTAAGCTCTCGGTTTTTTAAATTAGGTACTCTTTGGTCTTTGGAGATAAGTTAGACATATTTGATTTACTTCTTTTATATTTACTGATATTAATTACTTCAGCCAAATATATAATTGTAAATAAATATTAGGTAAATGAATATTAAATATTCTATTCTAACTGTCATTCAGTCTGGTGATAGCATTTATTTTCATGGAATATCACTGAATAAGCATGAAGCAGACAGTCTGGAAGAAATTTAGGTATAGATGAATACAGAAACTTAAGAACTTCCACATCTCTTAAATGTATGCATTCAACACAGGTCAACTCTCCAAAAGGGAAAACACAGACCCACTGAGAAAAGTCATGCCATAGAAATTTAGAGATAGAATACCAACACTCCTGATTTCCTACATCTTCTTTGTGAACTTGCCCTTAAAGTCATTTACTTATGATTTGTTTCAGGAGGGATTTCAAGTGATTAAAGCTATGTGTATTTTTATCCTATTTTAATTCTTGGGAACTAACAAGATTTCATCAGATCACTACCTCCTATTTCATGTTTCTCTAAATTTGTTTACTTCATGACTCAACTATCCTCCAGTTCTAGAATATCAGAATTTGGTCTATTTCTTTCTATCCGTATCCTTTATGATTATATCTTTCTCTAAGTTCACGTTGTTCTAGACAGAAGAGTTCATTTATAAGTATGGAACTTTCCCCAGTACAGTTTGAAAAGGCATAGAACATAGGAAAGAAACAGATATTAACTCTAAAATTAGGAGTATTTTAAAACTCTAAATTTTGAAACAATATTGACAATACCTCAGAACATCACAAAGTTCAGTCTTTTTATTTTGGAAAATAAAGTGTAATTGAATTAGAATATAGGTAGTAGGAGCATCTGATCAAAAATGTAATATCAAACATATAGCTAATATTAACAGAGGAATGTTACGTTTTTCCTTTCACATCATTGCTAATTCTTAAAACAATAAAGGGTTTCTTCTCTTATTGAGTGACAAATGAAGACATGTTTACTATCATAAGGAATAACCTTCCTCTCCTATAAAACCAATCCTGGTAAGCATACATTTACTCTGATCCTCAAGGAATATTTTGCAATGCGTTTTTTTTATATTCCATAAGAAAGCATTACCATGCTCTTAAAGAGAAACTGATGCACAAAGTTACTTATTTCCTTTCATTTGAGAACCAGGTCTGTTAGGAAGATGTTAGAGAGGTCCCTTACTTGGGTTAAATTACAAAGTAAGAAACTATTAGGTCTACAGTTTCTTGCACCTGTGGAAGTGGAATAAGCTGAAAACCATTGACTTCAATAAGCATTAACAAAGCAAAAGAGATATAGTTTGAAAGTTGCTGCTTATAAAATGCATGATTATAATTCAATTACTATGTAATAAAATATATTTAAGAAATAAAAAAATGCTAAGATGCATTTTGTGCTTACTTAAGAACATTTCACAGTTAAGAACAGAGACAATAATGGACATACATGGTTTTATGTTTGGAAAGCGGTTTTTTGATCGGTTCCAAGGCAGATCGGCATCCGTTGCAGAAAGATCCTGAAGAACTTTTGGTAATTCCTGTGGAATGAAGTCATTGCAAAGTTTAGATTTATTTCAGAGGTATAAACCAGAAATTCCACTTAGTAAAAACTTTTTTTTTTATTCTAAGCCCTTTTACTTTTAAATGGAAAACAACTAACTGTGAAAACAAGGTCAAATTAACAGTAATAAACCTATCTTCATTTTCATTGTAAATATCCTGAGTAAAACTGGCCAAGTTGAGCTTCACTCTCTCTGGGGTAATTTCTTTTTACTTTGAGGAGCTCTAAGTTGTGGCAACCACATTAGTGACCCTTTTCCATGCTTTACTAATGGTTTCTTCAGATATGCTGCCAGTATTATTTAATGTTTTAATGTCTACTTAGTAGCAGAAGAGAGTTCAGTGATTTATTTTTTGTTTTTTCTCCTCGGGCAGTGTGATTTCATGCTTATTAATAGGGACAACATTGGTCAGTTTGAGAAGATGCCAAAGGTCAGTTCCTGATCCTCAGTAGGCATCCTTGGATGGAAGTGGAATGCAAAGGTGTGATTAAGAATGATCAGACTCAGATGAAGGTCAAGGAGATCTATTATTGACATTTTGGTGAAAACTCCTATTATCTATTCATCATTAGGAAAGCCGGTACAAGGAAATGTGTTTATCATTATTTTGTTGAGCTGACGATTTACATGAAATTTATAGTTTTTCATTTTAGAAATGTCTCGACCCTAAACTCCTTAAAAAATGTTAAGAATTTATGGTTTTACAATTTTTTCAACATCATTGTAAATTGTTTCTTTTAATGGATCATTCTCCCTTCCCCCTTATTTTCCCTCACAAAGAAAATCTGGGCTTTTGCATGTGGATATGTGTTAGAGGAAGGAGACAGAGCCTCTGACTTGGTGTGGGCTGGAAAGGCTTAGAAAAAAAGTTTTTGACCTGGTGAGGAATCCTAGAACAGCTTCCTTGTGTCAAGGTTTTGGGAATAAATGCCAGCATCTTGTAGGAGACCACGAGAGAGAGGGGTAAGGAAAGATGAATCGGAAATTCCTGAAAAGTGGTACTTCCATTCTGTAATTATTTCACATAAAAGTTTCCATTTATAAATTTAAATGACTCTGGCCTTGATAATTAATACCCAATTACCAGGTTGATTGGACAGGAATGTCACACTCAGCCTGACTCTCATCAGGTGCACTGGGCCTCAGCCGTCCTCTCTCTTTAGCTCTTACTCTCACTGTTGCCTCTTTTCAGGGGGAATCACAGATGAAATGGGACTGTTTTGCATCCTTATGCTTTTGAGCTCATTCTCTGGCTCCGGGAATACCTTATCCCTTCCATCTACTTACTGGAATTCTGCTTGTCCTAAAACTTTCTCTTGACGGTCACCTTTTTGGGAAGTTTTCTGACTGCTATACATACAGCGGATCCCCACCTCTTTCTGTGTATCTCTGTCATGATACAGTGCATATTACCATTTTATATGAACTGTAATTGTCTGCAGTTCGTGTAATATGAGCTTCTTTCCTCATCATAGCTAGTACTTGTGCCATCCACTATTCTTAGTATTACACACATTCAGTCATTTTAGCGTTCATGACCCAAGGAAGTAGATATTATCATTTCACAAACCAAAGTTGTGAAGGATGTAGAGGAACTGGGGGCTTGATTTGCCCAAGGTCGTTTAGCTATTTAGTGTTGACATTTCTCCAGTTACCATGCAATACATGCTTATCACACAATAGGAGCTTATGAGTATTTAAAGTATCAGTGAACATGACCTGAGGTAAAAGGTTTATCAAATATTTGCATCAAATATGCACTTACTGACTAAAACATAATTTTTCCTTTAAAACATTTAATAGAGCATTGAGATAACAAATGAGTTTAAAAAACCCAAGTTCCTTACCTGTAGAGATACATCTGTATAATACATAACCTATGTTTTACATAAAAAAGGTTAAAAACATTCTTAAAACCATAATCTTTGAAAGAGTTCAACTAGAAACTATCAATACATGTGAAAATGTTATTGTTAATAAAACTTCATCTACTCAGTCACACATAATGTAATTATATTCGCTCCCATTCTAGTGAAATCACACTTTTGCTCCTGAAAAATTGAGCGGCCTCGCTGTACAAATGCTAAGGAGAGTTTAATAGTACCATTGATATTGTTAGGTCCAGACCAATATTGCTTAAGAAGCATAACCAAAAAGCCGTAGGAAATGCCATTAATCTTCCCACATTGCTTTTATTCCCAGACAGACTGAAATATTATAATCCTGAATTATTCAAGCCAAGTTTGATTCTTTGTTTTGTAACTTCACACACTAAAAATTTCATGAAAAAATACAAATAAAGCTTTTGGTGACATTTAGAAATGTGTTTTATTTATATAATACAAAAAAAATCACCTAAATTAAGAAAGAGGCTCACATTTTTAAAACTTGTAGTTTTAATATATGCCTTATATTTTCATCTAATTTCAATTTTATAGGTAGGTATATAAAATGATAAGAACAAATTAATCTTAGTATTAAAGTGGCAAGCTCTTAATACATATTTTCCATAATGTGATATATACCATTTATTCCATAGTGACTTAAAAATAGGTCTTATAAAACATGGGTATTACCTGTTTTTTGAAAATTTTTGGATAGTTCTAGAAATAACTTTACACATTAATTTTTTTAAACATTAATTTTATAATTTCTGGAAATACCAAGTTCTGTTCTCAGATTTCTCTGTACCACTAATGTAAACTAAGCAGGCAAATGTAAACTGGAATTTTTTCATTTCTAAATCTAAATTAATTATTTACATATAAAACCACATTTATAGTATAACCTCAACTTCATATACAAGCAAAAAACTAATGAACACAGCATTCCAGATTTGCACCTACATCTGCATGAAAGAGCAGAGAAGAAATGAGGCCAGGTTGCCATTGCTGGGGAGGTCCAAAGAAGAACACCTTTTCCTGACACAGTAGGTGAATAATTCTGTTCAGGTTGCACGAGAGGCCTCCCAGTGTAACATTACTATCCAAACAATCAACCTGGTAATTGGGTATTGATTATCAAGGCCAGAGTCCTTCATGGCCTTGTGTGCTTAAAATGGACATGAAATGTGACACATGAAACGACTGGAGGTCTGGCAATGTTGTGACAACTGCTAGGAACATACCGAAAATTCTTCTTGAAACTTTAGGTTGTTGTTTGTGCAAAGCTCTTCAACATGTTGCAGGAAGGATTTCTTGCTTATCGGCCTCCAAGCAAAGCAAGGTATAAAGTGAAGTCACGTTAGATGGAGTTTTCTGGCCTTAGCACGGGTACTAACTGTACGGTCAGCAAGTTAAAGCACAATGGACATTTCAAACCCATAAACCACACAGTTCTTTAAAGTCACTCTGTCATATTCATAAAATTTACTTTCCCCCCTTTAAGTCGGCTTTCTTTGTGTTCATGGTACAAAACTCCTTCAATTTTTAAGTGACTTTCAGTGAATGATTGAACATTTTAATGAAGAAAGTTTTTCAAGTAAATTTAAGGGCATAAAGTTATCATTGAGTCCTAAAGCACATAATACCTCTTTGTCATACAGAAAACATTTTATACATTACAAGGTTTTAGAAGATATAAAATATTGCAGTGACCTCATTCTCACAATGACATGGTTTTTAAACCCGAAGGAGTTTAAATATCCCCGTATTACTTCCCAAGCTAAAATACAGACATGCAGGCTTCACCCCAGAGAGAGAGAGAGCATTTCTCCGGTTACCATGCAATTAGTCATGCTTTTATGATTTATATCCAGCTTGGAGGTTTTCTAACAAACATACAAAAAGGGGAACCACACATTAAGATTCATTGAATCAGTGAATCTAGAGTTGATATTCAAAAAGAAGAAAGATATTTAACAACTTACTTGATGGATTTTCTATAACTAAGTAACCTGCAACAGAGATTGCATTAAATGTATTATGAGTTGAGGGTACAGCTCTTTCTGAAAGAGTTCTAGATTAAAATCAGAGAAAATAATAAATCAGTAATGTACAAAGTCAATGCCTTTAACTAATATGTAATCATTATTTTAAATTCAATTTCATTCTTTGAAGTTATATTATTTGGACCTAAATTTGGTCAAATAATAATTCAGCTTCCTCTAAGGTTAAGAAGGTACTCTTTTTTACATTGTTAGACATTTGGAGTACTACATTAAACATAGATCACTTTTTTTACATATTGCATAGCATTTAGTGGTCTATGAGAGTTAATATGGATTTTAAAAGTATTTCCTTTGTCCATAGAGAGCGCTGAACCAGAAAGAGTGGATCTTAGAAAAATGACATTATATTGCCTAAGTTGTGTTCCACGAGTGAGTTTTCAATATACAACCATAAAAAATCAAAATCATTTCAGTTATTTTAGACATATCTTTTTGTGACAGTTCATTTACCAAGTTACTTATACTTTGAAAAAATTGAAATAATTTTTAACACCTAAATAGACTGTGCAACACACACAAATTCAGGCAGGCACATCTTTAATAACACACTTGTCATGCACAACAAATGAACATTGCAGAAAACACGAAAGGTACAATGTACAATGAAATAAAATAAAGACCATGTAACTTCTTCAGAGTTTTCAATTTTACATATTATTAGAGATGATTTGCCTGTATTCCTTAAGTAAAAAATGCTTTTAAGTGGATGTGGTTTTCAAGGTAAAGGAAAAATGAGAGAAAAAATTAAAGAATTAGATTGAAAAATATGGCATTATGAATACTGTAAATGGTCACAAAGCAACGCGTTCAATGAAGAAAATGTAGTCAAAAAGAATATATTTTGTTACAGTGCAGGAATTGGTGAAAAATATGGGGATGCTGAAGCAAGTATTACTAAGAAGAGTGGTAGAATTCTTGGTTCATGATGTAATTATCCCAAAGCAGAAGGAGCTATCTCTCAGCTTCTCGGGGTGTCACTTCGCATAGCATCCCATAAATGTCGTTTCACAGTGATAAAATGGAGCAAAGTCTTGGTGGAGGAGTGTGTGGGCGTCCCACCGTACCTTGAGTGATCCTAACAAGGTAAAAGAGAAATCCTGTCTCTAGCTAGATGAATATGGATATGAAGATGGATGAATGAGTTATTCAATCAGAAGAATCCTTGGTTTTGGGACAGGAAGACTGCCCGAACTGAGGACCTGGAAACACTTCTGACACAGCCAACAGGTGAAGTGGGGACGGAGGCAACATCAATACCTCTTGGAAATAATTAGTCCTCAGGGAAGACCAGCAAGAAAAAACACAACCATGGGCTAGCGCCACACCACGCAAACCTCCTAACATGCCTAAGGCTCCAATGTTCTTATGCCAGGATGTTCATCAGAAATAGGGAAGGAAAGGGCGTTAAGTTGGACAAATCCTAATGAACTAAGCTTAAGGTAGAAATGAATGAGATTCTTGAGTTAGTAAGATCAGTTTCCCTGCTCCCAGACAGAAATGGAGATTCTTGAATTGCATGGAGGTCACTTTTATAATAACAGGGAACATTGTTCGGTTTGTGATTGGTGACATTCAAATACACCGTATCTGATTTAATGACAGGCTGATGGCCCATCTATTTAAGGACAGTCAGACTGCCATCCGAAAGCAGGAAGAGTCTCTTTTCTTGGAGGATCCAGTATAATTTGAGGTGGTACTAGCTAAATATTTCACTGGGCTATCTAGAATCTAAAATAGAGCTAGTTTCTGGGCAGCCATCAATAAGTCATTTGAGGAATCAGGACACATTTATGAAATTCCCAAGAGACATTAAACATGAATAATCATCAAAATATAAATGGGCAAGAAATAGCTAAAACACCACATTATTATTCACATCCTTGCTTTTTTCCTTAATGAGGTCTACTCTCAGAAATTATAACTAATTTAATAATATATCGTTTTTTTAGTCAATTTCTTTTCAGTGAAAGGTTCTAAAGAAAGTTGTTTTTTCTTTAGTATTCTTGTTTTATTTTGTATTGGAAAGGTCTCCTTAAAGATGTTAATTTTAAACCATTAATTAGACAGCCACTGGGTTTGGATAGACAATGTGTGAATTCTTTCCTGCCCTTATTGGCTTCAAATACCTGCTTCAACAATTACCAGCTACATTATTTTGAGCAAGTTACTTAATCTTTCTGTGCCTCAGTTCCTAATTTAGAAAATATCATGCAACCATATGTAAATCAAGTCCATATATGTAAAATGTTTGGAAATGACTGTGGCTTTGTAGGCTATACATAAATATTAGTTACTATCATTAGTATTATAATTGCTATTTTTAGTTTATTTTGTAAAACTCAATCTCTTCCTATTAATCTCTTCTACAATTGATACTGATACATAAAAGCCGTTTTTTTTTTTGTTTGTTTCTAATAGAAGTTCCTATCTTAATTTTACTCAAAACTGGGTGGACTAGGTTGTGTTAAATTAAGATCAAGGTTTCTTATTCTTTCTAATCAGGGCCCTGGCATAAAGAGTGGCCATAAATTTCTAGACTTGAAATCCACATCTAGTTTTCTAGTTCTCAATTCAAGATTCAAAATAAATCTGTAATACTATAAGAACTATAATAATTCAGTTTTCATATTATCATGCAAAATCATTTCTAATCACATCTGCTTTTTTTTTTACATCATTCCTTACAACTACCCTTCACATACCATTTGCACTCCAGATATTCTTAGTACCACTTCTTCTGTTCGTACCACTCCAGGATTCTACTGATTCCTTAATAACTGATTCAAATGTTAACTATTCCATGGACCATACCCAGTTCTATTACAGAGAAAATAATTTCTTCTTACTATGAAACCAAATTTATATGCACAATTTACCTTCCACCTTGTCTTGTGGCTTTATAAGTACATGTATTAAGGATACATGCATTAAGATTCTTGTTTATTTGAAGGCAGGGACAGGATTAACACTTTGCTTATTACAAGTCCCTCATAACATTGTTGACAATGAGTATGTCATTTTAAATCAATGAGTAAATCAATAAGTAAATACGGTTGTGATGAATTCAAAGCAAGATACACAGCAAGCTAAATATAGGTACTCTGATTATTTATTAGATAATGTCAGAATTGAATGAATTATCCACTCAAATATTAAGCAACTGAGAATTCTCAGGAGGCCTTACACCAAGCTTGACATAAGTATGATGAATAGATGCACCAATAAACAACATACCAGTCTAAACAAAGATATATCAGAACCCCTAACATTAGAAGTTAACAGGTACGAGATAGTTCTTGGAAAATTAGATATATGAACAATAAGATCATTTTGTGTATTCAAGTAATAAAAAAATAGGCTTCAAAAAAACAAGATTTATTTGGTTTTATTTTCTTTTATATCATTCTCTTTATCTACAACTCCATCACTTTATATAATCTGTTGTTCACATTTGTATTTACATATGTGAGAAATAGAGCCTCTAACAGTCTAATTTTTATGTAACTTTCTAGTCTTTGCTTACATCACAATTATGTGTGAACTGAAATTGAAATGTGGTCTGGATAGCTTAAATTGTGAAGATGTTACAGTTTAAGTTACCTGATTGTTTCAAATAATAATTGGGCCTTTTTCTTGTTGTTGTCTGTGGTATCAACATCACTGCTTTAATTCTGAGCCTCATATTGCATGGGTATATTTTTCCCTTAAGTATTGGCTGCATTCTAAATTTTATTTTTCTCTTAAAAAATATTAATTTGGACAATTCATGCAGGGAATTAGAACAGAAGTTGGGGCATAACATGAAGAAAATGTATTTACTTATTATTGATGAGGAAATTAAATTCCTTTAAGGAAAAATTTTTGGTTATATAAACATAAAAAAGGACTTTACAAAAATTACCGTTCATGAAAGTCAACACTGTTATTTCAGAAGGAGCGCTGTTTCTAAATCTGTGGAGACAGTCAAAGAGACTCAGATAGAAAACTTTTTGAAAAGATTTTTAAAAGCTTTTTAAAAACTGATTACTTGGGAAGCATTTTAGACAGGTATGACACTCTTACTTGACTCAGGATAGTGAAGGGTACCATCAAATCATATTCAGTTCATTCATATATAAATCAATTTGGCAGTTGTCCAGGTTTCCGTAAGATAACTGACCATTTTCCAATATAAAGGGATAAACACTTTTTATTACATGAATCTTGGCTGCCTTAAATCCTATGCCCTTTTTGTTGAAAAGGGTATTATTTCATTCCTTGGCCTCGTTTTTTAAAAGTCTATCAAAACTTCAATTCCACTCAGATTACTCTTGATAGATCCAGAGAGGAACCATTTATTTATGTTGGCAGTGGTGATTGAAGACCATATTGTCACACAGACTCAGCTTTCCCTAAAGGTCAATTAGTTGAAATCAATAGGGAATTAAAATATCTTCCAAATAGAGAACCATAGATGACAGCCTATAGAAGAGCAGCTTAAACCAGCATTACCAGCAGCATGGGACAAATTGAGAAACTGTGTTTTCTACTTAACCAGTTAAATTATGTTAAAAAGAAAAGAACCTCAAATTCTATTGCTTTTATATAAAAATGTGTTTGTCACCCTAATGCAAATTTCATATTCAAATACAAATTTGTGAAGAATTTATCTCTCTGATAAACATATTAATCTTCCCAAACTTTGTAAACTATTCAGGGTGAGTTTTTAGTTTATGTATTTCATCAATTCATTAATTACTCCAACATTTACATCTACTTCTACAATGATATTCCATTACTTATCCAAAGCATTTACTGTAATGCTTTCAAAGGTATCTTAATTTTTGTTCTTTCCTATGGTTTTTGTTTATTCTAGGCCTTAAAATCATATCCCATCCTTTCTGATCCTTCTTCATTCTTGTATCAAATCACCAATAACTTTTCTGTGGCCCTCAACATAAACAAAAAATATTATCCTAACCAGTCCTCAAAAAATTAAAAATTGAGCTACCATATGACCTATCAATTCTACTTCAGGGAATATATCCAAAGAAAGTGAAAACAGTAACTCAAAAAGAAATATGCAGCCCATGTTCATAGCAGCGTTATTCACAATTGGCAAGACATGGAAATAGCCTAAGTGCCCACTGGTGGTTGGATGGATAAAGAAGTTCTGTTACGTATATACAATGGAATATTATTCATCCATAAAAAAATGAGTGAATCCTACCATTTGTGACAACATGGATGGACCATGACAGCATTATTTTAAGTGAAATATGTCAGATAGAAAAGATGGATACTATATGATCTCACTTATGTGTAGAATCTAATTTAAAAAAATCAAACTCTTTTAAAAAGAGATCAGACTTGTGGTTACCAGACGCAGAGTATGTGGGAAGGGGGAATTGGAGGAAAATGGTCAAAAGGTACAAACTTCCAGGTACAAGACATTTAAGTGCTGGGATGTAATGTGCAGCATGCTGACATAGCTTATCCTGCTGTATGGTATACGAAGTCATTAAGGGAGTAATTTCTAAGAGTTTTTATCACAGGGAGAACATTTCTTTCTTCTTCTTTTCATTTCTTTTCTTTTCATTGTATCTTTATGAGGATTATAATTAACAGAACTACTGTGGTAATTATTTCACGATATATGCAAATCAAGCCATCATGTGTGTGCCTTAATCTTACAAGGTGATGTTATGCCATGTATTTCTCAATAGAACAGAAAAAAGTTGGAAGTTAAATCCTAACCACTGGCTGGACTGTACAGTTGGCTCTGAAACTTCACTCTCTAAGGTAAACAAACCACCTGAGTAAGTGAGTAATGTAATATTTTTCTTATTTAATTAGAAAAACAATTAGTAAGTGATATCTAAGTACTTTATCTGAATGCCTCCCTTATCTGTGAAAACAAACAGGTTTGAAAGGAGCTTAGCTATTTGAAGGGCAGCTCTCTGGAGACAACATCCCTTCCTTTCTCATCACAGTATTTCCAGCGCCTAGAACAGTGCCTGGCACTTGATGGGTGCCCACCTGATGTAGCTTCTACTCACACAAGGTGAAATGAACTTACAGATAGGTGAGGGGAAGCAATTTCCTTGCCGATGCCAAGGCGCTAAGACGCCCAGGACGGCAGGAGTTAAATTTTCCTTATGACTAAGCCTCACCACATTAGCACATTCAAAAACAACTTCTTGACAGATGTTTTATTTTGTCAACAACGTATTCTAAATTGAAACCGTGGGCACATGCTTAGCTGCCTTAGGGGCAACAGAGCAGAATCAGCAGAGAGAGAGGATGAAGTGGCTGCTGACAGCTGTGTGAAGAGGTGGGCACAGGCTCTCAGTGCGGACTTCATGAAGAGGGGCAGATGACATAACGCCACGGAAAAAAGAAATCCAACAGCTGGAACTCCTAGCTGGCAAGGCAGGAAGGCACTGTGGCGCCCCTGGTAGGGCTTAGAAGGCAAGCTCAGAGGACCAGATTTGGAAGAAGACCGTCTGCTTTGACTAACGTGACTTGTGCAGAGGTGTTCTATAAAGGTTCTGATTAGTCCAAACTATTAAGTTTTAGCTCTACCAAAGGAAGGGCTCCGACTGAGCAAGACTCTCTACTGATTCTAGGAGAGAACAGTCAGTGATAGAGGAGAGACAATGAGAGTGTCACACAAATGGAAGCATTTTTCTCTGAGGTACTAATGGCATAAAGCAGAAAGACCGTAAAAGGATTCCGCCTAATAATGACAAAGAAAGGCATTTGGCAGAATTGCTCAACCAGACCACTTGTAAGTCTGGAACGCCGAGAGGTCAGCTTTGAGTGCTGGTTGGGAATGGATATTTTATGTGTGATATGATCTCTTAAATTTTTAATGTCTTCCTTTGACAAATGTTTGAATCTGATCAAGCAGGTCCTTTGAAGAAAACATATTTTCATAAAACTATTTTAATTCTGTTACTGGGAACTTGGCAATTAGTTAATATGAAGCAAAACAAGGTACCTATGATCCCAAATTTCTAAATGTTATTAGCATAGAAATAGTCCTGGTTTACTCCGTTTTAGGGATGCTGAGTACTATTTCACCATCAGTGAGAATGTCAGGAGCCTTGGTCCCATCCAGCTTTGGGGCCCATGGAGACTGACTCTTCTGTAGCAGATATGAGATTCTAAGGTCAATGCATTTTCATTCTCTGTCTCTATTCATATCCTTTCCATGAAGAAACTGACTAGTTCTGGGGTGTTCAATCAGTTGCTGGGGTCCCTGCTAATGCTGACATTTCACTATGCTACCCTCAGAATGTATAAAGCAATTTTCGTGATAGAATACAAATGGCATTTCTGAGCAGAAGTGAGTGCCCGAAAGCATGCACAGTTGGCTACCTGTTGGTCAGGGCAGAAGTGCAGATTCCACGAAATGTGCTGCTCTATGTATACTCCAGAGTCAGAGAATGGGAAACATCATCATTTTGCTCCTACATATTAGCACCTGCAGTTCTTGATATGAGCTTATGTGAAGTGTGAACCCAGACTCCATCTGTCAGATGGAGAACTCAGCTCTTGCATCACAGTAATAATAAGACAAGAAGCATGTGAAGAAATCTAGGTGAAAGCTAACACAACATGAGAACACAGCACATTCTCAGGACATGCACATTATGAGGCAATGTGCATTTTGATAAGAATAACTTTACTGTAACAGTAACATGCAATATTAAAGAGAACATATGTAAGTAGAAACCGCAGGTTTTTGTCATTTCTTTTTTCTTTGGCTTTGGAAAAAATAGCAACAAAACACTCAATATCCTGCAATTAAAAATATAGAGCACACCACCTGGTAAGATTAAACAATCACAGCA
The DNA here is from genome assembly GCF_040802235.1 of Manis javanica. Lineage (NCBI taxonomy): Eukaryota > Metazoa > Chordata > Mammalia > Pholidota > Manidae > Manis > Manis javanica. Next base: position 15,690,806 of record NC_133165.1, read on the forward strand.
GATCTTTCCACCATACCACAGTAACTTACTGGATGACAAAAATCTCCTTGCGTCTAAAGAAAAATGAAGAGTATCTGGAAGTAAAGATTCATTATTTATTAATGTCTTAAGCTTCATTCTACTTCAGAGCATTTCTTGTCTTGCATTCACATATTTTTTTCTATTGCTTATAAAATGGTTTAAGACAGAAGTAAAATTCATGACCAGAATCTGTCAAGAACTTATGGTAATTAAAATGCTAACAATTTTACATAGTATCACATATAGGTCAAATATGTATTCTTACTGAAACTACAATGAGAATTGTACTACTAAAGAACTTCAGTTTCTGAAAGTTTGAATCTCCATTAAAATATCATAATTCTTTTGCCGCATATTAGTTGAAAATAAGTAATTCCAAAGAAGCGGTTATTTCCTTAGAATCACTCTCTGCATAGAAAATGCTGCCTGAAGGATACCCCCAGCCCTTGTCTATTTAAGAGGGTTTATATTGATCTCGTCTAGTATGCTCAAGAGTTAAATACACACACACAAGGTTTACATGGTTCCTCAGCATCAGCCAGACCTGGGCTAGCATTGCGGCTGCTCTATTAACTACATGTATGACTTTGGACAGTTACTTAAATTCTCTAAGCATCTTTGGTTTTTCACTTCTAAAATGGGGATAAGAGTACCTACCATGAAGGATTGAAAGATTTAAGTGAGATCATTATACACAGAATTTAACACATAGTAATTACTCATAAAGAGTACTAATTATCATGTTAGTAAAACCCTGTGCGTGAAAGCAAATTGGGGTAATTTTTAATATAAAGTTTATAAATAACAATGACGACATCAAATATATTCTGATTTACAGTTTACAAAGCAAATTCATAGGATTTTTTTAAATGGTAAATTTCCTAAAGACAAATTTAACAGGCAAATCTCTAAAGTTGTTGGAGGTAAAAAGATACTCTTAAAATCGCAATTCAATTGTTTGTTTCATTTTGTTGAAAATTTGAATTCCATTCATGATTACTGGATTGGGCCTTGTGTCTTAAAATAATACACCATTACATTCACTCAACTAAAACAGGCAGATAATTAGTTTGGAATGACGTAAAAATTTTGGGGAAAAACTTGAGGCCCAAAAGAAATCAAGGGTCTATCAAATAAGAATATTAGTAACATTGATTAATGTTATTCTACTATTTTTTTTATTTAGTCACATAGGAAATAAAATTTCTATGACTTAAGTGTGGAAAGATGACAGTAAAAAAATAAACTTTCTTTACCAAATAGAGTCTTTAACTTGTGCAAATTCTATTGGGTTACTTAATTGCAAGTGTTAGAACTCTTGCAAGGTGAATCTGTGTCACAGCTAAATTAGTTGAAAGAAATTCGCAGGGGCTGCCATTCAGCAATCTTAAAGAGGCTTTTCTATGTTTTACCCGTGTGCTTACACTGATTTGGCCAGTATTTCCTCCTGAGTATCTTTCTCATTTCAGTGGTTGTGAAGAAGCCATCACAAAATGTCATTTTGTTCATTTGTTTATCAAATAACTAAACCTATGAGTCATTTTCTAATCTGGTGAACATGGCATACAGGAACCCAAAATATTCAATACTCTTCCTAAGAAATCAGCTTGTGTTGTCTAAACTTAAATATAAAATATGCATAATGAAATTATATAATTATCATTCCAAATAAGAATTTAAAACATTACATTGGCATTTTCCTGAATGTTTTCAAGGAGATAGTACTAAATCTTTGAGTTTTGTTCTTCAGGAAGGAAAAGTGTAATGTGAAAGAAACCTTCAAATCCTTTGTGAAACAAGGTAGAATACAATTAAATCATGAGCATTTACACAAACAAAAATTGTAGGATGAACTGTAAAATGTACAAGCAGAATCATAAAAATAAAGAAATTCTTAACTATAAAATCCCAAATCCTTGAAAGGATTTAGCACCTGTCATTATAATGACATTTTGTCAATGAGGTAAGTGCCTAAAATAAATAACTTCATTATCTATTATATATTTTTGTTCTATCAGTTCTTTTATGGATGTGTGGAGGTATATAACACTGAGGAAAGTTGCAAGTTCAATTAGCATGAAAACAATGGGCAGGTTAGAAGGAAAAGAACACCCTTAAGCCTCAAGCAGAAAGAGCACAGACTCGCTGGGTAGACTTAAAGGAAATCATCAAAGTTCTTTGCAAAAAAAGGCATAAGTAACTCATCAATTTGGAAGTAATTCAGACTCCTTGATTCTTCACTCCCAGGATCTACCACCTGTTGTTCCACCCACGTTAGACCGGTATGGCTTTGAATAGATTTAAACCTTCTAGCACCAGAGAAGCAGGTGTAGAGCTTTAGAGCTTCCCTGAAGGCTGGCTCTATGCATATATGCACACAACTAATTAGGGACCCATTAGTTTCTGTTTTTTCTTGTTTTATTGTCTAATGCATTAGTGACTTTATCAACATGAAAAAACTTCAATAAATAGTAAAGCTGGAGATAGGTCTCTATATTGAAAAGAATTCATATCAAACCATTTGATAGTTATTTTAATAAATTTCTGTAGTAAATAAAGCAAAACATTATAAACTACCCCTGGAATTACAAATAAGAATGTTTTATACTCATGAATACTGATATAACAAAGGGGAAAGAAAAAAGCATGGAAACTAAATTTCCAACTTTGCTATTACTAGAAGAAATATGTATACTAATTTTCTACATGCAAGAATAAATAAAAAAATTTACTCAATATATATTTCAAAGACATTTCTATATCCTTTAACAAATAAAGCAATATATACATTTAAAAAATGGAAGCAGGAAAACAAATAATGAGGAGTCAAGGTTAAATAAGGCAGTCCCTGAATTCTAAGTACCCAATAATAGACAATTTATAGTTCTTGTCCACCTTTTCCATTAGCTGCCATGACATTGTTGAACAAATAAATCTATAGCTTTTTGATAACAGCTGTGTTCAAAAGTGGAAGAAGGGGCAAGCTGTGAAAACACACAGAGCTTAGGGGATCTGACCTCACCATAGCCTGCCTAGAATGGTAACCTCTGTGATAAAGAATACTTTCTTAGTACTGACATTTTTTTCATTTTATTATGTTCTATCTCCTAAGGATCTACTTACTAAAGAATTTTGGTGGATTAATAAAGATTCCTTTAAAAAATGCTCTGAAAGTTTTGGACACTTAGAAGTTCACATTTTAGTGTGAACAGGTTCAACTAAATTGCTGAAACAACTGAAATAATTGCATTGAGAGATCTGAAGTTTTATCTCTTGTACACTTTCCCATAGAGAGAAGAAAGAGACTGAGACCCAAGGCCTGTGGAAGGGACACAGGGCATTGAGAAAGGAGGGCAGAAAGGGAGTTGAGAGAATGCTACTGAAATTCAATTGGCCTCTGGAGGGGAAGAAGAAGAAACGTCCTTCTCCGGTGCAGCGTGACACTTTGAGCACCGGGATCCCGCTTAATGCTAGTCATCCTCTGTTATTCCTGTGATGCAGTTCAGCTTTGACAGGCTACCCTGCAAATCTATTGATCTTTCAGATATAACATTTCTGATGTGGCAAGTGATGTCCTGGGTAATGTATTACCATCTTTATCATAGTCTTTAGGGTACTATGCATTTTAGATAGGAACCACCTGTATTAGAATATAAACAAAGGTAAATATTTAAATATAAAAAGGAGTAAGTTTGCATATCCAACCAAATTTCCTCATAATTTAATGAAAACACAATAACCTTCATTTTATGGTATCTGGAAGGACCCCACTTCTCAGATGACACTGCCTTCAACAGCAAATACTAGATGTTTTTAGAAACTGCAAATATTCTTGCAAAGAAAGTCATTCTGTTCGGTAAAGACCAACTTGGAAAGTGACAACTATAAATAATTGATTCTTTTTAAGTTCAAGACCTTTGATGCCATATTTTCAGAGTTAATAATAATTTTTAAAGGTTCAACATAGCTGTGCAAGTACTTTGTAACAATTGTCATGTGCTTATTAGCATCAAAAATTACTGGATCTTATAAGATCCAAACTTGTAAGACAGCCTATGAGTAGGAAATTTGATGAATTTTATTAATAGGCAGAAGTTTCAAGTGTGTGAATGTTCTGAATCATTTATAATGATTTTTAAAGGATTCAGAATTACTTATTCTGAAAAATTAAGCTCTGTACTATCTCCAATACATACTGGTGATGCACATATAGTACAGGCATTTTTACTTTTCCTTCTGAAGTTAAGTTTTGCTTTATATTTTATTTTTTAAAACTAAGCAACTTAAAAAATGAAGTTTCAATATACAATTTAGACTTTTCATATAATTCTATACTAAAATGAACTGAAAGGCTTTCATAATAATGTTATGAAACATCAAATAGTTACAAATCTAAATTGAACTTGTGATTTAAAATGTAGCTCTTTCCAGAAAATCTCATATAAAATAAATCTATCATATGAAGTGATTATTAAACATCATTTTAAAGATTTAATGTGTAAAGATATTTGTCTCAGAAAAAATTTGAAGGCTGGGTGGGACATTATAGTCGAGGGTTCATAGGAACTCAAAGTATTAGGAAGATTAAGTGATTCTCCGAACACCAGTGAGAAGTGTGTAGAAGATGGAGGTCACCCTTTGAAAGAAGATCTCTATGACCTGTGTAAATAGGAGCCCCACAAACACTTCCAACAAGCATAGGTCAGAATAGGGTCACGGCCCCAGGCCCTCTGGACCACTGCTCGTCAAGGGGACTGTGCTCACCGCGTTAATCCCTCGTCCTTCAGCTCCAGGTCTGCCACTGTGATGAGTTGATCCAGCTTGAATTTAGTGTCAATAATTTCTGCATCCCGAGGAGAGTATGTGCCACCTTCTTTCTGCTTCTGTCGAATTCTAAAGTAAGAGTAGTAAAGTCCGAGAAGGGAATATTGTAGAAAGCATTTGAAATTAGATTTAGTTATCTTTTAAATAAAGGTATTACATTAGTCCAATAATTTCTTCATTGGGATCACTTATTTGAATGTATTCAAATTCATAGCTACTCAACTTCTTTTTCCTGTTTTAATTCCATAGGACCTATTCTGCTATAGTTTTCCAACACGTCTTGCTGAAGTTTCAATGTTAATGAGAATTAGTTGATTAAGGATGCAGCCACTGATTTAAAATACAGAGCAAATGAGACTGATGCTACAACTTGTTTCCCTCCCTCTAGACGTCTCACACGTTTGTCGTAAAAAGGAAATATGCCCATGTGAGAAGAGCTCACTGCTATCAGCTCCAGTGCTAAAAGACAAAGCTGCGTTGTTTTTACATACACAAAACGTTTTTACATACAAGAAAATAGATAAAAGTCTGTTTTGAACTGCCTGGTTGGCTTTTTATAAAAATACTGTGAGGTAGATAATATCTTAATTTATTTATAATCAGAAAGCTCAGGTCCAAAAATATAAGTTGCATGAATCTGAGAATCAAATCAGTCTTGTCATTTTAAACCCTTTATAGGCTTATTTTCTAGGACTTAGTATGGTATATTACAAAATAATATTTAGCTATTCTATCCATCTTTAATATATTTCAAGCATTTATTATTATGAGTTATGTATGGAGGATGATAAAGATAGTATAAAATATGGTCCTTGTCTTCAAGGACGTTACCATTTAGTTCAGAAGCAAGATCTAAATATAGAGAAAGCATAATAAGAGAAAAAGACGCAAATCACACAGGACAGTAACTGATTAATTAGAAAGTGTTATGTAACTGATTACAACTATTAGCATTTAGAGGAAGTAAAGAAGTGGGATCTGACTTGGGTGTTCCAGAGCGAGAAGGAGGAGGAACCGCATTTCCGGCCGACTGAGCGAGAGCAAAGCTGTATAAAGCTAAGGACTGTTCTGGGGAGAATGCACCTGTCTGCTGAGAGTACGTAGGGACGTTGTAGGGAGTAAGAGGGGACCATTTCCTGCCCACATAGGAGTTCCTCCTGTAAGGAAATGAGGACTCAGAAGAGATTAGAGCAAGAACACAGTACGAAGGTGACCAATGAGAGCCCCTCAAGAACAAGGACCATATCCTATACAGCCTATCTTTAAAAGGGCTGAGAATAATGACTTTCTGCATCTTCTGGGTGAATCTGAGAGTAGTATGTGGCATAAGAAAGTATCTTCTTCGGTTCTTCAAATTATCCATCAAAATGATGACTTAAGAGATCAAGATGAAACTAGATAATGTACGGCACACTGAATAGAGGAAAAGTTCTTCAGATAAAATAAAAATTGAACACGTTGAGCTCTTTAGGGACTTAGTGTAATGGTTGCTTTTTATAAATGTAAGGTCCCTTTAACTCAGCAATCTACTTTATCAAGCTGGATTTTATGACCATAAACTTGGTAGCTTGCCTGGGTGATGGTTTCATGAGTGCATTCACGTGCCAAAATTCATCAAGCTCTACCCCAAGATTTAAGGTTTTTATTTTATGTACCTCAATATTAAAAGAATGTAAAAAGAAAAGAAGGATTTCCCCTGAGGTTCTGTAAAAATATGGAAAATTAAGAGGCTGATACTGAGAATTGGAAAGGGTACTTGGAAACCATAGTACAGACATGCTGGTAAAGTAAGCACGAGGAAAGAGCCCACAATAGAAATGAACTTGGACATCTTTAAAGCATTGCCCTTACTGTAAAAAATGATCTTTTCTTTATAAACCTTAAAATTAGAACTGACTAAAATACTTTTAATAAAATCTATCAAAGCTATTAATTATTCAAAAAATGTAGAACTCCTGGCACCTTCAGCTTTTGTTATCACCTGGTTGTCTCTCGGCTATAAATCCACTTTTTGACACTGGACCTAGACTGTAAAACATTTCTCCTTTGCCAGTGGGCAGGATTTTAAGCCTTGTCCCTAGAGGACAGTAGAGTGACCCTACAAGGCAATGGGGACAGGGAGATACTGCCCTTGTTTTTCCCAGGGCTGGGTTATCATCACTCCCTGTGGAAGCCCAGCAGCCCTCTGGACGAGCTCTAGCTGCCTCTGAAGTACATGCTCTTCCTCTCAGTGAGCACCGCCCACCAGCTCCTGCCACCCACACCATGCGGCAAGGGTGAGCTGCTGTTATAGACCAGTTCCAGCCTGCCCGCCCTCTAATAAGGATGTGTAGCTTCCACAGAACAGCTCCAGCCTCTTCCTCCTGTGACGTTTTCGCCCACTAGTAGGTGATAGGCTGCATGTGCCGGTGGGGGAGATACCACATCAGGCTAGGGAGTGAGACGTCTTCCATTCTCCACCTCTGTGTTGTCCACCTCTGCCTAGAGAGCAGCTCTTGGTTGTACTTGCAACTTCTGGACCCCTTAAAATTCTCTTTCCCCATGTAGTCAACTATTTCTAGTAGTTAACAATTCTTTTTTTAAATGTTTCACACTCAAGTCACCGTTGTGGTTTCTGCCCCCTGACTGGACCAGGACTGAATAACGCCCACACAGCATCTTAGGAATGTGAGCACAAACACATCGTACCTTGTAAATGCAAAAATAGCTGTTCCAAGAAGAATGATTGAAAGAATACACAAAGTGACTGAAAGAATAATCTCCACAGTCCGTTCTGAAAGTCCTTCCCCTAGAGAGGAAGAAGCATGACATTAGCATTAAGTACTGTCTTGGAATACAAAACACAGTAAAGATTTTCTTAACTTATTTCTCAAGAATGTAATTAAATGTGCAAATGTGCTTGCTTCTCTTCTTCCCTTAGATCCTCTAACTTTGGGACTCAATCCTTGGTTCTCTTTTTTTCTACCCAAATCCATTCCCTTGGTGAGCCCACTCAGCCTCATGGTTTTAATTTTCATCTCTAATGACTACTTAATTGTTATCTCTCAAGCTCCAGTCTTGCATATCCAATTGCCTGCTATATATCTTTATTTAGAAATGTCATTAAAATTTCAAAATTAATATGTCCAAATCTGAACTCCGATACCTCCCTCCTTTCAATTGTGCTTCCTGCCTCTGAGTTGATGGCAACGTCACTGTTTCTGTTGCTCAGGCAGAAACCCTTGGAGTCATACTTGACTCTATTTTTCTCACAGAGCACATCTGAAATCTCTGAAGAAATCCTATGGGCTCCGTATTCAAAATATATATATACTTTTCGCTAAAATAAACTGGGAAACTTGGAGAGTTAGTAACTCTTCAGTGTGATTAGGGAACAAAAGAAATTTGGGACATCAAAATGGGGAGGCTATCAAGGCTAATGGTATGGAAAGAACAAGAGATCATCTTGATGAGGTCCCTACCTGCCAAAAAGGGAACAATTTAGACTTTATAATGAGTTAAATATGAAACTGGTCGAAATAGATTGAAAATATAAAATCCATAAGTTGTAGTATTATTCAATGAAGGATAAATAAAAAATTACTCATTTTTAAGTGCTGGTTATAGCTAGACTACCATTTCCTTGTTCTAAAAATTTGTAGTTAAAGGGAGAAAATTAAGGATTTCCTTTCCTGGATTTCTCTTTTGAAATGATAAATGAGCAGGAAATGAATTGAAAAGAAAAAAAATAGTCCCAGGTAAGGAAGAAAAAGCCCTTCACTAGAAGATAACTCTGTTTAATAAATGTGGAGGGATAATAAAATTAGAAATTAATTTTGCATTCCTAATGAAATAATTGGCTCAGGTAACCATAATAAATGTATCCTTAAATGATTAGGAGGACAGTTGAGAGGAAATTGGATATTTACAAGATGCCAAACTACCACCCTATAGATTATTTGCTGGTTGTAACAAGGAAAAAACAACTTTCCAATGAAGGATCATGGTGTCACTCCTTAAAACTGATCGATTTTAACATCATCAAAAATGTGACAACTAGATATTATAAACCTCCTGATGTGAGATATTTTGATTTAAGCAGTAATGCTTAGAAAGTTCTTGCCAGAAATGTTGCTTGTGAGTATTCAAACCTTTAGATCTTATTTCTCATTTACAAGAAAAGAGGAAGGAAGAAAATGACACCAAGAGAGAGCAATCGGACAGTCTGAGATACATGGCCCTCCCACAGGATAGCTCGCCTGGTTGCCTCAATGAATCTATGGCATAACGGGGAAGAAAGGAAGAAAAAGTTTCTTCCAGATTGCAGGAGATTAAGAGACACAATAATCAAAAATAATGTGTGAGTCTTTAATTTGGATCCTGATTCAAACTAAAGACAAAAATCAGAGGATGATTTGAAAATGTATCTAGCATTAAATAATATCAAGGATTTATTTTTAGTTTTGTTTAACTGTGACAGTATAATAAAAATATACTTATTAGAGAAACATACTTAGTGTTTGGGGGTAAAATATAATGATTTGTGTGATTTACTTTGAAATGCTTCAGAAAAAATGCAGAAATAAAACAAATGGAGCAAAATGTTAGAAATTATTAAATTTCATTATAAGGTATTTGTGTGGGCTCACTACAGCATTCAAAACTTGGTGTATGCTCAGCTCACTTCTCGCCATCTCTGCTAGCCCAAGCCACCGTCTGTTTTGCATGAATTATTGCATGGACCTTATTACTGCAGGCCTTCCTGCATTCACCCTGGTCCTCTTTCCATCTATTCTCAACATGGCAGCAAGAGTAATCTTCTTAAAACTTAACCTGTCTACTTAAAATCCTTCTTATCTCTCCCAGAGCAAAGCGGAAGTCCTTGCAGTGGCTGGTGTAATCTGTTCCCTCATTAACTCCAGCTCTCTGGTACCTTTTTCACTTCCACTCTAATCTCGACCTCTCTCATCCCTCTGGAGCCACCCTGGTTTCCTTGCTGTTCTTGGAACACACCAGGTCACTCCTGACATGGCTTTTACACCAGCTCTTCCTGTGTCTGGAAAGGTATTTCCCTTGTATATTTGCCAGGGTAGCCATTTCATTGCTTTCAAGGGTTTGCTCAAAGATCACATTCTTATTGAAGCGTACGCTGACCACCGTGGATGGACTAAATATATGCGGTCCTTCCAAACTTCTCATGTTGAAGCCCTAAGTGCAGAGTGACTGTAGTTAGAGTGAGGGGGTAATTAACATCAAATGAGATCATGACTGTTGGGCTCTAATCTGACAGAATTAGTGTCTTTATGAGAAGAGACCCCGAACGCCAGCTCCCGCCCTCCATGCACACACCGAGGAAAGGCCGTGGGGAGAACACAGAGAGAAGGCCTTGGGCAAGCCAGGAGAGCCCTCACCACATATCAAACCTTGGCTCTGGAGACTTGTTCTTAGACTTCCACTGTCCAGAGGCGTGGGAAAACGAACTTCTGCTTTGTAAACCACCCAGCCAATGGTATTTTGCTATGGCAGAGAGCAGGCTAAGGTATCACCCTATCCAAAATCAGAAGCTACAACCCCGTCACCTTCTACCACTCCTCTTCTACGTACTCTGACTCAGTTATATTTCTTCTTATCTTTATCTCCCTTGTCACCTTTTAACATATCTATCTTATAATTCATTTATTTACTATCCTTATGTTTTATTGTCTGTCCAGAACATAAGCTCCCTGTGGACAGAAATCTTTGTTTTATTCAAAGCTATATTCAAAGTTCTGAAAATAGTACCAGACACATAGTCAATGCTCAATAAATATTTGCTAACTTTACTAATGTGTAAAAATATTGATTTTGAAATAGATAAGAAAAACTCTCAGGCTGACGATCAGGCATTGCATCAAATAAGAATATACAAATTATTAATCATTTATTTTAGAAATAACTTCATTATAATTGTAACTGATTTTAAGCTATGTGATTTATAATTTATAATTTTACTGTAAAAAGTATTAAAACCAAGTGTCAAAATAAAATAGATGAACTTTCTATAAAATATATAGGGATTAATATTTTATCATTTTTTTTTGGATTCGTGCAGATGAAATGTTAACAATAGGAAAGGGTTTCTGTGGCTCTTCTGCATTGTAGATTTGAATGAATACTAAGCCTTAAACAGTTATCAGAATTTCATGGTTGCTAGAATCTCTAGATAAATTGAGAAGACTGTAAAGCAGTGTGTAGTTCATAAAGTACTTTAGGTACACCTTTTTTTACACATTAATATATGAATGGTTTATTTTTATGAATTTTCACATGCTGACTCTAACTGGATATGCTTGGGAAAGGAAATATGATGATGATTAAAGAATCATCTTTATCAGGCAATGTATTTAATCACTGGACCTTAGAACCCAGTGAGCAAGAAAATGATTTCATAAAGCACAAAAATTTTTTTCAGGTTAGCTTACCATTTCAAAGCACCAGCCAAATGAAGTGAGGAAATGACATATAATGTATTAATAAACAATGTGTAATCCTTTGGGTACATGTATTACAAAAGTACTATAAGGAAAGGACAAAATGTACCATGACTGACTGTCAAGTACAAATTCTGGTGCCATGCTATACACATACCCACAGAGCATTAGCAGCACAGAATGAAGTCACGTCTCCAAATCCTTTCATAGAGAATGGAATCCTTTCACTTGAAAATAATGAACATGATTCTTTTTGTAACAAGCACAAGTCATTTCCTGGCTAGACTTAAAATCTTATGAAAGGTTGAATTAAATTATGTTTTATTTGCATAATAAAATATACTAGTGCAATTAAGCAAATCATAATTATAAAGCACTAATTTTTCATATCATCTTTTGACTGAAATTAACATCATTTAAACTGAGTTTATGGATCTGATTTTTAAGCCAGTTTTATATCTCTAAGAAGAAGCTTGAATTAAATGAGTTATAAAGCTCAAAGGATAATGTCTACCTCTTGATATAGGTGTATATTATGTGAAAGATATTCCTCTTAGTATTATTATTGATCTTAAAAGAAAACAAGCTGTTATTACAGAACTGAAGCATAAGCAGTTCTTCCCTTTTGGCCCAGTACTAGTCATCCTGGATACTCAAACACTGCACAATGAATTTAGTAAAAGTCACTCAATTTCATAATTCAAGAAATATAAATGAAAACACCCTAGACAGATATTCATTTCACACATCAGACTGGAAAAATATTAAACATACATAATAAACAGTGGTTTCTAGGGTGTGGAGAAGACTCACACTGATTCATTGTTAAAAAGACAAAAAGGGATTATTGTAACGTTATGTGCAAAAATAGAGCATACTCATGTGTGAATGTTAACCTCAAAAAGCTAAGATGAGGAGGTGGAAAGAGAACAGCTAGAATCTTTAAAAATGTTGAGAACACACGATGGTACAGCAAGAACATGAAGTCTGTGGGAGCAGAAGAATTACCCAGAGTAATGAAATGGAAAACTACTTGGGCTCTCAGCGACTTCTAGGCAATGTGGTACCGTGGTTATGAGCAGAGCAGACTGGGGTCACGCTGTATGGGTCTAAAAGCTGGGGCTGCTATGTCCAAACTCTGTAACCTTGAGCTCTATTACCAAGAAGCTGGGGATACCTCTAAGGAGGAGATCAGATCATGTTGCAGGGCTATAGTGAAGACTACAAGAGGATATATATATATACACTCAAAGAAAGGTTTGGCACATAAACAGTGTTTAGGATATTTATTAATAAACATCTCATATTCATTTACCCATGCATTCATTTGCTTCAGGCTTCCAGTTAGCCTATGGGGTTGGTACTATTATTCCAATTTGGAAATAAGATTTCGGAAATTAATTTAAGTAATAGCCCAAGGTCACGTAAATTCTCTGTATGCCCTAACTGCCTGCAACATGCCTGCCTGACTCAAAGTGTATGAGGCTCACCAGCACAATCACCAACTGCTTCATTAATATCGTAAAACTTTCCCCTGATCCTCTGGTGTCTTGGGGGTGAGTGATACTTTTGCTGTAAAAAAGTTCATAGCAACTCCCTATTTCTGTTTCTAAGTAAGCATATCGGGGCTTTTCATTGTTAGCCTAGTAACTAAATAAGACGTGTTATGACAAAAGGAAACAATCAGAGGGTCTTTGCCACGGGGTTTGAGATTTCATCTTGTTTGGCTTTAATGAAGCCCTGGAAGGTGCAGAAAGGAGCTTCTGGTTTTCAAATCACAGGAATCCTCTATAATTAAACTTTGTAATCAAAACATTGCCTACAAGCAGTTTCCATAGACTGATGTACCTAAGGAGGATTTATTTTTTAAGTTTAAGAAGGATTCCTGTGAATTTTGTTAATAAAAATGCTAATGCTCAAGCCTGAGTGAAAACAGAATCAAATTAAGTTGTAAGTATTCTTTAGGATTAAAATAATGGCACACATGATTTTCCATGTTGGCTCCTACAGGCCATATAGATTTCCCTAAATGCAAACTCTCCTTCCACCCACTTGTCCTTATTCAGCAAAGCCCTGCCTGGTTTCTCCTCACCTGTACTTTTGTTAGCCCCTTTCACTAAACTTAAACCTTTAGTTCATCAGTATGGATTCTTTTGCCCTTAATTTTAATGTCCAGATTATATCCAAGGAACATAACACTGTCAAAATGGTCTTTCTTGGAAGCGCGTGTACCCTGTACTAACTGAGAATCACAGCCTTGGGAAGGCTCTTAATCCTGAAGATTTTACTGATAGGCAGGTCAGCTTAGAGCTCAGGGCCTGTGATGTGCAATCCAGTGATTGAACATATGTTTACTAGCAGTGTGAGGACGTAATGGGAGCTAGGCTTCTTTTGATGGTGTCTGAGGTCCCATACACTCATAAGTCTTCTGCAGGCCTGTCAGGAATATCGGGAGACACGAGCCTGCTGCAAATGCTGTCATGTATCTCAATGCATGACGTGTGTGAGAGACAAAAAGGACTCAAACAGCCTTTGTAATCTTATGACTCTAGAAATATTATGTCAATGCATTTTACTATTTGCTTGCTCCCATTCTCATATCCATGAAAACTTCTATGCCATTAACCAGCGTAGAAATAGCCAACTTTATTTCCTTTTGAGTTCTACTCCATCTTTGTGGGTAATGTTCTTGTTTCAGAAACTCTTATGACCCTGTGACCTGTTATTAATGTCAAATCACGGGCCAGAGGATTTCTGGAGGGTGTTCTTTGGTGTGTGCCCCATCAGGGTGAGTCTGATACCCACAGAGCCACAACACCTAATATCCATAATAATGCTTAAAAAAGAAAAAACTAATATGAGGGCAGAAATCATGGTAGAAATTCATTAACCCACCAAACGACTGGGCTACTTTGCTGGTCACTGAGGAAGTCTGCTCCAACAGTATACTCCATGCTCCAAACCTCCATACCTCATCTTGCCGCAACTGAGGGTTGCCCTCCTAGTAATCTCCGCTCTTGCCTGTTGCTCCTTTACTAGTTATAAATGACAGTCTGGATACCAAAACTCCATTTGATCAATCAGTAAGCGCGACAGGGCAAAAGTCTATTACAAAGCTGCTGCCTATCAGGAGAGAGTCCATGGAAGACTACGCTAAGGAGGTCTTCATGTTCCACAAATAATACATGAACTCTGAAAATTTTTATCATAGATACGGGGACTTGCTTGTTACTAGCCCCTGCTACCTGCAGCTTTCCACCTACTCCACGCAGTCATGCTCCACCCCTCCAGGATCCTGTGTTCTGCCTTCGTTCCACATTCCATGTCTTATGCTCCCTCTAGACGCCCGCAATGACCAGGTCACGGAAACGTTAGCTCTGGGTGACTAGGGTGGTGGCAGTTACAATTCCAAAAAAGGAACCATGTGGTTCCTGAGCTTGGCTTTCCCCCTCTTTCATTCCTATTACCCTGTGGGACTCAAATCTGCCTGTTAGCCAACTGACCGAACACGTCCTTGTAACAGTGATCGGCACGAAACCAGGGCGCTCTGAGGCACACAGCTTACAGCAAGGCCATCTCTTTGTAGCTACAAAATGTCATCTGCCTTAGGCATATAACTGTCTACTTTGTCTATGGCTCTTATCTTCCATCAGTAAACACATCAGGGCCACTTACTATGGTACATGTCTGAATGCTGTAACCTAAGGGAAATGACATTATTACTGTGGTGGTGTCAGGGTGTGATAAACTCATCTATGAAATGAAGGAACACGTGACACAACTTCAAAACCATGAGTCTTGTCAGCCAGTTTTACAATGATTGAATTACTGGGTAAAATTAAGCAAACCAGTGATTTTTTTGAATTAGTATAGCCAAAGACTATATATATATGTTTGTGTCATTCTTCTATAAACATCTATGTAGTAAACCACATGCTCCTTTTTCATTTCTTCAACATCAAAAGTTTCCTGAACTAAGTGGAGGCTGCAGAAGCTGGCTTTTTATACAACTCATGTTCCAGAACCCGATGAGAATTTCTAGCTGAAAATGGCGGAACAATCCATCTTCCTCCAGCTACAACTCTCACTAAAATCTACTGCAGCTCATGGTAAGCTGTGGATCTGAACAAAACACAACGTTCCACATTCTCAGAGCCTGATGCAAAGGAAACAGGAAGTTGTGAGCCAGCAGAGAAATCTTAGGGAAATAGTTTCCTATTTCCTAAGGAAGTGCATTTCTGAAATCTTTGGTTATATAACCTCTCCAAAAGGAAGCTAGTAAACATTTAAAATTTTACTAGCTATAACATATTAATTTCTTTACATAGGTTGTCCTATTTAAATCTTTCAAGGTACACACTATCATCACCATTTTCCAAATAAGGAAACTGAGGTTCATAGAAATTAAATTTTCTCCAGTGGCAAAACCAAGATTTGAATCCAGGTCTAAATCCTGTATTTGCGGTGTTATGGTTATGAAATCTGTGCTGGAATCCTGGCAGAGACACTTAATTACTTAATTACTTAATTACTGGGCCTTGGCTGTAAAATGGAGTTGGCCCAGCACCCTCCAGGGCATGGCGGCCTCAGCACCGCTGACATTATGAACTAGACAGTTCTTTGCTGGAGAAGCCGTCCCCAGCTGTTGGATGCCAGCAGCATCCCTGCCTCCCAGGAGATGCCAGTGGCTCACCCCCATTTTATGACAACCAAAAATGGCTTCTGACACTGACAAACGTCCCCAGATAGTGAAAGCATTCTGTTAGAGAAGCACTGACCTAAATGAAAGGTTAATTGTGAAGAATACACCCGTTAATACAAACAAAGAGCATAAAAGTGTGTCTGGTGCACAAATATTTAGTGTTAGATATGATGGTGATGATGATGAAGAAGACAAATATACTTGCATCTGTCTACTTCTACTTGCACTGAACTTACGTTTTATTCAGGCTTGACTAGGTGGATATAATTGAAAAACTCATCTAAGAGTTGATTAGAAAGAAAGTGAAATTAAAGAGAACTGGTAAGCTTCTAGTTTTAGGATTATTTCAGGAAAATTTCTATAAGCCTTTTTTAAAAATTTAGGTTAAAATGTTTTACATATAAGATTACATATTAAATAGCCAAATAAAGATGTGCTTAGTATAATGTTAGTGCACATCAGCAGAGAACCAATATCTTATTGAAATCTATATCTAGATTCAAATCGATGGAACATCCATTACTTAAAAGAATATTACAAATATGATTTTTTCCTTAATCAGGCTAATTAACCTTGAAATGAATTTATAATTGAGAATGTTCAGTCATGGATTAATACATTTACTAATGAACATTGCATAAGTGATCAGCATGCTCAGACTATAAATGAAATTAAGCTACACAATATGTCTTACCTAAAGTCTTAACAGGGTCAGAGTAGTCTGAGTCAGTAAATTGTCCCATGACATTTGTGGCTCTAAATTTAAATCTGTGAAGAAAAAAAATAAAAATAAAAACCAACAATTTACATGCACATGACCTTTTTCTATGAATAATTTAACAAACAGCTTTAAAATATATGTATTTTTATTCAAGAGAAAATGAATTTATAAGATGCATACTCGAACTGAATCACCATCAGGAAAAATATATATGATCTTTATGTCCAATGAATTATTATCTTGCACATGAACCTCTTGAACTTCATGAGAAAATGACTAAAAATTTGGTCAAACTCAAGAGCAGTCAGAAGGTTGATTGGATGAAGTAGATCACCTCTCATAGGTTTTTTGGATAAAATGATTCAATGTCTGTGTGAAAGTGTTTCACAAATACACCTTAAAAATATAAAGCATAAAAGCTATTATACTTCAACCACCTTTGAAAATACCTGTGAACCAGATCAAGAATTGTCATGTAAAACTTATCTTGTTCACCTGTTAACAAATTAAAAACAATGCTTCTTAATTCTGTGTGTGCTCAGCTGTGTTATTTTCTATTCTTTTGTGACTTGAAATAGAACATGGCTGCAGAAGAGAATCAGTATTAAAAATCACTGATTGATTCTAACATCCTTAGAGACAAACAAAATTTACCTTAGTTAAAAATTAGCTTAGATATCCAGGCATTTTAAAATGTAAAACAAATTTACATTAATAAATTGCATTAATAATTTCATCTCTCCTATTCTCAAGTTCTTATGATTTTATTGATAATATGAAGAGTCTGTTTTGGAAAAAATACAAAACACACAATACTTGAATAAACAGTAAATTTTGTCATATATAATTTTCACAACTGTCATATGTATGATGATTAAATTTCAGGCAATAACTTGTCACCAAAGTTAATCATACTTAATAATAGATGATAGAGCATTCCTTTTCTCAAATGCTTAAACTTCTCTAACTTTTCTAATGTTAACTTGGCCTAGGCTGTTTCTAAAGATTTTAATAATGCTTTAGCTAGCAGGCAAAAATGAAACCAGCTACACTTTTCAAATTTAGTAGCAGAAATTTTATTCTGAAAGTTAAAGATTAAAAAATTATAGTATGACAGAAAAATAGTAGAGTAACTTTAATTGGAGAAAAACAATCAATTTACCAGAGCATTTAATAAAGCTAAAAGATCAGCATTGGTTTTTACTATATTAGATTATTATGATCTACAAAATGCTAAACGTTAAAGTTGTAGAGATTTCAATCACTCCTTCAGATGTCTGAGGGCATAAAGAGCAGAGAATTATTGCTGCGACTGAGGTAAACTGAAGCCATCATCAACCAAATGACTAGGGTTGTGTTTCTAAAACCTGTACATTAGCATGCAAGGCAAATAATGAATGGAAAATAAAATATTGCACATTAGTCACATTGTCCTTCACAGAAAGAATTAAACTCTCTTACCTATATTCTCCAATTGCACATTTTTCATATTGTCCTATGTCACTTATCATATTAAATTATAATGACTTTCAAGCTTGCCTACTTCCCCTGTAGAACTTACACTTATGGAATGTAAGGACGGTGCCTTGTGGATCTTTATTAAGTGTCAGGTCATAATACATTATGAATGCCTGGTGCTTACTGGAAAGATGAAAGGATGCATAGATGGATGGATGAAAGAAGTCAACTAGCTTGTTCACATGATGCACATTAAGTATAAACTATACTTACAGGTATTGCTTTTTTGGTTTCAGGGGTCCATTGCAAATTTTGTCTTCATTGCCAGGAATCATACATGCATTATCAGCACCTATGATGTAGATTTCTTCATTGCCACTGAACTTTGTCTTTCCTTCTGTACATGGAGGGTTAGGAAAGCCTTCATTTGTAAAATATGGCCTTGGTTTATTAAAATATGCATCATACCACTTTGTTACATTTCCATCGTGCTGAGCTATTTCAGAAAAAAAGAATAATGATTACAAGTACAGCATAAATGTACTTTCACTGTTATAAAGAGTACTTCTGTCACTGCTTGAGGAAAAGCTGGATGTAACGATTGTCACTCTGTGAATCACAAGTGATGGTCGGTTGATCTACCTGGATAAGCAGGCAGCTCTACCCTTCCCCATCACACAAGACTCTGCAGGCATTACTGTGGTGGATGACTTCACAGGGAGAAAAATCACATCCCTCTCGTTCACACCAACAAAGAAGCTGTCAGGATTCCATCTTGCCAAATCGGAACAATCCTACTAGCATAGGGAGGAAACGAATCATATATTTTAACTATGCCTTTTTGCATTTGGGAAATATTTTAGGCTTATATCCATGGTTAGTTTAGTTAATGATGATATTAGCAATCTATTAAGCTCGAGAGTTCTGTGATAATTGAGAGCCAACCTTATATCACTAATTTTGAAGCGACATGTCTTCATACTCAGCAACTCACTCTACAGTTTAACAGGACAAGTCGAGAGCTGATGATACCTCCTGCTTCTGCCACCAGCACCTGCACACTTTGGATGGGGCCGTGATCATCACTGTAGTAACATATTGGCATTCTGATTGTAATTGTTGTTGAAGTCACAAGCAGTTTTCCTGTGGCATCATAAACAGGGGTTGGTTTGGTTTTCGGTCGTGCTGGAGCTATAAGCAAAGAAGAAATACAGTTGAATCTTTGTTTCTGAAGAGAAGAGGAAATCATTTTAAGTTCTCATTTCATGCAGGTAATTTATAGACAAGGTGATGACAAACACAAACGACAAATGAAACCATTTTGTTGGCGTACAGCAGTCATTACCCCCTCATGGTGTAATTACGTATCTAAGACTTGTCTGAGATAATGGGGCCCAGGTGTGATTGTCAGGCATCTGACTTCTCTTTACATGTTGAAAGAATTCAAATTATGTATACTCTAACTCATATATAATTTTCATGAATGTATCAAATCATACTAATATTTTACTGTTTTTTCTCTCTCCTTTAGCTGGCTTGTCAATTTCTAGACCAGCACCCCACAATTTATCTATGATAAATTTATGGAGAATATCCTCCATTCTTTTCTCCATGTTGACATTTCGTATAAAAATACATAGTGGATTCTTCTCAGTGTTTGTGTTTTTGATGAGGCTCTATTACATGTTATAATTATCCCCCACATACTGCTTTTCTTGTTTAAATATGACTTACGTCAGTCTTTCCAAGTCACCAAGCACAGGGCTAAATCATTCTCCCTAATGACTGTGTTGTACATCATGGTGTGTCTGCACTATATATATTTAATCATCCATCTAGTGATGGGAATTTACTTTTCCCTCAGGCTTTGAATTTGCTGCAATAATCAGCTTTATATGTTTAACCATATTTGCTGATTTTTAAAAATTTCTATGGAATAGATTCCTAAAAGCAGAATTTCTGGAACAATAGATATATGTATTTTTTATCATCAATAGACATTGCCAGAATAACTTCTAAAAGTGTCATGATAATTCATATTTTACCATCAATGCACACACATATCTCCAAAATCAATACTTGTAGAAGTTGTTTCATTTCAAGTTATAGCTAAATACACTAGCTGTCCAAGCATCAGCAAGTTGCTTAATCAAACATCAATATCCATATTCATTAAGTCTTTGAAAAAAGCTTCTCAACAATGCCATAAAATTGGCAACATTTCCATTTTATACATGAGGAAATGGCTATAAAAGGGAAATACCAAGATTTGAGCCGTATCACTTTGACTTGACCCATTTGTTCACTCCTCTGAGATGTAAAGGCCAGTGTGGAATTAGATGTTTAGGAAGCTTATTATGGGAAATATTGGTGAAGAATAAAGGGACAGGGAGCAGGTGTAGGTGGCAAGAGACACTCGACCACAGGTAACAGGTCAGACACCTGTGAAAGGACAGAAGGAAGGAGAGTTTCAGCAATAAATGTCTCAGGTTCTGGGAGTTCTGAGAAACTCTTAGCCGGGACAGGGGGGAACCCCCAAGAAAATGTTTCCTGTTAGAGGCATCTGGCACTGGATGTTACTATCTGACTTGATATCATGTCAAATGCAAATTTAATGAGACCACGATTAAATCAATGTAATTCCATGTCACCAATAAAATCAGGCTTTATTACTAGAGAAAAATTAAGTTCTTTAGGCCCCCAAACACTGCCACCAATACTCATGAATTTTCTCTATGTGACCTATGTAAACTGTGGAAAATCAGAACTAATCATCTTTATCTGGGGATGAGCAAAGCATCAGAAATGAGAAGTTTCACAAATGAATAAATACCTATGGTTAGCTGTGTGCCAACGCATCTGCCACTGAATAACTAAAGAGAAGCTAAGATGGTAGGATTAACTCTTCTTTGTATAGTCATTTTGTAAAATAGCTGATATTGTTGAAGACTTTGTACTTTTGTATATTCCAGGTACATAATTTATCTGGTAAAGGAAAATAATTAACACTTATAACCAGTATGACAACTGTATAAACTACCCGCTGATGAAAAGATACAATATCAGCTTCTTACAGTGAATATTTCTTATTCTTAATACTAGTTTCTAGGCACTGTCCTGTGGGTTTTTCAAAGATGATCTCTTTCAAGCCTCACAACAACCTGTGAGGTAGGAATTAGCATCACCTCCATTTTACAGGCTTATCGAGGCTAAGAAGCTTACCCAAAGTCAAACAGATGTTACTAAGTGGCCAGTCCAGGATTGAACCGCAGCGGTTTGACGCGAGACTTAGTCTAGGCAAGGCAATTTTGATCACTTGCTGTTCAGTGTTCACCAAAGACTGAGAAAAGTTACTTTTTGCTTCAGAAAGAGAAGCTATGGGTGTAATTCAAAACTAAAGGTCCATCCATATACTTCCATTTTTTTTTTTATCTCTGATGGTTTTATTACAGATTGTTAGAGAGATGACACCATTAAGGGAACGTTTTCTGTCTCAGAAAGAGAAGTTACCCTGAAGGGCTGAATGGCCCTAAATTCCTCTTCATCTTTTTTGTTTTCTGTGGACTTTTTTGGGGTAAGCCTCCAAATTATGGTTATATTTTCTATGAGAAATACCCATCAGAATATGAACTGATAGGTCTGCTTTATAGTCGAAACCATAAACTTGAATGTGTGGTAGTTCAGTAAACACTATTTGATAAACTGAGAAGAATCTGATTTTCAAGACAGAGATCAATCAAGGAATCTAATTAGAACTAGTCAAAATCTAGTCATGGGTAATTTAAACAAAGAGTTTTAAATAAATTAAAGACCAAAATAACAAGACTATAAAAATTATCTCAGAAAAGTTTTAATTTAGAGGAAAAGAAGCACAAATAGCAGATGGACATTTTCTTTCTTTAAGATGGTAATCTGCATCATTATTTAGACATTTAAGTTAGAGATTTAATAAGCATACATTAATGCATATGCATATGTATCATTTAAAAGCTTGACTACATCCTTAACTCTAATATAGAATTCAAGTTATAATTATTCTTTGATTAAAATAAGTATTTCATGTAAAGGCATCACTTATATGTACCTTTAATGTCCATGGTTATTCTCATCTGAACCTTTGGCCCTGCACCAGCACTATTGATGGCATAAACCTAAAACAAAGACATCTTGTTACTGTTGTCAAATGATTGCACATATGTGTGTATATATATGTATACATATATAAATATAATCATGTTTATATATGATTTTTAAATGATTCTACTTTTTAGAACAATTCTATATAGTCTATTATCATTTTCCTGTGCTCACTTAAACGAATACAAAATATATATAGGAAGAACAGTAACAATAAAGTAGTTCTTAAAAGTTATCTTACGATACTAAGCCCTGAGAACAAAGGCTGAATGACCTATGCAGCCCTACTGCAGAGACCGTGACAGGCTGTGGCTTCAGTTTGAACCCATAGGAGGAGTGGAGCAGAAAAGCCACTATGTCTGCTCTTCATCTACTCTGACATCTGCTCTTTCTCTCTGTAGTTAACTCTGGCTTTCTTTAAATCCATATTCAACATCCCCTTTTTTTCCTTCTCTGAGATGAAATCCTATTCCTTCAGCCTGCCAGTTTTCCTGTATTAAATCATTCCTCTGAAAGCTGGCCTTTATGCCCTTCTTCACCCCTGCCCCAAAGTATCTGACGCTGTAACCTGCATAATGCAGCATATACACATAAAGCATTTCTGTTTGTATATACAGAGGGTGATTTACACAAATGTGAATCCTTTCAATTAACTCTGTGCTTAGAAAGCTGTAGATGCAGAATCTTCCTTTATTCATTTTATCTTGCTATATAAAAAAGACTAGTTCTTGGCCAATTTCATTATATTTGATAAAAAACAAATCAGAATATAATATATTTATCAGAATTATTAATTTGTTTTATATAGTAGTAGCCCACCTTACACTATAGATATTCTGGGAATGATTTCATTGAATTAAAATTATAATAATATATATGATGTGGTGGGTACGGTAAATAAAACAAGCCCCAAAAATGTGGTTAAAAAATATCTACAGAAAATATTTATTGGAGTTTGTCAGTTTAAGAAAGGAAGTATTCAAAGTGAAAAGTGATATTATGGTTTGTTTCATTACTTTAATTTCCTTAAGGTTATACACCTAACACTGAAGTGAGACAATAAATTAAAAGTTGGGTAGCCTTTCTCAAACTGCAGTGTGCAAGAATTCACTTACAAGTACTGTTAAATGAGGTTTTGATTCAGTAGGTTGGGACATGTATGAAAG
Source organism: Manis javanica (assembly GCF_040802235.1). Classification (NCBI taxonomy): domain Eukaryota; kingdom Metazoa; phylum Chordata; class Mammalia; order Pholidota; family Manidae; genus Manis; species Manis javanica. The sequence goes on from NC_133165.1 coordinate 15,714,284, forward strand.
GTACATTTCTAATAAAGTCTCAAGTGTTGAGGATACTGTCAATTGCACTTTGTAAGGAATCGGAGGATTTATTTATGGTTCTTTAGATTATGAATTAGTTGTACTTTTTTTTAATCTCCTATTTTTCCTTTTATTTGCAAAAGGCAAAATGGATATAGCACTCACTGCTTACCATAACTATACATCTTTAATCCTCACAAAAATCCTATAAAGAAGTTATTATTCTTATTAGTAATTGTTCAGTTGAGAAAACTGAGATACAGATTTGAGGAAATTTCCCAGAAACAGCAAAACAGTTGAGCCAAAATATGAACTCAAATCAATTCACTCTTTTCTAACCACTGCCCTCCCTATAGTAAATCTTTCACAATGGTGGCCCATTTAATGGGATGTGTGACAATAATGCAGCAAGGCAAATTATATAATAAGATATAAAGTGAGTGAAGGAATGAAGATGTGTATGTATGTATACACACAAATTATTAATAACAGCATTCTGGCAATTATATCAATAATCATGAAGAGTTGGTAGGGTTAGTTACTAAGCTACCTGAAGGTTTAGTGAGCATTCTGTTACTTAAAAGATGATATTCTGAATCACATAATTCTATTTTAAAATTGCAAGACATACTAAAAAAATTGACAAATTTTCTGAAACAAATTGTGTTATGTGTCTAGGTGTATATATATAAAACACGCATATATGCATTCTAAAATGGATAATTTAGATTAAAGAGATATAAATTCTGTTGGCTGTAGGTATAGTTACATGAAATGAATGTGAATTTCCAACATACAAATAGTTATTTCTGCCCCTTGCCTTTGAGATTTGCTTTTCCATTTATAATTACACATAAACAGATTTCCTTTAGGCACAATTATTTCTTGACATTTCACTGCTTTTGTACTTTTAATATGCCTTTTTTGCCCTTCATTATAATTTCTGGATTTCTACTGGATTGTGAAAACTTTTTTATTCTCTCCTTATTATCATAGTACTTGCTGCATTATAATAGGAAATAAGCAATTTCACTGCTCTAAATATATTTTCTGCTGGCATGTCTCAAACAATCCCACAAAAAGATATGAGACATTGTGTGCACATAAGCTGTGGTATTCTTGACTGTTGAGTTTTTAAGCTGACTGGAGGAATAGGTGAATAATTAAAAACTATGAATGCTTACACTGATATTGTATGTATGTCCGCCTTTTAGTCCTTCTAACATTGCAATGACAGATGTGTCTGTTTTCTGGATAATACTGAGGTTATGAATCTGGACAATAGTAGGATCATCTTCTCGGTAAACCAAAGCTTGGTATACTTGGATATTTCCATTGGGTTGAGAAGGAGGAAGGAATGTTAACTGAAATTTTGTAACTTCGTCTGGTATCTTCTGAAATGTCATGTTGTTAGGTGGATCCTTGGGGACTAAAAGGAAACATTTAGACATTAATTATTAAAAAATCTGTGTTCTTTTTCATCTCCATATACAATTTTTCTTCAAATTTCCCTTTACTAAATTATCACACAAATGATTTAAACCATATAAAAAATTATGAAAATAAAGCAAAATGGCTGATGCATGCTAGAATTATTCATATCTATAGTTACAGAAACTATGACAGTAATCTACTTAGGTTACTTATTTATTTTGACTTTTAGATATACTTATTTTTATACAGAATGCATTTCTATGACTTCTTATACTTCTTTTTTAAAGATGATATGGATTTATAGGAAGTTCAAAAATAGTACCCACAGTCCCCTGCAAATCCCTCCAGCTTTCCCCAGTGGTGGCATCTTATAAACTGTAGTTTAATATCAGACCTGGAAACTCCTATTGATAGAATACTGCCAACTAGACTACAGATCTTATTCAGATTTCATCATTTTTCATTTTTTCTGTGCATGTGAGTAGTCCTAAGTAATTTCAGCCCACATATAGATTCCTGTAATCATCACCAGAGGTGAGACACAAAACTATTCCATCACCATAGAGGACCTCCCTCCTGGTAGCCCCTGCTGTGTGTGCTCTATGTCTCCCCACACCGATCATTCTTCATCTCCATAGTTCTGTTTGAGAAGGACAATAACATAATGACCTTGGGGTCCATCAGGGTTGTTGTATGTACCAATAGCTCCTTCTTTGTTATTGCTGGGTAGTGTTTCACTTTATGGATGTACCAGCATTTGTTCAATCATGAAAAACCAGTTGTTTCCAGGTTTTTTGTTACTACTTATCAACCTGCTATTCATATTCATTCACAGCTGTGAACGTAAGTTTCCAATTCTCTATGATAATTGCCTAAGAGAGATTGCTAGATCATGTGGTAAGTACATGTTTAGTTTTATAGAAGACTCAAACTATTTTCTAATGTGACTATACCCTTTTGCATTCTCATTAGCAATGTCTGAGAGATTTAGTCTCTGCACATTTTGCCAGCATTACCACTATTTTTTAAATTATTATTTGATCTGTTCTAGTAGATGCATAAGGCTATCTCATTGTGGTTCTAATTTGCATTTCCCTATCAGCTAATGATTCTGAAAATCTATCTCATCATGAGTTTGTTAATCATATTTCTTTCTAATTGGTTTTTTTGTGTTGAGTTTTGAGAGTATTTTATATATTCTAGTTATTCCAATATATTTTTGATAAATAATTAGTCTAACATATAACAGCTAAGTATCATGAAAGAAAATGATATATGTGATAAAATTATTTTGACTATATGACCTAGTTCTTGTTATACTGCATAATTAGTGTTCTCTACATAAATGACTGATTAAATAAACATATCTATTTCTATCAAATTGACACGGATATGTTTTCTATACTAAGTAGAGTGTTTCCATGAGGAAGGTTGTTAATAATTGGCTGTCAATTGTTCAGATGCCCAAGCTTTATTATCTTGCAAACATCTTTATAAATAATATCCTGTAGCAAGCAAGAGAAATGTCAATAAATAACAGTGAGGGAAAAAGAGAAGCATATAAACATGTTATTATGCCAAATATCACATTTTAAGTGGAAAATGCATAGCTAAAGAAAAGTTTAAATTCATTCGACACATACTTTCACAAGATTCTCTCTCTTATTATACATTTTTATGACACATAAGAAATCTATTTTCTTTTTAAAAGAGATGTCTCTAAAAATAGGATCAGATTTGAAGTCAGATAAGTCAATGCTGGAAAATTCTTATCCTCCAAATATCTTTGGTTTTATGTCTGGAATTCTACTCTGAGCGATTTAGTCAAAATTTGTTAAACGATCATATCCTTGGGAGAGGTAGCCTATTAAGATCTAACAATCAATGCTGCACGGTACGAATGTGAATAAATTGAGCAGCATATTTACTCACAGATAGGTGGGATGCAGGAACAGTGCAAAAATATAAAGAAAATGGATATCTGGGATGTGTAAGGCAGCAAAGGAAAACTAGTGGGCAGTGTAGGGGTGCTAAGGATAAGGTGCATCTTATAATTTAGACCCGCAACTTTATAGACAAACGTATAGCATAATGAAAAACTATCTAAACTATTTTTGCCTCCTATACTTACCTTACAGATAGCAACAAATAAACTAGAGCAATACATGCCTTCATGTGCTCTTTCTAAAGAGATACCTGGTGGCAAAGAACATCAAGGGTCTCAGGAGGAGAGGGCAGGCAAGTTCTGGGTGGCCGACTTTCCACATTTAATTCTTATGGTTATAATCAGACCCTGTTCACAAAAACTTGAACTTGACATTTATTAAATAGATTATATAATAAAACAATAAAACATGTCACTTGACTAGGCAAAAAAAAAAAAAAAAGAAAAAGAAAAACAACAACACACATATGGTGGGCATGACCTGGACTCTAATTTTGAATTTCTGATTATTAAAAAATAGACTATTATTACCTTCATGGACACTGAAACATGGGGCAGAAATAACTAAAATGGAATTTTAGATGAAGCATTATTGGTTATAGACAGTAGAAAAAATAATCTCTTAGGCAAGGTAACTCAATTTCCAAAATATTTGGTTTTTAAATAAATGCAAAAAATACAACTGGCTACTTCCTTTATTGTGCACTGACTTGTTTCTATGTCTACAAGAACTGATTATTCTACTTAATTCCACTTTGCCTCAAAAATGTAAATAGAAAGCTTCACTTTTGTCAATCACAGTGGATCACTGAATTTTGTATTTTATATTTTCTACATTTCAAGAATTTCTTGTTACACATACCTTCTAAGGGGTGGGGTGTGACAAACTTTAAGAGATCAAACTCTCAGTTTTTAGTAATGATGAAAAATACTCCTTACCTGATTCTAAAGTGGTAACAATCATTTCCACACTGGACTTCCCTTCTCCCCAAACAACACTAATGTTTCCAGTGAATGCAGTGATCACCACAGAATACCTTGTGAAGATTTCCAAGTCTTTAATTTCTATGGTTTTATTTTCTTCATTTGATTTGATGATGGAAATATTAAATTCATCACTATCTACCTATAAGGAAAAACAGCTAGTAGTTAAAGAAGCATCGCTTGAGCTCCAACTCAAAGCAGAATAAGACAAAACTACATGCGGTGTATTTATCTAGCCAAGATTTAAATTATTGTTTTTTCTACAATCAGATTGCCCTGGGAAATTTAAAGTGCTCTCTTAATAGTTTACAAATTAGCAATTATTTCAACAACTGAAAGCAAAATGAAATGAACAAAAAAAAAAAGTCAACCACAATCAATCAACCTATTTAATGAACATGCAGAAATCATCTCTGTAGTCAAAGAAACTCTACATCCTACTCCAAAGTTCTATGGAAGAAAGAATATAGATAGGTTTGAATACCAACATGCTCACTTAATAGCTCCTGTAACATTGGAAAACTCAGTTGTACGTTCAGTGTTTTACTTTCTGTAAACTTGGGATGATAACATTTATAGAGATTTGTCAAAATTTAGAACAAATAGGTCTGAAGTAGCTGGGACAGAGATTTTGGTACTTTCTTGACTATGACCTACAAAAAGAAAACACATTATGTAATATAATTCAGGATGTGTGTATATGTGTGTTTATGCTCATATCTATACTTTGTAACTGAAAACAATGTTCAGATACACAACTTTTTTCTGAAAGGCATTCTGATATTTTTTTGCTCTTTTAAATTTTATTTGAATTCATTAAAAATTCTAGTCATTATCACAATTTGAAAAACTCTGATCTAACATTATACATGGCACTGTGGACAATGACTTAATTATGGATGTCACAATTATTAGATGTGCACAGATGACTATACCTAGGTGTGTTAAATTTGTATTAAATAAATTAAGTTGTTTAGTTTGTTCAAACATAGTCAATCTTTGATGTAGAGTCTGGCCTATTCACTGTCGGGATTAAAACAGCTACGGTTTTGTGCACTAAATAGAAGGGCCTTTTTTGAGATCAACATCAGAAAATTCAAACTCCTGTGATGCAAGCTACGTGCTTGTACCTGAATGAAATACTTAAAGCCAGGTTGTTTACAATGTTTGTCCTATGAAGTTCATTTTAAACTTGACCCTCCCTTGCAACTTTTGAAAGATTTCTTTGGTTCAATATTTCTTCAAATGCTCTTTACTAAAAGTATTTTTTTTAACTAAAAGTAGCTGTTTCTATGAGAAACACAATGAAAGGCTGATAAATAATGTCAGCATTGCAAAATCAAATAGATTGTTTCTACCTTAAGACTTCCACTTCTCTAAAGTGGCAAAAAAACAATCAATGCAAGGATCCTATTGATCAAGTGCATGTACCTACTGGTAGAGAGTGTGAGATTCAATTAGCTGTCAACATTTAAACACATATAAACCTGGCTTTTAATGTTTCCCTTAAGACTAGGCTTGTAGTCATGCTGGGTAACAATTACCTAGAGGTGAGTGACTGCTGACTCCTAAAATGGAACATTTGTCTCCAAGTCCTCTCCAATGAAGCCACTCAGTGGCCTTCATTTTGTCTGCTCATTTACATTGCTTGGCTGATTGCTATTTCTATTTGAACTCTAATTTTATAGAATTTAGGTGAATCCCTCAGGATTCCATAGCTACTTAGTAGCTGAGACAGGATTTTCCCTCAGGTCTTTCCACAGCCCAGATCTCTCTACAAGACCACAAGCTCACTGGGCCTGCTCTCTTCAAGTAAAATTAAACTATTTCAGCGTTTTTCATGAAACAATGGATGACAAACATTGAGCAGTAAAAATATGACAAAACATGCATGTTATCTCCTGTATCTTAAAAAATAGAACCCAAATGAATGTTGAGTCCTCAAATAGAGCACATACAGAAATTCATTATCTTTATTCACTAAACCTAGTCTGCCTTTGTTATTAACCGTTATTTTATCCACTTACCCAGGACTCAAACCTCAGATCTTTTGAACCCATCATTTCTCTTCAATCAAATCCAAGTTGGCTCATATCATATTTGATCACCTAGTATTCCTATCATGAAGTGTCTCCCATGGCTTTCAAAAGGTGGTGGTTGTGTTTGCCATGTCAGGACTTACATACTCCTTCAATTTTTTTTCCTTTCCCTGCCCAACCTGCACCCCTCCCCACCAGGCAAACCCTTATTCATTCCTCAAGTCCCAGAACAAATTTAACCTACTCTGTGAGTCTCCTCTATATCCTGTGTCCCCCATAACAGGCACTTTAATTATTTTGTTAGTTATAATTCCAGCGTTTTTCATGAAACTGCATACCTACAGTTTTTTTCACACTCTACAATTACTTGTTTATATTCTAATGTTTCCCTGTAGAGTACGAGCTAGTTGAGAGCAAAGCATTGTTTCTCATCCTTGTCTTGGTAAATTGAAGCAGTAAATATTTGTTATTTTGAAAATATTAGGGATCCATGAACAAAGGACTACAAAATGCATCAATTTCCTGTAGAATCAGCCAGGGTGGTATATCTGTGCCCATGTGTCTTTATTTAAGATTGCCAATTTTTGCTTAATTTGAGGTTTCCAGGATAAGTTTTATGCCCTTGTGGCTAGTATTTGGCAAAGGTCCAGCTGAGCCAAATCCTAAATTCATGAACATATTCTTCCCTGGCCTGGGAGTCAATGATTTTTTTTTTTTTGAGAGGGCATCTCTCATATTTATTGATCAAATGGTTGTTAACAACAATAAAATTCTGTACAGGGGACTCAATGCACAATCATTAATCAACCCCAAGCCTAATTCTCAACAGTCTCCAATCTTCTGAAGCATAACGAACAAGTTCTTACATGGTGAACAAGTTCTTACATAGTGAATAAGTTCTTACATGGTGAACAGTACAAGGGCAGTCATATCACAGAAACTTTTGGTTTTGATCATGCATCATGAACTATAAACAATCAAGCAGATATGATTATTTGTTTGATTTTTATACTTGATTTATATGTGAATCCCACATTTCTCCCTTATTATTATTATTATTTTTTAATAAAATGCTGAAGTGGTAGGTAGATACAAGATAAAGGTAGAAAACATAATTTAGTGCTGTAAGAAGGCAAATGTAGATGATCAGGTGTGTGCCTGTAGACTAAGTATTAATCCAAGCTAGACAAGGGCAACAAAACATCCATGGATGCAGAAGATTTCTCTCAAAACAGGGGGTGTGGGGTTCTAAGCCTCACCTCTGTTGATTCCCAATTTCTCACCTGATGGCCCCCCTGCAACTGTGCCTGTCTTAGGTTGTCCCTCCCTTGAGGAATCTTACCCGTCTCTGGCTAACCAGTCATCTTCCGGGGCCATACAGGGAGATGTAAAGTTGGTAAGTGAGAGAGAAGCAATATTGTTTGAAAAGGTTAGCTTTTTACTTCTTTGCAGATTTATGCCCTGTGGGGGAGCCAATGCTTCTTGCAGGTAGATAGTTAAATATTCATGAAATGAGCTGCGGATAAGCTCTCTAAAGAAAGTGACCACATCAGACTTGTTCAGCACTACATGCCCAGCACCTCTCGCAGTGCTGGGTGTACCTACAAGTGTGTGAATGACGCAGGAAAGAAGGAACTAAATGACTACTCAGGCCCAAGAATCCCAGGGAAACTGCGACAGACTAAAATCTGTTTTGAATTCTTGTATCTTTGATCCAAAGGGGTTTTGCTGAGCATATATTTCAACTTGGCAAATTTTATTTGCTAGCTGATGATTTTTCCTGTCTCCTGTCACACCACTGTCTGCTGGTTTGAACCCATCATTTCTCTTCAATCAAATCCAAGTTGGCTCATATCATATTTGATCACCTAGTATTCCTATCATGAAGTGTCTCCCATGGCTTTCAAAAGGTGGTGGTTGTGTTTGCCATGTCAGGAGTTACATACTCCTTCAATTTTTTTTGATCACCTAGTATTCCTATCATGAAGTGTCTGTACTTGTACTTGTACAGGATGTACATATTCCCTATTTGGGAAGTTATGATCATCTCTGCACCTCAGTTTCACTTAATACAAAATGAAGATAATAATATTTATACCAAAACATTAGATATGATTAGATAATGCATATGAGGAGGCTAAAGAAACTGATATGAAATAAGCAATTATAATATTAGCTACCTTTCCATCCTCTTTTTACCTTGCTTATTTTAAATCTCAAGAATGCTAAAAGATGACATTATAAATCACTTTTTAAAATGTCTTACTTTTCCTTTCTTTAAAAGCACAAATTCAAAGAAAGAACTATTTTCATTAATACAGTCTTTTGATAGAAAGTCATGTTATCACTTTATAACTTGCTTTTACTGCATATTCCCAGAGCATTCATCATTTGTATTGATTATTTCTGGCTATTTATGAACTAAAACTCTTCACAAGTGTGCTTCACAGGTAAAAAAGGAACATAAGCTGCAGACTGAATTGGAAAACAAATGGACCAATAATCCCTTAAATTTTCTTTTAATCTGGGAAAGTCTTTTGAGAGAGAAATATTTCCATTTAAAAAATAACCTAAAATCATAATAAAACCATAAAGGTTAAACAAGAGACAAAAACACCAAGAAAGGTGGAAGAGAAGTCACCATAAATTACCTCATTTAATGCATTAGATGCTACCTGAAGATGCTGGTCATCACCCAGGAAAACCCAAGCCCGTGCCAAAGGGGTTTTCCGGTCCTCATCTTAGCTGGCACTCTGCATTACACCGCTGAGCTCCTTGTTTCAGGGAAAGGCTTGCTGCTCGTGCTTGGGTTTCCTTCTGTCTGCATGGCTACTCCAGCTACCGCCTTCTCGGCCTCTCTTGTAATGGTCTGTACTCCCCAGGGTACTGTCCTCAGGTTGGTTCTTGCAGAAGCGGATCTCACTCTACACGCTCCGTCCTTAACCTCATCTCATCCTAGCATGGCAGCGCTCGCCTAGGAGCCACACTTCTTAGGTTCCTATGGGGAACCCTAACAGTGACAGCACCTGCGGGACCCCCGCGCATCTCAAACTCAGGGCCGCTGGGGCTCATTCATTCCTTTCCTCCACAAACCCACTTCGGACAATTTTCCAAGTCACATGCCTTAGGGTCATCCTCGAGCATCCTTTATACTCACCATCCACGATTTTTTTTCACCAAATCCCGTAGACTTAAATGATTCTTTCATTCTGTTTCCTCACTACATTTCCTTGACCCTTATCTTTTCTTCCCAATTCACTCTTACAGTTACCTGCTCCATGCTTAATTTTTGCACCCCTAGGGCTGCTCTAAAACTACCCGCTCCGGTAAAAATAGACGCCTCTATCCCAACACTGCTTTAATTCCTCAGTAGGCACTCACTGCCTATAGCGTGAAAGCCAGACTTGGTACCCATGTACAGTCAGCATCCTCACCTAACTTCCTCTCTCGGCACTCTTCTTGAAGGCTCGCTCCGTTCCTGAATGACTGACGGACTAGCTTTGTTTTGGATGAAACCCATTTTTCACACTTCTCTTAGCATTTCTTTTTCATGTTCTGACTCAGTTACTTTTTCAAGAGTGAGCCCTCCTGTTATCTTGTATGGGAGCTATTTCCCCTAATTCCTTCTCTTTGTTCCTTTTGTATTGTGGGTTCTTTGTGATTGAATTTTAAGTCAACGTATTATTATCAACTTAACCACTTGTTTATATACGTCATCCATATTCTGAGGATAATACCCTGGGATGAACAATGATGGTCACAATGCTTCATTTACATTTACTGAGCACTTACTACGTGTCAGGTAATGTTTTAAGTTCTATGCACATATTTATTAATTTGATCTCACACACAAATTCTCTGCATCCTGACTTCTATTATCAATCTTTATTTTGCAGACGTGGACACTGAAACCCAGACAAGTTAAGTAAGTTGTCTAAGGTCTAACAGAGTTAGGATTAAAGTTCAAATAGTCTTTGTTCCAAAACCTGTTTTCTTAACCATGTTCTGCCTTTGCAGATGAGATGTGCCTTACCGATTTGACGTCTATCAGATAGAAAGTTGGTCCAGTAATGACGGCAGGTTCACTCCAGCTGATACTGATGCTAGAAGCTGACGTTGCTGCTATGAACACATTTTCAGGAGGACCATCTGGAGCTGTGGAAACAGAAAATTAATTATCCTGCTACATTAGAGTTAGTATTTGCAACAGTACAAAACAGAAAAGACCACGAGAAAAGGATATTTTAAATAATTATACATTAATTTATAGTTCACAGCACTGGCAAATCTAAAGGTGTAATTCCTCTCAAATAATTACTGTACATAAAGAACTTCCACGCCAGAGATTAATGATCATGAATATAGGATTTTTAAGCGCAAAATGATATTTTGAAAAGAAATTGTTACTATTGCTAAAATAAGCCTTTTTTGATAAATAGTTTTATTTTAAAGCAGCCTAACAATGTTAAGAAAGCTTACAAAAACATATTTGACTATAGAAAAATGAAACCCAAGCAACAAATTACACTGAACATGGGCTGTCTTACGAATGTAAATTGGGTTGGTTTTATTTTCACTGAGGGGGTGACATGGAAAATAGGTTATACGGACAACTCTTTTTCTTACAAATGTAAACATTTACCAACTTCATTAAGATTCCAAGCAAATTCTTTAATTTTTTCTACTTTTATTATTGTTGCTTTTTTATCGAGTGCAAAATAAGAGATAATATGTTTAAGGAATTGAGTGCTGAAAACCCTTACGTAAAACTTCAATTTGTGAAACTGCTAGGAATTAGAAGAGTTTTTAATATGTTAAGAAGGATTTAGTTACAGTTAATTTGACATAGACCTTCACCTAGTCATCCACATCTCTGTCCTCCTATGACCCCTAGTCAATTCTAGGGACATTAAATATTGGGGGATAAATATATCCTAGTATTTATGATTTTTTAAATCCACATGAGCAAATACTGAACAAATATTCCTGAGAAGACATAAAGAAGAAAATAAAACTGAGATAGAGGATGTAGTGAAAGCTAATTTGCATATTAATACTGGGAGAATATGGATCAAATTCACAACAGCACATTCAGGAACAGATACTGAGACTATGGAAGGAGATGCTAAATTTGGGTTTGTGCTCACAGTGTCTGAGAAACTCACAAGGATTGAGATTCCTACCTGGCAATGGGAGAAATTAGCCTAGAACTAGGAATACAGGACCGGGACGGAAAGGGGCTTTTTAAAAAGTTTCAGATAATTCCTTACAAGTTGGGATAGTATAAATATGGCAAGTGTATGTGGTACAAATGAGTCAGATGCTCTGAAGAGAGTCAAAAAGCTTATTTCAACACCATTTCAATACTAGATAGGTATTTAAGATGTTAATAGTAGTGACAATCTTTGAACTGTGAGTGAGTTAACTGGTACTCAGAACATGTCTCCAAGACAAATAACGCTTCGTACGGAACTTAAGTGCCCAACTCAGCCCATAAAAATAATTTTTAACAGTAAATTTGAAACACTTTAAAACAGTATTCCAATGTTACTGTAGAGGAATCTGGCAAATATGTATATAGAAGTTTCTGTAGAATATGCCTTTGGAACGCCATTCCTATCTTCCGATTGTTACTTCGTTAACCCTTGTGCAATACGTGGAACACTGACTCAGAGATCCAGTCCGTCTGGCCCAGAGAGGCATCCAGGGAAAAAGTGAAGGAGGTCACTCCAGGATCCCTCAATTTGACAAGCCGAGAGATGCTAATAATGATGACAGAATTGGGTACATTTCTTTGTTAACTTATGTAGAAAAGATTGTGCAATCTCAGCACTTAAACATCTTCTGCATTTCCTGAGATCTTCAGTCTTATTACCTTTAACTTTATGATCTTAGATTTATGAACACTTCCTTAAATTATGGCAAAATTCACTTAATTACGTGAGAAGTGGGAGCTATGAGAGCTCTCCCGCCACCAGCATCATGAATTGCTTCTGATGCCCTCACAAAATGATGCACTTCCTCTTCAGGAGTGGCAACCCTCTTTCCTCACCAAACTGAACATTTCTCAGAAGCATTTTGCCCACTTAACAGGCAGCAGCTGAACAAATGGCAGCTCTGAATCTCTTTATTCAAAATGTTAAATGAGGAGTGGGTGAGCTGCAGGACCAGGCACATGATCATTGACCATTCTTACATACTTTCCTCCTGGGGAATTCTGCTCTGAAAAATGTTAAGATATTTTGTGGAACTTAATAGCCTACCTTCTGCCTTTGACTCCATAAAAAGGGGGTGGACTAGAAGCTAAACAAATGTATGAAGGCATTTATTAACTATTTAATAGTGTTGTATTTAATATTTATCAACGTTTTTGCAAGCACTGCCTTCTAGCTCTGTAAGAACCATGAGGAGAGGGACAGTTTTCTGATAAGCCTACACTTCACGTGATATTAGATGGTAAAATATTTTAGCCTCCCTTTTTTAAAATTTATACCCAAATATTCCATTGGCTTTTGATCAACCAACAAGTATTTATTGAGCACCTTCTATGTGTCAGGCACTGGGAAGACACAAAGCCTATAGAAGGGATCAAGGTAGTTGTGGACCGAGCTGTACAGATAGAGCTTCTAGTATTGAACTGCTCTTCCTCACCCAGCAAATGTTCATTGGACACCTACTATGCGGCAGTTATTTCTGAGGTGCTGGAGAGACCAGCAAGACAAAGATCATGCATGGGACCTCTGTCTTAGTGGAGGAAGTTAAGTAACATACAGGAATAGTATAAAAATTTAGCGAAATTAATATATAATATGCAATAAATTATATACCATGTTAGGAATTAGTATGTACTATGACAAAAAAATGAAGCAGGATAATGGGGATGGAGATATTGATGGGAGTTGCTATTTTATATATGGTGGTCAGGGTTTGCCTCTCTAAGCAGGTGACATTTAAACAAAGACTTGAAGGAGGTTAAGGAGCACTGGAATGTTTGAAGGAAGAATGTCATAGGTGGGAGAATGGCCAGTGCAAAGGTCCTGAGGCAGGCTCATGCCTGGTGTGTTCTAGAAATAACAAGGAATGGAGTGAGGCTGGAGCCAAGGAAGTTAGAATGAGATTCAGAGAGGAAATGGGAGCCAGGCTGTGTGGTTTACAGCCAATCTAAGGTCTTTGTGAGAATTGCTCTCTATCATGGACAACAGAGACAAATGCCATGGTTTATTATCATGAATTCCAAGGCACCTCCACAGATTTTGACTCATGGTATATAACGCATAACAGAAAGATGGGTCAAAATTAATTAGATCACAAGAGGACAAATTATCCCCAGAATCTATTTGATTCATATACCTCAATGAAATATCCCAACTTGATGAATGTTGAGACTACACTTTGAAACCTCACTCATTCCTAAAGGCAGCCAGAGTGGTATGTCATCAAATATCACAAGCAGCTTACTGAGAGTTTTCTGTGCTTCAGCTGATAAGATTTTTCTGTAACTGTGTTGAGGGTAGCTTGTGTTTGGAAATCCTTCTATGTTTCTCTACTCTGAGGTTTGGCTCTTTAGGGTCAGAACTGAGGACAGATCCACTTCCCAAGGGTAACCCCTGGCTAGTCTTGCAAGTACATCTATAGAACAGCTCAGAAAGCAGTATAATGTTTTGTTTCAGCTTCTCATCTTTTTAGCAAAATGTCAACCCTGCAATCATTCCTTTAGTATTAGCAATCAAAGCCCTCATCAAGGAGTGTCTACTGCCCCACGCAGAGTGGAGAGAAAATTGACATTCTGAGATTATTCTGGTACATACTAACCACTATTACTAAACATTTTAAGTTCTGTACACTAATCAATCATTATAAAATGTCCTGGTATTTAGCTCCTTGCTGAGTTGTGCTTTAATGCCATTTCTTGAACTTTTCCCAGTCTTTTCTTTCTTTGCTTTTTAAGAACCAAATACTTCAAATAATGTTTTGATTTTCAGTAAACTTGATGAAATTGCCTGTTTTGTTATACAAATATTCTTGTGTTGAATCCTTTGTGAAAAATTTCTCATAGCATGTATTATATTCTGTTTTCTTGAAGAATCAGAATATGGTAGAATAAGAACTCTTAAATATGAACTAAAAAATAGAAGTAAATACATACAAAACTGAACTGACACTTGAATATACTATAAGCATGTAACACATAACTGAATATACATTTCAACTCTATGAAACAATGAAAGGTAGTCATGTGGTTAACTCAGATAATTTAAAGAATTTACAAGACCAAAATGCTCACCTCTATTATAAAACAGCATCTAGTTATCTTAATATTATCTGAATATTGTGGCATATTTTTAGGCAGTATCTTCAGGTTTCTTCTAGGCAATTTCACTTGGAATTTATCAAAATTCCAAAAATACATAATAAAATATATCCAGTATTATTTTTCTCTTTTATTCTAGCAATGGTAAACTATTATTAAAGTCACATCATAAGAGGGAATGCAAAATTACAATTATAAATGTCAGCTAACAAAATTAAGGAAGCTTAAAGCAATAAAGGTATAAAGAGTTGAAAACATGCCAGTTTAAAAGCTTAGTAACATATAAGCATCTTCGGGAGACTTTGTTGGTCTCCCCATAAACTGTCACATTCTGATTTAGGATTGTTTGTGAAATGAATCTAGTCAGTAATGGGCCAAGATATCACTATACCCTTTCTCTTATAAATCACAGCAATTTACTCAGTAGGAATGATCTATCCTTATTTTCATTCCCCATAATCCAATCACTTCCTCTCATCCCCACTTTTCCCCTGGTTTTCACAATAATGCATTTTCTGTAACTAACAACCATCATTTCCTGATTATCATGCTTCTATCCTTGCACAGGAATGTGGGTCTTATGTGGGTCAGGGTCATCTTTCCCATCCATCTGTGTCCCCATGCCAAGTGTGTTAGCTGAAAGGTGAGCCTGGATAGACCATCATTTTGCCTAGTATATATAAAAGTTTACATGCCCCCAAACCTATGGCACTTTGATTAAGAACCATCAGATTCTGGTGTGTCTAATACTATACTTTCAGAACAAGCACACTCAAAGACTTATTAACAAGTTTGCCTTCTGCAGGTCCCTGTAAATTTAACTGAATGATGAGGAATGTTGCAGAAAATACTCTACGGCATTTAGTGCAACATGGTGTAGTGACTTTCCTGAAATAATAAACATAAATAAATGAATGATTTGACACCAACTCACAAGATGGAAAATTTTGAGCTCTGTGCCACATGTGATTTAAACTGTACATCTATTTGAATTTCAGTTGTTTAAAGTTTATTTAAACAGTCCACCCCTTCATGGTATTTTAGTTTCTGGATTGGGTACAGTGGACCACCAGAGTCTTAGCTGCTATCATCACTAAATGAAGCACTCCATTCTTTCTCAGCTTATGCAAGTTTTAAAACCCTCCAGTATGCAAGTCGGCTCTGATTCAGCACACGAAGGAGAATCAGCTCTAAGCGTTAGGTGTCTCTCGGGACTAGAGGAAATACAATTGGCTGGGTGGCTTAGTTGGACTCCCTGCATCTTAAACAATTCACAGTGTCAAGGGTCCTGAAGTTCAGCAATTATCTTGGCCATATTTATGCAGGCTTTTATAAGAGCATCTCAGGACATAGCTTGCTGGTTATAATACTGCACTAATTGGCTACCACTTCCCCGGTGTTGAATGTTCCCCTACAGCTGGTGATGACTTCACTGCCTAATCTTGGATACTACTGTGGTGTATGAAATATTCCCTACCATTTTACAAGATTTTAATTTTGTCTTACAGTTAGATTTCCCAATAGCAAACTGGCATCCCAAAGGGCAAATATTACAAGCCTAAGAATCTATCCAATTAGACTATTGGTAAGTATTGAAAATGATTCATGTGTGTCCACAGTATTAGACTTCATTGTACGGCCATTTTCCTTGACACTTAATGAGCAGCTTTCTGAGTCATTTCAGGTTGGCTTAAGTTGAAAAAAACTACAGAATGAAAAAACTCACTTCCCATATGCTAAGCATTGACAGGTAAGAATGAAAATATTATTTTATCAGTACTATTGCTTTTAGATCAGGTAAGGCATCATTTTCTAGAATAGTATTATGTTTATAAAAACTTTCTACAACAGTGGTTCTTAAAATATACTCCCCATACCCATTGTATCAATGTTCCCTGGGAAGTTGTCAGAAAAGCAAATTCTAAGGTTATACCCAGACTTACTGAATCGAAGCCCAGGGCAGGGCCCAGCACTCGGCAGAGTAACAAGCCCTCCTGAGGATTCTCATGCCTGTGGTACAGGTTTTAAGCACCCTGCTCTACAACATCATCATACCACTTTAAAAAGCAGTGCCATTGCTTTTTAGATTAGATGGACAATGATTACAACTCTCGGCAACAAGGTCAGAAAGGGGAGTTAAATTACTGCCTCCTTAAGGCTGTGGAGGTAGTGGTGGTGGGCTTGGGAGCTGGTGACAATAAAAATGTACATCCAAACACTCCAGAGACTGGTCTCCTTCCACTACTCATTTACTTTAATTCTGGAAAACTGTAAAGAGGCATCTCCCCACTGTTGCTCCCTCCAATTCCTGAAGTATCTAGAGTGATAACAGGCCATCAAGTTTCATAAGAACATAAGAAAAACGCATCAGTTCTATGGTGACTTGAAGCTCCGTGTAGGAACAACCTAGGATAATTCAGGTAAGGCCACCACTGCAATGGATGGTTAGGACCTGGATAAATGTTGCTACTTTGTCCTTCCATTCATTGTATGCAGTTATGATCAGAGTAAAATAACTACCAAGGGTGTCATTAAAGAGCAAAGAAACCACAAGTGTAGTTTGAGGTGATGTGTGATAGGCAAAGTCTATTCAATTTGTTTGGGAACGTAGGATGATTAGATTATCTACTAGAAGCTTCTATGATAACTCCAGGTCTTTCTTAGTCCCAGGTATCAAAGCTAACATCACATGGTGACAATCCTTAAAATTTCCAACTGTTTGGTTTTTCGTGCTTTTGCAGAAAAAGAACTTCCTTTTGCTAACACAAAGGGGATTTCAAAACATTTTTATTTATATCCTGGAAAATTTGCTTAACAATCTGGCAAAGCTTTTTTGACATTAAATATAGAATTTAAATGCTTTAATAAATAGTTTAATTTTATAGGTCTAATATTTTTTCCTTCAAATTATGATTTCACCTGAATACCTTCTCTCTATAATCCTGCTAAGGAAGGCTCCACCTCTTCATACTTTCATACCACCACGAGGCTTCACCCAAGTCCTCTTCAAGATCTACTAGGAGTCTCCACTCTAGGAATGAAAGAAGCTTGTGAATGAACCACCCGTGTATAAAGCTCTTAGAACAGAACCAGCCTGCATCATAAATACTCCATAAGCTCAGCTTATGGAGTAACTATCCAGCAAAAAGCGCTTTCAATTCATTTCCTGGGCCCAACCATAAAGTGCCGTAAGCCACCAGGTACAGCAGTTCTGTGGCCCTTTCAGAACTGGGAGTTATCCACAGTCAAATCAGAGTTCTCCCCACTTTCTTAGCAAATACTGAAGAAAATGGAGCTAAATTTTTGTTGATCCAGGACCTCCTACTGAGGCAGACTTGAACTGAGGTCACTGACCAAAAGTCACAAAGAATCGAGCCTACTTTACATTTCCTTTTGAACTAAAAGGAAGAGGATTTTTCAGAAGTGCCAAAATAAAATGTACTCCGTTGTTTGTTCATGGACTATCAACCTGTTATGATCTCACTGTGCTATACAAGGTTTCTCAGAAATGTCACAATAAGTGCAGTTTGAGACAAATAAATGAGAGAATTCATTTGAACTTTTAAAAGATAAATGCAGGTAGTAACTGGGGACAGATTTTTTTCTCCTTTCTTTTTTCCTTATGATAACTGCGTTTTCTATAATATGGATGATTTAAAAAAATATAACAGTGATAATACTCCTAATAGCCTTTGAATTTTAGTGTTATGCTGAAAAACACATTCTATATGCTTATGTAATAGGATTTCAAAATGTTCTTTTTAAACTTCTTTAAGACTTAGTAAACTTGTCAAAAGCTCTTTTGAATTAAGTATATAGCTGAATGCTTTGTTAGATAATTATATATATACTTACTACTATGGTTTCACCCAAATAGCTTCTCTTTGTAATAAGCCCAAAGTTAGACATTGTTCTCCTGTTTCTTCACAGACTATCAACCTATTATTGATCCCACCTTGCTATACAGATTCTAAACAGTTTATCTCAGTTAATCATTTAGATACTAATGCTTCAACTCATGCTGAAATAGGCATTTATTATTTTTCTTCATTGTTTGAAATCCTTCTGTATTTACTAAATGCACATTTTTTTCTATATGCAGTAATTCAGACTTATGTTAATTAATGAAGAGGAAAACTAAAAAAAAATGGATACAAAATGGACTGGCTTTGTAAAATAAAATATGCTAAATATGTCAAATAAGGACAGTAACCGACTGGGAGAATCAATTCTGGCAATAAGCATGCAAGTATTCAAAAGACAAACTATAGACAAAAAGTAGTTGGAGAAAATTAGTATGAACTATTTTGCAATACAGAAAATTTCAACATTGAAATACTTTCACATTAAAGTCAAATGCCTTCCTTGAGTCCAAATGCCATATTCATTCTGTCTTAGATGTCAAGTAGGCGCAGAGGGTAGAAACATACATAAGCCATGATCATCTGGCCTTCTCTGCTTTAAAAAGCGCAGTTCTCAAAAGAGAGAAATAAACAATTATGATGCAATATGTTTGTACTTTAGCAATAAAAGTTTTGGAAAGTGGGAATGGGGAGCAATTTATAGAAGGCTTTGCAAAGGAGACTTTAGCAATGAAACATAAAGAAAAGGCAGCTACTCTTTAGAAGAGGACAGAAGGGACAGCAAAGAAAAAACAGCAAAGATTCTGGAGCAGAAAGTAGAAAGCACAAGGCATGTGTGGGGAATATAAGCAAAATCATAAATGACCTCACAGAGCAAAAAGTATGACTTTTACACAACAGGAAAATACACAACTATCAAAGGTTTTAAGCAGTAGAATAATGTCAGATAGGTGTCTTCAAAAGCAGGGCTTAGCTGGAGGGTAGAGAAAATGGGAACAGAAAGGCCATTTAGATATCTTCTGAAGTCATCTAGGAGACAAATATCAAGGATCTGGACTTAGAGACCCTCAACAGAGAAAAAAAAGTGAAGAAATTTGAGAAATATATAGAAGGTAAATTCAACAAGCTTGGGTATGGACTTGGGGTGGGGATGGCATAGGAAGAATTAGGAATGATTCCTAGATTGCTGGCTTGAACATTTAGATGAGCAATGGTGCAGTGCACTGAAACAGGGAACACTCAAGTAGGAAAATGTTTGCAGTGGGGCTGGGGTGTTATGGGGTTTGCGATGTCTGTGGAAACCTGAGTGGTCATACCAGGAACTTCAATCTACGCATCTAGAAGAGAGTGATGTCATCTTGAATTACACATTTGGGAGTCTCAGGCAACTGACTTAGAAGACTTTCAACAACATCTAACAAATTTCACAGAAGTACAACTGCATGTCTAAAATAAATTATATTCATTTCTTCTAGTGGCAGAAGGATAGAGCCTATTCTAAAAATGCTCTGCCAGCAAATACGCCTCTTTGTCTTGGATTATATTATCCTATTTATTTATAGCTAACATCTCTTCTTATCATTATATAATTGCTCCTTTATAGAAAGGATAATATCTACTTCTGTTAAGTGCACTGAACTATTTAGAATAAGTTAAGGAAAACAGTAACTCATTAACAATTTCTTACTTTAAAAAAATTTTAAGGCCTTCTATTTGGTTTCTCTTCTTTTTAGATCATAAAGTTGCATTCCTGGGAAGTTTCTTTGATGAGGCATGTTTTGTTGAATTTTTTTTTTTTTTTTTAGCCTAACAGATGTTTGGGTAGTTAAAATTCCTCATGAGCATGGTCTCCTGTGGTCTTCACAACCTAAGCGTTACCCCAGGAATTCTCCCTTCTTCTGTCTTCCAGTCCTGGTGGTCTATTGGCGATGTACATCACTAGAGTCCTGTTTCATTCCATACGAATTTCACACCCACACTTGCTCTTCAGCATTATAAGCATCTACTGTGCACCACAGAGATATTTAATGGCTTTCTATTCTACATTCCTCCCCCACACACACCTCATATTGCTTTTGAGTATAAGAATAATCAGAAAAGATACAAGTAAAACAATCTGCAAGATTTTAATGTTTCAAATTAAATATTCCTGTCATTTGAATTTTTGTGGTTATGTTTGTTTTTATACACACGCAGCATGAAGTAGAGAGTTATGGCTTTTATACAGATGATTTAGGGAGAAGAGCAATTTGGCTTCAATTATCTAGATCAGAGTACCTAGGAGAAACATATGCTAGCTTGACTTGGCTGAATCTTATTTCCTTTATTCACTCTAGTATACAGCGATAGACTCACATTTAGAAAGTACCCCAATTTAATTCTCAGCTTTCATTCTGACTTTGATATCTGGATCTTCATTTTCTGTGCTTTTCTTAACAGATAGTTAATACAACACTTTATAATCTTTCTTGTTCAAACTGGGTGATCTTTCATTTGAGTTGTTCAAATTTTGAATAATCTGATTTCAAACTAACCATCAGTTGCTAGCTCTTTATCAAGAAGTTCCAGTTTCTGATAAGAAGTTCTATAAGTAAGTTCTGGGGCACAACTTGGTATCATTTGAATAAAATTCATACATCTGAAATAGTGGTTTTATACTAATTTATATTGTTTAGTCTTTTCTATAATTCATGGAAATTGTTCATTTTATCATTTTATCTTCTTACATTATGAAAACAATATAACACTCTTCGAATCAATGTTAGATAATATAATGTTAGATAATACTACAAACTTATTAATTTTCTTCACCCAGATTACTTCTTACATTTCCAAGATGTCTATAATATATTTCATCTTCGGTATGCAGAATCAACAACTAAGCATTATCTACTTTTAATCTTAAAGGCATTGCTGCTCTTCATGATTTTTTTGTTGCTAAACTGTTCTCATTTCTATTAATCCTATAACATATGTTAGTTCATTTGTGTTAGTGTCTTTACTCTTAGGGTGTTTTTCATTTTTCATATCAAATGCAATCTCAGACTCTCCTTTTTGGCTTGACATAAAAAAATAGAACCTTTCTTTTACTGTAAAATTATGACATTCAAATATATTTATCATTAAAAAAATGTCCCCTCCATTCCTGACACTAAAGGAAGACTAACCAACTCATTATCATAACTTATGCAATTAAGCAACTTATTATTACCACCCACATATGAACACTCAGCTGAAAAGCTAGTAAGTTTGACAATGCCAAGAAAAATAAAATTCTGAAATGTACAAGTCTTTTCACTTTTCTCTCTAATCAATGGTAGAAAGGAACTTTCCATGTATCCTTTGGAAATAATCTTACATTTTATTGATTTACAGAGAGTAGAAAATCAGCTGCCGAGGATAAAGAAAAGGAAAAGGGAATCGGAGTAGTACAGAAAGTAAGCGAACTTCAGTATTGGTAAGTTTCTTCATATTCACATGTTCTCTGCTGGTGAATTCCAACTCTGACAGTGAGACCCTAGAACCAAAGAGAAGAAAAACACCAGATAGAAGACAACATGGGGAGGGTGGAGCCAAGATGGCAGCGTGAGTAGGACAGTGGGAATCTCCTCCCAAAAACATATATATTTTTGAAAATACAGCAAATACAACTAATCCTAAAAGAGAGACCAGAAGACACAGGACAACAGCCAGACAACATCCACACCTGCAAGAACCCAGCACCTGGTGAAAGTGGTAAGATACAAGCCCCAGCCCGGCAGGACCCAAGCACCCCTTACCCCAGCTCCCAGCAGGAGGAGAGGAGTCAGAGTGGAGAGGGAGAGGGAGCCCAGGACTGCTAAACACCCAGCCCCAGCCACCCGCACCAGAGCACAGATGGAGGGCTGGAGGGCTGGAAACTAGGGAAGTAGGACAGTAGGACCTGTGAGTGGGTCCTGAAGCTGGCGCTCCTGTGACAAACAAAAGCAAGTGCTTTTTGAAAGTCTTAAAGGGACAGGGACCCCATACCTGGACGGAAGCATCCCAGGTCACAGTCCAGCGGCTGAAAACTCCAGGGAACTCTGGGTGCACTAACCCCCTGGGCAACAGCTCTAAGACCCCTCATGGAGGTAAACAGTCAAACAGCACCCAGTCCATTACCCCTCTGGGGCCCTGCCATACCAGAGCAGCAGCCTGAGGCTGGCCACGCCCACACAAGGGAGCTTCCTCCATACCAGCTGGGCAAGATACAGAGACCCAGTCTACACGCAGTTGCCCAACACAAGACACTAGGGGTCGCAGTTGTCCCAGTAAAGAGGACAGGAGCAAGTGGAAAGAGGCTTGACTCTCCCAGCTGACAGACGTGTCAATAGCACTCCACTGCACCTACCAACATGAAAAGGCAAAAAAATTTGATCCAGACAAGACTAACCCAGACAGCTTCGACATCTTCTACATCATCCCCTGAGAAGGAACCTGGGGAGATAGATTTAACCAGTCTTCCTGAAAAAGAATTCAAAACAAAAGTCATAACCATGCCAATGGACTTGCAGAGAAATATGCAAGAACTAAGGAGGGAGAATACAGAAATAAAACAAGCTCTGGAAGAACTTCAGAACAGAATGGATGAGATGCAAGAGACCATTAATGGACTAGAAAACAAAGAACAGGAACACAGAGAAGCTGATGCAGAGAGAGAGAAAAGGAACTCCAGGAATGAAAGAATTTTAAGAGAACTGTGTGACCAATCGAAACAGAACAATTATCCGCATTATAGGGGTACCAGAAGAAGAAGAAGAGAGAAAAAGGGATAGAAGTGTCTTTGAAGAAATAATTGCTGAAAACTTCCCCAAACTAGGGGAGGAAATGGCCTCTCAGGCCATAGAGGTACACAGAACTCCCATGACAAGGGATCCAAGGAGGGCAACACCAAGACACATAATTAAAATGGCAAAGATCAAAGACAAGGACAAAGTATTAAAGGCAGCCAGAGAGAAAAAAAAGGTCACCTACAAAGGAAAACCCATCAGGCTATCATCAGACTTCTCAACAGAAACCCTACAGGCCAGAAGAGAATGGCATGATATACTTAATACAATGAAACACAAGGGCCTCGAACCAAGACTACTGTATCCAGCACGATTATCATTTAAATATGAAGGAGGGATTAAACAATTCCCAGACAAGCAAAAGTTGAGGGAATTTGCCTCCCACAAATCACCTCTGCAGGGCATCTTACAGGGACTGCTCTAGATGGGAGCACCCCTAAAAAGAGCACAGAACAAAACACCCAACATATGAAGAAGGGAGGAGAAGGAATAAGAAGGGAGAGAAATAAAGAATCATCAGACCGTGTTTATAATAGCTCAATAAGCGAGTTAAGTTAGATAGTAAGATAGTAAAGAAGTTAACCTTGAACCTTTCGTAACCACAAACTTAAAGCCTGCAATGGCAATAAGTACATACCTTTCAATAATCACCCTAAATGTAAATGGACTGAATGCACCAATCAAAAGACACAGAGTAATAGAATGGATAAAAAAGCAAGACCCATACATATGCTGCTTATAAGAGACTCACCTAACCCAAAGACATGCACAGACTTAAAGTCAAGGGATGGAAAAAGATATTTCATGCAAACAACAGAGAGAAAAAAGCAGGTGTTGCAGTACTAGTATCAGACAAAATAGACTTCAAAATAAAGAAAGTAACAAAAGATAAAGAAGGACATTACATAATGATAAAGGGCTCAGTCCAACAAGAGGATATAACCATTATAAATATATATGCACCCAATATAGGAGCACCAGCATATGTGAAACAAATACTAACAGAATTAAAGGAAGAAATAGAATGCAATGCATTCATTCTGGGAGACTTCAACACACCACTCACTCCAAAGGACAGATCCACCAGACAGAAAATAAGTAAGGACACAGAGGCACTGAACAACACACTAGAACAGATGGACCTAATAGACATCTATAGAACTCTACATCCAAAAGCAACAGGATACACATTCTTCTCAAGTGCACATGGAACATTCTCCAGAATAGACCACATACTAGGCCACAAAAAGAGCTTCAGTAAATTCCAAAAGATTGAGATACTACCAACCAACTTTTCAGACCACAAAGGCATAAAACTAGAAATAAATTGTACAAAGAAAGCAAAAAGGCTCACAAACACATGGAGGCTTAACAACACGCTCCTAAAAAATCAATGGATTAATGACCAAATCAAAATGGAGATCCAGCAATATATGGAAACAAATGACAACAATAACACAAAGCCCCAACTACTGTGGGATACAGCAAAAGCAGTCTTAAGAGGAAAGTACATAGCAATCCAGGCATAATTAAAGAAGGAAGAACAACCCCAAATGAATGGTCTAATGTCACAATTATCGAAAATGGAAAAAGAAGAACAAATGAGGCCTAAGGTCAGCAGAAGGAGGGACATAATAAAGATCAGAGAAGAAATAAATAAAATTGAAAAGCATACAACAATAGCAAAAAATCAATGAAACCAAGAGCTGGTTCTTCAAGAGAGAAAACAAAATAGATAAGCCTCTAGCCAGACTTACTAAGAGAAAAAGAGAGTCAACACAAATCAACGGAATCAGAAAGGAGAAAGGAAAAATCACGACGGACCCCACAGAAATACAAAGAATTATCAGAGAGTACTATGAAAACCTATATGCTAAGAAGCTGGAAAACCTAGAAGAAATGGACAACTTCCTAGAAAAATACAACCTTCCAAGACTGACCCAGAAAGAAACAGAAAATCTAAACAGACCAATTACCAGCAACGAAATTGAAGTGGTAATCAAAAAACTACCAAAGAACAAACCCCTGGGCCAGATGGATTTATCTCAGAATTTTATCAGACATACAGAGAAGACATAATACCCATTCTCCTTAAAGTTTTCCAAAAAGTAGAAGAGGAGGGAATACTCCCAAACTTATTCTATGAAGCCAACATCACCCTAATACCAAAACCAGGCAAAGACCCCACCAAAAAAGAAAACTACAGACCAATATCGCTGATGAAGGTAGATGCAAAAATACTCAACAAAATATTAGCAAACCGAGTTCAAAAATACATCAGAAGGATCGTACACCATGACCAAGTGAGATTCATCCCAGGGATGCAAGGATGGCACAAAATTCGAAAATCTATCAACATCATCCACCACATCAACAAAAAGAAAGACAAACACCACATGATCATCTCCATAGATGCTGAAAAAGCATTCGATAAAGTTCAACATCCATTCATCATAAAAACTCTCAACAAAATGGGCATAGAGGGCAAGTACCTCAATATAATAAAGGCCATATATGATAAACTCACAGCCAACATCATACTGAATAGCGAGAAGCTGAAAGCTTGTCCTCTGAGATCGGGAACAAGACAGGGATGCCCACTATCCCCACTGTTATTCAACATAGTACTGGAGATCCTAGCCACAGCAATTAGACAAAACAAAGAAATACAAGGAATCCAGGTTGGTAAAGAAGAAGTTAAACTGTCACTATTTGCATATGACATGATATTGTACATAAAAAACCCTAAAGACTCCACTCCAAAACTACTAGAACTGATATCGGAATTCAGCAAAGTTGCAGGATACAAAATTAACACACAGAAATCTGTGGCTTTCCTATACACTAACAATAAACTAATAGAGAAATCAGGAAGACAATTCTATTCACAATAGCCTCAAAAAGAATAAAATACCTAGGAATAGACCTAACCAAGGAAGTGAAAGACCTATACCCTGAAAACTATAAGACACTCTTAAGAGAAATTAAAGAGGTCACGAACAAATGGAAACTCATCCCATGCTCCAGGCTAGGAAGAATTAATATCATCAAAATGGCCATCCTGCCCAAAGCAATATACAGATTCGATGCAATCCCTATCAAACTACCAACAGCATTCTTCAATGAACTGCAACAAATAGTTCAAAAATTCATATGGAAACACCAAAGATCCTGAATAGCTAAAGCAATCCTGAGAAGAAAGAATAAAGTGGGGGTGATCTCACTCCCCAACTTCAAGCTCCACTACAAAACCACAGTAATCAAGACAATTTGGTACTGGCACAAGAACAGAGCCACAGACCAATTGAACAGAATAGAAACTCCAAACATTAACCCAAACATAGATGGTCAACTAATATTCAATAAAGGGGCCATGGACATACAATGGGGAAATGACAGTCTCTTCAACAGATGGTGCTGGCAAAACTGGACAGCTACATGTAAGAGAATGAAACTGGATCACTGTCTAACCCCATACACAAAAGTAAATTCGAAATGGACCAAAGACTTGAATGTAAGTCATGAAACCATAAAAATCTTAGAAAAAAACATAGGCAAAAATCTCTTAGACATAAACATGAGTGACCTCTTCTTGAACATATCTCCCCAAGCAAGGGAAACAAACGCAAAAATGAACAAATGGGACTATATCAAGCTGAAAAGCTTCTGTACAGCAAAGGACACCATCAATAGAACAAAATTATCCTACAGTATGGGAGAATATATTCATAAATGACAGATCCGATAAAGGGTTGACATCCAAAATATATAAAGAGCTCACACACCTCAACAAACAAAAAGCAAATAACCCAATTAAAAAATGGGCAGAGGAGCTGAATAGACAGTTCTCTAAAGAAGAAATTCAGATGGCCAACAGACACATGAAAAGATGCTCCACATCGCTAATCATCAGAGAAATGCAAATTAATACCACAATGAGATATCATCTCACACCAGTAAGGATGGCTACCATCCAAAAGACAAACAACAACAAATGTTGGCGAGGTTGTGGAGAAAGGGAAACCCTCCTACACTGCTGGTGGGAATGTAAATTAGTTCAACCATTGTGAAAAGCAGTATGGAGGTTCCTCAAAATGCTCAAAATAGAAATACCATTTGATCCAGGAATTTTACTTCTAGGAATTTACCCCAAGAATGCAGCACTCCCGTTTGAAAAAGACAGATGCACCCCTATGTTTATCGCAGCACTATTTACAATAGCCAAGATATGGAAGCAACCTAAATGTCCATCAGTAGATGAATGGATAAAGAAGATGTGGTACATTTACACAATGGAATATTACTCAGCCATAAGGAAAAAACAAATCCTACCATTTGCAACAACATGGATGGAGCTAGAGGGTATTATGCTCAGTGAAATAAGCCAGGCGGAGAAAGACAAGTACCAAATGATTTCACTCATATGTGGAGTATAAGAACAAAAGAATCCTGAAGGAACAAAACAGTAGCAGAAGCACAGAACCCAAGAATGGACTAATAGTTACAAAAGGGAAAGGGACTGGGGAGGACGGGTGGGAAGGGAGGGATAAGGGTAGGAAAAAAAGAAAGGATACATTACGATTAGCATGTACGGGGGGCACGGGGAGGGCTGTGCAACACAGAGAAGACAAGTAGTGATTTTACAGCATCTTACTATGTTGATGGACAGTGACTGTGAACGGGGATGTGGGGGGGACTTGGTGAAGGGGGGAACCTAGTAATCATAATGTCCTTCATGTAACTGTAGATTAATGATACCAAAATAAAATTAAAAAAAAAAAAGAAGACAACATGGTACTCCACATGGAGGCCCTCCATGGATTAGTCAAGACAGACTTGGGAGCTGGGGTAAGAAAGGCTAAAATTACTCTCTGTCACACCAAGAACTAGCAGACCAACCAACCTACCACCAATGGCCCAGTGAGCCATCCTGGTAAAACTAGGAAAGCAATGCACTTTTTCTTTTTAAAGTTCACATTGATTTTAAAATATTTGAAATAATTATGCTATGATCCCTTTAGACCAGAATGAGCAAAATGGAGCAGCAGGGAATGGATAATGACCAAATTCTAGCAAGTGGATCACAGACTTTAAGAGAAGGTAGAAAATGGAGGAACTAAGGTGGATGCAATGACATTCAAGTGGAAAGAATCCTAAACTTTCAGGATTCAGGATGGGATTCTTTACTAGTCCACCTTCCCAGGTTCATTTACCAGCTTCTGAGCTGATCACGTTAGATGCTGTTTTATGCGGACTGAACATTCCTATCATCCTGTCTCGTGTTTTTGAAAAGATGAAGCAATCAGAAAGGCCACTGTGGGGCTCGAGTAACAGGAAGATGCAGGTGCTGCCCACGTGAGATGCTCATACAAGTAGGAGGGGAACCTGCAGTGGCCGCAGATACAGGCGCAAGGTCTCTTTCAACCAAAGGTTACTAATTAGCTGCCCACAGACCAGATCTGGGCTACCACTGTGTTTACTTTGAACAACTAAATGCTTTTAAATTGTCACATGCAAGAAATTGAACATTTTCACATTAAAAAATATTTTCTGAAAACATAAGAAATTCTAATAGCATGGTCTGTCTATAGGACAGTAATTGACCAGAAGTGAATAGTGACTGTCCCTTTAGACAGCATATTCTCTTAATTTGTCAGGGTTTCCGCCACTCCTGACTGCCTTATATCAGCCTGTTTCCTTCATTAGGGTCCCTGTCTGTCCCTGTCAGGTAACTTTCAGTTGCCCCTGGGACTTTAAAGTTTATTCAGTCAGTGACCCATTTTTCTATCAAATCTGTATGTGTGATTTTATTTATTCTTATTGGTTCAAGCAATTAATATCTTTAGCTTTATCTATGTTTTAATCTCTAAGCATCTATTTCTTTTTGTTTTCTATTAATTGGATTAGAATAGTTATTTCTTCTCAGAATCAACAGGTCCAAAATAGCCATACTTATTAACTAAACCCAAACTGAATCTGGTTGTTCCATATCTTTCTTTTCTTTGTTATGACACCGTCATCCTTACCATCACCTGCACTGAAAAACAATTCTTTCTCCCTTAACCATTTTTACTTATTTATTCAAGTTTCATTCACTCAGAAACATTATAGAGTGACTATATTATAAATTAATATCATATTTAGTTAAGTAGTTTAGTTACCTACTATTATCAAAGCACCATTCTAGGAAATAAGGAAATAGTGATGGTCAACACAGATTTTAAACACAAACAAAACAAAAATAGAAAATGATCAAGTAACTATAAATGTTCACTAAAATACAATAACATTCTAGAAAAATATCACTTGGCTATTTTAGATTGGGTGGTCAGGGAAATTTGTTCTAAGCAGGAATCATTTAAGTAAAGGTATAAGTTATACAAAGTTGCACATGCAAACTTGGAGGTGGAAGAACATTCCAGTCAAAAGGCCCCAATTCTAGGAGGTTAGTGTGGTCAAGCAACAGAAAAAATGTCCAGGGTAAGGGCAGGGTAATGGTAACTGGGAAAGTGGCTATGGAGGAGGTTAAGGAGTTAGGTGAAAGCCAGGTTATATAGGGTTTTGTTAATCATGCTAAGAAATCTGCATTTTATTTGGAGCCATGGGGATTCTTTGGATGACTTTAAACAAGGAAGTGAGATCGTCTAATTTAGGTTTAAAAAGATCAGCGAGAAGCTCAGGAGGTCAAGATGGTGCTGTTGAGGTAAATCTTTGGCAGAGTTGAGGAAAAGAATACCACCTAGATTTTCATTTTCTGCAACCAGATGAATAAAGGTGCACCTTACTAACATAGGGAGGATTGAAGGATGAGAAAGTGTAGACCATGGTAATTTTTAGAGGTATGTTCAACACACAGGCCCGTGAGGTCAGCTGACCAGGTAAATACACTGATCTGGGCTGTAGGGAGCAGCCAGAGCTGAAAGTAGGTATTTGAGAATAATCACTGTATAAATAGAGTTTAAAGCCATGGGAGAGAATAAGGCCACTTCAGGTAAGATCTCACAGGGGCTGTGTACTGATAAAGAAAAGGGCCAAATATAGATCTCTGGACAATCCAAACATAGATTAAGAGAAAAAAAGGATAATGAGCAAAGAAGACTGAGAAAGCCTACCTAGGCAGGTAGGAAAAAACCAGAAGAGCAGATCTTACAGAAACCAAGATCAAAGTGCCACAAAGAGGCGAAGCTGGACAACTGTGTTGAAGGCTGAGTTGTCTGGATTGTTTCTCAAATGCTGAATTGCATTAACAAACATTTATTAAACATTTACTTTACAAATAATATGTCAGTTACTCTAGGGTGTAGTAACAAGAGACACATTTAGTGATCTAGACAAGAAAGCCTCTAGATCAAAGTTTGTTTCCCTAACTAGTAAAGGCCTTGACAGCATCCATGTATCACTGAAAATCTGTGTGTGTGTGCACTTACACATATTACTCTGCTAAGAGGTATGGAAAATTTTTTGTTTTAAATATGATTTGGATTTGAAAAGAATCACCCAGTAGTAGTCCTGGTTAGGACGGGAGGATGGTAATGTAGGGTCCTTTTCTGGAGGGTTTACATGGGCTGGTGTTGGGATGGCTAACCTGGCCGATCTGATAGTCACTCTCGAGGGGCTGGTGCAGGAATGGCATTTGAAGGACAGTGTAGTCAAGCCTCAGAGCCCCAACCTGCAGCAGCTGACTTGCTATTCATTGGTTTTGCGTGGAAGTCATCCCAAGTCTATGTAGACAGTAGACAGGATAAATAATAGAAATGTTTTTACTTAATTACAGATAGTGATGTTGTCTAAGGGAGTAGGGTAATGAGTTATTTTTAAATATGAAACTAACGTAGCAAGAGTCATCTTTACCTACACTTTGAGTGATTTCTATGGAAGCATTTGAATACTCTTTTCTTGAACGCAAAAGTCCTTAAAGATGTGTAGATGGCAGAATAATGTTGAGAGATTATTTTATGTTTCTTCTCCGTATTTTTATTCTTCCCATCTCAAGCCAAGAGCCAGGCCCGTGGGATTTCTTTGCCTCAGAATTTGTACAGGTGCAAAGCACAAGCTGTGAAGCTGCTTGCAGACTTATTTCATCTGGTTTACTGTGGGTACATGTGTTTGTATAAGCCTGAAGTCATTGGAAAGGTTGTAAAGTCTGGAAGAAAAGCAGCACAGCTTCCAAATAGGAAGGGAAAGTGTAGGCACGGACAAAGGTGCTCAAGAGCAATCAGTAGAGCCCAGTGATCAGCCACAAGAGAGACTTGTAACCCTTTGTGGCAATATTAAACTTAGGACCATGGCACCACTCTGGAAATATGGGAAAAGCCCAAATAATAACTGCAATAGAGTTTTCCATTGAAATTCAATTCAATTAAAAATAAATATATTACTTTAGTTTGCAGACTCAGTCATTTATGTGTCATGAATTCTACACACAAATGTATCAAGTAGAAATCATTAATATAGAGATACAGAATATAACAGAAATCAATGTGTATATATGTGTATATACAGAGATATACGTATATATCTATGTATTAAGATGGAAGCCATCACAGTTCTATCAGACAGGATTCAGGAAGTAATAATAGAAATTTGTTTCCTTAATTATGTTTAATGGTTATTACAATTAGTGATATTGTCTAAGCAAGTAGGACAACCAGTTACTTTAAAATATAAAACAAAGGTTGCAAGAGGAATCTTTTCTACATTTTGAGTGATTTCTATGGGAAACTATTTCAAGAGCTTTTCCTTGAATGCAAAAACATTTCAAGAGCTTTTCCTTGAATGCAAAAGTATATCAACCTATATGGGCTAGTACTCACGGCCAGGCAGGGTTTGCGCAGACACCCAGCCCGAAGCGTTCCCATAGCCAGCATTGGTGCTGGCGGCCACTTGGAATCTATACCATCGAAATTTCTTTAATCCATATACCGTCTCTTCAGTGAGGTCAGATTCATAGAGGTATTGGATTTTCTGATATTCAACACATTCTTCAGATTCCCATTCTCTGCACTGCTGAGCCCGAAGTTGCGTAGTAATCTTATAATTCTGGAAGTAGCCAAAGATTCTGTCAGGCCTCACCCATGTCAGTGTGGCACTGGTTGACTGCACGTTTGAAAAAGTGATGTTTGTGGGAACACTGGGAACTAAAAATAAAAGGGAAAAAGGAAAAAAAAATGAGATTACCAAACATTCTGTGTAAAGAAGAAAGACACAGCATTTAAAATGATTTCCTTATTATGCACCTAGGGGTGCTTTCTTCCTCCAACTGCCCTTAGTTAAATAACCCCACATTTAACAAGCAGCACCCTAAGGTCATACCTCAGAGACCACTGGTTCAAAGGGATAGACAGAACAACTGGGATTTGCTTTATTCCCAATTTTGCTCCCAAGTGGTTTAAGTTGCTTACATAAAATTACTTTGGCTTCATATATTAGCACTGGTACAAAAGAACCCTACATGCTGTATAACCCCATGGATATCCCTAAGTATGGCTAGAATTTTTAAATACTCTGTTTCCAAAAGAGATACTCTTATATTTTAATGTCTAGGTAGGCACAAGTACCTCTTATATATGGTAAATGTTGACTATAAAGTAATTTTTAAAAAACAAGGTTAATTAATAATTTATAAGTTGATTTTTATTTTATCTTGCATATACTTAAAATTAACAAAACCCTTTCTAAATCATCATCCAGCACATAGATATTAACACAAAGACTAAGGTATCTGTGTATCACCTACAATCACATGGTCCTACTTAGAGTCACTTATTGGGTTTCATATTAACCTCTGGTTTGCTGTATGCATTTTATGTGTCAGGCTCTGTGCCTGATGTTAGGGATTCAAGATACATAACTTACACCTTGTTTTAAAAAATAGTCATTCATCGGACAACTAATAAGCATGTTATGGTTGGAAACACGAAAGAACTGTTAGCTAAGTGTATGGGCACTTTCTTCAACCATGCCTTTCCCTGTATAGGTGAGAGGGTTTTGCTCAGGAGGCTGAGATAGAACAACAAGGACTTGTATGAAAACTCTATGGTAACATTCACACTTAAAATAAGAAAATAATAAATAAGTTAGGAAACTCATTAAATCTTAAACATATTGTATTGATTCAACATTCATTACATGATGAGCACCTAATTTGTACCAAGTGCTACTGTAGGTGCTGGGAATACAATAGACAAAAGGGATGAAAACAGGAGAGTAGTAAGGAGGCTACTGCAAAGTGAACACAAGAAACCACGATCGGCCTGAACTAGGGTCGCAACAGCAGAAAGGAAAGGAAGCATTAAGAACCCGAATAGGATTTGAAGGAGAGATGACATGATTTGCTGATGTGCAACATGGGACAGAAAGAGACCAGCAGAGGAAAGAGAAGAAGAGGATAAGAGGAAAAAGTTCTAAGTTCTTTGGATCAAACAAATAGAAGGATGAAGTCGCTCTTAACCAAGACAGAGATGACTGTGGAAGGAGTAAGCTTTGGGGAGAAAGATTACAAATTGAGTTCGAGCATGTTAACTTTGATATGCCTATCAGATACCCAGAAGGTGATGTCATGGAATTCTGCAGAGAGATCTGAACTTGAGTTCAGAAAATTCTGAATTTCCTCTTAAATTTTTACTGAATTAGCTATAGACTTAGTGCTAATATACTTGTCTAAATCCAGAAGAGAAGAGAAAGTCGAATGGAATGGAAAATAGGAAATAGATTACTTGAAGCCAAATGATCAGATTCAGTAGCTCGGTTTCAAGTAATAAAATTTACCATCAAATCTTACTGCATTTAACTGAACATTAACCTTTACAGCATTACAAACAGAACACTTGATACTCTTCTGACAATACATTCCCTCTTTCTCTTTATTTATGTAGAGAAGAAATAAAGAAAAAGTAATTTTTAAGGAAAATTTACCTTTATAGAAGAAGCTTTAGATTAGCCAAAATGTAGAATTTCCATAATTTATTCAAATACCTCAACCACTAAATTGAACTTAAGACTACTTAAGATAAGACACACTTTCAAAATATTCCAACACAAAGCAGAGAAATATGACTGACTTGGAGATGCAGGAAAAGTTTTAAGAGAAATGACTGCAAGTGAAATGGGATTTCACTGACTGGAAAGGTAAAGATATTAGAAAACGGGGTAATGCGGTCAAAGTCAAATTTGACTATAGCCTACAATTCATACTGGCAATCACAAACAGAGAGACTGTGCAACAGCCTGGGACATACTGTGCCAGAGGGACAGACTTACAGACAGCTTCTCAGGCAATGGAAAGCTATCTATCATGGGGTCAGAATGAGATGTTCGTATGTACATTTTATTAAGTCTGTTACCAGTGTTAACTGCACAAGGGGAAAAGACACAAATTCATAGACACTGAATTAGTTCAGAAAAGATGAAATAACATGGCAGCAATAGGAAAGAAGTACACTTTTAGATCTGTCTTGGTGGTTGAATTCATTCAACAGGCAAAGGAAACAAAGATCACAGGATCATATCTGAGGGAAATTTAGAGATGATTTTTTGTTCCACTTGTCTTTTTAATATCTGATCTTTACATAGGCAGATGTTCCCCAACATTCCCAGCCCCTGTATACACACCTTTTTCCTGTTTTTCCACCAAAACTGCTCTAAGTGCTGATGTGAAGGAATTTTGTGGTTGTAATCAAGAATTCAAATTAGCTTGCATTAAAATAGGGGGAGATTATCCAGTGTGCCTGATTTTATAACACAAGTACATTAAAAGAATAGAGTTTCATTTGGCTAGTTACTAAAAAGGACAGTATTCAAAGCAAAAGATAGATTCAATGTACAAAAATTTCTTCTGTGCTGGCTTTGAAGAAGTAGGGGCTCACATGATAAAGAATTCAGGACATCTCTAGAAGCTAAAAGCAGCCCTTGGCTAAGAGCCAGTCAGGAAATAGAGATCTCAGTTGTACCACTGTAAGAAACTGAATTCTGCTGCACCAGGAGAGTTTGGAAAAGGATCTGAGCTCCACATGAGAATACAGCTTATTGACACCTTGATTTAGCTTATGAGACCCTGAATAGAGAATCTAAGCCCAGCAATGCCCAGACTTTGGACCTAGAACCATGCACTAATAAATGCCACTAAATTTGGGACATAATAATAGAAAACTAATGCAACTTCCCTCTCTCTACAAAAAGACCAACGTCTACTCATCTAGAGCAAAACTCAAAACAAAATCTTGAAATCATTTAATATTTATTTCCAGATAACTTTATTAGTTTGCACAGCCCTCGATACTTTAAACCAATATATACCTCCCTAAAAATCCTAATTCTACACTGAAAACCCACTTTAATAGGCTTAAACCTATTTTTATCTCCATATCTTTCCAACACTTATGTCAAATATCTAGAACTTTTGGTTCTGCATTCATATCAATAAAAGATTGAACAATTACTCCAAAATATGTGTGTTTATTTATATATTCTATACACATGAAAATGTCAACATACTAGATTATTTCTGAAGGTCTAGATTAATGCTTGGAACAAAACAGGCATTTAATAAATATTTTTTTGATTGTATGAATAAATGAATAAGAGGATATAACAGGGGCTTGATTTAGGTAAGTGGTCAGGCTTTCCTGATGAATTATAATTTAATCAGAAACTGACAGATAAGATATAGTTTCCCAGGAGGAAAAACATCAGTATGTGTTAAGACTCTGAGGGAGGAGAGAGTTTGGCACATTGGAAACACTTACAGAAGACTGCTGGGTCCCCAGGAGATGGATAGAAACCTAGGAAGTTGGAGATGTAGGCCAGAATCTGATAATGTTGAGCCTTCTAGACTAAATTCAAGATTTTTAGTTTTATCCTAAATGCAATGGGGATACTTGAGAAGTTTTACATTGACTTTTCATTTGCATTAAAACATCGACCCTGCTCTTTCCCCACAAGAGGGAGGGAGTAGGCTCTAGACATTTTCCTTTCTTTCTCGTCCATCACCACCATCCCTCCCACGTTTCAATTTCCTTTACCTAGGGTTTAGTAACCAACTGGAGGTGGAAGAAAAAACTGGATGCATTAGCTATACAATGAACTGGAGAAGGCAGAGGAGGCCACGCTTGCCCCATTTCAGCAGGAGGGATGACTAGATGCCCATGGCTCCACGACCAAATTTTTTTCCCTCCAATGTTCAGATTTTAGGAAAGAAGACTTTAATTGCAAACTTTGTTACACATTAAACATTTTCAGTAGCCTATCAACTTCAAATAAGTACTGGGGAGAAGTACTACAGAGAAGAAAAGGTCTAAACAGGATAATACTTTAACTTGACAAAGAAACAAAATGCATACAGGAGTTATTTTTAACCTGGCTAAAGAAGAGTAATAACAATTGCAGTTGCCATCCATGTGACAGGTACAGGGATCCATGTGACAGGCACAGGGATGGGCCTTGGACAGACCCCAGGGTCTGGCACATACGGGGGCTCAGCAAGTGCTGACTATAGGAATAAATTACAGTTCACTGAACAGTCCTTTGGTTTTCATGTGGTATGTTTTGTCCACATTTTTCAATCAAATGTAGTTAGAAAGATCAACCAGAAATAAATCTAATCTGAGACCAAACATATAGTATAACTCATAGACAGTGTTTTTAAACAAGGCTACCTCAGAGGCCCTCATAAATGACCAGCAGCAACCCTCATTTATACCCACTATCTTCCCTTCTGACGAACTGTGTGTTGAACTAGACTATTTCAAGGCAATCGCCCTATTGAATTACAGATACAAAAAGGATTACACTCATTTTAGCATGGAGAATCAGATTTCCATTCTTTAAGAATGACTAAAAACCTCAAACTTTTTCTATCCACAGATGGTACTAATTTGAACACCTCATTCCATGCTTCCTGGAGT
Source organism: Manis javanica (assembly GCF_040802235.1). NCBI lineage: Eukaryota > Metazoa > Chordata > Mammalia > Pholidota > Manidae > Manis > Manis javanica. The sequence goes on from NC_133165.1 coordinate 15,751,569, forward strand.
AATCACGCAGCTTGCTTAGATTTTCTAAACATGACTGAACAGGGATGAAGTGATCAACATTCCCTGCCAAGGTATTCCGTAAATTACATTTTTGTTCATAAATTATTCTTATCAGTGAAATACTTTCATCATAGTTGAAATGGAAGTCTGTAGAACTATAGAAGTAAAATTTGTTACAGTTTTAAATGTATGTTGTTTTTAGTGACTATTAGATTCTACTTAGAAGATGAAAATGTTAAAATGTAATTATTCTTTAAACTTCTGAATATCAATGATAGCAGTTCCCAATCTCTCATGATAGGATTCCAATGGTAATTTGTACTGACCTCTCACTGAATTGGTTTAGTATACTCATATGGAAGACCAAGTTTATTTCATTCTTTATTTATGACTGTATGTTTTTATCTTCAAGCACATATGTAATCTTTTTTAAGCAAAACAGATGTCTGAAAATTTACATTTATAAATTATATTTATAAAACTTACAAAAGTATCAACATCATCTTTCCTAGTTAATTAAGAATATTGTCTCCACTAATTTTAAATAATCTATATTCTTTTTTAGAAACACAAGGTACAAACATATGATAGAGCATACACAAATAAAAGTAGTTCACTAACACTAACATAGTATGGATCAATGTAAAAATAGAGATTCCTGCAAAGTTGAGTGCAAAGAAAATGTTAACATACCAGATATAAATTTTGCACCTACTTGAATTTAACAATAGTGTTTATTTGACATTCACACTGAATGATGTGGGCAAGTTGTCAGTTTTAGAGTATAAGCTCTCTTCATACATATATGAAAAGACATTTAGCTAATAGAGACCACCACAAGTAGGTGGTGCCAAATGGGGAGGCTCAAGGGAAGGAGAAGATCTGGGAACTGTAGTTCAAAGAGAGAACTGAAGATTAGTAGAGATGTGGAAGAAAAGATGTTTAAGTAGATTGAGTAGGCAGAGAGATAATGTAAGTGGAAACAAAATGCTTCTCAAGGGGTGGGAAGTATGCTAAACTGGAGAAAAGAGAGTGTGAGGAAATAACAAGTAAAAAAGGAAGGCCATCAAATATGGTGTTATTGAAAAGCACTGGTAAGTTAAGATGACAGCAGTAGCCAATGGAGAACAACCAACAGAGATTAACCGGTAAAGTGTGAATTTAAAGAAAACCTGAGCCGTCATATGGCTAGTTATTAGGAAAAGGTAAATTTGATAGGAACTAATTAGACATGTACATATAGTACAATGCAGATTACAGTGATAACACAGAATAATTAAGAAAAGAGTTGAAAGAAAAGGAAAAAGAATATTGGCAGAATGTGATGATTTATTGGGCACAGAGGAAATAGGATTGAAACAAAATGGAATGAACCCTGTAATTAGGTTAATAAATAAAATGCATACTGTATACCTCCTAGAGGTAGGCTATGATTTGGCTCTGTGTTATAGCAAATAATACAAAAGAAAAAAAAAGATTATAAATGACCATAAATAAAGACAAATTAAATGAACAAGAAAAATGCAATCATCTCTGGTAATGAGATCTAAGATATATTTCTCCCCCAAATCACATAAATAGGATACCATGTATTTAATGAATAATATCCTCAACAGCATTTTTTCACAGTAACTATTAAGTATGCTTTCTTATAATGTCTCAATATGAGAGGGTAGAATAATTATCAAAAATGTTTTTGTAAAACTATTTCCTCAGAGACTGTAATTATTCAGTCAGATATACTTCTCTCTGGCAGTCTGGCTTACTCAGAGATAGATTGTGGAATAGCTGGGGCAGAATTTATCAGAAACTGCTATACAAATATGACTATGTGATACTACAAAGCTGAGAATATGGATTGACACACTCTTAGTAGTGTGACAAATTAAATCATCTAAAAATACTCCATTTGCATGAAAGACAATTGAGAAAGTATCCATATGCAGGACTAAGATATCTTAAAAATTCTTAAAGTGTCTGTTCTAGTGCATGTACAGATGGGCAGTCGGGGACCCAAAACTCTATGGGCCACAGCTACCACAACATTAGTTTTTAAACCAAGTATTACTGAACACATAACTTAATTATAAAAATATCTTAATAAAATTTCTAGGAAAAAAATGGTTTTATTTTTAGAAACTACAAGGAAAACACAGGGTATATATGTTCTACTTGGAGGCAAAATGAGTTGATATGTTTTATAAGAGTCATTAGTTTGACACCTCTATATAATGAGGCATCTCATGAGAATCTATCAAAAATGACAACTTCGATTTGAAATAGTTAATACGAAGCAATTCTTAGGGGAGTGATCATAAAGCAGAGTGAATTGTCTATTAAGAACACTCTAATACCCAGAGACTAAACTGAACCATTTGCATTGATGAAGAAATGAGAAACATACTGGTTTGTGAGGATTTGCTTGAGGGTGGATATGAACAAATGAAATGTTAGTTTCATATTTTGTTAGTGCAGATAAATAGATATGTCTTTGGAGGACAATCTTAGGTTAACATAATATGTCAGGAAAAAACAATTTATCCATAAGCTTTGAAATCATGAGAGTGAATGAACATTTAAAGGACATATTTATAATATCAGAACAGCAGACGATAAAGAACTGAGGCTCTGTTAAGTCAATAGTTGGGCAATGAAGTAACACAGGAAAAAAGATCATAAAGACTCAAGTAAGCCAGAAAATGTCTGGCACACATAATACTTAAGAAATATTTGTTTAACAAATGGAAGAATAAATGAATACATTAATGGATGGATTCATGGATATGCACAAAGTGTCACGGATGCTGTCACCAATGTTGATTAATGAATGAGTGTCACCAATGCTAACTGTAATCAAATGCTCCTTGAAACCATTCCTATTTTCTAAGAACTGTGGCTGTGCAGAAAACCTTGATGGATTAAAATATACAAAGGAGTCCTAATCTAAACATTGGGTAATGCTTTATAAGAGAGAAAGAAAAGTTTGGATTTTTCAGGGATTCCATGAGAAAGAAAGAAAATGCGAAAGGAGAGATGGAAGGAGGAAAAATCAATAGAGGAGAAAAGATCAAAGGACAGAGTGAGATCAGAGACTGTGAAATAAAGTACCCAACAAAAGAATCCCTACTTGCCAAAATATTTTTCAGAACAAAAGTATGTACTATTCAATGTCATGTATATATATACATCTTTTATGTATTTATCATAAAATGTTCAGTTAGGCTATTGTACAAAAAAGGTGCTTAGTGTGACTTAGAATTGTCAAAATCATGCAAAAAATAATTTTGCAGAAGCAGCCAAAAATATATATCAAAATATTCCACCTGATCATCTACAATTGCTCTCTTACAACACTAAACTATGTTTTCTACCTTTGTCTTGCATCTACCTACCACTTCAGCATTTTATTAAAAATAAAAGTAATAATAATAATAAAGGGAGAAATGTGGGATCCACATATAAATCAAGTATAAAAATCAAACAATATTCATATTTGACCTGATTGTTTATAGTTCATAATGCATGATAAGAACCGAAAGTTTCTGTGATGACTGCCCTTGTACTGTTCACCATGTAAGAACTTATTCACTATGTAAGAATTCGTTCACTATGTAAGAACTTGTTCGTTATGCTTCAGAAGATTGGAGACTGACAAGAATTAGGCTTGGGGTGGATTAATGATTGTGCATTGAGCATTGACCCCCCTATACAGAATTTTATTGTTGTTAACAACCATTTGATCAATAAATATGAGAGATGTCCTCTCAAAAAAAAATTATCAGAGTATAAATAAACATAATAGGGAATAATAAAACAATAGAAAAAAAAATATTCCAGTGCCAAAACATGTTTGGGAGATCTGTTTTGATAATGCCAGAATAGCTTGTATCAGACTAGGGCCTCCTGCAACTGTGAACTCCAGGGAAAACAAAAAATGGTTTTTTGCTTGAGGTATCAGATAACGGAATGTGAAACTGCCAGAATAGTTGAAAAGGTGGGAGCCACAAAAGTGGGGTTTGAACTTCCCTGAAGTCCTTGGTTCATCTCTTGATTTTACACATATGAAGAACATGCCAAACAACATGGGGGGGCAGCAGATGCAAGACTGAGTAGACATGTAGTTGCTTCCTGATGCAGGGGAGACAGAGTTTGGGGTTTGAATCTAACCTAAGTAAGGGAGCGGAAAGCAGTTCAGGCCCCATATTAAAATCCCAAAAGAGCTATACATTTACTTTACTCTACGTGCCAGGGTTAAAGAATTTCCTGTGTACATAAGGGTGAAATCAAAACTACACATTCCTAAATTACCATCCAGTATTTTAAAGGCCTGTTCGAATACAATCCAACACTATTCAGAAGACAACAAAATCCGGAGTTTCTGCGAATCATCACCAACAATACCCAGCATAAGTGTAAAAATAACTAGGCAGGCAGGAAAATTACTAGTGACAGGAAAATGTCTCGTATTTAAGAGGGAAAAAGTGTTCAATAGAAAAAGATTACAGGATAACTTGGGTGTGAAAATTAGCAGAAAATGAATTCAAAGAAGCTGTTAAAATATTTATTTGACTTAATAGAAAATAAGGTCATAATTAGAAAACAAATCGGAAATTTCTGAAGAACAGTGGAAATAATGAAATAGAACTAAATACAAATCCTAGAATTTAAATGTACAGTATCTGAAATGAAAATTCATTGGATTCCTTTAACACCAGATTAAGCATGACAGAATACAGTCAATAAACACATCAATAGAACTTCATCCTCAAAAATAAAAAGAAAAGGTGAAACAATTTAATGAAGACTCAGTCACTTAAAGGATGATATCAAGAGGTACATAATTGAGCCCCAGAAGAATCAGATAGAAGAGAGCAGAAAAATATTTGAAAAGGTAATGCCCAAAATTTTCTCAAATTTTGAAAAAATATGAACTTACCAACAAAGAGCTAAATGAACCCAGAGCAAAACAAATGCAACAAAAACCACATTAGCCATATCATTGTCAAACTGATTAAAAGATAAAGGAAAAAATTTCTCAAAAAGTGCCGGAATAAATGAATATACTTCATACACAAGAGCCAATGATGTAATGATGGCAGCCGACATCTCAGCAGAAACATTGAGCACTAGAAGACAAAGGAACAACTTCTTTAAAGTGAAAAATATTGGGTGGGTGGGAACATATCAAATCCTATATCTAGAGAAAAAATTCCTTCAAAAGCAAAGAGAATGAATCTATTTTTCAAATAAGTAAAATCTGAGAGAATTTGAAATTAGCATATCTGCACTAGAAGAAATTCTAAAGGAAGATCTTTATCTAGGGAAATGCCACTAGATGCAACTCATAACTACTGGAATAAATGAAGAACACCAAAAATCTTAGTTATATGGGAAAGGTATGTGGTCCTTCCTGAATTAATTTAAATGTCTACTGACTCAGTTAGTAAAAATAATACAATAAATTGTAGGGTTTACATGTACACAGATATAAATTACTTAAAATTTATAGATTTCAAGTATACAACAATCAGAAAAAATTATGGCAAAATATATGAAATCGTACTTTTGCGAAGTTCATATATTTTATGTGGAGTACAGTACTAATTTAGGCAGGTATGATAAACTAAGGAATCATGTTGTAATCCCTTGACCAACCACTAAAAGTAATAAGATAAAGAATTAAAAAAAAAAGAATGGAAAGCTAAAACTATTCAATTAACTCGAAGGAAGGCAAGAAAGAACAGAGGAACTAAAAAAGAGGTAGGACAAATAAAAAACAAATAGCAAACAGTAGCACTAAACTCAAATTAATAATGACTTTAAATATAAATAGATTAAATGCTCCATTTAAAAGGCAGAGATTGTCAGGTAACAATGAAAGCCCCAATTATATGCTGTGCACGAGACATGTTTTGCTGACGAGTAGACACAGTTCAAATATAATGCAAATAATTCAAAAGTAAGGCAGAAAAGAGATACACAACACAAACAGTGAGCTACAAAGTGTGCGTCTATATTAATAGCAGATGAAAAACCTTTAAGACAAGAAGTGTTCCCAAAGATAAAAGAGACGGTTTATAATGGTTCAGTTAGGAAGTGTAACAATCACAAATACATATGTGTTTAATAACAAAACATTGAAGTATACATGAATTAAATATTGACAGAACTGAAAGAAGAGCTAGACAAATTCACAGTCATAGTTGGATATTTTAACATTCCCTTCTCAATAATTGATGAATAATTTAGTGAGTAATTTGACAAAGCTACCAAGACAATTCAAAAAGGAAAAAGAAAGACTTTAAACAAATAGTTCTGTTAAAATTGAATACATGTATAGAAAATGAACTTTAAATCATACCTCATACTACACACATACGCAAAATCTGAGATGAATCGACACAAATGTAAAAGCTAAACCTATAAAATTTCCAGAATAAAACACAGAATAGTATCTTCATGATCTTGAAGTACACAATATTTCTTAGGACACAAAATACGCTAATGTGAAATCAAAAATTGCTAATTTGTATTTCATCAAAATTAAAATTACCTGCTTATACAAAGGTACCATTAAGGAAAAAGAAAGTCAAGCCATTGACTAAGAGATAATGTTTGTTTTATATATATATACATATATCTAGTAAAAGACTTGTATCAAAAATACATAAAGAATTCCTATAACTTAATACTGAAAAGAAAAACAACTCAATGGAAAATGGGCTAAAGACTTGAACAAAACTTCCCAAAAGAAGATAGAACATCCTCTCTTCGCACATTAATGCTTGAACTTCTATTTCTGTAGTTTAATTAAATAACATCTGTCTGTCCAAAACAAAGATTAAAAAACTGTTATCATTATACTGAATGCAATAATATTGAATACAAATCATATATTACATTTATTTGGAAATTTAAAAGTGAACACTAATATTTTCTAGATAATATTTAATAAATCTAGAAGTTAATATGAGTAATCAGATAAAGTAAACGTCACTGCTAATTCTTCTGTTTACAAAATTTCTATATAAATAACAAACGTACATCCTAATCTGTGACCAATCATGTCCCTTCTTTCAAAGCCTATCACTGATTATATATGAGTGGTCAATAACTATGTTAGAGGATTTAACATTTTTCATCACCACTGAAATGCAAATTAAGCTTACAATAAAATAGAAATTCTTTTACACCAAATAGAACGTCTAAATTTAAAACAATGATAACATCAAATTCTGTGGATACTGTGATGTAATTAGAACTCTCATATGTGGCTGTTGGATGTATATCTTAAAAAGTACAGTCACATTAGAAAACTGTCTCTTTCTTGACTATGACCCAGCATTTTACAAAAAAAAAAAAGACATATAAAACATCTCTAGCAGTTTCATTCATAACACTTAGTTTGGAAGAATTCACAAGTCCATCATAGGAAACAGACTCACAGATAATGGGATATTCATATGATGGAAAATGACTCAACAACAAAAAAGAGCAAATTACTGAAACCCTCAGCAGAATGAGTTTTACCACTATGTTGAAAGATATAGACCAGACATAAAAGTACATACATTCAAGAACAACTGAAACTAATTTATGTTGATTGAAATCGACAATGGTTGCCTTGGACCGTGGGTGTCCAAGGGGACTTTCTGAGATGGAAGTATTCTGTATGTTTTTAAATGGTGGTTACATGAGTGTATGCATCTGTGAAAACTCACTGAATTTTACAGTTAAATTATGTGGATTTCACTGTATATAAAATAATTTCCCATAATAAAAACATTAAAAGAAAACCTAAAAACACAGAAAGAGAAAGCTTTCCCATAAAAACGGAGCAATAATATTGAATACAAATCATATATTACATTTACATAGAAATTTAAAATACTAAACACTAATATTTTCTAGCTAATATTTAATAAAACTAGAATTTAATAGAAAAAATAATCATGACCTTTATTGTATTTCTCATATTTCCATAGTAAAAATGTCTTACAAATTAGTCCAAGAATGTCATCAACTACTTTCAATTACCTTTTGATAACTGTTTAATCTCTAGGAGTAGTTCCTAATAGTACTTCTGAGGATAGAGTTCTATCCAGCTTTAGGAAGATGTGTTATACAGTTAACTGTAGTAACATTCCTAAATGCAAAGTTGTACATTTTAATTCTAAACTTCAAAAAAATTAGATCTTTCACGCAGAGCAAACATTAATGTACTTGTGTTCAAGAAAATATGATTGGCATCTCAGTTTTAAAAAAATCCTGTGTAAAGTAGGCTAATTCAATTAGTAATAGAAAATTGGGCTACTGCTTTTTAATAATTATTAATATTTTAATAAGTATATATTTTATTATTATGATACATATGGAATAACATTTATCTAACATTGCAAATTGTTTTTTGATATATTTATTGAAGTATAGTTGATAAACAATATTATATTGGTTTCAAGTAAACAATGTAGTGATTAACAGTTATGTACATTATTAAATGCTCCCCCTAACTAGTGTAGTTACTATCTGTCAACATAGAAAGATGTTACAGAACTACTGACTATACTCTCTATGCTGTACTTTCATCCCTGTGACTAATTTATATTATGATTGAGATTTTGTGCCTCTATCCTATCTACCTATCACACCCACTAACCTCAACCCCTCACCCATGGTAAACATCAGTCACTTCTCTGTGTCTGTAAGTCCATTAATATTTTGTTCATTTTGTTTTGTTTTTAGGTTCACATCTAAGTGAAATAATTTGGTATTTGTCTTTCTCCACCTGGCTTATTCATTAGCATAATACCCCCTAGGTCCATCCATATTGTGGTGAATGGCAGGAGTTCTTTCTTTTTTGGAGCTGAATAATATTGCATTATGTATATGTACCACTTTTTCTTTATCCATTCATCTACTAACACACACTTTGGTTGCTTCTATATCTTGGCTGTTGTAAATAATGCATCAATAAGCACACTTTATTGTTTTTAAAGCAATAATTCTTCAATAAGGTATACAGACACAGAATCAGTGGGTGATTTATTCAAGGTTGCAAGGTTGTAATTATCCAAATTACAACAATAACATTAATATACTAAGAATTTATAATTTTTGTATGCCATGAAACTTGTAATACTTGAAATTCACTAAATTATGGTTAACAATAATTTGTACAACCTTCTAGTTGTTCAAAGCCTTTAAAAAATATTCATATTGCATTGGTTTTAAATTGAGTCTAAATTTAATATTATAATGGAATTTTGCTATCACTAAAACTCATTTATTCTACAGGTCAGTTTTTACACCATTAGTATTTTTTCCTGAAGCTTCTAATCTCATAGGAACACTAGGCACATTTCCAGAGCTTTCAAGTAATGTGGTTACCAGAAAAAAAGAAGAGGGCTTTGGCATGCACACACACATGCTTAATTTACTTAAAAAGGGAAGTAAAAGAGAATAAGAAAAAAAATGGGGCAAAATGGGGGAGGAGGTTGATATGTAAAGGCTGTTATGAAAAGTATCAGCTACAGCTGCATAGGACAAGAATGGAAAATAGGGTAATAAGATATGCTCCAGTTCCTAAATAAGTCAATAAAAAAGCTGCTTGGAGAACAGCTGGCTTTAGCTGGAGCTGGGATGAAGGAAAGTGGGTGCCTGGAGTCCACTTGATGAAAGGTAGTAGAGCATCGATGGAGTCAAGGAGAATTATGCCGAGTAACTCAAATTCATTTTTTACAAAAGGAATTACATTTAAAAGAACTTTAAAATTTATAATTTATAATTTGATACCTAAGATAATTTCATGATAGCAAACATTACACCTTTGAAACTGATCTAGGAAAAAACAAGTGATATGAGTCTAGGAACATAAAAATTTCCCTGAATGGCTTCAGTATATTACAGATCTTATTGTATTAGCGATAGTATTTTCAGAAATACAGGTTAAGCACACATTTGATCATAGGAATTTAGTTTTCCTGAATTTTAAATCCATATTTGGGAAAAAGTATGTCTATATTTAAATCATAACTGTATCTGAACAAATTAATGAGAAAATTCATATAATGGGCCTGCTTCATAATGCTTCTGTTTAGATACTGTGAAACAATGGGAAAAACTATTATAATTCCAATGATCATAAATGATTTGTCGAATTTCTAAGGTAAAGGAGGTGTCACAATACCATAGAAATATTTTTGTGTCAGTAAGAGTTCTGCTAATAATTAGTATCATTTAACTTAATAGATACTTAACTCTTTGCTTTGTTTCCCATGTTTGCAAAATGAAATGACTGAATAAGTTTATCTCTGAGATCCAGTGGAGATTTAAAATTATATGATTCTAAGTTTTAAGAGCACAAGAAAAAAATGTGTTTCATACAGTCTTCTCAGTAATCCCTAGCACAGGACTTCATATGTATTAAATAACTTAAGCTAAAATAAATGGATAAAAAGGTATCATGCATGATATTAAAATGTGTCCAGTATTTTCACCATAAACATCTTCAACACAAGCATTTGTGCCACTAGACTAATTGTCCCTAAGGCAATTTTGTGGTGAAAGATAAAATCACAAAAAATAAAAAGGGACATTCATGAAAAAAGAAATAATAAAACATGAAAACGAATACTCAAATTGAAATACTGTAAAACACTAAATACTTGAATACATTCAAAACGTATTGTATAGATTCATGGTAATACTCATGGTAATCAAGTACAGTAATAGATTGTGCGTAAGCACCTGTCTTCAAAGCCTTTCATTCATAGCATACATTTCTTTGCTTGTTAATTTGTCTCCTCCTTTGCATCAGATTTTTCTTTTTTCACTAAAATTTGCCTCTTTATCAAGAAAGGTATCAATTTCCAAATACTGGGATACATATTTGTGACTGAGATTTTTTCTTTTTAACTTTTTAAAATCTAGATTTTAAACCCTATCAACTAACAGGTAATTAGACCATTTGCTTGTTATTAGTCATGATACAGTGTCAGTCCCTCTCCCCTTCTTTGTAGGTTGTGTCTTTTTTTTCTTTTTAGATATCATTAACGTGTAATATTATATTAACTTATGGTATACAACATAATGATTTGATGTTTGTATATATTGTGAATGATCACAGTAAGTCTGGTTAACATCCACCACCACACAAAGTTACAATTTTTTTTCTTGTGATGACAATTTTAAAGATCTACTCTCAGCAACTTTCAAGCACACAATACTATATGATCACTATAGTCACCGTGCTGTACATTACATCTGAGTTTTGTATTGCATTGTGAAAGCCTTCTTTCTGCACTGTTGTTTGTTCTTGGTATATTGTCACATGTCCACTGATAGAGTTCCAAAGTACTATGGGAAATGGGAAATACATATGATATATATATGACATATATAATATACATAATTATAATAGACACATATTACAATATAATAGATACAATAAAAATTAAATATAATAAATACCAAATTTTAGATAGTAAATTAAATATGCAATATATTTATATTAATATGTATTATATATTATATATATATATATATGTGATGCTTACAGCAAAATTACCTAGAACCATTAAATATACCCCCATGAATGGCCTTCTGCTTTGAAGAGGACGTAGGTCTATTTTCCCTATTTATCCCACTAAATACAACAAAAATCAAGGATGTTAAATATAAAACAAATGCAATACTCAAAGGCGGAGAGAAGTTAGAGCAATAACAAGGAATAACACAGTGGTGAGTTCCCTGGGTTTTCTTTCTGCCTCATATAGACCAGATGCCCACCACTTGGAAATGCCAACCAGCTCAGACCAAAAACGCCCTGGTGCAAGCCTGCTCTCTCTAGGCAAAGGCTTTATGTTATGAAGAGAGTGTTATCCTGACACCAACACGAGACAAAATCAGTGGAAAAACTCCAAACTCACAGAACTACAGACACATGTTCCTAGTGAATATAGATGCAAGATTCCTTACTAAAATATTGGCAAATAGAAATCAGAAATACATAAGAAGCACACCATGATCAAGTGGGGTTGATTCCAGAGACCAAAGGCTTGTGTTCACTATTAGAAAGACCAATCAATGTAATCTGCTGTATTATCAAGCTAAAGAAGAAATTCATATGAACATATCAATCAATACCCCAAAAAAGCACTTATATAAACATACTTGAAATGGCAAAAGTATAAAAATGGGACAATAAATTACTGATTGTCATAAGGTTAAGATGAAGGAAGGTGCTAGGAGGGTGGTGGGCAGGAATTGGATGTGGCCATAGAAAGGCAACACGAGGGATTATTCTCATGAAAATGTTCTCTGTCTTGATTGTGTGTATATAAATATGGTGGTTGTGATACTGTATTATAGTTTTACAAGATGTTCACATCTTGGGGGAAACTGGATAAAGGAAATACAGTATTTCTCTGTATTATTTCTTAGAACTGGACGTCAATTACAACTCTCTGTAAGTAAAACGTTTAAAAAGGAAACATACCCAAGAAGACCTGCCCTTCTTAATTTACCACATGACTGTCTAATGGTTTTGTGGCTGAATGTTTCTACTTACGGTGCGTACTGTTTACTGCATGTCTATCACTCTTCTAGTCTTGCATATTGATCGGCTGATTCATCATTCATTCACTCATCTCTCATAACATATTTACTGAATAGCACTGCAAGCTAGACACATTTCAGGCCCTAGAGGTGAACTACACAAGGAAAAATCCCTAACCTCATGGAGCATGCCTTGTAGTAAGGACAGATCCATAGACAATCACATATGCAATAGAGAAAAGTAAAGCAGGAAAGGGCAATAGAAAATTCTAGCTGGGAGGAGCTTCAATCCTAAGTCAGATCCTTTTTGAAGAGGTGGCATTTGAAGATAACTTTCAAAAGATGAAAGAGGAGACATATTCATAATGAAAAAAGAGAACGCTAAGTTGAAAAAAGACCTTATGAGCCACGGAAATGACTATGGACTTTATTCTTTGTGACCTGGGAGGGTCAGTAAATATGTAATGAACAAAGTTGTCTCCATTTAAAGAGATTGTTGCTGCAGTGTTTTAGGAGAATGGTCAAAACACAATCATTATTCTTAGAGTTGCTTATGTTGTTTCCTACTCTAAATTTATCAGAGTTCCCAATTTTCCGTGATGTTATAGCCAAACTTCTGCTACAGTTATGCTAAATGAAGAGCACAGCCAGGTTTTCCTTAGTTATTTAATCTCCCTCCTACATGCTCTTGAATACACTAGGCAGGCTGCCATCTCAGTCTGACATCAGTGGCACATTCCTATATTCCACAGTATGATTTTCCTTGCTGTATCATGGAATTCCTACTTAGGCCCCTCTATCTTTAATCTCACTATTTTCAGGGATAGTGATGGTGCCTTACCACAAGCACTTCAGCATACCCATAATCTTCAGCTGTCCCTACCCCCAACCAACCTAAGACAGCTCAGCTGTCCCTACCCCCAACCAACCTAAGACAGCTCAGCTGTCCCTACCCCCAACCAACCTAAGACAGCTCAGCTGTCCCTACCCCCAACCAACCTAAGACAGCTCAGCTGTCCCTACCCCCAACCAACCTAAGACAGCTCAGCTGTCCCTACCCCCAACCACTCTAAGACAGTTCAGCTGTCCCTACCCCCAACCACCCTAAGACAGTTCAGCTGTCCCTACCCCCAACCAACCTAAGACGGTTCGGCTGTCCCTACCCCAACCAACCTAAGACGGTTCGGCTGTCCCTACCCCCAACCAACCTAAGACGGTTCGGCTGTCCCTACCCGCAACCAACCTAAGACAGCTCAGCTGTCCCTACCCCCAACCAACCTAAGACAGTTCAGCTGTCCCTACCCCCAACCAACCTAAGACAGCTCATATAAAAAGAAGAATGTTCTTTGTGATGTACAATTGACATTTTCTCGTAGCATATTGAGAACAACAAAAAAGATTTTGAAAACCTGGCCACTCATTAATCTGTATTACAAATTCTAAGTAAACATTAGTATACCTGCCTATGAAATTCCAGGTTTAAGACCAAATCATCATATCCAATTGTCCAAGTTTGTCCTATAAAGCAATTCTGCAGCTACCAGTGAGCGACATCCAATTCTTATTCCACTTCTTTATACAGCCTGCAATAAAATCTATTTCGCCTGAATTCCTCATTGATTCAATCTTCAATCCACACAACTGACCAACAGACTTACATAAATTTGTATTTAATTGCTCTGTATTTATTGGCTATGTCTTTACAATAATGGTGGAATTATTTGGACGTGAAGAACAAAAATCGCTAGTGCCATTCAGGATTTAACCTTGGGTCTTGAACCCCAAACACAGAGCCTCCAATACTAAGCATTAAGTAAGTATATACTGGTCAAATGTCCACCATATTACACATGTAAAATATTTCTCATCTTATATTCACTCATAAGAAAAGTATTATACTTAATACATAAGTCTGTATGAAAGATATTTTGTAAAACACATGAATTTCAATTAGAGCAGCAATTTGTCTCTGATTTGTGACAGGCAACTTACAATAGCTTTTGTGCTGTCAGCAGTTACTGACTGGTAAGTAGAATGTGCCAATTCACTTGCTTAAGAACAAATAAGATCATTCAATTTTCTTGCATGTTTGACTTTTCTCTCAACTGAAGAGGTGGGTAAGAGAGCAACGTTAGTGGGATGCAGACAAAGGCAACAGTGAATTTTGGAATTAGTGCATTAATTTGCAACCCTGAGAAACACTTTTACCACCCCCTGTCAGCCTATTTAATGGTACTTAAGAATGATATGAATTCTTATAAGTGACATAAATATTTTATTTGTTTTAAAGCTGGTAAATGGAGATCAGTTTGTTCAGTAATCTCTGCACTGTTCAGAGAGGTCCACAAAGTGGACCAAAGTGCCTAAGAAAAACATTTCTTATATAGCTCTGAGGGGAATGGTGGTCAAGGCTTTTCAGGACAGTATGAGAGTATACATAATATTCTAGTGCACAGGACAGGGATATTTGAAAGAACCAAAGAGTGGGGGGAAACCAGGGGAACTGAATGCATTCTCTCAAAATCATACTGTACTGTCCATTAATATATTTGCAAGCTCCATGGATTTCCAGTGGATCCTTGGAAGTACCTGATACCTCCTCTTATTGGACAAAAAGCTAATAAATCACTGCTGAAAAGAACATTTCTACAAACCACAAACTGCACATTACACTTCCCCTTAATTAAGTTTTAGGAATCCCAGGGATGTATTTTTTTATCTTTTGATTCTAAATTACTAAACTTGGAAGAGCTTTGAATAAATCCACACTAAAATTACCTCTCAGAGAAAAAACAAGTTTTTAAAAATCAACATTAAATCACATTTACTAAGAGTTGAAAATAACACGAATAAGGGCATGCATTTGAAGTAATTTGTGGTCTGTAGGAATGTTCTTTTCAGCAAGTTAAGTCTTGCATGTACATGGACTGGTCATAATATTGCATTGGTTCATATGATATATTTTGACACAAGAGGCTGTTAAAAGTACCAAGTTTAGAGGCCTTCATCTATATTTGCCCTAGTCCAACATGTTTGACTGTGACAATGGAATCAGCTCAGACACTAAACACTAATCCCCTCATAAATTCAATCATCAGGATGCATGCTTAACTGTGCCCAGATATGACCAAGTTTACACTGAGAAAAATACCCAACAATCCCTGGAAGGAATGTTAAGGTGAAACACTAGGCAGTGAGAGCGTGAGCCAAATTTGATTTTACTTTATGTCAAAAATAAGTACAGAGTCAGTGACTCAGAGCTGACTATACACCATGACTAATCTTAGACCACCATAAATTAGAAGTTTGTAGCAGCTATAAAACTGTTTCCATTCTGAACAATGAATCTCTAGTTCTTACCAATGTCTCATCAACAAACAATTCATGTGAACCAAGACAAAAGCAAATCATTTGCCTAATGAAAATTGAAATCATAAATACAACTACATGCTAAATCTGAAACTTAATTTTAAAGATAAAAAATTATTTAAATATTTTTGAAGCAGCAGTTAACACTCATGTTTCATATGAGTTACTTTCTATAATTAAAAAAATTTTTACATTTGCCTGGGAGAAAATATATATAATTTTGCCCTAATGGAAATGTGGAAAAAATATACTAGGGTAGAGTAAATACCCTTGTGGCAAATTTTGAATTTCTTGAGAAAAAAATTATTTCTTTCTTCTATAAACATTTGGGAGACTAGAATGCCCAGGCTGTCTGCTAGGAATTGTAATTAAAATAAAGACAGATAAGACATGGTCCCCACAAGCAAAGAGGTTACAGTAGAATAGAATGCTATTCAAATTTCAGCACTGAATTACCCACATTATCTTGGTTAAATGAAAATTTGTGAGTCTTAATTTCCACATTTTTATTCTACAGGTCTGGAGTAGGGCCTTAGAGATGTATATACCGAGGCAGGGAGTCAGAAGCCTAAACTTTGAGAAACATCTATCTATAGTATTAAGTACAATGTGCCTAATATTTACCTGATTCATTGATTCAGAAGCCTTTCCAGCTCCACCATGTACTATTTTACCCCTGAGTTAAGATCCAGTCCAAATCCTTAATTAAAGTATTTTTGTAAAGAGCCGCACCTTAAGTTCCTCAAGTGCATATTTGTACTTTGAGTATGTTTTTCAGTTCTACTAACAGAGCTTTTGCTGCTTTCCTGTGACTGAGCAGTCAGTCACCCTGAGCCCCACTGGGCTCAGTGATCGGGGGGTCCTCTGCCCTGTTTGCAGAGCCCTGAACCTGTCCTTTACCTTGGAATTGTCCTGTCTTTTTTTCCCGAGTTCTCTAAAACAACTCCTGTCCAAAGATCATAACCATTTTACCTGGTGCTAGACCACCTGCCTGGATTTGAACATATTTCCTTCTTGCAGACTGCAGAGCAATAATCTGCAGGCCACCCACTGGGGAAACACCTGTCACCCCTTTCTGGACTTCTCTGACCCTGTTTGCTTCACTGCTACATATCTCCTGCCATTCAAGTTCCAGGGTAATCTACTCCAGGATTTACCCAAATTTACAGAGCAATCAGTAAGAGATGCTTAAAAGTACAGATTCTCAGGCTTCACCTCTTGAGGCTCTGAGTGAGTTTATAAGCTTGGTCTTGAAAAAACATTTTAAGCTGTGCTTTTAAGAATGAATACAATCTTATGTGACAGAAGCGGAGAAGAACAATATAGTTATAGGAAGCAAAGAAATCTGATGGTGGAAAAGTGTTGGGGATGTTTAAAGAAGAGAATGTAATCAATTATTTAAATGTTTTTTGAACTGAATATATGAAATCTAATATACTAAATAAATAAAGTTTGGCCAGAGACATCAGCTATATAAAGAGATGACATGGAGGGACATAAGAATGAAAAGCTAGACAGAAGCCAGATTCTAATTGGTGACTACTTCTGGGATATATTTTGTACACCACAAGTGAAACATCTGGGGCATTCAGGGTCATCTCCTTCACCATGTGTCTTTCATTACCACCTCTGTGCTTCAGGTATCCAAACAGGCATATCTAATTCTTACCTGTCAAATAATAAACTTGAACCACCAACACACAAATGCTCTAAATTGTGCGTTAGAGCCAATCCAAAGTGAGTGGGTGGAAAGATAAGGCTGATGGGCAGGTTAGACAAGTGTAGGTGATGAGGCTACTCAGGGTATGACTCCAGGAAGCAACAAAGGTCTGATATAAAACGGGGACAGTCAAGTTGGAGAAGAAGGGGGAAACTGCAGAGCCATGGTAGAGACTCAACTGATAGATCTGAGACAGGAGGAGAGACAGGAGAAAGAATCACATAAAAACACGAGGCTTGGGACCCAATGGAGTATAAAGAACAGGCATAGAAACGTGAGGAAGAAAATGAGAATTCATGCAGCATAAATTCCATCTTGAATGTGCTTATGGTTGACATACCAACCAGGTCCTCAGTTGAAATTTTCTAACAATTTGTATGTACGTTTATGTGTGCATGTGCAAGAGAGACAAGAGGATAAAAATGCGAGAGGAAGTACATGTCATTGATGGGGTAATGTTCTGGAGGAAAAGTGAAATCGAAACAAAAAAGAGCAGACAGGATCGTGAAGAGGAGAAGGCAATGACATCCCTGAGAGAGGCTACCTGGAGAGCATAAACAAATAGGTGAATTTTGAAGGTGGAGAAATCAATATTTTTGACGGTATTAGTAAAATGAATGATATTTTAAAATATGGATCATATTGGGGATAAACTGAGCCACATTCAGAACAAGAGCAGAATTGTCCTTTGAAAAACTGAAAGTGTAAATAAGGGATATACAGACTATCGTGGAGCAGTTGGGAAATCAGAGAAGGTGGGTTTATTGCTGGACAAAGTAGAATTATTTCTATTTTTTGTAGCACTATTTATCAGCCAGTATCTGGTGAAAATAAATGGTGGGATTCTCTCAGAGTTGGAAATCTCCTGGAAGATGAGTCACAGTGACATGGTTTGAAATGTGAAGAGCAAGAGACAGGTGTCGCTCAAATGCCTCCATTCTGGCTAAGTCGGGAGAGCCCTGAAGTCTGAAGGAGCATCATTGCACTGGATGGGTGAGCAGGAAAGGATGTTGAACAGGAGGCGGAAATCAGGGAGAAGATGTGCTGTGTCTTGAAGTTCTGTGTTTTATAGGCTTAAGGATAGAAAAGTGGAGAAAAATTGGGTGATGCTGATTTCGAAAGAAGAGAAGGGCTAAAAGATGTTTCCAAGATAAATGATCTGGATGTGCCAGAAGCAAACAATTATGCTCATCCCCGCCATCCAATTAGGGAGGACTTCCAAGGAAGTGCTGTTATCAGGAAGAAACCAGGTGTTCATTTATATGAGCAGGCACAATACTGGAGAAGGTAGAAGGATGGAGATCATGCTACAGCATGGATCACTGTGAGGAAGAGCAAGAGTTTTCTTCTTTGCAGTCTAGAGTTTAGTGACCTGGATGTTTTTATCCAAATAATATGCAAGACAAATGCTGGTCTATAGGAAGGAAGTGGATGCATGGCTCATAGAGTTTTGGGTCCCCAGCTGTCCATAAACACCTTTATTGTGACAGACACTTTCAACCTCACAATGTGCAGAGGGCCAATGGACTGCACAGCTGGTACTCAGGCGATTAAAAAAGCATATGGTGTATTTTCGAATATTTCTTTCATACCTTTCAATAAATGTGCTATAGCGATTACAAAGGGTATTGACAAATGTATGACACAATCCACAAGTAGTTACCTGTTTCAGGTTAATCGCCAGTTTCGGATTAGTTAACCTAGTTCGCATTAGTTACCTGTTTCAGGTAGCGTACTGATGTTGCATGTGCTTTTGTCACCTTCACCAGCTGAGGTTGAAGCTCTTACTTCAAAGACATATGCAGTATTGGCAAGAAGTTTCATGAAAGTATACATATGATCTCGGGGAGAGACTTCAGTGGTGTTCCTTTCAACTGTTACGACATAATGCGTGATCACTCCATTTGCCTTGCTGGGTGGATCCCACCTCACCACGGCTGACTGCCAACTGGTTGCCATACACCACATGTTCTGTACGGCATCTGGAACTTAAGAGATTAAACAAACACCCAAAGTTAAAATCCATACACACGAAGTAGGTAAATGATTTAATTATGTTTGCTAGCATGTGTAGGAGCAGAGACAGAAGAAAAATTTAACGTATCACCCTTTCAATGGGTGCTCAAGAAGTTTTCAACATAGGCCAAACCTAACAGCATTTGGCCCATTTTCTATGCTATCATGTTCATCTTTACAATATTGTAAACCAGTCGTTGAGTATTCACCTGGGCCCAAGCAGCTATCACACCAAAACCTCAGAAACAGCTGTGTAGACTCAAGCTTGGGCAGTGCTTGAAGCTTGCTTTCTTTATCTCTTAATGAGAAAGAAACTTAGCGATACTTTATATGCAAAACACAGACGTAGGTGTCTCCCTAATGTGGCACATCCGGGGCCTCAGAGTATGAGGTAACATTGAACCAACCTAGGGGTTTTCCTTGTGTATTTGGATGGTTTCTGTGGAAGAACCGTGAAGACCTTGTCCCTCAGTACCTTTTAAAAAATCATGCCAAGGAAGATTTAAATCAGTCTCAGTTTTTAATTCTGTCCCAGTTTTCTCTAGAACTTCCCTGAATTTACATGGAAATAACTCAGTATTTCAGAGGTCCCATGTGTCTTGTGAACCTGGTTGAAGAGCAATACCCCAGCCCACCATTGACCGCAGATCAGAAAGATGGCTTACTTCGCGTGGAAATGTCAGGTTATTTAATGCCCTCTACTGTTAACATAGCTTTTCCTGTTAAAGACAGGCTGCTAGAAGGAAAACTAGCATACAGTCAGTTTATAGATTACAAACAACAAATACTGAAAGGAAAACAACCTCCTGTCATTATTCAAAAACTAGTTATTTAAAGAATACTCAGTCTTTGACTTCTTATGGTTCTCTCTCCTGGAATAAATTTTTATCTTTACAAACCCTTCTTCCTCTATAAGATAAAGGCATCAGAGCTAAAGGACAATTATTTAGGGGATATGTGGCATTTTAATTAAAGAAAAGATTGTTTCTTGGTTGATGCAGGTTCTGGCAATTAAATATTAATTATGTGCTTCCTTATTTTCAAAAATATGTAACAATATTTTCATAAAGTCAGTTAATAGGAGATAGTTACTTGCTTAAGTTTAGCTTTAAGCCTGGATTTTGTAAACATTTACTTCACCGACTATGAACCTAAAAGCAATTAATTAATCAGCTGTGATTTTCTCAAAGTTGAAAATTTTCTTTTATTTAACCAATCAAGGCACAGAAACTGTGGAATAATTCTATTTTACTGATAAAAATATTTATTGGTTTATAGAGCACTCTTTATAATATTAGCTTTGATTTTTATTAATCTGATAACATGTACAAATTGCTCAGATTTTTTCCTTCATCAGTTTAACATTTGTATACAGCATCATTCATTTGATACGAATGAGCAGCATATGCATTCCCTACAGTTGTATCTACCCTTCATGAGAGGTCAGAGACTGATGTTCTAGTTCAGTTTTTCACTAATTTTTTCAGCCCTTTTAATCTGACCTGCATGAATCATGGCTTCTTCATCTGTAATATGGGAACAGAGGTGGTGGTAACATTTTTTGAGCACTTACTGTGTATTTCACAAGTCTAATAATTGCCTTATATGGATCTTTTCAAATGTTTTTCACAACAGCCTTCTCAGTGGCCACTACTAATTTGTATTTCTTTTCAGTTAAGGATATAGAGGCTCAGAGGAGTCAAGGCCTTTGCTAAAATTATACAGCTTGTCAGTCACAGAGCTGAGCTTCAAATTAAATACTCTGACTTAAGTGTATGCACACTTTTATCCCTATAAAAACTATTTACCTAGCCTACCTTATAGGCATGCTATGACAAAAAAAGGTCTCAGGTATTTGTAAATTAATGAAAGAATGATTAATTTATCAGTGAGTGGTCTTCAATATCAATTTAGAGATTCACTAAAACACAAGAATGTACACACAGAGGCAGAGGCACAGAGAAGAAATTACTAGAACAGGATCTTGTGCTCATTCAATATTACTGACTATGAAAAGTGAGAAAGAGATACCTTTAAACATACGGTCCAGGTAAGAGAAGGAAAAGTACCTTTCTAAGCCAACATTAAATAGTCATAAAAGATAAGCATCAGTATACATTAAGGTGACCTACGGCCTGTAACACAGGTAAGCTGTTTAACTAGACCGATGGTCGTTGCAGTCTTCATAGTCTCTCCGCATGGGACAAGCACTGTGAGGAAAAAGAAGCTCACATATGACTAGAGCTCTTCAAATACAAGACATCTTCTCAAGAAAAATCACAGATACTGTTTCAGGAAATAAATCAACCTGTTAAAAGTGCCTACTGGTTCATGCCTCCCTTTTCTCCCAGCTGTCTCAGATGGTACTAAGAATTAGATGATTTTCACAAACATCTAGAAGGCTACTTTGTTCCCAAACTAGTCTTTTATTTCACCTTCCTCAGTTCAGAGGAAAACCCTGTGTAAACACATATGCATATTTGGATTACAGATAAGACCCCGTCTAGCCTTAAAGCACTAAAATTCAAATTCCCTTTGAAAGTACTATTAAATAATGATACTTTATCATATAAACTGAGAAAGGGAAGGAAAAAGTGTTAAATATAAAATGAAAAATATTAGGATTAAAAAATTGTGTCTAACCTGATTCTTGGGTTGTGAATTTTACTACATTACTAAATTGATTGCCATTTCCAACTTTGGTAAAGGCAGATACACTGATAGAATAGGTGGTGATGGGTTCCAGTCCAACAAATTTGGCTTCAGTTTGAAAACCTGAAATATTCTGAAAAGCAGAAAAAAATTCTTAGGCACAATGAATCATCAAAAATTTGTAAGTGGAAGAAAATTTTATTACATCAAAGCTATGAGTCTATGTTTAACTTATGATTTAGCAAGCATGGGTATTTTTAATTAAAATAAAACAAATATCAAACATTTTTGTGTGCCACAGGGCATGTTCAGCTAATGATACAAGGATGAACTGGGTACCTCCTCAGCCCTGAACAATCTTGTAATTGTCCTTTTTATTTTTAAACTATGGTTCTTATTTGGAGTTATATACTGATTACTTCTTTTAAATTTGCTAAAATTAAACTCCCCAATTTAAATCCAACTTAGGAGGGCCAGTTATACTGGATTTTTCTTGAATTCATTTAAATACATTTTTAATACCCAGTAATATTCTGTATAAATTATTTTACTCATCAGCTACTCTATGCAGAATATAGCAGTGAATAAGACAAAATATTTGCTCCCATGAAGCTTAAATTATGTATTTTTCCCAGACAACTCCTAGATTTCTAATTTTGCACAGTCTCTTAGGAAAATGAAAAAAAGCAATAAAACAGTTTAGCACGGTTTGCCCGAGCTTTCTTGTAGAAAAATAGCACCACTAAGTATAAAGTTTTCCTTCATAGATAATTGTCCCAACTGAAAGAGCAATTAGAATTAATAAGTTATCCTTATGGAAAGAGAAGACAACTCCTATGTAGCATAATATTAAGAAAATTGTATTATATCTGATAAAAAATGTAAACCATTTTGACTTAATTATTAAACATTTAGTAACAGAAATTAAGCAAGAATACTAACTCCCAGGGCATTTACAGTTAGAACCGTATATCAAATTAATCCCTTGCAATTTATTGACATCCTTTGGGGACTCACTGTATTACACTATTTCCTTTCATTCTCTCACACTTAATATATTTAAAACATATTGTTAAATACCCAAGAGATTATAAAGATACATAAGACTTAGTCCCTGTCAACAAGGAATTTTTATAATAATTAAATCTACAAACAACTGCTTACCAAGAAAACATTAAACACACAGCAGGTAAATTTGATTTTTGTTAGTAAGGGTTAGTGCCCAAAGAAATGACTCAGTGCAACAGATTGTAATTCATAGTGTGAGAGAAGCTTGCGGGATAGTGGACAGATTTACATAGGGTAAGTTATGAGAGGGAGACATGAGTGAGGAATATTCCCAAACATATTTTGACAGAAATGCACTGATAATTTCTTGTGGTAAATGTGAGTGACCAGAGTGGCCAGTGGGCCTGGGTCTGAGTGATGTCCGGGTGGGCCATGTGCATTGTCTGGGCTGCCAGGGGCATTTAGAATAGTTCTGAAATCACTCTGCCTCCACAAACTCACTTATAATTTGAAAGGAAAAAAATAGAAACTGATAATCACAACAGAGAGGTACATGAAAACATAGAAAGGAAAATAACACACTTGGAGAGAAAGCCCAACAGAGGGAGGAAAGCAGATAAAGTAAACGCAATGTTAAGAAGGAAAAAAGATGGCATGAGGGTATATTGAGAAGGACTTGAAAGAAACTAAGAAAAATAATGGAGAAGAAAATAGATGTAAAAAGAATAACTAAGCATAGTAGGTCTTAAAGGAAAATGACTCCCTATGCACCAAAAATGATATACTTAATAATTTATGGTATAAAAGTTATATTTTTGCTACCAGTAGAATTTTAATGGTAGCATTTCTGTGAGAAAACAGAATGTCTAAACATTACCTTAATAAATAAAACATAATGCATGTAACAGTGGGGACTTATCTTAATAAAGCATGATGCATATAATAGTGGGGACAATGTTTAGTGCAGAATTTATCTTAGAATAAACTTGTTCTCACATTCAGCTGAAGGTGCATTGCCCTTCCATGCTTAGCACTGTCACAGTGATGGGTGGATTTTTTGTTCTCTTTACATGATGTACAGTAACAATAGCTAACACAGTTATCATGCCCTGGTGATTGTTCTAAATGCTTTATATAGATGTTCCCTTATAATCCTCACTTTTCATGTGTGGATCTTCATAACTCCCGCTTTGCCCTTGAAGAAACTGAGTCATGAGAGGTTAAGCAATGATCTTAATGCAGCCCAGCAAGACTCAAAGGCAGGGTTCTGACCAGGTAGTTTGATGCCCCTTAATTTACCACCATGTCAACAGTGTCCCTGATAGTAGAAATCACCGTTCAGAGGAGAAAAGATCACACATCCACTTTCACACTCTAATACACACACATGATTATCCTAGCAATGTGGCTGCACTAAGAAAATGATTCATTTTTCCCTTTTGATAGCAATTTCCCAGTGACCCATACAGACAAAGCAAATAAAAGACGGCAAAATGTGAAGATTAGACGGGGGATAGATATTAGAGGGTGGAGACTTAGTGTCATTAATGTAATTTCACAGTTCAGGAAACAAATTCCAAATTATATTATGGAGTAATATAATTCAAATTCTACTCAGCCAATCAGATTTTAAAGTACTATCTTGATTTCTAGAAAGAAAGCCTATGATGATCTTAATCACTGCTTTGGATTTTTACTATTCGCTTTGTAAGCCACACATTATAAAAATGATTAACCATCTGTAATGAAGCATAATGCATATAATAGTGGGGACAATGTTTACTGCAGAGTTTTTGCACTCTTCTTGCTGTGACTAAAAAAGAGCATTCCATACTTCATTTGCCTTAGGAAACAAAGAGTTTCTTAAATAAGTAAATGCCAGTTAATTATAACATTTTGACAATTAAGTGCTAGAAATCATACAAATATATTTGAGACCCTTTGTTACATTAGTTCTTTGGCAATTTTCATTAATTCTGGAACCTAAAAATAGAGGAAGGCAAAGGTGTTTAGCAAAACTAATTAGCACTGAAAGGAAAAGAATAATGATATATTTTAAAAGACCAATTAGTGTGAGATTATATGCTATCAGGGAAGATTACTAGAAGTCCAGTATAAATATTTTTCTGAAAAAGCTAAAAACGTTTACTTGGTATTTCTTTTAACAACAAATAGCATTTAACATAATAATAGGTTTTCAATAGTTTGAAAAAATTTACTATGTACTTCGCAACATTAACAAAATGGTGCAGTTATTTCTTAACTTGCAGTTAGCTAGAAGGTACAAATTCTCAGTAAATCGTTCTATGAGGTATTCAACTTCCATGACTGACAAATGTTTCCTGTTTTCCACAAACATTCTTAATTGGACACAAAAGGTTTTGTAAAAAAGATGGTCCTTGTTTAATTTAAAGTGGTCCGTTTTCCCCCTGTATGTCAAAAGGTTGTAATTCAATTTCTGAATTTTTGAAATAAACATACACTGTTATAACCAACCTACCTTATAAAATACAGTATCATTTTCATGGTCATGAATTTTAAAACTATATACTTTAACAATACCGCCTGGAACAGGACTCGGCCTCCATTTCAGCCACACAAAGTCTGAAGTATAGTTGATTAAAGTCAAATTTTGAGGAGGAGCTAAAGGCACTGCAGGAAAACACATTATAAAACTTATATTCATAACATTTTTACCATCAAAAAAATCATGACTCTAGCTTCCTGAAGACACTGGCTAAGAAAACTTTCTAAAATGATCATGCTTTAATTCTTTAAATAAATAGCATAAGTAATTTTGTTTTCCTACTTGGAACTTCATAGTTCCAAAGTAGCTTTAAACCAACACTTCATTTTGAAGCTTGAATTTAAAAAAATTTGCTCAGCAAAGTAGATGAATAACAAGCTTGTTACCAAATAGACAATCAAATATCCTTTCATTTTCCCTGGTATTCCTTAAAAAGATCAAGTGCTGCAACACTAAAATCATTGAAGAAGCATGGCTTCTGGCTTACCTGACTCATCTGTGTCAAAGAAAAGAACACTGGAAGGACCGAGTCCTTTTAAAGTTCTTGCAGCAGCAAAAAAACTATAGAGTGTAAATGGTGAAAGTTCTTCCAGTATTACATAGTTATCAGAAGTAATAAAAGAGTGATTTTCATTTGGTCCTTGCAAAGTTAAATCATAACTTATTATTGCACCATTTGGCTTTACTGGGGGATCCCATGATAAGAGAACGGAGGTAGAGGAAAGGTTTTTAAAAGTGTTGATTACTGGTGAAGTTTCTGGGACTATAAAAGAAAAAAAGAATATTAAATGAAACACAAGGGAATTACGTAAAAAGAAGAGGCTTTAACAACGAGACTTAATTTTTATTAGCAGATGATTATTTAATTCAAGCAATGTAGAGGTTGTTGTGTTTATTGAAAGGCTAATTACATGAGAACAAACAGAATCTATACAAGCTTAAGAATAATGTTTTGTATCAGAAAACAATGTGAATAAGGGAACACCACCAATCTGATTAATAGGCAATAATGGGATCCAGCCTACCATCTTCTTCAGTTTTGATGTGTAGCTGGGCAGTATAGGTATCAGAAAATCCCTTTTCTGTCGCTGGAGTGATTTTTAATATGTAATCAGTGTATTTTTCCAGATTATCAAAATACATGCTTCTTTCATATGTAAGTAAAGGTGGTCTCACATGGCGAGGAGTCTGCTGTAAGCTTAGAGAAACATAGTAGAAGACTAGACCATTCGGTTGAGATGGCGGGCCCCAGCTTACATTTACTGCAGTTGCCGAAATGGACTCGTAAGTCAGGTTTCCAACAACCCCTTCGGGTACTAGGATAGGTAATGTGCAAAATACAAAAATTATCAGTCACCCTAAATAACATTTAATTAAGTTCACAAACTGAGGATAATTGCTCAAAAAGCATCTATTATATCCTCTGTTCTTACCTTATTTAAATGCAGATGTTGTAAACATATTATAAAATGTCTTCTAAATAATTACACTATAAACCATTCAAAATAAACTCTGTCATCTTTAACACCTGTGAGAATTGTTTCATATAGTATTCTTTCGTCTTTCCTACACCATAGAGATCATACATATATACACATGTATGTGTGTATGCCTACTCACGTACTTAAATATTTTGATAATTTTTAAAGTCCAAATAATATTTTTAGTTTCTTTCTTCTAAAGCTCATCCTTGTCATACATATAGGATATTTGGGACCTCTAAGCTGGAACAGTGCACAGTAAATGTTTAGCATTCGTGGCATGTAATAATGACTGATAAAGTGTAGAGGCTGGTGAAAATCTTGGCGAAGATCTGCATTTAAAGGATGTCTGAAATGATACTGATTGCTCATAATCCCCAAGCACTTTAGTGAAAACTCTGAAACACTTATTTCCACGTATTTTATCAGAGCTCATTCTGCTGATTAATGTGTAAACTACGTAAAAGATTGTTCCAACAAGAAGGAAAGCATACTTATAATGTCTGTCAATTTATCATCTTTAGACAATAAACATAGACTTTCACTCTCAGCAGAAGTTTAGGTCCATAGCATTTCTCAATGAAAGACTAGTCTTTGAAAAAATAAATGCACCACAGAAACAACCACAAGAAGATAGAGGCAGTGACCCTGGTATCACTGTACACTTGAAGCTGAATCCTAAAAAACATAAGCAATTTCAATGATTATAGTTTTCTGAAAATTCAGCACAAAGAGAAATCTGCTGAAGCTGCATTCAAGAAACTTCTGGGGTTAAAAAAAAAGACCTTCTGGGTATATTAGTCACAGATGCAATAAGAACAAAGATGCTGAATAGAGCTCTAGGTGGATTTGAAGAATGAGAAGGAAACAAGTGCTTCAAGAAAAAAAAAACATAGTTCCTAAAATGAATGGATATTAAGTATTGGAAAATCTGTCCATGTATGCAGCAGTATTTTTCATGCCGATAACTGGACAGCTGTGACATTTTTTGAAGCAATAAACGTGACAGAATTTTCATGAATTGATGGTAGCAGTTGTCATGAATAGAAAAGCTGTTATTATTGTAATAATTTAATAGCTACACGAGATGCATTTTCAAACTTCTATAATGACTAGTTAAATGCTCCTAAGTAAAATATAGATTTTACTACCAATACCTACAAATGGAAAAAGATTCTGAAATTATTATAAAGTTTTAAATTGATCCCACGAAAGATTAATATATGCTTTTTGTTTACATACGGTCTTGATCCGTGTATACTTGAACTACGTCACTGCTTTTATTCCCATCTCCAACTGAGGTACTTGCTGTTACCCAAAATGTATAGTAGCTGAATATTGCCAGTTTATCTATTATTGCAGATACGGTCAGATTGTCAGACTCACTGGTTACTTCATGGAGTGTAAAATTCTGAAAAATAAACATATTGTTTTAATCATTCAGAGTATAGATTTTGTATACATGAGCACTTCAAAAGAATTATTGCCCATGAATTGGTTGTCTCTTATTATTTTAATATGTTAATTTGTGAGTAAAATCAACACAGAGCAATTGCAGTAATTAAACTGGAAATATGTTTGCACTGAAAGAGGAAGAGGTGGTAGCAGTTTATAAAAGCAACATACAAGGTAGAAGAGAGTAGAAGCTCGGAGCTCAGTAATGGAGAAAGTCCAGTGACCCACTGAAAATATGGCAGCTCTACCGCTCAGGGCCAGTCCTTGCAGAACACTCAAGTATGTTTTGAAACATTGATTACAGATTTTTAAACATTTTGGAATATTATAAAAATTAAATTTTTTTTCCTATTGATGAAGGAATTTTGAAAGTGTTCACCTGTCTATGTGCTGAAATGGTTATTATTCATTTGTAATAGGTCTTTTTTTTCTACAGCCATGGGGAGAATTGGGGAGGCAGTGGGATGCATTCTTTTTATGCAGAATAAGAGAAATTTTAATATTCTTTTGTCTGACTCCTAGTTACATTTTTCCCAAGGCATTTTTTGATGATTAGGGAATTTATGCAATCAAATCCTTCTGATCAAATTTTAAGTACAAAACACACAAAGAAAATTAATTCTAAAATTAAGGAAAATAGACTTGAAAAAATCACGTAGGCAATTAGTATGAATAACTTTATAATAAAGTCCACTCCACTGAGAAATGTTGATCATTCCAATCCACACACAACTTTTAGAGTCCTAGAGACCTACATTCAATTCTGGTGGGGGTAGCCCTGAATAAATCACCTAATCTAAAAACTTCTCCTTCCTCAACTACAAAATGGGAATAATTGTTTCCACTTCGTAGAGAGCTTTTGAGGGTTAGATGATATGAAGCACATAAAACAACACCACAAATGGCACACAATTAAAAAAAATAAATGGTAATTAGTTCATTTAAATGAATAGCATAAGATAATCAATTTGACTAAAA
The DNA here is from genome assembly GCF_040802235.1 of Manis javanica. NCBI lineage: Eukaryota > Metazoa > Chordata > Mammalia > Pholidota > Manidae > Manis > Manis javanica. Next base: position 15,781,330 of record NC_133165.1, read on the forward strand.
TTTATAGTCAAGGATAGTTCTGCTGTGTATCAAAAATTAAATTCAACACATTTTTATGGATCTTTTGTTAGAATTTGGGGGGGGAATAGTGAGTGTAAGAAAAGATCTACTTTAATTTTGAGGTAACTTGTTTAGGTACAGACAAGTTAAGACAAGATACCAATCTCACACAAAATATGACCTGTGAATTTACATATTCTCCACACACATCTACTTTACACATGGAATACTGGCTTATACACAGTATCTCTTAAAAATATTAACATAGGTATTCAGCCATAAGAAAAGAAGGAAATCTTGTCATTTGTGGCAACATGGATGGACCTTGAGGACATTATGTGTTGAATGAAATAAGTCAGACAAAGAAAGACGAGTATCATATAATGTCACTTATCTGCTGACTCTAAAGCATACAAAAAAACAAGAATGTGAACTCACAGATACAGAGAACAGACTGATAGTTGCAGGAAGTATGTGGAAGGGAAGTGGGGCAAAATGGGTGAAGGTGCTCAAAAGGAACAGAATGCCAGTTATAAATTAAATAAGTCATGGGGAAGTTATGAAAAAATATATTAATGTAGCTTTTATGGAGCAAATTTTAATTTTTCTTTGTTACAGAACTTATTCTGACTATCCATGACCTTGATGACTATTAATGAATTATTTTGAATCACCCAGAAGTCATTCCTGTGAATGTGTGACTTAGCATGCTTAGTCATGTAACAAATTTGGAATTAGATCAGTTATCTATCTGATTATTTCATTCATCTATTTATTTAAAATTTGAGTCTTTCAGCTCAAATTACCTAATTAAGGCTTACTACGTGGTGTGTATAAATGCAATCAGAAGTTCTTCAGTGACAGCTTTCCAAATTTGGTTCATCAACCAGTACTCACCTAGCACTTTTTAAATACAGTAAGACACTACATCAGGCCCACTGAGAATATATGATATAAGTGGGTAAAAATTAAAATTTACAAGAGTTAATGCAGTGTATACAAAACCCAGTGTGCAGTACTGAAGGAAGAGCCAGGTGGGCAGCCAACAGTCGTAGAAATTGACTTCCCCAAGGTTAGAAGGAAGATCACGTCATGACAGATTCAAGTGCTCCAAAATTATGACTGAAAATAATGATGGGCTATTATAATAACTTTATGTTCTTTCAATTAAAACGTAAACGTTTATTGAGCACTAAGTCTATGTGTGATACAGTACCAGAGGACTTTAGGGGATGGAAAGATAAGGTCACACGACCCTTCCCTCCAGTTGTTTGCTATGGCGAAAGGGAGCTAAGACAGGTAGCAGACACCAGGAATACAAGACAGGAGGGACTATGAGGTACCATGCATGTCACTCTGTGAAGTTCTATGGGAAGGAGGAAGCACAAGATAAAGCTACATATTTATTCTGCTATATAATTTTTTACTTTGAGGATTTCTTCTGATCTACCAATACCAAATAGAAAATTAGGTAGTGAAGATTTTGATGCTATATTTAACATTAACTTTAGAAATACATTAAAGCACAGATGAAACTCTGGCAATATGAGAAATATTTTAACATCATTAGCCTGTGCCCTCTTGCAGCTGTCACACTTGGAAGCATTCTTAGTTTTACTTAATGAAAGATTACATTTTCTAAAATAGAGAATTGAAAATGGGATTGAATTATATAGCCAGGTCGAACAGTAAGTTCACAAGATCATATTGAAGCCACAGAGATGTTTACACTTGATTATTTAAGTTTGGAGAAAGAGAACCAAACCAGAATTATGTATAAGTCATAAAGTAAATTCTACAGAGGCAAAACCTTTACTAAGATGCAAAACTACTGACACCACTTTGCAATATTTTTGTTAAATCCATGAAAGAAGAAAAATCTGCACTTCAAATGGCCTCTTGAACATAATGACACATCGTTAAATGTGTAAATAGCATTGTGGTAAAAAATAGCAAATTGCATACAAATCCCATTTCTCTACTACAAGTAGAGCCCAACAAAAAAAATTATCAAAAAATGCTTGATGTACAGAGTAGAGAGAAAGCAAAAAGGGCCCCCCTTTTCCCTTCTGCTCCTTCCTTAAGGCACTTGTTAAAAAAATTATAACTACATTTGTATCTGTATATTTATGTCCTGTGTATACCAGTTTTCTTTTTGGCAGGAAGTTTTAAATAGTCCTAATTGTACAATTCCACTATTCAAGGGCCTTGAATAGAATGTAAAGACCGAGCCAACATCGTGACTTCATCTCACTGCTGGGCTGTCCTGAGAAGATGGCAAAGTCCTGCTCTCCGACCCTCTTCACCGTCCTGAACTGCCCTATTGACACACGAAAGCAAGTCAGGCCCCAGTCCCTGTATAATCGCATTAGGTTGTGAAGGAGGCATCCAAAAGAGAAGTATTGATGAAGAACTGAGATTTGCATAATGAACACATCTGTGGCTCACAAGAACCAACTCTCATGCTTAAGTTTGGGTTGTCAGTCACAAAAGGAAATTACTGAGACTTATCTCTACCTTCTGCTCAAAAGGATACAAAGAAAAGGAATGGCCACAGTCCTAATCAACATGCAGTCAACAGTTTCTACAAGTAAGATACATATTCTGTAGATTGTAGTTTTTCTTCTAAATTACTATTTTCCAAATTACATTCTAACTGTTCCCATTCCTGATTCAATCACAACCACTCCAATTTTACCCTTCTTATATATTAGAGTTCTATGAAAGATTTCCGTTGGAGAAATGAAGGAATTCTATTGAATAAATTAAAAATATTTTTCTAAATGAAGTGCATTTAACTATTTTCATAACTAGTATCATTCGTATCCCAGAAAGTACCCATTTTTGCACTGTACAGCGCTTCAACCTTGCCCACTTCAAGGTAAAGGGTCACATTCCTAGTGGTTTCATTATATGTAACATTAAATAATAATAATAGTAATAATAATAATAACTGCTCTTGCTAACAGTTGAAAACATTTTTTAAATTGAAGAAAAATGCACAAACACATCCAAGAATGAAAACTATTTATATTGTACACAAATTTAAAAGGAAAAACTTTTTAGATGAGAAAGAATTGAGGGTAAATGAAACCAAGAACACTTCTTGGAGGAGTGGACTTGAGGGCCATATTTACACACAGAATTTTAAATGTATGGCAGCTTCATTGTTTGTAAAACATTTGAAACTGATATAGAAATATGTGTGTCAGCATGTATAGATAGATTAAAAGGTATCTGACATCTCTCCACCACATTATTCTATGTCAATGGGAGTTTTGTAAATGTCTAATGCATAATTATTAATGTAAGATAAATGTTTTTCTCCATGCCAAGTCTATATCATTATCAATAAAACTGAAGGCTGAGAAAACTAGGAGACCACTCAGGTCTTACCTGCATGAAAGTACTTGAAGTATTGCTATAATAAACAGAATAATGCTGTATAATCCCATTAGGTTTGGAAGGAGGCATCCAAAAGAGAATTATTGATGAAGAACTGAGATTTGCATAATGAACATCTTTGGGAGGATCACTTGGTGCTGTAAAACAAACAATGGAACAAAAAACTGTACTTGTGGTCCAAAAAAAATCTGAAATATTCCAAATTTTACCTGCCTTTCATAAGTGATAATAATTGTTTTCTAAACAAAAACACTTAAATTGGGAATAATATCTAACTAGAAGTTGGCAGTGAAATCCATAAGGCTCATGGAGCTATCTCTGTAACCCTTTTATAACAATACCTAAGTGGGGAAAGACGGACTTCATATTCATAAAACACTATCCTGGCTCTAAAACCTGCCTACTGCCCTAGATTTGAAACATTATAACAACTTTCTAATATAGAACATATAATATGAAATTCTAAAATGGAATAATGTGGGACAAAAGTAGAGAACTGACTTTATGCATTTAATTATCATTTAACAAACACATGCTTACAAGTGTCAACCTCTGTGCTGAGTTCATTTACGAATACAAATGTATGTTATTGTCATAAGGACCCTGTGAAGTAGGTACTGTATTGTTCCCATAATAAAGATGGGAAATTGAGACCAAGAGATTAATTAACTTTCCCAATATTACACACCTACCAAGTGACCAAAAAGCAGTTTTGCATCTAACCAATGGAAGATATTAGGCATAATAATACATTTTAGTATTCAACACTTATTTTTTTCTGAGAAGGATGTCCTTTCACTCAGCCTTCACCTGTAAGAACTTACCTCCCTCCGGTGTTCGAAAGTTAATGATATTGCTTCTCATTTTCCCATCGCCAAATCTGGTGCTAGCTGTTACATAAGCACTATATTCAACATTATAGTCCAAATCTGAAAACTTTAATGATGTTTCAGTTACATTAAGAGTTTTTAATGAAGATCTATTCCTGAGAGAAAAAAAGAGAGTGCTTGTCCAATTGACTATTAAACATTACATATACACTGAGTACAAGTAGATGCCTATTAAAAATAAACAATTATGCACAAAAATCTATATATCCAGACCTATAAAGATGCCACTTATCCTGAAATGCAGAAAAGAGTGAAATTCACAATAATTCAATAAATAAACTTTTTTGTTTTCAAGCATCTTCAGTAATCCAACCAAGTGTTAATAAGATGTTCATATTAGAGCTTCCCTGGACTGATCTCAGTGGGACTCTAGAAATACTATATATTCAAAGTAAATACAGTGTTCCTTTCCACCCCAATATTTCAGGTGTTCAAATGTATTGGCAAAATCTTATTTATACCATTTATCAAACAAACTCATGTTTCATAGATTGTACAAGAGTAATATTTCCTTTAGGTCAATTGAAATAAATAAATAGTAAATATCTGAATAGTATTACCTTAAATAGCAAGCCTATGGGTCATCCTTTGTTTATTTAATCAGAAATGAGGTTGAAAATAATGTATGTGTAACATCAGGAAAGACAAAAGCACAGCTCACATCTCTCAACCAATTAAAATCGTAGAAGTATTTCAAAATGTCATTCCAGGAAACAAAACAAGTCAAATAAATATTGACTAAAATCTCTCCAAGTAAGTACTGAAATTCCAAGAGTGAAAAAAAGTTTAAAGAACAAAATGTTGTTAGGTATTATGGCACTACAATTATTTTATTTTAGTCATTAGTTCAGTTTCCACAGTTTTGAATTGGATATAAATTAGAATCTAAGGAATGAATGTAAATATAGAGTTGTTCTAAAGTCTGTATTTAAAAACAAATTTAAATTTTAAGAGCAATAAAATTAAGTGTTCAAGAATTTAAATAAAGAAATATGATCAACCTCACAGGAAAAGTATATATCTCATGCAATCTCATTTTTCTTCTCCCTTAGAAATACAAGACATCAAAGAAACAGATGGATATTCCCTCTGAATATAAAATGCTCTTTCCAGTGCAATACTCGAATTATTGAATCATTAAGAGGAATAATGGATTTCAGGTGAATTACAGGTATCTATAAAGCATACATTTCAGCCATGATTTTACCATTACAAAAGTGTCAATTCACTTCAAATGTATGTATGGTTATCTGAAAAACAGTCGGAAAGTTTACCGTGGTGAGAAAAATGTGGATTCAGAGTATGCGATTAGAGACAGACTAGATTAGCCAGGCTATTTAGCAATTTGAAGTAGTTTCCTCAGACATCCTTCTTCAGAAGCAGCAGGGAAAGCTTTCTCTGACTTCCGTGAGACCACAGGAGAGGGGCTTTTAAAACTTAATGTTGTGGCTATTAGTCTCAGAGAAAGATGCCATGTCATAGAAACTTTACCCAATTCTCTGCTCTTGTCATTGCTCACAGATCATCAGAACACTACAATAGCGCTGATCCAGTCAGATCTTTAAAGCTATAAAATTAGCTAAAGTAACCTAATTGCAATTTATCTATTTTAAAAATTCCTATTCAAGCATATTTTTCAAATGTTATCTGCTGCCCTGTATTATTACCTTTTTGTCCTCATATTCACAACAAAATATTGCAGATATGTATCTGCTTACAATAACAAAAGCCCCTTATTATGTTCTGTTGCTAATGTAGAATCAAGGCAATTTCCTGGAAAATGCAGATTGAAATAAGTTTTGTCTCACATATCCAGATATTCAGTAAAAAGAAGGTAGTCTCTATAAACTACCTGAAAAACAAAATCCAGTCATTCACCTCATTTAGCATATATATATAGTTTCTGCATCTACCCTGTTTTACTTCCAGAGACAAAATAGAGCTAGCAAAAAATTTTCAGATACTAATATGTCTTGACCATTTGAGGTTTGTCTGTTGTTCTTTTGGAGTTTAGAACTGTTGCTGATATGTTAATAACTAAGGTGGTAAAATAGCTGAACATGAACTTCAGTTTAAAAATCAACATTAAATAAAAGTTTAGAATGTATCTTAGGTACTTAAGAGAGAGATTGTCATGTAACAGAACCAAGAAGGAAAGACAGAAGTGATGCTCTCTACAGGTCTGACTCAGCCTGAATCTTGTGCTCCTGTGAGATTGGAGGAAATACACATAAAGCTCTGGGAGGAGGCCTGAGTTCTCAGCCCCCAGATGAATGAGCTCAGACAGCCATCCTGCCGTTCAGGTGGTCACCCCCTCCCTTGAACGAGAACCCCGCTTTGGCACTGACATTATCAGTTGTAACTTTGGGCTCTAGTTGGCTTTGTATCAAAAATCTGTTTTGTTTTTATTAGTTTAAAATATGATCATATGATTATGTGTTCCATTATAGTCTATTTCCCTTTATTAAAGTATGTATTCTTTTATATCTTGAATTTTTTTGCATAAGTAAATAATGATGATATATTTCTTTTTTTTATACTTGCCTAATCTGGGTGTATCATAGTTGCTCAGACATTTTGTATAAATTATGGGTTGTCTTTCTCTTCATTTTTCCTTTGGTTATTACTAGTGATAATGCAGTAGTGAACAGAATTAAAGGGGGAAATAGAATGCAATGCATTCATTTTAGGAGACTTCAACACATCACTCACTCCAAAAGACAGGTCAACAAGTAAGAAAATAAGTAAGGAGACAGAGGCACTGAATAACATATTAGAACAAATGGACCTAACAGATATCTACAGAACACTTTACCCAAAAGCAACAGGATACACATTCTTCTGAAGTACAAATGGAACATTTTCCAGAATAGATCACATACTAGGCCACAAAAAGAACATAAGTAAATTTAAAAAGACTGAAATTATACCGACCAACTTCTCAGATCATAAAGGTATGAAACTAGAAATAAATTATGCCAAGAAAACAAAAAGACCCACAATCACATGGAGGCTTAACAACATGTTCCTAAATAATCAAGGGATCAATGACCAAATTAAAACAGAGATCAAGTAATATATGGAGACAAATGAAAACAACAGCTCAACACCCTAACTTCTGTGGGATGCAGTGACAGCAGTTCTAAAAGGAAAATATATAGCAATATAGGTCTATCTCGAGAAAGAACAATAATCCCAAATGAAGAGTTTGAACTCACAATTAATGAAACTAGAAAAAGAAGAACAAATGAGGCCCAGGGTCAGTAGAAGGAGGGACATAATAAAGAATAGGGAAGAAATAAATAAAATTGAGAAGAATAAAACAATAGAAAGAATTAATGAAACCAATAGCAGGTTCTTTGAGAAAATAAAAAAATAGATAAGCCTCTAGCCAGACTCATCAAGAAAAAAAAGGAGTCTATACACACAAACAGAATCAGAAATGAGAAATGAAAAATCATTACAGACACCACAGAAATACAAAGAATTATTACAGAATACTATGAAAAACTATATGCTAACAAACTGGATAACCTAGAAGAAATGGACAACTTTCTAGAAAAATACAACCTTCCAAGACTGACCCAGGAAGAAACAGAAAATCTGAACAGATGAATTACCAGCAGTGAAATTGAATAGGTAATCCAAAAACTACTCAAGAACAAAATGCCAGGACCAGATGGATTCACTGCTGAATTTTATCAGATATTTAGAGAAGACCTAATACCCATCCTCCTTAAAGTTTTCCAAAAAGTACAAGAGAAGGGAATATTTCCAAACTCATTTTATGAAGCCAGCATCACTCTAATAGCAAAATCAGGCAAAGAAACCACAAAGAAAGAAAATTGAAGACCAATATCCCTGATCAACATAGACGCAAAAATACTCAACAAAATATTAGCAAATCGAATTCAGTGAAATCATTTTAGTGATTTAATTCTAGAAAATTATTAGAAGATTTTCAAAGTGTTTTTGAATTTGAGAAATCAAAATAATTTGAATGACCTTGAAAATTATTCTAAATAAATGTCAAATACAGTTTTTCTAACTATCCACACTCATTGGCAACACCAAGAAAATGTCTTGGGATGTGATTAATGGAGCATTTAAGATGAAGTTATTTCTAATTAATTTATAATGTTTTTCAAAAGACAGACCACATCTGACATCTAGAGCATAAAGGAAACACTATAGCATAAGAGCATTTTCTTTGTTCTGCTTTCCCACTTTTTTGTTCCTCTCTTATTACATCAAAACCCTGTTAAGCAACAATTGCCTACAAAGGAATCTTGAATACCAAAACCACATGAGAAGACACTATTTCCCCATTTTTCACATAAGGTTTGAGACCCTGTAAAAGTCATGGTCTTAATTCTAATCTTCATCAATTGATACTTTCTTCCATTGTGGGTCATCTAACCTGATGATACACTATCCTTGTCTGTTCCTAGGAATTTACTTTCAAAACTTTAATCTGCAAATATGTAAATATTCTAGATATTTCACTTGCTAAATACCAGTTCCAAAAATAATTTCAACACCCATTTGCCTGACTCTGTCAAATCATTCCCTTCATCATGTGAACCAGCAATTTTCACTAATTTTCCCTTTCTAAGAAAACTGCTCTTTTACGTTGCACCTTACCCTAGAATAATTACTCTGCAAAGCTGAGTAGCATCAATTGCTAATGATGATGTATTAAACAACCCCAAACTAGCAAGGCATAAGAAGCTGTACATTCTATGATCTTAAAGCTTACCTAGAAGGTCAAAGGAAGTCTGAATCAGAGTACAGTACTCATTCGTTGTTGCTATTGTTCTTACCATCATCGTTTGATTGGCTGGTTGATATGGCTTGATTTTGTTTTGTCTGTTTGCATTTAGCAGAAAAGACATTTATAAGATTAGAGGGAAAAGTTGCTAAAGAGAATGAGGTTGAAGCTGTGGAAGCATACACTTATAAACCATGGTCTTGGAGCAGACAGAAAGAATTAGGATCCAGAATCCAAAGAAGGCATTGTGCTGGAGCTGGAGGAGAAAGGTTTCATCCCCTGAGAGTAGACACAATCCCTCAGGCCAGAATCCCTCAGTTTGGATTTTATTCTAAGATTAGTGGACAGCCTTCAGAGTGTTTTCTCCAGGAGTATGATCTTTGGGTGCATGGTTAAAATTTTTTTTAACCCTATACAATACTGAGAGGCATACCCTCTCCCTCCTCTATCCCTCATTCTAGCCTCAAGAATCCCTGTGTCTGGCTTGTTCACCTTCCCAGCTTTGTCTCCTCCTGCACGTATACTCAAGATACAGGGAGAGCTATCTTGAGTTTTCACACCAAGTGTCTTACTATTAGCCACACCTGCTGAAATTATTTGAGTTCCTACACCCTAGATGTTCCAGCTACATGTGTCAATAAATTCCCATTTTTACTTATGTCACTTTAGGTTGGGTCTGGTCACTTAAAACTAAAAGAATCTTACTAATACCTATTCCCACTCTTTCTACAGTTGCTCATGTGCTTTGATCCTAATTATGTCCACCATTCACAATACTCTTCCCTTGAAGAAGGTCTACTTTGTCAATATATTGTTTAAACTGTGGACATCAGTAATCCAACTGGTTCACCCATGAAACAGAATAAATATTCTCTCATAATGCATACAGTACATCTGTTAATTCAGGCCAATATCAAGTGGGGATTTTTTTTGGTAGAAATATCCCATATCTGTTGCTGCAATAATCTTAATTTATAACTCTGTAAGTCTTTATCACAAATGTTTTTATCAAACTAAGACTTCCCGAATCCTTTAAGTGTACTGCTGAGTTTTTAGAACAAAGATGAATTATAACCCTTATTCCTAACAATGCACAAAAAGCATGATTTGCAAGTGAGACAAACCTTAGTGTATGAAGAAGTAATGTACGAATTTCTGGCTCTATGATCTTCTAGCTCTGTAACCTTAAGTAACTCCTTAATTTATCAAGACTCAGTTTCCAAAACTATAAAATGAGGATAATATTCTTCTCTTTAGGGTATTGTTAAAGACGCATAAGAAAATATAAGTAAGAAAGAGGACATCTTTTTCTTCAAATGCTATTGCAACCATCTCTCTTGAGCCCTTTTCTTTGGCACCCCAAGATATTTTGCTCCCTGAGTCTATAAGGCAAGGAAATCACAATCTCTCCCAGCTGTGTGTTTTGTGAAAATAAAATAAAAAGACCCCAAATTGAAGGTGTAAAAAAATCCATGCAGGCAAAATAAATGACTAAAATGATTGTATTTAAAGCAAGCTGTGGTGGAAACTGCGGTAGACTGCACAGCAAATGCTCCATCTAAAGACAGCCTCTATTCAACTCCAGCTGATTTTTATCATGGGGAATATGGCAAAAATATTCTGATTTTTAAAGGAAACAAAGAACCTGAAGTTTTACTAGATATCCACTTATTTTTAAATGTTAACAATTCTGTTTTGAATTTAACAGTTTGCAGGTCCAGCAAAGCATGGATAGCCATAGGTCGCCTGTCTGTGACTTGGTATGTAGTTTTCACCTAAGGTGCTCATAGAAATGACTGGCAAGACAGAGTTTTTTAACATACCACCAGAAACCTCAAGTCAAATAATCAACAAAGACAAACACCATGATTTCACTTATATGTGAAATCAAAAAAAAAACAACAAGACAAAACAGACTCACAGACACTGAGAAGTAACTGGTGGTTGCCAGGGGGAAAGGTTGGGGTCAGGTGGGTAAAAAAGGGGAAAGGGATAAAGAGGCACAAAATCTCAGTCATAATGTAATTTAGACACAAGGATAAAGCATAGCATAGAGAATATAGTCAATAATTCTAGAACATCAGTCTATGTTGACAATAGTAATTGCACTAGTTGAGGGGAGCATTTAATAATGTAGTTAACTATCCAATCATTATGTTGTATACTTGAAACCAATATAAAATTGTATGTCAACACTTCAGTGAAATATAACAAAACAAATTTAAATTTAAAAATGTAATATAAATAATATTAAAGTCTGTGTAACATATGACATACATTTATTTACTTTTTTATCTTATATTATGACCTAGAATAATACTTAAACATTGAGTGTCCAACACAATAAATTGAATAAATAAAATTACCAGTATTAGAAATAACTTAGTGAAGCTTCAGATTTTCACCAACATAAAGATCCAAATAGCATACAGAAAGCAGCTGAGCTCAGTAAATTACTGGTAATTAATAATAACCATATTAGACAATACTTTTATTTAGTAACACTGAATACTAGAAGACACTGGATTAAATCTCTCAGAGTAAAATGACAATTTTAAACACAGCGTTCTCAGTTCAGTCAAAGCTGTAGTCATCTGTGAGCAAACAGAAATATTTTCAGACATACAGACAAAGAAAATTCTTATTGGAAAAAATTTTAGTTAAATGACACTCAAGTTGGAAACTATAATAGCTCTGGACTAGTCTGTACCTACTAATATAAGCAATAATTTAAAACAAATATTTTTAGAAATATATCAAGAAATTTATAAATATGCATTATTATGTGAGAAAAATAGAAAATTTTGTAAAGAAAATAACAGGTGGAGTAGCTAAAAAATAAAATAAAATAAAATAAATATTGAATATATGAATTATCAAATGAACATATTTTGTATATTAAATAAAATGCACAGTCATTTCAAACACTCATGACACATGTATTAGACAAATATATCAAAGTAATCTCAATTCATTTTAAAAATAATTTATAGGAAGAATTTTATGCTTATAATACCACAGAACATAAACAAGCATAAGTATGTGCAGTTAATGCACTTAATAATAAATATATGATATTCCTGTCCTATTTCTTGGTTTTGGACTGTGAAATAAGGCAATTATCTTTATTTCCCATAATCTGTATATCATCTGCATCATCTGCATCTGTATGTATGCCAGATGGTGTATGTGTGCATGTATGCATTTATATCTGCAAATATACAGTAAATGCATTCAGAGCATAAAATCTTGTAGAAGAAACTGATATATTACATCAGAAGAGACATGCAAAAGGTATTGGGAAATAATCCAGAAAGGCTTCACCTTCATTATTTATAACTATAGTAATGGCCTATGTTTGGCCTCTGCATAAATTTGCATAGATTGTGGAAATCAGTATCCTATTTTTTGTTCCCCCAACAGAAAGTGATAAAAGAAGATAAATAAAAATGAAGTCTTAAATATGATCAAGAGTGCCCTTTTTCTCAATCACCCACTCTATCGATGTTTATAACTCTCATCATCTCAATCTGGCCCCAGTATTCCATTTCTACAATGCTACTTAACAACTTCTTGACACAGTCCATTCATGCTGCCTTCAAGACTTCATGTACAGTAGTTCCCCTTCATCCATGGAAATATGTTCCAAGAACCCCAGCAGATGCTTGAAACCACCGATAGTGCCAAACCCTATATACACACTGGTTTTTCCTATACATACATGCATACCTATGATAAAGTTTAATTTATAAATTAGGCACAGTAAGAGATTAACAACAATACCTAATAATAAAATAGAGCAATTATAACAATTTAGTGCAATAAAAATTATATGTATGTGCTCTCTGTCTCTCTCTCAGAATATCTTACTGTACTATATTCACTCTTCTTTCAATGACATGAGATGGTAAAATACCTACGTGATAAGGTGAAGTGAGGGGAATGGTGCAGGCCCTGTGATGTAGGGTTAGGCTACCACTGACCTTCTGACTATAACTCAAAGGGAGGATCATTCTGTTCTCCAGACCATGGTTGACTGTGGGCCACTGAAACCATGGAAAGCGAAGCTGTAGGTAAGGGAGGACTATTGGTCTGTATTCCCGCTGAGATGCTCTTCTGATTATCAATCTATCTTTACCACCTTCATTTCAAACATGAAGACAAAGAAATTTTAAATGGTCCCCTCCTCATTCTGATTATTGATTCACATCAGACACTCAAACTATTAGGTAATTTTAATACAGTGAAAATATTTTAGAAAACTGAAGAAACAGGACTTAGGCATACTTCTTAGCATACAGAAGCCATTCCCAAAGGTATGCTTTTATGTTACAGGGAAAATTATTTGACCAGTGACATTTAATAGAAAGCCGTATTAGAATTGTTTGACTTCCTAATATATTGCTCAGCAAGTATGTTTAAATTATTTTACATGGGCATATTTTATATCCAATTAGTCTATAATCATTTTAAGAGTATAATAAACATTTGTCAGACTGATTCATAATTACTACTAAGAAAATGTATATAAACTAGAATTTTCAGCATTGCTTTCATTCTAAAGTCTTTTAGTTATGCCTTATAGGGTATTCACTTAGAAGTTTGATAAACAAAACTGCTCAATTGTACTGATAATATAGAAGTAAATTGTTAGCCAAACCCAAGTTAAATTCAACTACAGATGGTTCTCAACTTCAGATGATTTTTTGACTTTACAATGATGTGAAAGGGATACACCTTCAGTAGAAACCTCCAAATTTTGAATTATGACCTTGTCCTAGGTTAGCAATAGGCAGTATGATGCTCTCTCATGATGCTGGGAAGCTCCCAGTCAGCCACATGATCATGAGAATAAATAAATTATACACTTACAATCATTCTGTACCTATACGACTATTCTTTTTTCACTTTCAATGCAGTATTCAGTAAATTACATGAGATATTCAACATTTTACTATAAAATGTTTTGTACTTAGATGATTTTCACCTAACTCTAGGCTAATGTAAGTATTCTGAGTATGTTTAAAGTAGGGTAAGCTTAGCTGTCATGTTTAATAAGAATATTAAATGCATTTTTAACTTCCAATATTTTAAACTTATGATGGGGTTATTAGGACATAACCCCATCATAAGTCAAGGAAGATCTGTATCAAGTAAATAAATAAGCTTATTTCAGCTTACTAGAATATCACACCTCAACCTACAGCGTATTAAAAAAATGAGCTTATTGTGCTCTAAGAGAAAGTTATTTATTTAATGGTGGTTGCTCTAACAATGTAAGGATTGTTAATCATTTGAAAATCCATAAGCATAATTTATCAATATAACTGAGGAAAAATGCTACTTTACCGTATGGATAGGTGATAAAAGTTATTTCACAATGCAAACTCCAGATCATTCTAAAATGCAGCAGACTAAAGCAGATTTCTGAGCATACCACTGACAAATCAATGTGACTCACACAATAGTGGTCATAAAGTGATTGACATTCTTCTAATGAGCTATTTTGTAAAGAAATAAACATGGCAAAGAGAGAAATCACTCAGTATAACACATATAATAGGCAGCTTGCATTTTGCAGACATTACTAAAAATAGCAAATATCCAAGGATGTTGTTTTTAAAAGAGTTTGGTAATCATTTGGGCAACTAAAATAATTGAAACAGAGAATTACAAGAGAAATAGGGACCCCCGAAACAGAAATTCTGCTAACTGTAGCCACCATTTTAAGATAACCATACAGATAACTGAGTATGGGAGCCAAGATTCAAACCCATGTCCCCAAAAGTGCCCAAGTACCAATTTAACAAAGAATATAATATTAAAACCTTTTATGAGGAACTCTTTCTGTATCCTCTGAACTAATCCCTGGGACTCCTAGGTTTCTAGAATTAATATATTAAGAAATGATTTCTCTGACTTGAATACATTTTTTAGTATCTTCAAAGTTTTAATACATTTATGTATCTTTTAAAAAAGTCTTTATTTTCATACCAAATAAAGAAAGATCCACATGTTCATTCCAATAGCTTTCCCCAGGCTTAGCCATTCAATGAGTTACAGCCACACTCGGCTCCCTGGATGGTTATTGAAAGCTTTTTAAGTGATCACGCTGGGTAAAGTGGTCACTTTTCCCGCAGTCAGATTCCAGGTGTGTCTTCCACAAGGATGCCTTACTCAAAACAGACTGTGGGGCAGTTGCAATGGAACTTTGCCTTGGAACAATGACACCGGAGAAGTTAGCACAGTTTCATCGCTATGTTCACTTCAGGATCACGTTTATTGCAGTGGAACTTTCTAAATGGGGAGGCCAAGGTACTGTCTGCTCAGTTAAAATAAATAAATACATAATATTCTCTGTACTGCTCTAGACTGTAGGCAGGCAGTCAAGAGTCAAATAGCATGTCAGTAGACCCTTTCTGACAGATGGTAGAGCAGCCCTGGCTCAAGTATGTCTCCCCCCCACAGGAGTGCTAAGATTGTTGGCTAGTTCTTTGTTTCTTTTGGCTACTTGATGGTTTTGATGAATTTGCTATGATCCAGGGGGTGTCATAGTCAGCCTTTGGCTAGAATTATGTTTCAGCAGTCTTGAAATGAGGCCCCTGACTCTGTCTGGTACAAAGTCAGGGAATGTGAATTCAATCATGATATTCTTTCGTATGCCTCTTGGTATCCGCAGCTTAAAAGGAGGATTCCCAGCTAAAAATTCATAGCAAAGCACTCCACAGCTCCAGAGACCCACTTTCTCATCATGCATCTCAGGAGTAGAGTCCCGAGAGCCCCAGAGGCTGGTTCTCCTGGAGGGCGAGGCATGTACCAGCCACCTCAAGTCTGCAATCTGAAGCTTTCCAGCTGGTCCAAGGAGCAGGTTCTCTCTGTCTCAGTGCCTCAGAATAACCCTTTCTGAATGACAACGCAGAAGGCTTACTCCTTCTGCTCAGGAAGGAGAGAAAAATGACTAGCCACTTAGAAAGTGTCTGTCCTCAGTATGCTACCATGCCCAGCAAACTAATTGCTCCTCTAGCAGATTCCCCCAGAGCTAGGGAAGGGTGTGGACCAGGGAAGGTAGATGCAGAGAAAACAGTCAAGAGCATCTAGCTTCTTGAGGGTTGAGGCAGACATGCTAAATTAAGAGCAAAAACATTAGAACAGGCCTGAGGTTGAATCAAAGATAAAACAGAGAAAAGGACCTTGGTTCTTTTCACCAGAATGATTGCCAAAAACCAGCGGAGATGATTCACAATATCATAGACGTGAAATTCCCTCATCCCATTTTTAGTGGGCTTCCCTATACCTAGAATCCACCTTAGGAAGTGAGATGGAAAGGGAAATCTCTAGAAAGAGCAGGGAAATGGCACTAGTGGGGAGCTGAACTTTACACGATGATCATTGTACTGAGGAGATACTGTACAACGTGAGGCTAGAAACCCCAGCCAGGAAAATCACGATTCTCTTTCACTAATTTGTCTCATTTTCTTTTCTTTCTTTCTTTTTTTTTGTAACTCAGTAAAGTGCTGAAGTGCTGTCACAAATCTTGGAGTCATCACCATTGATTCAAAAATCTAGATGTCGTCATTGATACATCTCTCTCTCTCTTTTTTTTATCTCCACAATCAATCCATCACCAGGCCCTGTCAACTCTCTTTCCTGACTGTAGCAAAAAGCTGCCACTTCTCTCCTCCACCGCTGGTATCATCTGCTGCCAGACTAATAAAATACCTCCTACCTACTATCCCCACCTGCACAATTCATTCTCCAAGGTATCCAAAGTGCTTGGAATTTTCTAATAATTCCCATCATACTTAAAGCGAAACACCAAAGCCTTGGCTCGGCCCCTGACCTTTGTGTGCCTCTTCCCTCTCAGTGTAACTGTCTCTAACCCCAGCAGCATCTACTTCCTCTCTGGTCTTCCAAATGCCAAGTTATGTTTCACAGAGCCTATGGAGTTGATGTTCTTTCTCCCTGGAAAATCCCATCCTGCAGATATTCACACAATAAGCTCCTTCTTGTCAGATTGCAACTCAATGCCACTTGTTTAGAAAGGATTTCCCCAGTCATCCCAACAAAAGTAGCCCTCTTTCCCCTGGCTTCTCCTCATTTGTTTCTGTTTGTGGGTATATAATCCAGTTATCCCTTTAGAATGTAAACTCCTTGAGGGCAGGGGTCATATGTGTGTCTTGTTCACAGGTATCTAGGTACTCTCTCAATATTGTTGAATGTAGGAATGAAACAATGAATAAATGAGTGAATAGGGTAATAGAGAGAAATGGTTACCTTCTACCCACTACTTCTCTTCCCACTAAGGTTTCCATGTCACTCCCAATTTTGCTGTAAGAAGGAAAATGACTAGGAATCAGGCCACAAAGAAATCAGGAAGTATAGTTTTAAAGAGCAATATGCAAAGGGTTAAAGAGAGATTGGAGAAAAAAAATCTTTTAGGAAAAAGAGTAGATTTCTTTAAAACATCATAGTCTCTCAATGCTGTACCTTCCAAGTTAGGAATATAAAAGTAAGAAGTGTTTATGTTTTATCAAACACTGTATAAATTATATTTTTTGAGCTGAAATATTTAAAATCCACGAGGAAATATATTGCATAACTGGTGAATCCTTTTAAGAGGATTTACGTTAGAGTAAAGTTAAGATTTTTATCTACTGATTTTTCATGAGCAATGCAGCCATGTAATTAACTGACAAGAGATGTACTATTGGACTTCATCTTTTTCACAACTGACCCATAAATAGGTAATGAAGATAAAGATGGTCAGGAAAAAAGAAATACATTGCTTATATTTCAATGGAAAATTGACCTTAAATGACATCTCTGAAGAAATATCTTTCAATTAAATTTTAGTTAAAATTATTCTGCTCAAGGAAACTTAAAAAGAGAGTGACATAGAATATTTGTGTAAAACTGAAAGACTTTAAAATTATATTCTTGTATTCATTTAAGTTACTCAGTGAATGATTTTCAGGAGAAGAAATTTAGTATAGTTACACATAATATATAATTGCTGCACATTGCATTATGTTATTTAACGATTCTTGGACCTCTACATAGTATGGGAAAAACTTGTTTCTTAATAAAAGCACATTAACTAGCCTATTAATAATCAGGTTCCTAATGTAGCATCACATTCTAAAATTAAAAAGTTACATTCCTGTTATGTTACAGATTAATACTTGTTCTCAGAACTATTTCCAAAAGAGAAAAAAAATCTTACCAGACATAAACTGTGTAATAGAGGATAATTCCATTTGGCTCCAGCGGTGGTTGCCATGACAACTTCACTGTGACACCAGACAACTGTTTCACAGAGAAGTCGTGGGGGGGAGAATCAGGAGCTAGAAAGTTAAGGTATAGGATAATTCATTTCATTAAACATATATGAGAAAAGGATAAAAGGGAAATGTACAAAGTGTTTATTATAAACATTCTGGTAAATGAGTAAGGTAAAGGTCCTTTCTCCGTGAGGAGAAGAGACTAACTGATTACTTTCAAAATGAGATGAGAAAAGATTTTGCATGGTGGTGTTAGAACATCTGTTTCTGTGATTCAATGGAAAAAAATATTTCATGAGAAAAAAGAACAAGGGACATGTCACAGTGATTCACCTACTGTTCAAGACATTTTGGTAATTTATCATCCTCTAGTTAAAGTAAAACTATTGGGGTGAATGAATATAATATACAGTTTAAAAAGCTCCCCAAACAAGAAAAAGAGGTGGGAAAAAATCAGACATCCAAGAAGTGGGAAAGTGATAAGCATAAAATTGGGACAGCAGTTAAAAACTGACCTCACAAATAAAAACTACATTCCTCAATTTCAGTTGTGTCATTAAACTGTAAAATAATATCAGAATCTGTTCACTGAGTCTTCAGAATTGAATGGTTTGCAAAGGAAACAACAACGTAGCACATAAATAAAAATATAGACTGATTCTAATTCGGGTCTGTTTCTAATCTACCATAATAGTATAAGAATTCGAATACTTTTTCTAATCTGCATTGAATAAATACTAAAAAAATTACTGCAAATAGTTAGCCAAGTTTACTTTCAGGTAAAACATTTAAATTGGCATTTTTCAGCTGCTGTGTAACAGCATAGAATATCTTAAAATATTAGCATATAACTCTCTATATAAAAGGGTATAAACTACTAAAACATTGTTCTTTGTTATAGTTATAATTCATGCAGCTAACAGATACTCGGGGAATTTGTTCAGCTCTTTGGGCAACATTAAAATTGATAAATTAACATGTGTCGACATCACTTTTTCCAATAAGAGAAAAATGCTACCTGAATTATTTAAATTTCCTTTCAATCTTCTGAATAATCTCAGCTACAGTTGTGTGTGTATACATGCATGTGTGTGTGTGTTTTCATTACTTTGATAACAATAATTTTCAAAAAAATGTATTGAGCAGGAAAAGGTTTATGAGATAAGTGCTAAGAAATAATGGTGACAGCTGTATTTATATTTTCATTTGGTATTCTCACTGGTACTACAATAAAAATGCTATCAAATATTGGTCACCACAAGAATCCATATATCATTTGGAGATGTCTCTTTCCCAAGATATGAATTACTTCTGAGAACTCTCATTTGTCAAAATGAGAGCCTAGGAAAAATGTTTTTCCTAGCATCTTTGTAACATTTGTTTTCTTTATTCCTGGAAAAAAGGATTTTAATCAAAGATAGCACTGATTTAGAACATAAAATGATGTAACTAAGCATTTCTATTCTATAATATGCTTTAAGGCTTTAATGTAGAATGTCAGATAATTCTTTTTTTTATATTTAACCTTCAGGGTATGCTTGGGTATTTTCTTTTTTATGTAAAAATTTTTATTGCTAAGCACATGTAATAAACATGCTTATTTAAAAATACTACGTATCTACTGTAGTAGACTAAGTTTTAATCACTTTGGCATTTGGTATTATTATTGTTATTATAAGATTGGAATAAATAGATACAATATATCTGCAGTCTATCTATTTCATCTGGACAGAGCAGATGAGAATTGATGAGAAGGGTATTCTTAAGGCCCTCACCCTCCGTACCTGGCGTGATCTTCCCGATTTCACACCCGCCCTCTTTCCTCATAGGCCTTCAGGTCACAGCTTAGATATAATTTCCCCGGTTAAACTTTCTCTGATATCTCAGAGTAGCTAAAATCTCTTTTGTTCTGTTGAATACTTTTGGGGAACACGTACACCAGTAATAAAATTATAAAAAGTATTTTCTATGCACTTGTCAAATTTAGATCACTTCTACTAAGCTTCAGACTCCATGAGGGCATGGAGTCCTAGTAAAACCCGGTAAAACTAAGTTTCTCAGGCCTTTATCCATTCTTTATTTGTTGTAATTTTTCAGCAAAGGAGTCTTATTCTTCATTCTGTTCCTCAGCAATAATATCAGTCACTTAGCCAAGGACTGGAAGTTTACCATCACTGTATTTTTAAGAGCCCAGGTTAAATCAGATACCTGGTTTAATTTGAAACTATTGACTTAATGGTAAAAACTTCTGCCTGTTCAAAATATATGTTTGTTCTTGGTCCAGTTTCCTTTGTAAACAAATGGCTACTATATCAAGTAAGGCATTGCTAATATGATTTAATATATATTTCTTAAACATTATCTAAGATAGAAAGGAGAGCGAAGCTTTTCCCCTAGCCTTAAACCATTGTCCCATTGGGAAGGATTCATTTAGTAGGTTAATGTCCAGTTTGATAGCAAGAAGAATCTATGAAAAAATGAAAATTTGGACACATAAGTTTTAATGGTGAAACAAGCATAGTAAGTTGAGTCTATCACTAAGGAACACTGACCCTGAGAAGACTTACAAATTGGGGCAACCCAGAGCCCCTGCCAGGATGCTTTGGTGAAGTAATTTGGTGGAGGGCAAAACAGGGAGCAACCTGAAATAGGAGGACTCTGAAGACTTTACTATTTTGAATAAACTAAGAATCATGCAGAAAAAAGCCTTTCTTCTAGAAGTGTATAATGCAGATTCTGTCCAGTGAATGACTAGTATCTGGACACTCACAGGGTGCAGCCCAGCACAAAGATGGGGAACCTTAAAAGAAAGGGAGAAAAGGATGCTCTACAAACACTTATGATACATCCAGGCCCACCCTTCATGGCAATAGGGCTTCTTTTTACAAGAAAAAAAATCTTACAGGATAAATGTGTAAAACATAAAATGCAAATCCAAATCCCAAAAATATCCCTCAAAAGTAATTTTCTTAGTATGATATATGCTTATAACATGGTGATGTACTAATTTAAAATAGCCCCAGTAGTGAAGTTGATTTTATTCAGGTTAGGAGAAGGTATGTTTAAATATTCAATATAAAGGCTATTAACATTCAGGAATAGCATTTTGGCAAATTATGTAGAGAAATCTGGAAAACAGCCTGAACTCATTAGCAAGATAATCCAATATAATAAAAATGTTGCACATTGACATAACAGAATCTACCACAAAACTTGTGTAAATGTCTATTCTTACGAATGTTAAAATTCAAAAAAAGAAGTCATAACATACAGTAGTGGATGTTCAAGCCATTCAAACCAAATTTTAGCCTTAAAAATTCCCATAAAAAGTTTATTGATTTTTTTACAGAGCACAGGTGACTTCAGAATTTCTTTTTAAAGGACTTAAACTTAATTGTTTTGAATGTGAATCTGACTTTGCTAGTTTCTTGTGAAATCTTGGCATAATGCTGGCATGGCAAACAACTGATTCCTTAGGTGATGGGCATTTTCACGTTAAATCTGCATTCTAGATACATGTGATATGAGATGTGATGGATTCAAGGTATACTGCATTTACCATCTTCTTCTGTCAGTACACTTATGGGTGCACTCCGCACTCCCTCCCCTTGGAGTGTACTAGCAGACACCTCAACCATATATTGGGTATATTTCTTCAGTCCTAAATAGAAATAAAATAGGTAAGTTAAGACTTATAAAATACCACTGAGTGATGTACAAGAGGCAAACTATGAAATGGTTCTTACTCTTCCAAAATAAAAACAAAATGAGAATATAGCTCTTTTTTATAGTAAGGCCTATTCTAAAGACAAATGTTATAGGGTAATGTGGAAAACGATTGATCTAGAGTATCCTTTCAAGTGGTCTGAAATAAAATCTTAGCTTATTTAACCACAAAGCCAGAATGATCATATCTTGTATAAAACTAATCACACTCACCATTTATAACAAGTTAATATTTGTTGGCCATGCTGTCAATATAAATGTAAATACCTAACGCTAGGCTTATTTTACCTTTAATGTTCTGGGTCAGATAGGTCGTATTTATAGCTCTTTCCTCATTTTCATTACTTCTCTTGAGATAAATTGTATATTTTTCTATGATTCCATTGGGACTACTTGGGGGAAGGAATGATAGCTCAATCTCTCCAGAAGAAATATTTTTGTAGGTAATATTTTCTGGTGCACTATCAGGCACTGGAAAAAAAATATACATATGCATAAAACAACTCCATACTATAAATATATCCTGAAAGAAAAAAAAACTATTCTGCTGAAGTTTCCCCAAGTGC
Source organism: Manis javanica (assembly GCF_040802235.1). NCBI lineage: Eukaryota > Metazoa > Chordata > Mammalia > Pholidota > Manidae > Manis > Manis javanica. The sequence goes on from NC_133165.1 coordinate 15,803,969, forward strand.
ACTAACATATGTATACATATGAACATTCACCAGGTAAACATCCTGAATGTAGTAAGGTGTAGATAAATTATACACTTAAAACTGTATAAGGAAAATTTCATCTCAAAAGAGAATTTATACTATGATCCTATAGAAAATGCTTATATGATATATTTTTCTTGGAATATTTGGGATGGCATTAAGCTGTCTTGCATTACAGAACATACAGATAGATGAAAGAAGATTGAAAACACCTAAAAATTGATTCTGTCTTTCATTAATAATAATAATAATATGCAAAAGGTTATTAATCAGTTTTAGTATACAAGATCAATTGATAAGGCAAGGAACTTTCATACATATAATGTTGCATATTATGACCTGGTAGCAAAGATATCATTAAATAAAAATTAGTTTTATGTGTCTACTAACATTCTTAATGTACCGAATGCAAAGGTTATAAAATAGTTCTCTGCATATATTCAAATGCTAATACTATATGTGGGATTCTACTTCTGGCAGAATATTGGAGTGGACACCCTAAACTGAATGGCTATCTTTATTAAGATAATTAAAACTCTTCATGAAATTAAAACAAATTTTTTCTTTAAAGGAATCGCAGAGTTGACAGTAAAGTTAGCAAACTGTGGTGGCCAGAAAACAAAATCAGAAAATTTTTTTAAAAAAGTTTTTTAAGTAAGAACAAATAATGGAAGCTGATAGAAAGCCAGCTTTGCCTTTGGAGGGTACTAGTTAGTCCTGTGACTTTGAGATTCTGTGTTACTAGCTGTGCGGAGTACAAGACAAAGAGAAAGCCTCTGGGGGCCAGTAGGAGGAAGGTAAGGGATATCCCTGCCTAAAGAGCTGGAACCCCAAAGGAATGCAATCCCCACCAGGGTCATTACATTAGAAACTCTAGGGGGCACCTCGAATTCTTCTGCAAGGTGTCACAGAAGTCAGAGTGACTGGTAACTCCTGGACGTTTGCAGTGTGGTGTGTTCTCTCTCGGGCAAAGGAGAATGAGAAGTAAACCCACCAGGCAAAACAGGACAGAGAGGAAACTTTTATTGTCTAGGCATTTGATGGAGAAGTGAAAAAGAAAGGAAAAATATGCAGTTTGGAACTGCAAGCCTATCCCTATGAACATATGTGGCCCACAGAGTTGGAAAAAACTGCTATTCCAGAATTTAACTTAAAATAATTATAATCCTGATCTGCTATTGCTCAAAAGCAATAAGCAAAAACAAACATAAATTCTCTCAGAAGAAACTCAAATTCAACTCAGATGAAGTTTCAAGGAATATGAGCTCCCTGATAAAAAGCCCGAAACACACAGGAAACCAGGCACCAACAGTTAAACGTCAGCAAAGGAGAGGAAAAAGATCACACACACACACACACACACACACACCCAGCAGACTTCAAAAGACTTCAAATATTGAAGTTATCAAAATATAGAAACATGAAAGTTTAATATATTTCACAAAATCAAATAGATTTGAAAGTATCTAAAAAATTATTTCAAACTTTTTAAAGCAAATAACCAAACAGGTTTGAAAGAGAACCAGATAGATCTTCTAGAATAGAAAACCAAATAACAGAAATTCTCTTGGTGTATAAAAGGACACATCATAGTTAGAGAGAAATTTAATGAAAAGGATGATAGTGTTTAAAAAATTCAAGATGGTAGTTTAGAGAATAAAATATGGAAAATATAAAATGGCAATTAAGAGACATAGAGGACATATTGAGGAGTGCTAAGATAATAGAGAAATGAGAAAGAAGAATTTTTGAAGGGTTAATGGCTGAGACTTTTCAAAATTGTTGAAAGATATCAAACTTCAGATTGAGGAATCTCAACAAATTCTAAGTAGGAATTATTAAAAATCATATTTAGACACATCATTGTGAAAGTACAAAGACCAAAGAGATCTTAACAGCACCAGCAAAATAACAGATCATCTACATAGACAGACGTCAAAGGACAACTGACCTCAACTGAAAACAACTAGAATTCTATTCCAGGAATACTAACAAGAACAAAATAAAAACATATTCACACAACCACAGAGAATACCATCAGTATACCTCAATAAATGAAATTGTAAACTTCAGGCAGAAAAATATTTACTGGAGATGAAAGACCACAGTTGTCAAGATAATGTTTAACAATGGACTCCACAGAATAATAACAATAATGACTAATTTGGGGAGGTTAAACAATACAAACTAATGATGTGAACATTATTGCCATTAGAGAGTCTTAAGATGCTTTCCTTTCAAAAGAGCGAATTGGACCTTTTTTATTGGCATTCTAATACAATGGAATATAAAAATTGCTAGTAATAAATTTAATAAAGAGAAAAAATTCAGAAACCTTGGAAGTGTACTGCAGTCCCCCCTAACCCCAACTGTTACTTGTTAGGCAGTGTGTCACATCTAAGGCAGACTTCATAGGGAAAAATGACATAAGAATGTTCTAAAACTTTGAAAAGGATTGTAATTTGTTTGATGTAGTAGAAATGTAATCCTACTGTCCCCTCTCAAACATTCAAAATCTTCTCTAATGCCTTCCCAGGCCAACCCATTACATTGAGAAAAATCCTCAGCAAATACTCTGTTTTCTTAAACCTCTGGCTCAATGTAAAATCATGGACTTGCTGAGAACACTACATCTCAGTACTCCCGGGTAACAGGTAGTTGTTTGTCTTTTTCCTATAAGCCCTATAACCATAGGACCCGGGAGTTCAGTAGTTGTATTTATTGCTCTTCTTTGCAATAACCAGGTCTTCTCTCATTCTTCCTTCCTGAAGAGCTCTGTGTGCTATACCTCCTTAAAATGGTCATCCAGTGATACTGTAACTTCTTCAACCATCTTAAAAATGGTATACCTGGATGACTGACTTCCTCTCTACCACTCTTACAAATGCAGCATCAACGCAAATAATCTGTCTGGTTCCCTGGATTCTCATTCCTTTATCTCCATAATTCCAATCATCTTTCTCTCTATCTCACTTTAAGCACTAGCTTTCATGGCAACACCCCCAACCTTGTCATTATCAATAATGGCCAGTACTCCTTTCTTTGGTGACCACCTCTTACCTTTCCAGTTTAATGAATTTTGAATGGCTAATCCAACAATTCTTTGACCCTCATCAAATCTGCACTGTTGATCACCTCCCCTTTGTTCTCATCTTCCTACTTACTTGGGTCAACCACTAAAATACCTTCCAGAAATCCCTATCAACTACTTTTCCAATCTTACTTTGTGGCAAAATTCAAATTGCATTAAGATGAACTCAGGGCTAGGTCCACATCTGCAGTGTAAACAGCTAAAAATGTCTGAACTAAACACAACTCCATGATGACTAGCCTCATTTAAATTTATAACCTCAAATTTCAAATGAATCTTTTCACCAACCAACAGCCTATATGTATTTTTCTAGTCAACTCAGTCTCCCATTCAGTTAATGTATGTTTTTACCATCTTCTTTTTCGATAAATATCCAGGATTGCCTCCCCTTCCTTATTATATACAAAGCCGATAAACTTGTTTCTCATTTCATTGGGCAAATAAACACTCAGACATTGTCTTTCTACCACTAGTTTTCCCTTAACTGTCTTTCATCCTTCCATCTTTTCAAATCCTAGCCCACTACCTGTGCACGAGATTCCATTCCATCAGTCTAGTCAAAGACTTCAGACTTGAAGTACTTTTTCTCTGTTGTTGGTTTTTCTCTCTTTGCTGAATTATCTCTACACTGTACACACACACACACACACACACACACACACACACACACACACACACACACACACATACTATATAGAATAAGTTTTCCCTGAATTTCAAGCTTACATAGACAAATTGCCTTGATAATAACCGGCACTTGGATATTTCAAACATGTTCAAAACAGAAACCATGAATTTCCTCCAAACTGATATTTTCCCCTGACTTCCCTCAGTAAATGTCAGCGGCATTCACCCAGACCAAAAGCCTAGCAGTTGTGATTTTTCTTTTTACTCCCAAATCCAAAATATTCAGCTGCAATCTTTTACAATTGCAAATTACATCATGTTCTTGTTTCATAATACTTCATTAAGGTTAGACTCCAAACTTCTTAAAATGGCACCCAAGAATCTTCATGGTCCAGCTCTGCCTGTTTCTCCTCATCTGCTAATTCCCTCCCATTCTTCAACCACGTAAAGTATCTTCCCACTTCAGGAACTTGGCAACTGCAATTCTTCTTTCTAGAATAGTTTTCTTCCTTATCTTCATCTAATTTAATCCTGTACATTATTAATACCTTTGGGTAAATATCACCTCCTCCTAGAGGCCTTTTCCCAGTCCTTTACCTCAAATAGCCTGTTCACTAATTTATCATTCTCTCTTTTCTTTCCCTGAAATTATTTTCTTCATGGAATTTACCACTACCAAAAATCATTTGTATTACTTGTTAACTGTTTATTCTGTGAAAGTTCTAGAATGTTAAGTTCCATGAACACAGGAATTTTGTCTGATTTACGGCTGTATCCAGTACAGGTAGCTCAAGATGTAGAAGCCATAAAAATCTGTGCAGTGAATGAATAAATAGGTTCAACAGGATGGAGAATAGATTAAAACCAAGAGAAAAACCCACAGCTGAGGAAAAATAAGATTGAATTAAATAGGCCTTTAATTGCAAGAATAAAAGGAATTAGTAATGCTACAGTTGAATTTTATAATTTAGCATAATTTCTGATTTTGAAAAATTCTCATTTTAATTCGCAAAGTTGTCCCTCTTGACTTGCCTTCCTACCACCAGCAGTAGGGATACAAATATGCATCCCTGACTCCAGGCTGCAATCCTCTGAGTTTTTATTCAATCCTGAAGGAATAAGCAGTGCTGGGTCTTTAGGGAAAATCTAGCAAGGGAGAGAAACAAGACAGACGTGATAACGTCCTGATTTGGGAAAGAGACAAGGCACTTGGAGGCTTCTGAAAGAGCGCAATGTTTCCAACTGTAGATGTATTAGATAATATAGATTAGTTATGAATAAAAAGTGATTATTATAATCAGAATATGCTGAATCTATCTAAAAGCTAAAAATAAGAAATAATTTAGTTCATGATGATACTAAAGGAAGAAGTGAGAAGTTACTCTGAGTATGCCAAAGAATTGTTGCTGGCATACAGAGTTTTACTAATATGTAGAGAAGTTAAGAAATGCTATTCATTAATATAAACAAATTTATAGACTTCTACCCAAAACTTTGGTCAACATCTAAATTACTATCCACTAGAGGTTGTTGCCCCAGATCAGGTGCATTCAAAGTATCTGGTTAAAGGCTTACTGTAAAGAACATTTATTTTAAGAATGAAAGAGAATATATATAGATCATCAAAAGGTGATTTTTATGAGAACTTAAAAGTTCTTTATGTGATCACTGAACCCTAAATATGAGAAAATATAATCTTGTTTGTTTGTCAACTGCACATTCTATATTTAACACACACACATACTCTCTCTCCTCCCAACACATACACAATGAGATCAATTGTATTGATCTTTCCTGCTTGAACACAAGAGTATTTTATTTTCAAGCATTAGTAAACTCTGATTCCCTGATCAAGATAAAGCATTTGATAAATAATTTCCTAGTATTTGTAATTAGCAGCATTCACACATTCCTGAGCACACACCTCAATTTCTCATGAAACAATATTGAAAAACAGGCTCTTGTTTTTAATAATTAGAGGATGAATCTATTGTATTTAATAAGAATATTGAGCCTTTGGAATAGATAGTCTTTCTTGAGCACATCCTGCTTCAAATAGCACCTTGAGACTCTACTTAAAATTCTAGCCTTCTCCAGTACAGAGGTTCCTCATAAAATTAAAGATAGAAATACCCAATAATTCCACCACTTCTAGGAATTTACCAAAAGAAAGCAAAATCCATGATCTGAAAAGATACATGCTCCCTGTGTTATTGCTGCATTATTTACAATAGCCAAGATATGGAAGCAATGAAAATTCCCATCATATCATTCAGCCATAAAAAAGAAAGAAATCCTGCTTTTTGCAACAACATGGATGAACCTACATAATACCTACAGGGTATTATGCTCAGTGAAATAAGCCAGGTAGAGAAAGAGAAATACCATGTAATTTCATTTATATGTGGAATCTAAAAACAAAACAAAAAATAAACAAAACAGCAGTAGACTCATAGACACTGAGAAGTGACTGGTGGTTACCATGGGGGAGGAGTTAAGGTGGGTGAGGGGAAGAAAGGGGCACAGAAATTCTCAATCATAATATTAGTTGGTCACAGGGATGGTAGTACAGCATGGAGAATATAGCAATGATTCTGTAGTATCTTTCTATGTTGACAGATAGTAACTGCACTAGTCGGGGTGAGGATTTAATAATATGGGTAACTGTTGAACACTATGTTGTATATTTGAAAACAATATACAATTGTATATCAATGATACTCCAACAAAAAAAATTCTACAGTCCTCTCTGCAAAAAGAACTAAAACTGGTGGCTCAATAGTAGCAAACATGATCTAGGAAAAGTCACTAATGTCAATTCCATAGTCCACTTCCATCCAGACGGAGAACACGCTGGTCTTGGGAGTACCCTAACTTAGGACAGAGAGACGGAAATTAGCAGTGTGGGCATTGAATCCGATGCTCTATCATAGGCTTCTTTTACTTTTGAAGAATCTAGTGTCAAGATGATCCAAATATACCCACCCAAAAGGGTGAGCCAGTGAGCCCCAGTATAAGTGGTTCCCCTATTTCTTTTTCTCACTAGCTCAGAGGCCTACAGACAGCTGTCAGGAAGCTTACCTTCAAGTACCAATATTGCTTGTTATCTACTCTTTTTGAGTCATTTTACTCAAATACCCCTAGATATCCTTGTCTATAAAATAAAGGGTTCTAAGTGTCTCCTAAGATACTTTCCAAAACTAAAATTCTCATTTTAAACTACAGTTCAAGTTCAATTCTTATATCCACTTAAGGTTTATTATCCCTGACTTCCAAGTAAGTTCATACAACAGATAATGAAACAAAAATTAAATTCACTTTTTTCAAAAACTAAGTGAAAGCATGCATGTAGTAATTAGCAAACAAAAAGATTATTTTATAGGTCATCATTCAAACAAGATGTTCTTGATACTGGGAACACTTAAATAGTGAAGTACTTGATGAGCATTCATGAATATGGTGATTGTTTAATATCGCAACAGGATCTCCGAAAGTTCTTACTTTCCTTCCTCACTCTGTGCAGAACCCAAACAGCAAAATATCACTCTGTGAACAGAAAGAGCCTAGATATATTTTCTAATTTACCAGTTTCACCCATGACTCCAAAACAGCATGTATAGCGAATGGAAATGGGCTTTACAGTCTGATGGATATGGGTTCCATTTCCAGCTCCATCACTTAGCAGCTGGGTGACCTTTAGCAATTAAACACCCACCAATTAATCTGAACTTTAGAAGAGAGGAAATTCACTTTCTTCTACAGTGCTATGTTCCCAGTAGGACTTGGCATATTGTAAATATTCGTTGAAAGGATGACCGTCTCACAGCCCAGTTTTTCATTAGTCAAAGAAGATAATAATACCTTAATGCTTTATTCTAGAACTAAAAAGACAGTTTTTGTGAAAGCCAACAGCAGAGCCAATGGCAATTTGCAGGTGTTTAAAATACGTTTATTTCTTTCCTTGATCCGGCATAAAATAAAACTAGGTCGCATAAAGAGTAGATATTTTCCCCAAAATACATATTCTAAGTACAATATCTATAAAAGCAATGAAACATGCCAATATACAGTTTAATACCAATTAGATTTATGTGAAGGGATAACTCCTGGTGACATAAAATGCTGCTTTCACTACTGTCTTATTCTTGCAATTACAACTGTTGCTGTCCTTTATGGGCCCTTTTGTGCCGTCTCATTTCATTAAGTGCTGTGACCATGGACAGGGCCTCACCTACAGCATCTCTTTGAGCCATATGAAATTGTTGATATTTAGCCATTTATGACCTATAGGAATAGCAATTTCATATGGTTCAGCGAGTTGCTAGGCAAGACATTTTTTTAATGTAGAGATGAAACAGTACCTTTACATTTAGTTCTTAATTCTCAGCATTCATTATAGAGTTGGCCTAAGAGTGATGCTTCCAATATGTTTATAAACATAATATAAATAATAAATTAAGATCATTAGCCAAAATGTCTTGCCTCATGCCATTTGCTCTTGCATCACTGAAATTGAAACACAAGTGACCCCTTGCTTGCTTGTGTAATATCCTTCGGGTGGGTTATCTCCTCACTGCCCACCCAACAACACCTATCATGTGCATTCCACCTGACTCCTTAAGGTCCAGGTCAATGCCACCTCCTCCATAGGCTACCCTAGGCATGCCTTTCCGAGCTCCCACTCGGCACCTCTATCTATCCACATACCTCATTAGAGTATAGGAATCTGTTCTTCCGTGTGTGCCTCTGCTTTTACCTAATTAGAAGGCAGATAGTTGTTCAACCCCAGATGTATAGGTCCACTGGAAGAATCTTTGGTTTCTCAACATCTTTCATTTTAAAAATGCACTCATTTTTATTTTGGAGTCTCCTTATATGTAAATCAGACTTTAAAAATTTGCACATCAAGTCTTTTTCCCCACACTTTACCAGAAAAAGCAAATAAATCCCTGGATTATACAAAGCAGAATAATGAGATATCTTAGATTATATAAAATATAAACAATATGGCAACGGTTTCCTTCATTACTGTGTATTATTAAACAAACAACTAAAAACTCACCAGTCTCAGAAGTCCTTACAGAGAGTAAAGAAGATAACTGATTGCCGTGACCCAGTCTGGTATATGACCTGACAGAAATGTTATAGAGGGTATAAGGTTTCAAGTCCCTTAAAATGATGTTTGTTGTTGAGGTGTTCTTCATAAATAAGGTATTTATATTTTTATAGAGAACTTCATAAGCAATAATAACCCCATTGGGTTTCTCAGGTGGTGACCATTTCAAATTTATTTCACCTGCATTAACTTCAACAACTTCCACATCCTGAGGTGATGATTCTGGTTCTGGGGAAAGAAAACAAAATGTTAAACACATGCATTTTTTTAATGCTTATTTCCTCAGGCACTAAAGGCAGAGTGCGGTAGATGGCAGTAAACACGGAACACCACTTGCTTCTTTTGACGAAAACTGCACCTGATATTCTTACCATCTTCTAGAGTTCTCACAAAGATGTCATTTTCTTCAGACAAAGGACTTTCTCCAACATGGGTGGAGGCAGCCACTCTCATTTTATATTTTGTGTATTTCTTTAACCCTGTAATGACAATAGGTAATTTGTTTAAAATCCATAATACGCCATTCCTGGATTAGTGTCATTTGACATAGAATAAGGAAAATAATTTATTTGGGAGACTGGCTCTCCAAGTCAGTTTTGTTTCCAACCTCCCAAAACTCCTTGACTTGAGGGGCTGTCCATGTGGATTATGTGTTTTTAGTTTTTCCCTCAAATATCAAGGCAATAATCTGCGGCTGAAAAATAATGTTGGCACTTTGTAAGGAATGTATAGTTGGTTTGGCACCAACACCCTGTCAGCTGAATGACCTCAGCTGATTTCCACAGTCATTCTTCCAAACATCCAATACTTCCAATCCTGGTATTTCAATGTTCCAGATATAAAATTCCCTGGGTTAAGTATATTCCTATGACCTTGTGTTCTGATGATCTTATTTATTGGCTGATAGATATAAAGGAAAATGCATTTAATCAAGCTATCTCTGCACATATTTTTCAAGATCTCCATGGCAGCCCACCAAAATCAGAAATGACACAGCACATGTACTGTATGTGTAAGGCATAGAGAAAGATGCATGTTTTCATCAAAATAGGAAAGTTAAAGAAAGGGTGCATCCTACCTGTGATGAGAAAGCTGTTGTCTGAAGTAGTCATCTGGAATGCTCTGTTTGCACCCAGTTCCACTGCATAGATTGTGTAATGAGTTATCTTTCCATTGGGGTATTCTGGAGGGTCCCAATATAACAAAATAGATGAGGAACTAATATTTTTATAGTTTATAGTTTGAATGGAGCTTGGCACTTGAAAAGGAGAATGAACAATGAATATGAATGTAAAGAAAAAATATTACAATGTGCAAGAGCAATATTGTCAGGTAATTCTTTCAAAGGAAATACATTCTTACCTTGCTCACGTGTCCTCACACTGAGAACCGTTGGTGGTCCTTCCCCCATGATGGTGAAAGCAGATACACTAACCATGTGCTCCGTGAAAGGTACAAGTCCCCTGATAACGTGAGACAGCTGTTCAGCAGGGAGGTCAGTGATATGCTGATTCCTTGTCGTTCCTATTGGAAATCCGTTTATAAAAAGGTGTTTGACTTCACAATTAAAATTATTTTTGTTCACACAGTGAAATCTTAAACTTGATTTCACATTATGTATTAATCTCTTAATGTGCTCTTTTATATGAAAGGCAGATGTCCAATTAATAATAAATATGCTGAATACCCTCTAACAGTATCTCTAAACATGTTTGTGCTCATTATACAGTTTTGTTACTTATTATCTACTATCCTAGAACATGAGCTTAGTGTCTTGATAAAATGTAACTTTCTAAAAGGACTGTCTAGGAATTTTTCTGAAAAGACAGATTAGGTAATAATATCAAATCAAAATGTTATAAATCAATGTGAGGTTGTAATGGTAAAGTTATAGAAATTAGACCTTTATTTGGACTCAGAATTCACCATATCTTTATTAAACCTAATAAAGCTTTAAAGCACACATAACTGACACATAAATGTATCTGAACAGAGATTTCAAACAGTGTTATATTTTTTAAATGCATTAATTTGTTAATTTTTTAATTTTTACCTTAAAGTTTATCTTTTATTAGTTCATGCTCCCAACAATGTTAATTGGCAATTAGAGCAAATGTGAATCATTTAAGGAAATATCTATACCAGAAATTGTAGGCCTCTTTATTGTTACTGTCAGCCCCAGTCTTCTTTGTACAAAACAAACAATAACTGAAATAAACATATATTGATTGTAATGTGATATTTCTGACTAATTTTACTATTAATAAAAAAAAACACTTCCAATGTAGAATGGGACAAATACCAAATCAGAGAAAAGGCAATGAAAAAAAAGTATTCTTCTCCCTTAGCATTTTAGAAAAACCAGGGAGATCATTTCGATCTGTGTCATCTAACCAAGAATTATTATTTGCTATATATGGCATTCTCCTTATAGAAACAATAAGATCCACTGACCCTGAAAAGCAAGTGTGTACACTAATAACATCAGGTCGTTTGGATCATCTACACCTGTTTATCACTCGAGTTGTAACTTTCTGACCTATTTACCTTTAGTGACATTTGAAAACCTATTAGTCAAAAGCTGCAGAGAGTGTGAGGCCTGTAAATGGTGTGAAGATATGTTAATCCCTTCCCATCACACCTGCTTTGGCAACTGGAATAACTGATTGTCTATGCAGCTTGGCCCACAGACTCTAGGGTGCTACGTTCTCTAGAAGGAAGGTCAGATGGGTTAGGAGGGGCTGGCTTCTGCCTGTGTGGCATTTCCATTTGCTGCATGAGGTTATCCGAACAGTCAGAGGAGAAAAAAATCTGACTCCTGTCCATGAACCATTAATAATTTGGTTGAACTCTAAGCTAAGGCGCATATCTGTGCCAGCTAATACTGGGCGCTTAAATATACTTCATAGAACATAAAATTGTACCTACCAACTGCTGAATGCTGGTCTTCAGCTCCATTCCGTGCAGGAAAGTTATTATGCAGAGGATTATTGTACATAACTGAAGCAAGTGAGTACAGGTCAGAAGACATCTCTGCTGAACCCTCAAATATTCCTGCCTTTGACTCTATATTCACTGTTTCTGGAACTATGGGGTTGTTTATATACTGTAATTCAAAGTAGATATTTACAAAGCTTAAAACCATTGTACTTAATAATAGTTAATAAACTAATAAACATTCCAAGATTTCATTGTGAAGCTACTAAAACCCTACATCATCGTAACATATTGTGATCACTACCATATCATAATATCTTAAGAGCTCAATACTGTATTATGGGAAGAAGTAGCTATTTTGTTTCTGATTTGAGTTCTTTATTGTAAAATAAGACATCCTTATGCAAAGGTGTCATGACTAAAATATTTTAACTGTTCACCCCAAAAAAGGTAAACCTTCTGAGTGTATTCCTTTATTAAAATGTGTTATGCTTCACTTTCTGTGTGTCTTCATTTGTATACCAGGTGTGAGAGACCTGCATGCCTGCTTGATATGTGTCAAAATAGTAGTTTATGTATGAACGTGAAGTGACAAACATGAACAAAGCCAAATGGCATGATTATCAAGCAAGGTTCATGGCAGACCTACCCAAGGCTTAGGACCTAAGGAATATTTTAAATAACTGCGATAGTTCCTGGATCTCATGACTTACATCATGTATGTCAAGTTCACCACAGTGGCAAATATTGAAGTAAAAATACCAGAAGCAGATCATGAAAAAATGCAGAAGTTTTTGTTGTCTTGCCAATGAGTTTAGCCCTGGACAAGTCACTATGGATTCAATCAGACCAAAAAAATGGCAGTGAGTTGTTCTTGGAGTGAAAGGGTTATACCCAATGTTATTCCCACAGTGGAAGGTCAGTCACTAGAATCCCATTCACTCAGGGTGAGTCTGCATGCAGCAAGCCAATCTCTGCCTCTGGGCCTCTCTACCTGCAGAGCCATCCTCTGGGCCTCTGTCCTCAGCAATGCCACCACTCCAGCCTCTGTTCTGTTCTCCTGCAGCCTTGCAGCCCTGCCACCGTGTTGTGCCCAGAGCACTGGGTGGAGCTCTTTATAGAGTCCACAGCCGTGTATTGCTCACACGTGTTTAGTGAGCTAGCCGACCAGGGCCAGATGAGAATCCTGGTCACAGGAACCTTCACTTTATCCACAGTTGGGATGACAAGACAGCTCTGTCCCTTCTCCCTCCCCACACAGCATAACTGATAGAATGAGAAAAGGGTTTTTGGGCCAAAGAGTATTAGGTAGTAGTATTTTTTGTAGATTGTCAACCTTGGAAATAAGGGCACACATTAATCAAAGAAAATAGTCAAAAGCAATGTGTGGACTTTAGATGTTAATTAGTACATTTTGAACAATGTAGACTTTGGAGATAATCAGGAAAATTTGAATACAGTCTCAGAATTAGATGATACCAAGACAATATTAGTCATTTTGTTAGTTGTGGAAATTGAAGTATGGAATGAACTAAAATGTGCATGTATTTTAGAGACTTGTACTTAGGTATATGGGATAAAAATGATGTGAACTCTGTAATTAAGTTTGAAGTCTATCAGAAGCAGCAGCAAAAATGGGAGACAGCTGAGGCACAAATGGCCAAATCTGATAATCACTGGATGCAGGGGATGGGTAAGTGGGTGCTCATTATATATTTTCTTTTTTAATATACCTATTCACAATTTTCCAAACTTAAATAGTTTTGATAAAAAAGAAAACACTGAAGGAATCACTCTTTTTTCAGTCAATTCCTTTTCAAGTTCTACTTCAAAACTCACCTCCAAAACCCTTTTGTTTAAAAAGAAAAAGTTATTCTATTCCTTCTCAAGTCCATGGTTGGTCTTGTACCTTCAGAATTTATAATTAATTCATAATGTAAATTTTACTGTCTGTAAGTTTTTGTAAATAGTCTTTTAATTATCTTAATAGGTTTTGGGTTGCCTTTACTCCTAGAGCCAAAAGTAGGTTGTTTTATTTTTAGTAGGATAAAGCACTTGGTATTTTATTAAAAAAAAAACAGTAGATGCTCAGGAAAAATCTCAGGAAGTCCAGAAATTTTAAGACAGTTTATTTAATTATCTGCAAAGACATGTCACTTAATATCAACTTTCCTCAAAGACAGAAGAATGAAGAAAAGATCCAAGGAAATCTCTAGTCCTCCAAATATTTATAAAATAAAATTATCTAAATCTTGTTACATATTTAGCCAGAAAAGTATTGTGATGAAAAGCAGGGGCACACTTCTAAGATCTTCTCTAAAAGGCTGGTGATGAAGAACGTGGACGGGGAACCTTCTACGAGACAAGTGAAAGGTCTTCAGCGTCCAGCAGTTCCAGCCCTGCCCCCTCCAGGAAATCAGACTGGGTGTGAATCCCAAACACGATTCAGAGGTACTATGGTATTCTAGTCAATAGTTTATGCCTGAGCCACACAGCTGTTCTCACTACCAATCGGCTGCTCTTTGAGACTCTACTGTGCACAGAGCACTAGAGCAGGTACAAGGAAGAGTACAAAGAATTTCCCTAGGACCTATGACTTTTTATTAAATCTCTCAATATTTTTCCCCATGTCAGATGTTATTGAGAATTAAACCATAACATCCCATCAATTAACTAAGTTATGAATCTCTGCTGACAAATGGCCATTTCAAGGTAAGAGCTGACCTGAGTAATTTTGGCTATCTGAATTTCTGCAAAATTCTAGTAATCCAGAAAGATGCTCCTTAACTAGGTAATGATTTAAACACTGGTTTCATAGCAGCGCAGAACATTACTATCACCAAGGGTGCCATGTCATGACTATTTCACATACTTTGTCTCCTAAAGAGGCATTATAGATTAGATTTTCCAAAGGATGAAAAATGAATCATTTTAAGAGCAGAAGTAATGGGAAGTAATCAGAACTTAAGAGAGTAATGGGAAGGGACTGCGAAAGCAGGTGTGGAAATGAGGGAAACTGAAGAGAAAAGGCCTAATGCAACCTCCAAGTCTTGGACTCATCTAGCTAGTTCAGGGTTCTCGACCTCACCACTGCTGACATTCTTCATTAGATAATTTTTGTTGTAGGGAGCTGTCGTGGGTGGTGTAGCAAGTTTATCAGCATCCCTGTCCCTTCCCAGGAGAATCAGCCTCCTAGTTGTGACAATAAAAAATGTCTCTAGAGATTGACAAATGTCTCCTGCAGAGCAAAACTGCCCCTGGTTGAGAATGACTGAGTCAAGGAATGCCGCCATTCATCAGCATGAAGTTCCTCCCCTGGGCTTCCCAGGAATCTTTGGAATTTATGTGAAAGAATTAGAAGTATTCAGAGTTAAATTCCTAATCCACCTGAATAAACCAACCTGACTCTACATGTAATAGTCTTCATTATACCTAATGTGATTTCATTTTATTTTTTTAAAAAATCTTCTATTATTAATCCATCACTTTAGACTCACTGGAAGTCTGCTGAATTAAATGAACAAAAAAATTTGACTTACTCTTTAAAAAACTTCTGTATTTTAATATAGACTACAATGTGATTTATGCTGTTATCAAGCAGAGGTAAAAAAGAAAAATTAGCAATTAGCATATGTTTGGAAACCTCCTAATGGATACTGTATCATTCTGCACATTACCTATGTGATGAATCCTTAAGGTTTGATTCTGTTTGTGTTCCTAATGCTCAAAAAATTTGCCTCAGCCATTATTAAACTACTCTCAAATCCTGTCCTCAGCCTCATTTGGCAGCAAGTGGCCAAGCATTTAGCTGGCTTTCTTCTCAAGCCCACCAGTGACAAACACTGACAGTCTAGAGAAATGTCTTCTGGTATGAGAGTGAGGAGTTAGATTACTTAACTAGATACATACTCACTGTCTCTCTTTGTTCTCAACACTTATTTATTTACTTCTCTAGCTTAAATAATATACCCAAATCTGGGAGGATTATTCTAATAGATGTGTGAAATATAAAATAACAGTCTGGAACAGTGTGGTGACAGCCTCTCAGTCAGTCTCCCTGCTGTCCCTACTTCCTGGTGTTCATGCATTTCTATGCCCTCCTCTTGGGTGGGAGCTGTGGTGTGCATCTAGCCAACAGAATAAGGCAGAGGTGATGGGATGTCTTGCTCATGGTTACATTACATTAAACAGACTCTCCTTGCTGGCACGATGAAGTAAGTGGCGATGTTGGAAAAGTCCTTGCGGCAGGACACTGTGGGAGAACTATGTGAGCTAGAGCTAAGGTAGTCTCCAGCCAAACAGCTAGCAGGAAAGTAGAACCCTCAGTCAGAAGGAAGTTAAATCTGCTCAAAGTATGAGTTAGTCCAGAAGTGGCTTCTTCTCCAGTTAAGTTTCCAGATGAGAACACAACATAGTCAGCGACCTGATTGCAGTGTTATGAGACCCTTGGCAGAGAACTCGTTTGACCTGTCTGGACCCCTGATTCACAGAAACGGTGAAATAATAAATAAATGAGTTGTTTTAAGCTTGTGGCAAGCTGTTGCATAACAATTAAGTCTCTGGCAAATTGTTATACAACAATGGAAAACTAATGTAGTAAAATAACAATAGTACGAGAGAGAGATTATGAATCCTGAGCTGGGGTGGGTACCCAGGGATGAACTATAGATGTGTAAAGGTCATGGTTTGGTGGTAGAAATAATTGGCCTTAATACTGAGTGACTATTGAATTCTAAGTATAACCAAAGTCAGAGGAAACCCCAAGGTTTCAAGCCTTCATGACAGAGCAAATAACAGTACCATTAACCAAAAAGAGAAGCATCAGGCCTATGAAAATCCCCAAAAGCCTTCCAAATACTTAGTCAATGACCTTAAGGTCAGAGATTTGTGATGTGCACCATCCATGGGTTTAGGAAATGCTAAGCCTGTTATTTGATACGTAGGCTTCAAGCCAGCCTCTCTCCAGGCCTCGTTCTAAGTCACTGAAACAATTCATTGCCCAGACAGACTTGCTTCCTGTGTTCCTGCAGGAGCCTTCACAGGGTCCCAGCGCCATGCCAGGATCTCTGTCTAGTGTCTTTTGCCTCATCCCAACTTCAATTCCTCCTCCCAGTCATGAGCCAGGCCCTCTTATCCCAAAAAGGATGTCTGTTTTGCTTTATGGGGGAAAGGAGTTTCCATGTGATACACCCTGACAGAACCTCTCCAGGAACGGCTCTCATCGGGAATACAGAGCCCCGGAAGGATCAGCGTGGAAAGCAAGGCAAAAGCGTCACACGGGCAGGAAGCAGCGGCTGAAGCTGTGAGATCACCCGAAAAAAGTGTGACGAGACGGCCAAAAACAGAACTCGGCGATACTTCTAAAGGGAAGGAGTTGAAAACTGCGAGAAAGAGAGCTAGCGTCTTAATCTTCTTCACTTTTCATTGCATGAGGCCAAAATTTTGCAGTCATAGTATATGAAAGTGGAGGGAATATTGAGGAGGAAATCAGAGTGTCAAAGCACAGAAGAGGGGTGAGAGGGGTGGATTTTGGTGGAGACAAGGAAGACGCGGACAGCTGAAAATATACAGCCACCTTATCTGACACAGAGGTCACTGCGACTTCTAACAAGATTTCAAGAATTTAAAGAATTCTTGGGACCAGAGTGTGGAGGCCGTACTTTAAGAAGCTGAAGAGTGAATGGAAGGAGAGAGCCCTTTTCTGTCCCAAGGTCAAGGAAAAGGACAATAAATGAATACACTATGCCAGAGTTTTTAGCTATTGTCTCCTATACTCCTCACCCTGTAAAGTGGGATGTAAGTCCCATTTTAAAAATGAGGGCACCAATCTAGTAACCACAATGCTGCTCATGTGATTGCATATTAATGATACCGTAATAAAAAAAAAATGAGGGCACCAAGCCTCCACACACAGACTTGTCCAAGGTCACAGAGGCTAGGACCCAGTCCATTCAGATTTAGAGCCTCTGCTTCATCTCTCTTCCCACGTCAACCACCTGAACAGTGAACCCCAACACCAGTCACATAGGGCAGCAGAAATATCAACAATGGGCCTGATCCAAGGAAGAGAGATACTATCACAGTAATAAAGAGAAACTTAATGTCTCCTTTTATTGGAAAAGGATACCGAAACTTAATACTGAGTGTCAACTAGGGTGACAGGGCCAATGCCATGATTAATAATCACAATGGGGCACAATTACTCAGCACAGCACGAACCACTGGCTAGGTATAGTTCTAGGCTCTCTCCTCCCATTAACCACTACATTACTGTTGCTTGGTAAGAGAGATGCCTATAATCCTTGACTTTGGAAGAGGAAAGTGAAGTTCAGAGAGGTCAGGCCAACTTCCCCAGGTTAGACCATCTGAAACAGCAAAACCCTAGGGTTTAAACCCAAGTGCTCTTTCCTGCAGGTCCACCTTCTTCATCTCTCCCACACAGCTCGGGAGGTGAACAGGGTGTAAACCTAGATTTACATGGCCCCAAACCTCATGTTCTATGATGTCACAAGAGCTTTAGGCCTTATAGACAGAGGCAGAATCGGAAAGAAGCCTTCTTAGCTTCAAGAGAGAAACAGGTTTGCCTGGCCATCCAGCTGAAGTCATAAGCAGATGTGGGAGGCCTGTCACCTTGTCCTAAAAATGCTCAGGATCTACTTTAAGACCTTCTCAGCAGGAGCAAAGGGCTAAGCTTTTGTCCTTTGCCTCAGTTGTCAACTAGAGTATCAGAGAAAGCTTAACTCACATCTTTTTGCATATAGGAAAACAAGAAACATTGGATTAAAGTTTAACCCTGGACTGGAGATGGTGAACATCTTGGAGTAATAAGTCCTGGGTGGCCAGAGTGCATTAAGCACATAGTAAGGTCAACTTTCAGCTAAGAATCAGAGTGAGGAAGGCTGGCCCTAGAAATAGAGTGGACAAATACGTGTGCAGGAAAACAACAGTACATCCAGAAGAAACTGTGGTTCTGGAACAAAACAGTGGAAGCCAGTCACTGAATAAGCACTAGGTGGTACCACCAAGGCCCAGAGGTCATGGTACTCACTGTCCTAAGTATGTATATTTTGTGTGTGCCTCAGGAGCAGCCAGTGTATGGATCTGACTGGTCTGGTAGCTTGTATGGCTTTCACAGGTGTATAGCTGGCTAAGTGAGGAGAATGGAGACACTGACTGGAAATTAGTGTTCCCTGTATTGCAAACACTTCTTTGTACACAGAAGCAAACACATTGTCCTCTTATTTTATGTCTATGAAATAGGTTAATCTCTTTTATTTTCAATTTCTTTAATCAAATGTCTACTGTTTGATTCTTTCTTTAGCTGAGGCAGTTCTGAGAAATTTAGCTTCTAAAGACTGAACAGGACAAATCATTTGTCAACAACACTACTAACTCATTGTGCTTTTCATTGGCAATTGTTCCAAACTTCAAAGCCTAGGAGTATTTAAATCCTAACAGGAGTTTCCAAACAATTCATTCACTAAGTTACCATAATAATAGGCACTCCTAGAAGTACTTTTAGTCCTGTATAATTGCTCAATTAACATTTTTCATGTGCTAAAAAAAGAATAATGTCACTTAACTAACCATACGTGTTCTAAAATGAAATCTGACCTAGCTAGATTATCAACATCGCAAAGTTTACTTCCCTTTGTACTATGATGCTTGCCAATATTTTATGTTTGAGTGAGCTAGCAAATCTTTCAAGTAACCAGGGCTAGAACAAAGGAGAAAGGCCTCACCAAGAAGTGAAATGAAAGTTCAATACCTCATCTTTTCCTGTGAGCAAAGTGTTATCCACAACTACTCCTGTCTCGGAAACAAACACTTTCACTCGATACTGGTTAATGATTCCATTGGGCTGTCGTGGTTTCTTCCAACTAATTCTTATTTGTGTACCTTCTACTTCCACAAGTTGTAAATCAGATACTGCACCTGGAACTGAAAAAAAAAGAATAAGAAGGGGCTAATTTGAAACTACATTTTCAAATTTTTAAAAATTCTCTAAATTTTTAGCTCATGATTTAAGATCTGTAAGAAACTCTATTAAAAAATAGACTAAGCCAATTTACTAATATGGACTGCACTAAAAATTGTGAATAAAAATTAGGTCCCCACTTTTATTTAATACAGTACTGGAGGTCCTAGCCACGGCAGACAACACAAAGAAATAAAAGGCATCCAGATTGGTAAGGATGAAATCAAACTGTCACCGTTTACAGATGACATGATATTGTACATTAAAAAAAAACCCTAAAGAAACCACTCTAAAACTGCTAGGACTAATATCTGAATTCAGCAAAGTTGCAGGATACAAAATTAACACACAGGAATCTGTTGCATTCCTATACACTAATGATGAATTAGCAGAAAGAGAAATCAGGAAAACAATTCCATTCACAATTGCGTCTAAAAGAATGAAATACCTAGGAATAAATCTAACCAAAGAAGTGAAAGACCTATACCCTAAAACTACAAGATACTCTTAAGAGAAATTAAAGAGGACACTAGTAAATGGAAATTCATCCCATGCTCTTGGGTGGGAAGAATTAATATTGTCACAATGGCTATCTGCCTAAAGCAATCTACAGATTCAATGCAATCCCTATCAAAATACCAACAGCATTCTTCAATGAACTGGAACAAATAGTTCTAAAATTCATATGGAACCACAAAAGACTCCAAATAGCCAAAGCAATTCTGAAAAGGAAGAATAAAGCAGAGGGGATCTTGCTTCCCAACTTCAAGCACTACTACAAAGCCACAGTAATCAAGACAATTTGGTACTGGCACAAGAACAGACCCATAGACCAGTAGAACAGAATAGACAGTCCATTATTAACCCAAGCATATATGGTCAATTAACATATGATAAAGGAGCAATGGATATACAATGGGGAAATGACAGCCTCTTCAACAGCTGGTGTTGGCAAAACTGGACAACTACCTGTAAGAGAATGAAACTGGATTACTGTCTAACTCCATACACAAAAGTAAACTCAAAATGGATCAAATAACTGAATATAAGTCATGAAACCATAAAACTCTTAGAAGAAAACAGGCAAAACTCTCTTGCATATAAACATGAGCAACTTTTTCATGAACATATTTCCTGGGAAAGGAATGTAAAAGCAAAAATGAACAAGTGGGACTATATTAAACTAAAAAGCTTCTGTACAGCAATGGACACCATCAGTAGAACAAAAGGCATCCTACAGTATGGGAGAATATATTCATAAATGACATTCCAAAAAGGGGTTGACGTCCAAAATATATAAAGATCTCATGCACCTCGACAAACAAAAAGCAAAGAATCTGATTAAAAAATGGTCAGAGAATCTGAATAGACACTTCTCCAAAGAAGAAATTCAGATGGCCAATAGGCACATGAAAAGATGCTCCATACCACTAAGTATCAGAGAAATGCAAATTAAAATCATAATGAGATATCACCTCACACTAGTTAGGATGGCCAACATCCAAAAGACAAACAACAACAAATATTGGTGAGGATGTGGAGAAAGGGGAACCCTTCTACACTGCTGGTGGGAATGTAAGTTAATTCAACCACTGTGGAAAGCAGTATGGAGGTTCCTCAAAAAACTAAAAATAGAAATACCATTTGACCCAGGAATTCCACTCCTAGGAATTTACTGTTACAATGCAGGATCCCAGTTTGAAAAAGACATATGCACCCCACGTTTATTTACAATAGCCAATAAATGGAAGCAATCTAAGTGTCTATCAGTAGATGAACGGATAAAGAAGATGTGGTACATATACAGAATGGAATATTATTCAGCCATAAGAAGAAAACAAATTCTACCATTTGCAACAATGTGGATGGAGCTAGAGGGTATTATGCTCAGTGAAATAAACCAGGTAGAGAAAGATAAGTACCAAATTTCACTCATCTGTGGAGTATAAGAAGAAAGCAAAAACTGAAGGAACAAAACAGCAGCAGATTCACAGAGCCCAAGAATGGACTAACAGTTACCAAAGGGAAAGGGACTGGGGAGGGTGGGTAGGAAAGGAGGGATAAGGGGAATAAGGGACATTACGATTAGCACACATATCATGGGGCACGGGGAAGGCAGTATGTCAGAGAAGACAAATAGTGACTCTATAGCATCTTACTATGCTGATGAACAGTGACTGTAATGGGGCATGTGGTGGGGACTTAATCATGGGAAGAATTTAGTAGCGTAATGTTGCTCATGTGATTGTATATTAATGATACCAAAATTAAAAAAAAAAGAAGTTGGGTAACATGGAATAGTTTCCCCAAATAAAGTGTTATAACAATTATTTGAAACAAATTTTTTAATAAAAATTACTTCCCAAAAAAAAACTGATTACAGATAATTAATGCCCAGTAGAAACCTTGAAGGCTTTATGGAAGTCACAGCATATCAAAAAATAGAATCTAGAAGACTTTGAATGCAACTACTTTGAAAGGTAGTTAGTAAATTAAATCAGGCCATCTTTTAACCTATTCCATGAGATATTTGAAGATTTATTTTTGTCTGCTTATTTTACAAATTAATTATGAGTCTCAAGTTTCAGGTGCCCTTACACTCTGCAGTAGTGAAGATACACAGGGACAAATGAACAACTGTTTCTAGGCACAGTACAAAGTACTTAAATAAATGCTTGTTACAAAGTCACCAAGAGAGAGACATCTAGGAAACTGTCCAGGCCACAGGGTAATGGATCAAGATAAACATGCCCTGGGCTTTTGCCCACTTTTTCTTTATATCACACTCATTGTGTGATTATTGATAGCCAATTCACCCTCTACTCTCAGTTTCCTTATCTATAAAATGAGAGTAATTATGTCATTCTTCCTACTATGCAAGATGACTCTAAGGAACAAATGGTTCGAGAAAATTTAAAACATGTTGGCTCAAGACAGAAAAAAATGTGACATAACAATATCCCTTATGATAAGGATGTGATAAAATTAAATTCATTTCCATAAACTGAGCTATTACACATTAGTATAAGCTTAGCAAATTACAGTTAGAATAGAAACACATTAGGCATATAATGTAAAATGGAGAAGGACCCTATTGTCTTTAAAGATAACAGAAAGGAACTGAAGATTACTGTTATAAATCCCGTAAGTATTATTTATAATTAATGAAAGTAATTATGCTTAAGTTTACTATGTAGTAAATCATATGGAGTTTTCATCTAATAGATTTAGTCGTTTTCCTTTGTCTCAATGAAGCAACCATTAAAATGCCCCCTAGATATTGTAACTGTATCAATATTTCTAAAATGTTTTGGAATAGTTAATAACAAGGTGGGTGAGTAAGCTGCTCTGGCCTAACAGCTCTCTATTTGATTACTGCAGACAAGATTCTAGTGTCCAGCACAGGTAAACCCTGGGCTCAAAACTGGGAGATAAGCACAGTGATAGACCTCTAATTTGCTAATTCTTTGAATCTCTTTTTCTAAAAGCATTTCAGTATATCTTTCTGTAGATGGACAACTCTAGATTTTATCCTACCACAGTTCTAAACTGAAGGAAAAACAGTTTGACCTTGAAGGGTGGAGGAAGAGCTCTAGATTAAGGCTCTAGACTAAGGCCCTGTGGTCATCGACCTGGCCATTCATCATTGAACAGACTGAGCCCTCATCAGATGGTCTCTGTGCTGAGCACTTGAGGGTAGAGGGAGAAAGAAGCTAGCTAAAGGCCTTTGTGCAGATCACCTCTTGTTCAAGTTTCACTTCATTAACCTGTATTCTTCCTAGAGCTTAGGTTTCGATCATCATATTTACCAGTACACATTTTTCAAGGGCAGAGGAACTGTCCAATGAACTGTGAAAATGACCCAGCCATTTAAACAGCAAACATTCCGCCTTTCTTTTACATTTTATTTTAAAGTCACTACATAGATGAGGCTTTAGCCAGTATTGTATAACATAAATCATAGACAAGCTCTGCCATTTTTGTCGTTTAATTTGAACTCACGTAGAATTTCAACTGAAGATGCCCATTTAATGACCTCACTGATCAAATTAATCAGGCATCAAAACCCTGCCTACTAGAAAATAAGTGAAATGTTCAGTTCCATTTGATATGACACATTAATGTATAGTAGGACTCCAAAACCACCCAGTACAGAAGGAAAAAAATACATGCATGAGTCTCTTATTTAGTTACAAACCTAACAATAGTAGCAGACTATTTCTAATTTATACTATCTTTTTCAGTATAACTTAATAAGTATTGCCCCTGACACTAATGCCTAAAATGATGTCAAGTAAAGATTGTGGTTCTATATTACCCTATAAATTGTCCCCCAAACCTGTGTAAGAGTGACTGTAAACCTCTCTTTCTTTCCTAATAAAAGACGAAAAAGCTTAGGGAAAAAAGCAAATGGAGTAGACAACCTTGTATCTTGTCTTTCGAGCGATACTTGATCTGTTACACCACAAATTCTTACGGGGAAACCAGAGAAGTATGGATTAGACCAAACTCCTTTAATACTGATACCAAATTAACTAAAGAAAATCAAACACACAAAGTAATTATTCATGGCTCAGAATCCATTCGGAAGGTATTGTCCACAGGGACTACCTAAGAATCATTCTCAAGTCAACACATCTATAAATTTTACTAAAGGATGGGAAACAGAATAGACATATGGTTGACAAATAATATGCCAAATTATTTGACACTTAAATGAAAAATGATTAGAAAAAATAAAATGGAGACAAATAGCACTGGGGTAAAGAAAATACATTAAAGTAATTTTTGCCATCATCTAGTAAATCAAGCATCCCATTAGAGGTGCATTTTGAGAAAAATCTAGTAAAAAATAAGTTATTGAGAATCCTGAGAAACACAAAGTTGACAGTCTGTCAGTGATTTCCCCATAAAAGATTTTATTATGTGCAGAAAACCGCAAGTTACAGTCATTGAAGACAAAAGTCTTCACTTCCATAGTCTATATGTGGGGGAGAAATATGGTTTTCAATACCTTGTTTGCTTTTAAGAAATGATGCTAACAACCTGATATTTGACACTAGTGACAGAAACGTTATTAGGGGACGTTGAAGCTCTACAAAGTTTATTTAAGACTTAACTCCCGTATGAGCAGTAAGAAAACGCCGTTGCCTATGTTATAGTCAACAGCATCATCTCCCTTTGGAATGGGCAACTCTGTGACATTTTATAACATTGGAAATTATTAAACTATCAAATTTTTTCCAAAATCACGTCTTCTTCATGCCTCTGTAAAAACCTGCTCAGTAGAATATTAAGAAATATGTCAGCACCTTGTGAAATTTCTATGAGAACTGCTCTAACAA
Source organism: Manis javanica (assembly GCF_040802235.1). Lineage (NCBI taxonomy): Eukaryota > Metazoa > Chordata > Mammalia > Pholidota > Manidae > Manis > Manis javanica. The sequence goes on from NC_133165.1 coordinate 15,829,084, forward strand.
TATAATGTTCATTCACTTTGATGATCAGAGTAGACTACGGACCATAACATGCCCAATGTTAATAAAATCATCCCCATTATAATGTGATAGCACATACCATTATCTGTAAGAGGTCAATTCAACATATTTCTTTAAATACCTAGAGATTTGTTAGAACACCAGTTGTTTTAAAATATATTAATTTAAAAACTGGTGCTAATGAATTTTTCAATAGACTGTAGTGTACTTTTAAATAGAGAAGAAAATGAATTGAGTAATCTTAATTAGAATACAAAGAGCCCTGTTTTATTAATAAATGGAAAAGAACAGCTTAAAATTAAGATACCAATTTTAGTTGCAAGTATAGGTCCTAATGAGTTATTAGATTGCTCTCATATAGTTTCAATATTCCTTTATGACAATTTTTAAAGAGTGGGACCAGGATTAATTTGTGTGTCAAAAGTAGAAAGCTACATTCACTGCTCTTGGCAGAGCATTCCCCTGAAGCTCTCTCTAAGGCTTGAATTGTGCCCCAAGAACTCCATGGAGGAAGGCTGGCACGCCGAGGTAAGATCCTTGCTTTCCCCACCCCTACTGGTGCACACCTGTGGCCAGTGGGATTGCTGCAGAGCCACTTGGATCCAAGTGATTTATATGGTGAGTTGTTCATGAAGGTAGTAAGGTAAAAGCCAGGATAAACTGCTTATTATAAAAGGAAAATAGAGTCATCTATTCAAAATAATTTGGTGTGAAAAATAACCCATGAGCCATATAGTGAACAATGTCCTTAAATTCCACTTATTATTTTGTGAATTAAAACTGCAGAAGCAAAAAAAGGGAAATGACTGTTTAAATCCTATTTGAAATAAACAACATGACATCATACCTGGCAATGTATCATTTCCCTATTTTTGTCAAATGCTACAGGCCAAGAATGATGACAATAAAATAATGATCGTAAACTGATTAGTTTGGAAGCACCAAAATTGGCTTGATTTCAAAGAAGGCAAAATTTATGAATTTATTTAATTGTATAAGAATGGAAATTACTTGAGTCAATTGAGTTGGTTGAGAAAATGCTACTGACTCTGAAGTCAAGGACTCAAGTCTGATGAGGGCGGGTTGCTCTGCTGTGTTTGAGAGCCATCCATAAATCTGTCTAGCTTTCTTGGAAATACTTAAGAGCAGTTTTTAAGTGAAGAAGGGGGTGGGGGAAATTTAAGGTCTAATGGAGAAGACATGCAAAGCTTAAAGACTGATAGAAACACAATGGAAATGTTTAATATGAAAAAAAATGAGAACATTTTTCTTATAAGTATTCATCTCTTAATATGTGTATAGAGACCATATACAATAAGCATTTTCATTCAAAATTGATATAAAACATAATTTTTGCATTCTTTCAAAAGCAAAATATTATCAACGGTTTATTTGTTCTTTGAAAGGGAGAAGTGAAAAATTCCCGAATAGTTGCTGCCCTCTAATGGTCAAGTGCTTGAGTGATCTGTGTGATGAACGTACACCCAATCTTGAGTTGTATGTGTGTATGTGTGTGCACATGCACAACCATGTGTATTTAATATACAGGTTACTGTATGTTAGCTCTCACTCATATAAAACCTGGGAACTTTTCAAGTATAAATGTGGTTGTAAAAAAATTGTATTCGTCTCAATAATTCCAATCCCTAAATAGAAAAGAAGACATTTAGCAGTTTTGTGTTGTGAAGCGATATGGTAATATTTTTTAAACACCATATATAGCTTGCCTAAAACTGTGATGTTTAATACACGCAAATAAAAAAGTGTCTTTGGGGAAAATATTATTTTAATCATTGCAGTTTTTGCTGGTAAATTTGTATTGTACACCCTCCAGTAATCTCCACTTGCTTAAAATACCCTTTTAATTATAAACGTATTTTGTTATAGGCATTGGGGCTATATGGATTTCTCTGAACATTATTCTGTGAGAAAAATATATTCTACATTAAGTGTGTGTTAAGCACTGTTAAATGTGTTTGCTTACTTTAAGACCTCCTGAGGTTTCACCAATATTCACTGTGAATCACACTTGCATCGTGAACCTTCCTCTTGGTGCATCTTAGTATAAGGCATGCTGTGGGTTTAATGTTCTGAGGAGCCCATGTTCAGAATATATTAGGTAATAATCTGATAATATTGAAATAACATGTATCAGTAAATACAAGCAAAATGGCTTCTAATGCAATGTGTAGTAAGTGCAATAAAATTCAAAAAAAGAGCAAAAATATGAACACAATAAGAAAGTGTTCTTACCTTCTGGGGGAGTGAATACTGATATATTTGATTTGGGTCCAATCCCTGCACTGGTTTCAGCAGCCACATGTACATTATACACTGTAAATGGTGTCAAGTTAGTGAATGCAAATTTAAGGTCTTTTGTGCTGTTATCCAAAATCCGGCCTGCAAAAGGCAGATGATACCGTGGATTATTTTCTCATCAGGCATGTATAATCATTCTCACATTTAAGTACAGAGCCAATGATAGCAGTTAAGGTGTAAACCTATGCATGAGTGTTTGATATTGCAATTTTAAAAGTGAATATATTTTAAATATTTAGTTAGTAGTCCACTGTTATCAATTTGATTAAAACACTGAAAAGAACATGAAAATTTTCCAAGTTAAAAATAACGTGTGAAATCATAAAGCCCTGTCATAACCATGTTATTTTTGACATATTTAAAAGAACATTAGATTTTACCATATAAAAACAGGTAGTATTTTATACTGAAATTCAGTCAAAATGCTAACTATTCTCATTATCTACTATGAAAACATACATTTAGAAAATATTTCTAGTTTAGTTTCTGAGCTAAATGACTTAAACAGCCCATCAGCAATATTCTTTAAGTCTTCAGCTTAACCTCTGAGTTCTTTTGCTCCAGCTGAACCTGGCTCTCCCTTAAGAACACTGCTCTGTCTTGCAACCACCCCGGACGGTGGCACCCACATCTCCCCACAGTCCTCAGGCGATTCGCCTTCAGGTGTGGTGGGCGGTGTCCCTGCTCCTCTTACACCGTCTGGCCCCGCCTTACAGAAGCTCACAGCTGTCAATCTCGTGCCATCGGTGACATCCACGAGCCTTGCTGGTGCAGTCGCCTTCTAAGCCCAGGGACACTCACCTCATTCTGGATGCTTTAGCTCCTGCCTCAGTGTCACTTTCTTCAATGCTACCATCTTAATTTTTGGTGATGTCAATATCCCTAGGGATAATCCGTAAACACCTGAAGCTCTCTATATATAGTCGAGTCCTCCACCCTATCCCAGCCAATCCCTATGGTCATACCTTAGATACCACTATTACCAATAACTGCAAATCCTCTCTTATCTCAATTTCATTCAACTCTCCTTGACCATTCTTTCCTCTTGACTGTTTACTCTAGAAGCCTGAGCCAACCATTCTCTAAGCCCACTGGAACCTCCAAACTCTGATCTTCCCCCTCTTTTGATTTGTTTGGTCCCTCAGCCCTGGGGACAGCCTCAGTGTCACTCTTAGTTACAGTCGCTGCCTGACACAAGACTTCAGTTCCCTTGCACTTCCCTTATTGAAGGGAGCTGGAGAAAAACACAAATCCACTCTGACTGATTTCACTTTATTCATTACCACACCTCAAATGAGCCCTAAATGGTGCCTAGCCCCCTCCTCAGCTTCCATAGTCCAATCATCCTGTACTTTCCTACATGATTGTTTTATACTTTCTCCTTCTTCCTCAGACTTCAAAATACTTGCTGCTCCACTTGTGGAGGGTCTTGCTTCTCATTACATTGGAAAAATTAAATCAACCAGAAAAGATCTGCCATAGACTCCCACCAACACAATTACTTCCTTACCAGCATCTGCACCCATATGCTCTGCTTACAGCCTGTTATATCAACAAAATGAAAAGGCAACCTACTGATTAGGAGAAGGTATTCGCGAATCATATATCTGATTAGGTGTTAATATCCAAAATACATAAAGAATTTATACCAATCAATAACAGAAAAACAAATAATTCAACTTAAAAATGAGCAGATCTGAGTAGACATTTCTCCAAAGGAGATTATATATAGATGACCAAAAGGTACATGAAAAGAAGCTCCACATCACTAATCATCAAAGTGAAAATCAAAAAACCACAAAGAAATAACACCTCACATCTGTCAGAATGGCTATTTTCAGAGAAAGAAACAATGAGTGCTGGCAAGGATGTGGAAAAAGGGGAACCATTGTGTGCTATTTATGGTAACGTAAATTCAATGAAACTGCTATAGAAAACAAAACAGCGATTATTTAAAAAACTGAAAATAAAACTACTGTATGATCTAGCACTTCCACTTCTGGGTATCTATCCAAAGAAAATGAAAACACCAATTCAAAAAGATGTATGTACACTTATGTTCAACACATTATTTCTAATAGCCAAGATATTGAAATTACCTAAGCATCCATTGATAGATAAATGGACAAAAATAGATTAAAAAATAGTGATTTTACAGCATCTTACTACACTAATGGACAGTGACTGTGAAGGGGTATATGGGGGGGACTTCGTGAAGAGGGGAACCTAGTAAACATAATGTTCTTCATGTAATTGTAGATTAAGGATACCAAAAAAAAAATTTCGATTACAAAGCCAAAAAAAACAAAAGATGTGAATTTGTGTGTGTGTACACATATATAATGGAATACTATTCAGCCATAAAAATATTGAAATCTTGTCATTTGTGACAACATGGATGCACTATGTAGGTATTACGCTATTTGAAATAAACTTTGTTCATGGAATCATAGGATCTCATATTGGGAAAGAATTTTAGAGTTTATTTAATTAACTTTCAATGATACAGTATTTGAATCCCTCAAAAATATCTAACGTGAATGTCCAGGTCCTCTTTGTTCACAAAGATGGAGAATTCACTACATTATACAGTTGCCCAGATTATTTTTAGAGAGCTCTAATTTTAAAAATGGGTTCCATGTTCTAAGCAGAAATCTGATTTAATATAACCAAGTCCATTGTTTGCCATGAATATATTTACAATCATAGTAAGTCAAGGTCCTCCTCTTAAAGTATTTGAACACATGTATCTCCTCTAACACTTCTCCTCTTGAGGGGTTATACCTTATTGTTTCAGCTCTTCCTCATGAAATATGAAACATGGACAATATTTTGCCATTCTTATACATTTTTATGGTTTTAAACAAAAAGCTCAAAAAGCCTCACTTTCCTTATTACCTTTCTATGATTTGCTTCATACAGGGTCTTTAAAAATTGGATACTTTTTAAAAGTTTGATACTAGTAACATACTTTATATAATTCTTACTCCAAAAAACAAATACAAAACTTATTATGACTTACCTGATGGCCCAGATAATTCAACCCTGTAACTGAATTTCCCTGTTACTACAGTGGGTGGGTCCCATGAAATCGAAAAGGATTTCCCTGTAATGTTGCCTGCTATACAGTTTTGTGGTGGTCCTTCAGGCACTGAAATGATTACCAAAATAATAATAATAATAATAGTAATAATAATAATAAATAGATATATATTTCAAATAAATAACACCTTATTAAACACACGTAATAAAGCATATAATCAGAGAGAAAACAAAATAGTACACTAACAACAAAGGGTTTTTTAACAAAAAAAAAAGAAAAAATGTAACAGAATATGAATAAGACATGCCAGATGATCAGATGGATTTATCTGCAATAATTACTAAAACTAACAATAACAATAAAATGAAAAACAGTTTTATTTAATACTGTATATGATTTCACAGGGTGTTTTATTAATACAGAGTTCATTATACAGTTACACTGCCCTGAAGCACTTATGCATATACTCCCACTGTGTTCAGCAAGGCCTGAGTATATGGCTTGATAAACACTCTTCCTCTGGTTGACCCAGAAGGGCAGGGAAATTACCTTCAGAATCTACTGGCAATGACCTTTACTTTTTGTATCAGTATTTGTATTTGGTTATGAGAAGAAACTTATAACCTACAGTGAGCAGATTCTAATGTACCATTGGTAATGTATAAAAAATAATAATATTTTTAAAAGTCTTTTTCAGATGTGTTTCTATATTTTGTATTCTTTTAACTAAAATGAAATATTTCAAGCGTTTTTCTCAAAACAAAGCTCTTGTCTACTAAATTCCTCTTTATGTGACCCTCATGAAATGTTTCATTTTTTTACTGTATAAAAAGTAAGGTATATGGAAGGAGGAAATGGTATGATTCAAAATTGTCTTTTAAATTTAAAAAAACTCCAAATTTACATGTCATGAAATGATAGAAGCTGACAGCAATGTTATCAGAAAAAAAATTCTATGCTGTAGTGAAATTATCTGACCAGTAATAATTTCCAAACCTCAAAAGTTGCCAATTACAACTGAATGTGTGATACCATATATTTAGTATGGTATTATGTCAGGATCTACATAAGTTTATGTATACATAATACTGTAATACCCTAATACCACAGTAAAATACATAAATGCTACTTAGAAATACGTACTCTCAGAATTTAGTAGTAATAATATTGAGGTATACTCATTTAATAGTAACACCACCACCGTAAGGAAGACAGTCTTGTTTTTCACATGAGGAAACTACGGTGCAAAGAGGGTACAAGTAGGCGTATTCTAATCTACAGTTTTTATCTGATACTGAAATGTAAATCACATATTTCTACTACTGCAGGTGTTACCTCCATATTTGGCAATAGCAATATCAGTGAGAGAAAAGTACTGATGATTATAGAAGATGTAGCAGGACAGAGATGATTATAAAAAATTGCTGAGGTCACAGAATGATAGAAGCTGATCTTAGGACCATGGGTATTAATTAGCTCAAGTGTCCTTTTCTTTCAAATCTCCTGTCTCTTTTCAGGTGGTTACATTATAAAACAGCATGAAATTGAGGATGCCTACATGGAAGGCTTCTTGTGTTACTAGGGGAAAAAGATATTGAAAAAGAAGGAGGATTTTAACAAAAAGACCTACATGAAAAAATGAAAGATTATTCTGTAAGTGATTCAACTCCTTTTCTACAAAAACAAATGAAACCATACCTGATTCTGGTGTTCTGACAATCGTACTATCAATATAACCTGCTTCAGTTGTCACAGCAGAAACTTCAAAAAGGTATGTCGTATAAGGCCTCAGATGCGTCACCACAAAACTGATAGGCTCTTTCCACACAGAGCTCATCTCACTCCGTGCCCACGTGTTCCATGAGTACATGGTACGCGATGGAGGCGTGACTCTACCCAGGGCTGGAGAAGGGCTGGTTGTACTCCATAAAAAAGATTCATTATTCTCCTAGAAGTGAAATAAATATCAGTGAAAAAATAATGGGGTATCTCTTTGTGAACATGAGAAGTACCTAATTCATTCTTTTTCCTTTATACTATAAATATTTTTCTTAAATTAGTGTATATGTGTGTGATTGCCTAAGATTTTTAACAGCTTACGTTACCCATTCAAGTTATGTACAAATTTGCTAGATTTTAATTAAACCCATTTTATGTCTACAGTTTTAGAACAGAATATATTTATTGCATTCTTTATACCTTAATCTTACAAATAGGATTTCAAGGGGATTAGAATAAAGGTAAAACTATAACAAAATCATTAACAAGAAATTTTAAAATTTATGTTAAAAGTTCAAGAGCCAAAGAGATGAAATAGTTTCCTTGTTGTGAAATTTCAAGTATAGGTCACTTTTTTACTGTTATTATCATTTTGTTTTCTCATTAGCACTCAAAAGCTAAAGTCTTAGCACATATGTGGTATATGTGTATGTGTTTGTGTGTGTATTAGAAATATATCCTAATTTTAAAAAGGCTTTGAGATTTCCATAACTTAAAGTATTTAAAACAAAAATAATTTAGTTTGACAATTTTTCCATCAATGGAATCACAAAGATCACCAGAATTGTTTTTAGAAAGGCATTATTAAAGTATTTCCAGGGATTTCCAATCAATGACTAGAGCAGTAACTAATTCTTCACCAAAGATACACACAGCAAAAACAATCTACTTCCACAAACTTAACCTGGACTGTTCCTGTCCCCTCCTGTCACATATTGTCTTTTTTCCAGGGATATCATACACCTCTTACTTCAGGGCTTTATAAAGTATCCTCTGCCCATAGTGACTCCCTCTCACAATCTCCACCGGTCCTTACTCCAAGACCTATCACAAACGCTACTCTTTCCAGGGCTCCCTAAGGGATTTTGACATCTCACTCCAATTCTCAAGCCCTTCCCCTATTCTACTGTGAAGATAGCCAATTGTGTATAACATATTATAACTTAATACTATATAAGTAATCAAATAACCAATGACCACTCTGTTTGAAAAACAAAATGAAACAGCAGTATCCAAAATAAAACTTCACATAAAATTTTTGAGATAATAGGTGTCCCATGATACTTACATTGCATTCCGGCAATTTCCCAGTCAAAAGGTCCTCTACTCTGATGGAGACATCTTTCACTACTATCCCACTTCTGGCATGTTTGACACTAATCTTGAAGCTGGTAATTCTGCCATTTGGTTGCCGAGGTAAATACCATATCAGGTTTACAGCTGAGTAGTTAAAGGCCTCGACTGTGAGATTCACCACTTTTCCTGGTGCTGGGGAAATCAGAGGGATTAAAAGGGAGGAAAAAGCTCTGTTATAAACTTAGAATGGCATTTATACAGCTTGAGGTTATTACAGTTCCCATTTTATGTGAAATTAAATGTACAATACGTTGAAAAAAATCTACTTGAGTGAAACTTTTTGAAATATATTTAATTAACTTTGCCTAAATTACAGATCTGGAAATTGATCTCACAGAGTTGTATTTAACAGGCAAATAAACTTTATTTCAGGATTATTTGGCTAATACATCCATTGATGATCTACTTTAAATAAGTCTGAAAAAATATTCAATCAATAATTGTTTATGAATACACAAACACATTTAAATAATGAATCTCTTCCTAATTGGAATTATGCAGATTCATTAGGCAATGAAGAAATGGCAAATTGAAACAATTATCCAACAATCTGTACCAAAAAGCACATTTCTGGAATGTAAGTAAATACCTAATATATAACATAAAGTGGATACCACCCAAGTGGTTGTATTTATTAAATTTTGAGCTTCATACACCCTCAAATCAATTTTTACCATAATTCACGATGCTTTTTCTATCTGTTATTAATATTCTGCATAATAATCTGCATACTGTTTTAGTCAGGATGAGATAAACATGAGGCCAAAATGGAGGAAAATGATACCCATTAATTTCAAGCTGAGTTATGTAAAACTGACCACAGAGAGTAAATAATCAAGATCTTTTAGATTACAGGACAAACATGAGAAGTCACTATTAAAAGAAATCAAAGCAAAACCAAATGTTTGGGGTAAAACAACGCAAGTGATAACAGAAGTGTCACATATGAAGATACCAAATAACCAGAGTTTAGGTGTGCATTGTACGGAAGAATGCCAAAATATGATTTGTAGATGGAAGTCATGTGAAATATAAACCTAAGAAAGTTAGGTCCTGAGAAAGAGGGCTGTATGTGAATAATGTAAGTTAAACTGTAGAAACTAAGAAATTAAAGGACAGCTGTATCTTAATATGAAAGAATAAAATAAAGCAATTTGGGAGTATGATTAATGATTAATACTGGATGAAATAACAGATGGAATTTTTTGTCTCCAAGGGAAACTCATCAATGTAATTAGTTAAAGTTTAAAAAGACAATGGCAATATAATAATTCTCTGATAGTAAATATTTAACACTTGAATTTCTTTTGGGTGGTTAAAACATAGCAAAGCAAAAGGAAAACATTTGCTAAATATATGATGCTATGGAATTATAAGAATTAAAACTTTTACCATGAACTTTTTAAAAATTGAATATATTTGACATATGATGTGTAAATTTCAGGGTACATATGAATTTGATACATGTATTACTGTTGCTGTCTGAGCAATATTTAACACTTCTAGCATATCACATAGTTATAGGACTGCATAGTTGTCTATATTCATTACCCCATGCACCAGACCTCTTGGGATAATTACTCACTACTTGTTACAAGTTTATACCCTTAAACAATATCAGCATTATTCCCCAACCCCCAACCCCGGATAAATGCCATTTTAATCTCTTCAAGAATCTTAATCATCCTTTTGAATTTCTTATTTGCGTAAACTACACAAATTTTTTATAAGTGTGCCAAATGTACATACATATATAAAACTAAATACAAGCTGACACATTTCTAAATGGGCCTTAACAACAGTCAGAGGGGACTGCTCAAGTACAGAGAAATTTAAATTTATAAGGTAACCAAACCTTTACTAAATTCCATAGCATGATTTCAAAATGTTAAGAAAAGTAGACCAAAAAAAATAAATAGGTAGAAATTAATTAAATTTGTTAGACAACATTTAGCAAAAAGAGGGTATTTTTTATTAACTTGCTTTAAATTATTTTTGTCTCAGTAAAATGTGCTTGTGTGTGTTTTTATTTTGTGATTTTTCTAGTGTCAGAAGACTAATTCAGGCTCTTGTCTGTATTTGGCAGGTCTTTCCCTATTTTAAATATTCTAGTTTCTACATCTGGATTTTTATGTACCCAAATCCCATTATCTCTTGATTCTTATACAGTGAATTTTTCCATCTTGACCCCAAGTAAAGATCCGATACTAAAATAGGAAAAAAGTTCTGTTAACAAAGTCATTTAATCTCTCAGATAAGTGTCTTCTAATACTTTGAGTATATATCTAGACTAGTGACATCTATAAATACACGTGTTCATATATGACAGTACGTGCAGCTTTGCAAACTGTAACCTACACAAAGCATTCATTTGTTAAGCCATAAAGAAACTTCATAAATACAGAAAACTTCTAAAAGCATTTTCCTGCATTTCCAAGAATCCATCAAGTTGGAAATGGAGGTGCAAGAGACGTTGCTAATATTTTGAAGTCAAAAGAAATTCTACATTTACCTGAAATAATGTGCATAGGAAGTTACAAAGTTGAGCTTTTTGTTTTTGGGGAGAGAATATATTAGGTCAGTACAGTATACTGATTAACTTGCATATTCTTCCCAAGAGTATTTTTATTTATGGGGAAAGAAATTATGTCTGATTTAACAGTAATTAATGCAGTTTACTTATTCCACAGAAATATTCCTTAAATGTGGGTTCCATGAAGCATAACTAATAAAAGGAATATTTAGGGAAAACAAATTGGAGATCACTACTCTAATTAAATTTAGGTTTACATTATATTTGTATCTCTTTACATCTACAAAAAGGAAAGGAAAGATAAATATTATGGAATTATGGAATTTGCCTAAGATACACAGTGAGAAACAGTGAGAATTTGTTCCAGGATTATTTTTACTACATGTTAAAGTTTCTCTACTTTCTCTCAAGCATAATTTTCCAAGAAAATTAATATCTCTAAAAATTATGCCAGTTAGCAAACATATGAAATATTAATAAACTTCAAAACACTGTCATATTGAAACATAATCCACATGCAGTATGCTTCATCAGAAACCATATCAAAATGAGGGTTAAAAAAAAGACAAAACTATTTGCTATGTCATTTAAAAACTATTCCAATTAATTTCCCTAAAACCAGAAATGTAAGGAATAAATATTTCTTTATGCCCTAGTGAATATTTAATTTTAAAATGATAATTTTCCCAATTGATTTTTTATTGTGCTAATAATCTGAAAGCCAATATGTTTGAAATCGACAAGAGTAATTAGATATTGTGAATCATTAATTTATAATTTTACAGAAACTACAGACTTTTCTCTTAATTCTTATGGAATAAAGCATGTATTTATGTGCTTCTCTGGATGGAGTCTCAAATAGGAACTGGGCTATAAAGCTTGCAAAAAAAATTTTTAACACTGACCATCACACCATCCTGTCTAGATACACAGGGTCTGTTTCAATTTATTCCTTTGGCAGTGAACCACTGGGGGATTTTTACCTTTTAAATATGTATGGTATTTATAACTGCCAAAACTATAAAAATTATAGCTCTTTTCAACAACCTGACATATTATTTAGTAACCCAGTTATTTATTTTACCCCACTAGAATGTAAATGCCACAGAAAATACTTGTTGGAGATTCCATTATTTATTTACCCATTTTTCTATTCATTGGTTCTCACTTTTGTTATTATAAATAAATAGCAGAATTATTAAATAAGCAGAACATCTCCAATAATTTATTTTTATCATGCAGCTTATGTTCTACAAGGTCATATATACAATAAAAAATAAGCAAACAAATGTGTAATTCTGTCACTGTTCCAATGAAGAAAAATAAATTTTTTGGAAATACAGATGGACAGGAGGAAACAGGGGCTATTTTAGAAACTGTAGCCAGAAAAGGTAACATGATATTTTAATTAGAAGAAAGAGTCCTATGAATATTTAGTGAAAGAGCATTCTGCTGAGAGGGAACAGCAAGTGCAATGGTCCTGAGATGGAAGATCAGTGTGGCTGGATTAGATGGAGGGAGGGGCGAATGGTAAGAGATGATGCCAGAGAGGAGAAAGAGCACGGAGCATGGGGCCATGGAAGGGCTTGGGATCTTATTCTGAATGCGATACAAACCATCTTAGGAAGAAAGAAGCTACAGTCTGGCTTGTATTCCAAGGGATGTAACTTGTGGAGAGAGTCACCTGTAGGCAGGTAAATGGGAGCAGGACAACACACACGGAGACTTTCAGTTGTACAGGCAGGAAATGATGATGGATTAGTGATGAGCAACAGGAGTGAGGTTCAGGTGTGTTTTGATATGGTGCTACCACAACCACAGATGGATGAGAGTGTATTGTGTGAGAGAGGAGTCAAGGTAACATCAAGATTTTCTCTCTGCCACTGGAAGAGCAGGGGTGTTCTGAATTGGCTGGGTAGTAACTACATGTTATGGAGTAATGTAATGACCATTAAAATTTATACTTCCAAAAGCCTAATGTCATAAAAATGCTTATGATTTAATGTTAACAGGAAAAACAAGCTATATACTTGCATAAAAGGCACACGGATACTTTGATTAATATATAGTCACACATATATATTCACAGGGGAAAATAAAGACCAGCCAGAAATGCCCCAAAATAGTAACAGGGTCTTTCATATAACAGGATCATGGATACAACATTGTGTGCTTTAGATTTTTGTTTTTCTCAAAGCTTTCTAAGATAACACTTCCTTCTTTTAGAATCAGAAAGAATATATACTTCACTGAATAAATTAACTCTCCAAGAAGACTCTAAAATTAACTGAATGGCCATGCTGTTGAAAATTTTATGCATTTTGGCATCAAATTTTGTTTATATTCCTGTTTATTTTAAATGAAAAAACTCATAACTAACTAAGTTAATTAGGAATAAACTATTTTGGAAAATTACCACTTTCTGCAGTTTGGAAGAGAAATGGGTCACTAAACACTCCAATGCCAGCACTGTTTTCAGCAGCAACCTAAAATAAACCAAACGAATTATGTTCAAGCTTTTTATTTTCTATGTAAACAGAATCTGAAATGATAAAACCTTGATTTGTCTACATTTTAAGTGATCAAGACACTCTTTCCTCTAATTCCTATAATACACCCTGAGTGGAAGGCAAATATGGAATTATTTCATATTTCCATTTCCCCCGAGGGTATTATTTACAACATGGTTTGAGTTGACAGGTTTCTCAGATTCCTAATGGAGAATTAATAATCAAGTTTCATAGCCTATATTACAGGCAACTTCCATGAACCAGGAGATCTCCTAGGTTTTAAACATCTCATTTTATCCACATTATCAGAACATGAAGTGTAGTCAAAACATCTTAAAAATGAGAAAACTGATTGAGAGAGGTCAAGTAACTTGCCCAAAGTCACACAGCAATAAGTAGTAGGACCAGAATTCAGTTGAGATGTTTCTTCTGAAGCACTAGCTCTCCCCTCCACATTCACTCCATGCAGGATACTAGGATTATTTCTGTAACACCACCATATATCTGCTCTCTGGCTTTAGAGTTTATAGTCTAATCAGGCAAATAGATACTCAAACAATTTTAAAAACAAGTAGGCCAAATTAAGTAATTCTAGAATTTAAAAGATGGACAAATTATTTTTAACTTGGTTGTCTAGTCAAATTGACTAAAATAGGCAGAGAAATTGTTGCAAATTAGATGATTACTCCTAAGCTCTTCCAAATGCCATACCCGGAGCCAGACAACCTTGATAAAAACAGCAACTCTACCGATTCCCAGGTGAATAGCTTCGGGCAATCTACTTAATGTTCTAGTCCTCATGTTCCTGTTCTTTAAAATGGGAATAATAATGCATCTATGTCATAGGAGTGTTCTGAGGACTAAATGAAATAACACATGTAAAATGCTTAACAGGATTTTCCCCCATATCATGTAGATTTGATATCTACATCTTAAGATATCATATGTACAATGCCAAATACCCTTTGGAATTCTGCAATGGCTAACATTTAATTGAGCGGCATAAAGGTCACAACTATGATTTATAAAGTGTGGAATGAGAAGAATAACAAAGGTCTCCCAATAGGCCTGGAATAAGAGAATTCAAAGGAAGAACAATACAAATGCCACAAAAATAGATCTAAACAGAAGTAGGTTGGCTAAATCACCTGTCAGCAGCAGCTTCTTATATTACTTTAAAATTTAATCCTTATGCATTACCTTCAATAGCATATTTTAACATATCAGTTCATCTGAGTATGTGCTTACGAAAAGAAAATATCTGTCCTATGTCATTTTTCCGATGTCAGAAGAAGGTTTCTTACTCTTTAACACATGTGTCTGCAATGAAATAGCCAACACAGATCTTTGATGTTGAGCTCTGCATTGGTAAACGTTTGTTTCTTACTTTTCTCATTTGGGGAAGTCTCACTTTTGTAATGTGCTCTCCAGTTCTTACATGGTGTTCTTTGATTCCACAAATAGGCATGTTGCCAGTAAGGAAATTCAGTAAGCAAAATCTCTTTACCATCATTTCTCACCATCGAGAGGGTCATCTTAGTTATTTTTTATCACATATTTACATATCTTTTATGAACTTTTTTCTCTACATCCAGTTATTTTCAAAGCTTAAGAACATACTGATATATACAGAGGAGAAAGAAGATAGCTTTATTTTTTTACTATCCCCTGGAACTACCATATACATATCTTAATTGTAAGCATTTAGGTGTTTTTAAATAGCCTAACTGATTTAGGTGTGCCTTTTTTTATATACTCTTCCTTAATTTTTAAATAAGATGTTAAATTTTGCATATTTAACATTGTAAAGGACTAAACATTTTTATAAACACAAAACATATAGTAACTGTTAAAGAATTTTTTAATGGAACTGAATTGAATTCATTGTGTTTAAGAAATTGGCTCATTAGAAACATTCATACCATTATACAAAATTTTGATAACAAATAAATACAACAGGATTAAGAGAAAAATAACAAAGCTAACTTTAAGTTTATGGAAAGCAGAATATTTTCACTTATAAAGTCTAAACCATTTAACTTGATTTATTCTTTGACAAAAGTTACTAAGCTAATGCTCTCTAAAATTGATAAATTATATAAATACACAAAAAAATGAAAAGAGATTACAACATTTGTTCAGGTTTTAAGAACTCAGATGGGCACTGAGACTGCGATTCTGATGATCATTTTTTAGACACTTACAGGGTCCACCATGAAGGCCTGACCAGGTGGAGCAAAACTCCATTACTTTTAAAATGGATCAAGTATTTTAATACTAAGTAACTACTAGCCAAACAATTACCTTGATTTCATATGTTGTTCCAGGATTAAGATTAGTTAGAAGAACTTCCAGGCTGTCTGGCTTTGTTCTAACTTGTGTATATACTGTTTGCATCCAAGGGCAAACTTCCTTATATTTCACAAGGTAGGATATAATCCTTCCATTTGGATTAGGTGGGGTATTCCAAGAGAGAAGAATCCCAGCAGATCCAACTCGTTCTCCTGCTAGGAAGACTGGAGGCCCTGGTTCTATTTAAAAAAAAAAAAAATGTTGAAACATCAAAGAAACTATTGTATTTTCAGTCCTAGGTAAAACTGTTGTATTTTCACAAATGTAGACTTTTTAAATTCACAAAGACTAGTGGTGTCTTAAAAGTGTTTACCCTCCCTAGAATTTTGCTACCAAAAGAAAAAAAAATTAAATCCTTTGGGGAATACCAAAAACATTCTTTTATATGATGAATGTAAAAAATGGAATGCTACTAAATACTACATGCCAAATACATTTTTGATGCCAGATCATTTTTTAAAGAAACTTACTTGTGGGAGGCTTACACTCAGAAACTAAGAAAACAGTCTTACAAAATGAGTAATTGTTCCTGAGCAAGTGTAGTGAGTTTATTTTCATGGCTCTGTGTTATTTAAATATTATCGTTAACAGTCTTTCTGATTCACTTCACAAAAAAGTATACAGTAATTATCCTTCTTTTCTGGAAGTAAAGGAAGCTAAAAAACAGTAGATCACAGGTTCTAAACAGATCACTTTCTTAAGTTTCCATTTTGCTTTAATAACTAAAGAGCTTTCAGGCCTATAATGCATATATTGCTAATATAAGTATTTCCCCTAATAAATTTATACTGGCTCCAAATACTTCATTAAAAAGGCTAACTGAAAACATACTCACTTGTTACATTTGTTGTGACTATTCTGCTGACAGGTGAGCTGTATGTTGTAGCAGAAATAGAAGCAATGGTTACATTGTACTTAGTACCAGGAACAGCATTAGAAACATCAGCCTGAAACACCAAAGACAATTCATATAGTAAAATTCCTTCTGGAAAGCACGAAAGCCAAAATAATACATCTCAAACAATCAAATAAATAAATAAATAAAGTATCACTTCACTATGTAACTGCACTATTTAAAATACCTCAAGGGGCATATTATTTTAAAATATAAATTTGTTCTATCACATATTTAACAAGTAACATAATAAAAACTCAGACAACATACTGCATTATCAAAGACTGTATCAGTATTTCTATCTAGCTCACTGTCTTAAGAAACAACTATTTAAGAGTCTTAAGAAATCTACAGTCCATTGCTTAACCCTGGTTTTTAAGAATGTATATGGAATACCTGTGTCTCTGAAGTTCCAATAAAAAGCAAAAGAAAAATGATAAGAAAATCCATCATTATTACATTTTTCAGGCAGTGGAATCACATTGACGGCTCTAGAGAGAAATGTTGCCTGCATTAATGATTTAAAGACAGATCCTCCCGGCAAGCACACAATTAATGAGCCTGGATGACTCAATAGCTCTGCCCTTTCTTTATTAAACTATTCATGAACCCTTGGATGGCTGGCTGTAGGTTCAGGGCAGACTTAAAAAAAAAATGGCATAGATGTTGCTGAGGTAACAGTCAACCGATACTGAAACTTACACTCATCAGTTTGGCTTGTTTTTGTCTCCGTCATAGGCATTTAAAAACTCTCCAAGGAGTAAGTTTTCATGGTGGATGAGTTTCATAAAGAACTTTCCTATTAGGACCAAATATAAATACAAGTTGGCTCAGTAAACAGGATAATGAAAACTATACCTGATATTCTCCACCTCCAAGATCTTTGATAGTAACAAAGCCGCTGTCAGGAACAAGATCCACATGAAACCTTCCCACGTGGCCAGAGGGCAGGCTCCAGCACAGAGAAAAGGAATATGCAGAAATATTGAAGGCGTTAAGCTTGGTGGATTTTTCTGGTTCTGATATTGAAATATAGAGGTTTGAAATAGTTATTCCCCTAAAACTTCAGAGAACATATGAAAATCAGTAAGCTATCAAGTTTCAAAGTAATCACATTATTAGAAAGCATTGAGTCCTTTAAATCATCTCTAGCCATACATCAACGTTAGGCATGTGTATCTTTAACAATGGCTAGTTTTAAGTATAACGATCAGAAACTATGCATCAATTTGTGTATCTGTTTCTGGGCTATTCCTTGCCTACTAAAATTTATTGGTTGACAAGATTGCTGTTTAAAGCTTATGCTCTAATTGAAAAACTGGACCATTTTAAAGCCAAGTATGAACTATTTATCCAATTACCTGGATATTCATCAAACAGAAGATAATTGGAAAAAAAATAACCAAAATTGCCCAATTTTTTTAAAGGGTGAGCATTTCTGATGAATATTCAGCTAAGCATTTCTTTAACAGAAAAGCTAAGTTTTTACATAGTTTTGAAGTAATAAATACTAATTGTCCTAGCCATTTCAACCATACTTTTTTACCTTTGCTTCCACTATTCCCAAAGTTTTGTTGATGCTGTCTGTACCTCCTAGAAGTCGTTTTATATGTAAACCACTTCTGACTGGTGGTCAAGGAGTCAGGGTTTCACCCCGCTTTATCTTTAGTTCAGATTCCAGACAAACAATATAGGTGGAGAAAGAGAGGTTATGAAACCAAGCATGTCTAAGTATTAGATTGGATCTGCAATCTAAGATCCAATCTAATACTATTTCCAAAAGAAAGGAGTCTGGAATTAATCATTGAACTCCTCAACATTTTAAAACCCCCTCTACCAAGACGATTAAAAAAAATAAAATGCACATTTAAAAAAAAAATGTTAGGGTACGTTGCCTAAAATAGAAATCAACATTAACAGGTCAATTTCTTATTTCTGGTGTGGAGGGAGGGGGAATATTTTTGGAACAGTTTTTTTCTTGATCTCTGAAAAGTTCCTGTAATGCTTTTAATGTTTCCCTAGTACCCCAAACTGATATTGATCAATTGATTTACACCTTGACATGCTCAGAAACAAACATTCTCTTGGCATCATCTCCCAATTGTTCATCTAAAGCACTGTAGTTTTATAATAACTCCTCAGAAATACTGTAAATCCAAGGTAAAAGACCAGGGAAATACCCAGTGTGTGATGAGCAGAATCCCTTTGTCCTGCATAGCTCCTGGCATTTTTCCTGTATCGTTCTGCACAAACCTATGTCCTCTGTTTTCTCAAGCTTGACTGAAAAGAGATTGATTCTACTCACCAGCCCATATTAAAATAGACAAAAATCTAACATGACAAAAGTCCCACTAACTACTACTCCACTTGTTAATTTATGTGAGGGCTAATACTATTTCTTCAGGGTTGGTAGAAAGTAACCAATATCTGTGAATTATTAGGCAAGAAACTAGAAAAAGACATGGATGAGACTGGAAGGAAAAGGAAGACATGAAGGTGTGCTTAATGGGATGGTGGTGAGATAGGATGCAATTTCCTAGACTGTGGTTTAAGATTACACAGAGAAGGACTCTTGGCTAAGAAACAAGCATGTCTCACCAAGAAGAGGAAGAATATATTTGTTTGGAAATGTGCCAATCTGATCAAAAGGGAAGTCCTGGGAGCTTCAAGACAGTTTGGTAAAGACCTTTCCAAGCAGATTGGATAGAAGCCCGGAAATGGACAGAATGTAGCGTAACTGAGAAAAGCTAGCCTGAGTTCTTAGGATTAAGAAGAAAGAAGAACAGCCTAATGATTGTGTATAATAAAGATTTTAGATTTTTTTTCCCTAAATGCAATGGAAAACATGGAAGAATTTTAATTAGGAAAGCAATCTGAGTTGTTTTTTCTTTTAAAGACTACCCTGGAATGGTATATGGATGACGTATGATTTTGAAAGAGGCAAAAATGACAGTGAGAAGTCAATTAGTAGGATACTGTGGTCATCTGGGTGGAAAGGAGGGAGATGTGCCCTCAGAAAAAGGTAATAGAGATTAATCGATGCTTAAGTCATTGTGAAAGAGTAAGGACCCCAGTGTATGAGCTAGAAGATTCATTTAACTGAAAGTAAAATCCATAGTAAATACATGATTTGCATTCCATGGAATTTGACCTCTCAAAAAGTGGGAAAATATGATGCAAAAATAGCACTCTCAACCTAATTATTACTAACCAATAAAACTCAGATTGAAGGTGGATGTGTTTGCAGTTTTAAGATAAAAAAAAATCACAATGTGTTCAGTTTAATTAAGCCCAGCAAATGGAATTCTAGGCTTAGTTAGATATTTTTCTAGGCCAGAATTTTCCAAAAGTTAATCCTCAGAATCCTAAATTCTTAGAGCTTAATAGATGTTAGGTGATTAAGCCACTTTTTCTAAGAGCTCCTTTTTTAAATTAAACAGTTTTCTTTATTGTAGGAATCTCAGAGCCTTAAATATGCTTAACTTTTGTGATTTTTCTAAAGCAGCAGCATCCAAGCAAAAGTATAGTATGAGCCACATTTAAAAAGCAGGGTGAAAAAAATAGTGAGAATGTTTGATATCTTGATCTAGACGATGGTTACATGAATATATACACATGTCAAAATTCATCAAGCTGCACACTAAGATCTTTGCACTTTATCCTGTGTACCTCAATATAAATTTTTTAAATAAAAATTAATTAAAAATAAAATCATAAAAACGCATATACAATTACTTTTAATAGTATATTTAACTTAATATATTGAAAGATCATTTCACATATAATCTATTGTGATAACCACTTTCTTTTTCATGTGAAATCTTTGAAACCCCATGTGTCCTTCCCACTTACAGCACAACTGAATGTGGACTAGCCACATTTCAACACTCAGTAGTCAAATGTTGCAAATAATACATTGTGGACAGTGCAGCTCTAAAGCATCTCTCAACTTTGTGCCCTGGCATTTCAGGAAATTTACCTAAAATGCATTTGGAGAAGCTGAGAAAAAGCAGAAATATGTTCCTATGGGCAGTGTCGAAAAGGAAAACAGCTCTAAAGAACAGTACAATATGCAGTACAAATGTGAATTTGTAAAATATCTAAAGAACATGTATACCTGCAACAACTCTGATCGATGTGCCAGATCCTGCAACATCGCCTCGCATTCTTTGTACCGTGATGTTATATATTCCACCAGGAGTCAGATTTGTAACTGTGTGTTCAGTCATCATTTCCCAAATAAGATATTCTTTGACAAATGTTCTGTTTGATATATAAATCTTGTATTGAGTGAAGTTGGTCTCTGTTGGATTCCACAATAATTTTGCAGAAGAAGTATTCACAGCTTTTAATGTTAAACCACATATCCTAGATGGTTCTATTGAAAAGGTAAGTGATATATAAACAAAAATTGCATATATGCATATAAAAATAAAGCAAACAGGATTAGTATCATTTAAACATCTTGTAATAATCCTTGAATTTGTTCATGTATAACATCCTACATGTTCAGTATTGCAAATAGAGAAATAGGACATTACATATGAGTTTTAATTTAAGTGGCACTCTAATATCCTCCCTAGTTCCCAAAGATCTTTTCTCCGTCAATCACAAATCACTCCCAGTAGTCTTTCCTTTAGACTTGTGCCTCCTGAGTGCTCAGAACCAGACGTTCCCTTACACAAAATAATCACAAGTGTGTGCTAGCTGCCACCTCGCAGTTAGCTGGACGCTGGATAAAGATGAAACAGAACAACTAAGTGAGGAGGAGGTGAGAGCCAGAAGCAAGGGTACCTTCAAATGTGGTTCTTCTGGTTGCATTAGAATTTTTAGCATTCCTGTATCACTGCATTTTAATCTGCTTCGCAATGGAAGCAGGGCTGTCTCTTACATTTCATCTGGTCTCCATGGAGGGAGAGACCTCACAGACTTTCACAAGAATGCTGATAACAAATACCATCACTCCACCCCACCCCAAAACACTATGAAACTGACTGACAGTGAATGTACAAACGTCAGAGAGAAGATAGAAGTTCTCTGTTTATCAAACCCCTACCTCAGTAAACATAAATTGTGTTTAGAACATTAGGGTAAATTATATATAACATCTGTGTGTATACATATACATACATACAAACTATTTTTTAAATCTCTATGCAGTTCCCAATACATTTAGATGTACAAACATTACTTAAGTTTACCTACTTTTTGAGAGTTCTCTTAATCATATTTTTATGATCATCATTATTCCTTTACTATCAAGCTTTATGTTTTAAAATAGCTTCATTTATGTCGAGCCAAGATACTTTGAGTTCTTATAACACTATCAATGAAAAATCTATTCATGATACACCCTTACCTGTCTTCACTGTTTCCGTTACACTTGTACTGTGATCTTCACCTCTGACTGTCTCCACGTGAAACATGTAGTCCACACCTGGGGTCAGAGTCTTTACTTTGGCCTTGTTGCCATAAACGATTCTTTCAAAAGGTTTCTCCTTTCTAGAGGCCATACAGTAGGATACCTAGAAAAAGAAAGACAAATTTATGTTTTTCATGGTTTAAAAAGAATTTATTTAGTACCAATTCTGTACTGGTCACATTCACATTAATTAATACCACAAGGTAGGTGTGGTCCTTCCTATCTTCACTAAGGAATAGTCGGGGGCCAGTTAAGGATGAGTAAGTTAGTGAACTTCACGTAATAATGAGCATAGTGGACTAAAGTACATGCATTAAAAGACCAATAGTTTCAAAGTGTTTTTAAATTTCACTTAAAGATAAATGGAATTTAAAATATATACGTATGTGTAAATATATATATATATATGACTTATATATGTGCATGATAGAATAGATATACTACACACTGAGTGGGACTTTTCCTGTTGGTTATCAGAAAGCAAAAATATATTAGGTAAGACTGCATATTCGCTTTCCCGGCTGCACGTGAGCAGAAGGCTGGAGGAGAAGAAAGCAAGAATCATTGGAGTCCCATTTCCGGCCTAGTGGAGAACACCGTGGCTTTCTCTGACTCCCTAAGTCATGGGAAATAGGGTGCTTCTCCCCACATCCACACCCCAGCTGAATGAGGAGGGCCCCATGTGTTTTACTACATAAATTGAAGGTGCTAAAAAGAATGACACCTCCTGGGAGGACATACACTTAGGCAGCAAACTTCCCATTCATGTGCCCAATTGATCAGAGAAAAGGGAAACTGGGGAGAAAGAGCTAAGCAAAGACAAGATCTGTGGAGTAATCGCAGTCCCATCTTTGCCCTGACAAGATGCCAGAATCTCCTGTGGGTCAAGTGTGACCAGAGAGTGATCGGGCTTGGACCATCTTACCAGTATCCCATCCAAGAAAGCTGGCCTCTGGGCAAAGAGACCCTTGCAGCAAAAAGCAGTGGGATATAAGGCCACAGGAAAGGGCTGAGAGGAGCTGGGTGAAGTTGAGCCAGAGCTCAGTTTGTCATGTCCAGGAAGCGGGCAGTGGAGATAACACCCAGAGTCCTCCAGAGAGCTCACACATGTGCCTTGGGAGAGAGCCAGGATTCAAAGGACGGTTCAATAAATGTCATTCAGTGTTAGTTAGGGGAGGAGAGAAAAATAGCAAGAGAGAAAACAGCAGAAACAGATACCTGGAATAGAAAAGACACTCCAATTTTTTGTTGAATGAGTAAATAATAAACGTCACACTCTAGGCCAGCATTATCTCTCATCATAACCTGGGTGAATCAATTATTCATTAAAGTCTTGAGAAATGGCATTGCCTTTAGAAGTGTTCAGTGCAGTAACCTAATAGTTCCAATACCTTGGAGATTTGTTTATTCATTAAAAGCTACTTTTAACAATCTTTACTCTTCTTCACTCCATATTTCATGTTTGGAAAACAGGAAGTAAAAGATAAATCTAAATGAAAGTAATCTGATTAATCTTACAAATTATTTAAACCTTATTATGCTTTAAAAAATAATTGTTATGTAGTAGGAGTCAGACAAGTTTCCTAGACAGACATGTTTATCACTCTCTTGTGGGAAGAGTATTTTGCTAATGAAGGAAGATAATCATGAGGTCTGGAGGCATATCATTGCTTGTTGATTTATTAGGCATCATTGACAGTTACCCTGCTTGTCTGGCATATGGAGAGATAGGAGGAGTGAGGAGAATGCTGAGAACTTCTGGTATGAAAAAGGACAGTAGGAGAGAGTACCATGTGATAATGGAGTGCTAAATTCAGACATGCGAAGAGTCATATTAAGGCACTAATGAAGGAAAAGAAATTGTAGGGATCTACAATTGAAAAACCTATTTGTAATTTTTCAAAATACAATTTGAAAGCTAGACGTTTGTTTCTCCAAGTATATGGACTACACGTGTCTAATAGAAACCAACTGAAGAAATGCAATTCATGCTTCATTCCTACTTTTAAAGCATAGTGTAAAGAACTGGAATGATTAATTTTAAATGATTAGGAAAATGATCCCAATTATGCAAGTACACTTTGCTAAGCAACCAGGATACTGTTGCTTAATTGATTAAAATTTAACAAATAATCTCATTGGTTGAGAAAGACTAGGATAACCATTAATGACATAATATAGCTAATAAAAATAACTGGAATCCTGAAAAGTAACAATATGATTTATTAAAATAAGTTTCACTTAATTATAGATTCATAACATCAGTCTCTAAAAAAAATGTGTTCATATAAAAATAGTAAAAAGTAATTTTAGGGTTATATATTGCATCTGACAATAAATAATTTTATGGCCTCGCTTAACCCCAAGGAAAGATCATTACTTTTGGCATTCACCTTGAAATATGAGAATTAGGACAGACAGACAAGGGGAAATAATGTGTATCTTTTACACTTAACATTAAAAATACTTAGAATTTTTACTAGAGAATACCTACACTAGATATAGGAATGAATTAAATCATTCTAAAAGAGATCAAATTTGTCATGAATGATTTATTATTCAAGATGTCACTATCATTGAATGACATTTAAAGTGACAAATAGAATGCTCACTCCTGACTTTGTGAACCTATTTGTGAAGAATATCCTCTACTCTATGAGTCTGAATCCTACCTGTTACTAAAAATTCATCTCAAGTTGCACACTTTCCTGGCAACTATATTCACTATTGAGATAATTCCCTCTACAATGATCCTAATTATATATGGAAACACTGCTATGTAGAGTTGTATTTATTCATCATATATTAATTGAGCATCTATTACAGGGAAAGCATTACTCTATGTATTGGTATACTGTTGTAAAGAAGATAGGCAAGACTTCTGGTTGCAGGGCAGTTACATTCTAGTAGTGGCACCTGACAACAAGCAACTCAATAAATAAATGGGATAATGCAGTTACATCATAGAGCGAAAGGAAAGAGAGGTTTTATTTAGATTAGGTAATCAAGGAAGGAGATGAGAACATGATATTTGAGCTAAGAACTCAGTGATAGGAAAAAAATCAACCAAATTGGGAAGCAAGATATCCAAGCTAAATGAATGTGAAGAGCAAAACCTTATAGTAGGGATGTTTTTGGCATACCAAGGGAATAGAAAGACAGCCAAATATAGTTGCAACATAGTAACTGAGCAAGCAGGTTAGTTAGATAGAGGCCCAGTCACAGACCATGGCAAGTAACTTGGATTTCATTTGAGGAGCAATGGAAATCTATGGGATGGTGTTGAACTAGTGAGAGACATCGTGTTTTTTTAAGTCTCTCTCTCTTTCCCTCTCTCACTTTCATGCTCTGGCTGTTATGCAAAAAGTAGACTAATGAAATTGAGAATGGAAACAGAGACCAGTTAGGAGGTGAGAGTGTGTCATCTGTCACCTAGGTTGCTGGTCTCCATAAAAAATGATAGTGACTAGGACAAGGGTGGTTCAGTGGAGACGGAGAGAAGTAGACACACTGGGATCGGTTTGAGAGGTAGAAGTGGTAGAGCTTGCTGATGGACGGAAGGACGAGGGAATGAAGAATCAAAGATAACAGAGAAGTGATTTCAGGGCAGTGCCCTTTCTGACACTGGAGACTGGGAGCAGCAGGGTCGGGTCACAAGGCAAATGCAGAGCTTTGACAGCCCTGGTAAGGAGTCTTTTAAACACAAGAATGACATAACAAAAAAGTATTTTGCTTTTAAGAAAGAGCATTCTGAATGCTCTGTGGCAAAGGAGAGGGTAAGGATAGATCATATTAAAATGAAGCTTCCTTGATTGTGAAATACGAACTGTGAAAACTAAGAAAAGGAAAACTGATAACTGAATCATTCGCTCATCAAAACACTTATTGACTCCTGCTCTATGTCAGATCCTCGTCTCAGCAATGTTCTAAATGGTGATCCAAGCAGACAAAAGGCCTTCTCTCAGACAATTCACACATCCGAGCATTTGTCAAACACACTATCACATTGAATTCCCTCAACAATTCTATAGAACAATAATCTTTAACAGATAAAGAAACAGGACCAAAGGTGTATATAAACTTGTCCAAGATCTCACAGGAGAGGTGAAGCTGGGATTTGGGGCTGTGATTCTCCCATCTGACTGTACTGCCTACCACACTTTGTAAAATTATGCAAGAGAACTTGACCATAGACATGTACATCAAAGTTGCACTGTATTAGAAGACTAGCATGTGAAGCTGGGAAGGAAGGAACTATTGTACAAATAAAAGGAAGTGTTGCTTTATGCAGTATATAATAACTTTGGAATTCCACCCCTAAGGATAGCTAAATATTCTTTCAGGATGTGGAGAAGCGATGCTAGCAGACATACACCAACAGGTCGATGTTTGCTGCTTTTCTGCCTGGGTGATTATCCTCTGATGTAAGTGGGCTATTAAAGTCCCTCACTGTTATTATATTGGTATCTATTTCTTCCTTAAGGTCTATTAAAATGTCTTTATGTACTTACATGATCCTATGCCTTTTTGTTGGCTTGAACCCTTTATCATTATGCAATTCCCTTCTTTGACTTCTATTAGTCTATTTTAAAGTCCAATTTGTCTGACATATGTAGAGCAACCCCAGATTTCTCTTGATTCCCATTTGCATGTAACATCTTTTCTCATCGCTTCACTTGAAATCTCTGTGTCCTTACATCTGAAGTGATTCCTTACATCTGAAGATGAGTTGTTTTTTTATGCACTCAGCCACTCTTTGCCTTTTGACTGTAAAATTTAATCCATTTACATTAAAGGAATTATTGACAGGTATGTATACTTATTGCCACTGTGTTCATTCCTTTCTGGCTATTTTGTAGCTCCTCTCTTTTCCTTTTTTTCTTCTCTTTCTCTCTTTCCTTGTGACTTGACTTTTTTTCACATTATGATTCCTTTCTCAATATCTTTTGTGTCTCTACTATAGGTATTTGCTTTGTGGTAACCATGAGGCTGACATATAACAGACTATATACACCAGTCTAATCTAAGCTGAAGTCAATTTAAATTTGAACACATTCTAAAACTCAGGATTTTTATTCCCCCTCCCATCTTTTGTGCTTTGGATGTCACATTTTACACCTTTTTATTTTGTGTACCCCTTGAGTAATTATTTCAGTTATGGTTATTTTTACTGCATTTTATCTTTCAGTCTTCACACTAGCTTTGTAAGTGACTAATCCACTACCTTTACTACATTTATCTTTACCAGCAAAATATATACTTTTCTAAGTTTTTTTGTTAATAACTAGTGCCCTTTCTTGTCAGCTTAAAGAAATCTCTTCAGCATTGCCTGCAAGGCCAGGTTAGCGGCGATGAACACACTCAGTGGCTTCACTGGCACCCTCATTATAGCTCTGAGATTCTTCTAAGGGATATAAATCTTTTTGCACTCCCAGTAATCATGTAAAGAAATCTAGCAATCTAATAGTTTCAGGAGATAACTAACTAAAACAAACATTGAGTGTTTAAATGAATTTCAGTCTGTCCATACTAATAAATGTTCCTTCTATTCTGAACTCTCAGAATGCTGGGCTAAACAAAGTAAGGACTTCTGTTTTATAAAGAAAACCCTGTCATAAAATTCATCACCAGAATATTCTGCATAAGTATATCACTAAGAGCTTAAGATTGAAGTTGATGTCCAGTGATTTCATGAGACACATAAGATACTTGCATTCTATGTTCTCTATGACTTAGACTTTAACGACCTTGAATGTCATATAGACTCCATCGTGTCACATTGGTAGGGCCTTTTAGATAGTTTGGTTTTCTGAGGACCCTTTAAGAGCCAACTGGAATTTATGTTGCAAAAGTGGAATTGACAATACTTGGTGAACTAAATATTTTATTTGTTTAAGACAGTTCCTTTTGACATTTGCCTCAATTAATCAACTAGATCTTTAACACATAGTACCACCCATCCTTTTGGTCTTAGAGGATTTGGACTTGATCTTACCCTCTACAATCTCTTTTGAGCTGTTGCTCTAGGAACTAACTCATTTCTGCAATTATTTGAGAATGTAAACACCCTGAAGACACAGATTTGTTGCTGAAGGAATGGATTCTTGTAATGTCGAAGTTAAATTTGTTGAATGAATGAAACTGTACTATTCCAGGACTCTTTCAATCAGCCTAAAGGCATACATAATATCCCATCACTAAAAAATAAAAGAATCTCCTTTTGCCTCATTTCCTTTCATCTTTATACATAATTAAGCACTGCAATAAACAGGTTAACTCCATTTCTTATTTTGACTATTGACAACTTTTAGATCTCTACCTCTCTCCCAGCCTAACCCACATCTGGCATTCAAGATAAGAAGGCCTTAGATTAGCTTCTGATATTGGGAAAATATTCAAACTGTATAGCTTCCCAGCCCTCCAGAAAGTCCCTGCCCCAGCTCTACCTTCTAATCACAATAAAAACCAGAAGCCAACCCCTCCTCCCTCCTATCTGCTCCCCTTCTCACTGGACCTCCGCATGAGCCTATCTCTTTCTGAGAATCTTCAATTTGTTATGAATACTAAATGTACTTTATTCATAATCACAGATGAGTGTGTTTGCATCACTTGCCTTGAATCCAAATAAATTCCTGATGGGCAATCACGTCTGCTTCTGAACAGACATCAGAACAAGTGTATTGAATAAATGCCATGATAAAAACATGCACAGAGAGTTGGTGGGTCGGAGAAGAAATTAAATCACTACGTTTAGAAATAGCTGGGGAGTCATCCCTTAAAACATGGTAAGAGTGAGGAATATATAAATGAAGCCTTCAGAGAGGAAAATATCTGCAGAGATGAGTTTCAAAGAGGTGTATGCTATTGAGGAAAGAAAGATAAATGTGGATTCTTTTTATGCCTGTCATGTAGTGACTATTATCTTGTTCCTTTTATTAGCCTTAATTGTTAAGAAACTCAAACTCAAATATAAAACCCAGATGTACTAATTAGCAAGTACCTGGTAATTTTATTGCACTAGTTAATTTTAGACTGTTTCATTTAATAAATTATTAAATTTTATGTTACTTTTTAGTTACAGGAAACATCTTTTGTTGCATCTGCCTAGATGCTAATGATTCTCTTTATAATCCCAATCACCATAGACTGTGGCCACCAGTTTTTACACGATGTGGGACCTACAAAGTTGACTGAAACTGGACCAGGTGTGTAATATAATTTGGAATGATCAGTCCCTTCCTTGGGAATGCAGGGAGAATCTTTTTCTGTGGATGATAATGGATCGTTTGTACTTGGAATTTCTGCAGGACATTATTTCACTACCACATGGATTGCTTAGCAAAGAAAGTTGGCGTTTTCAAAAAAAAAAAAGATTGGATGAGCAGAAGTAGACAGAAAAATTATCTTTGGGTTCTCAACGACTGTAAAATATCTGATTCCAGTTCTTCCCAACACTCAGTTAAATTACTTACCTTGGTCTCCATGAAGCACTCTTGCATTAATATAATACATTTTTTCTTTATTGCTTAAACACTTTCAGGTTATTTTCTGCTTATAATTACAATTACTATCTCCTACCACATGAAAGTGTGGAGAAGTCGTTTGCTCCCATGGAGTACCAAGCAACAGTGCTGTCTCCGGAACCTGACTCTGTCTGCAGACAGTACAATGTAAGCCTGAGGGCGTGTATAATGTTTCTGCACATGATGCCAGGTTACATTACCAACAACAAAAAGCACAAAAATGTACACATTTACCTTACAAATAACAGCAGACATAGTTGAAAAGTGGCTTCTCTGTATAAGTTACTCTCCTGCTCTTCTCTCTGGGCTAAACTTCCCTCTAAACTAAACCTCTAGGATGAAATTGAAAGAGAGCCTGTGGTCATCACCACCTCTAACTTCTAAGACTAATAACCTCAGTCTTCCTTCGGGCTGCTCCTGTCAGCATTGTCCTCCAGCACATGTCTATCTCCAGTGAAAACCAAACTCTCCTAAAGGCAAATATCAGCTTTTACTCAGATGTGGGAACCTCCAATGACAAGTTTGTACTTTTGATGCAGTACTTAGAGAAATTACCTTTAAGTAAAATCTTACATTAAAGGAGTATAATTTCTAAAACCATAACAATAATTTCTAAAACCATTAATGTAAAATCAGGAGAAAAGCAAGAGGGAAATAAAGACATCAATAAACATTAAGGTTGTGCGATAGCAGCTCTGCTCTTTACCTGAAACTTTTCAAAGCCTCCTTGTGGGAGCTGCCAGGACAAATATATTGTGTTCTCTTTCTGTCCAAAAATCAGCAGATCTGATGGTGGGTCTGGATCTAGGGCAATGACATAAAACAAAGGAAGGATATCTTACATGCACACACAACAGTTCTACTGCTGTTACATATATTAGACTGATTACTTGGACTGTCACATTATGCAAGAACACTAAGTATGAAGAGGATTCCTAGGTTTATTCAGTCAGCTTTAGCAGTGTGTAATCTGGTGCAAGCTATTTACCCTGAGTCTCAGTCTCCCCATTTCTACAATGGAAGGTTAGAAAGAATTTTCTAGAAAGGCTCTTCCCACAATAAAATTATATGAACTATGGATTTTTTTGAACTATGGATTTTTGATTTTAACATTTCTTTTTTCTCATAGCAGAATTCAGAATGAAGTTATTAGAACTGGTATTTCAACTCACAATGTTATGCATTGTAAAAAATAGATACATTATTTCCCTTCCTTCACTTCACAAACTCCTTTTCCCTTTAATCATTTTATGTGAGAAGATTCTGTAAACTTATTTTTCAAATACGTCTGTTTCTAATTTATATTTCAAACTGAATGCTGCATTGCTTTCTATAATGAGAAATGTAATATTACCATTTTAATAGAATTTCATTGCCAAAATTCAAATTTTGCATGAGATTTTTTTGTCCCTACTTACATATTGATTTAAGTTTGTTAGAATTCATCTCAGTGGTAGATTTAACCTGAGCCACCTATTTACAATCCTTTTTATTCTGTTTTTCTGTGATGCATATTCCCTTCAAACTGGAAAGAATGCATTATTCTTCCATATTCCATAATATATTTTAGTCTTATTTTGTACATTTATTAATATTCCATCTACTTCCAAGTAGAGTGGAGGTAGCTTGCAAAGAAAGAGAGATCCAAGAAGACCAAAAATTATTATTATACAGTAGAAGACAAAAGTCAAATTGTGAAGTAGGAAAGCTGAAATAAAAAAAAGTTACCCACTTTATCTGGGAAAACCCAGTCAAAGCCACAGCATCATGAAATATGGAAAGTATGATTAAACCCAGAGTAGAAATGAGGAAATGGAGGTCCAGATAGCATAATGGTTTATACAAAGTACAGAGCCAAGAATCGGTAGTCCTTCCTACAACACAGTGGCCTCTTTACTGAAGCATAGTGGTTACAAGACTGAAGTTGATACCAGGGAAATGTAGGTTCAAATCTCTGTCATCTTGAATATGCTCCTGAAATTCTCTAAGCCTTAGTTTCTTCATTTGTAAACACTGTAAAAAACCTACACCTCACTGTCATTGATAGAATAAAGACTGTTATTCAGAATTAGTGACATAAAGCACAGAGAGTGCTTAGCAAAGTGCCTGACAAGGTACAAGGGCCCAGCGTGATGACAGTGATGACCACAGTGATGACAATGGTGACCATGGTGATGATGGTGACCATGGTGATGGTAACCATGGTGATGGTAACCACAGGGATGACGGTGACCATGGTGATGACGGTGACCACAGTGATGATGATGGTGACCATGGTGATGGTGACCATGGTGATGGTAACCATGGTGATGGTGACCGCAGTGATGACGGTGACGATGGTGACCACAGTGATCACAATGGTGACTGTGGTGATGATGGTGACCACAGTGATGACAGTGACCATGGTGATGACAACAGTGACCATGGTGATGACGGTGACACACACGGTGATGATGACAGTGATCACGGTGATGACGGTGACCACAGTGATGATGATGGTGACCATGGTGATGACAGTGACCATGGTGATTACAACAGTGACCATGGTGATGACGGTGACACACACGGTGATGATGACAGTGATCACGGTGATGACAGTGACCACAGTGATGATGGTGACCACAGAGATCACAATGGTGACCATGGTAATGACAGTGACCACGGTGATGATGGTGACCACAGTGATGACGGTGACCATGGTGGTGATGGTGACCATGATGATGATGACAGTGACCATGGTGATGACTGATGATGGTGACCACAGTGATCACGACGGTGACCATGGTGATGACGATGACCATGAGGATGGCACAGCCCAAATTTAAGCAGCATGAAGCTTTCATAATATAAAATAATGAGCTATCATTTTAAAAAACGAGGCCGTTTCTTGTCTATTTCTGATGTTTCTTTAGATGGGCTTTATGAGGCAGCACAGCATCATACCACTTTCAGAGTCAGACACCTCGGTTACAAGCCTTACCCTCAGTACCGGGTTGCAGGTCCTTCCAGCCTTTGCCTGCATTCTAGCGACCCGGGGGTGGGGGGGTGTCTGGTGCCTTATGCACATAGTACCATGCTTGTGTACTAAACTCATATAAGACAAATACCATATGACTGCACTGATTTGATGTGCCTATTGCTACATTTTCCAGTGCTTTCCTGGTCCACACTGCACAGTCTGAGATGAGGCCTCCTCTCACCCTGATAAGACTGTGCTGAACACAGGCTCAGGGGCCTGGGCCCCTGAGAAATCACACTTTGGAGCACCTGCATGTGTTCCTGGCAGGAGTACCAGTGAGCCCAAGGTCACCAAAGGCAAATGGAACCCAAATAATGCAATTAAAAAGACAGTGCCATCTATTTTTTTCATATTCTAAGGTTTTGCTCTGTTTTTCATAAAATGTTGCCACAAAATGCTGGAAAAAGTATTGTTTCTTGATGATAATACTTTAGGATTTAGACAAGTTTACACTTTCCCAGAGAGCCCTTGCATTTGATTTTAGTAACAAGATATTGTACCTAGACAGGAATAATTACTCTCATTTTCTAAATGAGAACTTAACAGTTTTTCCCAAGGTCACATAACTAAAAATTTAGTTAGACAGAGGCAGGACCAGAACTCAGGCATTCTCTGTGTAAATGCTGTACTCGTCCCCAAGCATGTCATAAACCCCATCCATATTCATTCATTTTTAATCTGATATTGGCTTTAAAAACAACTATTTCCCTAATTTTTCCCATAAAAATTAAATATAAAATGAACTTACAAGTGCTAACCATGAGGACAGTAGGATGGCTTCTCTTTAGTCCCTTGGTGGTTACAACACTAATTAAGAAGTCAGTCCCTGGAGAGAGGCTAGTAAATGTGAATGTCCTATGCATTAAAAAAAATCACATATAAAAACATTTAGCTCAAATATTTGGAAAGCTCCAACTTCTTGCAATATCTGTGAAAAGAATTTTATATATAAGATTTGTTTTTTTATTGTCTTTCACAGAAACAATTTGCTATGTGTAAGTACAAATAGGTCATCAGAAATCATAGCCTCCTACTTTGAAAAATTTCATGAAAGTCAAAAATTATATATTATACCTACAAGTATAATAATATCTTGAATTAATTCACTATTATTTATTGCAGAAATAATTTTTTACTGTACATCAGACAGTATTCTGTGTTATTCTAATCACATTGTAGTCCAAAAAATTGTTTTGCATTTGCAAAGTTTTTTTTCATTTCTGGTTAGATTAAGCCACTAACATAGTTGTATAAAAATATATATATAATGTTAATCTTGTTTTTCGTAACTTGGCATAATTTCTTTTCAATATGTTCATACCTTTGGGTGGAAGGCAGGGTTTCCTCTTTCATTACATTTTCTCTGGATATTGAAATAATGTAACCACCCAGAAGACTTGCAGCTGAAGCCAGCTGACAGTTACTGAACTGGAGTTTCTGCTATGGTGCATAAATTCAACTGCACTTGGGGCAGTATCATTTAAAACATACACATAAAAGAATGTTTCCTACAGCCCAAAGCACCTCCTTTAAAATAGCCCTGAATTACTATCAGGATTTATTTGACTTTCTGCAAACTCTGAGGGCAACCAAGACATTTCCTGTTATTGTTTCGGGTAGATATGAGAAGTTAAAATCAAAAGAGAGGGGAAAAACAAGTGGTAAAGATACCTCAAGACAAATGCTGGGCATAAAAGCCACAGGGCATAAATCTGCAAAGAAGTAAAAAGCTAACCTTTTCAAAGAATATTGCTTCTCTCTCACTTACCAACTTTACATCTCCCTGTATGGCCCCGGAAGATGACTGGTTAGCCAGAGACGGGTAAGATTCCTCAAGGGAGGAACAACCTAAGACAGGCACAGTTGCAGGGGGGCCATCAGGTGAGAACTTGGGGATCAACAGAGGTGAGGCTTAGAACCTCACCCCCCCTGTTTTGAGAGAAATCTTCTGCATCCGTGGATGTTTTGTTGCCCTTGTCTAGCTTGTATTAATACTTAGTCTACAGGCACACACCTGATCATCTACATTTGCTCTCTTACAGCACTAAACTATGTTTTCTACCTTTATCTTGCATCTACCTACCACTTCAGCATTTTATTAAAAAATAATAATAATAATAACAATAAGGGAGAAATGTGGGATTCACATATAAATCAAGTATAAAAATCAAACGAATATTCATATTTGACCTGATTGTTTATAGCTCATAATACGTGATCAAAACTGAATGTTTCTGTGATGACTGCCCTTGTACTGTTCACCATATAAGAACTCATTCACTATGTAAGAACTTGTTCTCCATGTAAGAACTTGTTCGTTATGCTTCAGAAGATTGGAGACTGACGAGAATTAGGCTTGGGGTTGATTAATGATTGTGCATTGAGTCCCGTATACAGAATTTTATTGTTGTTAACAACCATTTGATCAATAAATATGAGAGATGCCCTCTCAAAAAAAAAAGAGGGGGAAAAAACAGCAAGAATCATTTTAAACTAATAAATTGTATATATAAAATGAAGCCGATATATATCCCAGCAGTGTCGTACTCTTATTTCCCTTTCCTGGAAAATGTAGAGAGAGATTACATCCTGGTCTTGCACAATCACTGAAGGGGAGCAGAACAGGTAACGCCAAAATATGCTTTTTTGGCATAAGGATTATTTGGGGCTGGTTATTTTTAAGAAACAGCAGATGCAGGAGAATCTCTGCAAAACCCAGTAAAAGTTACCCTCTTATACAAGATACTGACATCTGTAAGGGAAATCTCCGTTTGGAAGG
Source organism: Manis javanica (assembly GCF_040802235.1). NCBI lineage: Eukaryota > Metazoa > Chordata > Mammalia > Pholidota > Manidae > Manis > Manis javanica. The sequence goes on from NC_133165.1 coordinate 15,864,632, forward strand.
GTGCCTCCCTCTCTGCGAGGGAGAGAAGTGTGACTAAGCCTCTAGAAGCTGCACGGAGAGGGCAAGTCCTACATCTGCGTCACGTCCTTACCCTGGTTTCCCGTGCTTTTCCTAGCAGCTTCCTCAAAATGCCCTCCCTCCCACCCCACTCACTCTCTTCTTTAGGTTGAACTCTGGATTTAACTTCTTTAGATTTAGCTAAGGTGCCAGCTTGGGCCATTTCTGGGAGTATTTGCTTTTTCCTGGGCATCTCTCATGTTATTAAAGTTCTGTTTGTTTTTCTCCTACTAGTCTGTCCTTTTTTACAGGGAGGTCTCAAGCAAGAATCTAGAAAGACAGAGGGAAAATTATTTTTCTTCCCCATATCACCAACCTCAGAAATGTTTAATGATTTTTTTAGGACAGCATATATTTTGTTTTGCCTCTCTCAAATTCTTCCATATATCACAAAGGAACAAAATTGCCAAGACACTCTGTCTCAATTCTATTATTTGTTATTACAGTAAAAGAACACCAAAATATCACCAAACACTAAATATATAAATCGTATTTCCAAAACAACACTGTCAAGAATAGAGTAGTTACTGTAGCAGAATAGTTGACAAATTTTACTTCACCTAGATATGAAAACTTATACATTTGGCATACATCCTTCCCAATTAGCCTTCATTTCATATGACTGCCATGGGATAAATCACCCTCCGCCCCTGGGAAGATGTTGGTAACACTGAGAAAAGGGCACCTCAGTGTCTGCTTAAATGAACAAGGGAGAAATTAAATCTCAAATGGAAGGTCTGGCCAGATCCCAGGCAATTAGGCGCTCTAGTCTCTAGTCATACGTACACAAAAGAGGTTTTGCTAACTCAGATGAGGGGAAACAGAAAGAGAGGCACTGACACTGTCTGCCCATAAAGAAAATCTGGGAAGAATGAACTATTCACTAAACCCTGAAGAAAGCCAAATAGATATTTGCACATGGAATAATACATAAAGTGTGTACTCAGGCTGTACCTGTTTGTATTTCTTTTATGTTTGGAGTACTGTCTTTAAAACCTTCTTTTTCTGTGCGAATTGAAAAGGTGTACACTGTGGCAGGATCCAGGTTAGAGAAGGTTGCCGCTTCTTGAACGACCTTCTGGACCTATCAATCCAATAGAATAAATTAGGAAGTGTTCATGTAAGAAATGCTGCACAGTCAAACGTAAGCAAAAAAAAACATTTAAAAAGGATATTTAGTTTCACTACTAGGCAACAAAATAATGCAGTAATATTAGACTCATCATGAAAGATTCCAACTTAATTCCTCTAAGAGCCCCTTATTAACGCACCAGGAAAGTAGCTGAACAGTTCAGGCATGTGATTTTGTAATGGCGAAAATTCCCATCAGCTCGACTCCAGAAAACTTCTATGGAAGAGTCTGTAATTTTACCTTCATGGGTATTTGATGGTGCTTCCAGACCTACCCAAAACACACAACACATTAAAATTTTTCTTGAATGTTTTGTAACTGGATTTTTTTTTTAGTTCTTCCATTTAGAGTGGGGGAAAAAGCACAATGTGTAAAAAGAACAATAATGTTTATTAATCATCTCTACATTCTAATAAAAATAGTAATTTACACATACAATGACAGTTTATCAAATATAATCCGTTGCAATACTCGGTCATTGTAAATGCCAAAATAGGCAGCTAATGTTATGTTGTAGCAAACGCTACACAAGAAAAAATTCAGGGGAGCAAATGTACAATATTCAAAGGAGGAAAAAGAGAGTAAAGCTTTCTGAAGCTACCAGCCTAACCTGAAAAAAAAAAAGATAAAAACAGGAAATCTAGACACAGAAGTAAAAGAATACTCTTTGTGTCAAATATTGACTGAAGCTAAAAACAAACTATATCTGATGAGTTTTAATAGTTATTTTTCCCATTTTAAAGATTCCAGGTAGTACAAAGGAAAATAATTATTTCAGAAAAACTGAAAAAATGGCAGCTTTAGACTCTCATCTCAAATATTAATACATTTTGCTCAGTGATATTGAAATATTGATGTAATTAGATGATCCAATGCTAATTATTTTTAAAAATAATAAACTATCAAAATAGATGTTGCCCATGATTTATAAGAGAGGCATACAGATACAAAAAGCATATAAAACTGCAAGAAAAATAAAATATAAACATATACTGAGCTGATTATAAATATGTTAAAATACCTATTAGAATAATATAATTTGTGACATCAACTTGGAAGTATTTTATGAAAAACCTGATTTAAATAGCAATCGGAGGATTACAATTTGGGAGAAGACACAAGGTGGTATTATGATATATGTGAAGATTTAAAACTGAAAGCAAATCATGAAGAAATTGGACATGTTATGGTTAGAATTATAATGTGTTTAGGATGCCATGTGATTTTTGTATGGCATTTATTACTGTGTGCCAGTCATTCCTTTGTCTACTGGATGAATAAATTTCATCAGTAAGTTAGACAAATTTCACATATCCCAAATATTCAAAATTAATATTCACAGAATTTTTGAGTGGTTTGAAAAGATAAATCAAAATCAGTATGAATCTCAAAATCTATGTATTGGTATAAACAAATATTACATATTAACATTAAATATTCAAAGAGTTAAGCAAAGTATTTACTAGTTGTTTCCAGACACATGGCAACATGGGAAAACAAATACATATTTAGTTATGCATTTTGAGAGACACTATAAGGGCCCCTGGGCTCAAAAATATATCGTCCAATTCTCACACCCTGCCTAAAATGACTCAATCTTTGATTAGGTCATTGAAAGTTCTGATTAACGTGCAAGAATGGTTTTTGAGTGGATAGATTTTTTTAATTCACGACTTCTCAGTTTTACATAGAATTAGCTCTATCTGTATACTTGGGCAATGAAAGATCAGGTTTAGTAGTGAGGTAGTTGCAATTATTTTAATAGATCTCTAGAAATACTTGCCTTAAAGTAAATGCAGCCTACTAATTTTAAATGGAACACAAAATCAAGAAAAAGCTTATCAAGTCCTAAAACACTTACACGTTTTTACCGCAGGCACGTAGTACATATGACTTAATATAGTCCCACTGATGATGGAAACAAAGAAATTATATTCTGTGCCTGGGGTTAAATTGTCAACAGTTATTTTACTGTCATGTTTTAAAGGCATGGTTACATTTGGCCCTCCTTCAATTGTGATAAATAGGCCATCAAACACTCCAATATCAGGCGTTTGAACAAAGAAGACCACACAGGTACTATAATTTTCATAAGGGATAACAATTTGGGCTTGTTTGGGCTCTGAAAGATAAAAAGAGAGATTTACAATTAGTAAGGGTTTTTTTTTCCAAGCATGCTTCTCCATATTTTGTCTAGCATGTTCTAGAATTTGTGAAAATATTAATGCCTAAGCATTAAACTTACGTTTACTCTGTCAGCTTTAGACAAACATTCTAACAAACTGTAGGTACATACACATTGGAAGTACCTAATTAACTTTTTATGATATACCATAGTTCAAAAAACATAAGAATTTATTTTCCAGTATTTTTACCTTTGTATCTATTTATTAAGCAAATACTATTGATAATTCATATACTAGAAATAATGCCCAAATTAAGCAAATAAGGTCCCTGCTTTCAAAGAGTTCCCAGTTTCAGGAAAGAGATGCCCAAATCATCAACTAGAATCCCAAATGGAGAGAGTGCAACTGGTGACATGAACACAAAGCTGTTGAGAGCAGATGAGGAAATTACTAGTTCTAACAGAGATCACTGGAGGAGGCGTTCCAGAGTTCAGGCTGCATCCAAGTCTTAAAGGATAGCATGAGTTTACCAGAAAGTGTGTGTGTGGTGGAGAGAGGCAGTAAGGTGGGGATTACAGACAAAGAAAAGCATGAGCCAGGCATGGAAACCAAAAAGGGCATCACCATGCATGTAGGGAACCCCAACGTCTTCCCACTCTTTTTTAGCAGGGCAGTCTACTAGTCACTTGCCTTTGGCTACTAGTTATTGTTACTAGTCTTCAGAAGGTTACTTGATGACCCTGTGTGCCTTGGTTTCCTTATCTCTAAAATGAGGACATAGGATCTGCTTTCCAGACCCACTGTTTGACTTAATGAGAAATTATATTTATACACAAAGTGCTTAGGGCAGTACCAGGCACAAGGCAGGCATTCGGGGAGGTTAAAGCATGGGGTGGGTTTGTGGAACAAAGATCAGGGGCAGAAGGCCACATCTGAGGCTGGACGCTGTCGGCAAGAGGGCTTGCATGCCATGCTCTGGAGGTCAGACTTTATCCTGTAGGCACAGGGATTTTGAGCAGACATTTTATTTCATTTTTAGGAACACTGACAACAGTTTGGAAAGATTTATTTACATTTTATGCTCTCTCTGACCTCTATTGAACAGTTTTATTGTCCCACAAACTTCTACTGTGCTATTTAGAGCAGATTTGAAATTTTAGATAATTTCTATTCACATTATTCACATTATTTTGTCCTCAGGTCGATTTTAAATCTATCAGTGGATTACTGAGATAACCCCAGTAGGTCCTTAGGTTTGTCTTTCTGCCAAATAGGGATCTTCTAAAATACACGTTCTGTAAAAGTATTTTTTCCTCCAGAGAACAATTAGACCTACTTCCCTTTTCAGTTTTACTTGGGACATCTGGTTTGAGGCAATGTAACTTGTTCTAAGTCATTGATAAATATTTGATAGTGTGATTCTGCCATTTTACCCAGAGCCAGTTCTGTGTAAAAGAATTTAAATGCACACCTGTAATTAGCATTCTAGAACATAAAATCTGTGCAATATCTCCATCAATTCATTCAGCTGTAGCATATAACCCTCTTGCCCTTTCCATTCTTGATGGTTATGAGGAAATATTTGATATACTGACTATAACAAATTCCCCATGGAGTACTATTGGGTTTCAAGGCACTTTTGCCATGTTTTTCCTTTTCCAACTGTATTAACTTTTCTTTTTCTGTCATCACTAACATTTTTCGTGGGTTTCCTCTTCAAATTCCCTAGAGCTCTCTTTAGTTACAAAGCTTTTACAGTAAGTATCACTTTTCCAGAGCTAATGTGACACCTCACAAGTGTCCAAACCACCTGATTCTGTGGGCAATGACCTATGAGAGCTTCTCAGTGTGCCAGGGACAGAAATTAAAAGTCTGTGGATTGGACATAGGCAACCAGTGTAGTCATGGAAACAATTTACTTCTATGTTCTTGGGTGCTCAAGACATTTTCTAAGGAGAGACAATGCTGAAGCATTGTCTAATTTAGGTTCTAAAAATGTATAGAGTGACTGACATTCTCTACTGTGGGTAAATGTGGGGTTTTCCATTGGTTCCACTGATTCAGGGAAATGGGACCAATGGTGTTTGTTCATTTTACACAACATGTTAAAGCAGATGTTCTAGAAAACTGTAGAATGGAACAAAGTTCTTCCTTCTCTTCAAAACTATATCCTGAACCTCTGGAAACTCAAGTGGGAGCAGATTTCACTTTAAAAAATGAATGAAACGTATTGCCACATTCTGGAGACTTTGCATGGGTCTCCGTCTCTGTAACTGTGACCTCTATCCTTACCTGTTTTCCAGAAAATACTTTTTCCAAAGAAAATGGTAGCAGTGAAAGCTTGTATATGGTATTTTCAATATGAGATAAACTGAACTAGGCCAAATTCAAAGACTTTTACTATAGGCAAGGTAGAATGAGGTCTCAGAGGTACCCAGTCTATCTCAAAATGTATGCTTCCATACTGAAAGGGAAAAGAAGAAACTCGAACACCAGCTCTCCTGTAGTCTCCTTCCTTCAAGAAAACTGGGTACAGTTCATTCTTCTGACAAAGAGAGGCTGCACAGACGGCTGCAGCAGCTTCCCCACCCCCGTCCGTGGATGGATGCGGCTCTTCAGCGGCACTCATCTTGCTTGCTCGGCGTCTGAGCCCTTAAATTACATGAACTCCACACAGATATGATCACCATTCCCATGTAAAGACAGAAGGAAACTAAGGACCGAAACGGTTCGGTGACTTCCCAAAGGATGTAACGTGATCATTGTGGAGCTGGAATTCCAACCCAGGAAAACCAGACCCAAGGTCTGTACTTAGAAGCTCTGCCTTCTCCGGAAGGGCACTTTTTATGGCTCAGGTCTACAATAACTGAAGATCAAGTTTAGCTAGCTACTGTCAGGATAATTAAGAGAGAGAGAGAGAGAGAGAGAGAGAGAGAGAGAGAGAGAGAGAGAGAGAGAGAGATACATCTCAAAGGTGAAAAGGAATAAACATGCATATTTTTCTTTTCTGCTCTGCTACATTTCTGTAAAAACTCATTAAAAGGGAAATGACCCTTTGTGTTTGAGTATCTCAAAGTGTATGGAAGAAAGAGAAACAGGATATGGTAAATAATAATTATCAATAAATATTTGTTGAATTAATGCTTGGAAAGTATTGATTTCTATCTATGCACCTTGGGATAGGGTAATTCTTACTTTTTTATCTTGAGACAAATATGTATGAGGAATAATAAATAATCTGGTGGTGCCAACTGTGATTATCAATCAAAAGAACTAAATGGAAAGGGCAAAATGATTGTAAGAAATAGTGGAATCCAGAAGGAAAGAAACTAGCCACCAGGAACACCTAATGGTTGTTAAAAACATTTGATGGCTTTCCATGGAACTGGGAGATTTGCTCTGTGATGCTCTAGAGAACAGAAATGGCCCCATAATAGCGGGAAATTACAGGAATGCATTCATAAAGGTAGAGGCACTATGCTAGGAATTGCATATCAGATGAGGCATTGGCAAGAAGTTCTCTGTTCTAATTTTAAACCCCAAAATTCTTCCTAGGAGTACATATGTTAATATATGTTTCAGCATCCATGATGGATAGCAGTTTCATGAACAAATACTTTAATTACACAGAATCAAGAACTGTGCTTTCACTTGGAGATATAAAGCTGAATAAAATTTCAAAAATCTCACTATCTAGAAATAAGGCAGAAATGTTATATTTTAGATGGCAGATGGATTGAAATATGCTGAGTTCCCTGGAGTCAAAGAAGAATGGGACTGAATAGATGGACATCATCTTAAAAATGTATTCAATGATCTAAATCTTCAGAGAGAAAATTCAGGCAGAGAAACACAGTATGGGGACACCCAAAGTTCATATGCTAATCATTCATAGATCCAAGACCACAGCTCATTCCCATCTATACATTATAGTACTTTTGTTCTGCCAACAATTATTTCTTGGGTTGTTTAATAGGCATAAAATACTTCTTTTGGCAAAGCTCTTTCTTTGCTGTTTCCTTTTTCAAAACTGTTTCCCATGATAATTATCTTTAGGTAGATTCTTTCCAGAAATTTAAGTATGGAAGTGCCATACATAAATTAGTTTTAGTCTTCAGAGGATAAAACAGAAACATTCAATGCTGGTTAAGTGTGGTTACTGCTAGTAGTAATTTTTTGGACTATGTCATTGTTTCCAGCAGGCTGCCCTTATTGTTAAACAAAAGGCCTATGAGTTCTAATGACCTTTGCTTCCTCAGAGTCACCGTTATCCACCCAAATTCTCAAGTCAAAACCCTATATTTCTCCCTTTATTCATCGCAAGCACTCCAGCTTCAAAGCTCAGACTTGCAACTTGCACAATGTAAAACATGTCTATGGTTCCCATCTGTACTTCCCATCCTTGTCCACAATAATCTTCTTCCTAGATTCTGTAACACCCTCTTACCCAGTTTCCCTACTTCCATCCTTGCCCTCTTCCAAATCATTTCTTGCACAGAGCCAGAGGGAAATTTTTGTAGTATAGGTCACATTTTGTCTCTCCTGCGTAGAACCCTCAATGGCTTCTCATTGCCCTCAGAACAAACCCAAAAGCAAAACCTACAAGCTCTATGTGATGTAATCTCTGAATACTTCTTCAGTACCACTTCCTACACCCCAGCCCTGCCCCTCTTCATTAGACACTGCATATTCTGGCCTATGTTTTACCTTTATGCTAGCTCTTTATACCTGGAGGACCCTTCTTCCGTATTATTCCATTCCGGGTACGTCTCATCCTTTCGGTTCCATTCAACTCTAACTCCCATTTCAGCCTTCTACAGCAGGACCTTCCATCCTTCTTCCATTACTCTCATCACATTACTTTGCTTTTTATCCTTCTAATGTTCACCATAATTTATACACATCTATAAATATTATTTCATTTATTTGCTTCTTTTTTCTTTTGCTTCCTCCCTCCATAATTGATTTTCAATGTTTACTTATTGAGTGTATTAATATTACATGAGAAAAAACATAGACATAATTTTTTGGTTTGATACTAAATCTTCTATATACTATCAATTCTTTTGTTTCAGTGTGCTACAGCATGCCCTTATTGATACAAAAATAATTATAAACATTTATATAGTGATGTGTCAGGCACTGTTCTACATCTTTACATTTATTAAATCAGTTATTCTCAGGATAACTCATGAAATACATACTATTATTGTCTCCCATATTGTATAAATGTGGAGATTGAGGCATAAATGGTTGAGTACATTGCCCAGGGTCACTCAAATAGTCAAACCCAGATCTAAGCTTAGGTAGTGTGGCTTCAGGATCACATTCTCAATCATAAATAATGCTGCCTTAATACAAGCATGGAGCATTTTCAGGATAAAAGAAATGCAAATTCTTCCAGGTCCTAAGATTATCATTAGATAAACACATCAAGAATCTACTTTAAAAAGGGAGAACCTGCTATGAGAAGGGCCTAAAGGGTAATAATTCATAATACCCTCAAATGAGCAACTATCTGAAGAGAATGAATAGTATTTGATTCTTACTTAGAGTTTGCTGAATAGTTACCAGCTTGCTCAAGTTCCCATTCATCACTGTTGCCATTTGAATGACATAAGTCATTCCAGGGGTTAAATTATTGATCTTGTATCTATTAGCACCCTTTACAAACAGCTCCATGACTTCTCTTTCATCTGATACAGATTTGATTTGAATGTAGACCTCGTGGCCGTCTCGTGGGAGCTCCCACTGAAGGACCATACTGTCCTCTCCTACATCTTCAGGATTAGCAAAAACTTTCTGGGGAGGATTAATACCTGAAAGGAACAGAAAATAAATTTACATATCTTTATTATTAGCAATACTCATATTGTTGAGTAAAATTATCTCAGTCCCATATGAATTCATGTTTGAAGTAAATTTAACAAATCCTTTTGTCACCGTGTTGTGGAAAGAACTCAATTTTGGAGAAAAATGTGTCTTGCTATTACTCTACAAGATTTACCTAAACCCAAGCATTACACATAAATGGAAAATTGAGAAATGCTTAGCAAATTCTTCAGACTTTAAGAGTTCCATTAGAGTAATGTTTCCATTACTGATATTTTTCATTCTTTTATCAAATGCTCATGGACACCTACAACATACCAGGCACTCACCTAGACAGGTAGAGGGCATCAACAAAAAATAACAAAGGTCTCTGCCTATGAAGTTTATACTCTAATAGGTGGAAATAGACAAGAAACAATGTATATAACAATGGGTGCAAGCAGACAATAAACAATACAGATAATAAATGTCTATGCTACATAGTACTGTAGATATGATAGTGCTGAGGAAAAATGAAAAAGTTAGGGAGATCACACGTATGGTGGCTGTAGGAGGAATTCATGGTGCTAAATATGGAATTCAGGGCAGGTGTCTTTGAAAAGATGATATTTTGAGCAAAGCACTTATAGGAAGTGAGCAAGTTAGACATATATGCATATATCTGGAAGAGTATTTCAGGCAGGAAAGTAAAAATCAGCCAAAGTAAAAGCTCAATGGTGGGAGTTTACCTGGAATGTTCAACCACAGAAAGCAAACCAGAGTGAAAGGAGGAGAGGGTGGTGGGTCCGGGACTAACGGAGAACCGTATCCTGCTTCATAGGCTTATTTTGAATAAATCAGGTAGCAACTACAGGCTTATATGCAGAGGCATGATCTTTCCTAAATTTTAAATCACTTGGGCTCTTATGTTCATAACCAAATATAGAGACAGCAAAGGTAGAAACAGGAGAGCAAGCCCAGTGATCTTGGCAAGAGAGAGTGGTAGCCTGGGTGACGACAGCCCTGGAGGAGGTAGGGACGAGTACTGGGATCCTGGATTCAGTTCAAGGAGGACCAACTGGGCATCTTGACAGACGGGGTGTAGGTTGTGAGAGACGCGGAAGAGCCAAGGACTCCTTCAAGGTTTCTGAGCTGACCACCTAGGGAATGAAACGGCCACGACCTGACATGGAGAGGGTTATGGTCAAAGCAGATTTGGGTGGCAACATTTGTAGTTCAGTGTTGGACATTTTGACTTCAAGGTGCGCCTTAGATATCTCAACGAGACACACTGAGTGGCAGTACCAGTCTGAAGTTCAGGAAAAAGGTCTGGGCTAGAGATAGAAACTTTGGAGTCATTAATATATAGATGTTTTTTAAAGTTTGGGGACTTGTGCTTATTCTAAAAATAGTTGCAACTTTAAATTATAGTGCTTTCCTAATTTCTGAAAGGCATGACACTTATTTAGAAATTGAGAGGAAACTATCAGGTTGTGCTTGCCATTCATACAGCACATCATCAAAGAACTGTCTTGACAGTCTATCGTAATAACTAAGGAAAATACTCTGGCTTATCTCCTTACAGAATTTGATTTGAATATTAAGCCTTGGATTTTTACTATTATACAACTCTCTGGAAATTGTAAAGCCTTCCTTTTAATCTTTATGGTTTGTCCTGTGTTATAAGCTTCCCCTGAATATTGAACAGTTCTGAAGCACAATGATCAATCATTAGTGCATGTTAATAAGGGTAATTATGTAATTTCAAACTGTTCAGAAGTTTTGCTTTAAATAATTTTTAATAATTCACTCTTTTCATAATTACACTGTTCGCAGAAACTATGCTGTTGTTTTCAATTTGCTGTGAATTCACTTCTTTATCCACACAATTAAACACCATACTTTAAGCTCTCAGGAAAATACCATTTTTGGGTCAGACCCATAATCTGTTCATCCTGCACCTTAACTTTGCAAAATTGTAACTGACTTGATTTTAGGTGTTGAAATTAATTATTTATGTAAAATTATCAGAAAAATGCCAGAATAATCCAATTAGAAAAACCATTCTCAAGAGTCCAGGGTGAAACACCTTCAGATCTCTGTTCAGATTTTTTATATACTTGCAAGACTTATAAACATTTACTTTAGTTGGAGAACTTGGGTGAAATCTACTGAATGCCACACATAATTTGAGATTCAGTAAATGTTGAGATTTGGCGACTCATGATAGCACTACAGAATTTTCTGTACATTCACGTGAATTTTTATAGGAGATGAGTCTATAAGTACAATATACTTTTAATATGTGTGAAGGCTCTCCATCTTCTGTGCCTAGCTTACATTTGCTAGACTCTATACATGGGCCAATCTACTTGAATTGTCTTATGTTCAAACGTCATCTCTTCTAAAAGCCTTCTCTGGCTTTCCCAGGTATGGCTACATAAATGCTTCTTCTCTGGTCCTCTCTGCCTCCACACATGACGTTAGCCATACTTACAGTTTACAGCCTCCTCTGCCTGCCCTCTCCCCCTGGTCACCTCCTATGATTCAGCACATCATTATTCCACCAGAAGACTTCTGGGTTAATTGATCCCTCTTTAGGGTCCCACAGGACCCAGAGTATAACTCCTATTGCAGCAATTATAATACAGAATTATCAGTGTTTTTTAAGTTATTTCCCTCCCTCCATTAGTATGTAAGCCCTCTGAAATCAGAGACTAGGTCTCATTCATCTTTGCTTCTCTAGTGTCTATTACAGTTTCTGATACTGGAAAATAACTTACGGAGTGATTAATGAAGGGTAAAAATAATATTGCCTCACCCTTAGGAGAGTAAAAGAGCACTGGATTACTAAATTCTGGACATGCGCTGCCAGCTTATAGTTAATAAATAGAGCAAATGACCCTCAAATTAATGTGCAGGCACACATGTACCTTTCTCCTATCCCTCTATTAAATAAATACATGCCATGGGAGGTTTTAATTTGACTTTAAAATTAATGGGTATGTGAAAACGCCTCCTAATCTGCCTGTCAGTTGAAAAGGAAAGCATCTTAAACATAAGAGAGTCAACCAAGCATTTACAAATGGAAGGATGCTTTGTCTGAGCTCAGGGGACAGAAAACATATGCTCTCTAGTATCCAATGGGCAAAATAGTTTTGATTAGGAGTTGCAATGATGAATACATTTGTGTGAAGCATTATAATAATAATCATAAAAGCAGTATAGTAAGTATTAAATGTTATCATCTATTATTGTTACCTTTTTTCTAGAATCCCAAGTATTCGCAGTGTGAGAAGGTGATTTAATCTACGGTTGTGCATATGCAGGTTTTCTACCTCACCCACCTCAGCTGTAGTGTGCTTAAATTCTAGCTGGTTTGATTTCATTGGAAATTTCAGTCAGAGAACTTTGCATATAGGCATATTAAATACACATGAACATACAATATACACATTGCCCAAATAGGGATATTGCCTAAATGTGCTTAGTTATATATTGTTTCGTACAATGATGTTTTACCTTTTCAAAAAAGATGGACTTATACATAGGGGGTAAAATAAAATGCTTAGTTAAAAAATAGATTATTTTATTACAAACCTTAAATAGAATTCGTGCCTCATATCGAATTTACCGAGTATCATAATTCCTCCAGGTGGTAAAGATACCTCGAGACAAGTGCTGGGCATAGAAGCCACAGGGCATAAATCTGCAAAGAAGTAAAAAGCTAATCTTTGCAAACAATATGGCTTCTCTCTCACTTACCAACTTTACATTTCCCTGTATGGCCCCGGAAGATGACTGGTTAGCCAGAGACGGGTAAGATTCCTCAAGGGAGGAACAACCTAAGACAGGCACAGTCGCAGGGGGGCCATCAGGTGAGAATTTGGGGATCAACAGAGGTGAGGCTCAGAACCTCACCCCCCCTGCTTTGAGAGAAATCTTCTGCATCCGTGGATGTCTTGCTGCCCTTGTCTAGCCTGGATTAATACTTAGTCTACAGGCACACACCTGATCATCTACATTTGCTCTCTTACAGCACTAAACTATGTTTTCTACCTTTATCTTGCATCTACCTACCACTTCAGCATTTTATTAAAAATAAAAATAATAATAATAATAGGAGAAATGGGGGATCAACATATAAATCAAGTACAAAAATCAAATGAATATTCATATTTGACCTGATGGTTTATAGGTCATATTGCATGATCAAAACCGAAAGTTTCTGTGATGAATGCCCTTGTACTGTTCACCATGTAAGAATTTATTCACTCTGTAAGAATTCGTTCACCATGTAAGAACTTGTTCGTTATGCTTCAGAAGATTGGAGACTGATGAGAATTAGGCTTGAGATGGATTAATGATTGTACATTGAGCATTGACCCCCCTATACTGAATTTTATTGTTGTTAACAACCATTTGATCAATAAATATGAGAGATGCCCTCTCAAAAAAAAAAATAAATAAAAATGATAATAATAATAAAGGGAGAAATGTGGGATCAACATATAAATCAAGTATAAAAATCAAACGAAAAAAAAAAATAATAATAAAAAAAATAAAATAAAATATAAATGAGACTAAAATTAAAATTAAACCAGAATAAAATATGCTAATATGTAGAATGTAAAAGAGAAAACTATTGATAACTATGTATTGATAATAATCAGATAAATGATCAAAAGAATGCTGGTCATATGTATAAAGAGTCAATACTGAGAAAAAGTAAAAAATTTATAAGTATGTTTGTCTAACAAATGATTACAAATGCAATGAAATTGAAATGATATTCAGTTATTTTTAACTGTAAAAAATAAATATTAATTTGCCAAAAAAAAAATAGATTATTTTAATAATTATGTTCTAAACAAGTATTCAAAAACTGCTCTGTGCATGTGGAGCTGAGCAGAGATTAGAAATCCATTTGCCAAAATGCCTCAGGTGAGACTGCCCTCTATAGGTCAACTTACCACACTGCATGAGAAAGAAACAAAGTTAAAACCTATTCAAGAGTCCACCCGAAGATGTTGGCGTGAGAAGGGTGGCAGAAATCTCCTCCCAAAACCATAGACATTTTGAAAATACAGCAAATACTATTATTCCTAAAAGAAAGACCAGAAGATACAGTACACCAGACAGGCTACATCTGCGAGAACCCAACATCTCATGGAAAAGGGTAAGATACAAAACCATGACCCGGCGGGACCCAAGCACTCCCCCAACCCCAGCTCACTGGCGGGGAGGAAGAGATTCAGAGGGGGGAGGGAGTGGAAGCACAGGACTGCTAAACAACCAGCCCTAGAAATCTGCCCCAGGAGCACAGACACATTGCACAGTGCTCTGGATATTAGAGGAACAGAAAAGCAAAATCTGAGACTAAGACTGAGAACAGGTTCCCACAGCCGACTGCCCTGGGACAAAAGAAAAGAAAGCACTTCAAAAGTCTTAAAGGGACAAGGGACAAGACACATGGATAAAAACATCCTGGCACACTCAGCTCAACAGGCTGGGAACTTTAAGTAGCTTCTGGAGCCCTATCACCCTGGGTGGCAAGACGGGCCCTCACAGCGATAAGCAGCCTGCCGTTCCTCTTCCCTGTCAGCACCTGCGAGCAAACCGGCTGTCCCCACCATTGCTGCAGACCAGCCAGAGAGCAGACCCGCCTATAGCAACCATACAGCTTAACACAGAGGCTTCTTCCTGCATGTGGCTAACCGGCTGAGACCTAGAGGCTGCTCCCTGTGCATGGTTGATGGGCACAGACAGTGGACATGGGTGCAGAGTCCAGAAGGCACAAAGGGGCTTTGTTCTCATGGCAGAGTATGTGCCTCTCACCAGCAACCACTGCCAGTGCCCTGGCCATCCCAAGGGCCGCCCTGTCCATGGAAGCTCAGGGGATTAATCCAGAGGCTGCTCCCTGCAAGCAGTTGACAGGCACAGACAGAGGAGACAGGCAAGGTGACCGGCAAGCAGGAAGGGACTTTGTTCTCCCAGCTGACACACATGCCACCTGCCGGTGACAACTCCCATCACTCTGAAAAGGCAGAAGAACCTTGTTCAATCCAAAAATCCCTCAAACACCAGAAAGAGGGCTTGGTGAGACTGAAATCACCAATATTCCTGAAAAAGAATTCAAAATAAAAGTCATAAGCATGCTGATGGAGTGACAGAGAAATATTCAAGACCTAAAGGATGAATTCAGGAGGGAGATAAAGGAAATGAAACAAACAACAGAAGGATTTAAGAGCAGACTGGATGAGGTGGAAGAGACTATTAATGGAATAAAAATCATAAACACGAATACAGAGAAGCTGAGGCAGAGAGAGAAAAAAGGATCTCTAGGAATGAAAGAACATTAAGAGAACTGTGTGACCAATCCAAATGGAACAATATTCACATTATAGGGGTACCAGAAGAAGAAGAGAGAGAGAAAGGGATAGAAAATGTCTTTGAAGAAATAATTGCTGAAAACGTCCCCAATCTGGGGAAGGAAACAGTCTCTCAGACCAAGGAAATCCACAGATCTCCCAACACAAGGGACCCAAGGAGGACAACACCAAGACATATAATAATTAAAATGGCAAAGATCAAAGACAAGGACAGAGTATTAAAAGCAGCCAGAGAGAGAGAAAAAAGATCACTTACAAAGGAAAACCCATCAAGCTATCATCAGACTTCTCAGCAGAAACCTTACAGGCCAGAAAGGAATGGCATGACATATCTAATGCAATGGAACAGAAGGGCCTTGCACCAAGAATACTCTATCCAGCAAGACTATCATTTAAATTTGAAGGAAGGATTAAACAATTTCCAGATAAGCAAAATTTGAGGGAATTTACCTCCCACAAACCATCTCTACAGTGTATTTTAAAGGGACTGCTCTAGATGGAAGTATGCCTTAGGCTAAATAGCTGTCACCAGAGAAAATAAAACCACAGAAAAGGAAGTAGACCAACTAAATACTAACTTTACACAAAATAAAATAGCTATCCACAAAGTCAGTCAAGGGAAACACAGAGGGACAGAATAAAACAGTGAATATATGAAGAGTAGAGGAGGAAGAAAAAGAAGGGAGAGAAATAAAGATTCATCAGACAATTTTTATAATAGCATAATAAGTGAGTTAAGTTAGATGGTTAGATAGTAAAGAAGCTGCCCTTGAACCTTTGGTAACCATGAATCCAAAGCCTACAATGGCAATAAGTATGCATCTAAATGTAAATGGACTGAAGGAACCAATCAAAAGACACCAACTTACAGAATGGATAAAAAAAGCAAGACCCATCTATATGTTGCCTACAAGAGACTCACAGACTCACTTCAAACTCAAAGACATACACAGACTAAAAGTGAAAGGATGGAGAAAGATATTTCATGCAAACAATCGGGAGAAAGAAGCAGTGTTGCAGCACTTGTATCAGACAAAATAGACATCAAAACAAAGAAAATCACAAGAGACAAAGAAGGACACTACATAATGATAAGGAGGTCAGTCCAACAAGAGGATATAACCATTATAATTATCTATGCACCCAACACAGGAGCACTTACATATGTGAAACAAATACAATAGGAATTAAAGGAGGAAATAGAATGCAATGCATTCATTTTAGGAGACTTCAACACACCACTCACTCCAAAGGACAGATCAACCAGATAGAAAATAAGTAAGCACACAGAGGCACTGAACAACACATTAGAATAGATGGACCCAACAGATATCTATAGAACATTCCAGCAGGATACACATTCTTCTCAAGTGCAAATGGAATATTTTCCAGAATAGACCACATAGAAGGACACAAAAAAGAGCCTCAGTAAATTCAAAAAGACTGAAATTGAACCAACCAACTTTTCAGATCACAGAAGTATAAAACTAGAAATAAATTGTACTAAGAAAACCAAAAGGCCCACAAACAGACGGAGGCTTAACAACATGCTCCTAAATAATCAATGGATCAATGACCAAATTAAAACAGAGATCAAGTAATATATGAAGACAAATGAAAACAACAACACAATGCCCCAACTTCTTTGGGATACAGCAAAGGCAATTCTATGAGGAAAGTATATAGCAATATAGGCCTATTTAAAGAAAGAAGAACAATCCCAAAAAAATAGTCTAAATTCCCAATTATTGAAATTGGAAAAAGAAGAACAAATGAGACCCAAAGTCAGTAGAAAGAGAGATATAATAAACATCAGAGAATAAATAAATAATTTGAGAAGAATAAAACAATAGAAAATATTAATGGAAACAAGAGCTGGTTCTTGAGAAAATAAACAAAATAGACAAACCCCTAGCCACACTTAATAAGAATAAAAGAGAATCCACACATAAACAGAATCAGAAATGAGAAAGGAAAAATCACTATGGACACCACAGAAATACAAAGAATTATTAGAGAATACTATGAAAAATTATATGCTAACAAACTAGATAACCTAGAAGAAATGGACAACTTTCTAGAAAAATACAACCTTCCAAGACAGACCAAGGAAGAAACAGAAAATCTAAACAGACCAATTACCAGGAATGAATTTGAATCGGTAACCAAAAAACTACTGAAAACAAAACTCCTGGACCACATGGATTCCCGGCTGAATTTTTTCAGACATTTAGAGAAGACATAATGACCATTCTCCTTAAAGTTTTTAAAAAAAATAGAAGAGGAGGGAATACTTCCAAGCTCATTCTGTGAAGCCAGCATCACTCTAATACCAAAACTAGGCAAAGACACCACAAAGAAAAGAAAACTACAGACCAATATCCCTGATGAACAGAGATGCAAAAATACTCAACAAAATATTAGCAAACTGAATTCAAAAATACATCAAGAGGATCATACACCACGATCAAGTGGGATTCATGCCAGGGATGCAATGATGGTACAACATTCAAAATCCATCAACATCATCCACTACATCAACAAAAAGGACAAAAACCACATGGTCATCTCCATACATGCTGAAAAAGCATTTGACAAAATTCAACATCCATCCATGATAAAAACTCTCAACAAAACGGGTATAGAGGGCAAGTACCTCAACATAATAAAGTCCATATATGACAAACCCACAGCCAATATCATACTTAACAGCAAGAAGCTAAAAGCTTTTCCTCTAAGATCAGGAAAAAGACAAGGATGTCCACTCTCCCACATCTATTCAACATACTAGTGGAGGTCCTAGCCACGGCAATCAGACAACACAAAGAAATAAAAGGCATTCAGATTGGTAAGGAAGAAGTTAGACTGTCACGGTTTGCAGATGACATGATATTGTACATAAAAAAAACCCCTAAAGAATCCACTCCAAAACTACTAGAACTAATATGTGAATTCAGCAAAGCTGCTGGATACAAAATTAATACACAGAAATCTGTTCCATGCCTATACACAAATGATGAACTAGAAGAAGGAGAAATCAGGAAAAAAATCCCATTCACAATTGCATCAAAAATAATAAAATACCTAGGAATAAACCTAACCAAGGAACTGAAAGACCTACACCCTGAAAACCTCACGACACTCTTAAGAGAAATTAAAGAGGACACTAATAAATGGAAATTCATCCAATGCTCTTGGCTAGGAAGAATTAATATCGTCAAAATAGCCATCCTGCCTAAAACAATCTACAGATTCAATGCAATCTTTATCAAAATACCAACAGCATTCTTCAACAAACTGGAACAAATAGTTCTAAAATTCATATGGAACCACAAAAGACCCCAAAGAGCCAAAGTAATTCTGAGAAGTAAGAATAAAGCAGGGGGGATTTCGCTTCCCAACTTCAAGCTCTACTACAAAGCCACAGTAATCAAGACAATTTGGTACTGGCACAAGAACAGAGCCATAGACCAGTGGAACAGAATAAAGAGTCCAGATATTAACCCAAACATACATGATCAATTAATATACAATAAAGGAACCATGGATATACAATGGGGAAACTTCACCAACTAGTGTTGGCAAAACTGGACAGCTGCATGTAAGAGAATGAAACTGGATTACCATCTAACTCCATACACAAAAGTAAACTCGAACTGGATCAAAGACCTGAATGTAAGTCATGAAACCATAAAACTCCTAGAAAAAAACATAAGCAAAACTCTTTTGAATATAAACATGAGCAACTTCTTCATGAACATATCTCCCTGGGCCAAGGAAACAAAAGCAAAAATGAACAAGTAGGACTATATCAAGCTGAAAAATTTCTGTACAGCAAAGGACACCATAGTAGAACAAAAAGACATCCTACAGGATGGGAGAATTTATTCATAAATGACATATCCAATAAAGGGTTGACATCCAAAATACATAAAGAGCTTATGTGCCTCAACAAACAAAAAGCAAAGAATTTGATCAAAAAATGGGCAGAGGATCTGAACAGACACTTCTCCAAAGAAGAAATTCAGATGGCCAACTGGCAAATGAAAAGATATTCCACATCATTAATCACCAGAGAAATGCAAATTAAAACCACAATGAGATATCACCTCATACCAGTTAGGGTGGCCAACATCCAAAAGACAAACAACAACAAATGTTGGCAAGGATGTGGAGAAAGGGGAACCCTCCTACACTTCTGGTGGGAATGTAAATTGTTCAACTATTGTGGAAAGCAGTATGGAGGTTCCTCAAAAACTAAAAATAGAAATACCATTTGACCCAGAATTTCCACTCCTAGGAATTCACCCTAAGAATGCAGGAGCCTAGTTTCAAAAAGACATCTGCAACCCTATGTTTATCACAGCACTATTTACAATAGCCAAGAAAAGGAAGCCACCTAAGTGCCCACCAGTAGATAAATGGATAAAGAAGATGTGGTACATATACACAATGAAGTATTATTCAGTCATAAGAAGAAAACAAATCCTACCATTTGCAACAACATGGATGCAGCTAGAGGGTATTATGCTCAGTGAAGTAAGCCAGGCAGAGAAAGACAAATACCAAATGATTTCACTTATCTGTGGAGCATAAAAACAAAGCAAAAACTGAAGGAACAAAACAGCAGCAGACTCACAGAACCCAAGAATGGACTAACAGTTACATGGGAAAGGGACTGGGTAGGAAGTGTGGGAAGGGAGGGATAAGGGTAATAAGGACAATTAGCACACATAATGTAGGATAGGCCACGGGGAAGGCAGTATAGCACAGAGAAGACAAGTAGTGACTCTACAGCATCTTACTAGGCTGATGGACAGTGATTGTAATGGGGTATGTAGTGGGGACTTGATAATAAGGGGAATCTAGTAACCACAATATTGCTCATATAATTATATATTAATGATACCAAAATTAAAAAATAAAATAATAAAATAAAAAATAGAACCTATTCAATGTGGAGACCTACTTGTTGGAGCTAGGGTTAGTAAAGGGAACTGGGTGAGCTAATCCTCCATTCTTTAACTGTCTAATTTCCCAGCTATAGCTCTGATAAGGAAGATGTCTTCTAGGAACTCTGGTAGTAACAATGGAGATGTTTAAAGAGTTCATGTAAATCTAAATGAATTTAGAATCCATGCTTAAAATTGTGATTCAACATTCAAACAATTATTTAACAGTGAGTAATTGTACCTATGAAAGATCAATATAACTAAGTTTCAGCAAAATAAAATTTCAAAATATGAAGTTTCTATTTCTAATTGGAAATACATTTACCTGTAATGGCTGAAATAGGTTTCTCAAAGCAGCTTAAAGTTCCTCTCTCTGCCACACTGAATAGATATATCAGATAATGATGGAAGGATCTGAGATCTCCAATTGTCACTGATGTGTTGAGTTTTTCAACAGACACCTCTTCTGACTTATTGTTTTCAACATCCAAAATAGTCAGAAGATAATGGTGAAAACATAGAGTGTCCGGAGGATCCCAGTGTAAAAATATTTCTGATGAGGTGACATGAGTAACTGTGACATTCTGGGCTGATAATGGGCCTAGGAGATTAGAGAAAATCAGAAAAATACATTATATTAGTGACATCATTTGGCAGAGTAATCTCTCGCTTCTCAGTACTTCGTAATACTCTAGTTTGGAGAGAAAAGGAAAACTGGATTGGAGATCCTGGCTCTTGCTATTTATATCTCCATTCCCAGAGTAAATTCCATATTATCTCTGAGCTTCAGTTTTCTTGATTGTGAAATGGAGTTACAGTAGTAGTTGTTCTTGTAAAATTATTAGGAAGATTAAATGCAATAACTAATGTCAAGCACTTGGCAAAGTGGTAGATGTACATTGTCATTTAATCATTATTTTTAATAAAAGTAACACTAAAATGGCACTTCTGGCATTCAGTGCTCATCTATTATATGTCTTTCACCTCTTCTGTCTTGTCAGACTAGAGAGTAGGGGTCCTATCATTTTCTCTTGATTCCCATCACCACCAGAACTCAAGTAATCATCCCCTTGCAGAAATATTTCCCCATTCTAAACCTTCTCATCCAGTGCCAGTGATATTCCTAACTAATCCTACCATATTAATTTTCTTAAAACAGCACCTTGCAAGCCCATAACTGTCCCACATTCTCCCAACACACATATGAGCACGCACATTCTTCTTGATTCTTTCTTAGAAGAAGTAACTTGAGAGTTAAAATAAGACCATGTGGGTTCCTGTGTGCTTAACAAAGCATGCTACCCTAGTCAGTTCAACCTTTCTGAAGCTCACTTCTCTCATTGTCATACAGCTATTCCCAGGGCTGGGGTGAGGACTGAGTGAGATGACTGATGCATTAAAAGTGCTTTAAAGGTTAAAGCAAGTGTTAGAAACCACAGCCCATTGCTTCTAAAGTCAACCATCTGGGATCAATGCCCCTGACACTCCCAAATCTGGCCCCACTAGCCACTCATATTTATTTTACCCTGATGTCTGAGGAAATCTCCAGTCATCTGTACTATTCCTTTCCCACAAACTCCTATCTCCACACTTTGCTCATGCTGTGTTTTTCTTCCTTCAAGTTTTGAGTCTAAACCTCTCCTTTCCATAAGTCTTCCTGTCACCTGTCCTCTGAATCCTAGCAAGCATTTATTAAATGCACCACAATTGGGAACTTAGGCTATTATATTGTGCTACATAGTTTGTTTGCTTTTACTTTTATTTCTTACGAGTTCTCTCCATTATAAGCCTCTTACCATTGGAACACATGTTTATCTCCTGCTCTTAGTGCAGATCAAAAATTAAGTTCAATGAAAATGTACTGATTATCTACTGAGGACTATGTACCGGCCTTGTTGGAGCTATAAGACAAATAAGATACATACAGTTCCTGTGCTCCTGGGCTTATAGTTCAACAGCAAAGCCAAAGAAATAAACAGATTCACTGTAATTTAAAATGGTTAAAGATACAGGCATGCCCAGAGTGTTATGAGAAAATACCAAGCCCTCAAGAAATGGCTGCTAAAGATGATACTAAGAATTTGAAAAATTATACTTTCAGATGTTTTGTAACTTACGTGTTTCAACAGTGAATATTGGACTTAATGTAGTTTTTGCCTCCCATTCATTCATTGCAAACAGTAAAACCCTATAAATATGGCCAGGAGACAATTGCTTAATTGTTTTTTCTGTAGTATTTGGAGGTATGCTTTCAAAATGTTGTTCTTCTGCATAATCTGAACAATACTTAATGATAATTTTATATCCCAGTTTCAGCCACGTATTCAAATTATCCCAACCATTCAAATTATTCCAATTAAATACAACTTCAGTTGTTCCAACATCCTTTATATAGATCAAAAGGCTTTCTTGCAGAGAAGGTGCTGAAAAAATATAAAAGAACTATTTTAATTAGAAATTTTAATTCTGTCTTTTAAATAATAAGAATGAGATGCACAAATATAATAAGGATACTAATGAAAATTATTACATTCATATTTGCAAATATATGGCAATGGAACATAACAGAAAAATCTTGTAAAGAAATAGTTTGATCCAGTTGCATTTTGCTGTAAAATGTAGCAATCTGTTTCCTTGTTGGGTAGCAGTAGAAAAGAAATGGTGTCATTTTTCTTAAGGCCAAAAGATGATCCATCTGTCCATGTGAGATGACCTTCTTTCTGTAATAAGATGTATGAATTAAGCCAATGTAAAGAAAAAGTGTCATATCATCAACTATGTGTATTTAAAGATTTTTATTAGTCACACCTGTACTGTTACATTTTCTAAGACTGTTAAATCAACCAGTTTAATTTCCTTAGGTAGATGTCCTTCACAATAAAGATTCTGAGGTGGAGACAGAGTTCGGTTTGATTTATTCATTAGCCATGTTTTCAGGCAAATTTCTGAATCTCATATTAAACCTCTATTTTCTAATCTGCAAAATGTGTATAATAATAGAAGCTACATCTTAAATTGCTGTGAGGATTAAAGAGCAAGTGCATATGAAGGGCTCAACACAATGCCAGACATAGAGTCACATATTCTTAAGTGCTAGGTACTTATCTGAAGTCATCAAATAAGTCATATGCATCAAGGGAGGCTGAAGATACCTTTCTGATGAGGGATGTCACTGGTGACTATCATAAACCCCAATTCTCACATATACTGAATATATGCCTAGATACTCCTGTGGCTACCCTTCCTGAAAGGAGCAGGTGGAAAGTATAAACTTTAACAAAGACACACCCATAAGGCATTTACTATCTATTCCTGGACAGCTGCTAACCTCCTAGAAACTAAATTCTCCCACTGTACAGTAGAGATCATCATAACTACTGCACATGCTTGTCAACCATGAGCACATATGAGAGTTATGTATTCCAAGCACCAGGTACTTAGCTCCTCAAAACATTAATTCTTATAAAGATGACGCATGTCATGAAAACAAACACTATGTCTATATTCTGACTGCTTTGCTGTGCCACTGGCACAGCACCAAGCTCGTTGCACAGATGAGGACTGGAGACCTGCTACCATCAGACAATCTAGAGAGATTTTAAAACAATGCATTGCAGTTCCACCTCCCAGAATGGAGGGACGTTGTTTCCTCAAAGAGGATTGTACTGCACTGCATTGTACTGCTGTATTGCACTTATGGTTTTGCAGTTTTGAAAACAGAGTCTCAGAAGCAGTATGTTTAAGGGGTCAGGGCATGAGTGTGGATCAGGCAGATGCAGGTTCAAGGCCTGGCATGGAGATTTATTAGTTACGTGACCCAAGATCTTTCTGAGCTCCATTTTCTGTATCTATAAGCTGAGAACAATGACAATGCCTACCTCAAAAGGTTGTTGTAAGAACTAAATGGGAGTTATCTATGTAACCCTCCTGAAGTGGAATATAGGAACTATTAATATTTCATTCACTATGTTCCTGCTGAGTGCCAGGCCCTGACTGGAAGCTGGAAAGCAATGGTGGAAAAGACACAGCATTTACCCTGCAGGCCTGATAACAAACACACCCATTTAGCATGGGTAAAAGGACTGATTACTTTCTCAGCCCGCCACAGGGATTATAACCAGCAGGGGACCTTGATGTCAACCTCCAGAAAACAGCTTAATACAGGGCCATAGTGGACAGTGTTTAAGAGCAAATCTGATGCATGTTCACAGAGGCAAGTTAACCTTCCTGTTCCCCTGTTTCCTCATATGTCGTACAAGTAAAGCACAAAGATGATACTCAGTATTTAAGACATGATAGGACTCAGCTATTACTATACAGGATTATATAATTGATATATATATTATAGATTATATTAGATTGATATATATATATATATTATAGATTGATAATTCATTTGCTTCCCAAGCTATTTTTTTAGATTGATAATTCATTTTAGATTTTTAGATTGATAATTCATTTACTTCTCAAGCTATTTTTAGTTATTTTGAAAGCAGAGAGTATATCCTAGACACCTTTTAATAATTCACAGCAACCATGAGGATGCCTTGGAAATCCTCACTTTGGTTATCATGACCATACGACCCAAACCTTATAACAGATACCAGCAGCCAAAGTATTGGAAGAGTACATTCTAACTTAAGCAGTTTATAACAATCATGCTAACAGCAGGAAACAGCTATACATGCACAAACTGGCCTACAGGAAAGAGACTGGCGTGGTGGCAGGAGGCTTTCTGAGATGTCTGAGATCTCTGAGTTTGAGAAATATTTATCAGAACTTCATTCACTGCCTTTTAATAAAAGATAAAGGAATCTTAGTAAGAGAATGATAAAATGCCATTGAAGCTTGTCAATCGTTTTTTTGAAGCTTACGCAAAGATCCATGACAAAACTGTTATCAGACTGATGGCATGTGCCTTGAGTCACCACAGATCAGGCTATCGAACAGAGAAAAGATTTAGTTTTGAATGGCAGGAAGTAGGTGTATATGGACTGTTAAGAAAAAAATGCAGATGCGACAGAGATAATTGTGTTAGGGCTTGGGTTTTCCTGCAAAACATTGACCAAAATGAAATTTCATGATAGTCCATAGTGATAGGGATGTTGGAGAAAAATGTCCCACGCACACCTTATTTCACTGGTATTGATAGAATCATCAGATCTTTATCTCTTTCAGGAAATGGAATTTCATAACCCTGGATATGTGGAGTAAAAGGAATAACATGGAGAAAACTTTGGTGTTTTCAGGCTCACATTACTGTATTATTCAAAGGTGAGAAACAGGGTATGTGGAACAGGTTTGTTGAAAAGGAGAAGACAAGACAGTTGGAACAATGTTGAAGAGCTTACAGAATATTCCAGATTAAGAATTAGAAGAGAAGTAGATAAGATGTCTAGAGCTCATAAGAAGAAAGTGGGCTAGATAAATATTTGAGAAGTAGACTGCATGTTAAGTAAGTGAAGAAACAGATAAGATCACCCAAGTTAGAGCAAAATCAGACAAAGAAATAGATGTCTACAAAAGAGATTGAAGAGGGTAGGGTAGGGGTGAATGGGCAGAGCAGAGGATATTTAGGGTAACAAAAATATTCTGTACTATACCTTAATGATGGATATGTGTCACTATAATTTGTTCAAACCCATAGAATGTACAACACCAGGAGTGAACCATAATATAAACTATGAACTTGGGGTGATTATGATGTGTCAACATAGGTTCCTTGGTTGTAGCAAATGTACCACTCAAATAGGGAATGTTAACAAGGGCGTAGGTTATGTTTGTGTAGAGGCAGGGGGGTGTATGGGAAATCTCTGTACCTTCCCCTTAATTTTGCTGTGAACCTAAAACTGCTGTAAAGGAAAGAGAGACAGAGAGAGAGGCAGTGGGGGGACTGACACAGAGAAATAGAAAAAGGAACCGTGTCAGACTTATGAGAAGTACAGAATAAAAATTTATTTAATGACAGAAGGAAGAAATAAAGAAAGAACAAAAGAAAGGAAGGAAGGAGAGAGGGAGGGAGAATCAAGAAATAGATAAAATAGCTTTATAATGATATATTCATGCCTTTATATTTACTTACCTTCAAATCATTAAGACCAGTCCATGTTATTATTTGATTCTTCGACCTGAGAAGTGAAAATACGAATTTTTTTTCCTCTTCATTTTTTATTTCCACAAGGTGTGCAAAACTTAAGGGTAACTTACAACGTTGCTGGGCTATATTCCACGGCACACGGTCTTTGCTAATTCTGTAACAGCTATTTTTTAATGCTACCCATCCCTGTGCACATGAACCTACCAAAAGAAAGATGCTTAGTTACAGATAAATTCAGGAATATAACATTTCATAATTAAATTTCTAAACATCTATAGAACCTAATTATGAAAACTCATAGTATTAATTGTGCATTTCCCTGTATTTCTCCCAAGCAAATGCTAAGGCTGTTATTATTCAAGTAGTAAATGAATCACAACCAATTAAAATAGTTTTAAGTAGCTGTAAAAATTAATTATGCAGAATTTTTGTCCAATTGTAACTTAATTAAAACCAAACTAGAGATGTTTTTCTTCCTAAACTACTTCAGGTTGCCCTTCTTTTCCCATAGTCTTGTAGTAGTAGAGAACTATTATTTCCAGTTTCTTTTTATTTCAGAGAACCAGATAATATTGCTTGCTAAGAGTACTCCACCTTGCCCCTTGGCTTGAAATGGGTTCACCTTCCAGAAAAAAACAAAAACCAAAAAACTGGAATGGCTACTTAGTCTTTTTCTCAAAGATGCACATCACAGGGAAACAGAAAAATATCAGCCTGTTCAGAGTAGATATTCTACTTTAACTCTTGTTTATACTTCATCAGTGCCGGACATATTAAGAAGACGTGCAAAGGCCCTTCTGAAGAAACTGTTGTCGTTTTTTCTCAGGGATAGGAGACTAATGGGGAGAGGGGATGATTTAATTACCTCATTATCTTTTCCTTACTATTCAACTGTTTCTCTACTTCACTTGTAAACATGTTCTGGCTCCCTAATTATTCCTAAAAGGATTATCAAAATGGGACCCTTAGCCCATCACAACAAGCTCATCAGCTATCTATGTCTCTGTCCTTTTCTATCACAATGTGAGGAATGAAAGTGAATCTAGGAAGACACAAAGAATTGAGCACAATTCCTTTCCCCTTGTAGTAACCCAAATTCTGGTCAGGTGTGATCAGGGACGGGTAATGGAGAAGCTTTAACTAGGAAGAAAGACTGATATTTTTATATTAAGTTTTAATGACTCTTTTATGAAAATAAGACTGTCATTGACACTTAAAGTCACCTAGAAAGCTATGGAATCTATATGAACCATTGCCAGAGTTAAAGAAAAGAGAACCCACTTAATTCAGTTTAAAAGATGTGGTCAAAGGAAAACAAAGTTGGTTCTTACCTTTACCCTAGTAAATCCCACTTATTCCATAAATCAGTCAAATACCAGAATGACAGAAAAATGGAACTATGCTAATTCACTTACAAGCAGTTTACAGTGGTTAATACTTGGATCACTTTTAAAAAGATAATACACCTGCCAAGCTGTCTACAAATATATTAATAATGAACCAAATATCTATATACCTGTTTCTACTTGAAAATCCAGTCTCTGAAAAATACGTATAAAATCCAAATGCAACTGTTTAAATTCAAACGTAAAAGCATGTAAGGTTTCAGGTTTTAAATTATCCCACTCATAAGCCATGCTGTTATCATGCATAATTCGTGAAGAATTATTGAGAGATATTGACACTGAAATGTCATTGGAAGACAGTACACTCCAGTTAAAGGAAACACTCGTACTGGTTGCTATTATTTTGACATTGCTAGTTGAGAATCCACCTAAAAAAATCAGGGGTGATAATTAGCGGGATTCAAGTGAAACTGAATGAAACCAGAGGATAATTTAATTACAAAAACTTCATCACCACAGTAAAACATATTAGCTACTATAAAATATTTTCTAGACTATATGGGAGTTTCTAGTACCCTAGTCAGAATGAATGAATTCAATTACAAATCCACATTATAATTTTTTAAAATAAACTGGGTTACATGTAGCAGCCCCATTATGCCCATCTATTCATATTAGTGTACAGCAGATGTCAGCACTGAAAATCTTATTCTTACCTTAGTTTAAAATTTCCTTTAAATTTTGAAATTTACGTTACATTTAAGAAAAGAAAACACTACCATAATGATATGATTTTGGACTACCATCATATGCCTGTTAAACACTGTAAAATTCAAATTATCTGGTTTCACAAATGTTTTCCCTCTTATAATTAGGTAATACAGTTGAATAACACATACATATTACTTACGGGTTTTAAAGGACTTTTCACTTAAAATTCGTCCATATTTTATAGACTCTATAGTGATGTCATAGTCTTCATTTTCCTCTAGTGTTATTATTGATTTCGGAAGCTTTTGTGGGTCTGCAAGAATGCTCTTGACATTCTATAAATAATTAGATTCATCTGCTAAGCCACGCAGAGAAAGACAAGTATCAAATGATTTCACTCATATGTGGAGTATAAGAACAAAAGAAAACTGAAGGAACAAAACAGCAGCAGAAGCACAGAACCCAAGAATGGACTAATAGTTACCAAAGGGAAAGGGACTGGGGAGGATGGGTGGGAAGGGAGGGATAAGGGCGGGAAGAAAAGAAAGTGGGCATTACGATTAGCATGTATAGTGTTGGGGGGGCACAGGGAGGGCTGTGCAACACAGAGAAGACAAGTAGTGATTTTACAGCATCTTACTATATTGAAGGACAGTGACTGTGAACTTGGTGACAAGTAGTGATTTTACAGCATCTTACTATGTTGATGGACAGTGACTGTGAACGGGGATGTGTGGGGGGGACTTAGTGAAGGGGGGAGCCTAGTAAATGTAATGTCCTTCATGTATTTGTAGATTAATGATACCAAAATAAAAATAAATAAAAATAAAAGAAATGATCATTAACTCTGTGTCAGGTATATTAATTTAAAGTTTGACTTTTGTATGTCTCCTTCATAAAATGCAGTTTTTCAATGTGGAATGTAAACATATACACGAAATGTTGATTCTTACATAAAATGATACTACTTTTTAGATAATTAGTCTCTGGGTAGTATATAAATTCTAAAAATGGAAATACATAATCATTCCTATGAAAACATTACATACTTGATCAACTGCTTATTGAAGATATTTCATCAAATGCTAACATTTTAAGTATTAGTAAAAGAAGAGTACAAAGTTCAAATAAATGCACAGCAAAACAAAAGGGGCAACAAAATAGTCCATCTATGGAATGGGAGAAAATATTTGTAAACCACACATCTGATAAGGGATTAGTATCTAAAATATATGAGGAATTCATATAACTCAATAGAAAACAAAACAAAAAACTCCATACCAAAAAATTCAATTAAAAAAGGGGCAAAAGATCTAAACAGACATTTTTGCAAAGAAGATATTTAGGTAGCCGACAGGTACATTAAAAGATGCCCAACATCACTAATTATCAGAGAACTGAAAATCAAAACTACAATGATACCAACTCTTACTTTTCGAATGCTGGCAAGAAAGCAGAGGAAAAGGAGCCCTTGCACACTGTTGGTGGGAATGTAAATCGGTACAGCCGCTGTGGAAACCATATGGAGGGTCCTCAAAAAATTATACTATATGACCCAGTAATTTCACTTACAGAAATAAATAGGAAGGAAACAAAATTGCTATCTGAAAGAGGTACCTCCACTTCCACGCTCATTGCACCATTATTTACAATAACCAAGATATAGAAACAACCTAAACATCCATCCATCAATACATGAATGTGTAAAGAAATACAGTATGTTTTTGTACATACACACACACACACAGGAATACTAATAAAGAAATTCCTGCCCTTTGCAACAACACGCATGGACCTTTAGACTAAATGAAGTCAGACAGAGAAAGATAAATACTGATCTCACTTTTATGTGGAATCTAAAAAAAAAAAATGCAAGCTCAGAGAAACTGAAATCAGATTGGTAGTTGCCAGCGGCAGGAAGTTAGAGATGGGGAAATTGGGTGAAGATAGTCAAAAGACACAAATTTCCAGCTATAAGATAAACAAGTTCTAGGGATGTAATGTATAATTGCTGTATATCTGAAACTTGCTAAGAGAGTAGATCTTACAAGTTCTCATCATAAAGAGGAAAAAGTATTTGGATCTATGTGAGGTGATGAATGTTAACTAAACTTGCTGTAATAATCATTTTGCAATATATACACATATCAAATCATAATGTTATACACCTGCAACTTATACAGTGTTATATGTCAATTATATCTCAATAAAATGGAAAAGAAATCCCAATAATTATTAAGTTTCTATTTATGAGGTAACTTTCAGTTACAACATATTTGCATAATGCTTACTTTTTATCAAAGCCAAAAAAAGATGCCTTACTTTTTGAGCAAAATTATTAACAAGTTGGTATTTTAAAAAATAAAATTCAGGACTTTCTCCCTTAGGAAATTCATCCCATTCAATAAAAACTGCTGCTGTTTGTTTATTCATTGGGCTATAATGGAAGCTTTTTGAGATCTGAAATGGAAAGAAAAGCAATTGTAAAAATACAATAGAAATGCATTCTTGGTTATTATTTTATAAGCAAATTTACAAAAACTAAGCCTAAAATATGCCAAATTATAACTGAAAAGTATTTCAGCAATATCAATATCACATGAATTAAATAGCATCCTTTGGATACTTTATTTGTAAACATAATCTTGAAAATGACTTGAAAGCAAGGAAAATAAGAGCAAAAATGCTTAAGATCCATGTTTCATAAACTAGGAAACATCACGTTCCTGGGGTAAGAAGCAAGAAGGACACCAGGGTCGCAGGAAAAACAGCACTTCCTCGTGACATGTCGATTGTGTATATTGGTGACAAGGGCCACAAAACTGAATTATTTTGCAGAGACATCCTTGATAACACACTTGCAAAGAAACTAAATTTGAATACAGATGTTTGACTCTGAGTCATTTTAGAGTCTTGGTTCATCTGTATGTTAAGCAAATGTTAGCAATTGAGATAAAATAGCTAGACCACAGAATCAGAGACCCTTCACATTCCCTAGATGACAAAATGGCACTTTAACTCTCAGGAGAATGATATATTTATCGAAGTCCCTACCAAAACCAACTTAAAAGAACTCACTCTATCATATCTCTTCCCAAATTCTGATCTCTCTTCCCACTGACTGTCTCCAATACAATTTATTAGCAGTGAAATAGATGTCATCTATATGCACTTAAGCAACAACTAGCTAAGGTTTTTCTTACTAAACCTAATATTTAGTGCTATTTCTATTCATCATACTCCTCATTTTTCAAAACAGACTCAATGCAATAGCATCCTGCCCTTTGACTAATTACCCCAAAAAGGCCATGTTTAAAAATGTCTTACCTTAACATATTGTAACCAGAATAGTAGAATAATTGATTTCTCCATCTGGAAAGCAAAGTATATTCAGTTCAATTAAACATGTACACTTTTAGCTTCAAAACTAAACTGTTGGACATAATTTAGTGGTGTGTGTGTGTGTGTGTGTGTGTGTGTGTGTGTGTGTGTGTGTATCACTTTAATGTTAAGACTTAAATTTAGGCTGCTCATCCATCTGAATGTTAAGACACTAATAGATGCTGCATAATATTCTCCACCTATTAAAATTGTAAATATCAGTGCTTTCCAACAAAGAACACAATACAGTTGACCCTTGAACAATGCAAGGGTTAGGGGCTCTGACCCCCATCCCACGTCAAAACAGCGTATAATTTTTGAATCTTAACTACTAATAGCCTACTGTTGACGTTACCAATAATATAGTCAGTTAACACATATTTTGCTTGTTACACAAATTACATACTGGATTCTTAATGTAAGCTAGAGAAAATGTTTTTTCAAATTGTAGCAACTTCCCTCCAAATTTTCTAATTGTTGAAAAAATCCACAGCGATCCGATGTAAGTGCCCTATCCTCTGAGTTATGATATTAATTCGCCCCCCACTCTAATTGCAAACTAGCATTCGGAGGGCTTGTGTGCTGCCGGAATGCCAAGGCGCTCAGACCGCTCCCGGCTGCCCATTGGTCGGCCCGAGTCCCGCTCAGTTCAGTTCCGATTCAGTTTACGCCCCGGGCGGAGAAAGTGCAGCGGGGCGGAGGCGCCCCCTGTTAGGCAGAGTCCGAAGGAGCCAACTTCTGACGGACAGAGAGGACAGAGTTTAGAGAAAAGCACTGGGGACTGAGGGATGGTGAGGCTGGCGGGGCAAGGCGGCGAGAGCGGAGTTCTGGAAGTCCGGGCGCGGGGGTCCCAGCGGGGCGGGGGGGGGTCCCGGCCGCCCGCCCCCGCCCCCCAGGGCAGCTCTGCGCGCGGCCCGGGCAGCCCAGGCGCCCTCGCCGCCGGCCTCCGGCTCCCTCCTACGGGCTCCGCGGCTGCGCCGGGCGCTCTCCCGGGTGGGGAATAAGTAAGCAGAGGTCGCCATGGAAACAGTAAGCAGGGGCGGACTGGAGTGGCAGTCCGGCTCCCCAGCCCTGCTGTGTGCAGGAGAATTACGCCCTAACTGCAAAAAGGGAGGAAGCGCAGGGCGATGAGAACTGAGTGGGCAACCTCGGCCTCTTGGGGAAAGAAACGATTGAGCTTGTGCTGTGAAGACCCCGGTGGGGCACGGTTTGGGGTTCAGTTCATCCACGAGGTGTCTGTGAGGCCACATTCTCTCACTACCAACATCATGTGTGCTTTGTTTATTTGCTGTTTTTTGTATTTGACAGGGAACCCTTCCTCCTTCCTGAGATGTCCTGACACCCTCACCTGGCTCTTTCAACTTCTTAGTCCCCTTCATCCCCTGGCATTTCCAACCTAAAAATGGACTTGACCTATGGTGCCTTCCTTCAGGTCGGGTTATTTCATTCACTTTTATGATTTCAACCATATTCGAGACTCCCGATCACTCTCTCTTGGATCTAGTTTCCCTTCAGGGCTGCAGTGCAGTATATACAATCCTACCCTGACCATCTTCACCTGCACGTCCCTAACAGGCAACTCAAAACCATCTCTCTTAAGCTAAATTCATGATCTTCCCACTAGCAGCCCTTCCTGACTAGAGGGTCAGCCAACCAAACAAAAAAAAAAATACCAACTCTGCATCCTCAGATCCTTTCCCTCACCGCCTTTTAAAGCCACTGTGTTGTCAAAATCCTTTTGGTTCTATTTCTAAAACACCTCTCCACTCCCACACCCATGGGCTTAATTGACAACCTTAATTACCTCTCCCTCAGGAAAGTATGTGCCGTATTTAAGAGTTGGAACCTCAGCTCAGATTCTTTGGCTCCATTTACTAGCTGAGCATCTCAAAAATGGCCAAGCATACTCTGATAATGGTCAGCAGACAGGCTGCAGCCTGCTTAGTAGAGTATGAATGTGTGGCAGAGTGACAAGTAGTGCTGGCTGACGGCAATGACTGCCAGCGAACTCATACTTGGACTATGTCGGCTTGCTTGACACCCCCAGTCTCTCCTACACACTGTCAGCCAGTGCGATCTTTCTGAAATAAACACGTGATCACGCCTGAGATGCTTATTGGAAGTCTGTTCTGATTCTTAGTTGCTTACAATGTACCTCCGGCCAAATACACTTTCAGCTTCACCTCTCTAGTCTCCTCCTTGTGACCTAACTTAAACCCTCGAATGAAGTAATAGGCCATAATCATTTGCACCTGTTTTCCTGTAGAACTTTATTTATGTTGTAGTAGAAAAATTTACTTTTTCTCTATTTATGTCCTTAGCCTGATTAAGAACTCCACGATAGCATGGAATATGTCTCAATTTTAGCACTTAATTTTTTTTCAATTTCTTAATATACATGTATGAATTGCCAATTATTACTATTATTATTTTATTCTTTTTTTATTAAGGTATCATTGATATACAATGTTATGAATGTTTTGCATGAGCAACATTGTGGTTACTACATTCACCCATATTATCAATTCCCTCCCCCCACCCCCACTATTGCAGTCACTGTCCATCAGCATAGTAAGATGCTGTAGGGTCACTACTTGTCTTCTCCTTAAACACTTAATTTTTGTTGTTTTAAATCCTAAGGGTCCTACATATCTTTAGCCTTTGAAAGTGGAAAGTGTCAAGGCAATATATCACAAAATGATTTCATTGTCCATTAATTAGATTCTAGGCTTTGAGAAATACGATCAGATTAAAAATCCATCAAGGATGGTAACCAAGCTTATTATGGAAATCACTTTGCAATATATACATATATCAGATTATTATATTATATACTTTAAATTTATAGAATGTTTTATTTCAATTATATCTCAGTAAAATGGAAAATATCAGGACTCTAGTCACAAAATTAATTAAAAACCATCAAGTGAGTTGAATAAAGTATATATATTTCAATATGGCTTTTTGTAATACATTTGCTCTGTAAACAGTGACATTCTATATAAGGAGCAATCATAACACTACCAGTTCTGTAGTTTATATAAATCTACTATGTCAGTAAACCTGGTAGCAAGTCAATTGATAGGTTTCCTTAAAAAGCTCTCCTTCCTGTAGAGATATCATCTGAAATGCTAACTTATTTAAGGCCTTATTCCTTACTTACCCTTTTATTTGGCCTAGGAACCTAGCTATAGAGAAATAAAGTGCAATATTCAGGAAAATTTGGGGTCCTTTCGTCTGAGAGAAGGGGGAGTGTACATTTCATATTACTTCAAGTCATTTATTCTGGAGGGAAATAATTTTTCAGATGAGGAAACACAGATGAAAGCCATTTAGGCAATAATGGAAATCACTGTCTTATAACATGAAATCCCTATGAAGAAATATGTTGGTTAGGGTCATATTTGCGAATGTTATGAAAGGAAACCCATGTCTTCTCCAGAGATTGGGTGGACATGACCACACCCCTGTTGGAAATGTGATGGGTACACAAGTACAATACCATCCCTTTCTCACCTTCAAATTCCAGTCATTTATTCACTCAAAAGACTGAGTGTACACTATGTGTCAAGAACAGTGTTAAGCACTAAGGATCTACCAACAAATGTGATTAGCCTTTCCTGGAGTTTAAATTCTACTGAGAGAGTTGCTGGGTGTTGTGTATTCTGATTCCGTGTACTCCTCTTTGTTCCTGTTGTTACTACCTAACTCCAGGACCTCTTTCCCTCTCATCTAATCTCTTGGGCTCCTGAGCCCAGTTCCAGTGTAAGCTCCCCCCATACCATCACCAAGCAATGCTGGAGACAGCAGCTGTCCTACAACACAATTCTGACCCTGTCTACCTGGAGATAGCGTCAGATTTCCCAGGTTCAGTCCTACCAGACTGCCCCCGTATGCACACTTCAGATGCCAGTCACATGCCCAGGTTACAACCTGGGCTTCTGACTGACTGGCTACAGATTGGGAATTCCAACAATCCTCTCCATGGGTTTGACTAATTTGCTAGAGCAGCTCACAGAACTCAAGAAATCCATTTACTAACCCGATTACCTGTTTGCTATATGCCTCATCTTAAAATTTCTAGTTGCCGTTTCAAAAAACATTTAAGAAACAGGGAAGAAGACCAAATACATATTTCTTATCATAAATCACAGAACTTATAAATCGCACCTTGATACCTGGTCTCCCTTCATCCCTTCTGAATAGATTGATCTAAAACAGGTCTCCCTATCTCTAGTTTTTTCCCTACTTAAATCCATTTTCAACTGTCTTCAGATTAATCTCCCTTCTGATTGTTACTTTCCCCCTCCCAGTGTCTCCAACGGCTCATTCTAATGCCTTATTCTACCCACTGAAACCCTCCAGAACCATTTTCAGTTCTTCTATATTTTCAGTCCACTGTTTTCCTCCTTAATAATTTCCTCCTATTCACCTTTTCCATGACACTTTTTTTGGATACCCCAAAAAGGATCACAGGACCCCTTTCTCTCTGCTTCTGTGGATGGCTCATTTAATTCTATTTTTTATAGAGTTATCTGTGAATATCTTAGTATCCCTGCCAGGTAAGAATCCCCCTGGTAAGCCTTACATCTTACGGATTTTCATATTACTCATATTCCAAGGGCTGATCATGATATCTTACATCATAAGCACTCACCACATATTTTTGAATAAATATTTGTTGAAGGAATATTATGTAACTCTGCCATCAACCTTTTCTAGGTGACACTTGGGACTTACCATACTGTAAGATTTTTTAATGTTTTTGGAAACGGCAACTATAAATTTTAAGATGAGGCATGTTGCTGGAAAAACTAATGCATGATTTACAATATTACTGTAGAACCTGGCTCTGCCTTGATATCCTAGAATTTTTTCCAGAATTCTTTGCAATGTCATGTGAATCTTTCTTTCTTAATGCTTTACCCTTTAGAGTAGCAAGATATATCATACACTAGGGTGTGCAGAAGTGCACTGTTTTAAGATTAAAATGTAACAGTGCTTAAAGATTAAAGACCGATGTAAAATCATTTTTCCTTAAATCTTCTACCTGAACAAATGACTGGCACTATCTTTGTCTTCCCTTCTCTTATGTTTCCTGCTCTTACAGATCTTTTTAATGTCCTCTTTGAAAGCAGGTATTTTATTATAAATTTTCCTACAAAAATAATACTTTCATAAGCTGATACATAATCAAAGTGAGCCAGATTCCCATCACTATCTAATGGAAAACCATTACTGCTATAGAATTCCTAAGCTTTTTTGGCTGGCATGAGTTGTAAGAAAAAGAAAATAAAAGATGGATTAGACAACATTTTTTTCATTATGTTTGGTTGCTTAAAAGCAATGCCGAAAGGATTGTTTCCTTTTTTTAGTTCTGCAACCAGCACTGGCCTTTTCAACAATGTAAAGTTTCCTAAAAATCTGTGGTATTATCTTTTTAACATATTCATTTATACAATGTGAAAAGCAGTCAATGCAACAGAACTTTTAGGAGATGATTCAATTATCCAAATTAATCCAAATGAATTTGTGTTGTGAAAATATTGTATTTAATAAAGTATTATTGGCTGCACTTCAGAATCCAAGATTAAAATTTGCATTTATCTATATCCATTGGCCTGAACTAAAACACAAATGTCATGTTGAGAATTGGGGCTAAACAAAAAAGATCTTCATTTCTGAGATGGGGGTGGTTGTGAAGTAATTCAGTAGTCCATTAAATTTATGGCTGTCTGGCTAGACTTGTTAACAAGCATGCCAGGACAGGTGGGAATTGATTTATAAATAAGATTATCAGCACACTTAATGAATTCAGTTCATAATTTTTTACTGGATTACTGATGATTGAAGTGTCTTAGATGGGCAGACAGGAAAGGTGAGACAACAAAACCCTGACTTACTTGCAAAGGCTTTATCCCAGACGGGAAGATCCAGTATCCTTGCACCTTGAGAAGTCAGAGAAAAAAAAATTAAAGACCAACATAAAAATATGCTTCCTTAAATCTTCTAGTTTAGATAAATCAGTGGTACTGTTTTGTCTCTCTTCACTGGAGAGCCAAGGCTGGCAGAGCTCTGAGCTCACAGGGACAGCCCGGACCCTGGCAGGTCCAAGAATCACACTATGACTGCTACTGCTGGCAAAATTCCAGGCTGACACCTAAGGTTCCCGTGCCCTGGACGTCACATCCTGTGTGACCCCTCCCGCTGAGGTTCGGTGGACCTGGGAAAATGATGAGATCAGCACTTCCACGATCATGTGATTTATATGACTTCATTGTAGCACAATGAAACAGGGATTCTCCTGCTGGCTTTGAACGGGTCAGCTGCCGTGATGTGAGACAGCCAAGTGGCTGGAACATTAGTGTTGCTTCCAGGAGTCGAGGGTATGCCCTGCCCACAGCCATCGAGAAAACAGAGACCTCTGTCCTACAATCATAAAGAACTTAATGCTCTCTACAACCTGAACAAGCCTGGAAAAACAGGACCCCAAGCCTCAGATATGATCACAGTCCCGGCCAACAGTTTAATTTCAGTTTAGTGAGATTCTGCATAGATTAGCTAACCCCTGTCCAGACTCCTGACTCACAGAAACTGTCAGAAAGTAAATGTTTTGTTTTCAAGCAACAACTGTGGTCATCTATTTCACAGCAATAGAAAATACACAATCACGATCAGTGTGATTCATGGGGGATAAGAAAACCTTTACTTGTCTTTTCTTCATTGATGAGAAAATCACTGAGTGGGATTTTCTAAACATGCACTCAGAGATACAGGTTCTCTCCTCTTTGCTGACAAACATAATAAAGATCGTTTGATCAAGGGTGCAGTGTGTTCTCCTAACCATTAATCACATAAAGAGCTCTACCTAACCCATTGATTAAATAAACTCCTCTTATTTGATATTATTTAGAGCACCTGCAGTTAGATCAAGGAAATGAATATAACTACATAAAGTAGGTACTACATTTAGCATAAAGTCTAATATGTTTACATCCTAAGGACTTTTCCTAAAGTTAAGAAAGCATTTTCTAAATGTTTATTTTAATCTACTATTCTCAACCTTGAATCATTCTCATATATTTGGTTGAGCATTTGTTACCCTGTAGTATAGTCAGTTTATGTCCTGAAGACTTTTTGTAAAAGTTTATGGAGCTTTTGTATAGTGTTGTATTGATATTCCAATCTCAGAGTTTGCACTGTTCTCAAATAAAACAAATGATAAGACTTTAAGTGCAAAAAGCGTACCATGTGAACTGCAAAATATATTGTTCTTGTCCAGGCAAGAAAAAAGCACAAAAATAAAAGCTCATCACAAATTAGAGGAAGGTACAGCGCTCTATTTCACTATGTGTGCCACTGAATCATGCAGCATACACACATTATTTTAGCTAAAATCAAGGTGCCAGATATGGCCAATTATTGGCAATGATAGAACCATTGTTCCTTTATAAATTTTTTCTAATTCCTTAGTGAATGAAACAGTTATGAAGTTGGAAAATTTTATAAGGCCATGGATTTATTTTTTAAATACAAACAAACATCATTCTCTTAAAATATGGGCCACACACTCCACATGACTATATAATATCACTACAGCCTCCCTGGCTTGAGTTAGCCAGTTTACTCTCCTATTAAATGTTACAAAACTTGTTTGGTATTATTCAAAATGGCTAATCTTAAAGAAAAATACAAAGAATAAATAGAATTGTTCCTTTTTACTTAGGTAGTAAAATTTATACTTTGGGGTAAATTTTATTTTTAAATCCATCTGCCCAAATTTCTGTTTCTTTGAAGATCCTACTCTCTCTTTAAAAATAAAATAGGATGAAACAGAACAGAAAAAAACCCTGTTTTTTTCAGATTCTAAAAGAAACACTTGAAGAAAAATTGGAAAATATATACAAGTACAGAGAAGATAAATTCACCCATAACCTCAACAGCCCAAGATAACCAGTGTCGAACATATCATGTGTTTTCCCAAGATATTTTCTGTGCAATATACACATTTCATTTTTAACAAGATTGGGATAATATTGTTTCATTCATGGTTTGTTTTTACAAAACATTTTGTGTCAGTAAAGAATCCTTGAAAATATTATGGTTTTGAATTATGCAAAATAATGCATATTATAAATGTCACAAAATTCATATAATGATAACCAAACTATAGAATTGTGAAGCATTTCCAAATTTTTACCATAAAAAATATTTAAATGGCTCTTCAAGTTCAAAATGGAAATGATCTATCACTACCACTCCCTAATGTATCCCTGACTAATATTTCTCTCAACATTGAAGAAACATAAAAATATAAAAACAAAACAAAAAAATCACAGATTAAAATGTTCTAATAGACCAAAACTGATTTAGAAATAAAATCTGTTGTTTATAACAAATAAAAGTCTGCCAGGAAAGGGAAAACAGATAGCATGTATCTCTCCCATTTCCAATTCCTTGTTTTGGGATCTGAACATACCATAAACCAGTCAGTGACCACTTTATTACGAAGCTGCATCTTTCAATAGGAGGGAGTTAAACTTTCTCTCATTCCAACTACCTCCCTGGTCTTTCTATATATCCTCAGAGAGAGTAGCTCCCAGGAGACAGCAGATTCTGACAGCCTCCCTCTGTATGTTATGAGTGGACATTACAAGACAAACATAGATGAAGAAAGAATCAGGAAAAACAAATAACAAGCAGTAGCTGTGAATGAAGGAAATTGTAGTTTTCATGAATTTTGACAATTTCAGATATCAGAGAAGCATGAAAGGGTGTAGAAGGCTGCTATCTCTGGAGAGTTGAGAAATATTCAGAAATACTGGCTAGAATATGGGAAGTCAAGTAAGAGTTGACTTTTATCATCCTGCCTGTAGCTGGAGATATGAGAATAAAAATCTCACCCTTCCTCAAATGTTAATAAAGGGTAACCAAGAACAAGCCATGTAATCTAATAATTAATAAACAGCAAAAGGGAAATGAAAAAAAAAGCCGTGAGACCTATGGAAAAATACTGTACAGCAAAGGAAAGAGAATATTATCTTAAAAAACGAAGAAAGAAGAGACACGTGCAGGCACTCTGATGCGGAATTTAGGGCAAAAAAGCACCAGGAAAGTGTTTGGTTTTCTCAAAAGAATGCAAAACACATGATTTATATAAAATTATAGAAAAATATTTAGAGGAAAGAACAGTATAAACAGAAAACAACATGGGTTAAAAAAAGATCATATAAAAAGAGAATCAGACAAGAAATAAATGCAAGGAAACTAAAAATGTATTTGCAGAGTTATAATCTACACTGCTAGAAACAGAGCAAGTATGAATAACTATTATGGAGCCATAATGGAAGAAAAACTTGAAAACCTCTTCAATTATGCAGAACAAAAAGGAAAACAGATGAAATAGAAAAAAAGCATAGGTATGAAAGAAAACAAAATACACATAATATTACTGAATATAAAACATGATTAACTAAAATGAAAGCTTACCAAATAAATACATACCTGGTAACAGAAGAAATACCTTTTATACATTTAAACAAGGATATGTGAAGATGGGAGGTTTTCAAAACTCCAAAAGAATGTCAATGAATAGAGAACCATACCTCCACACATTTTCACAACATTCTTGAATTCAAAAGTTGAAGGGAAATTTCAGTAAGCAATCATTTAAAGAAAAAGGAAGAGAAATATACCTATAATGGAACCAAAGATTAGCTAGACTCAGACTTTTCTTTTGCACCATGACATGTCCAAACATAGTAAAGCAATGTCTACAGTTTTGAAAGTGAACTATGACCTCAAATTTTTATACTCAGCTATTATATATATGAGATCTTTCAAAAAACTCTAGGATTAATGCTTCACCTGCATTAATCCATTAGCCTTATACTAATCCTACAAGAAATTTGAGACCTATAAAACACAAAATTGTTAAATTTTCTTTGAGTCCCACAGAAAAAGACGTCAGAATTTGAACTTGCACCTATATCATCTGAGACCCTGAGACCTTAGCTATCATGCTACACTGTGTGTAGCACCTTACAAAATATACAGCCCATGTACTTCCTGGAAAAAAATTACTTGAAGATATAAATCAAGCAACCAAGAAATAAAGCAAAAATAAAAATTCAGTAATGGAAACATTAGGACTGGCAGTAAGAATTACGATTAATTCACATATATACTCTAGGTTGCAAAATTGAATTTATTTTTATGTGTTTATGTTTACATGCATGCATAGCTTTTCATAGAAAATATAGACAGATATAATTTAATTTTGACACAAAATAAATATGATTGAGAAGGCAGAAAATTTAAAATCTATACTCTTTAGTTTTCTTTACTTTTGATCCATCTCAAGGTTTCTGTAATCTCTGCATTTTCTGATAATAGATAACAGTTTTGATAATGTAGTAATATAATTCTGATTTTAGGCAAAACTTCAAACTTTCTAGTTAGCAGTTGTGAGTGAAAAAAACTCTGAAAAGTTAAGTTTCCTCCCTCTCCATCCTTGCAAAGATGCAGTGTAGAGGCAAGATTTGAAGCACTCCAGCCATTTATAGGACTTAATTAGAAAAAATAAAGAAATGTAAGGCTGGAAACAAGATGGTAACTAACCTTTGTGCAAATAAGCAAAAGAGCCCACTCATGGCAGATACATTAGGAAAAGACACAAAGTCTGGTGGATAAATTAGCAAATGCCTCCCCTTTCTTACCTCCCGAGTTATTAGGGGCTCCTCCCTCTGGGAAGTTGCATCCCAAAGACAGGTGTTTGACTTGGCAAAAGGCCAGTGCCTTCACGAAAAGCAAAGCTCTCCTTTCTGTGGGCGGAAGTTGCTTCTTGTCAGGATACCTGCTCTGGCTTGAGGAATGTGAGCCAGACTTCAGCAGTCCCTCGCCCCATAGATGAACACTTTCATAGGGACCCAACTGCACGACCTTTCACAGCAACCCCTTCTATGAAAATTGGCACAAGTGTGAATCCTAGCCCACCTTGGGATCAAGTCCTCTGGTCAGTGTCATACTTATCCTATATCTTGAAATCTTCTGAATCTATATGTTGTATTCACAAATGTTCTTCTCAATTGGTTAATTTTAAGAATTGTTGAGATATCTGGATTTCAATAGAGTGATTTTTCTGTGTAATGTGAACATTAATCTTGAAACATTGGATGACAATTAATTGCCTAGAAAAAGCTCAGAAATCTTTTTCAACCCCTATTAAGAACCTCTATTCTCTTTTTAAGCATCAGAACCTAGAGGTGCTGTGTCTCTCTCTTCTCAGCTTAACTGAATGGAATAGATTAGTAATTTATTCAGATTCATCTTTTAAAACAAACTGAATAAGAGATTTTGTTTTAATTAAAAAAATAGAATCAAATATTCCAGGATATATTAATTATAATGTAACATTAAAGGTAGAGACAGGTGAGTAAAGTTTGCAAAATTACTTGTCCTAATAGGGCACTGTGATATTCCCACTAAGGAAATGGACAAAGAAAAAACTGGCAAAAGAGGAGAAAAGTATATAAAAAGCCTTGAATTCAGTGGTACCCTCAGACATGTGTACTAATAGGAACTGACCTTTTTTGCTTATTGTATCAATGAAGACTTTTCTGTTACTATCTAGTGTTGATGATGATAAAGAAAAAAAGAAACATTCTGATAAACATCTTGGGGGAGGAAAAAGTTGACTCAGCACTTTTGAAAGACAGATTAGGCATTACATTCTTCAGTCTGGTGATGCCATTTGATCCTTTCTTTACACTTCATGCATAAGGATTTATAACAGGAAAAATTAGAAACAAATTTAATAGCCATTAGTAGACCGGTTAAAGTATGACATTCACTTAATGAAATACTATATAACATACAAAATTTTTACTACATAAAACTTTACAGAATATAAAAATTTTTAAAGAAATTGAGAATTATCAAATGCTCAATGTAATCAGGAGAGGCAGGAAGAAAAGACAAAAATAAACAAAATGACAGAAATTTTTTATGTGGATGTTTTGTATTATTTTCCTCCTACAAACAGTCCATAAGAATTTCTTTTGTCATTCTCCTTTCCAGCTGGACATAATAAAAACTCACAGTTTTTATTGATTTAATAAGTTAATATTCTCATCTTGTAGTTTTAATGTAAATTTCTGGGCCTATTAGAAAGTATGTACACCACACAGCACACAGACAAACACACTAAATTTGACAGCTGTCACTTGCTGAGGTGGGGAAGACGGCAAGGAACTGCTTTAAGTAGAGGAACCAAAGGAAACACACGCCAGAATGAGAAAGGCAGGCGCCAGCTCACCTAAAACCTAGATCTATCCGGAAAGGCCAAGTGGCTCCACTGCACCTTGGAAGATGAGTGACAGCGAGCGATTTACCTGTTGGCTTCTGGGCCTGTCGTTCATTGCTCAGAGTTCAGCTCACACGTTAGTACTTCCTCCATTTTTTCCAGACTGCATTACCCAGTACGTACGGGTATTCTTGGGGGAATGGTGCTTCTTCTGCATCTGAAGTGGTAGGAGAAGCCAGAATTCCTACTGCAGGCGTCGCGGAGGGATGGAGCCCTTCCTCAGCAGAGCACTGAGACGGTCAGAGCGAGGCCAAGTGGCCCATGGCTCAGCCTGCCTGCTGCGCACGCGCTCTGCTGCGCAGGCCCCGCAGCCCCAGGCGGCCTGGTGAAGAAGTCCCACGAAGGTGGAGCAGGCCTAGCGCCACCAGCCGCAGAAACGTGTGTGTCTGAGTGAATTGGCACATGACTACATCAGGAGGGGTGTATACACTGAGTCCAATTTATCACCTGCTAATCACCTTTCAATCCACTCTCAATAGTTTGAATGTTACACATTTTGAAATCCTAACCTCTTAGTATTAGGTACTAGCAGGAGGTGGGGCCTTTGGTAGATGAGT
Source organism: Manis javanica (assembly GCF_040802235.1). Lineage (NCBI taxonomy): Eukaryota > Metazoa > Chordata > Mammalia > Pholidota > Manidae > Manis > Manis javanica. The sequence goes on from NC_133165.1 coordinate 15,909,558, forward strand.
AGAACATAATGCTGGAGACTTCGTGAATGGGATTAGTGCCCTTAAATAAAGAGACCCAGAGAGGCCCTTGCCCCTCCTGTCAAGTGTGAGCACACAGCAGGAAGACAGCTGTCCCTGAATCAGGACACAGGAACTCACTGGACACTGCACCTGCCGGATCCTTGATCTTGGACTTCCCAGCCTCCAGAACTGTAAGAAGTAAATATTTATTATTTATAAGCTGTCCAGTTAAAAAAAATAAAAGTATAATGAAACTTCTAACTGGTTACCAATCTAATAGGTGAGAAATTGCATGTTAATGTAGATTGAATTTGAAATGCTTTCATTAAAATTATGTTCAATTACCTTTTCATTGTTAAAGGGTCCACTAGTATTACTTCTTTTCTTTGAATTATCAGTAAGAGTTGTTGGCCCATTTATCTATTGAAGTAATAGTTTCCTTTTGCGATTTTTTTAGGAGTGCTTCATATGTAGGACGATTACTATTTCTCAGTGATACATTGTAAATATTTTGCTTTAGTTTTATACATTTCCTTCAACTCCATGACATTTTTTGTTCTGCAGAAGTTTCTTGTTTTCAGTTTTCTTGTCTTAAAGTTATCAATATTTATTTTAGACTTCTGGATATTGAGTCAGAGTTAGAATGGCTTTCTACAATCTAAGGTTACAGAATTTCCCCCTTCTTTTTGTTTGAACATTTAAATCTCAAATTCATTTAGAATTTATCCTCATGTCAATGGATGTATGAGTAATACAAACTTCTTTGTCCAAGTTATGATCCAGTTGTCCCAATACCATTTATGGAAACTCCATTTGCACCTCTCTGCTGATTTATCATATGGTACCCAGAAAGTTTTGGGCTCTTCTGGACTTTCCCATAGGTGTTTTATTTATTCAGTGCCTACTTTTTCACTAGACTATAAGTTGCTTCCAGGTGAGCTCTGTGTCTGCTCTGTTTTGCCTGGGGCCTCAGAGCTTAGAACAGCATCTAGTACATAGCAGGTACTCAACATATATCTGTTGCATTTGAGAATGTTCATGAAGTTCTAGGCTAATGTTTCCCTTTTTCCCACAAGTAGGCTTAAAGATGAGTTAATGTTTAATTTAATATCAGATATTTCACAGATCATGAAATGAAGAAATAGGTGATAAACAATATATAATATTATGTGTCTCGTTAGAGGTATGTAACAGTTTCTCTTAAGCAAGATGTTAATTCTTAACCAAAACTTGATTCAATCTACGTATTAGCAGGAGTCAAAGACTATTGAAATTTTACAACTAGATGAAACACTTTTATGAAGCACAAATAAGATAAAGCCAATTTTACATACAATAGACACTGGGACTTGGCAGGTACAATGTTCATTTCATTCTTTCATCCATTCCTAAATGACCCTGGAGGTCCAAAATATCTAATAAGTTGCAATTTTTCTGGGAAGCATGATTTTGAAATGGAAGCAAATAACCTCGATAAATCTGAGCCTCGTTTGTCAGGTTCCCACATCTGCTTTTCAGTGCAACATTACTGCTCTATGTTGATGTTTAATTTCATTTGATCCCCACAACAATCATCCCAAGTAGGTTGTTCTCTCCTTTTTACAGAGGAGGCGACTCAGATATTTATATACTACAAGTGGTGATGAATTTGGGGATTTTCAAGCGTCTCAGGATATGTTCTCTACAAATGTCAATAATTTGCTGTATTTTAAAAGTACATTCTAGAATTATTGATACATTCAAATAATTTTATTCATTCTTCATTGGCAAAGCAGCAGCATGAAAAGCAATATAGTGTGAAACTTCAACAGGATGCAAATACATCTCAAAAATCAGATACCTTGAGAGAGTGAATAGCTAACTGAATGTTAAATAGCAACAGTGTATTTAGTAACAGTTTTAATGGATAAAAACTAAAAGCCCAAGATATCCCTCCTCTATTTAACAAGTGATGTTTTATTTCCCCTTATTATTAATTCCTTGTTATTAGGATAATTATTATATGTACATGTATACATATGTATGTGTGGCATTGTTTTTCTTTTTTTGAGGCATTAATTTAAAATTCTTCATTCTATGCAAAGCAAACCTTTAATAAAAGATTCTGTGATAGACGCCTTACTATACTGTTCAAAAGAAAAGAACTGGACTGGAATATAAAAGGTCTAGACTTAACCGATGTCAATGTGAATTCACTGTATTGTTACACCAATCAATCTGTGCAGTCACACAGCTTCTCTGGTTATCTGATACATCAAAAAAAATAAGGGGAATTTGCAATAACATCTCTAAATATCCATTTAGGCTTTAAATAATCTAAAATCCTTTAATTCTATGGTCTGTATCTAAGCATACTTATGACTAGCCAGATACCAATTTTAACAGATGTATTTACCAGAATAAACAGTAGAGATTAAAAGAGCATCTTAATTTGTATAGCTATGACACTTTGCAAATCTAAAGACTTTACAAATCAAAAAATATCTATTGAATGAAACAGAAAGAGTTCTGTAAAAAAAACCTTCTGATTGATGAGAATATCCCAGGTCTATGGCATATTGTAACTATATACTTAATAGCTTTTCAACTGAACAACTTATAATCATTTGATTCTCTAAATAGAGTAAATCAATAAATCTTAACTTTTCCATGGAAATTGTCTATATTTTGTACCAGGTGTTAAGTAGCCATATCCCAGTAGTCTGAACAATACATTAAACAGTATAAATTTGGTCAGTGCCTCATTAAGAGTGAAAAAAGTTAACTCCATTTGACATGATGATGTTGTAAAGAGTTCTTGGAATCTGAGAGTTTAATTCCACTGGCATGTGCAGTCTGTAGGTTCCTGGAGAGTGTGCATGATTTCAGTGCCATTTCCTGAGCAATACAGAGGCACAGTCAAGTTTCGCACACCATTCTCGCGACAACACTTGCAGAATCTCAGATGGCTCTCAATATTGATGTTGTATATTGTAGCTGATGGGCATTTTCCATCACAAGATGCAACATTGATCTTTAAGGAGAGACAATGAGAAAAAGAAAGTCTTAACATGTTTTTAAACAGGTTATTTGATTCTTCTTCTCAAAAGTCATATGAAGGCAAGGCTTTCTTCCTCAGCACTTCAACTCTCAAGCTTCTGATGTTAGATGATTTCAAAAAATACTAGGTCAAAACTAAGTAACTTAGATCAGTGAGATATGTTCCATAGCAATGCTTAAGACAGCAATGCCAAAATCACTCGAAGTATGAAATGTGCACACATAACTAGACAGGTATATGAACTATGTTAATCACAATCTCCTGAGTCTATTGTAACATATTATATCATAGCTCAAGTAGATTGTAGAATTGGATAGGTTATATTAAAGGGGATAAAGTTAGAACTAGGATTATTTTTGGTGAGTAAAATTGCATAGTTAAGAAAATATGTAGTTAAATATATTGACGTTTAATTTCCATCTCTCTGGATTGCAATTATCATTCAGAACTGTTGATTAATTCTGCTAAAAATAATTCACATTTCATCACAAACAGAATATTTTAATATTAGAATGTAGGAATAATCTCAAAGTTAAGTATTGTAAGTGTTGGCACTTATTAGTGCTGTGACACATATACTTTGGGAAAAACACATGCCCTTTATGTAACAAATGATATTTTTCCACTTACAGAGCTTTGACTGACACAGTCTTGTCTCCTTATGATTGATTTAATGATGACTTTCTGGCATATTCTTTCTTCTCTTCTGCCTGACAAAATATAGAATGTATTTATTGAGAAAAGAGCCCATGTCAAATTATTTCGTAATTCAATTAAGCATATGAATATATTTAACATTGAAAGTTGATATATTTATATATATTTTATTTCTGTATTAAAGGATACTTAAAATTTTGCTCTTATATAATTTATTTTTAATATTGATTTCTACCTTCTAAACAGATTTTCTCTTATATTTCCTAGCTTTACACTTATCTCTTTATCTTATTGTTCTAGAATAATTTTCTTCATAAACCAAAATTATTCCACTTATGCTATTATGCTCCCATCAATACATGTGTGGTAAATATATAGATAGATAAAATATGTATTTATAATTCTAAAAATATAAAATAATTTTTAGAAGTAACTATGGTATGTAGAAGTAAATATACATAATAAAGCATCCATACATCTATATTATTAAGTTAAAAACTATTAGATTTAAAACTGAATTTTCTTAGTGGATATTAATATGAAATCATGCACAAATGTAACTGAATTATCAACCATGCTTAAATGTGTGGATGAGTCATACTATACTTGATTTTATGGCTCTGAAATGATTCCTTATCTTGTCAAATGAAAACACTTTGTATTAATTAATGATGTATTAATATGCCTCTGTGTGTGTGACAGATTTTTCCTGGACAATAAACCTAAGAATATTTCTTTAACACTGTATGATAGGGGATACAACCCCTGAATGAGCATACAAAAGACCAAGGTTCTTATTTCACTGTGACACTAACTTGCTTTGTCACTTTTAGGAAAGCCACTGAATCATTCTTCCGAGTTTCCTTATTTGCAAGACTGCAATTCAATCTCCAGTTTTCAAATAGAGTTAGCCACAAAATCTTTATTTCAATGCATGCTTATATGAAATCCCAATACGTAAAGTATATAAAATTTAAGCCACTCTGATTGAAGGAGAGATGGGTGACAAAGATTGCCTGGAATTAAACTGTTTTTCTCAAGGTCGCTCTTGACCGTCAATTTGCTAAATTCAGAGGTCACATCTAGTTCTCATCCTACTTGACTTTTGAGCAGCACTTAACCTAGTCCATCACTCTCTGCTCCTTGATACACTTCCTGCACTTGGCTCTGGTTTCACTTCCCTTCCATTCGTGGCTCCTCCAAAGTGTCCTAGTCCTCTTTTTCCTCCTTTCCCAGACCTCCCAATCACAGCTGAGGCTCCGTGTTGGTGGCAGGCTGTTTGGTCCAGGTGGTGTTTTCATTTTTTTATGGTTGCTTCGTTAGCCTTTCTATTCTCATAGAAGCTTAAGAAGAAAGAATAGTCAAGAAAGAAATCATTCTTATCATAATCTGTAAGGCACCTTGCCCTTTTCTTTCTATAACCTTCATCCCTGTGCTATTTCTCAGCTTTCAACACTTCACTCTTCCTGGCTGGCTTCCCAAGGACATTCACTCTCTGCTCAAATGACACTTCATCACAGGAGCGTTTCCTCAGCACTCATTTAAACTAGCAACCCGGTTGCTTCCACTCGCCATCCCTTTTATCCTGCACTACTTTCCTTTATGGCACTGATCACACGCTGACATAGAGTAAAGATTTATGTGCTCATTGCTCCTTGCACTCCTTGATGATAGGCACTATGCATGCAGATGTTGTCTCATTCACTACTATAGTACCAGTGCCTAAAAAAGAGTGTCTGGTGCCTGCTTAAGCATTCAGTAAAAATCAGTTTGAGAAAGTCAATTCATTCAATGCATCAAATTGGGACAGCAGAATTTTATGTTGAGTTGGTTAAATTTATTTGTACCAAGAGGCATTTCCTATTCAGCCCTCAGAGACTTCACTGTAACACCTTTTGTTTAGCACAGTCACTTGGGTCGAGCCTGGCCACCCAAACGCAAAGACGGCAGGCCACGGTTCTCTGAAAGCAGAGCAGAAACTACTTCACAAGTCCTTACCCATTTGACAGGAGAAACGGAGGTGGCTCATTACTGTTCTTTAGCTTCAAAAAGCTTACCAGAATTAAAAGATCCTGGCCCAGGCACTGGGCAGCCCTGCATCCATCCCTGACTAGTGCCATCCACTTTTCTGAACCTTCATTTCCTCATCTGCAGGGGAAACCATCCCCGCCTCCCAATCTGCCTCCCATTGTGTTGTGACGATTGGTTGTAACACACTGTGCGCTTGTCTTCAGAGTGCGGCGGGCAACAAATGGTAGTAATAGAGTCAGTCACTCAGATCTTGCCCTGCCTGCTCTCAGATAACATAAAGGTACTCACTTCTCGAATCATTAACATGGAGCTGCAGAACCCGAGGTCTTAACATTGCAATATAATTTTTCCCTCTATCTCATAACCCCAGAAGAGTCCGGACTCAAAGGAATCACAAGGAACAAGAAGTGAAATCATGAGAATATAAATCTCCTTGGATTCTGTATCCTAAACTCCATTCCTTGCATTCCTGATACCATGACTACTGGATACACATTAGTTTACATTTGATTCAGAGCATACTGAGTCGAAAACTGCTTATGTTGAGAAAATGTTTGATTAGTATGTGTCTAAGAGCCCCAGTAAATTAAACATGAATAAGTGGCATTAGACTGTTCATAAAAATTCCAGCAATATAACTGTTATGGGTTGATAATGTCTTCCAAATATTCCAATGTATCTCAGAATGTGACATTATTTGGAGAAAGGGTCTTTAGAGATGTAATCGAGTGAAAAGGAGTTCAATCCAATAGGACTGGTATCCTTATAAAAAGGAAGAACCTGGATAGAGACACACATGCACGGGAAAACCCAGTGAACATGAAGACGGACATACACAAGCCAAGCAGAAGGGCCCGGAGCAGATCTCTCCCTCACAGCCCACAGAAGGAACCCATCCTGCCAACATCTCTGTTTTGAACTTCCAACCTCCCATACTGTGGGACCATAACCTTCTAAGTCACCCAGGACATGGTTTGTTGTGACAACAGGCACAGCAAACTAACACAGTAACAGATCAGATGTCAGTCTGGGCATGTCGCTCTTTCAGCTTGCTGCAGGTGGGGGGCTGTGGCCAGCTTTGGCTCGGCACACACTTGTGAATGAAAACTCCTAGCCTTGCCAGAGATCAAAGACACCACTCAGCCTCTGCCCTCTCTTAAACCTTACTTTGGCGATGTTCAGGGTGTGACAAGTGGTTCAGAAGCAGGCTGAAATCCAGTCTGGAGTGGAATCCCAGAGCTCAGAGGAGGTCTGACTTGAATGAATCACTTAACCTCTCTAAGTTGTTAACATGGAGCTGCAGAACCCGAGGTCTTAACATTGCAATATAATTTTTAATATTGCATATACTGAGTACCTGAATACAACTAAATGTTAAAATGACATCTTTTTCTTTAATATTTCATTATTTAGAAAAATTTCCCACCTCTGAATGGCACTTGCCTAAGGCTAAATTAACAGAATTAAAATAAATGCAGAATCTATTTTAATGGAATTCTGTGAGGAGTAAATAGTGTACAGAAAACTTAAAAGAATTCCTGATTTAAAAGCTGTTACTATATTCAATACTAAAATTAATAATTATGTCATTTGTTTTTAATACATTTTAATATTCTGTTCACTATGACTACACAGCTCTGAACAGAAAAGACTATATTACATGTTTATGAGATTTAACCCTTCATGAAAGAAGTTCAGAAACCTCACTCGAGAGGCATGATAATTTCATCAAAGAACCCAACCCTACACAGTGGCATATTAACCTCAACTGGATTGTGCATTTTCCTGAGAGCTTCTCTGAGCAATTTAAAAATTACCGTCTATGCCAAGTTTCCTAAAACTCCCATGCTTACTTGACATAAATCCACAAACATTTTAAAAGGAAAAAGAAAATGTTTGCAGCAATACCCCTCTATTCTAGTTCAGTCCTTAAAATCATTAAAAATCACCATGAAATAAACTTTATAACTCAAACTACTATAAAATATTGCATGTACATTACTTCAGTTATAAAAACAATTGTGGAAAGTTTTATATAAAGGATTTAAATATATTCATTAGTTGGCATTTCTCAGATGTATTACACAGAACCACAGACTTGCTCAAATAGATTTGGAAACTACTGCCCTCTGCATGTCCTCACTGGGCTCACAGTGACCTCATCACAGTCTACTGCACCTGGTGAAGTCCACCATGCTCCAGGCAAGTCTGACATAGGGAGCTTTTAGACTTAAAACCTATTGAAATCCTATGCAATACATTCTGGGAAATGCAACAAAAAAGAAGTATCTAATGCTTAAATTAAAATTCATCTAAATTAAAACCATTTTATTCACACTCCGGAAGATAAAGACTAAATTAGAAAATAATCTACCACATATACAAACACATTCATTTAAAGAATATACATTATAAAATTTGTTTTCCCTCCTTGCATTATAAAAACTGAATTTTATGAGAAAAGTCATAATTACTATGAGCAGTTTAAACTAATCTATCAAATAAATGGATATAATATTTCCTCACTTACAGATCTTGCAACAGCCTTCATTATAAAGCTTTACAATCCCTTCATTCTAGGAAAAGAGAAGGAATAAAGTCAAAACTCACAGTGTTCATTCATTTTCTCTTAGACTGGAAATATTTTTATTAAATATTTTTATTAAATATCAAAGATCCTTTATAGGAAAATTATTGGAATTTAATCACGTATCCTAATAAGAATTTCTTTGTTTTTGAAATTAGACACAGATGTTTTGTTTAAAATTTTGTTCTTTCTTCATTAGTAATGTGAAAAATAGTGCAAAAAATTTTACTTAAAAAACACATTTTAAATATCACAAAAAATTCCTTACCAAAGCAGAGTACTCTAAATAGAAACCATTCATTTTTTTTCAACTGCTTGAAATAAGCCGAACGGTATGAGACTAAATGATTACCTGAGTACAACTAAATGTTAAAATGACATCTTTTTCTTTAATATTTCATTATTTAGAAAAATTTCCCACCTCTGAACGGCACTTACCTAAGGCTAAATTAACAAAATTTTATTGATTATCTTTGGGAATTCTCACAGTAAGTTGCTAATTGCTTTTGGTAACTTGCTAATTACCATTCACATAAAAGATAATTTATTTTACAAAAATGAATCCAGAAATAAGTGATGCCTAAGATTCTATCTAGACCGGAAATGCCATTACTTTAGTACATATTTTATCCAGCTAGACAGCCAGTGAGATGACCATCAGCACTAAAAGGGCACATCTGGAAAAAAATAGTCAATGAGACTATGCTATTTCTCCACCCAAAAAAATATTGCCTCACAAAACAGAACAAAGTTCACTTTTCCTAGAGACTATTATCTCCTACATAATTAAAAGTATGAATAATCTTGTTAAAAAATTGTATCAGATTCAAAAATCTACCGGACTCTGCTCTGAAAGAATAAGGAATTGAGAGAGCAAGACTGAAGAATCCTAGGTGCTGCGATATGTACGGAGTTTTGTGGTGGTCTGTGCTCAGCGAAGCTAAGACCAATTTAACGTAGGCCAGCACGCATTAAAAAATGAATGACAGCTAAATCTGTCTGCATGTTTAAGAAAGAGAAAATTGGCCAACCTCTGATTGATTGGTCTATTCATCCATATTGAAAGAGAGGCAGATCAAATTATTTTTCAATCATCTTTTGATCTGCATATTAAAACCCCAAAAAAGCAGAATGCCCTGAGATAGCATTGTCAGGGGAGATCAAAACTATTTGGAACAACATATATAAGTCAAAGTGGCAAACTGAGGAAACAGAGCCTTAATGTATACATAAAAATAAAACATTCACCAGAATAAATAAGCCACAAAAGCAAAATGTGTATACGAAAACATGTTAGTTATTGTCTAATTATATGATACAACAAATTCCCTTAGATACAACAAAGTACAAACCATTTTGCATTCAGTCTCATTGAAAGGGGGACAGACCATACTGTAGTTCAGAATCATTGTCCCCTCATCAGTCTTAACACATTCATATGTGATACAGTTATAGTGCCAGGTACTCCCCTCCTAAAAATAAAACAGAAAGTTACTGATTTCCTTATTAAAAATCTGCTGGGTTTCTTAAGAAGAACATTTCCTGTCCTACTGAATCAAAAGTCATATCAGGATGCAGAGAGCTTCCTGTGACATAAATACCCATCTGGAAATATCCCCAAGTTTATCTAAAATGATTAAAAATACATGTACGTTGTGTGCGTGCATGTGTGTATATGCATGTTTGGTTTCATGCTAGCACTGAGGTGTAAGTGTGAAATAAAGCAATAGGGAGGAAAGAAGTGAATAGGTGTCTGTTTCCACTATGAAATTAATTATCCAATTTGGCCAAATGTCAAAGGTCTGGCTCTAATATTCCCTCACTAATTAAAAAACAACAAATCATATTACTTAGTACACCTCCTTTCTTGAGGTTTGTTTATTCTTCCTTCCACTCCCTTAACACCAAAAAATTTAAAGAATCTTTGGATGACAGTGATTATTGACTTATGACTCTAGTCTTCCATACCTTATGGTTATTTTAAAAGTTATTCTCATTCTTTTAACAAACTGTTAAACATAATAACTTCATTTCTTATTTCAGAATTCCTATTTAGAGAAGAAGTCAGTTGAAGAATAATTATTATATAATTATTAGGCTGTAATTGATATATATTTTTATTTTATAACCTGCATTTTAAAATGCTAATCCAACTCTGGCTTGAAGATTCCTTGTTGACCAGTAAAGAATTCTGAGGAATTTCCTTTTCTCTAGATTCTATTTTAACTTATGAATTTATCTTCATGTCTTCTATGAACCTCAACTGGAAAAGATTTACAAGCCAAGGTCTAAAAGAAGATAAAATATTCCAACTCAAATAGTAATTATAATAATCAATTCAAATAGTATTATCTGAATTACCTGAAATAAAAAATTAGCTGTTCTACAGGAGTTAGAATTCTAGTAACTGAAGTTTATCTTTGAAAGAGCCAAGAGTTAACAATCTTGGCATATATGTACCTATAGTGCATTACTTGTTATGTTCTCAAAAAATACTCAGAACATAATTAAATCTTTTATTTAAACTTCAAGGCTATCACTATGAAGTACTAATTAAGTACACCAATGGTTCCTGGGTTATTGACATTTATACAGTTTATGGTGCTCTTTTACTAAAGTCCCCAAATTACTATGTTTTAAAAAATAGTCTCTGATTCCTTTTCTCTCACTGATACCTATGTCTACATCATTCTATAAGCTTCTGTTTTCAAAATGCCTTATTTAAATAAATGCATCATAAAACAGAAATATTGCTAGAATAAAACAGGTAAACAGTAACAACACTATTTAGATCAATAACAATGTTTTGTACATAATGTGAAACAATAGGCTATGGCACAAGAAGATAATTGTTCATCTTTCTTATTTAATAAAATGCAAAAAATGAAATCTGATTTTCTTTTGGGTCGGTAAAGAATCCCATGTAATTAACAACATAAGAAATAAGACCTCCAGATAATTAAAGTATTAGTGGAAAAAACTTAAGGCTGGCAATACATTGGTACTACCTCCAGGTAATGTAAATTATAAACTTGATTTGTGACCCTCCTAGATCTGATAACATCACTGACAACAGCATTTAAATTACAAAATTCCCTTCTTCTAGGGAAGGAGAAGTTCAGTCTGCACACCCCTGTAGAATTATTATGAGTTAATGGAAGAATTCTGAATAATTATTTTGGTTTTGGTGGGAAGCTGTGGTGTAGCTTTAACAACTCTTAGGATCTTCTTTTTTGTTGTTGTTATTGGCAAATATTCTAAATCTTTTCTCTTATTTGCTCTCTGAAATCTTCAATACCTGAAATAATAAAGTGCTAACATTTTGAAATTCAGATTTCTATTAAAATCCCTCAGTTCAAATGAGTGGATAAAATAATATTGTTTTCTCCTTTGTTCTAATGATTGGAAATCAGCATGTCTCACATCTGGAAAAAATAAAATGAGGATCTATGATAAAATATTTTGAGAAACAAGTTAAACATCTTTACAAAAGGAATGATCAGATACTTTAAAATGTAGCAAATCTAACTATGTGTCATGTGTTGTGAGTGTGCTGTATATGGGTGTATTTACTGCATATAGAACCCAGTGTGTGTGTGTGTGTGTGTGTGTGTGTGTGTGACTTTTTCAAACTTACCTGACTTAACAAATGTTTTCAGAAAATAGCAGAGAGCTCCCCTCCAAAGAACTTATTTTAGGAACTAAGGAATTCATACCTCATGTATAATTGATGTTCCATTTTCCATTTGAAATTTGCAGGATATGTTTTTGCAAGTACCACAACAGTCAAAATCACTTGAAGATGGAGTATATACCTGGTGCTGGGTATCATGATAATATATTGAATTAGCCACACACCATTAACAATGCTTTTTATGAAGTTTGTAGAAGTGCTTCTGATATAATTCTGTGTTCTCTCAGAACACCTGTAAGCATTTCTAAGGTTGAATTTGAGGTACTTCAAATAATAATTGACTTTATATAGCTGTATTAGAAGTGAAGCAAATGCTAACCTTTACATTTAGCAGCAAAGATTCTTCAAGCAGGTATAACCACCTAGGGTTAAGCAAACTGTACAGATAAGAAGACTCTTGAAGCCTGAAGCTCAAGTTCATACATAGGAAAAGGAAAATCTGCATTACATAAATATATTATACAATAATAGATTATTTAAAAACTATTCAAGTGTATATTTTTAACTCTGGAGTATTTGCTAGGTCAAATTCTGTAACTGCCATTTGAAGATAATTAACTCGCCGGAATGATTTATAAAAAATACTTACAACATCACATTCTTTTGAACAATTCACCACTGCAAAATTCAGAGTGTGAAAACCTGTATAGTTATCTTTGTCTTCCAGACACTCTACTGTGTTACAAAAGTTCCGTTCCAAATCCTTTATCATTGATTGGCCAGGATTCAATACTGATACTTCTTGAAATACACACACATCGCCTTTTTCTAAGAAAAGAAAAATAGTTAACAATAAGTACTATATCGAATTTTTTGTAGGTCAATTATTGGAACTTTTATTTAAGTATATGTTTGCATTGTGATGTGCAATTTTTTCAAAACCAATGAAGTTTTTTATATATTGCTAATAACTCAAGAGTTTATTTAATAATAAATGTAACACATTTATTCCTTAACTGAAAATGAGACTCAAACTCAGTGTAAACTCAACTGCTATTTACTCTTTGAACTTCCTCCAAAAGCTATACTTTATAGCAAATTCCAGAATTTTTGACTTAAATGATCAAACTACTTGTTATTCCCTCTTCTGGAAAAATAACATGACAATATTGGGGAGTGGATACAGATGGAGGCAAAAGCTAAATTAATATTAGTAGGTGTCTCCCTCATTTGTGGAGTATAACAGTGAGGCAAAACTGAAGGAACAAAATGGCAGCAGACTCAGAGACTCCAAGAATGAGCTAGCGGTTACCAAAGGGGAGGGGTGTGGGAGGGCGGGTGGGGAGGGAGGGAGAAGGGGACTGAGGGGTATTATGTTTAGTACAGATGGTGTGGGGGATCACGGGGAGAACAGTGTATTACAGAGAAGGGACATAGTGGATCTCTGGCAACTTGCTGCACTGATGGACAGTGACTGCATTGGGGTGTGGGTGGGGACTTGATAATATGGGTAAATGTAGTAACCGCATGGTTTTTTCATGTGAAACCTTCATAAGAGTGTATATCAATCATACCTTAATAAAAAATTTAAAAAATACAGTAGTAGGTATCTTCTTGATGTGATTATGAAACATTTCATGGCTTTTAGCTCATTTTGAGAGAAAAATTTAAGTTGAATTGTGTTGTAAAATAAATAATCATGTAAATCCTACTGCATGATGAAGGTAGTTGATGCAATGTGTTGCCATATCTCTAAAGGTGGCATATTAGGGTAGGCTAAAACAGTGATGAAGAATTCAGCTCAGAAGATCTTTGTAAAGGCCTTGCCAACACTAAATTCAAGCCTTGTTGCATATAAAAATGCAAAAAAGTTTCAAGCTGTTGAATAAAAGTTCTATTTTCTATTTACCAACTAATACTTAATACAAAGATTTGTTATTTCATAGAAAAGTACCTCTATGCTTTGCACAGTTAACATCATAATAATAAAACATTAAAATATCTCACTGTTGGATATCTATGTTTTTAAAAATTAAAAATATATATTAAAAAGAACCCTAGCATCCACTTTAAATTAAAAGAAGCCTCTGAAAAAAATTAATTTTTCTGTCCATTTATCAAATTTCTCAGAACATTTAGATATGTTACAAATGAGGAAACTGATATATAATAGTGTATTTTATACTCAAAAACATAAATAACTTAAAACATGCAATATATCTTGAAGGAATGAATTTTAGATTTATTAATAGTGACCAACAGATACTAATAATATTAATCATCATTAAAGTTATAAAAAAATATAGTTACCACAGAGATATCGTACACATCCACAGTCACTCTGAAACCTAGGGTCTATTGTAGTAAATTCTCCCTAATAGAAATACATGATTATTATTTGACTTTTAAGTCTTATTACATGACAACCCTAACAGAAAAACATACAAAATAACATTGTTAGTTACCATATAGCCAGACACATACCAGGTGCTTAATAAATATTTGATAGAGAATAGGCTTTGATTAACACAGTGGTCATTTAATTAGCAGTCCATGGAAAAAAGTCACAATAAACATTGTGAGGGATCACTTATTCTCTATAAACTTAAATTTCCTTATCTGCTAAGTGAGTGAAGGTGGATAAGAGGATCGTTACGGTCTGTCCTAACTTTAAAATACTGTTTGATTCTGAGTTTCTAAAGAGCAATTGGAGATACAAAAACACTTGCTAGTCCTGGAAACTTGGCTTGGTGGAAATGCTCTTGATCTGTTTCTGTGGGGGTGAGCCAGGTTCTGATGTCCGCACCCTAGCAAATCTGCTACAGCATATAAAGCAAGAGCAGAAGAGCAGAGTATAGCGATTAAAAGCAGACGCAGGAACAAGACTGCCCTGGTGTGGCTCCTGGCTGACACCCACATGGTGCTGCATAACATTCGGCTGCCCGCACACTGCTGCGATAACCACCGCTTAAACCTTGACCTGTCAGGAGTGGTAGAGTTCCTCTCTCAAGGGTAGGACCAGACTCAAAGTTTCCAAAACTGCATTTCAAATGCCAACTTCTCCTGAGTCCATTTAATTTTCATATGGTATCAGTAATAAAACTAATTTGATTCTTGACGCAAAAAAGAAAAGATTCAAGTAAATTCATAGTAATATATGAAAGACACTCTTCCCTACAAACTAAAAATATCTTAATTTTTATAGTGCTTTACAAGTAGTACAGTAGTTCCATAAACAGTAACTCATCTGACATTCTATGCCTTTTAATCATACACTGGGATTGGCAATAAAACGTTAGAAATGTGGAGTTCAAAAATAATAATAATCAAATTCTCCCACTTTATTAGTTACTCTGAACGATTGGAAAAGGAAGTGTTAAGGGGTTGCACTAATGCTTTTAAGTCACTTGCCCATCTTTTTTAATAATTAAAGCCACAATGTCCTCTGTGTCTTCTCAAGCTAAGGGTTAAGTCTTCCATTCTTCCCTTCTATACTTAATTCTTCTGAGATTTTATCCTCATATTTAGTTACACTTTCATTTGCATAAGTACTCAGTTTCACATAGAGGAAATAACTCCTTGATTGTCCTGCCAATACTGAATATTATATTAAATATGGTGGTATTTTTTTCACTCCCAAGCAAGCATCCCTCCCCTTTAAAATAGCAGCAAAGTCACCTTAGGCTGTTTCCACTTTTGGCTGCTATGAGTAGCGTTACTGTGAACATCCACATATAAGCTTTTGTATGGATGTGTGTTTTCATTTCTCATGGGTATACATACCTAGCAGTGGAATTGCTGCAGCATATGGTGACTACATACTTAAACTCCTGAGTAGCTACTAGGCTGTTCTGCAGAGCAGCTGGACCATTGAACTTTCCCACCAGCAGAGTAGGAGAAGTCCAGTCTCTCACACCCTTGCCAACATGTATTATTATCTGTCTTTTTAATGGATGTGAACTGTTATCTCACTAGAGTTCTGATTTTCATTTAACTTATACTTAATGATAATAGGGATTTTTTCATGTGCCATTGACCCTTGTATACCTTGCCAACGCAATGTTATTGAACAGTAAAAAGGAAAGAAGTACTGATACATCCTACAACACAGAGGAACCTTGAAAACCTTATGCTGAATGAAAGGAATTGCAAAAGGCCATATATTATATAATTCCACTTATATGAAATATTCAGGATAGACAATTCTATAAAGAGAGAAAGTAGACTGGTGACTTTCTAGGGCTGGGCATTTTAGAGGGAAATAAGGAGTGACTGCTAATAGGTACAGAGTTTCTTTTGTGTGATAAAATTGTGCTACACCTGGTTATGCTGATGGTTATACAATCCTGTGCACATAATAAAAAACATTGACTTATACACTTCAAATGGCTGAATTGTATAGTGTATGAATTATATGTCAATAAGACTTATTAAAAAAAGAAATACTGCAAAGGCCTAACATAGACCTTAGGTTGAAATATATTTGTTGTCTATATGCTAATAAACTGAAAAATATATCACCTTAGGCACTGAAACAACAATTTATCAATCTTTCAGAGTATCAGGAACAATGGATCAGGCCACTGCTTGTGTGGAACCATGAATGTGAAAACTAAGTCACCACACGTGGAGAGTTACATAGACTCGGCAGGATGTACAACGGTAATGACGCTACTCCTTACGTTCCATGTGCCTCGCATAGCGCTAGTACATAATATAATAGGCACTCAGTAGGTGTTTGGAGCATTAAGTTAATGTTACGTTTTGACTAGTAATTAATAATCAGAGATTGAAAGTTGTTGGTGAAGGAGAGAACATAGGGAAAGGGTATGTGGAGAATGGTAGAAACTCATAAAAAAAAAAATAGAAAGACAACAGGAGAGGGAGGAACAGACAGGAGGGTGTTGGTTGGTGGTCAAGGCCAAAGCCAAGATAGGTATTAAAGGCACCAAAAGAAAAAAAAGGTGACACCAAACCAAGCTTGAAAAAGGAACATAGAAGCTTCTACCCAAAGAAACTTCAAAGGATGCAGAACACAGGAGGCAGGCAATCCCGTGGGAGGAAGGGCTAGGCTTGTATTGCTATGGTGGAAGTCATTCAAATGCCTGGGGAAGTTGTTACCTCTCTCAGGCCAGCAGGAGAGCTCTGAAGGTGCCTGGGTGCCCGTGGGATCCCAGGATCTCTGCTCTCAGCTGCTCCCTGGCCACCAAAGCGCTTATGCAGGGACCCAGGACTTTGGGCTCTTGGTGTGCAAGCCTTATACTCTTAAAAGATTTTATAGATTCTCTCTCTTTCCTCCCTCTTTCTCCTGCTTTTTTTCTTCATCCTCTTCCCCTCCTCTTTCTTAATTTTCTTCTCTCTGCTTCTGTCTGTCTCTCTCACATAAACACACACACACCCACTGACACACATTTGTAAGATACATTACAAAGGGCCAGTCTTCTGCTATGCCCTCCTAGATTCTACCGGCCCCCTCTTCTTCTATACAGACCCGCCTTTCAAGGTCCTCATTCCTGAATGGCTGTCCTGGCTCTTGCTGACCTCCTTCCCTCTCATGTCTCACTGCCCTTACTCCACTACACAGAACAGCACAGCCCTCCAACACCGTTTCACCACAATGCCCGCACTGTGCGGGACCCTTTACACCTCTCATGATATTAAATCTCTACTGACTCCTCAGGTTAGCACTGTGTCTCTTCAAGTTTCTGGCAGCATGATCACACACAATTAGTTTTCAACAAATGGTATTTGAAAAAATAACTGGAAAGAATCAATCAAACCTAAACTCCTCAGTTGTGCATTTAAAGCCCTCCCCAATACACCAGCCGAATGGACAGTTCGTCTCTCACTATCACTCCTTCAGCTAGCTTTTCCTCAAGGCAAGAGAGAGGTCACTACCCTTCAACATGCATATCACCTCACCCCTTGTACATTCATTCACATTCATACTAGCCTTGTCTAGAACAGCTCAACTCCTTCCATCCATCATTCTTCCGACCTTTTACTGATGGCCACCTTCCTTGGAAAGTTTCCCATGACGATCTCCACCTTGTGGTTAACATTCTGAATGTTGAGTTTATTTTGTAATAACAATGATAGTTAATACTCATTAAGCCCTCTCTGTGCATCAAATACTATCTAAGAATTTGATTTATTTTATTTTGTTCATATGATACAAGTATTGCTATTATTTTTATATTATAGATGAGGAAGGTGAGGCACAGCTAAAGAGAGACAAAGCCAGGAATAGAAACAAGGTAGTCTCACACTTGCTTTTGTTCTTGTTTCAACTAATGTCTTGGCTACAGTCTGCAAGGGAAATGAAAAAATTAAGGCAGAGTAGAAAGAACAAAGGAATACACGCAAGTGGTTTGAGTCTTGAAGATCTCGGTCCATCATTTACTGTCTCTCTACTGATTTCCTTACTTATAAAATGAGACAAAAGTACTTTGTGAAGATTCAATTAGATAAGGTACTGATCATGTTATCCTGAAGGATTACAATATCATAATTCTACTATTTTCTGAGAGAATGTGCATATAATGCATACAATAATAATCAGATGAGAATTTTTATGGAAGTTACTTATACATTCTATGCAAACCATAGATGATAATCATTACAGTAAATGTTGGATTAATGGTTTTTTAAAACACAATTTAATTGATATGGCATACAAAAATCTGTCCATAATATATACAACTTGATCTATTTGGAGATAATTATATATCCATGAAGAGATCACCACAATCCATGCCTTAGACCTATCCAAAAGTCTCCTCCCACTTTCTTATTTATTATTATTATTGTTATTATCATTATCACTATTATTATTTTGTGATAAGAATACTTAACAAAAGATTTACCCTCTTGGTAAATTTTTAAGTACAGTGCAATACAGTATTGTTAACTGCAGCCACTATGCTGTGCGGTAGATCTCTTAAGACTTATTTGTTTTGCATAACTGAAGCTTTTTAACATGCTTTTTAAGCAAAACAATATATCCTAAGAAGGGTTATATTACCTTAAAATGTGTCTCATTTATTCCCTAGAATAAAATCGTTTTAACCTGGAGTCTGAATGAGCTCTCTAAGGATACACATTGTTTGAGAAGAAGGAAAAAGAAAATGTGTTTGTAGAAGAAAACATGTCTTCTCTGATAAGTAGGGTCAGGAATGTATTGTCTTTCTCAAGCTTTATAGACATATTATGAAGGTAAACATTCCAAGATAATAAAGACTTATGAAGCACCATGGACTGCATTAATGGTTAAACAAGTGACAGCAGAGTCATACTTATTATTTCTAAAAATTAAATCTTTGGAATTTCTGTAAGGTTTCCATGTTCAGAGATAACTCTTAAGAAGGTACAGTTACATGTCCATGTCCCACCTCCTCTAATAGATGCATCATCAGTGTACTTTCTTGAAGAGTCACAGGAGAACTCTTTCAATATTGAGATTGTTTTCTCAGTGTTTTGTTTCATTTTAAGATCAGTGTACTTAAGTAGACATAATTCTAGTAGATTCAGTCACTGGTAAAAAAAATACCATATTGTACTTTCTTATCTCAAGTAAATATAAAGATTTGACTGCTCACCAACATCAGAGCACATTCTTTTAATCTACTTCAGTATAATTTAATGGGGATAATTCCATTAACTCTGAGAAGGACTCAGAAATAAGGGGCATAAAGGAAGAATAAACAAATTTAAGTAACATGACAAGTAATCAAAATGTGTGTTCTTACCACTTCACAAGTTGGCATAACAAGGTTTTCACAGCTACATTCTAAAAGGTAGAATCAACAAATTGATATTGATCAGAATGCATTCATGTGTTGCAATAAAACTTTAAAGTATGAAAATTACTTACCACAATGCCATATTGGACAACACTGACCAGATATATTTTCTTTCACAAGTTTCATATCTTCTGCACAGTTGAGTAGTGGCATAGGACAAAGTTTTGGCTCACAAACTAAATAGAAAAATTACACGGATAAAGATTAGCTTCTTGCCAAAGCTAATTCTTACTACCTGCAGTTTGGTTCAGAGCCATTATTGACGTTGGGCATGGGCTCATATCTCCCCAGCACTACTCCTCCCGCCCCCCATTTGCCGTGTGTTGGTGAGGACAGAACAAGATGGTCTACAGCAAGTACAATGACAGCACAATTGGGACAATCCTAAATCCTATTTAGGAGAAGAGCCCTAAGAAATGGCAGGTGTGCAAGAAGAGAAAGGACATTGAGAAGATATAGAATCACCTGAATACTTTGAAATTCTAAAATGATGGAAAAAGTCATAGCTAATCTATTTTTGGAATTAATGATATTATCCAAGAAGAGATCTTAGAGATATGAAAACATTACATATGTCTATAATATATTTTATATGCTAGAATTCAACTAAGGTCCGACATAACAGTACAACTAAGATGCATTCAGCTTCTGAAATGTCAGGCATATTTAAATACTTCAAAATATTAAAAAAATACTTACCACAGGAATACTGAGGACAACAGTAGTCTGTGGTATTAAGATCCACAGTGAGAAATTCCCCATCAGTACATGCTGGAATAGGTGCAGTGCAAGATTCACAAACTAAAGGCAAAACAGAAACCGGGAGTCACAGCTGAGCTACAAACAAACTCACGATGAGTTCAGATTAATATACACACACAAAAATCACCATAAAATGTATCATGTTTATTGAAAGGACAAGGAAAATAAGGCTTTTACAGACAGACTCCCTTGTTTGGTCATAAAAACAATACGACTACCTCAGGACATCTTGCTTTATGCTTTCCAAGCATGGGACATAGAACACCATCTTAGCAGAAATATAGGGCATTAAGAATTAAAATGTCATTGATGGATTTAAGTTTTCTTAACTCATTACCCTTGGTTATTTCAGCTTACGGATGAGCAGCGTAGTACGCACCTGTCCTTTTGGGCTGTTCTGTAACCCTGTCCCAACTTTGAAAACAACTCTCTGAATGACCTTGAGGAAATGTCCCACCCAGACAGACTTAGAGTGACTCTTACTTAATAAAGGTGTCTCACTTTTGTGGGTAAAAACAACCCACATTAGATGAATCAGAGTATTTTTCTATGGCATTTGAACCATAAATAGAGGCACACCGGGACAGGAAATGGATGACTTGACTCTTAGTGACCGTCACCTAGAGCAGCTGTTTCTTTCCTTCCCAGGTCTCAGCTCTTCTGCTTCATTGTGATCCTGTAATATCTTGATCCCCAAAGGCTTCCAGTAATCGGTTATGCTTAAGCTAGCCAGAATCAATCCATTTTTGCCATTTGCAAAAGAGCCTTTACTGATACAAAGAAACATTCTGATTTTCATAACATCTGAAACCTACATTAATCAAATTAGTCTTTGATATAATTTACTTGAAATAGAAACTAGAGAATTCTTTATTTTTTATTTCCTCAGTTGATCAGATAGTATAGCTCCATATACAGTCATTTCCCAGACACCTTTCATTTGCACCATTCTCTTTTGACATTATCACATTCATATAAGATATGCAGGAAGTCCTATAATAGCTTAGCAGAGTCCATTATTTAATTGTTTCTTCAAGGAAATCTAGTGCTAAGTTTTTCTCCAAAAAGAATTAGCGCTGGCCTTATTAAAGAAAAAGCCCAGCTTGACTATATTATCTTGACTATGTTTTGACTGATACATATAATCCTTGATAGGGGAAAGTAGTACTATTTTTAATAATTGTCATGAGTCATTTAAATGTCCTTTTTCAACTGTTCTTATTCAGTTCAATTCCTATGTCAGCAGAATATTGGTTAACATCCATCCCATGAAATTCACTTCGAATAAGAGATTTTCAATAGATCCTCCCTCTTTTTCCAAGAAATTAGTGCATTGAACACTCACTACAGAGAGGAGAAAAACAGCAAGGCTCTTCCTGTTGACTCTGAATCATGAATTGGTCTTCTCTGCATTCTGGTATTGAAATATTGGGGCATCTGAATGGGTCACATTCTGCAGAAACACAAAGATATTTGAAATTTTATACAGAATGAGATGATAAAATAAGTCGACGTATGGCTCAGTTCTCTTTAGAGAAATATATTTACATTTAGATATATATACATAATCCCAATATATATAATCCCAATGTGTGGAGAGGGGCATTTCCCATACAGCACCAAGCGATTTTCCCAGACACCAGCTGGTGTCTTACCATTTAACTCAATTCTGTTGCCAGGCACCGAGAGGTAGCATCAGATTCCCCAGGCTAAGGCTTGGTGCTACAAGAGTTCCCACTCCCCTAACTTCAGATGCCAGTTGCAAGGCCAGGTTGTTGCCTGTATCCCTGACCAACTGGCTATAAATCAGAGGTTCCCAAAGCCACTTCCTTGGATTTGATTAATTTGCTACAGCAGCAATTAGAATTTAGAGAAACATTTTCCTTACTAGATCACTGATTTGTTATAAAAGAATGTGACTCAAGAACAGCTAGATGGAAGAGATGTATAGAGCAAGGTAGGGGAAGAGCAGGGAGCTACCATGCCTTCTCAGAAGGCACCACTGTCCCCAATCTTGGTGGATTCATGAATCCAGAAGCTCTCCAAACCCTGTCCTTTTGGGTTTTTATGAAGGCATGATTAGCTAGGCATGATTAATTAAATCGTTGTCCATTGGCAACCCATCCATCCAACCTCCAGACCCTCTCCTCTCTTTGAAGGACATAGAGACTGCAAGTCCAACCCTCCTGTCACCTGATCAGCTTTCCAGGCAACCAGCCCCATCCTTAGATCACCTACAGGCTTTCCAGAAGTAACAGAACAAAAGACACTCGTCCCCCAGCATCATTGAGATCATTCTAAGGATTTTAGGAGCTCTGTGCCAAGAACGGGGTTAAAAACCAAATATATATTTCTTATCATAAATCACAATATGACACCTGCTATTTCCTATATATTTCTGCTAAGATTAAGGTCTTCAAATAGTTAATTATCTAAATACATACATAATATATGAATTTAAAATTCACATATACATATATATTTATAACAAAATGGTGGATTTAGGGAAGTTATCTTTAACAAGACAACTCCGTAATCTTTCATAATACATCATTTTCTTGCAGACACAAAGAATGAGAATCTAATCCACTTGCGTGAATGAACAGTGAGCCTCACTCTTGTTCCCTAGTTAATGACTCACCGCATTGGTACTGTGGGCAGCAAGAAAGAGGGCTGTAGCCAATCATCAATTTTTGACTATATGCACATGTTGGAATAGTAGCTTCACACAAAGTCATATCACATCCTGGAAATAAGAAACAGAAGCATTAAAATATCACTGAAAATAACTAAAATCTTGTGCCTCTAACTCAAAGCAGGGAAATGATTCTCACTATGCATGTTTTTACACAGCAGTTAAACCTGTTCAATTCACAAAATAGGTCATATGAGAAAAGGCAGCAGATTTAGGCTTATTTATTGTCTTTCACCCTTGATTGTCATATGTCAGAGATTCCCAGGTCCTTTCTTATCATGTATTACTGAATATTATCCATTGCTAATAGCCAGAGTTTTGCATATGTATTTGCCAAATCAATAAAACCACAATGAGGCAAAACTTGCTTTGAGAAAATGTAAATGATTTTTATGGCAGTACTTCTGTTGTTATCTCAAACCTTGCATGTTTTTTATACCAAGTATCATGCATACTTGCTTTTTATACCAAGTATCATGCATATCTGTGCTTTTGCACAGATAATATATTTTGTGCCATCAACTGATTTGGCCTGTATACGTACCACAAACTTCCTTTGAACAGCAGGTCAACTTATCAGTGATGGCTAGGACAACTTCAGCTTCTCGTTCACAAATGGTCGAGAGCTCTTCATCACAAACAGGTTCAATAGGAACAATGCTTCCATTCTCCAAACATTTATATAGGGCACATTCATCAATGCCGCCATTCCAAATCTCCCCAGCAGTGCGGGGCTGGTCTTCACTATCAGTACATGCTTAAAAAATTGACAGTGTTATATCTCTCATAACCCTGGGCACTAAAATAAATCAAGCTGTGTTGTTTTGATTTCAGACTGTGACTTGGCCAGCGACATAGAAATCACGTGATATCTATCTGTTCTTAGATTCCACTTTTCGTTCATCAGCTACTAGCTTACATTTTTCTTTAATGAAATTTTTGATGTAGTACACAGGTAATCTTTTTCCTTCCTACAACTATCTGCACATCCTGTTCTATGAATAAGATGATTTGTTAATTATTTTCATTCACTTTGTTTTGTTAGTATAATTCATTTGGCTTGTACAAACTCGGTAACATAAATTGAAATCAGTGTTAAAATATTAACTGTTAAAACTGAGTGGTATTACAAAACAAGATAGTTCCTGCCTTACATAAAGATTTTTGTCATATGGAAACTCAAATCATTTCAGCTTTAAAATCTAAATGTGGAAAGTAGGCAGTCAAACAGAATATTAGTGACTCCATCAGTTTCATTATTAAAGTTTTACTTTATGATAAATATGGTCCTCTAGTAATTCTTTTAGTGAATAATAAAATAAATATGTCAGAGCAGTGAACACCAATCTCTAGTCTCTAATGAATTTCTCTTATATTATACATTTTACCACCAAACCAATTTCACAGCTCCCTAAAAACAAACACAAGCATGCCTGTGTATTCCAAGTCTTCCACAAATACCTTCTTCAATGGCAGACATGAAATTATTTCTGAAATTATATATGCATTTCACTTCTGCTTGCTTCTTTTTTATTAGCTTCATCTTTTCTTCTGACATAGTGATAAATGTCTAATAAAGTACTCTACTACAATTTTCTCAATTTTGCACTTTCTTCATCTGAAACCACCAGGGAGACAGTGTGTCAGAATAAAATGGCTTGAAAATGAAAGTAGAAATATTAAGTGTTTTCTCTCAGATAGTAACACTATCTGACACTTCTGAACAGCTTATTTTTCTCTAGGCACTGTTGCAAATCTTTGTATTATTTTATGTGTTCCCATACTAGCCTTATGGGATAAATGTTATTATTTTCCCCATTTTACAGATGTGTAACAGACTCATAGAGGTAAAGCTGAAATAATTGGGATTTCAATCTAGTCTACATCTTACACACTTAATTCTTAATCTGTCATACTATCACCCGGTCACTATAGGCACAGGTAGAAATTAAAACATATCACCAATGAAGCTCCTAATTTCGTAGCTTCAAATGGAATCATATTAAAAATCAAACTACAAACAAACCCATTTCCTTTCCAAAACCTAGGTTATCTCTGATCCATCCTTCTCAGAACATTTCTCCAAGATCTAAAAAGGTTTATTTATTTGCTGGATCTCTAAGGAGTCATTTTTGCTGCTTACCACATTCTTCCTCTGGGATGCACTGAGTTGACTCTGGCCGGTGGAGAATGGTTCCAGTTTTGCACACACAGTCTTCTCTTAAAATCACGCACGAAGAATGTCCATAGAACCATCTGTTCAGACATGTTCTTGCTTCACACGTTCTCACACAGGGTTGATATTCCTTCCCCTCTGGGCAACGCAGAGCTATGAATAATAGAGGACAGAATTTACTAGTGATAAAAGTAACCTATTTGAATTCTAGTAGAAGGAAGAAATGCCAGATTTCTTTCAGAAAATGAAATTTGCCCATTTCAATCCCTTCAAAGTCCATTTTTCGTTAATTCTGTAATCAGAAACCAGAAATCAAACAATCAATGGGTATTTTTAACATCTTCCAAGTGTCCATTATATAGTAGAAAAGTTCATCTGATTTATATCAAATAAGTGTGACCAAAAAGTAGCCCAAATCTAGCGGACATAAATATAGACTCAATTATTATGAAGTTACTGCTCTGTGCAGTGAGAGATACAAGTCTGCTCAGCATAAGCACAGACATGCGCTTTAACTATCTAACTCAACTAAGTCATAAAAAAGAAAAATGCCACATGTGTAGGTGTAATCCTTCACTGCCAAAAGAAACTACCATGACTGAGCAGTTTCTAAATGATGTTTTAGAAAATTCTTGTGGATTATCCATGACGTTAAAAAATCATGCTGTTAAAAAACGAACACGCACCTCTGGGGGAGCAGGGAGAGGAAAGGACAGAGGGAAAGACACTAGGACCTGTTTTATTTCTGAAGCAAGTCATCTGACAGGTTTGTGGTATAGTATTCTTTCTTTATGCATTTTACTCTTTTTTTTGTGGAGAAAATGAAATGTCATGTTTTATTTTGGAGCATTTAATAAGATTCATTTTGAAACTCTTTTACCATTGAATCCATTTAATCACTATTTCTTAAGTTAAATAATAAGATTTTCTATAAAATGTGCCCAGGATTGGTAAAAGGTTTAATACAAAAAGTGTTAGAACTTGATGAGAAAGAATGGACCCTACAGATAAAAGGGGGCAAAGAATACACACGGAAGAATGAGGAAACATAAACAGGTATTTCGATTTCTTTAATATATCAATATACTTTGCTAAATAATTTCTTATGGGCTAGACTTTCTTTTGTGAGATGAGGCCCATTTTAAACTCAGATCAGGATGAAAACAGAAGTTGCCACCATGGAGAGCCAACCTCTACCTTCTAGCTTACATTTACATGCATTTTATTCTTAGAAAATTATTTTGTGATATGAAAATGAAAAGAAAAAAGCAACTGCAAAAAGTGAAATTTTATTTGTTGGCAAATATTATTTGAAGTGTTCTACTCACAGCAATAATCAGGTGTTCTCCACTGAACACAGATGTCAAACTTGCTGCACAGAGCCACATATGCAGAAAGTGCGTCACATTCATAATTCCAAAAATAGGTATAATTGATCCACATCTTTTCACAAAAGTCCTGCGGTGAAACCTAGAGACACATTTTGCCTTGGGATAAATTATGCTGTCTTATTTTTCTGAAGGCCCTAAGGTAGACTAAAACTATTTGGAATATCAAAGGATAGCAAGTTAATATTCATTATTGTTCTGCTTCGACATTAAATTTTCAAAACTTCTTAATACTGGATGTCACCTCTGACATTACAATATTTTTAAACACATTTTAGATAAGAGAAATATTTTCTGCACCAGTCTTCATAAATGTATCTTATAAAGATGGAAAAGAAACAGTATGCAGATCTATTTCTGAAACTACACTTTGGGTTACAATCATTTTTTCTATATACTGAATAAGATTCTGATATATTATAGATAAAATTGGAAGCTCCTAAAGCAGTCTATAATATGTGGTATTACTCATTAAGTAAGGTTATAAATGCTTCTCAAAGAATTATATTAATATTGAACATTGAATAATTTATATAACTTAACATGTCTTAATTTAATTAGAGACTCATTTTTTTCCTACAGATTTTCTTTCATTTTGAGCTAGAGATGTCTGAAATCTAAATACTTGAACTTGTAACAACATTCATTCCAGTTTTTCTCCATTCATTTATTCAGCGAACCTAGTAAGCACCTGTATTTGGATGCTACATTATGACACAGGTTCAAGGGTGAGATAAAAATGCTTAGTAGTTTTCATATCTTATCTTTCTTCTTCAAGGTCCATTATTATAAAAACCAAGATTACTTCCCTTTTAGTCTCCTTTATTGAATATCCTCAGTTTCCAACCACTTCACGTTGTACCGAGTACCTCCTACCTGTCAAAGCCAGAGAACACTGATACTCTAACCTTCCCCAGGCTCTCAGAGGAGGACATGAATACTCCCTGTTTCTTAAAACCCTGTCCTTTGACTTTGAGGAGCTGCACTCTACTATCTGTTCATCTGTTCATTGTCATCCCCACTTCTGCCTTTCACTCTGAGACTTTGGATGCTGGATCCCATTCTTGACAGTCTTGCTTATTCATTGTAAATGCTTTACCTCAACTCACCCATTCCCAACATTTTTACCACTATTTTGGGCACTTACGCTTCAATTTCATCACAAGTTAGTTAATACTAAGCCTACTACTGAAGATTGCTTTGAGCTAATACATGAAAAATATACAGAACTGACTCTGGTCCATCATATATTATTGTTATCTTTAAACTTCATATTCTAATAACTCTGCAAACCTGATCTCTGGCTTCAACTTATCTCCTCTGAGCTCCAGAATTTTTTTCTGAGTTTTTCTGGTGTCTTTGCTTTGAAATCCCATAGTACTTCATTTGTCCAAAATTTTTTAAAAATGTAGCCCTTCTCCATTTAACCACAAAAGCTGATTCTCTTGTATTCTCCATTCACCCACCAACTTATGCATGCTTTCATAATTTATGAGCACCTAACTACATATGAGGTGCTGTACTCTGCATGAGGAATATAAAGATGAATGAAACAGACATTTTCTCTGCCTTGTGGATCTCACAGTAATGAAAAAAAACAAGATTGATTAGAATCATGAGGAATCACCATGTTAAAATGGAATAAAGGAGATGCTAGTTGGAGAAACTGTAAGCATGAAGGCCCATTTGCAACAACAACAACAAAAAAAAAACAGGAATAGTCAAAGCGTTGTAAGGAACTAGAATATCTGGAGCTTAGACAGCAAGGAGAATGCAGCATAAGTGGAAGCTGCAGAAGGACACTGGCCAGAGGAACTTAAAAGCCCTGATAAGGTTTTTTGACTTGTACTCTAAGTGTAAGTGACAGACACTGAAGGGTTTTAGACAGAGAAATGATACAATCCTGTTTCCACTTTTGAAAGATCAGTTGCCTTCTATGTGGAGATTTGCAAATGAACATGAAGATTTGAAGTGGGAAAACCACCTTATGAGCATTCCTTTCTTTTGGCATCAAATCACAGATCCATCTAGCTAACAGGGTTATCACAGATGAGATGGCATCCTGGGATGCCTCACTATGCCTTCAATAACTGAGATGGAAAATACAACAGAGGGAATGAATAGCAGACTGCTAGAAGCAGAGGAAAGAATCGGTGTGATGAAAGATACAGAAGAGCAGAGCAACCAAGTGAAGGAACAGAAATAAAAAGGAAAAAGGAATTTCTAAAAATGAGCATTTGTTAAGAGAGCCGTGTGACAACTCCAAATGAAACAATATTCACATAATAGGGGTCCTAGAGGAGAAGAGAAAGACAAAGGAGTAGAAAGTCTATTTGAAGAAATAATAGCTGAAAATGTTCCCAATCTGGGAAAGGGAAGAGACCCCGAGGTCCTGAAGTGCACAGAGCCCCTAACAAGATGAACCCCAGGAAGACAATATTAAGACATATAGTAATTAAAATGGCAAAGACTGAAGGTAAAGAGAAAAATATTAAAAACAGCAAGAGAGACTCAGTTACCTATAAATGAAACTTGATAAGGCTATCAGCAGATATCTCAGCAGAAACTTCACAGGCTATAAAGGAGTGGCATGAAATATTCCAAGTATTGAAAGGGAAGAACATACAACCAAGAATTCTCCACCCAGCAGGTTATCAGAATTGAAAGATGGATTAAAATTTCCCAGATAAGCAGAGGTTGAAATACTTCACCAACACCAAAATTTCCTTACAGGATATGGTAAGGTAACTAGATGGAAATGTTTTTAAGTCTAAATATTTTTTTCATCAGTAAAAATAAACTATTGTACAGGCAATAGACCAATTACTTACCAAGCAAGTATGAATTTCCAAAAATAAATGTAATAAAAACAACTATAGAGAAAATTAGTCAAGGAATACACAAAAGATGTAGATTATGATATGTATACACACATTTATACATAAAGTGTGGAGGAGGAGGAAGAAGAAAAAAGTAGTATTTTTAGAATGTGCTTGAAATCAACTGGCCATCAACTTAATATAGGCTGTTATATTTTTAGGAAACTATCTATGAACCTTATGGTAACCAAAATCTAAAGTTTATAATAGGTACCAAAAATTTTTAAAAAGAATTCCAGAAAACACTGAAGACAACCATCAGATAACTAAAGAAGAAAAAACAGGAAGAAAAGAACAAAGAGCAACTACAAAAGCAAATAGAAAACAATTAATGAAATGGCAATAAGTACATACCTATTAATAATTACCTTAAATGTAAATGGCTTAAATGCACCAATCAAAAGACATAGGTTGGAAGGATGGATAAAGAAACAAGATCCATCTATATGCTGCCTACAAGTGACTCATTTCAGATCTAAAGATATACACAGACTGAAAATAAAGGGAGGGAAAAAGATTTCATGCAAATAAAAGGGAGAAAAAAGCAGGAGTAGTAGTATTTATATGAGACAAAGTAGACAAAAATAAAGTACAAAAGACAAAGAACATTACATAATGATAAAGGGATCAGTCTAACAAGAGGATATAACAATTGCAAATATTCACCAACATAGAAGCACCTAAATATATAAAACAAATACTAACAGACCTAAAGGGAGAAACAAGACAGCAACACAATCATATTAGGGGATTATAACACCCACTTATATCAATGGATAGTTAGTTATCCAGACAGAAACTAAATAAGGAAACAGAGGCATTGAACAACATATTAGATTAGATGGATTTAACAGATTATCTATAGAACATTCCAAAAAAGCATCAGGATACACATTTTTTTTCAAATGCACATGGAACATTCTCCAGAATGAATCTCATATTAGGCCACAAAAAGAGCCTCAATAAATTTAAAAAGATGGAAATTGTATCAAGCATCTTTACAGACCACAATGGTATGAAGATAGAAATCAATACATGAAGAAAAGAAAAAGAAAAAAAAAACTCCCACAAATATATGAGGCTAAACAACATGCTTCTAAATAATCAATGGATCAATGAACAAATAAAAGAGGAAATCAAACTACATGAGACAAACAAAAACAGAAACACAATGGTTCAAAATATGTGGATGTCATAAAAGTGGTTCAAAGAGGAAAGTACATAGCAATACCTCAAGCAACAAGAACAATCCCAAATAAACAATCTAAACTCACAACTAAAGGAACTAGAAAAATAGAACAAACAAAGCCCAAAGTTAGTAGGAGGGAAATAATAAAGATCAGAGAAGAAGTAAATAAAATAGAGAAGAATAAGACAAGAGAAAAAAGTCATTGAAATCAAGAGCTGGTTCTTTGAGAAAATAAACAAAATAAACAAACCCTGAGCCAGACATATTATACAAAATCAGAAACAAAAAAATGAGAAATTACAAATGATACAAATTCAAAAAATTATTAGAGAATTCTATGAAAAAGCATATGCCAGTAAGTTAGACAACCTGGAAGAAATGGACAATTCCTAGAAATATATAATCATCGAATACTGACCAACGAAGAAACAGAAAATCTGAACAGACCAATTATCAGTAATGCAATTAAGGTGGTGATCAAAAAATTCCCAATTTGCAGTTGTCTAGTACCAGATGGCTTCACAGCTGAATTCTACCAAACGTTGAAAAAGGTAATACCCATCCTTTTAAAAGTATACAAAAAAAAGAGGAAGGAATATGCCCAAACTCATTCTATGAGGCCCAAATCATTCTCATACCAAAACAGACAAAGATAACACAAAAAAATTAAAATTACAGACCATTACCCATGGTAAACATAGATGTAAAAATCCTCAACAAAATACTAGCAAACTGAATTCAAAAACATCAAAAGGATATCCATCACAAACAAGTGGGATTTATTCCAGGGATGAAGGATGGTATAGTATTCATAAAGCAATCAATGTGATAAACCACATTAACAAAAGGAAGGATAAAAACCATTTGATCATCTCAATAGATGCTAAAAAAGCATTTGACAAAATTCAACTTCCATTTATGATAAAAACTCTCAACAAAATGGGTATGGAGGGAACATACCGCAATACAATAAAGGCCATATATGACAAACCCACAGCTAACATCAATGGCAAAAAGCAGAGAGTTTTCCCTCCAAGATCAAGAACAAGGCAAGAATGTCCACTCTCACCACTTTCATTTAACATATTACTGGAAATTCTAGCCACTGCAATAAGAAAAGATAAAGAGAAAAAAGGTATCCAAATTGGTAAGGAAGAACTAAAACTGTCACTATTTGTGGATAACATGATACTATATACAGAAAACTCTAAAGAAATCCACTAAAAACCTATTAGAACTAATAACTGGATTCAACAAAGCTGCAGGATACAAAATCAATATACAGAAACATGTTGCATTCCTGTATATCACAATAAACTAGCAAAACAAAAATCAGGAAAACAACTCCATTTATAATTGCATCAAAAAAATTAAATACCTAGGAATAAGCCTAACCAAGGAGGTGAAATGCCTGTGCTCTGAAAACTATAATGCCCTCATGAGAGATATTAAAGAAGACACCAATAAATAGAAATACATCCTGTGCTCATGGATAGGAAGAATTAATATTGTCAAAATGGCCATCTTCCGCAAAGCAACTTACAGATTCAATTCAATCCCTATTAATAAAACAATAGCATTTTTCAACAAAGTAGAGCACATAATCCTAAAATTTATATGGAACCACAAAACACCCCAAATAGCCAAAGCAATCTTTAGAAACAACAACAAAGCTGGGGTGTATAATGCTCCCTGACTTAAAGCTATACTGATCAAAACACTAGGGTCCCAACACAAGAACAGATCTATGGATCAGAATAGAGAGCCTAGAAATAAAACCATGCATATATGGTCAATTAATACATGACAAAAGATGCAAGAATATATAATGGGAAAAATACATGCTCTTCAATAACTGGTGTTGGGAAAACAGGACAGCTACATGCAAGAGAATAAAACTGGATTACTGTATAATTCTATACACAAAAGTAAACTCAAAATAGATGAAAGATCTAAATATAAGACACAAAACCATAAAACTCTTAGAAGAAAACGTAGGCAAAAATCTCTTGAACATAAGCATGAGCAGTTTCTTCCTGGACATATTTTCCCAGGCAAGGGAAACAAAATCAGAAATGAACAAGTGGTACTACATCAAACTAAAAAGCTCTGTGCAGCAAAGGATACCATCAGCCAAACAAAAAGGCAACCTACTGTATGGGAGAATATATTCATAAATGACTATCTGATAAGGAATTAACACCCAAAATATATAAAGAACTCATATAACTAAAAAAAAAGAAAAAACATAACCCAATTAAAAAATGGGCAGAGGACCTGAATAGACATTTTTCCAAAGAAGACATACAGATGCCAATAGGCATGAGAAAATCTGCTCTATACTGCTAATCATCAGGTCAATGCAAATCAAAATCACAAGGAGATACCACTTCACACCAGTCAAAACAACCACTATCTGGGAGAGAAGAAATAACAAGTGTTGGCAGGGATGTAGAGAAAAGGGAACCCTCCTACACTGTGGTGGGAATGTAAATTGGTGCAGCCCCTGTGGAAAACAGCATGGAGGTTCTCCTCAAAAAACTAAAAATAGAAATACCCTTTGACCCAGCAATTCAATTTCTGGGAATTTACCTAAAGAAAACAAAATCTCTGACTCAAAAAGACATACATATGCACCCCTGTGTTTATTGTTGCATTATTTACAATAGTGAAGATATGGAAGCGACTTAAGTGTCCATCAACAGATGAATGGATAAAGAAGATGTGGTACATATACACAATGGAATACTCTTCAACCATAAGAAAGAAATCCTGCTATTTGCAACGACATGGGTGGACCTAGACAGTATTATGCTAAGTGAAATAAGCCAGGCAGAGCAAGATAAATACCATATGATTTCACTAATTAGTGGAATATAAAAAACAAAGCTAAATGAACAAAACAGCAAAGGACTCACCAGACACTGAGAAGTGACTGGTGGTTGTCATAGGGGAGGGTTTGGGGTATGTGAGTGAAATAGGTGAGGGGGATAAAGAGGCACAGATCTCAATCATAATATAAATTAGTCATGGGGATGAATGTATAGCAGAGAGAATATAGTCAATGTTTCTGTAACATCTTTCTATGCTGATAGAAAGTGACTACACTGGTTGGCAAGAGTGTTTAATAACACATATAACTGTCAAATGACTATGTTGTGTACTTGAAACCAATAAAATATTGTGTATCAACTACACTTCAATAAAAATATATTAAAAAACAAAAACAAAAAACTCCTTTGTATTCAAATCTCCAAGTAAAAATGAAGCTCCAGAAAGATAAGCCTTTCTTACCCATGACGTCACACCTTGTGCCTTTCCCTTCTAGGCACTCACGGGCAAGCAGAAAACTATGGAGTTGACACTCCCTTGTCTAGAACAGAAAGTGGTTCACAGGGAGCAAGTTCCTGCTTCAACCATTCCCTCAGTCTCCTTCCCAGGTTTTTCCCCTCCACAGGTCTCAGCCCCAACTATTTCATTTTCCTAACGTGGCCTTTTATATCAAACTTTCCTTAGACATACTGCTTGATCTGCTTAGGTTTCTCTTCCTCCTCCTTCTTTCCTGGCAAATTCATCCTTCTAAATAATTTAACTATCTAAAACTGAGAAATCGCCTCCAAACCTGGGCTCCTATGCACCTCCATCTTGTGTATTTTAGTGAGCTGTTCACAGGCTTGCCTTACCACTAGACTCCCGGAGGGCGACAGAGAAAGAGGTTACCTTTTTAATTAATCTTTGGATCACAGGATTTTAACATAACGCCTACCAGGCGCTAGATATTCACCAACTCTCCATTAAATGACTCGTAAAATGCTGCATTTGCCTGTCTTTTGTCTGTAAGGATGGATCTTTTTAAAATTTACAGGTAATTTAAAATATCTTCTAGTTGCATAAAGTCAGAAAATTGTATACAAATACAGAATGATTGTATTGAATATATGACACATTCTATTACAAGTATTCACCAAAGAAGCTAGGATCATTGAGAAAGGAATAAACCTTCACTGCCTTGGTTTCTCTACTGGGTTATCAAGTAACTCTGATCTCTTCCTCCTAGAGACATTTATTTATAGGCTAGAATTTAATTTTTCTGGAAAGCTGTAGATACAGTTCTGAAGAAACGTAGGGGAAAAAAGGTTATTATCCTTCCTGTCTCTGTTAGTCTATAAGCAGTAAATGATTCTGAGTTCCAAAGCATACCGACAGAAGGTTTGGGGGTCAACTATTCTCAGTAGGACCCCCAACAGGGACTTATTGGCTTGTACTCCCAACATGTCTAACATGACAGCTCTTCTTAGGCTGCTTGCAGCTTACTTTATCATGGCATGGAGTAAAGACGCTTCTGTTTAATAATTCAGTGCAGTGGCTGCAGTCGTGCTCAGTACAATTCCTAACAGGTTTCCTCGTTGTTACTTCAAATGCTTTCTCAATTTCCCAGCTCTCAATAAATAATTCTATGTCCTCCATATTTGTAATAACTGTGCCATTTTGCATCCTTAGATCATCCTCTGGATCTTCATTGCAAATTCCTAGAAAGAAATGTGCCATTTAGAAGGAAAACTTTTCACTTAAACCAAAAATGTAGGCAGCAGAAATGAATCATCTTAATAATTGATTTTAAATGAATGAATTATTTACTGAAGTGCAAAATTTGTGTACTTTAATGTTAAAGGATTTTTTAAATTATGTATCTGATTCTTTGATAAAATAGTATAGAACTGTCTTAACTAAATAAGAAACTATGATACTAGAAGTCAAGATATGTGCAAAGATCATAGGAGATGAAGAAAGGAGATTGATTCTGTTCCTATACTTTCTACTATTACTATTACCTCCTCATTTAAGGACGAGCTCTTAAACTTGTCAAGGTATTCCTCAGAATAATAAACGTTTGGTCACTGCCATCTAGGCATCCATCTCCCCAGGAAAACCCTGCCTGAAAACATTATCCCAAATTTATATTATGCCTGAAACTTAACATTATGCCTGAAAACTATCCCTGTCTTATCACTTAGCACATAACATCACTCAAGAATAGGGCCTTGAGAGGCAAGAAAAGTAATTCTTACTTCCTTGTATTAACAACGATCACAAGTAACCTAGGCATAGACCAGTCCGTTTGTGGAAGTCACCTAGACACATGGGTTCCTTCAATATTTGGACAACCACTGTTCAACTCAGGATTTGACCTGTGGATTCAAGATACAGATTATCTCCCTTCCTCGGGATGACACGGCCTTTTGATGGCTGTAATGCTTTGACCTACTATAGCCTCTAGCTTCCTTAAGGAAGGCCAGACTAAGGGTGCAGTTTACCCTTCATCTTGTGGAGTGCAAAGCTAAGGGAAGTACAGAGAAATGGACCCAGAACTCGAACTTAGTGAAATCCCACCGTACATTAAGACATGTTATCTTAATTCCCAAGGATCTGGCTATAAAACATAGGTATTAAACTTTTTTTCCACCATCAAATCGAAATCCTCAAGCAAGTATATCAATACCACAAATGTTACCGCTACCATAGTTGCCTCATCCTTGTAAATATACAAGGGACTGCATCCAATGCAAAAATAAAAAAAACAACAAAAGTCAAGTGAAGTGAACTACGCCATAAAGCAAGTATTTTCTTTTTAAGTCTTGACTCTTGGAGAATGGTAATTTCTATGCTTCATTGCAACTCCAGCCACCACCCCAGCAGACTTCGCAGCGCTACACGGAGCGAGGTGTTGATATAGACCTCCCTCTCGGCTGTCCATGCCCAGTTTGGATCACATGCTTTTTCACTACAACTTTTTCGGCCGGCACCCAGCCTAGTAGTTATGACAAAACAGATCTCCCTTTAGTGAACCACCCGTCTCCCACTGCAAAGGTCATGAGGTTTAGGGGTGACCCTTGGTTAGCAGGAAGATGATCCTTTCTCTGCAGTGCTTAGTTAAGAATCCAGTTAGCAGAGTGTCTCCATGAAAGTCTGAGCTGACAAGGAAGGAGGGAAAAGATATGAAAATCAAAAGAAATCATGGCACACAGAAAAGTCATAAGAAGGACTATGCATCCCCAAAGTCTCTGACTTATTACTCAATAACTATTGAGTTATGTATGATCAATACTCTATATACTAATAATAGCTTTTTCCCCAGTAATAAACTTTCATCACCATAGAAGTTTGTGCTTTGTTTGGTATTTTCTAAATTGGCACAGAAATATGTAAACCATTTTAACCAAGCTTTGCCCTAAATGATTTATGGAATAAATTTGGTATTGTTTCATTGTTGAGGGCAAGGACTTAGTCTTATTTGTTCCTGAGTTGTCAGCTCTAAGCATTGTGTTAGACACTCAGAAAGTGATAAAAAACTTTTACTCAATATTTAGTGAGATTAAAATAAACATATTTGTACTAAGCTAACATTTATTCATGGTGTGTATTAAGCAAGGTGTTAAGTGTTTTATACTAACTTTCACATTCAACTCGAAGAACTTCTTGAAGGTAGAATGTTAGTGTTCCCATTTTAAAGATGAGGAAACTGTGGGTCACTCAAGAGCACAGAGGTATAAAGGGGAGAGCTCCTGATATACTTTGTAGCAGACACCAGAGCCAGTATTATTCTCTGCATTTTTTTATGCACCTAGAGGTATTTCTAATTTGTTTCCTTTGGTTTATAACTCTTTATGTGTCTATGTGATCATATTGTGATATTAAACCTAGGTGTAAAGGTATGTCTGGATATTACACTTTATAATAAAACTGGGACAAATATTCAGAACATTGTGTTCCCTGTATATAACTTTCAAGGTGGCTTGAAGAACTAAGTTTTCTCCAATATCAAACTTTTAAAAAATGAGGAAGAAACAGTTATTTAAGCCTTTAACATTTCTGCACCTCATTTTATTACTTATAAATTAACACGAGTGCCTACTTATTAGGGCTATTGTTAGAATTGAATGAGTTAACATGTGTAACATAATGTGTGGCAATTTATTAATGCTTAATAAAGATGAGCTACTAGGTAAACAGTTTCATAGTATTAGTGGTAAACATTTATTTCCATAAAATACCCAAATTGAGCTGTTTTTTCTTGCTTCTTAGCCCATTTATTGAAAGCCAACACTTCCTTCAGTATTCACATGGGAAACTGAAAGCTAACATCACATCTCATATCCAGAAAGGAGGGCAAAGCAGTGTAAATTGAACAGGACAAAGAATTAGAAATTGAGATTTGAAGAGCCGTACTCACCACAAAGTCCTTCTGTGTAAGATGACAAGTTAAATCGAAAACTAAAGTGGATGTCTATGATCCC
Organism: Manis javanica; assembly: GCF_040802235.1. Taxonomy (NCBI): domain Eukaryota; kingdom Metazoa; phylum Chordata; class Mammalia; order Pholidota; family Manidae; genus Manis; species Manis javanica. The sequence goes on from NC_133165.1 coordinate 15,947,693, forward strand.
TGTGAGATGTGCCCACTTTATGATTAGCCCAGCGGGAGTAGTGATGACGTACATGGTACCAGAATCCTCTATGGACAGTTCTTGATTTGAAAAGGGCAAAGGCACAACAATAGAATCCACTTCCACCTAAAACAAAATAGTGTGTTTTGTTCTGTTCGAAAAGTGTCTATGTTTAAATATATGCTTGTTAAAATTAGAAGAATTCAGATCATTCCATTTCCTCTGATTCAATACAAACTGTTTTTACATTTTTAAAGTTTGATTTCTCTGCAGCTGCCACAGCTTCTAACTTCTAAGCTCTTCGATTGTTCCTTTGCTGTGTCCTGCAATATTCAGTATTTATTCTAACCTCATTGCCCTTTGTTTTCTTCAAAACCTAACTCTCTTCTTATGTTATATATGCTTTCCTGTTTCCCTCAATATATGTGACTACACCATTACCTACAAATATGAATTTAAGATAATAAAGTAATTTGCAGGATGTTTTCTTTAATCTGAGGCTTTGATCTTCTGAATCAGTGTTGAACTATGATGTTCCTAATGATCATCTGTCAAGTGTGGTAAAGATTCAGATTTCCAGTCATTCTATTTCCTAGGTTTGGATGGGATTCTGACTCTGTATTTTTAGCATGTGCTTTTGGTCATACAAATGCAGGCAGCCTGAGGAGTTTTAAATGACAGCCATGACGTGGAACCAGCAGTAAATTTGTTGAAGTAATGCCTTACCAACCACCCAATTTCTCATCTTTATATCTTCCTTATCCTACTTCCCCCAGGCTGAAATAACCTTCTTCTTGCCTAGTTAATTTCTACTCATTCTTTAAGATTTATGTCAGGTGTCACCTCCTCCAGAGATACCTATTTGACCCTCCTATAAACTGCATTCAGTGATCTGTTTCCATGTTATCTTGATCATAATTGTCACTATCCCTCCTATTGCTTTCTACTTGGCAGATAACTACATTTACGCATCTCACATACGACTTAAGTTACTTGAGATCAAGGAGCGTGTTGTTTTATTACATAAATTCTCACTAAATGATTCTTAAATAATTAGCTTTTATGACTGAAAAAATGACCAATGATGAGTTCAGCTTATGCCAAAAATAAGCCTTTTGGCCCAAATGCTCACAAAAACAGCACTGACCAGATTTGAGGTTCAATTTCTTTCCCACCCACTTCCTGTTAACTATCAGCTTCATCAAAACCAAACGTATATACAGATGCTATCATCTGAAATATTTCTTTATTCATATATTTTGTCTTACTTGACATTAAACTTTCTAATACCCTTACTATACTTTAGGCTAACTTTAATATTGTTTCCAGTCTAGAATGTATGGCCCATGCTGAGAGACAGAATTTCTTCTGGAAGGCATATAACAGCTCAGCCATTTTTAGTAAAATCTTTACATTATTTTCTTACATTTTTGAGAGAGCCACTTAGATTGGAGTGAAGCATTTTACAGCTCACTCCTTTCCAGTAAACGTATTTCTTGGGATAAAGGCTTTTCCTATAAAATGAAATGTTTTCTTTCCAACCTTTTTATAGTGCATTGTTTCTTCCTCAGCTTATTTCAATAAACTTAAATAGTCCTTCATTTTTTTCTTATTTAAGCTTATTCACTGACAAATTAATGGTGTCCAAACACCATTAACTAAAAAACTAATACTTCAACTCCTTCCATTATTTTTCTCTTGTCATCTTCATTCTGATATTCTTGACTACTAATCTTTCAACATTATGATCCCTCTTTTTCACTGTATTTCCACTTTGTCTACTTTGAAACACTAATGTTAACTCAGACACTAAGAATCCTCACTCACATTATATGAGGTGGCCTCAGTTTATTTAATAGGTCATTACAGTTAATCTCACAAGGGGAGAAATATTTGCAACAGTTGGCACACTATGGAAAGAGAAATATAATATTAAGAAATACACTTTCTAGATTGTCCATCAGAAGAATAATTAGACATAACAATGAAACTCCACTGATATGTTTAATTTTCCCTCTTTTTGGAAATAACTGTGTTTATGTAATATCTTTATTTCATCTAATGCAAGTATATTTTTAACTTTGTATTTTTACCTTTCTTGCTGCCCGATTGACAAGCATTTTATGTAGAGATGTTGTCAAATTTAATTTCTTAAAACAAAGTCCAGAGATTCTTCCAGAGGAAGCCTTAATTTGAAAAAAAAAAATTAAAAGTTTATGGAGTTAAACATCAATAAACAGAAGGAATTTACTAAACACTTTGCAAATACTCACTGGCTTTTTCAATGAGTTTCCATTCTGAAAAAAATATAGAAAAACACGTTTAAAAGAAATATATTACTTCACTTTTAAAAACATTATTTGGATTCATATTACATGCCTCCAATATATTCACATGAAACATGTTTTGTTTGAGTACCAAAAGATACATCTCGGTGAGTTCTTGAGCCCCTTCTTACTCTGAGACTGTCTAATGTTGCAGTGTATCTTAGCTATAGATTTATGAAGAAATGACAAAAGGAGGGATTATGACCTACCTGATTGATGGAACATTTTTCAATATGAGCAACTATAACTTCCCCAGGAATTCTTACTAAGATGTAGGTAGCCATACTATATAATGCTGCATTGTTTCCATCAAACGTGATAATGCTCAGTTCTGACAGCATGGAACAGCGACCTAAGGAAAGGGTCAGAAGTGGATTAAGTCTATTTAATTATTTATACGTTTAGTAATAACTGTTCCTTTAAAAAATCTTTTAAATTTTTGTTATTATGTTAGTCAAGAAGCAACTTTGAAAGTTACATACTGGGAAGAAAAATCATGAATTGAGCAAAGAAAGTGCAATAATAACTCTGGCTTGATAAGTGACATAATCAGTTCAAAAATACAACAATCTCCCCCAGTTGAAAATTGACTGCCATGCAAACATACAAGGACATTCCCACTCGGGGCAGCAGATGTCAGTGTTCACTTGAACAGGTCTTCCCCGGAAACCACAGTCAGGCATTTCCAAGTCCTTCGGGCAATGAAGGGACCAGTTATAGAGTGTCCATTCCATATTCAGGCATATATATTGGCTACAATTATAAACAGGATCAAATTGTTGAGGCTGTGAATAAAAAAAGAAAATTATTCTGTTTTTTCTGCTCAAGAAATATTTTCAACTGTTTAACTTCTCATTCACATTGTACATTTCCCAAATACTAAGTTTTTGAAAGAGAAACAGTTAAAATTTCACTATGACTTCTAGTGGATGTATCCTCTCTAAAGTACTTGGTATGGACTTCATTTAAACTTTCCCTTAATATTGATTTGATATCAGAATTGCCCATATACTCAGACATGTGAGCAAACTGAAGTCTTGTCCCAAATTATCTAGTTTAGTGTTTCACAAGCAGACTTATACAGTGGCAGTCAACCTTTCATATAATGTTGTGTAAAGATATGTTGTTCAGCAAAAAAGGTAAACATACAAAGTTAAAAATATACTTACGTTAGATGAATTAAAGAAATTACATAAACCTAATCATTTCCAAAAAGAGGGATAATTAAACATGGTGAGGAAAACTCCACAATGGAGTTTCATGGCTACTGTATCACATGTTGGCTTGACTAGTTCAATTACTTGACTAGCAATTAATAGCTCTGGGGTTCAGTTACTTTTTCCTTTCACTTGCCAATGTATCTTTGTCATCTGGCAGTGGCCAGCATATGGCAACTGCTTGATAAATTATTTTGAATGCCGGACTTAGAGAGAAGCTCACACTAGATGATTTTTTATTTCAGAATTACACTTAAGACTTCATTTGAATTTTATCTGTTTCTCTTAATGTGACCAGAATCCAGTTAATAAGATATATCTGAATTAGTTAAGAATATACAATTGTTAAAATGTATTGCATATTTATTATAATTTTTTAGCAAAGAGACTAGAAAGCATAGCAAAAGAAGTTTCATAGCATGTGATTAGTGATACAGACACTTGAACAGATGCTATAATGAAATTACAAATAGATGGATTAGATCACCCAGTCATACCTCACATTCCAAGCCTGTTGTGGGTGTTAGCATGTCAAACACAGTGAAGTCTGATGGGGTAATCATTTCTGGACCTGTTAGGAATGAAGATGTCCTTCCATTAGTGGAATGGCAGTCATCATATATTCAATACATATGTGGTATAAATTGTGCTAATACACTTTATATAGATTGTTTTATTTGTCCCCACAAGAACTTTATGAAGTAGATTATATTCTTATAATTTTACAGATAAGAAAACTAAGGTATAGAGAGGTCAGTTGGTAGGTGTCATAGGCAGAATTTGAGCTTAGGAATTCTTATTCCAGAGCCCTGGCTTTTAACCACCATGCTACAAACATCTTCACAGTCATGATAGTGTCAACACAATTGTTTGAAAAGGTGAAATACCAGTGGTATCACTAATGATTGTTCATGAGCTACAAAGTGTGTTGCATTTTGAAAATAAGCAGTAGGGCTGTCTTATTTCCCTTGGTAAATCTCTATAATGTGATCCTTGCGAGCAGAATACATGGAACTATGAACCACAGGGAGAAAAGCCCAGTTGGTGGGTAGGGTGTAGGAGTGTTCCATGGAAAGGGAAGATCTGATTGATAAACACATTTGTAAGGCACCTTACAAAGCTTTTTGTCAGTACTACAGTATCTCTAAAGTATTCAAAGTCTAAAGGACTATAGAAGAGCCAAAACAAATGGCTGAAATTTTGTCTAGCTCCAACACAGCATCCATCACTGACGCCGTCTAAAAATGGCTGCACAAAATTACTTATTAGTATTAAATATAATACATGAAACTAGAAGAAAACAGAGGCAGTACAGACTTTTTTCCTTGATATGTCTCCCCTGGCAAGGGAAAAAAAAGCAAAACCAAGCAAACAGGACCACATCAAACTAAAGAGCTCTGCACTGTAAAGGGAGACCTCAACAAAATGAAAAGGCAACAGCATGGGACAGTATGTTGGCAAATGACATATGTGATAAGGGACAAATATCCAAAATATATCAAGAGCTCATAGAACTCAACACCTCCTCAAAAAATAAAGAACAAATAATGCAACTTAAAGATGGGCTGAGGACTTGACATTTTCCAAAGACATACAGATGGCCAACAGACAAATAAAAAGATGCATAAAAAACATCATTCATCACCAGGGAAATGCAAATCACCACAATGAGATATCATCTCACACTAGTAAGAGTGACTACTATTAACAAGATGAGGAATAACAAATATTGGTGAAGACATAGAGAAAGGGAAGCCTCCTACACTGCTGGTGGGACTGTAAATTGGTGCAGCCACTATGGAAGGCAGTGTGGAGGTTTCTCAAAAAACTAAAAATAGAAACACCATACCACCCAGCAACTCCATTTCTGGGAATTCACCCAAAGTAAACAAAATCACTAATTCTGAAAGATACATGCTCTCCTACATTCTTCACTGCAATATTTAACAATAGCTAAAACATGGGAGCAACCTAAATGTCCATCAACAGGTAAGTGGGCAAAAAAGATGTGGTACATACATACAGTGGAATATTGCTCAGCCATAAAAAGAATGAAATCTTGGCATTTGCAACAACATGGATGGACCTAGAGGTTAGCATGCAAAGTGAAATAAGTCAGACTGTGAAATGCCATGAGATTTCATTTATATGTGTAATATAAAAAATAAAACAAATAAACTAACAAACAAAGCAAATATAGATTTACAGACAGACTCAGAGAACAGGCTGGTGGTTGCCATAGGGGAGGGGGGTGGGTAGATGGGTGAAATATGGGAAGTGGGAAGAAATTAGTGAGAACGGTTGCTATCTTGATCTGGGTGAAGGTTATATAAGTGAATACACAAGGCAGAATTCATGAAGCCATGTCCTAATATTTATGCATCTTATTATATGTACCTTAATATCTTTTTAAATTGTGAAAAAATTCTGATAACTTGAGAGGAAAATAAGTTTTTTAGATGTTTATACTAGTTTCCTATTGCTGCTGTAACCAATTACTACAAATTTCGTGGCTTTAAACATCACCAATTTATTATCCTGTGGTCCTGGAGGCCCGCAGTCCTAACAGAGATATCTGTAGGGCTGCATTCTTTCTGGGGTCTAGGTGGGTATCTGTTTCCCTTTCCAACACTATGGATTGCCTGAGCACTTTGGGTAACAGGCCCTTCCTCCATCTTCAAACTCACAGTGTAATATCTTCAATCTCTCTTCCTCCCCCTGTTTCTCACTCTCTGTTTATCTCTCCCCTCACCAGGTCCCTTCTCTGACTCTGGGCTTCCTGCCTCTCTCTTCTTCCAAGGACCCATGTGATTACACTGGGCCCACATGGATAATCCAGAATAATTTCCCCATCTCAGGATTCTTAATCACATCTGCAGATCCCTTTAGCATGTAAGGTGCCATATTCATAAATTCCAGGGATTGAGACATGAACATCTCCAGGGACCATTTTTCAGTCTCCTACCACGACATCAAGGAAAACTTTCACTTTGTCAGTTAAATAAATTCTATACATAAACTTCACTTCGTATTTATTTTATAGTTGCTAATTTACAGAATAAAGTAGAACAAAACACCCATTCCTTGTCCTTTGTGTAATGATGATATATTAGATGTTGCATCTTCTAGAGAATGTGGTAATATTACAGATTTAAGTATTTCATTCCTATTGTCATAAACTTTTGAAGAATGGAATAAGAAACAAAGCTTTAGCCCATAACAAACACAGAGCCCTTGTAAATGGAAAAATTCTAATGACTAGGGAATGGAGTGGTCTCAGGAATGAAAGAGTCGATTGTTTTCTAAAATCACCAAAATGTTATAAGCATTGTCTGGCTGCAGAATTGTAATAGTCAAGTAGTCATGATAACTACAGTTTTGTATAAGTTTTAAAATTGGAAAATGTGAGTCTTACAAATTTGTTTTTATTTTTCAATATTGTTTTGGCCATTTCAGGGTTATTACATTTCCATATGAATTTAGGGTGAGTTAGTCAATTTGTACAAAATAACTGGATTTTTCTAAAGATTGCATTAAATTTGTATACCAAATTTAGTAGTAGTGCCATCTTAGCAATATTAATTCTTCAACCCAAGAACAGAGGATGTTTTTACATTTATTGTGATCTTCTAAATTCTTTGAATAATATTTTGTAGTTTTCATTGTACATCTTATACTTTAACTAAATGTACTATATTTTATTTTTTGTTGATGCTGCTCTAAATGGAATTGCTTTCTTCATTTCACTTTTAGACTATTCATTGCCAACATATAGAAACACAATTGATTTTTGTCTATTGATCTTGTTTTCTACAATTTTGTTGATTTTTTATTATTTGATCATGTATTAGTACTAATAGGTCTTAGTGTATTCCTTTGAATAATCTATATACAAGATCATGCCATATAGAAATAGAAATACCCTGACTTTCAGGGTAATTGTCTTACCTCTGAGGGTTATGGAGTGTAAGTCATATCCCCTACATATAGACAGTGGTGGTTTAACTTTAGATGTATATGCTATATGTTGAATATTGATTTGGGGGATATTAGAGAATTCAAAGTAGAGAGCATACTTACTAGAATTAACAGTTTATATCCTGAATACTGGGAAGTTTAACCTTATTCATAGACTTAATCCTTCCAAAGATTAAATGATGTAAGCAAATTACTTCCAGGCCCTCCCAAAATATGTTTTTACGATATTAGATTCACTGATGCTTAAAATTCTGCAACAGGAAAGCATGTCCTCATCTTAACAAGGGTAATGAGAACCTCTCTCTCTATAAGCATTCTTACAAGGATTTAAGGTGTGGAAAGTGCTTAGTCCACTACCTGGAATATAAAAGGTATTCAATAAATGGTAGTCAATGAGAACAGTGATAATAGTGATGGTTTTACTGATGCTGTTATTTTGAGTATGTCACAGGACTTCTTTAAATTTTTAATGATTTTCTACAGCCTTCAGAAAAAAAGAAATCCAACTTCTTGCCATGGACACTTTGTGATCTGGCTTCCATCCTATCTCTTGGTGTAATTCACCTTACACTCTATGCTCAAGATACATTGCCTGAACAAAAGAGCCTCAGTAAACTCAGAAGGATTGAAATTGTACCAACCAGCTTCTCAGACCATGAAGGTATGAAACCAGAAATAAATTATGCAAAGAAAACAAAAAAGACCACAAACATATGGAGGTTTAACAACATTCTCCTAAATCAATGGATCAATGACCAAATTAAAACAGAGATCAAGCAATATATGGAGACAAATGAAAACAACACCTCAACATCTCAAATTCTGTGGGACACAGTGACAGCAGTTCTAAGAGGAAAGTACATAGCAATACAGGCCTATCTCAAGAAAGAAGAACAATCCCAAATGAACAGTCTAAATTCACATTAATGAAACTAGAAAAAGAGGAACAAATGAGGACCAAAGTCAGTAGAAGGAGGGACATAATAAAGATTAGAGCAGAGAAGAAAAAAATTAAATTGAGAAGAATAAAACAATAGAAAATATTAATGATACCAAGAGCGACTTCTTGGAGAAAATAAACAGAATAGATAAGCCCCTACCCAGATTTATCAAGAATAAAAGAGAGTCTATACACATAAACAGAATCATACATGAGAAAGGAAAAATCACTACAGACACCACAGAAACACAAAGAATTATTAGAGAATACTATGAGAAATTACATGCTAACAAATTGGATAACCTAGAAGAACTGGACAACTTTCAAATAAAATAAAGCCTTCCAAAACTGACTCAGATAGAAACAAAAAATCTGAGCAGACCAATTACCAGCAACAAAATTGAATTGGTAATCAAAAACTACTGAGGAATAAAATTGCCAGACCAGATGTCTACACAGCTGAATTTTATCAGACATTTAGGGATGACCTAATACTTATCCTCCTTAAAGTTTTCCAAAAAGTAGAAGAGGAAATACTTCCAAACTCATTCTATAAAGCCAGCATCACTCTAATACCACAGCCAGGCACACCACACAAAAAGAAAATTACAGACCAATATCCCTGATGAACATAGATGCAAAAGTACTCAAGAAAATATTAGCAAACAGAATTAAAAAATACATCAAAAAGATCATACAGCATGATGAAGTGGAATTTATTCCAGGGATGCAAGGATGGTTCAATACTTGTAAATCCATCATCATCATCCACCACATCAACAAAAAGAAGTACGAAAACCACATGATCATCTCCATAGATGCTGAAAAAGCATTTGACAAAATGCAACATCCATTCGTGATAAAAACTCTCGACGAAATAGGTATAGAGGCCAAATAGCTCAACATAATAAAGGCCATATATGACAAACCTACAGCCAACATCATACTTAATAGCAAGAAGCTGAAAGCTTTTCCTTTAAGATCAGGAAGAAGACAAGGATGCCTACTCTCCCCACTTTTATTCAACATAGTACTGGAGGTCCTAGCCATGGCAATCAGACAACACAAAGAAATCAAAGGCATCCAGATTGGTAAGGAAGAAGTTAAACTGTCACTGTTTGCAGATGACATTATATTGTACATAAAATAAGTAAAGAATCCACTCCAAAACACTAGAACTACTAACTGAATTCAGCAAAGTTGCAGGATACAAAATTAATACAAAGAAATCCATGGCATTACTATACACTAACGATGAACTAGCACAAAGAGAAATCAGGAAAACAATTGAATTCACAGTTGCATTTAAAATAATAAAATACCTAATAATAAACCTAACCAAAGAAGTAGAAGACCTATACCCTGAGAACTACAAGATATTCATGAGAGAAATTAAGGAAGACACCAATAAATGGGAATACATTCCATGAGCATGGATAGGAAGAATTAATATTGTCAAAATGGCCATCCTGCCCAAAGCAATCTACAGATTTGATGCAATCCCTATCAAAATAACAACAGCATTCTCCAATGAACTAGAACAAACACTGCTAAAATTCATATGGAACCACAAAAGACCCTGACTAGCCAAAGAGATCTGAGAAGGAATAAATCTTGGAGGATTACACTCCCCAACTTCAAGCTCTATTACAAAGCCACAGTAATCAAGACAATTTGGTACTGGCACAAGAATGGACCCATAGATCAATGAAATAGAATAGAGAGTCCAGATATAAACCCACACATATATGGCCAATTAGTATATGATAAAGGAGCCATGGATACACAATGCAGAAATGACAACCTCTTCAACAACTGGTGTTAGCAAAACTAGACAGCTGCATGTAAGAGAATGAAACTGGGTTACTGTCTAACTCCATACACAAAAGTAAACTTGAAATGGATCAAAGACCTGAATGTAAGTCATGACACCATAAAATTCTTAGAAAAAAACATAGGCAAAAATATCATCAATATAAACATGAGCAACTTTTTTCTGAACACATTTCCTTGGGCAAGGGAAACAAAAGCAAAAATGAACAAATGGGACAACATCAAACTAAAAGGCTTCTGTATAGCAAAGGACACCATCAGCAGAACACAAAGGCATCCTACAGTATGGGATAATATATTCATAAATGACATATCCAATAAGGGGTTAACATCCAAAATACATAAAAGACTCACATGCCTCAACATTCAAAAATCAAATAACCCAATTAAAAAATGTGTGAAAGATCTGAACAGACAATTTTACAAAGAAGTAATTCAGGTGGCCAACAGGCACATGCAGGTGCTCCACATTGCTAATCATCAGGGAAATGCAAATTAAAACCACAATGAGATGTCAGGGCACACCAGTTAGGATGGCCAACCTCTAAAAGACAAGGATGTGGAGAAAGGCGTACATTCCTGCAGTGTTGGTGGGAATGTAAATTAGTTCAACCATTGTGGAAAGCAATATGGAGGTTCCTCAAAAAACTTAAAATAGAAATACCATTTGACTCAGGAATTCCACTCCTAGGAGTTTACCCTAAGAAAATAAAAATCACAGATTCAAGAAAACATATTCACCCTTATGTTTATTGTGGCACTATTTACAATAGCCAGTTCATGGAAGCAACCTAAGTGTCCATCAATAGATGAATGAATAAAGAAGATGTGGTACATGTACACAGTGGAATTCTATTTAGCCGTAAGAAGAAAACAGATCCTACGATTTGCAGCAACATGGATGCAGCTAGAGGGTATTATGGTTAGTGACATAAGCCAGGCAGAGAAAGACAAGTACCAAGTGATTTCACTCATTTATGGAATATAACCACAAAGCAAAAACTGAAGGAACAAAACAGTAGCAGACTCACAGACTCCAAGAAGGGACTAACAGTTACCAAAGGGAAAGGGTTTGGGGATGGTGGGAGGGAAGGGAGGGAAAAGGGGATTAAGGAGTATTATAATTACATACATAATTAGGGGGGCACAGGGAAGGCAGTATAGCACAGAGAAGACAAGCAGTGACTGTGGCATCTTACTACATTGATGGACAGTGACTGCAATGGGGTGTGGGTTGGACTTAATAATATGGGTGAATGTAGTAACCACAATGTTGCTCATGTGAAATCTTCATAAGGTTGTTCATCAATGATACCTTAGTAATAATAATAATAAAAGATACACTGCCTGCTTCAAGTCCCTCCCTGTGACATGGTCTCTCTCAATTCCTAGACTTTGCATATGCTTCTCCTTCCAGCCAGAACACACTTACTCCTTGCAGCCTATCCAACTCCTAGCTCCTGTTACCCTCCTGACCACACCCCCAAGTAAGTATGACACCTCTTCTGATTGCTGCTTGTACTTACCCCTCTTGAAATATCACAATAGCTTACAGGCTATAGGCAGCTTCAGGGTGGAGACTTGTCCACCGTTTCCCCTTTCACCCACCAGTGCCAAGACAGTGTCTGGCAGAGATGACAAAGATTGTCAAATAAATTAAAACTTTTCTACATTATAATTTCAGGAGAAATGATACATTAAGTTTGTCAAGCCTCACTGTGAATGGATTTATTAAATCCTTTCCTGAGGGATTTCATAGTGAGCGGGAGAAGAGAGGGTAGGAAGCCCCAGAATGCCTACTCCAGAGGATAGGACACAACGCTGGGATGACAGTGGAGGCGTGGAAGGATGATGTCATTTGCCTTAGTATCTCTTTAGAATCAGCCTATCACTGTGAAAATTTAAGCAGGATTTAGTGAAACCTAAATTCTAGGCAAAAGTGTGACGGAAGTCCTTGTACATATACCAATTAAAATGGAGGAAGAGGTGGACCTAATGCAGAAGCCATTCAGAAATGTGGCACTCTGAGTTCCTGAACAACTACTTAATGAAACGGACGTGGCTGCTGGGTTTTCCAGTCAGTGGGATAGTACTAATACCAGAAACTACGGAGTGTGCCCAGACTTAAATCATGAAATGCTAATATTAGTGCCTAAAATTGTAACACTACCTATAAACATGAGTAGAGATGGCTTACCTGGTGTCATTAATTCTGGTTCTGTGGGAATCAGAGGTATGCCTACAGAGAAAGAAAGAAAGATACCCTTTCTTAATCGGTTCTTCTAAGTGAGGCCCACAGAGCCCATATAGTAATCTTTAGCTTCAAGGAAAACGTTTTGGGAGAGAGATCACAGGAAGCATGTTAGAGGGAAGATTTACATAATTTAGAAAGTAATTAGAAACAAAACCTATGGGAGGGATATTGAAGAAGGCTCTTCAGAAAGTTTACTTTCTGTCTAAAACTTCTGTTTTCAACCACTTGCCATTATAGAGAAAAAATATTCAAGTGCTTCATTTTTAGAATAAATTAAGCAAAGTTCACACTTACAGTCTCCTGGATAAACACATTTGAGGGTGACCTCATCAAGAATCATATTTTTAGGACAGTAGGGCAAGCATCCTTCAACCCTTTACATAAAAAAAAAATCAGAGTGAAATTTAAAATATAAAACAATACTGCACTTAATATATGCACCTAAGATGTATTTTGCTTAAAATCCTTCTACTCTCCTTGTCAAGAACTGAGACGTCTTCTATTTGCTGCCATCCCACCAAATCTCATTTGATGAAATCACAAACTAGTGGGTAATATAGGGATGTAATTCATGATTAAGGCAGCATTTGAACACAGAACATTCCAAGCATGCATTTATGCTTGGGACACACAAAAGCCATGATCTATAAAACAGTGAATATGGAAGATAATTTAATATGATTTTAATCTATATTCGTTGTACTACTTTCCACTTCTATTCTCTCTCATATTCAAGCAGATAGGCACGCTCTTTCAGCATCCTTGCTTTAAGGAGATTGGCAGAACAAAACAGAATCTTCAGTGCCTCTCCCACCTATTATGAAGCTCAAAACTCTAAACTCATATCAGATACTCAAATTTCTCAGATATTAGGAGTCTCTGAGCAGAAGGGATGGGGGTGGGACAGGACTGCCATTCTCTGACAACAGGCTGCCTCTCAGAGCATCTCTGGCCCATGCCCAGATTTGGGGTGCTGCCCTGGGCGGAACAGTTGCATATGAGCCTAAAGAGGATGAATTTCAAGCTCCAGGACATCTGGTCCTTGTAAGGATCCCAAGCTCTTATGCATGTGGCACAGAAGCCAGGAAAAGTCCCACATTTAAAGAAACGATGGCTTGACATCACGAGCCAGAGACAGGAAGGACCATCTGGAATGTTTTCATGTAAGGGAATGAAGCTGAGATAATGAGTGAGATTAAATTTCCCTTCTTGCCCATCTGAGCTCAGAGTCCCATTTATTCTGATTCAAAGGAAATAAATGTAACCCTTCATGTAACAACTGATTGTAAGATCCATACATACTAGAGAGAATTGATGCAAATATTCTTTTTTAAAAAGTCTTGTTTACCTGTCTTGTAAGCACACTAGCAGGTTGCAATAATATTTTTAATATTTTAAATAATTCCCAGTTGCCTCATTGGTAAAGTAAATAATTTGAGCCAAAATTACTCAAGGCTTCTTTTTAACTCAGGATGAAAACTGATTTGACACCAGTAGTTAGCGTGGCCACCAGAGGGCACTTGTTCGTGGGAGGAGGTGGAGGCGACACATTTTAAAAACCAAGAATTTCTTTTAACTTAAGGTACATTTAACCATCCTTTGAATACCTCCCTCACAAATGATTTCTTTTTTACATAAACAGTTTAGCTTATACGACTGATTATATATTTCATAAAATGAACTGGAATAACAAACTTAAACCAGTATATAATATTTCTATTCTACTCTAAATTGTGTCATGCAAAAAAGAAAAATTAAAGTTATAGATAGTTGAAGAGTCTAGGGCCTGCTGGTTATTGTTAAATTAAATAAACATCACTTCTGTACACAACTCAATTATTTTGCATTCTTTAATGCAAATCAGAACCACAGTCATGCTCTTAAAATATTTTCTGAACATCAGTAATTTATTCCTTTAAAATATCTTCATGGTTACACACTGCAGGTTCCTCTTTATTATGTCGGCCAATTGACAGTCTACTCAACTTCTGACTGATAAATATAATTTCTCAGGTGTAGAACAGTTCTTGTAAGAGATATATTACATAACAGGAATACCAAAATAGGCATACAGGCTTTATGTATGCAGGTTGCTATCTTTTCTTGTAAAAGTTCCCCTTTCTGACTAGATATTTCTATTTTAAAAACTGCTGTATTCCAGAAACTGCAGTTATTTAGAACAAGGGTGGTGGTTGTGTTGGGGACTTGGAGGAGGTGTGCAGGGCTATGTCCATGCTTAGTACATGAGTCTCCCCTCCAGGCTGCACATACAAGGAGGAGCAGGAATTAGGGGCCTCAGTGAAGGGCAGGGGAGGAGCAGAAAGGAGATAAGAGGTGACGATGGAGGTGAGAAACAGCGTGGCAGGGAGAAGTTTCACCCTGAATCACCCTGTCCAAACCGTTCCAAACACGAAACTTCAGAATAGCTACAGACCAAACAATAGAAGCATTGTGGATCTGGGTTCAACCACACAGGAGACTGGCTATGTCACAAGAAGTAATAAAACAACTAAATCTAGCTCCATTTCCTCCCAGGGCCAGGACCAGGGCCAGCCCAGCCCTCTGTGCTCTCCGTTCCTTCCTCACGCTGGGACCCCGCCTGCTTCCCTTCCCCTTGACAGCTTCCTGCCCAGGAGAGGCAGGGACAGAGGTCTGTGAACATGAGGAGGCCAAGTGTGCTGAAGGTATCTCCTTCTCAGGAGCATTGGTTGTTTTCATTTTTTTTAATCAAATTTATCATCTTTCAATAAGTGAGTATAATGGTTTTGACAAACATTATTTAGGTTGTTTTTATTTTTAAGAAAATAAATAGAAATACATCTTCTCTCTGCTCCCATTGTACTTCAGAGTATAGAGGGTCCAACCCTGGCTCTGCAGGCCTAAAAACTGTGTGACACAGGGCATGTCGCGTAACCTCTTTGCCTCAGCCAGCTCTCTCCCCTGAAAATGGAAATAATGAGATGACCCATTTTACAGCACTCAGTGTAGTGTGTGTCACGCTGTGAAGATTTAAATGTGCTAGTTGTTGTCGTTATCCCTCCAGCCCTCTGTCCACGGTATTGTCAAGATCTGCTTTTGTTTCTTTCTCCCTCCTAAAGACTGTGAGCCCCCTGACAGAGGTGCTGTGTGTCATTCACTCATATGTCCAGGACTTTTTGTAGTATCGTGTTTGTCATAGAGGAAAAGATAGAAAAACCCTAATAAAACGACCCTATTCAAAATAGCCCCTCATACTATTGTTCCATTTCTCTGTTCTCTTTTACAGCAAAACAGAACAAAAACTTATTTATACCCTCAGTCTCCCTGTTGCCTCCCCCTGTTTCCAAGTTCCCCAAAACCAATGAGCAGGTTTTAGTCTCAAACTTAAAAATCCTCAAAACCAAATCCCTGACTTTTCATGAAAGCTGCTCCCACCTAACCTGCTGCTTACCTCAGTAACTGCCAATTCAGTCCTCCCATTAAGCTGAATCATTTGAATTTTCTGGGAGCTGACCAGTTTTGACTTTTCAAAAAATGGTGATTCACATTTCCACTTACAGACTGTGTAGGCCTAACCTGGAGTCTTGAACTCCTCTTTCAGAAATGAGAGTAAATCCGTCAGTATACCTTACAGCCCGAAGTTCAAAACATATCTGGAATCTGTTCACATCCCGTAATTCCCAGGGCTACCAACCTGTCGAGGGTCATGTCTTGTCCCCATCACTGACCACTTCTGCCTCTGTCCTTCCCCTCCCAACAGTCAATACAGACAGCCGAAGTAAACTTTTTAAATCGTACATCAGATCACGTCACTCTGTTCTGCCCCAAATACACCAGGACATTACACAGAGAAGAAGATCAAGTTCTCACAATGGCTACACGGTCTGATATGACTCGCCCCCAAGTGGTTCTCTAGTCTCACCTCCCACCCCTCTCAGTTTTGCCCACTTTGCTCTGACTGACTCCCTTGATCATCCTCAGACACCCCAAACACATGCCCACTCCAGGAACGCGCACCGTTCTCAGACTGAAAGGCTCTTTCCCCAGATGTCCCGTGCGCAGTTCCCTCCCTTCCTTCCGACCTCTGACCGCATGCTGCCTCGTCAGTGTGGTGTTCCCTGTCCACCCTGCATTAATTAGCAAACACACACACATCTTATGGTCTTTCTTCCCCTTCTCTTTCTTTCCTTTCCTCCATCACACATATCTCTAACAATAATACTGTGTTATATATGTTTTTATTTGTTTATTCTCTGCCTCAACCCAACAAACTGTCAGCTACATGAAGGTGAGTACTTTGTTTCCCGCAGCACTGTATCCCTGCGGCTAGAAGCATACCTGGCACATAGCAGCCCCTCAGTGACTATTGCTTGAGTAAAATGAGATAAATTCGTGGGATGAGTATATAGCACAAACAAGTTATTCTTGAGGGCTTTTTTAAACCTAACAAAATTCACTGAGAGAAGAATCTGCTGATGCTGGAATTCACTCATTCAATGGTTAGACATGACTTACGGTGGAAGAAATGTACACGCCTGTGCGTCAGGATCACTGCATGTTTTAAAACAGGGAATGGCACAGGGCTCGTATCTCCATTCACACATCCTCCTGTAAGGCACAGCTGCCTGGATTTCTGGGGGAAAAAGATAAGTTTAGATTGTGCATGCTTTTAATGTGCAGCTTGAAAAATACTGACACTTCTTTGCCCATAATGCCTTGGAAAAGACCGGGCTAGGGAAGAAAGCATCGTAATTGCTTGATGATAGAGCATTTCCTGCTCAAGTTGAATATATAAATGTCTGTCTTCCAAAGATTTTAAAAAGCAGTCAGAGGAGGCCAAAGAAAATTCTAAGTCTCCTTCCTTTCTCTACTTTTAATGGGTTCTCACTGGTCTGCATAATACTACCAAACGACTTGCTTAGAATTTTGTTTTTTGTCATCATTTTAGGTCCATTATTCTGTTTTCATCCTTGCAACAACCATGTTGAGTAGGTATTATTTTCATTTCATAAATGAAGGGATTGAGGCTCAGAGTACCCAAGCGGCTTGCCAAATTGAGACAATGAGGACTATGGTCAGACTGAAGCCATGCTCCCTGACATCAGACCCAGAGAGAGCACCCTGTCTTTGTTCTCACAAAACCTGGCACATTGTCTTGTACATGGTAAGTATTCTCTGATGACAAAAAAATAAAGGAATGGATTTGAATAGTACATGCTTATAGTCATAAAACCTCCCTTGACCCAAGTTTTCTCCCTCAAACTCTGTGAATATTCTGCCCTTCTTACGTCACAGAGGAGTCTGTCCGCAGCTTTCTCTGAGGATGAGAGCGCCATACAGAGAGTTCAGGAAAAGGTCGTGTTTCTTGGACTCTAGATATAGAATGCAATCCAAGGTATGGGAAGGGAAATTTGACTTTTTGGAAGGTATCTATTCACCTAAAGGCTACAGAGACTGTGAGACCTGAGCTACTGGGATGGTGGGTCCTGAGAGAGGATTGGTTCCAAGACTAGAGCAGACCTCTATATAGAGTTTCCTAGTTTCGGAATCAAAAAAAAAATCAGTCTCTGAAATTTTGAAGATGCCGTTGACTGCAGTTGTCTGAAGCTCAGGTGGGGCCAATGGGTCTGGTTCTATTGGAGCAGATTTCTAGATTGGAGGGGAAATATTTACAAAGCTCAACTTTTAAGTAAATTCAAGTAAAAATGTAATATTCATTTTATAGAATATTGTATATGCATGTCAGTGACTCATTCTCATGAGAATAGGAAGCCCTTTCAATAGACAAAACTGTGAAGCCTAATTTGAATTTTCTAAAATCCAGAGATGATCAAGGTTTGCAGAAATTTATCCACGGCAGCCAAAGAAAAATGGTTAGTTCTCTTAAACTAATTTAGAAGAGTTGGTTAGAGTAAAACAGCTTGTTGGGAGACCCAAGGTATATATGTAGCTCCTCGGTTTTGAACGTAAAGCACAACTATTAAACATCAAATGAGGTAGAGAAGAGTTGGTTAGAGTAAAACAGCTTGTTGGGAGACCCAAGGTATATATGTAGCTCCTCGGTTTTGAACGTAAAGCACAACTATTGAACATCAAGTGAGGCAGTGAGGATTCCTCCTTGGACTTTAGAAAATTGAGCAGTTATAAAACTATAAAAATCTCTAGAAATAAGCTCAGGCTTCTGCTGAAACAAGGAAAGCCTTCAGAGGTCAGTGGAACCAGACACCCTAGTATTCAAAGGACAGAGATAAACATGTTGTCTTCATCATTAAGAATCAAATTATTGAGAAGTCACCTTCTAGAAAAGAAATAGTAGAAACAAACACCTGACAAACATGAAATACGAGTGAGCTCTATTTCCCAGCTACAGGCAGCATTGAAAGTAATTATTGGGGCAATAACTAAAAGTAACATTTTTTAAGACTGTTCTAAGCAACTTATCAATTAATTTAGGTATTACTATACCTGCCATTTTACAGAAGCATAAACTAAAGAACAAAGAAGTTAAGAAAAACACAATTCTATCTACTTACACTCCATTAGAAATTATTTTAAAATGAAAACTCAATTACTATTCTGCCATTTTCTAAATTATCTATTCTTCTTTTGAAGACCTCAGGAAACATACCTTCTATGCTGAAACTACTTGAATGCTTAAATTCTTCAGAATCATCGTATTTTGATGCTTTGACACTGGAGTCTGTGAATATGATGAAAAAGCCTTTCTTGCTGTATAATTCAAATGCACTGTACCCAGGAATCCAGAGACCTTGATGGTGGAAAAATGTGGCTCCCCGTTGAAAGGCTGGATTCGCCTTCCACAGTTCCAAACTAAGAGAGTCATCATCGTGGACACAGAGAAAATAGTTTGGCCTTTCAGCAGATTCCAGGGAAACAAGTACCAATGCTGCAAAACATAAGCAGTGTGTTTGACACATTCCTGGGCTCTCTGACCATGATATGGAAGCACGTCAACACTGGCATTACAAAATGTATAAAGCTGACAGAAATAGCACTGCACAATTGCCAGGCATAATTTGTGCCTATCTCAAAGATTTCACAAATTAATTGTAAGATCTCGAAAAGAAAAGGTAGTATCTTAATGTAATGATTAACAGGGACAGCTCAAAAAAAAAAGAAAAATCAGTCTTTGGTGACTTCTATATTTCAATATTTTATCATATCCTTGGGGGAAAAAATAATAATCAGTTTAGGACCCCAGAAGGTACAAGTAATTAAATGATTAATTGGACACATATTTGTACTTGCAAGCTTTAACATTTCAAATAAAGAAAACCTACAAATGGCTAAATCGGATGATAGAAAAGAATAAAAATACAGAAACAGATCAGTTTAGGCATGTCACTGCATTTCAATAGTTTTAAATGAGCAAATGTTCTTGCAAGTGATCTTACTGCATTAAGGAAGACTATTTGCTCAACATTCTTGTCTATTTCCCAAGAGATAATCAAATGGCTAATGAACAACTACAAAGCATTTGGGGAGTGTCATTGCTTTAAAAGTTTTCCTTATATTTGTAAAACCCATAATATAAAAGTTTTCAGTTGAAGTTTTAGATTTATTACACCTTAATTCTTCTAGGTCTTAATTTAATTTAAATCCATTAGTATTTTTCTATTAAAAACATTAATTATTATAAACCATACAAAGAAGATCTCTTTCAAATCTAATACATGACTCCAAAGGTATTTATTATGTCCTAAAATTTGCAAGTCCCGCTGCTGAGCACTGGAAGATGCCAAGAAGAATAAGAGAGATCTTCAAAGGGAAAAAAATACAGAACTAACATAGAAATTAGAAGTTCAGGCTGTGATAGGTGTCTTCATAGATTTAAAAGTACTAAGGAAGTTCTTTTTACAAGAAAGAAGCAGTTTATTCTAATGGAGAATCAGGAGATTTCTCAGAGTAAATGAAAGTCAAATTCATTCATACAGTAATATTTTCTAAGCTTATACAACACAACATGCATGGTTCTAAGTAGAGTTACTAGAGTAACAATTTGGCCCAAGCATCACCATATCAGAGGGGAACACTAGCCACCAGTCAGAACAGGTGCCAAGTGGATATGACCAGTATAAATCTACAGGTGCCAGTAAATATGGGGACAGACATGGCCACCTATAGATAACAGACTGTCCCATGACTGTCTAGACTCTGATTTACTTTATTAATATCTATCTTTTTTTATATCAAATCTGAATTTTTTTCTTTTATTTCAATCTGGCATTAAAGCTTCTCAAATGTTTGTTATCAGTGAACTATTTTTAAAACATTTCAGACTTGCTGCATGGATAAATTTAAAAAAAACGTACATGTAAAATACAATTCTTTTTTTCTCACCTACCCTTCCCCCTAAAATAAAATTCTTATTTTCAGTTGGAAATTATACTTACATGATGCCTTCTCTTTGAAAAGACCTGGAGTGATCATAAAATTAAAAAATAAATTGCCATGAATACTATGTCTTGGCAAAGAGAAAACACTTCTACTGGTCATATTGGCCCCCAGAACAAGGCCACTCTGCCCATAATTTGCCAGCATATACGGTCCTTCTCCAAGCCCTAGTTAAATGCAAATAAGAGAATTACCAGTTGGTATAGGATTTTTACATTTCAAGCTGCCATTTCAATGGAAAATTTTTAATGACCAAAAAAAACTCCAAAAATTATTGAGCATTTAAATATTATTAATAAAATAACTGAACTTTTTTCAAACCTAATATGATTTGGAATATATACACACATATTTAGATTATGCAATTTAGAATATATACACACCACACACACGCACATATATATATATATACACACATACATATATGATATTATAGGCACACATGTAAAGCTGTACTTGATAAAAGTCTGACTTAAGCTTTCTGGGCCTCAAGTTTTCTCACCTATATGAAGAATTTTGTCGAGGTAACCTTCCACTCTAATATTCCAAAGACTCTAATCTACTCTCTATAAATGTAAGTTCAGCTTTATCAATGGCCAGGTATTTTTGACAGTCTTGTAAAAATGTTGCACTGCATGAAAACAGAATTCACAGACATGACATACAATATTTTACTGTCCTGTGAATTCTTGAATTTCAACAGTGAGGAATGTCTATAAAAAAGAAAAATTACATGAAGCTTAACAGAGAAGTTGAAGATGTTTTTACTTATGCTATCATTTCCCATGCATTTAAGTGGTTCATATAAAGGGGAAAATATTTACTACAGTAAAAACCATTACCATAGAACTAAATCTGAAATCCAGTCAGAATAATTTTTCTGCAAACTTCATCTTTTTTAAAGACACACATAAATTATAAATAAGTTCACTGACACTCAAAAAAGTTGACTTAGATTTTATGATATTAAATTCAGTTTACCTTCAACCCAATCTTTGCCATTTGATATTCTTAATATATCTGAGAGATTATAAAACTTTAAAGTTTCTTCTGAATCATCAAAATTAAACTACATAATTGTCACCTGTATACTTTTTACAGTTGTATGTATATTTTTATGTTATAGGTTATGCAAAATGCTAATATACATGCCATAGGTGTCAACCAAAAAGACTAATCTGGTCTTTTTTTACCTCCAACTTTTACCACAATGTTCCTTTGCAAGCTTCCTCTTAACATAGAAGGAAAGTTCAAAGAAATCTGAGGACTAGGTTATTGCTTTTTCAAGACTGAAGATCAGGCATAAGGGAGGAGAGAAGACCAGTGGATTTGAGGCTCAGCAGTCTTTCAGGTAGAAAGGAAAACAAGATCCAAAATCTCCATCCTGAGAACGGGGAGAAGAGGTAGGGACTCATCCGGAAGTCATCTCCAAGTGTCCCCTCCTCCCGTAACGCATTTGGGCCGCTGAGCCGCGGGAGACTTATAAGCCATGAGGAAAAGAGCTGTTTCAGGGATTTGGACACCTTGAGCAGAGAGAAAGCTTGAAGGAACTTTGCCCCCACGCCAGGCTGGCACTGAGCAGATACATTGGAGATTCTCTGAGCTGGCAGTGGCGGACGCCCTCTGCTATTAGGAACGCACGTCGTGTGCCATGCTTCTCTGGGAGCCCAGTCTACAGCCAAAGAAACTGCATCACTCGTCTCCACACCTGCTGGCTCATTTTCTAGGGACAAGAGCAACACAAACTTCCAAGATGCAAATATACCTCAACTTTTAAATACATCAATTTGTATAAATATGTAAATAATGTACAACTAAGTAGATATGTAAATTATAATGAGATACTATTCAAAATGAAGAAGACATATACAACTACAACCTGAGGATTTCAATCACCCTTGTATTCAACAAAAGAAAAGGAGAAAGGAAATAGACGACTAAACAAGATCTCTGCCCTACAGCGTGAGTCCTTTAACTACAGCAACCTTAAGAGACGAATAACTGCCATATGAGAATTCCATTCATATAAAATCAAAAGCTTCTGAATCGTTACCCAGTTGATTGATACTTTTGATCTACATTGTTTTCATGCATTTTCGCCAGCAATTAAGAAACAAAATTGTTGACTTAATCATTAATTTTCTTCAAGAAAGAATATAATTTCACAGTCTGCCAAAAGTAATCATTACAATGATAATTTAAACACAATATTAGGCATGTGCTATCTGATACAATCACTCTGACCTTAAAATTTGCATACCAACTTTTAGCAGGCTATTGAAATCCTTGCTCACCTAACAGCAACAACAATAAAATCTTTATATTTTTAATAAATGCCATAAAATAAACATGAAGATATTATATACAGTCTCTTGTTAAAGATTATTGAAATAATCTCAGCTGTAACCTCTGAATTCTCCAGCTTTCAAAATAATTTTCCTCTCACAGAATCACTAGGATTTATTTTTGCATTAGCTTTAAATATTGATAAATAACTTGATAACATAGTGTCCAGTATGTAGTAAGTAAAGGGAGAAAGATATCAGCCATGAATATCCAGTGGAGACTAGGGAAACTGACAATAACTGTGAAAGTATTTGGAGTGAAGCAAATTAAGAACCATCATTTAAAATGATTTTCTTTTCATGACTACTATCGGCAATCTCCACAATTTTATATCTCCCTTCAAACACCTGTCTTCCCTGCATTCTTTGCACAAATTTACTCTCCTTGGATGTCTGATGCTTTTCTCTGCTACTCTGATCATAGAAAACAGATTTCCCTGTTACTCCACTGACTCTATTAGTGTCTCACAAAGGCCAAATGCCGTGTTCACCCTCTGAGTATTACCAACACAGTATCACAAATGAAACCAGAACTGGTTTGAAGAACCCTGTAACACATCAGAAAAGAGAGCCATCACAAGTTCAGCAGACTTGTTGACAGAAAGCAAAATATACCAAGTAGTGAAAGGTGGAAATTCCACATTCATAAAAAATTCTGCTCCTAGATCCAAAAACTGCAGAAGGGACACCAGAAAGCACAAAGGCACAGATGGAGATCTTAACAGCAGAGCTGTGTTAGGCAGGAATTCTTAAGTGAGGAAGTTATTGGGCATTTCCTCAAGTTGATACCTGTGTACATTGTGTAGAGCATGTGACAACCACGTGTGGTGACCCTTCCTAGACGAGGCTGTGTTAATCACACGCTCGGCAGTGCAGCATGAAGGTAAGCTCCTTGGTCCGGAGCTCAGACTGTTTACAAACCGCAGTTGACCACATTCTTGATGAGCGGATCTGGCAAGTTATTAACTACTGTGTCATCCCTCAAGTTCCTCCTCTGTAAAGTGTTCATGATAATATCTGCCTTACAGGCATGTCTTGAAGCTTAAATTACATAATACAGGTAAATTCGTTAACCCAATCAAAGCTATTGTTACTATTCTTTTTTTTTTTAAGCAGAGTGAAAAGTTTTATTTGATTGCATTCCGAGAAGCAGGCCAGAGTCAAAGTAGACAAAGGCCTATTGTTACTATTCTTGTTGTTAATATTAATCAATGAGTCTCATTTTAAGTATGGCAACCAAATAATTGATGTGGAGCGTGTGGAAATATTTTGAGTTTGAGATTTTAACTACCAGAGTTTTAATGTTGCATTCTTTTCTTCCAACAAACTTCTGTAAATGTAACAAAAAGAACCAAAAATTAAAACATCTATTTTCTTTTTAATTTATTATCTCTATTTCTCTATCATTGTCTGGCCTTCTTCGAGTGTTTATCATGGACAGATGTCTCCCTGGTTCAGTAAGGCACCAAAAATGCCTTCAGTTAGTTGCTTGGGGTTTTCTCATGGCCCAGTTGTCCTCTAACTGTTATTCTCCACTCACTCACCACGGGTGCAGAGTTCGTCCAGTCACGGACAGAACGGACACCTCCCCGGATCACCTTCCTTGTCTGGATTAGAGTGAAGGGCTATGCCTTCCTCATTAAGCAGGTTTGACAAAGAACAGGCTCCCGTTCTGCTCTCATCTGGCATTTTCACCAAGGATACAATCCTCTGCCTCACATCTGTGCCTGAGTTTGAGGCAGCGACTCCTCTTACACTTGTCATTGCAAATTTGGATACTTGATGGGGCTAGGAGATTTTAATTATTATTACTAAATCAATTAAGTTTGTATTCTGATAATATATAAATTATTATTTTTGCCTGTAGTGATGACTAAATAAATTCCTGATATTATTATCATCATTATAGCTTGTTTCTTTGATTTCCATGACACAAAGTTTGAATAATGTCCACCTTTGTATATAATGGTAAAAGTTGCATTTGTAGATGTCTTTCATCCTCTTTACCTAAAAAAATTAGCTAACTTCAATCATTCATTCCTTCCTCCATTCATTCAAAAACTATTTATTGAAGCCATCCTGAAAGTGGAAAGCTTACTTACACACTCTTATTTTCCAGAGAATAAATTTTAACATAAATACTCAGAAATTTAGATGAAGTTTAGAAAGTAAAGACTTTCACTGAATTATATGTCAAATCATGAACTACTGTTCCCAGCACAAGTTGTTCAAAAACGTTTTTAATCTGAAAATACATCCAATAGAACACAATAGTGATTATTTAAATGTCACATACCTTCATTATAATATTCACAATCAAGTGCTGGAAGAGAAAAAGAAATATTAAACTATTAAGAATCTGACTACATATCTGACTCTTTAAGAGTGATGTGTTATAATTAATTAAATTTCATAGCATTATTTTATAGATAGGCAAATATATCTGCCAATTTAGAAATGTCAACTGAAAGTGTTAACATCATAAGCTGTTCTTCATTTGATTTGCAAATGTAAATGAAAAGTTTTAAGAGCCAAATGTGAAAGCAAATTCAAAATGATGTTTTTAAAAGTCTGTTTTTTATAATCAGAACAGTGAAACTTCACAGCTACAAGAGGTGTGAGTCATAAACAATGTCCCTAAGGATGGTATATGAATAATTTAAAATAGTTCTAATGTGGCAGTGACAATGGTCAAACACACCCAGAAAAAGTTATCTCAAAGTTTTCTTTTTATAAATCCTTTAGGTCTACTACGATTGACCTGCATTGTCAAAGGAATATAAATGTAGTCATCTTAAAGAAATTCTATTTCTATGAGCTCCATGGTATTAGTTCTTGATAAGACAAGCACTATAGATTTCCTTACAAGGGTCCCACATAACGATGTTGTTCTAAATATTAGGTACTCACAACAAACAGTGGATGGCCTCCAGTGAACTGACACCCCCTCCTGACAGCACTTGTAGGCGTACGCCGCTACGCTGGTACAAAAACACTCACAGTCCCCACCAAGATTACAGTGACATGTGTCTTCATGGCAGTTCTTCGCAAAAGAAGTAACATCAATCTGAAAATGAAGTGAAAGGAAGATGAATTAATTTCATGAATAACTAACCATGATTGATTCAAACACAACCTTCTAAAAGAAAACTAACTGAAGAATTTTCAAATTTGATATTATCAGCTTAGCACTGCTGCCTAAGGAGTTCTCGGTATCTCAGACTACTACTTTGCCCAAAGGAGAAAGGAATTCATTAGGCAAATGTCCGATCAAAGAACTAGCAAAACAGGGAAAGGGATTAACAAGCAAACACATATAATCTCAATATCTGTAATGGAATAGGTTAATATTTTATAGAAATTTATTGTCTCATTATTAATATATTCACATGGCACTAAAAGACGCTTCTGTTATCTACTATACTTTTACTTGATTTTTGTGACAATTAAATGATATTTTAAACTTCCATTGGGACCTACAATTATTAGGTTGGAAAGGCATTTGGAAATTCAAATTTCTAAATAAATTACATTCCATTTTTTTTTTCCCTCCCCCAAACCATCTTAAATGCATCACTAGTAATACTCGTAAACTAAACTTTGGGTCCAGGAGAAGAATGCCCATTTAGCAATGTCCTCTGGAAAAAAATTATATATGTATTTATGGCTTTGATCAATCATTTATGGCCTTGATGATGTGTGGAAAAAATGCATCATAAATTAGAACAGATTACTACAAATACATACAAATCTACTGTTAAATAAGATGGCGGGAAAAAGTAAACCAGCTAAATTCATCACTTCCACAGGAAAACAAACAAACATGGCTTCCTGACAATGGTTAGGTAGCACACCTGAAAAGCCAGTGGGTAGCTGACCTGCTTGTCCCTTTCATTTCAATATTACAGGTACAGTAGGACACATTTGAATTTGAGAATTCAGTAAAGTATTCATTTACCACATTACGACAAGGAGCAAAAACATCACTGTAAAAGATGGAGCATTCTTTCTTGGCATAAGGAAATTTGCTTTGATGTGCCTCACACGGTTTAAATGATTCAGTTGGGTTTTCACACTGTTGAAAAAATTTAAGGGAGAAAAGAGTTTTTCAAGGGGTGATTTCTGAAGGTGAAACCAGAGCAAACAGTTCTGACTCAACCCATCACAGCAGCATTGACTATAGTCTCGGTCTTTCAGACGGACTTGACCTTGAGCCCCGATGCTCAGCCGCCTCAATGTTAACAGCATATATTATTTTGGAAAACCAATAAACATACTTCCAAAATTATTGTGATATTAAAGAGACAGTAAAAGTGAATAATTTTTAAATTGTCTTAAATGCAGCATATACATGACTAAAAAAATTACATGAGCAAATGATTTTGTTTCACATTTTCACCTCTTTGATTTCTATCACAAGCCATTCTCTGAGCATCTGTATTTATACAGAAGTTTCTACAGGCTTCCCTCCCGTGTACTGAGCAATTTGGTCTCTTCCTCTCTGAAACTGCTGTAGGAAAGGTCATCAAGTTTTTCATTATAGTTGCCCAAATGTGACAGCAACTTTTCAGTCATCTCACTTGCCCTCTCACCCCCTCTGATTCTGTAGCTTGTCGCCCTTCTTGAACACCTCTCCTCATTCACTTTTGGTGGCAACATTTTCTGCTGTTTTCTCCTGACTTGCTGGCTGCTATTTCCCACTCTCATTCCCCACCCCTTCTTTGCAAAGCTTGATCCTCAAACCTGTTTTCCTCATTCTATACTCTTCTCATGGCTTCAACAAGCTGAATATACTAGTAACCTCCAAATCCAAATTTCCAGACCAGATCTCTTTCCTGAACATCGAGAATGGACATTTCCACCTACCTGCCTGTCACTTCTTTCTCAACATATCTTAACCTGTACTTATCTTTACACCATTGGCTTGTCCTCATTGTCCCCACCGTCCACTCTCCTCTTTGTTCTGTCTCAGGGAAGAGGACCAGCACGTGCCCAATAAGCAAGGAAGGTGGAGACTTTCTTGAATTCTCCAGATGCATCCTTCCTACTACAGTCATCCAACAGATGCTGATGATTTAATTCTTAATGTCTCTCAATTTGTATAGCTTTCTAAATCCCCACTGAGTTAACATTTCCAGCTGGATTTTAAGAGCCTTTTACTAGTTGAGGGCCTTTAGCCCAGGTCCTCATATCTTACAGTTCAGTGCCGTGCATTCCAGCCATTCCCTACTTCAAACCCTCCACCACTACCATACTGAACTTTTTGAAATTCCCATTAAGCGATCTACCCACTCCACTCTTCTTGAAACCTTCTACAGGCCTGCTCCCCTCTTTGCTGCTATGCTCTTTCCCATCATTTTGCCTTTCAAGCTCCTGGAAGCCTGGCAGGATTCAGCTTGAACTTCCCTTTGACATGAGCCCCACATTATATGTACCTCGATCACAGCACCTACCTCATATTTTCATTGTTAATTCTTCCACCTTTTCTACTAACCTGCACTCTACAGTCCTAAGAGAAGAGGCTGTGTTTTAGTCATGTTATTGTTCACATAACCTGGGAAACATTAAGTGCTAAATAGAACTTACTGAATGAAAAAAAGTTTTTGATTCTCAGCTTTGTTCATTAGGTATGGATAAGATTATACATTATAGTGAATCTAAAATTCTTTGCTCCAAAAATTTAAGTATTATTATAAATTAGTTATTCCTGAATTAATTTTAAGTGGATATGTATAAAATAATTTAAGAACTTCTAAATGCAGTACTAAGATATATGATAGCTGTAATAAAAAGGATTTTGTATCACTCTGTAGAGTAGACATTTTATATGTCGAAAAAATAAAATCTTTATAATCTCCTTAGACCACACTGAAATATACTGCTTAAAGTTTAGTGGATTGGGCAAATGTTTTCCACTAGTTCCCTTTTAATTTTTAGAGAAGATTTTGATATGTTAGGTAAATTAGACAAAGTAGAAAAGCAATTAAACAAATACTGAACAATCAGGAAATTGTTGTGGATGCTCCTTTCAATGAGAAAGAAAAATAAACTAAAAGAAAAAGTAGAATAAAAGAGTAGAATCAATTTCTAATTTGACTCATTTTTTGAGTCCATTCAACCTTTCTCAGTGTGTCCCACAAAACACTATTTCTTGAGAACTCATCCATAAAAACATAGGCTCTGCATCCGTAAGTTTGAGAAACCCTTCAAACACATCTGTCCCTTGAAAGTTTAAGAAATCCTTCAAAAAATAAATGTGTCTCATCTAGTTTGTTTGAACTGCTTGCAAAGGTGGTTGACCAGAAATCCGCTTCCTGTTCCTTGCCACCCACACAAAGCTGTGCCTGGAGAACAAACGGTAAGAAATTCTGCCCTCTTGTATTCATTGCTTTGAGTTGGCAAAAATTACATCACCGAAATATATGCACATTGATAAAGCATTTTGCTATCGAAGGAAAAGCATAAGATTAGAGCATGTGCATTTGAATGTCACCCATGCTGCTTTCTAGATAATATTACACAAGTCATTTAAACTTCCTGTGCTACAATGTCTTCATCTACAGTGTGGCAACAACACCCTGTACATCACAAGATTGTCACAGGAGTTCCATGAGATGGTGAATGTGAAAGCAGTTTACCAACTATGAATCACTATGCAATTACATAAAATAGCACTATCTAAATAAATTTTCCTGTAAGAATGTAATGTTTTAGTGAGTTAACTTACCAAAAAATATTTGTTTGGTTGTGAAATACAAGTATTCAACTTACCTGTCCTAACGCCCAGCTATCTCCAAATACCTGGGCATTTCTCACTTCTAAGTT
The DNA here is from genome assembly GCF_040802235.1 of Manis javanica. Classification (NCBI taxonomy): domain Eukaryota; kingdom Metazoa; phylum Chordata; class Mammalia; order Pholidota; family Manidae; genus Manis; species Manis javanica. Next base: position 15,977,806 of record NC_133165.1, read on the forward strand.
ATTGGATGTGGTCATATCATTTGAAGTACATTTGTCAAAGTTTCCACATAATCCTGATAATTTGTTCTAAAGCAAAAAAAAAAATGACTATAGCATATTCTATATTCACTTCAACATTTAAGGACTCAAATTTACCAAAACTGTTTTAAAGATTTGAAGGAGACATTTTAAGAATTTCCACAGTAACCATTTAAAATATACTCCAGGAAGATGGAATTTCATATCTATTTAATTATATTTAACACTAACTTTAAGTATCAAACAATGTCATGTATATATATGTGTGTGTGTGTATGTGTGTTTGTGTATCAGTAATAACTGAATCTGACCATATTACAAATATCACATAACCATGCTGAAGAAGGTGTGAAATAAACAATCTAAATAACTTTGGAAAACTGGACGCTATAAAGCTGAAGTGCAAAAGAACTGTGCATGGCACTGTACTCTAGCTGGTAAAGTTTTCTTCACTAAGGTATGAGCTGATAATTCTGAAAATATAACCTGTTTCTTAAAGGAAAATATCAATCATTTTATTTCCACAACATATTGAAAGGTAAATGTAATTTCATTTCTTGTATCCCATTTGATTAACCTACCAAATAGACTGACTTACCTTCCACTGTGGTCCAACTTTGATATGAATGGTTGTCTTTTTATCCCAAAGAACAGTGATATCTATCTCTGGAAAGTACACTACAATGTAGTACCCTGCTTTCCAAAGCTGGTATGTAGGATTATCTTCCAGAAGAAAACCTGATTCTTTCTTTAAAAAAAGTAACAATAAAGAAAAAAAATGAATTCCTTGTTCTGTAATGAAAATGTAAACATTAATTAATATGCACCAATAAGTATCCATGAACTAGTATTTTTGCTCAGTCCTGTCTTTTTCTGAATTCTGTAGTAAAAGGCAAAATAAATGCCAAAAATAGGAAGTAGTTAAAATTGGTAACAAGACACAGACTGGTAAATGGGCTCAACTGGAATAAATGAGCAAAGGGAAAAGGTATTTCCGTTATAGAAAAGAGCATAAACAAAGGCATGGGCACAGACTGCATTAAGGGGATATACCTGCTGACTTAGAAACTCTGTATTGATGACCAATAAATATGACTAAGTACTAAAAGTGTACGATTTTATCTGCATAAATGAAAAGCAGAACAAAAAGTGTATGTGCACATATACATACATATGTATGTGTGTGTTTACACACACACACACACACACACACACACACCACACACACAGAAGAGATGAATTTCCATTAGAAGGACTTAGGAAGATTTCTTGGAAGGGGAAGGACATGAACTGGTCAGTGAGTAGCCAAACATAGGAGGGTATAAAGGGCTGCGAGTGAGAATGGAGAATAATTCATTCTAAGCAAATGGAATCACTTGAATAGAAGCACAGAGGCAGAAAGCAGAATATCTGCTCAGGACAAAGGCGAGCACCAAAGGGCTAGAACACGGATTCCAGGACAAGCGCGATCTGAGATCTTTGCAGCCAAGTCACCTATACAATCAAGGGCTGTTATTTTATGTACAAAATGTACTCAACAAAGACTTTTGAATAGGAAAGTGACAAACCATGTTTGTATGTTAAAATAAAACAGTGTATATGATAGAAAGAATACTAGTAGGGACCAACTGGGGAAAATATAGAGCCCCTTCAGCCTAAAGTGAGAAATATGCAATAATAAATTCTAATAATAAATAAAATATAAAAGAATAAATTTTAACAATAAAGTGAGTTCTTTATGACCAAGGGCTGTACTCTATAAAAGATTACATTGAAGCTGACACTGAAATGATAATAACTTCAAAAATACATGTTCAGTCAAAGTGAGTAAAACAAATGTAGCCGGAAGCAAAATAAAAATTGTGAAGGAGATACGGAATCCTTTGGTTATTTTTTCTCCCAGTAACAACAAAAGCACAGTTTGGAAATACTATGTAGTGGAAATTTTTTATAAATATTCTGTAAGGCAAATTAAATATTTTTAGTCATATCCATAAGGAGTTTTCAGTCTCCCAGATCCATATCAAGCTCCTAAATGGTCAGTAGATTGTACATAACAGCACATAGTGTGTAACCATGGATGTTATGAATGTGTTCTTCTTAATCTCACTTCCTTCTCCTCTCACGTGCCATGTTGGGGTTACGTTCCTGGGTACCTGTGAGGGTCTGCACTCAAACTGGGAGTATTCGTGTGTCTGAGTGAGCTAAGCATTAAATAATAAAGAACAACATTGTGACAGGTCAAGAGAGACTACAAAAACAAAGGAAAATAATTATTTTTCTATTTTGAACCAGGGCTCCCACATTTTCCTTCTTCACAAGGTCCATCAAATGTGTAGCCTGCCCTCCCCCTTCAGTAACTCTCTGCCTTAGAGCCTATGTTCTTTTTTCAGTTACACTTTTCAGCACCTTTTGATTGCATGATTTGTCTTTGGCTTTATTATCTGTCTTTCCCCCAACCTGAATGTGACTCCTGGAAAGATGTCCTCTGTCAAGTTCATGGTTGTATCCTCAGCTTCTATATCAAAGTGTGTCTCAGGTATTTTTAAAACCTTCCCACACAGGCCTATCATAGGTCTCACCTTCTGGCCTGGTCAGCAACAGTTAAAGCAACTAAGTGGAATAACTGTGGCTCATACCTCATTTTCAATCCAAGAAATACTTTTTCATGTATTTTCCTATTGAAGTTCCCTCAGACTGGTTGACATGCCACTAGAATATAAAATGAATTTTTGGGAGAGGCATCTTTTTATTAGACTTATTTCAGGTTGGTTTTGCCTCCGTTATCCTGATGTAAAAGCACATCTTTACCATTTGCCTGTAGAGGTAAAATCCTTCCTTTTTATTAGACAGGGCAGTTTACTACAAAAAAAACAATCCTATTTGGTCAAAAATAGATACTGTAGGTACAGCATGGAGAATAAAACCAATGATTCTGTAACGTCTTCCTACACTGACAGATAGTAACCACACTAGGGGGGGTGAGGATTTAATAATGTGGGTTACTCTTGAACCACTGTGCTGTATACCTGAAACCAGTGCAAGATTGTATATCAACTATACTTCATTTTTAAAAAAAGAGAGATACAGTACTCCTTTCTTTTCCAATTAGGAAGTAAGGATGCTTCTGTTTAGAAGTGTAAGGTAATATGAATTGCCCAAAATAGAGACCTCCAGTTCAGATGAGAATTATATCACTTTAAACAAACTCCAGTGGTATTAGAAAGTTATAAGTATGGAGAATTAAAACATTTAAAGTACAGCTTAAATGAATTCATAAAATGTTAATATCTTACATAGTTGATAAAATTAGAATTATACATTTATTGAAAAAAGTGAGGGCTTTTTCTTCCCCTAAATAAGCAATGCATTTGCCCTAAAATAAATGGCACTTATTTTCACTTTTGATGTTCAAGAAAAAATATCAGCAGGGAATTTGTTATGGTAAAATTATTTTTATGACTTTTCTTCATAATTCACAGTTGATAATAAGGCTATTCATCAGCATCTGCATACAGGGTGAACACTGGAACTTAAAAGTCACACAGAGCTACAATTACCACTTCTAAAATGTGGCAAACTGTCTTTGTAAGATAGTTTTGCTATTTTCTTTATTGAACACATCATTGTTCTTAGAGAGAACCTTCACCGATAATTAAATATCCAGCTGATCACTATCCCAAACTACAGTAATTACTTCAAAAAGGTGTCACCATGACTGTAGAACCTCTGGCTGGCTGGCTGATCTCAGCGTTTCTGACTGTGATAGAAGCTCGGATCTAAGACACTGGTTGCTGGGGCCCAGGAACCCGCTCTTCTAATAAATGTGCCAGAAGATTTTAATGCATAATGTTTGCAGACCAAACTGTTGAGAAACACTGACATAAAATCTCCAGGCAAGGACACTTTTTAAAGGCCATATGTCAGACCATTTCACCTCTCAACTCCAAAATAGTAAGTATACCTTACACTACTCAAGAACCTCCAGGTTCTGGAACCAGCCTCCTTGTCTGATGTCCTTGTCACCATGCCCCCTGCATTAAAGCCAGTCTGGACACTCTTCCCTGAATCTCTCTGCTCCATCATCTCTCCACCATCCCCAAATACTTCAACCAAACTAAAGCACAGGTAGTTCTACAAACACGCCATTTCGTCTTTCAACTCTCCTCCTGTCGACATGATCGTTGCTCTGTGCTGATTGCCCTTCTACTCTTTCCTTCTACCTGGCTAATACCCGCTCAGCCTTTAAGACTCAGTTCAGATCATTTCATCCAGAGCATGTTTTCTAAGCCTTCAAAAAGAAACAGGATAAAGAGCCATTTCTTGAAATCCATAGTTTCACTTAATCCTCATATGAACTTGGAAGTCGATTTTATAATCATCCCAAATTTACTTATGGGAAAGCTGCAGCTTGGAGAGGTTAAGTGAACTCACCAAAAGTGACACAGCTAGTAGGTGACAGGTTGATCAGAGGGCCTAAGTGGGTACTGACCAACCCCACCGACCAAACCTACAGTCGATGCTCATAACACCTACCCCAAACTTCTAAGGGTGGCTGATGCCTTCTCAGGGATTCCCATGCTGTCCTAGACACACTCCTGCCCTTAGCACATCAGCTGCTCACCTTATTTCTTTGCTCGTATCCCTTCCCTGAGTATAAGTTCCCTGAGGGCAAGAACGGTGTCTTCACTGCTGTCATCCAGCAATTAACATGGGTTTAGGGACATAGAGACATTGAATGAATGGATTTATTTGTTCTTTCAGACAGGGCAGGCTCCAAGGACACAAGAACTGACAAGGAAGACAGTGGTCCCCATTGTCATAGAACTCACCAACAAATGGAGAAGACGGGTAACCACACAAGCCATTCACTAAAGCATGAGGAGTATCCTAACCGGACGCTGAGGGCATGAGGAGGAGGGACCTGAAGGACATGAGATAAGACCTATCATATAAGAATAAGATAAATGCAAGGTTGATCCAGGTGGGAGCAATGACATTCATGAGATGAGAAAAGGAACACAGAGCATTTGAAGAACCAATAAAATACTCCAACTTCTGCAACACAGGCTTGAAGCAGAAAGTAATGGGAAATGCGGCAGGAGAGGTACGCCTGGCCGCACTGGTGAGACCTTGTAAGGCCAATGGGAAATCATTTGAATGTTTTGAAGTGCAGGCATGACAGGAGATTGGGTTTCCATTTCAGAAAAACAACCCTGGCCACAGGGTGGCAGAATGGATTAGAGGGGACAAATTAAGACCAGAAGCTGAGAGTTTACTTGGGAGGACACTAAAGTACTCTGGGTAAGAGGTAGTGGCTGCTCGGGCCAGAACGGGAATGAAGGAAAGAAGAAAGATTTGGAATTCGGAGAAGCAAAATGTCTACAGTAGAGACAAGTCAAGTATGATTTACTGAAGCCATAGAAAGTGACAAAGAAAAAAAATCCAAATCTGGTAACCACTCGCGGAGAAAAATACCCTCAAATTGTTTCTGTTTTACTTTCAGTAGCTTCAGGACAAGTTAAACGATCCTAAAAGAAATAAATCACTAACCTGTTTGTAAGGAGTATCATTCAGGTAAATTTCAGTGTCCCCAGCTGAAATCAAAACACTTTTAGAACAAACAATATCATTGTCAAAGCATTTCTTGTTCTGGGCAATGACAGATATATCTGAATCATGTGTACCCTGAAATGTAAAAAATATTACATTAATGCAAATGTATACTATATTTTTTAGTTTTTTATTAACAAATCTTTAAAAAGACCAAGATTTACAATGAACTGTGTTGAAATTGAAATACAACTTACCTCTAAAATAAAAATCATTTTGATCTAATCATGTGAAGAATTTTATAAAAGTATACCAAGATAGCTCAGTCTGTAAACATTTGTCCCTAGTAGCTTCTGTTAAAATTATGTTCTACCAAAGCTGTCTGTCCATCTTATTATTATGGCAAATTTAACAACCAGGTTTTTTTCAATCAATACCCAGGAAGACATGTCACTTAGGGGACTTTTGAAAGAAATATTTCCATGTTAGACAGCATTTTTTATTTTAGGGACTTTTCTGGCTAAATAATCATTTGCTTACAAGTTGAAAGTTGAAATAGACACAAAACCTTGGTACGTGTTAGTAAATAAAATAATGTATATCATTTGAGGGGTTCCTTTGAATTTTACACAAGTCTCATTTAATTCTTATGATCATTTTGATCTTATAATATTTGAATAAAATAAAATAATTATTTTATTATTATCTCCATTGTGCAGATCAGAAAACAGAAGTTAAGAAGAATGAACTGTCCAAAGTCACTTAGCGAAATGAGGGCATGAAAAGAATTCAAAACCCTAAAATTTTGTTTCTTTGCTGCTGGTGGAGGAATGAGAAAGTGCCTAGCAATGGCTGGGGAGAAAGTCAAGGGTAAGTCCTAGGGCATTGTTGGTCTCAGAGAGTATCACCGAAACCCAAATCCACCCCACCGGCGCTCAGCTCTCCTTCACTTTCTTTTGGCCACAACCCACTCCATCCACTGAGAACACTCTCTAGAATCAGGGTTTCTGATTTTGTATCTCAGCTTCATGGATGTGCTTTTGTAGTTCTACAGACTCTGGAGGTTCCTTATAAAATGTTTTTGAGTATCTGTATTTTTCTAGAAAGAAAATTCATGGTTTTCATCAAATTTTGAAATGGTCTTCATCCCTTTGAAAGTTAAAAGCCACGCTGCTCTAACAGTCTTTCCACTAACTTGTAGAAGGTGGTAATTTCTCAGAAGGAAAGTTAGCATTTCTTTTTGGACTCCATGTCCAATTCTCGAGGGGTTCTTCCTGAAGCCTTTTCATTTTTAGATATATTATGGGGAACTGTTTATTTTCAAAGTGAATAAAGTTTTTAAATGTTTGGAAATCAGACAGGTCTTGATAGAAATTCTCCACATGCAGTTTTTCCTATCATCAGCAACATGAACACTAGCTCAATATATCTCTTGGTTTGGCCAAATTCTTCCTGTCTTATTAGTAATCACTATAGCATAGTGCCTAAAGGACAGGATTGCAGCAAATGGTGTTGACGGAGTAATTAACGTGTCCCTCTGTGACCCATTTTCCCCTCCTTCACAGAAGAGCTTCTGCTTGTTCTTAAACAATCTTTTTGCAAAGCATTGCCTAAATTTTGTGAAGAATAATAGTAAGGGTCATTAAGACTGTTACGGCATTGTACTCCTCAAACCAATAACGCCACACTCTTCTGCCCCTATGACCAATATTCAAAGGAGTAAAAAATGTATATAATTCATGGTTTTGTTTGGCTCTCTCTGGGGAAAAGTTACTTGGATTAAGGGATGTGAAAATCTAGCTGAAAGGCTTTCTATTGCCATTATGTTTCTATTGCTATTCATTAAAATGCCTTAATGTTAGCTTTATTTTTTTATATTAACTGAGAAATAGCATGCAATATTTTACATTCTATGGTCTGCCTTGTAATATCATGTTATGCTGACAGTAATCTGAAACAGTATCAGCTTTTAAGAGTCACATTTGTACAATTTTCATTTCTAATGTATTTCAAGAAATATTAGATTTGGAGATAATGCCACAGAGTTGTTAAGCAACATAGTAAATAATGAGTATAAAGCTAGAGGAAAAGGGTCAGTATCAATGTGCCACATGGATTCCTCAAATTCTTTATTCTTAGGTACTAAAAATATTCATGGAGAATATTCCTCAAGTGATTCTCAAGCATAACATGTCAGCATCTCTCAAGGTATAGAGTATATTATTTACTCAACATGTTACCATAGCACTTGTCATAGCTTCAGCCCCTTATAAGGGTAACTATACTCAATGCACATGGCTTCACACCATCATAAAGTCAAAACCCATAACTCCAACCATTGTTAAGTTGGAAGTGGTCTGTATAGGACCTGACACACAGATATCGCACAAGAAATATTCATGTGAGAAATGAACTTTGAGAGTGATGAAATTAGAATGGGTTTTAGAGGTTTAAGGAGAGCATTGCAAATTTGAGATATCACCTGAAGAGAATGTTGAGAAACCTAATCTAGAACAAATTATAAGAAAAAACCTAGCAGTAGTTGGTGGCTGTCATTGATTAATGGAAGTAGAAATCTGAGAATTGGGATATTATATTTCCTATTTTTGCTGAGGACATCCAGTGTTCTGTCTCTTTTTCTTTGGGTTTACAGCACAGATCAAGGCCCTGTTTGGTTTCTCATCCCTTTCTACTCTTAAACAAGTCTTACCTTAGGAAATACAATTATGTATGACCTTTGTCCTAACTTTGCTTCAACACACTTAAAAAATAATGTGCTATATTCCAGGTGCTATTTACAATAAAGGGTAAATAGCCTCCAAAACGAATGAAACATCAGAGAACCTGAAATTTTAAAGTTTGACAAACATCAATTTGGCAAATAATTACTCTCTCCTAAAACTAGGTTGCACTTAAAACTCCACAATCCAGAGATGGGAAAAAGAAAAAAAAAGGACTATCGTATCTCCTCAAATGTGACCATCAAGTAAAATTACACTTTTAAAATAAAGTTGAGTAAGTGTTCATTTTTTTCAAGTCCAACCAGCAAATAAAAGGAAAAGTTGTATGAATTAGATTACTAGATCTTCCAGGGCCCAAAGAAATAAATGATAAGTTTTCCCACCTAAAAATGCCATACAAATAACAAAGAAAAGCCTGGAATTTGTAATCAAGACAAGCAGGAAAGAGAGCTCCTTGACAAGGAAGAATATTGAAACTGCTGGTCACAGAAGTGATTCCTGACACTAAAAATCAGCAAGTAACTGAGTGGTGCTGGCAGCTCTTGCATCCTCCTCAAAGGAAATGCTGAAACTTCCCCCCCGCCATGCCAAAAAATAAAAAGAAGAAGGTTCTGCCTTGGGAAAGCTAGGCAGATGGAGTAAGCGAAAATGTGCATATATCTTAACTGAACAAAAATTAAAGCAGAAAAAATCCAATAGTTGAGAAATTTACTATCTGGCATGATAATATTTCGAGACCATGAAAATTAGACTGCAGTGGTTAGTCACTAAGTTGTCTTTGGCATGAAATAATTATCTGATCCACAGTCAAATAAAATATTTCTTGGTTTATCAACTATATATTGGTCAAATTATCCTAACCATTTTGAGGGCCTGGCTTGGGTTTTTAAAGTGCCCATTACAGTATAGTAAATAATTCACTAATATAATTCTAATTAATTATTAATGGCAGCCTCCCTTAATTACCAAATCAAAATCAGTAAAAGTTAAGTTCTGATGTGTATTTTTTATAAACACATTATCTTTTTAAAGAACAGTATTAAAGAAATAAGAATACTTCTGTTTGGGCAGAAACAAAAGACACAATTACAGAACTTGAAAATTTAGACTTTCAGTATTCTTAATATCTTAATTTTACTACATGAACCCTAATGACAGGTTTTATCCAGATTGGCAAGGAAGAAATTAAACTGTCCCTGTTTGCAGATGAAATGATATTGTACATAAAAACCCCTAAAGACTCCACTCCAAAACTACTAGAACTGATATCGGAATACAGCAAAGTTGCAGGACACAAAATTAACACACAGCAATCTGTGGCTTTCCTATACACTAACAATGAGCCAATAGAAAGAGAAATCAGGAAAACAACTCCATTCACAACTGCATCAAAAAGAATAAAATACCTAAGAATAAACCTAACCAAACAAGTGAAAGACCTATACCCTGACAACTACAAAACACTCTTAAGAGAAATTAAAGAGGACACTAACAAATGGAAACTCATCCCATGCTCTTGGCTAGGAAGAATTAATATCATCAAAATGGCCATTCTGCCCAAAGCAATATACAGATTTGATGCAATCCCTATCAAGTTACCAGCAACATTCTTCAGTGAACTAGAAAAAATAGTTCAAAAATTCATATGGAAACACCAAAGACCCCGAATAGCCAAAGCAATCTGAGAAGAAAGAATAAAGTGGGGGAGATCTCACTCCCCAACTTCAAGCTCTACTACAAAGCCATAGTAATCAAGTCAATTTGGTACTGGCACAAGAACAGAGCCACAGACCAGTGGAACAGATTAGAGACTCCAGACATTAACCCAAACATATATGGTCAATTAATATTTGATAAAGGAGCTATGGACATACAATGGGGAAACGACAGTCTATTCAACAGATGGTACTGGCAGAACTGGACAGCTACATGTAAGAGAATGAAACTGGACCACTGTCTAACCCCATACACAAAAATAAATTCAAAATGAATCAAAGACCTGCATGTAAGTCATGAAACCATAAAACTCTTAGAAAAAAACATAGGCAAAAATCTCTTAGACATAAACATTGAGTGACCTCTTCTTGAACATATCTCCCCAGGCAAGGAAAACAACAGCAAAAATGAACAAGTGGGACTATATCAAGCTGAACATCTTCTATACAGCAAAAGACACCATCAATAGAACAAAAAGGTACCCTACAGTATGGGAGAATATATTTATAAATGACAGATCCAATAAAGGCTTGACATCCAAAATATATAAAGAGCTCACCCACCTCAACAAACAGAAAACAAATAGTCCAATTAAAAAAATGGGCAGAGGAATTGAACAGACAGTTCTCCAGAAAACAAATTCAGATGGCCAACAGACACATGAAAAGATGCTCCACATCACTAATCATCAGAGAAATGCAAATTAAAACCACAATGAGGTATCACCTCACACCAGTAAGGATGGCTGCCATCCAAAAGACAAACAACAACAAATGCTGGCAAGGTTGTGGAGAAAGGGGAACCCTCCTACACTGCTGGTGGGAATGTAAATTAGTTCAACCATTGTGGAAAGCAATATGGAGGTTCCTCAAAATGCTCAAAATAGACTTACCATTTGACCCAGGAATTCCACTTCTAGGAATTTACCCCAAGAATGCAGCACTACCATTTGAAAAAGACAGATGCACCCCTATGTTTATCACAGCACTATTTACAATAGCCAAGAATTGGAAGCAACCTAAGTGTCCATCAGTAGATGAATAGATAAAGAAGATGTGGTACATATACACAATGGAACATTATTCAGCATAAGAAGAAAACAAATCCTACCATTTGCAGCAACATGGATGGAGCTAGAGGGTATTATGCTCAGTGAAAAAGCCAAGCGGAGAAAGAGAAATACCAAATGACTTCACTCATCTGTGGAGTATAAGAACAAAGGAAAAACTGAAGGAACAAAACAGCGGCAGAATCGCAGAACCCAAGAATGGACTAACAGGTACCAAAGGGAAAGGAACTGGGGAGGATGGGTGGGTAGGGAGGGATAAGGGGGGGGGAGAAGAAAGGGGATATTATGATTAGCATGCATAATGGGGAGGGAGAAAGGGGAGGGCTGTACAACACAGAGAAGACAAGTAGTGATTCTACAACATTTTGCTATGCTGATGGACAGTGACTGTAATGGGGTTTGTGGGGGGGACTTGGTATAGGAGAGAGCCTAGTAAACATAATATTCTTCATGTAATTGTAGATTAGTGATAACAAAAAAAAAAGAGAGAGAAAGAAAAGGGGGATTACTCCCTGACAGGATAAAACTAACTGCAAATCAACAATTAATGCATGCTTTACATATCCTTAATTTTGATCTTTCAAAGGGTGTCAGATGATCAGCTATGGAAGTACATTTTTGTGATAATATTCCTTTCTCTTAACAAAAAAAAATTTTAAAAAAGCAGTTCCTGTGTGGTGATCTCCAATAGGTACTTCACAATGGCATAAAGGTCATATCAAAGTGTGGGCAAAGGGTTTGTTTGTGTTTATACAGAGGATCAAAGCCTAATTTGGCTACACAGAAAACGAATTAAGATATGATATGAAGAAGAACTTCCAACATCAACATCCTCTGGAAGAGTTATTCCAGAAGATGAACATCAAAAAACTTTAACAAAGATCCTGGTGCTGCTGCAGTTGTAGCTGCAGTCATCCCACCGGTTCCTGGAATTGCCATTGGAATGAAGAAGGAGATATCTAAACTGGCCTGTGCATACAGTAAAACAACAAATTTGACTGGATCTATACTGTTGGAACTCAACCAAGAATTAGGAGAAGTGCAAGTTGCAGTGCTCCAAAACCTTGTGACTATAGACTATCTACTGTTAAAAGAACACATGGGATGTGAACAGTTCCCAGGAATGTGTTGTTTTAATTTGTCTGATTTTTCTCAAACTATTAAAATTCAGTTAGACAATATCCATCATATCATTGGTAAGTTTTCACAAATGCCTAGGGTACCTAACTGGTTTTCTTGGTTTCACTGGATATGGCTGGTAATTGTAGGTCTGCTTTTGTTATGTAGCTGTATTCCTATTATGTTAATGTATGTGCGCAATTTAATTAGTAGTTTAAAACCTATACATGCTTATGTTACTCTACAAGAAGATATGTCAAAGAAATAATCTATCTTCCCATGTTTTCTTCCACCTGCTACTTCTATAGCTTTTCTTCTTCCTTCCTAATTACAACCCTTTAGTAGAATTAGTGCCTCATATCGAAAATTACCAAGTATCCTAATTTTTCCAAGTGGTCAATATACCTCAAGACAAATGCTGGGCATAGAAGCCACAGGGCATAAATCTGCAAAGAAGGAAAAAGCTAACCTTTTGAAAGAATATTGCTTCTCTCTCACTTACCAATTTTGCATTTCCCTGTATGGCCCTGGAAGATGACTGGTTAGCCAGAGACGGGTAAGATTCCTCAAGGGAGGAACAACCTAAGACAGGCACAGTCGCAGGGGGGCCATCAGGTGAGAAATTGGGGATCAATAGAGGGGAGGCTTAGAACCTCACCCCCCCTGTTTTGAGAGAAATCTTCTGCGTCCGTGGATGTTTTGTTGCCCTTGTCTAGCTTGGATTAATACTTAGTCTATAGGCACACATCTGATCATCTACATTTGCCCTCTTACAGCACTAAATTATGTTTTCTACCTTTATCTTGCATCTACCTACCACTTGAGCATTTTATTTAAAAAATAATAATAATAATAATAAGGTAGAAATGTGGGATTCACATATAAATCATGTATAAAAATCCAACGAATAATCATATCTGACTTGATTGTTTATAGTTCATGATGCGTGATCAAAACTGAAAGTTTCTGTGATATGACTGCCCTTGCACTGTTCACCATGTAAGAATTTGTTCACCATGTATGAATTTGTTTGTTATGCTTCAGAAGATTGGAGGCTGTTTGAGAATTAGGCTTGGGGTTGATTAATGACTGTGCATTGAGCCCCCTATACAGAATTTTATTGTTGTTAACAACCATTTGATCAATAAATATGAGAGGTGCCCTCTCAAAAAAAAAAGCAGTGACAGGAGAACAATATAGGTCTAGAAAGATTAATAGATTGAGGAACTGTACTCTTGTAGGGATGAATGTGAGTCAGAAAGACAGCCTAGAAGTTGAAGGTCAGAGCCATACATGTCAAGGAAATGTTTAAATTTGCTCTTCTTCTACAGGTTTTATTAATGACATGGATTTGATACACCATAGATTAGCATACTTGATTTTTTTTACATTGTCTTTACATAAGTGCAAATAAAATTAAATAATTATGACATACCTTTATCAAAAATACCTGGCAATCACTGATGTAGTCATATTCCAGTCCGTCAAAAGAATAATAATGCCGGTCCCCATATATTGTGCACACTGCTGGGCAAGGATAATATGTGCAATTGAACATTCCCCGTCGACAAACACTATTAGAAAGTAACATTAGTTAATTTCTGAGACACATGGCTCTAATAGCGTTGTTCAAGTGCTATAAACCTCGAAAGGTTTGTATGCAAGAGCATCCACTAAACTGATAGTTCTTACAAATATTACCAATTCATTCTAATAACATTTGTTAGAGTGACAAAGTAGGCATGCAGTGATCACTTTATTTAAATATATTATCTGACCCCACCACCAAGCCTAGAAATTGTGTTGGGATCACACTGAAAACAGATATTGGAATAAAAAATTGAAGATAGACCTGCTGGTAGCCAAAAGACCACAGTACCATCTCCTTTATTTGAGCCAATTTAAATGCATTAGACATGACATTGTTTATGAGCTTCAAACAATTATCTACATTTTAAGGAATGAAATTTTAATTTTATTTTATGTTTATTGTTTTGGCTTATTTCCAGACAGAACACCTTCCATTAAATGTGGTCTTCTGTTTGGAATGTTTATCACTTTCTTATAAACTTGAGATATCTTTTCCTATTAATATTTCAAATTGTCATATTGCACACACTTCTGCTGGGCTGAACAAATAAATATATACAAAAATAGTGGCATAGCCCCTCCATAGATACTAGTGTCCACCAACTACTGAATAGCTTTAAAATCTCATTTACTCAGGCTTGATTTTTTTTTTTTTGCTGAAGTCAGTCACATTAAGTAAATACGAGATAACCAACACCGATACAGTTGCTTAGGAAAATATTTGTGAAATAAATAGGTCTCATTACCAGGTATAACACGGTGTAGCAATCACTTCTCCTGAGAGGTATTCCCAATCTTTCCAGATACATGGACAGCTTTCAGGAACATAACAGTTTCCTTTGTGCTCTGCCATTCTTCCAAATAAATAAGTAAATGCTATTTAACGTAAACTACTAATTTCAGTTTTTAAAAAAAATCGGTTGTCTTGTCATTATCAACACCATTTATATTTATTCAGCTCTTGCAGCCATGTTCTACCTAACTTATGAAGGGGTTGACTCTAGTCTTTCTCCCCCTTTTTTCCACACAGCACCTATAATATCACAGTCAATAAATGCCAGGCAAATGACTGGATGCGATATTTCAAACATCTGTTTATCACAACACAATTAAAGGGAGACAGAAGCTTAAAATTCTGAATAAGGTGAGCTATTCTGAAAAAAACATTTAAAATATGAGGACCCCTTTCTTCAATATGTGCTACTTTATAGAAAAGAGCATGTGGGTCTAACAACTTTGTGATGAGACAGTGAATTATGAGAACATTTTATCTTGTAAAACAGAGTAATTAAAAGCTTTTTTTGTAAGTGCTTAAATCTAATATCATGAGAATTTAGCTTGTGTGTTTTGAATAAAAAAACCATTATAACAAGTGTTTCACATTCCTCATTTTAAAAAATTTAGCATATCTAGTTTTGAATATTGGTTTCCTTTGAAGTATTATTTCCTTC
The DNA here is from genome assembly GCF_040802235.1 of Manis javanica. Classification (NCBI taxonomy): domain Eukaryota; kingdom Metazoa; phylum Chordata; class Mammalia; order Pholidota; family Manidae; genus Manis; species Manis javanica. Next base: position 15,993,063 of record NC_133165.1, read on the forward strand.
TTGAAAGATTAACCCAGGAAAAAATATTTTACAATACCTGTGAATGTAAAAATGTAATCTAAATCATTTCTTATAATCTTAAAGGGAGAATTAACTTTGTTGTGTTATCAAAATATTTTGATGTGAAGATTAAATAGATACACATTACATATATTTATTGTAATACCCTTAACATAAATATATACATTTTTTTAATATTCTTAAATTTTTTTCTCAAAAATTAGTTTCATAAACAATTAAAATACTAATAAAAAACCATAATATAACTTACATAAATAATATGGTTATAATATAACAAAATAATAATAGAGGAAACATAATACTAAATTAATTTACAAAGCTACTAAAAATAGATAAAAGATAATAGAAATCTTTTCCTAAATTTGCTTTACAACGCTATAATTCACACTATCAAAATAACATACAAGTCAGGAGTCCTGAATTGCTGCCTCTTCTCTCAAATAGAAATGATCACATATGTTCCCCGGAGTTCCCTCTCATAGACCTTCTACCACACTACTGTAACTTCTACCACTCTACTGTTCATTGTATATGTTGTCCATCAGACCTTAAGCTCCACTCAAGGAGACCAAGAACATATTGTTAATGTCTGGGTCCCAATGTCTAGCACAGGGAAGATAGTCGTTGAATAAAGGTGAATAAACGAGCCCATCTGTATAAACCCTGCATGGTCACATTTGGATTCTTTACTCTCAGACATCACTGCCCTAGGATCTGTAATTTCTCACCTCTACCCTCCCAAACTTCTAGCCAGTTTCCCTGAGCATTCTTCTCTGCCTAGAAAACCTTTGTCCTGCCCAGCTCTGCCTGAAATACTTCTTTTCATTTAAGACTCAACATTGTGAAATCTTTTCAGTGCCATCTTTTATGTCTGACACTCCCGATATGTAGCAATTTGTACAGACCTTTATGGGAGGATTCATCACAGTGAACTGCAAGTACTTCATTAAATGTGTTACAAAGATAATAACAACTACTACTAATATTTTTGAGTGCTTGCTATGGCCCAGCCACTATTCAAACCACTTTTAAACACATCACTAACTCATCTAATCCTAGTAACAATCTCAGAAGGTAGATTCTACTATTATCTTATAAATATATTTTAGTCCCTCCTGTCCTGTAGCTTAATTCATGTCCCAACATTAGGTGCTTCATAAACACTGGTGTTTAGCAAAGGGATGTGTCACCTAAGTGAACCACAGTCCCTGTACGCCAGCCAATGCAGAGGGTTTAAGAGGTTCTACTGGTAGCTGGTGATTTCTTCATAACTAATCAGAACTGGAAAAAGGAAGGAGAAAGCTCTAAGTCACTGTAAATTATCTGCTTCAAGCCAGTTTGAGCAATGGGATAAACAATAAAATAAACATTTACTGAGACCCTACTTTAGGACTCATATGCTGGAACCCTATGGAGTGAATGTTAACATACCCATTATAAACCCAGGATGTTAAAGACTCAGAGGCCTCAAGTAACGGGCCCCAATGTACTTTGGCTTTGAAGGAGGAGGGCCAGCATTTGAACCCACTATGTTACTTTCAGTTTCTTTCATCCACAGTGAATTCTAAACTGAGGTACCTGGACCTTTTGTACACAGTGAACCACTGGCACTATGAAGAACTCCATGAAAACAGCTGATACTGGGCTAGTGTCCTAAAATAAGCCAGCCAAGGTCACACGCAAGATAATACCAATCACATTCCCATAAAGAACTTTACAGTAGAAACTTTCGTGTAGCAAAATTATTTCCAAATCAGTCAGAAGCCTCTTTTGAGTTGGAATAGAGCCTTAATTCCAACTCTATTTATTTCAATGCAGTAAGAGAAGGTGGGAGAAAGTTTCTTGAAGTTTTTGTAATGAAATTAGGCCAGCAAATAAATAAATCATTGTTGAACTAAAAGTCACAGGTGACAGAAAATAGATATGTTTTTTAATAATGGCATCAACCACAAGCATATGAAACAAAATCAGGATGTAGCTTTATCTAATCAGCCATCCATCGCTGAGTCTGAATCAAATCAAATAAATGAAGCAGTGCTGTCGGTTTCAATTATTTCACCATAACAAAGGATTATTTCCCTTGTCCTTTTTACAAAAATGTCTTCCTTGCTCACCTGCTCTATGGCCTGATTTCTACCTGCCTTTGTTTCCCATGCATGGGCACCGGCTCCGTCTACCTCCTTCTATGCCCTCCCTCTGAACACATTGGTACAGCCCCAAGTTATTAGCTCTTCAACCTCTTTCAGATGGGGGCCTTTGAGGCAAATGCAACTCTCCTGGGAAAACAGACCACAAAACCTCTCTCTTCTTTGCTCGTGGCTTATGTGAACTGAGCCCAGGAACCCCTTTGTGTGAATATGCTCACCAAGGAAGAATGGGTGACTTGTTTGCCTTCTGCGGCCCTCCCCCACTTGAGCACTGTCTCTATCATGACTAGGAAAGGGAGAGCCAGTGAGGCAAGATCATATGTGTACCTGCAAGGAAGGTCATAGCCACCAGATTCTGTATTGCCTCTCACATGTGCTAGACGTTCCTGCTATTAAAGGAAATCTGCACAGGTAGGAGTAGATTTTGCTGCTGTAAAATAGTAACTCATATTTATTGAATACACAGACACACACGTACAACACACCATATCTCACAAACCTACCTGAGGCTTAAAGGGAACTTGCAGAAAAATCACTCAGCTCACGTTGGCAGAACTGGGACTTGAACCACTGGGTATCTGAAGTCAGCTCTCCCTCTGTTAACCCCCTGCCCTATATAACCTCACCATAGAATTTTCTATAACATCCATTAAACAAAGCAGTTGATATCACTAGTATAACTTATCAGCAACAGTGACAGCATAGCGGAATACATAAAAAATATGCCCTCAGAGTGTGTGGAATGAACAGTGGCTCATTATCACTCTCAAAATTGCCATTGAAGCAGGAGATAAATGTGAAGTTCATCCTGAAATGAAATCTGTCCTCAGTTCTTTGCACCACCTTAATAACACTGCCTATATAACATACATGCAACATTATTTCATCATATGTAATATATAATAGTTTAAATATAACATGATATGTAACATTAGCAGAGCAAAATAATTACAATAGTCTTTAGTTACCAACTCAACGTAAACCACCAGTCAGAACAGCAGCTTTAGCTATTTCTGTAAAGTTTTTTAAAGAGTTCTTGTGTTTTTTGTCAAATCCTGAATATTCTATATATATATTTTAAAGGCTTACCCCGGAGAGCAAACACAGCCACTTATACAGGGTGAGGATGGGGCGCAAGTGAAGTTCATGGCCAGGTTTGCACATGTAGTCTCACAATTTACACCACCAGCTGGTAATTCAGGGTCAGGAAACCTGCAGTCGAAATACTGTTTTCCCTCGGGACAGGCATGAACTTCAGAGGCAAGACACAGACAAAATGCCCTTAACTTTGTAATGTGCTCCATAGTCAAATAATCACATTGACATGCATTTGTCATAAGAACAGAGTTCACTATAGAATATTTTACCAGCTATTATTAGATGCTGCTCTTAGTCTGTGATGTTTGGTTGATGAGATTACACACATCCAGCTAACTTCCCTTCAGTCACCTCAATGCCTAAAACCTATTTTGAGTTTGAAAACTTCACTTTTGTTCCATAAGGCAATAACTAGTATGTACCTTTCTGAGTTCAAGAAACAGGGTGTTTTAATTAATCCAAATGTGTATTTTCACGTTTTTTTGAGCACTAACAATATAGTATATGTAAACTTTTACAAAGCCATGTGGTTACAATGAACACATGACACTCTTAGATTTTGCTTCCCCTCTGAGTCATTGTTTACATTAGTCCTCATTATACTGCAGAAGTACAGAATTGGACATAATTACAGGCAGGGCTGGTGGTACATATTCTTCCAGAAAGTCTTGGGCTCAGGGGGATGAAATAAGTCCCCTAATTTGGGGCTAAAGGGATCAATCTTGTGGAATCCTCTGTGAGAAGTCTGGTTACCTTCTTTCCCTCTGAGCCACCCTGAAACAAATGGGGCAAAGCAGGGATGGCCCAGTTGCTACTGAATGTGTGTGTGGTCCATGAACATACCCTAATAAGAAGCCCTGGACAGCCTGAGTCCTTATAGAGTAAATCCAGGCACATAATTCAAAGTGAATTAATATCTACATAACCACGCAAATAAATAACCAAGCAATTCCTCACAGTTTACCTGCTTACACACTTTCTGTCCATTAAAATCAGTGAAAGTAGTATTGTTTATTATTTGCCTAGAATTTCTCCACTAAGAATTTGAGGCTTTCTTATGGTAAAAGCAAATAATATATAGGGTCCCTTAATATATAGAATCTCCAGGGATGACCTGCCGGTATAAAATGGCATACTGATGAGAGATGGCAGTAGATGTCATTTTGCAAGCCATTTTTAATTGATGACTGTTAGTCCTAGAGCCATCGACTGCTAATGTAGCCCAAGACTGGCACTGCAGACACGTTGGCATTGAGAGAAATGTAGCATCTCAAGCGTCATCCCCTGACCTCCTGAACCAGAATCCATGTTTTAACAGCTTCCCCAGGTGATAGTGTGCAAATTAGAATTTGAGAAATGCTGGTCTGGAGTAGGCGCCCCACTGATGTTGCCCAGTGGGTCACAACAGGTGCCTGGGTACATGTCCCTAAAGCCCCTCGGGTGGTCCTGAGGCAGGCACTGTCTAGGCAACATACTTGGGTTGATCAGCTCTGCCCCTAATCAGCTTTATGATACATTCACCCCCGACTGCCCTACAAATATAATTCTCAATGTGAAAAAAATTAGCTACCATTGGAGTACTGTGTTGAGAAACATACCCAAAGTTGTATTCATGCACATTGGCCAGGAGAAATAAGACGGATTTATGACTTCTGCCAGAAAGGGGGGGAGCAGAATTAGAGCCACTTTCTCCTTAAAGAAAACATCTCCCTAGGCCTTACCAGTAGAGGGCGTTGCTGGTTCATCACATTGCACAGTCCCATTTGCACACTGGCTGATGGAAGCAAACATAGTTAGTGTATGAACTCAAACCTTACTTTTCCTGTATTTCAAAAGCAACTTAATGTGCAAGAATTTACTGAGTACATATACAAATGTTATTTTTCACCAAGGTGTATTTTACAAATAAGTTTAAAATACTGGTTGGTAGTATAAAAAATTGTTTTAGGTCCAATTCAAAGAGAGCTATTGCAATTCGACACATTTTTATCAAACGCTTATATGTGTGGCACTGTTACAGGCATGGGGGATACAAAGGCCAAAATTCACGGTCTTTACTCAAGTGCTTATGTTCTAGTAGGTGAGAAAGATACAAAGAACGTCACATGTATGCATATGACATGACATAGAAATATGCTTAATATATAAGGAAACAAAACACAGAAAATGTTTAAATATTTGTTGGAGGCTGACATCAGGGCAGTCAACAAAGGTGAAGTCCAGACAGTTTTGAAGAATGGATGGAGATTACTTAAGGATAATAGAAAGGCTGTAACACTCGGTGGAACCTAGTACGAAGAAGCCACGTAGGGGGAGGACAGTGTTCTGTGTAACACGGGGCGGTGCAGGAAGTGGCAGGAGATGCGGAAGGCCTGGAGGCAAAGGCCCGCTCCATTACGATGCTAGGACTTTGCCCCTGAGGTGAGACACTGAAGACTTTAAACAGAGGAGTTGGTTTCAGTTTCAGAAAATTCATTCTGGCAGTAGTGTTGACCATAGTCAATTCTTCCTTGAAAATTAGGATCTAAATTCAGGGCATCAGGCAAACCAAATACAGGCAAAACTAATTTTGAAAATCCTTTAAGAAGATATCATCTAATTGTATCTCAGTTAAGAAAAGATACCACTTTAGGAAACAATACGCCAGTTCTCCATAATTTCAACATAAACAGTTTTCCTTCAGCTTTGGACCAGGTCACATGCTCTGTATTTGAACCCAGCTGAAAAAGCCTAGTAACATCTAAGGGCCCTGTCGCATGAAACCCATGCGCATGCGTCATCTGAGCTAGGACGACACTCGGCGGCGTGGCTTGCGCAGCGCTGGCGGCAGAGAAGAACTGAGTCAGCTCCCAGGTCACAAACCCAGCTCTTCCGGGTCATCCTCATTCTGCCACAAGGCCTACTGAGACAACTGCAAATGAGGTCATTACACTAAATGGGATTAATTTGCTGATTAAGGAAGGATGACTGCTTTGTTTGCTAAATTTACTTAAATAAAATCAGTTACATTAAATTCTAGAGAGGTATAACACCTTGGTAAAATGGGAGAGGGCAAGGCTACAGGCAAGAAGACCAGGGAGAAAGGTCCAGGGAGGGATGGTGAGAGGCAATGCTAAGGCTGTGGTGACGGGAAGGACAGAGTGGATTTCAAGTATATCTAGAAAGGAAAACCCCCTAGGCCTTGGGGTTTATTTGCTAGAGGTGTTGAGCATGAGGAAGGAGTCAAAAATGACTACCAAATTTCTGGACTGGGAAACTGTATAGATGTGCAATCACGAGAGAAAGATCCAAGAGCTGATTGCCTTTGAATGTTGATTGGGGAGTGGAAGGCAGGGAGACAGAGATAATGATACAGGTAAATTGAGCATGAACAGCACTCTGCTGTGAATACAAAATAAGCCACAAAGCAGACAAAAAAGTACTGCAGAGCCAAGCCGCCTGCCGTTGCAACCCAACTTCATTACCAAGTTGTTTAACTGCCTGTACCGCATTTTCCTCGCCTGTAAACTGGGGATACGTGACACCCCTGAGGGTTATGGTATGGAACGTTTTAATAATGGATATAAAACACTTAGGATGGTATCAAGATTGTGGACGGTGCATCATAATGGTTAGATTACATTATTATCATTATTGTTGCTATTATCTACTGTCTATTATTATCTGTGGGCTCCTATGGTACAATTAAAAGAGGGAGGTCAGGAGTTGGTTGTGCACCAATATGGACATGTCCGTGTGTTTAACAAACAGGTTACAACTCGGAAGAGTGTCATCCCATAAATAAGTGTCACCTCCCTAGGATCCACTAGGGAGGCAGCACACTGACTCCAGAATGTGACATGGCAAAATCTATTTTGGAATTGCTTTTTTTTGAACCACAGAGTTAAAATCCCTCAGTAACTTGCCATATTTAAACACCTATCTCACCCTTAATTTTATCTGAAAACATTTTGCTACATGACACTTCATTCATACTCTACTCATAAATTTTCTGCAGTTATGAGTACAAGACTTAGGCATCCTGTGTTGAAATGTAATACATATGTGGTTTAAAAGGTTATGTTAAGGTTATCAACATTTTTTTAAATGACAGAAGTTATATTTCAATTTACGGTTTTCGTTAAGAAATGACATTAGCACATGTCAGTCATCAAGTACAATCACTATCTTAGAAACCTACCATAAGCCTGAGGGTGTTGGGATGAGCTCCCCCGGCTGATAAATGCTACCCTTATAATGACACCGGCAGTGGTATCTATAAGAAAAAACAAGGTTAAATTAATAAAATAGGACACAAATATTTTTAAACACTAAATTCAAGCATACCCTATGCTCTGTACTGGAAATCTTAAGGCACCCCATAAAGAGAACATTATTCTATATGATTGTATGAAATTCTGTTAAATAAATGGCAGAAACCACTGAAATGTGAAGTCTTATGCAGACTCTGATTTTGTTTTTTAAAATACAAAATCTGTATCATTTTAGTCACAAAAAAAATCCCTGAAAGCAAAACTGATAAATCGTTTAGCCCTACGTATAAGACAAAGGTCTTTATTTCTTGCAAGAGTTGAGAAAGTTCTGAGGGTAACAGACATTATAAAACTCGCCACATGACAGTGAAACATAACCTTGTTGTTCATTTTGATTTGGTAAAAGCAAGAAGTCATAAACTTCAGGATTACCTATCAGATGCTTCACCTCTTTCTGTAGTTCTTTGCAAACAGGTATGGAGTTAACATTAAAAATAGTAAAGACCCTGACAAATTTTAAAGAAACAACTCACATGCAGATCTTTGCATATATGCACACTTACTTTATGGAGAAGCTCACTACTCATAGTGGAGAATATTGATTTTTCCAAAAACCAGGGCTGAATCAATCAGGTACAAAAAGGAAGATAAGAAACCAGGAGGAGAGGCCCTTGAACCGTGAGAGGACAGAGCCGAAGGCGGACCCCAGCAACGGGCCGCAGGGACTTACAGGGGCACGCAGAAGCTGAGCGTGTCTTCGTAGTACTTGCCGTCAGGACAGTGGCAGCCCTCCGCACAGTCTTCGCCGCAGCGGCCCGGCGACGAGAGGGGCGCGCAGGAGCGCAGGCAGGAGGAGGCGCAGAGGTGGTACAGCATGCCTCTCCCGCACACCAGCCCTGAGGGAGAGAGGGCCCCCAGGCCACAGATGCATATTATGCTGGGCCCTGGGCCTCTGACAGACATCAGTCATGGAAAGTGGACCTCCTGCATCAGTCAACAATACAGAACACTGCAACAGAAACAACTAACTAAATACATCAGTTATTTGCCTCCGTAGAAGTGTAACCGAAGAATAAAATTTCTCTTTTGAAATACTCTGTGAAGTGTGACATTCCATACCATTCTCTAATAGCCGGTACCATAATTTTTTTATTATTTAAGATATTTTGTACATCTAAATAAGCTTCCTATCCTCACATTTTAAACCTATTTGCTATTACACTGACATCATCTTCTTTATGGTATTCCTGAAACCTAAGTAAATTTTTAGTCATCTACAAATAAGACAAAACTTGACTTTACTGACCCATACTCGTAGCTCTCATTTTTTGCCTTCATCATGTTTATACCTTTTTCTAACCCCTTTCAATTTCTCTTCAGACCAAACTGAACTGATTACAGTGGGCAAACGGAAATATCCTAAAAACACATTTGTACAAGCACTTAGAAAACGCTGGATAAAACCTAACCAAAACTATGCTAAATGCATAATTGATACTGTGAGAAAAATACAGCAGATGCCAGCTGTGAAGAGGGAAATCAGATCTAGGACCTGGAGTGGAAGGAAGACAGAGGGACCCAGCAGTCTCAGACCTTACAGTTAACTCATACTAGGTGGAGAATGAAAGTTGGTCCTCCACAAGGAAGGGATTAGGAGACCCTTAATTTGGACCCTCAGAAAGGCTCCATCCTCATCTGAAAAGTGGACAACAGCAGAGAGCAGCCAACCTCCTCTCTATAAGAGCCAAACGGTGAATAGTTTCAGCTTTGCAGGCCATTCAGTCCCTGCCACACCTACTCAGCTCTCCCCTCCAGGCTCAAAGCAGCCATAGGCAAAAGCTACACACGTGGGCAGCAAACGTTATTTACAAAGACACAAGAAGCCCAAGGTGTCATTTGCCAGCTCCTGGACTAGAAGAAATCTGCTCATACTACAGGAAGAGGCTGGGAAATCCTAACGCTGTGCGTCTGTGATCAAATAAAATATCTCCTGAGAAAGCGTAACCCAGATTTACTCTCTGCACAGGTTTGGTATATGAATTTACATCACTTTTATATTTATACTACTTTTGTCTTAGGAAGCCCAAGTTGAGAAATTAACATCAATTTATCCAGGGCCAGTGATACCCCTAGAGTAACAGGAGGAAGTTTTGTGAAGTCACCAAGGGTGGGGACAGTGATGGTCCCGAAACCCATGTCACAAGGTTCTAATGGGGGTTGCAAGGCTGATAAAGAATAGCTCGCAAAAGAAATGATAGAACACGTAAGAAATACTATGAATGAGAAAAGCAGACACCACAGCCACGAGGACTCAAGCCCCAGGAACTGGAGACAATTGCCTGTTGCATAACTTACTTATTAAAGTACAAATTCACTGTGTTATCATGTAACACTTTCCCATACTTTCCAGTACTTAAATATGACATGTCTACAATATTAACTTTTCCAAATTTTTCAAATGATTTCTGTTGCCTATTTCAAACCATGTAGTTACACTGCAATTTTGCTTATAATAAAAATAGTCAAAAATCACTGATCTTATCCAACCCAGCTCCGACTGTAAAAAGTATTTCATTTGTTTTCCATTGTTTGTACATTATAGAAATATTTCAAATAACTTAAGTAATAGTGACCTTTCATTTAAAAAATACAGACTGTAATACAAACATAAAAAGTCTACAGTACCAGCTGATTGTCTTTCTCTGTGCCACTAGCACCATACTCACCACAGAGGGAAATCTGGGCTCTGAAATCAACAGGAACGCCACGCTGGCCACAGAGATGGGCATAGTGAGCAAGGGCGTTGCACAGGCACGGGCTCCCACACCGGCACGCATCATGCCGGCATAGCTGGTAGTAGAGGCCAGGGCTGATGTAGACATGGCAGGGAGCAAAGAGCTCCTGGTGGAGAACGTCACAGTGTGCTGCGTATGCAACTAACAAACAAGGAATCTCATTAGCACCTCACATATTAGATCTTACCCCTAAGCAGCAAATTCCAGAATGACCCAAGCATCTTCATTTCCTAGAACTACAGTGTATTGCATGTTACTTTCAGTAAAAGTATTTTCAGCTTACCCTGACTTTTTGTTTGTTTGTTCATTTTTAGCTTGGGTAACATTGGTGACAGCACTTAATCCATTTCAATCATCTTTTGCAAAAAACCCCCGAAGAAACAGTATTGTGTTATACATGAATAACCCAAGTACCAGAAAGATGGATAGAAGTGGCCTCAATCACTGCATTGCCTAAGGATTACTTTAGGAAATCACCTCAATTCTGCTATAAATAACTGATACGTCTTGGAAGGCTTATGTCTGGGCATCCACACACACAATGAAAATGGTTCCTGATTGTGAATGTCATTGCAACTGCCTGGACCGCACAGTCATCCAGGAAGGACTGAGAATCATCTCACTCCAAAGGAGTCACGGGGGCCCGCGGTAATGCAGCAGATGCCACACAGTCATTGAACATAATGTCTGCCCAAGGCACAGCCCCCTGTGCACAATGTCTGGGAAACATCAGGAGCTCAATAATGTTTGATAAATGAATCCATGAAGGCATGAATTCCTTATTTATTAAATAAGGAATAGAAATTAGGGATTGGAACAAATGTTAAAAGCCAAGGGATGTAAGTACCAAGGCATTTTGGGGAATGGGGGTGCAATTACTTTCTGAAATTTGTTGATTTTTCCCTTGAGAATGACTGATCAGGTATAATTCTTTATGGGAGTAATCAAATTTGACCAAACAATCTAGATCCCACCTTTCTGAAAAGGATAGCCTGCGATTTCTTGATGTAGTAGAACTAGGCTGCACTGATTTCCTCACAGACAGAATCAGTCTTTGAGTGTCACTGTGAGAACATGAACTGCTGGAGATCAGAATTTTCTCACTACTAAGGAATTATACTGAACTTACTTTGTTGAGGATTTTAAATATATTTATTATTGGGAAGGACATGCATGGCTGTTGTCTAAGTATATTTTTGCATTGCTATGCACATGCATGTGCAAACAGCCAACTTCAGACTCTAGCAGTGTACCACTGGCATGCATACTTCTAATCCCCAGGGGCTCCAAAGCAAAGTAATACACCTATGGGGCTTTTATTTCGGGCACTAAGGATTTGTAGATCAAAAATACTTCACTGACTTTAAGTAAAAGGGAGATTCCAGAAGATCCTGGTGAAAAGGGTGTGGATCCTTCAGAATCTACATCAGAGTCCTGACTTTTATCTATTTATTTTCCTTTCTTTGGGGATTTTCTGAATTTAGCTATTTGAAATTTAAAAAAATAGTTCATGGCAAAGATGAAGAAGGGTAATATTAAGCTGTATGTCATAGAAAACATGCAATAGGAGATAAAACTGATAAAAACATACACATCAAAATGACACATAATAAAGGAAGTCATTAGAGAAAAGACCAGAGAGAAAGAAACTGAGTTTATCACCTGGACTGGACTGCAAGTTTTACACATTATTTAAAAAAACAAAAACTGCAATTTCTGTAATATCAAGGAGGGAACTGAGAAAGAAACAAAAAAATGAAACAAATGCAAGGAGAAGGCATAGATCTATTAGTAGAAAGTCAAGGACAGAGTAGGAGACAAAGTATTGTTAACTAGGAATGAGATTGAAAGTATCAAATCATAGAGACAAAATACTTTAATCTTCTTATTGTAGGTAGGAAAAATGACCAAAGAGGTTAAAAATCTTTAAATTTAGAAGTTGGCTTAAAGAAATAGCACTGGAAGCAAAATTATCTTGTGTTTGTCCAGTCCACCAAGATCTTAAGTTAACAGTAAGAACCACACAACAGTCAACCGAGTCCTCCCAAACCACCACTCCAGGGTCCAGAAACCGTCCTGGGTTCCTGTGGGTGCCCGACCAATACTAGCTGCAAAAAGCAGCAAATTAGCCAAAATAATTAAAGGAACAAATTGAATTATAAAAATATCTATTTAAGCATGCACATTAATTTTTTCACAGAGTGATTTTACAAATAATAATAATGTTTTCTTTGATTGGGCAGTGAAATAGCCTGTCATATTATTTGCTGAGAAATTCTTGGCATGTGAGTTGTACTGTCACTGCAAATTAGAAATCCGGAGCATGACCTTCTCAAATTGTTGCATACCTGATGGCACAGATCGTCCCTGGATCACTGGCTTCCTGCTTATGAAGCCATAAAGGAACCGGTAATGTGACAGCAATAAACAGGAGAATCCACATGAGCTGTCACACTATGGAACTGAAGTTAAACATCCCAAGACTAAAACAGTGTTTATTAGAGTATTTCCAGAGATTTTCTTTAGAACTTAAAGAATCAGAAATCTTTAAAATGCTAGCCTACATTTGGGAAGAATTTGGTGATATTCAAGCAGCTAAATAAGTAAATTTATGAATGCAAAGTAGTACATAAAATATTCATTTTCTGTAATTATTTTTAAAAATAATCTAGATTACCTAAGGAAGCATATGTAATGGCATAATGTTAAACAAAAATACATAAGGAATGGCACTGGTTTTATCACAATGAAGAAAATCAGAATTTAAAAATCACTAATTTTACAAGATTACAGTAATACATAGTTCCCCCTAAGTTTACATGCAGAAGGACTTACTGTTCTCTTGATTAATATTGCAGGGGTCCACCACAGGGACATGAACAGGGGCAAAACAGGTGGAGGAAACTCTCCATGCATTTGCATGAAGTTGTGGGGTACCTTCTATCATGCCAGATGGGGAACTAGAAAGCAAGATAATATTCCTCTTAGTCTCTCTCTATGATTTCATTTGTTCCTAGTCACCAAACACTGAAAAAAGAGAATACTATTTTTTTAATTCACAAAGACCTTAGAGCTTGAAATTCCTACTTTTTTAAAATATACATAGTATTAGCTTCATGTTATTAAGAATTTACAATGTGTACAATTGTGGACATACATGGTTGTACTTAATAATCATCTCAGCCTTGTGAAGGAAACATCATTCTCTCCATTTTGCAGAGAAAACAAAGTAGAAGGTCAGGAAAATATCAACATTTACTCAGCTGACAAGGGGCAGGGCTAAGATTCAAATCCAGTTTAATTAAACAATTTAATAATACATCACTCAGACAACCAACACATTAACGTGTGTATGGTTCAGGGTGCATGGGGGGAGATAGAGGTAGGTAGCTCACATGATTCTTTCCAGGGCAAAGACGAATGTCCCAAAGAATGAGTACTCTATATTTCTGGTTCAATATTTCAATTTCCATTATGAAAACTGAAATGCTAAGGTTCCATCACAAAGTTGAGCAAATAAACCAAATGAAAATTGAAAAACAGTATAAAAGACACCCTTCATTTCTTCAATTCCCTCAGCAAACCAAAATGAAAGAGAAACAGCTACCCTACCAAGTCAAGGCTCCTAAACCACAAGAATGTTTAGGAGCCAGACACTAAAATGTTCCCTCCAACAGTCTTCAGCATTTATTAACTCATCAGCTAATATCTAGTAAGTGACAATCCCTGATGGACACCATGCCAAACGTCATCAAAACTATGTAGCAAATCAGGTTGGACTTTATCTTCTATAGGAAGCTTTGACCAAGCAAAACTTGACTAACACAACCCCTTACTGTGTTCACTGCTACAACATGGCCAAAAAGTATAGGAGGCTTTATCCGGGCTCTCCGTAGTAACCTAATACATTAACTACTTTGGTTAGCATTTTAGTATATGGCGTCCCCATTAAGTATATGGAGCTTCTTACCACAAAGACTGAGGAGGAAAAAAGGCAGCTGCCCAAGCCCTTCCCCAATGCCCATCCCTTGTCCCCACCCTTTCCTTCCTTTCCCTCGTCCTCAGAATTAAGCCATTCTAGAACTGGGAAGGATTAAACAAACACCCAACCCAAAATCTCATTTTTTTCAAATGAGAACAGTGAGACTCAAAGAAATTGCATGAATTGCCCCAGCTCTTCTCATGCTTTCCCCTCTTCTTCCTTCTTCACCCCTACAGTGGACAATATAATAGGTCAAGGTGATGGGTGCAGCCAGGGTTCCTAGGAGAAACTGACTCAGAGCTTGACTGGCTTATTTCATTTAGTTCACTTAAAACAATAAATACAAAAGCCATTAGAAGCTAAAATGCAGACCCATTTATTTATCACATTCATTTTATAAAATAACCTTTTGGATAACCATAGGTAGCTTAGTATAACAAGGCATACAAAACACATTTTCAAGTAATTAATATTTTCCATTCCACTCTGTTTGTAGATTCACATTAAACTTTGTGAAGTAAAGATTTTTTTAACTGCTTATGCTGGAAAGCTAAACAATATTTAAAAGTTATCTCTGACTCTGAAATATTATCCTACACTGTTATCATGCCTGAATGTTTATACATGGAGGAGACTGGTGCCTTAGAAAGAGGCAGACAGATCTGCCATCTGTTAAACACCGACTGCTAACCCGTTCTGACAAACAGGAAGGCTTAGTGCCTATTCTGCTCATCTTAGCCAAGCCACTTAATACAGTTTCTGTTTCACATGTGAGATAAAGATATCGATATTCTCCAAATAAATGAAACAAAAAAAATCCTAAATAACCTAAAAACAAATGAATCACACAGGAGACAAAATAAAAGAAATTCTCTTTTGAAATTTAAAATTTTAATGCCAGTTTTCCTCAGCCATCCAAATTCTCTTCTTTGTGCCCCATGAAAAGTTCATTTACCATCTCTGCCCACAGGTTGTATGGTAGTTACTAAGGACGAGGACCAAGGACATGATCCTTATTCTCAAAGCCCTCACAGATTTAAGTGGGAACCAGACAGATAATAGACTTTCACAGATGGATCAAAATTAACTCTGATGGGATGTGAACTCGCTTTTTGAAGCAAATAATATCTGAATTGGGTAAACAATAAGTAGAATTTCATGAGAAAGATTAGGAGGGGAAATAATTCCAGGCAGGAAGAATATGCAGAAGTGTTTTTGTTTGTTTGTTTGTTTTTTTAAGGTATTTGGAGAATGAATTCCACAGGAAGCGTTCCCTGGCTACCCAGCCCACATTGACCTCCTCAAATTCATGCTCTGCTGCTAGTCCTGACCATACAGCTCCACACTTAACTTTCTGGAATTACCTCATATTTTTATATATATTGTTGGTTGATACCTTGCCTAGAACTAATTTCTCTTAAAGGTTTTTATTCCCTCCTTGAAGTGCAATACAAGCTCCTCGAGGATGGGAAATCTGTCATACAGCTTAAATTGCCCCACAGTGTTTAGCACAATAACAGGTGCTCAGAGCAGCCACACAAAATATACACTGTGTCTCTTCACATGTAGGTGAACGTGCTTTGCCAACACAAGGAGTACAAATGTAATTTGTTTTCCTTCTGATGAAATATCAACTATCACAAATCCAATTAACCTTAAATGTCAAATGCTGCTTTAGAGGTATCATTCATATCAAATGATAGGAAGACTTTTAAAGTATAATATACTATCATTAATACCAAATGATATTAAGATTTTCTGGAAGGCAGAGAATTTTCAAAAATACCATTAAGCTTGAAGGGTGGCAGGTGAGAGAATAATGGGTAGTGTTCCTGTGGGTTAGCCCACAGGCTCTGAGCCACACTGTTTCAATTCAAGCCCAGCTCCACTGCTTTTGAGCTAAGTGACTTTGAGTTATATATGTGCCACTTTTGAGCCTTCATCTTAGTTTCTTTATTTATAAAACAGAGAAACTAATCAAGGGGATGGCTACAAAATTTAAATACAATGATCCATGCAAAACTCTTGGAACAGTGATGACTAAGCTATTATTAGCTAAGTAAACATTTGTAATGAATGAATTCATATCCTTTAAATTACTAGTTCTTAAATCATGTTAGCTATATAGAAATCATACTCACAGAAAATCATCTCTTATGTTCCCATTAAAAGTCCCACACAGACCTAATGTTCTTCTTTTCCATGCACTCGTAAGCTGAATATAAATTCTTTCTCCATCTATAGCAAACAGAATCTTTAAGCCAAATGTGGTTTTTAGAAGAATAAACAAGGATGACAGAGTTTGAATTTCAACAATTCCTGCAGGAAAAGAACATATATAAGTCAGCTTTGAGAGTCCTAGGCAGTGTTCTGAAATGCTGGCATGCAACATCGGGGTTCTCCTTCCTAGATACTGAAGCCAGCTTCCGGTTCTTGTCCCTCCGGGACCACTTTTTGCCAACACGTGCCTGTCTTCTTTTCTCCCATTTCCCTCTGTACCTCCTTTCTGGGTCTTCAGCAGATATTTGTAATAGATTTTCAGTTCTGCATGTCATTTCAGTTGGCAAGCACCGCACGGCAGAGGTGAGCAGTCCTCAGACATTTGGAACCTGATCTCTTTTCCTTAACTTGTGTGTGTGTGTGTGTGTGTGTGTGTGTGTGTGTGTGTGTGTGTGTGTGTGTGTGTGTGTGTGTGTGTGTGTGTGTGTGTGTGTGTGTGTGTGTGTGTGTGTGTGTGTGTGTGTGTGTGTGTGTGTGCGCGCGCGCGCGCTTGTGAATTTCTTCCCACATTAGCCATGATTCAATAAGGAAGTAGTCGTATTTGCTCCAAATTACCAATTCCCTTGAGATAGTCAGCAAAAGGGGGTGCACAGGGCTTGAGGAGCACCATTTTATGAGACAACATTAGAGACAGGAAACTTGTGTTCAAGACTAAACTAATAATTTTGCCACCAAAAGGGTTGCTCCTGTATCCATACCACAATTTCTGCCCCAGAAATCTGAGAATCATTCTTCGATCACTTCATCTCCCCAGTCAATCTCAATCCAATCCATCACCAAGTTCAGACCACTTTTTTTCTAAATAATTTTTCTGTCTGCCTTTCTTCCATGTTTTCTGTCACTGCCTTAGGTCAGTTCCTCCTCATTTCTTAGATGCCCTAATTTAATCACATCTTTACTGTTCTCCACGTCTCTTAACAACTCCAAAGTCATTTCCACACACTGTTGTCATAGCAGCCTATGTAAAAAAGACTAACAGTCTTCTCATTGAAACTTGTTGAACCGTATGAGATTGTCATCTTCGTACATAAAAATGGTCAAATAGTGATAATCTCATGTCAAGTTCAGCTTCCTTAGCATGACAGTTAGTAGCGTAACCATATAATTTGTAATCCAAATTGGTATATTTCTGAGTGAAAAAGAGTGTTATTAATAACTATGCTGGAACACAGGCATGAACAGGGCCCTTCCCAGGAAAACCACCGTGTATGATGCCCTGCATAGAAGGCCTTGCCCAGGCTCATCTCCACCTGTTTCCCTATATTCATCTCTGGACATCGTCCATATCCCTCTTCAAGCTTTAACAGTGCCAAACCAGACACAGTTCCCCCACACATTTCCTCCTCGCTCTGAGTGGGGCACTTTCCCCTTCTGCTTCAACCCGGCAATCCTCAACTTTAAATGCTCAGTCAGACATCCCCTCCTCCCAAACACTCTCCTGACTGCACCTACACACCCCTCCCCAAGGCTGGGTGAGCTGCACTCTTTTAGCCCCCAGTGACCCTATGAATATGTTTGAATTTATCATATTTTAGGTAAGAGGCTGTTAGCTTGCATCTCTCTCCTTCCAAGTTCTAGACCATTGAGGTAAACACGAGGTCCCATAAACATGGTGGTCTCCACGGCTTCTAGGTGAGGACATGGTAACGCCTAGGCAATCAAAGGTTAAGCCTGTCAACCAGAGGGAGACGACTGAAGGTTCGTCTTGTTACTTTTAATGGAAGGAACGCCGCCGTTGGTATTGCGTCTTACCATTCAGACTGAAGCCTTGGTTAGGGCTGGTGACAATCTGTCCTCCCCTGCTAAGGGTCACTTGCTTGTTAAAATCATCCTCCAGAATTAGAGTTATAGACTGAAGGCAGACCAAGCCAAGATTCTGCAGGAAAATCACATCAATTACAGGAAGAGAGAGAGAGAGAGAGAGAGACAGGACAGTGGGAGAGAAACAGGAGGCGGGGGTGAAAGAGAAGAAGAAAGCCCACAGGCGAGAATTTCTGTGTATGGAAGGCTTGAGCGTAAGTAATATTAACAAAGTAATTCCTACATAATCCATTCTCTGCAGCACCATTTCCAATAAAATACATCTTACAATGTTCACTAAACATACCATATACATTCATATATGTCACACAGCTCATGAAATAAAAATGTTTTCAATAAAGTGCCAAAAATTATGTTTTCCATAGCACACAAAGTACCTCTCTAAATTCATTTAATTGGTATATTAGACATAAGCAATTCAATAAAGAGAAGAACAAAGAGAATTAGGATTCTATGAAGAAAGCTTATTCAGACTCTGACATACTGCAAAGGAAAAGAATTAAGCTGGAAAAAAAGAGCAAATAAAGTAGTTCTGGGTTGTTGGAAATAACCATTTCATGCTGGAATAAAACTAGATAAGTAAAGATTTCTTCAAAATTGTGACTACCTCATTTAGAGAGATGAAAGATCTGGGTGTCTTTATGTTTTGTTTATTTGTAGAAAATTATTATTGTGTGTTTATTTATAGAAAATACCTAAAATAAATATTCTAGTATGCTAAGAAATTCATCTATCTCTTTCGAATGGTATGAAACCTGTTAAATCCTATCAAAAATTATCTCCTTAAGAAAGTGGTTATTAAAGTAACTAAAAATTAGGATCCTTGCACAGTCATGCATGAAATGTTCAAAAAATTATATATAGAAATACTAGTTTTTAAGAAATAGAATTCAATTAAATACATAATATTTAGTCTAAGACATAGTCTTTTCATATTTTAGTATCTCTGAAAACAATGTAATATATGGTCAATAGTATAACATAGATTAAATATCAACATTTTTTTCTTTCTTTGTAGCATGTAGACAAATGATGCATCTTAACCAGTCAGTAGCATCTTATTTTTCAAGAAAATCACTGTGCTCATTCACATTACTTTTCTTAACCTAGATATGAAGTTGGAGTCAAAAAAATAAACATATCTCTGGTCATTTGGGGATGTTCTTACCTGCTCACAATGTGCTTTCTGTAAAGTAATTGTAAATTTATCTTTTCCAGTTGCTTTCACAAGGATGTATTGACACATTCCAATGAAAGAATAGTGCCGGCCGTCGAAAGTTGTAAAATGAGAATCGCCCACAACAGAGCATTGAACTACCAAAAAAAAAAAAGAGAGAGAGAAAAAAAGAGAGGGAAGAAGGAGGAAGAAACTATGTTTACTTTTAAAAAAGCAAATCAGTTTAGGGTAAATAATCATGCATCATGCAAACAAAAAAATAGCTAAAGCGTTTAAAATTTATTAGTTTGACAAACTATGTTTCTCAATTTAATTTATCAAATTTACTAAATGATGGTTCTTGTGACATATTTTTTAAGTTTGTAATATTTATATGATTTTAATAAATTTTTGCCAAAGTTTCCTGCCCAAAGCTATCATTTATCCAATTTTTCATTTATCCTTGGAATACCTGGATTTTACAGATCATTACATCTTGATATATATGAAATGATCTCATAAAAATCAGTGTTTTCTTCCTCCTTGATTTAAAGAAAACTGAATCATTCCCTTTAAAAACATTTTAAAAGATTACCTGGACAGTCATGCTCAGTGCAGTTCCAAACTCCACCAACACATATGCTAAATGAAATTATACAAATATTCATCATTGGTATAGAGAAATTATATATATATATATGTATATACACACATAGTATTTGCATCAATATATTTAACTATACCAAAATATATCATGTTTCTAGGTTCAGAGTAATCTAACATGGAAAATATCTCTCAAAACCTCAATTAATTGGTAAATTTTGGCTGGCAGCTCCTAAATTACTATCTGTTGCATGTCATACTTAAAAATCACTAAAGATGAAACAAAGGGAATACTGAATAGTCACGAACAAAAACACTAAGACAACAGAGAACTTCTGTTTCATGTCTTTCTCTCAGTGTTTACCCTAAAAATGTCACACACAAAAATGTATTGCCCATATCATTAGAGAAATAGATATAGAGTGAGACTAATAAACTGACTCATCTATTTCAGATTAAGAAAGCTGGTTTTGATTATCATCAGCCATTAAAGAGAGGGGTCCTCTTATGTAAGATAAATTCTGCCTTCTATCTAAAAAACATGAGTTTTGGAAGACAGTAGCAGAACCTCTGAAAGGCAGGAACTCAAATCAGTGTCTAAGAACATGGTTATTTATCGAACTGATTTCAGTTATACACACTGACAGCAAAGGGAAAGACGTCTGATGGCATTTAGACCCCTGTTTCTTTTTAGGACTGGCCTGGAGGGATTGAATGCTTGCCTGTAATAGTCTCAGTTAGCTAATTTAATAAGAAATTTTAAATATTTCTTTCCATGCTCAAAAATTGTCAGTATGGAGAGTCACTTTTTAAACTAGTCAACAGAGAAGGGCAAGTATACCATCAAGTTCAAAGAGTAAAAGTATGTGCACATTAGTGATTACAAACAATAAGAAAATACAATGAACTCATCACATGGGTGTAAGATTTTATGGAACTTCAAGGGAAGTGAGAAGAATTACATCAGAAAAGAGAATAGAGATGCCCTCTCCACCCCTGTACAGACTTTAAATAAAATGCAAACTATGTTTGGGAAATTTTTGGAAGAAAACCAGTAATCAGCATATTCCTTTAGACATATGTCATAGTAAAGTTGTCAACTAGCAGGTACCCAAAAATAATTGGCTGTACATTGGATCACATACCATTCAGTACATTCTTGTTCAATTTTTGAACCAACTGAGTAAGCTAATCCATGAAAACTACATGGGCAATTTTCCAAGGAGATGCAAGTCCCATTGTCCATTATGAGGCCTATTTGAGAAAAATACATATCAAACTCTCAAAAGAAATAATAAAGATTGTATCCTTTAAATATAATAATTCAACCAACTTTTATGGAATACTTGCTTATACTGGGTGCTGAAAATACACATTTCTTTATTTTCAAGGAAGTTACCAGGAACCTGGTTCTGTCTCAATCAGTGGCTACTTTATCAGGGTCTATTTCAGTGGTTGTCAACTTTTTTATCCCATGTCTTGTTCTCAGAAAACCAAGGCTCACCACACAGAGCAAAGGCAACTAGACAGTATTTCCTTGCTTTTGAGGGAGGAACGGAGTGAAGGATAGAGAAAATACATTCAGTTTTGACCTCTGCTCATGTCACAATGAGAGATTTACACTATTGTCACAGATAATAGAAAGCCAAACAATGTTACTCAAAGGACCAGCACAGTGGAACCACATTCGTTACTTCCCTCTACTGAGTGATGGTAGCTGAGCCAGAATGTAAATCAACAATGTTACTAGAAAAAAGAAGCATTGATTTATATTTTGATGCACGTATTCATATCCTGGTGCAAGGTCCTGAACTCATCATTGACTGGCAACAGACAGGTCAGGCCTGTCACTGGTCCGAATAGCATACTTTGTGGATAGCATGGACAGAACCTAGGATTGAGGTCAACAAATCTGGTTCCAAGTAGTCCCCACTGATATTAAGTATATGACAGTGGGAAAATCACTTAACACCTCTGAGATTCTACTGTTTCCATCTGTCAAAATAAAAGGGTTTGAGTAAATCCTCAGTGTTCTTTATAAAGGTCTATCAGTATAGCAGTCATTCCCAAACTTAAATTCTAACTGTATCACTTGCTATGTTACTTCTAATTTCAAATATTAAAACTATATCAAGACTAAACTCTTATACTGCTAAAAACATGAAGGCTTTTTTCTGAACTTGCTTTCATCTTTAAAAAAAATGGAAGTATATAAATTATTAAATATCTTTAAGTATTCTAAGAGAACAAAAGATATGTCATGGACAACTTCAGGACTCCAGATTCCAATATTCCTGAGAACTTTGCAAAGTAATAAGCCTTTTATTAAAGAAAAGCAGCCATTCCTTCTGGTCACTTCAAGAAACAAATCCCACAAGGGTAGGAAATCACAACAGCCCTGATGTCTTGGGAGAGAAGGTTATGACTTGAATCTCAGATCATAAGACACTAGTTTGCATGAATGCAGACATGGTCCCTTTAATGCAACACTTACCATCGGGGCAGTAACATCCATCAAGACAACGGAGATTGCTCCCAAGACATTGTTTTTCAAATGTACAGGTTGGTGGGCAACAACTGATGCAATCCCGATGGACAAAGCTGTCATCGCATTTATCAGCTAAGATGGGCAAGCAGAGATGAGTCACCTTCATTCACCTTTCTTTCAAAAAATTTACAGTATTTCAAAAAGTATTTGAGTTTACCAGTGCTAGTACGTCAGTCATACATCTTTGCAATTTAGGAGTTCTCAGTACTAGAGGAAGTTTCAAGTACTAGAATAAACCTAAATTTAGCAAAAGGGCTCAGTGCTTAGAAAATAAGAAAGCATACTGCATGCTGGGAAGTCATCTCTCCAGTCTTGAATAGGGTAGCCGGCGTGGGAACAGGCTCGAGCATACTCGGTAGCTGCCCGGCAGTAGGTATCATCATCATGAGTTCTGGAGAATGAAAAGACAGAACCAGAATCATTCTGGAAATATTGGCAGGAACAATGTCTTCAAGCTCTGATCTCTAGAAATGCTGAGTGTGTGGTGAATATTCCAGTATTAACTGATGTCAGCATGTGCATAATATATTACGTACAACAATAATATTGGGTACAATAATAATATATTATGTACAATAATGCAGAAAACACATAAAAAAACATGGGATCCTAGCTAAATCATTAGGTAAATCATTGTCATCAAAGTTTTCCAATAATTTGGCCACTTTTCTTTCGATTCAAGGGAGTACCTATACTGAAAAAGATTTCTATTTTAATTACGACATTCTTCCTTACAACAGATGAAATTCTATCACAACAAAGCACCAAGTATGAAAATTATATCTAGGATACCAGATCTTGATTAGTCTACATGCTGGAATAAAACCAATACTAATCATCTGCAACCCTTTTGAAAGATTAATCAGCATTTAAGATTTAAAAGATTTATAATTCTTTCAAGTTTAAATTACCAAAACTAATTACTTTTTTAATATTGCCAAGAGAAATAATCTCTCATTATTTTCTCATCATCACCCTAGAAGCTTCCCCAAACAAATAGAAGAGGTCTTCCAATTCCCAAAGCAGATTAACAAGACCCTATAAAATAAGCAAGGTTTATAATAAGGCAGAGGGCCTGTTTCTCAACTCAACTCAAACTCAAAATTGCGTAACTATCTTACAAGATAATGACCTTAAGAATGTTGCTTTCTGTGAACCTTAGCATTTTCAGTATCTCTATTGTCAAAGCCACCTGTCTCAAATTACACTTACCCTGTGCTACAGTAATTGGAGTCATGCAGTTTATCTAGTCCAATTAACTTAGCTCTAGAAGGAGAAAAGGACCGAGCATATAAACTCCAGGAGCTCAGAAAATATTCTAAAACTCCAAACAACAAAAGTCTCAGAAAATAGGACAAGCCAGAACTACTGAGTTCCTAGAAAGACATTAAGTTTATGATTTACCTTAAAATCTATGCAGTTTCCTACAATGAATGGAAGTTTTGAAAGTTAAATTAACTGAATATTGCTTTGTCAACCCAGTGCAGCTATTATTAACAGAGCTACCACTTATTAAGTGTCTATGTTATTCTGGGATCCATGCTAGGCATGCTACATATGGTATCACATGTAAACTCACAATTGGACAAGAAAGAAAGTATCCCAATTTACTAGAGGAAAATTAGTTGTTTTTTCCATTTTGGATGTTAACTTTAATAAGGAAAATGAGCATCAAAGAACATTTTTAAATCAGTTGACTTTGGCATGGCAAAATTAAAGCCGTTTCCTTGCTGCTGGGTTTATCATTCTCAGAAGCAGACACAGAGGGCATTCATTCACAGATTGGTAATGGGTCATTCTTCAAATTCCAACTCAGATGTCATCGCTGTGGCGCCTTCGTAGGCACTCCCTGATAAAGGTAGTAGTTCTCTCCTCCATGTCCACAGCACTTTGCATTTAGAGCATCTGTCAGTGCTGGAGACCTATTTCCCTGTCCCACTACAATATGAGTTCCTAGGACAGGGACCATATCTAAATTGTTCCTGTTTCTCCAACGTGTGGTCCAAAGCTCAGCTCAGAATAGATGCCCAGAAAATGTGTGTTGCATTGAATCCAATATACTTTCATAATCTAAGCAGAAAATTAATTTGTGCTCAGCAGATTCACAATTCTATTGTCATGGTACAGGGTTTATGATCTGGTCCCCTAATATAAAAAATGGAGATTCTCCCCTAAGGGAGAAGGAACGTAAGTAGGTCTAGTCCTGCATGAAATCTTAAGAGGAATGAAAGGCTAAGTCCGGTAGCTTCTCACTTTGGTTCTGTGCATGTCCACTCCCAGGCTCACAGTGCCCTTACTGCAGTGGTGTGTGCCTGCTCCACCCCCAAACCTGGCCTCTCCCCCTCTAACATCTCTCCTAAGGTATCAGCCAATTTTGATGAGTAAAATATATTTCTTTCTCCTGCTATTTTTATTTGCCCTGGACAGAGCAATTAGATTTCAAAATCCAAATCCTAAAGATATCAGAAATTCAAAAGACAAAATACTAATTTCTCAGTGATGAAATTTCAGATGGAGTGTGCCAAAGACTGCTTTTTGTCCCCAGTTTCTTCTTCTTCTCTTCGGTATTAGAATATGCAAGTTTTTTTCTGAGCATATGGCTGCCCAGCCAAAGACAACGATTCCCAGCTATCCTGGTATCAAGGTGCAGCCATATTTTTAAGTTCTAGCCCAAGATTCAAAAGTGGGCATATGCCTGAAACTTCTGGTCCACTTCCTTTTTTACTTCCATTTCCACCTCCGAAGGGCTACAATTTGGACACGGGAGTGTTAAGTTAGTTTTGGCCGTGAAATGGACAATAATACCCTAGGCCCTGGGGGATGACATAGCAATAGTATCAGTGAGTCACTGGATCATAGAGTGGACACATTGTATGGACCCAGGACGTCCTACAGCTTGGACTTTATAGGAGAGAAATGCAAGCATTCAATTTAATTTAAGCCAATGATACTTTGGCGATTAGAGCAGCCAAACAATAACCTAAGTAATAAATGGAGAATGGCTTTCCCGGACCTGCCGAATGGCACTTCGTCTCAGGCTACTTGAGAAGTGGGTGCTAAAGACGATCATGATAAAGGAATGCAAAAAGACTATTGGAGAATAGTAGTAGAATGAGTCACTGTGGAATAGGAGTTATCTTTAATCCCATACACATGGTTAAAAAGGACCATGGACAACCCACAGAGATCCTCATAAAAGAGACTTCGTGAAAGAACAGAGATGTTAATAATACAGTGAGCAAATAGAGAACAGAATGTTGGAAGATATAAAGTAAGACTAGTACCCCATACTTCAGATCGGGGAGCTCTTTCAAAGTTTCTGCATTTGTTCATAAATCCCTAAAATTCAGAGACTATACATATAAATAAAGATCTAACTGTACTCTACTCAAAATTAAGTAACCCCCAAATCAGCTTTTGGAAAAAATCATTTATATCCATTATTTTTGAAATAATCTTCATTTACTTAAAGGAGATAGTTATAAATAAGACAACTTCATGCTATCTCTATCTTCCCTGATAGCTTTCATTTTTGATTAATTTAAATCACCTAACAAGTTATCCAAGCTATCATTTAAGGTGTTTTACTCAACCAAAAATTAGTGTATTACAACAGAGTTCCCATGTTTTATTTATACTTCTTGGGATTATTTCAAAACGGCAGGTTTATTAAAACTTCTGCAGATATTTTTGAACATTCAAGATGTCTAGTCACATATGCTTGGTAAATTTTTGAAAAAAGAAAGGACTTCACTTCAATAATAAGTCATTTATAAGAAGTTCTACATTGATGAACTATTAAGATGATTCTCGCTGAATTTTCTCCCAGACAACCACCTCATCTAGGTGTTTTGCACCTGGGAGAGAATGTCTTGGATGGGAAAAATATTACATGTTTATTTTCACTAACCTCCAGCTGAAATTTAGCATTTCTTTTCATTATGCATACTGGTAACATATCACAATGTTCTTAGCCATATCTGTCATTTTGTCATCAATATATCTCATACCTCATTTTTTCATGTTTTCATTTCTCACTACAATTGTTGCAGGTGTCTCAAAATATTGTTTACACTCATCACTACATCAGACTACAATAGTAACCAGACCCAAAATGCAGATAAAAAAGCACATATGTCAGAAATTCACTTCTCTTACTATTTTGATAACTCTACTTCAATGTAATTAGTTTCCTTTGTAAGCATATGTGTTTTATACATTCCAAAACAGTATTTTGCAAAAGAGTCTATAGACATCTCTACACTTCCCCCAAAATACATTTAAGAGCTGCTATATTCTGTTTATGCTGCTTGTATAAAACAGATTGGACCTGCTAGCTAGTAAGCTTTTCAAAAGCTCGTAGTACAGTTTATGTTTTACATTTCCCATCATATTTTATGACCTAATGAGATGCTAAGTTACGGAAGGGGTTTTGCCATTCTTTTTGGATAAGGAAAATTTTTTTGGAAATACTAATCATTTCACTTACTTGCAGAGATCATTAACACAGCTGGCAATATATAAATATGGATCAATATATTCATGGCAGCTCAAAAAAGGAAACTGCAACAGTATCTGGCACTTGAAGAAGATCGCCTGCACACAAAACGGTGGCAGTCACCAAACATGTTTAATGCTTTGTGCAGAGTCCCATTTTCTAATCCTGATCTATTTGTAAGACTCTGCTCTTACCAAGAAAGAGAAGGTAATTCCCACTTATAGACTTTAATCAACATTTTCTAACTATATAATTTCATGCTGAGTACCACTTCTGTGGACCTCATTACATTCACTATTTCTGAAATACCTTAAAGTTTTTCCTGTCGCAGTTATGTTTCCTGAATTTCACAGTGTTGACTAATGTAGTGTTTCCACTAAAAAATGCTTTATGTTAAATATACAAATACAATAGATGTCTTAAATCCAACATGCCCAAATTTTGCACACCAGATTTACCTCAAATGCTGGCATTCCACTGGAGCATGGATTGGGAAAATCTGAGGGTGTGGGTACACATTTGGTGTCCTCTGGAATGTGCACAGACCAACTATTTGCAAACATGGCAATGTCTTCTGTATAATCCTCTGTTTCACACAAACACACACAAACATGTATAATCATATCATTTTCCACAAACACACAGTTTACCAATATAAAGTTCCTGATCAAAAAGTTAAACTCAGTAGCTTTGTAAGTATCAAGGGTCTTAGACTATAACATTATATTAACATAATAAAAATATGCTGAACAAAGCATAAATACCAAATAAAAGTTCATGTCATTGGAAAGAAAAAGCAAACTTCATTGACTCGAGGAAGGGAAGGGCTGAACGTGAATGTGAATCAGCCTAGAGTTAGGGCTGCAGGGAGGAGAGAAAGTACACATCAAACGAAGAGAGTTACATGAAAGTCCGTGTCAAAGTTCTCACACACCCTGTCAGTGTGTTTGACGTGAGTCAGGACCCTGCTAAAACTGCAGTTCCATGTTGAGGGCACCCAACAATGAAAGCAATCTTTGATGAGCCCTTGTGGAGATTTCAGAAGACACACAGACAGTGAAAGAATGGGAAAGACACATGGGGAAGAGAAGAGGAAGCCATGGCTCCATCTCATTGGAATGTGAGAACTAGTGTTTCTACAAATGCTCAGGACAGATGGTTAAGAATCCTGTCACTGTCCCAGCACTATTCTGAGACAAGACCCAGGAGCTAATATGTAGGCTGTAACAATCGGTGGTGAGCACTCTCAGCTCCCTGCTCCAAATAAAGCTTACATCGTCTCGGCACCTGGCCTGAGAACAATTCAGGGCCAGACATAAAAATGCATCCTGACGCACACAGAGGCAAAGGCGCAACCCAAAAAGGACCGAGCAGACACCAGCAGGATGACACCTCCGGTTCCCTCTCAGACTGCCTTCGGATTTGAGCTGTAGATTCTTTTACCACTTAGATATCCAGAGCCACATGTCTACCATGGATGACGAGCTAGTGCACCACTTGAATCAAAACCCTCAAGCCAAACGTGTGACCACTCGCTCGGCATCTTTAAGACAGGAAGATGTCTGCTTGCTGTACCACGATAAGAATGACTGTGGGAAAGCAGCCAGAACACTTTGCCCTCTTGTGGGCAATTCCAAACCTCACGGCGGCCTGGAAGACGTTTTCATTTGGCCCTGTGCTCCCTGAATCTTCATGTCCTCCCACCCACCCCACCACAGCCCTGCCCCTTTTACATCTTCTATTCCCGTTTAGCTCGACCTACCCCAGTCACACTGGCTTTATCTACTCTTCACGCAAACTCATTACCACCTTGATCTTGTTCCCCTCTTGCTGCTGCTTCTTAAAATCTTTCTTCTCTCCTATCTTCCCTCTTCTCTTTCCCTCACTTCATTTAGGCGTCTGTTTAATACGACCTACTCAGAGGCCTTCTCTGTCACATGATCTACATAGGCCATTATATCATTCTGAACCTCCCATTTCCCCACATTATTGTTCATGGTTATTACTGCTCACAAGAAATACATTTTAATTTGTCTATTTATTTTGTCTTCCACTGTATGAAGGGAGAGAGCTCATCTAAGCTGTCCTATTGCTGTGCCCTTTGTTTAGTATCCAGTATAGAGCAGGTGTTCAAAATACATTTGCTAAATAAATGAATGAATAAATAAAAGGGAGTTTGAAATATTTATTAAATAGATTACTAGAATTCTAGAGCTTTCAAGTTTGTCTGCTCCACTTCTTGATCTCTGATATTGCTAGAAATGCTATACACTGAAGCAAGCATGAGCCTGGTCTACTATACTTATTTAAAAAAGGAATAACTGATGTTCCTTTTAAGTAAATTTTAGCCACATTTCACTTCAAAACGTCCTTTTTTTAAAGTCTACAGATTTAAAAATATTTCCTAAACACACACTTATTTCAATATTTATGGACAAATTTTAATGTAATACTCAACTGGGCGATTCCTTAGATTTCTTCTTAGTTCCAGCTTTTAACCACACATTTAGCTATTTTTACCACACTGCATTAATAAAAATTCACAAAAGTTAGTTATTATGAGACTTTAAATTCATATCAATTGGTGGTCTGGGAGCCTGCAAAGCTAACATTAAAATGTTTCATATGAAATGTGCTATGAATAGAGGAATTTATTGTCCTTATTGTGATTCATCTGAGAGTGAAAGGGAAGCTCTATTAATCATTATGTAGAGTAACAGGAGTAAACCAGGCTTCTGTGTTGATGCATAGCCTGCTATAGACATGAATTATGAACCAGAATCTAAACTAGACAAATTAAAATCTTTCCTTATCCACAGAAATTCTGAAAAGCCTCATTTCTTTGTGAAGCCATCCCTGAAGTATGAGTAGGAATGCAGAGAAAAATACAGTTGTAATCACCATTAAGAAACTCTGCCATCAATAGCATCCCATCAAATCACCTCACTGCCTCTAAAGATTGATCTAATCAGAAAAGTGCCGGCTGTGTTTCAAACAGTACTAGGCATTGTAAAGCTAAAGGTCATACAGCACATCTAGATTTCTCTTGCATTATCACAGATGGGAGAAAATCAGAGGGCCATTTTAGTCATATCCCTATAAATTATTGTGTTTTGTTTTTTAATTAGAGTACTGCATACTGTCCACCAAATCCAGTTGTGAGACAGCTGCAAGCTCTCTTGAGGCCCCTCCCACACACTTCCCAAGGTCCTCCTGGCCTCCACCAGTTCAGCCACCATTCATTCCGGTTACATCCTGCCAGTCCTCTCCCACCAACGATCTGCAAGCACCCCTTTGCATGCTGCCACGTCTCTGCAAGCAACGATTTTATGTTCCAGGTTATCAGGGTCTGTCTGATTCTTAACTCAAATGTAAACCTGGGTCTCTCTGCCTCTAACAAGAGCAGGTGCTATTTTCCCCTGGCCTCTATACCACGTCCCCAAGATGTCCCAGGGAACGATTGCCCAGAGCAGTAATTTCTAACTCAAACACTGACAACTGGATTAAGCACCGGTTTTCATGACGCTTTGATACAGAACAAGAAATTAACAAGTACATTCTGATGGGTCCTGCCTGAGTCCCAAACCTTACCCCTAACACTGTCTCAAGATTCCAAGTTTGAGAGCCCTCTCCTTCTAAATACTCAACTGGATGCAGAACAACACGTCCTGATCTCAGTACTGCACAAGTACATTGTGCTCACGGACTTTTCGACACTTTCACTCACATTTTCTCAGTTGATCTTCACAGTCTGAAAAGCTCTCAGGGCCATTATTATCACCTCCATTTTACATGAGAGGACCCTGGCTGCTTGGAGGCCTGCTCTTTACTCCAGCTGCTAGTAGACTCATCCTGATGACACACATACCCGTTATACATGACCCATCCATCCATTAAAATGTTTCTGTTGTAATTAGAGCCTCTTTAAACAATGTCTACAGAACATTTTCATGTTAGCCCCATTACAGGCCTATTGAAAACACCTGGACGTGGCTGTAAATCAGCCAAAATGTTTTCAGTATCAGTTATATGCCAGGCACTGTAGTAAGCATTTTACATGGATTATCTTATTTAACCCTTGCATCTCTATGATGTATAAATTATCATTATGCCATTACACTTAGAAAGTTTAGCAAGTGGCAACACAGAATTTGAATTTTCTGAACCCACACTCTAAGGAGGACTTAGACCATCTCTTAAAACACAACATACAGGCAACTCTTCCCTATTACTTTTATAATATAAAAATAAAACATAGAAGTATTATATGGTACTTGAGAGATTAAAAGTCAGTTTTTCACACACACGTCTAAGCAGAGAATTGGGAGCCAGTTGGATGTGTAAGCCAACCATTTACAAGCTGTGATGCATGGGGCATATATCATCTTGTGTCCTCACCATAAAATCAAGAAAATACCACCCAGTGTACAAAATGTTGTAAGGGTCAAGAATAATATAACTGTGTGGTCATATTAACTATTATTCTAAATAGTGTCCTGTCATTATTATTATTGAAAATGCTGTGAGTTCAGAATCACTATATTCCTGTTTTACAGCTGAAGAATTTGAGCATCAGAGCCATTAAATGAGTTGCTTCCAATTATGTAATGCAACATTCAAAGCCAGATCTGCTGGTACTCGTATCCATTTTCTTTTTTGTTGCACCTCTATATGTGGACCTCCATGAAGGTCGTGTGCTGTGCTGCTACCCTTATTCTCTTACCACCGCACACAATGCAAACTGAAACAGCTCATTTTCAGAAGCTCACTAAGATCAGTTTCGTGAGTGAGAATGAATAGATGAAAGATGACACATACACTGTTATACGTGATACATACCTTTCCGAGTTATTGTTCAACTTCAAATTCTCTTCACATTTTGTTATCTCTACAAAGCTATCATTTGGCAGCCATTTAATTTACTCCTATCAAACCTAGATGCAAAATACCTTTGGTCCAAAAGTAGACAAGTTCGCCTCAGGGGGTCTGACTCACGGAAACACAAGCCCTGAGAAGGGAAGAGGCTCTGTTTTGCTCACTGGTGTACCCCAAGCTGCTTCAACAGTGTCTGACACAGAGTTAATACTCAGTTCATATTTGTTACATGACTAAGGCACGTATCTTACTTTAGCAAATGTAAACTAGCTCATGGCTTTCAAGAATGACACAAAAACATTTTCCTGGTCAAGCTTCTCTTAAAAGCACTAAAGCAGGCAAGCGATAGCCACCAATTTGACCCACCCTAGTACAAGTTGTGCCCTTCTGGGTACAATCGGCTGGATCACTGAAGAAGCCCTCCTTCCACCTTTCCTTCTGCTCTGCTCAGTTACCTTGTTGAATGATAAAATCATCGGATTGAATGCCATTGTAGTTTCCGCATAGGCCACATGATTTCCCTTTATGCTCCTCAGACAGTTTGAGGTAAATCCCAGATATTCCATCCCACGCCAATGAAAAACCAAAAGTTGTTTTCACCAGAATATAGTCGGCTAGTTTCTCGATGAAGACTTGTCCGATTGTCTGAGGCAATGTTAAACTTGAAAAACAGAATAAATGCAATCTAATAATTACAAAGAAAAATAAATGACAGATGATCTATTTCTTTCTTGAAGTGACTTGAATTGATAATTATTATTTAAAATTATTGAATAAATTATGCATACAGATTTCTCAAGCAACCATCACACAGGAAATCTCAAGACTTTTGTAAAAATTAAATACTGAAATAAAAAAAAGAATAAAGTTATCTTTTGCCCCATACTGATTAAGATTTTATACTTATAACTGGATCCTACTCTCAACCAGTCAAAAACACATGTCTACTAAAGTCTGGAAAATAACTTTCTCTATTTATAATAATAAGTGCTTAATATATTTATTTTTTATCTGAAGAGTTCAAGTAATCTAAAAAAGCTGCTCAACAATTTTGAATTAAGGACAAACAATAGTCAAAATATGGAAACACTGCTTGAGTTCTGATGTTGTTTAATTTTGTTTTAAAGTGGAGGCTATAAAGAGATAGGAACTTTTGTTTCCAAAATGTCACCTAGGTAAAAGTCATTTGTTTCCAAAAGAAAAATGTCTAGCCAAATTAATTATAATTTGCATTTTTAATGTTACAAAATACATTATTTAATATAAAATATGTTGTCATAAACTATTGCACAGGGCTTATTATTAATGATTCTTAAATTGGATACAATTTGGCCTATTTAAACAAGGATCCCCTCAAATATTTAAAGTGATGATCTAACGTCTACTCTTTCCACTTTTACAGTCATACACAAACAAAGGAAGTGGAGGACATAAAAGAACTGAAGAAAACTAAACAATTAGGTATTTTAAAAGCACAGTAAGTCACCTTGAACACTTTTCAAAGAATGCTGGTCTTCTACCCACAAGTATTAAGGAAAAGAGCAAGTGCTAGTAATTAAGGAAATGGAAGGAAGAAATCATTTTTACTAAAATAGCCATACTAAATGAAAATTATAAGCTATAATGTAAGTTAGGTGGGACATTAGTAGGTATATTCATACATTTCTTTCAAAAATTTCAAATTAGTGACTTCCTTCCCAGGAAGGGCATGGCTACATGGACAAAAATATAAAATATAAAACCAAACATACTCATTAACACAGGTAGAGTCCCCAGAGAAACTATTCAAAATATCTGCAACCATTTGCACAAACATGCCTATAGATAACTGTTTAGAGAGAACTAGTTACAAGAATGGGAAAATAACTAAAATATACATTGGAGAATAAATAAAAAGGTTCTAGCTAACTACTGCC
The DNA here is from genome assembly GCF_040802235.1 of Manis javanica. NCBI lineage: Eukaryota > Metazoa > Chordata > Mammalia > Pholidota > Manidae > Manis > Manis javanica. The sequence goes on from NC_133165.1 coordinate 16,027,056, forward strand.
ATAATCCATTCTTAATTAAAAATCATAAACACTAGGAATTCATATTAAATTCATAGTAAAAGTTACTATAAATAGCTATAAATATAAAGTTAATATAAATAGTTATTTAAAATGTTTAAGTTGACAAGTTTATAAAAACTATACTAAAAAAGGGACCATGTTTCCTAAGGAGAGTTCATAGCACTAGGAAGATCAGTGTCTGGAGGTACAGTGGTTCTGTTGGAGGGATTTTGGGGTTTGTAATTTGATCTCTTTCACAATAAATTTGATTAAATACACAATTTTTTAAAAGAAAAGGTGCATAACTGTGGTTATCCAGATGTCTATAACGTGAAGGGATGCTAGCAGAAGTGGGAGATAATAACAAAAATTAGGTAATCTCCCGTAAGTTTAAGAAAAACTCCATGCAACCTAGGCAGATCACATTAACCATACAAAATGAAATGAATGCACAGATTAATGCTGAAAATTATTAATGGGGTCATATGTGCCAAAACCCTTCACTTCACAGGTGAGAGAACTGAAGTCCGGGGAGGTAAGGCATGATGTGCAGAGCTTCATGCATTTGATTTCATTTTGGCAAACATTTCTCTAGCACCTGCCATGCGTTAGGCCCTAGGCCAGGTACAGCATCATTATAAGCAATTTAGCTGAATACTAAGAAAACCATCCTCTTCTATCATAGAAATGGAAATTCTCAGAAAAATATTTCCGAGTTAAAATTGAAATATGACATAAGTCTGAGATTTAACAAAGTGTTAGTTTCTTAAAAATCTACTTGAATAGTGATTTGTTTATAAAAGATAATAATTTTTAAGTGCTCATTATATTACCCAAAATCCCATATAAGGAATCCTAAATCACTATTTAAATTCAGCTCCAAGAAATACATAGGTGATTGTATTATCTTCCCATTCAAACAGTTAAACTTTCTTTTATAAGAAAATGAGTACAGAACCCAGTTGATCAAGAAAATAAGCCCCAGGGAGGAAGAGGGGCTGCTTGTTGCCTAGGATGAGCTCTCGGCCAGCACCTGACCCCACGGTGCTTCATCCACAGCCCTTTCTCCTATCATCAGCTGCCTCTTAGGGAATCTAAACTAAGAAGAAAAGTACATAAGCTGGTAAGGTCCTTGTGTTAGAAAGAATCCCCATGGTTCAAACACTTGCTGGTGAATTCTGAATGATGGATAGAATTGTTCCATCCCATAATTTACTTTTCCTGACATGAAGCAGCCAGGAAATATTTAAAATTGAGTATCTCTATCATTATTTAGATTGGAAGGTAGGTTATTCCACAATATTCCTAGCTTAAAATATATAAAACCTTCCACCAAATAAGTAATTATCACTTTCCCCCAAGACCCTCAGGTTTTATTCTTGTCAGATAGGAAGCCAGAGTGGGCCCCACTCTGGCCTGTGGAAGAAGGCTGGTGATTTATTGGCTCTGAATCTCTGTTAGAACATTGATGGGAAATCTCAAGTGATACCCAAAACTCACAAAGGATTTCAGAGGTTTAGTTTTATTTTAAGGAAAGCAAAGGGAGGGAAAGGGAAGGGAGAGAGAGAGAGGGAGGGAGAAGGGAGGGAGGTAGAGAGAGGGAAAGAAAGAGAGAAAGAAGAAAAGAAACAAAGAAAGGAAGGAACCAACAAACGAACGAATGGAGGATTGCTTTTACAAAGAAAGCAAAAATAATTGAAGGGTTGAGCCATGAAGATTTCTCCTGAATCTCTTAGAGTAAGATAATAATCTTATCGCTAACTGTGTAAACATATGTGTATCCTGAACAAGCATTAGGGAGGTTAAACTGGTTAGACTCCTGGCCACCTAACTGGCCTCAGAGCCTACTAACATTTAACGTCTGTGTGATCTAACTTCGAGATTTTTATTGAAAAGAAATCCTTTCTTCCTACTCTCTACAATTCACTTCCAATGTGTAAATATTCTATGAATCTGTGGTATTATTGTCATTATATCATTTATCATATCTTACCTGATTCCATCCTTTTTTATTTCGTGCCCATAAATTTGGATTTCCTCCTGGTCTGAGAAGAACAAGCTGATTGACCGATAACAAGAATACACTGAACCAAGGCACCTCGGGCTGTTATGAACCTTAACGGGAGAAAAACAAAAGCAAGCATGGGAACCAACAATATGTACATGCAGGTTCTGTGTGGGCTACAACCGCAACCATCTACAGCTGTAGCACCACTAGTGCCAGGACAGTAACTGTGTTTAGGATTGTCAAGAGTAAAAGAGGGTTTACCTCAGAAATTGGGCAACAGAATTAACTTCATAATGTACAAGTTAATTTACCATATTTTAAAAATGATGTGAATCTTTATATGTTGGATGTCAATATCCTAAAGACACATGGTATGTACTAGAAAATTTTAGTTCTGATGGGAGACAAGTTCAGCACCACAAACACATTTGCAATTTTCACGTTCATATTGTTTACATTAGAGGCTCATGAAATGGGGCTCTACACAACGCAATATTTAAGGGCTGCAAAAGTGACTATAACCTCACTATAAATAAAATTTCCCAGACATTTTAGGGAAGAAAGAAGTTATTTCTAAAACAACTTGATGGGAAAATTAGTTTACTAGTAAAAAGAAAAAAAAAAAAGGAAGGATGAAAAGAAAGTAGAGGAGGAAATTTCAAATTAACTTCAAAAGTTCCAAAAAGTAATGCATAAATGATGAAACCATGAAATAACTAGAAGAAAATATAGGCAACTATATAGATTGAAAAGAAATTTGTAAGTTCAAAAGTGATAAGAAAAATCACCAATGATAAGATAGATTTTAACATTGCAAGAATATAATATATATTAATTTAATGATTAATAAGCAAATATTATTGATCACTTATTATATACCAGGCACTGTCTTAGATTCTGAGGATTTAGCAGTCAAAAAAACAGACAAAATACTTGCCCTCCTACATTGTTGGTGGGAATGCAAATTGGTGCAACCGCTGTGGAAAGCAGTATGGAGGTTCCTCAAAAAGCTAATAATAGAAATGCCATTCAATTTAGTAATTCCACTTCTAGGAATTTACCAGAAGAAAACAAGATCTCTGATTTGAAAAGATATAGGATCTCCTATGGTTATCAGCACACTATTTGCAATAGCCAAGATATGGAAGCAACCTAAGTGTCCATCGATAGATGCCTGGATAAAGAAGATGTGGTACATATACACAGTGAAATACTATGTAGCCATTAAAATGAAAAGAAATCCTACCATTTGCAACAAGATGGATGGATCTAGAGCATATTATGCTAAGTGAAATAAGCCAGGCAGAGAAAGATAAATGATTTCACTTATTTATACAGTATAAAAACAAAGCAAAACGGAAGTAACAAAATAGCCATAGACTCATAGACACTGAGAAGTGACTAGAGGTTATCAAAGAGGAGGGGTTGGGGCATGTGTGGGGGAAGGTAAGAGGGATACAGGGGCACAATAATTTACAATCACAATATAAGTTGGTCACAGGAACGGTAGTACAGCATGGAGAATATAGCCAATGGTTCTGTAACATCTTCCTGTGTTGACACAGCAACTGCACTAGCTGGGGTGAGGATTTAATGATATGGGTAACCATTGAGCCACTGTGTTGTACATTTGAAACCAATATAAGATTGTATATAAACAATACTTCAGTAAAAAAATACTTGTCCTCATGAACCTTATATTACATTAGAGGAAAACAATTAATAAAAAAATATAACTAAATGTAACTAAAATATTTACCATGCTAGATGACAGGAAGGGGAAGCACAAAGAAAGAGGACAGAGAGTCTGAAGAGGCAACTGGGGTCAATATTAGATCAAGTGGAACAATAGAAGCCTCATTGACAAGGGAATTCTAGTAAAGACGAAGGAGGTATAAGAGCAAGCCATATAGATATTTCGAAGAGCATTCTAAGTAAAGAGAACAGCACATGCAAAAGTCTGAAGTAGGGCTGTGCCTAGGATGTCTTCAGCATCCAGGAATGCAGGTATCTGATTCCAAGCAGGATGCTGCAGGATTCTTTTTTGGAGAAATAAAAAGGAAAAAAGACATACACGTACTCATATTTGGGGCTTATCTAATGAAACCAGAGGCTCCCGGCTTAATCCCCCACTGAGTAAGCAAGCCCCCAGGCATATATATATTCAGAGCTTCCCAGCAGCTATTAGAACTTAATTCCCAATTGTGAATAAACATTCATGGATCATGTGATAAAAGACTATGACATGAAAGACAGGAAGAAGAAATAAAATTCCAAAGATTCATAACCGACACCTCAAAGAGAAAAGTGAGTAGTTGCCATTCATGAAACAAGAATTAAATCTTGCTAAAAGGAAGTTCAATGAATAAAAATAGTTAGATATTGATGATAGACTGGGTAAATTTATAACTGAAATAAAATGTTTGGAACATAAACATCTCAGTGTTGGAAAGAAATCTCCCAAAACATACAACAAAAAAGCAGAAAGATGGAAAATAGAGGAAAAACAATAAGAAAAAATTTGGCAATCGACTGCTCAGTTTAGGAGCTCCCATATCTAAATAAGAGAATTTCTGGAAGAAAGGAGTGTAAATTCTGAAAGAAGAGAAAAGAAAGAAATGTTTTTTTTAAAACTGAGGGATTTGTAAGCTTGAAAGGGCCTATCAAGGGCTCAGCACAATAAATCAAAGAAAAAAAGAAATCCTTCCATAATTATGAAATCTCAGAATGCTGGGGATAAAGAAAAGAAGATGTAAAAATTTCTGGGGGCAAGGGAAAAGGTCATGTGCAAAATGAAGACAAATCAGAATGGATTGAATTTCAAAATTCTGAACATGATTTCCAAATTATAATGAAGGTTGCAAATTTTTAACTACTCAGTGTACTTTCCAGGTAAGTATCATCCTTTCCAGAAAGCAACTTGAAAATAGAGTCAATTAAAACAAGGTGAGTCAAGAACAAATGGGTTCCTGCCCAGTCACCACTGCAACAGATCCATCCACGTGTTTGAAGCATCCAATATGGTTTTTACACGTTTGAAGCATCCAGTACTCTTTTTGGAACCTATCTCTTAAGTATAAACAAAGTTCAAAGATCACTAGGCACTTCATGGGGCCCAAGAAACAGGAAAACCAGTAGAGAAGACAGAAAAGTGAGATTGTCCAGGAGGAGAGTGAAGAGAAACCCCAGGTGCCAGGTATACGGCAGCCTTGGAGGCAACCAGTCGCGGGTGGGGCAGGAGAACAGAGAACCAAGGGAGGGACCCCTCAGGCAGGAATGAGAAACTGAGGGATTGCCTGAAGTATCTGCCCCTGTTGAGAAGAATGTTATACAGACAGAGAGTTTGGAAGAAAATAATCAATGATTAGAGTGAAGAAAACGCAGCAAACAAAAAATGGGATAACTGTTAATGCTATAGAAATGTACAGAGAATCATAATAACCAGCTCTAAACAATGCTTACATGAGTTTTATTCATGCATGTGTAATACACAAACAACAATAATGTAAAAACCTAAAATGGTGATATAACTCTATTAGGAGATGGAAAGGAGAGTGTGCATGTCTCTACGTCTGTTAGGAGTAAGAAGGATAATATAAATGAGATAACTCCATTCACCGTAGCAGGAAGTGAACAAAAAGCCCTAACTTGGAAAAATAAAGAAATAATAGCATATTTTTGCAGGTAAGATAAAAGCCAGAAGAAACAGCTTAAAAAGTTGAAGTATTTTCCTTTGGGGAGCCAGACTTTACCTGTGGTTGGGGAATGAAGGAAAGCAGGGCTATTTTTTTGCTTCATATGCCTTGATGAAATTTTTTAAACTATGTGCAAGTATTACTTTTATAAAAATAAAACTGAATTTAAAGAAGAAAATGAAAATAATCAGGACTATAAAAAAGGATATGTGCATAAAGCTGTTTATCAATTGTCTCTGGAAATATTTTTTCAAATCAAATTTCTAAAACAGGACTTACTTAAATGATTTGAGAATTCTCTCAGTTGGAACAAATACAGCCTACAAAATTTGTGTTTGTCAAAATTACTGAAATAGAGGAAAGTTCTTGGTATAATGTTAGGTGAAACTCTAAGATAGAAAGTTATAGATAATATGATTTCAATATTATAATGTCTGTAAAATCCAGAGGAAAAAGTGTAGAAGGAAATATGTGAAGCCATTAGAAATGGTAACTCTTGGCTGATAATTCTAATATCATTTTTTAGTCTTCTCTGACTTTTTCAGATTTTTACAAAAGCAGTGAACTCTTTCTACAATCAGGAGTAAGATGACATTTAAAATAAATGAAGTTATTTACTTGAAAGAAAATTCCACCCGCTGAAACAGGGCCCGGTAGAAACAATATCTATTAACTCTGGAAGCACAGTTGAGCACTGTGTGTTATTATCAAAGGAGAGATTATCTAGTTAGTTGACAGATTAGTCCTCACAAGGGTTAGACTCTTGACAAGAACATTTCAATGAGGGAGTCAGAAGGTGTTCGAGTGATAAACCCAGCAAGAGACTGGAGGCGTAAAGGACAATGTGTGCCTGAAAACAGGAACCCTGTAGGCACTAAAGATGCGTCTCACTACCTCCCTAGCTAAGGAGAGCTCTACTTTTTAATCCTTGTGCCCCATCAGTTGATTTCAATAGACCTCATTTCCTTTCTGGGCCACAGGATTTGTCACTCTTCAAAAGCTCAGCGCCTACTTTAAATTTCTGCAACCCCTAGAAGAAGAGGGGAATTTAAGCAACTCCAGTGTAAATTAGAAGGAAAAATTAGAACAAATTGTCAAATAAATGATGGCTATGGAGAATTCTAGCTTTTGAACAAGATAGCACCACAGTTTTCTGGCTGTGCTTTGGGACACCGGGAAATCCAGAGGATGAGCATGAGTGGGGAGAGAGGTGCCTGACTTTTCTTCCAGTTGAGGGTGAAGCCATTCTGCAGCCTGCATTTTGAGGTATCTCTTAAGAACTCTTTTGAATCAAGAAATCTTCAACTAAAAGCTAACTCTCTGACCTGAATCAGACAGCATCAGTCCACCTCACCACTAGCTGCCTGTCTTGGTGTCGTCTACCTTGTGCTTACGTACTCCATAAACGCCAGCCTCCAGGTCATACTGAGGGATGCCACTTGAAAACAATAATCCAGGTGGTCATCACACTGGATTGTCAAGAAGGAAACCTGTGGGAGTCATAAGTTTGGTGCCTGAACCTACCCCTCTTCAAAATGTTGGAATAAAACCTGAAGATCGGGGATATCATCTGGAGCTGATATTATGACATACATGAGATAGACATTTCCACGCTGCCTGTAAGTCCCTTCTACGTGGATCCAAACTTTTTTCTCCCAGTCCTAGGCCCCATCTCAGTAGAACTATACTCAATATAGCAGCAAATTTTATTCCTCCCATGAAGCACTAACCCCTCTTCCCTAGTCAGGGCCCTAAGTATTCACACTATGATCATTATACATTTTTCATCATGTATCCAGAATCCACTTTAAAATACAGACTTCACCAAAAATATTTTAAGTTAATTATGCCCTAGGATCACGTACCCATACAGTATACCGAGGCTCCAAATTACTACAGTCCTTTGCAAAAATGTAAGAACAGTTTCCTGGGAAATAGTAGTAGATGCCATCAAACGTTTCAAAGTGGTACTGTCCCCAGGTTTTGCAAATCCCATCTCTGCCATTGCCCATGTTTGGCACTGAAAATAAATAAGATAATATTTAGTAGTAAAAAATAAATTACAACTGTCTCTGGCAAGGTTCAGTCATGGTTGGTGACTCTAATTTTCATTAAAATAAATATTTTCTTCTTTGGTGGTGAATATCACAGGAAGAAATAACTAACATAAAATTACTAACTGCTCTCAAAACTATTAAACTCCCCTGAAGAAAAACATGGTCTCCAAGTTGTTTGGAAGAAAAGATTTAAGTTAGAAACTTACTTAATTTCTGCTTCCAAAGAGAGACTCTTTGAAGGGAAGAGTAGGGAAAATGATCCACTAAAAGAAGGTAGTAGTGATAAACAAATACAATGGCTTAGAAAATAAAGAAATGTCACCACTGATTATCCTAAAAATTTATATAGTCAACATTACAATGTTTCAGTCTCTGAAATTCTATCAAAAATATCTTAACAGTAACCATACAGAAAAATAACCCCCAACAAAAAATTCATGTTTATGTATCTGGACCTTGGGGTGGGGAGCATTTGTCATCCAAAGTATGCTGGAATTTAGGAATTCATGACCTCAAACCAGCCAGATTTCAAGCAATGTGTGCCCTAAATCACATGACTTCATCTTCTGTTGTCTTCATGCCCACCCCCTCTTCTTACCCTTGTGGATAGGCCTGTATCTATTTGGTTTTTTAGACCCTTTTGTTTAGAATAATATGAGAATCAATGACACTGAACACTTAATATGTATAAAACATTTTAATACATTGTATAGGGAGCATTAAGATAAGGCACAATAGTATCTTGTCTTTTTGTAATTTTTGCCTAAATGTGTTAGCCTCGGTGAACTTTGGCCTTTTTGGAAAAAAAACAATGATTCATTATGCAGGCAGCCTTCTCTGGCAGTATGCCTTCCTTCTGTGGCATATTTTCATAAAATCTTATACTTTCCTTTATAGCACATGTCATGATTAATGTGTATGCATTGCATGTCGGTTCTCTCCTCAGGGGCACTGCACCTCCAGGAGGGCAAGAACATGTCTTTATTACTCACTATTGTACCCCCAGTGCCTAGCTTGGCAGATGCTCCATAAACACTCATTAAACAAATGAATAGTTATTGATCATTATTGACATGGGATCCTGTCCTAGACACTGTGAATAAAAATATTTTTATGTACCCTCTACCTTTGAAGAGCTCTCAAAACTATTTCTATTTTATGTACAGAATTCCAATTAATTCAAAGTCAAAAAGAATGAGTGGCTCCAAAAAACAAATCTAATTTATAAAGCAAAAGAGAGATGAATGAGAACCTGGTTTTAATGGGCTAGTACCATTTAAAGTCTAAAAAACACTTGAGGAAATAGTAGCAATCAGAGAGAAGGGGAAGTGGGCATATCTGTTTTCTTTTACATTATTTCTACATCACTTAGAATGAATCGTGGACATTCTAGTTACATAGTCTATGATTGTACCAGCTCCCAATGGATAAACTTTAGTATAGCAACTTATATTTTACTGTTCTCAGCTTCTCATAGTCTCTCAAGTATCCCTGAAACTTACCAATCTGGCACCTTGTCCCAAGTGCCTGAAATATCTGACAGTCACACATACCAGTCTTAGAACAGAAAGCCCCATTAAGGCATTCATGAGGACAAGAACCTGAAGGGCAAAAAATAAGTTATCTTCTGGCGTGCATCAGTTCTTATAAACAGTATGTCAAGATTTAGCTTAGACTAGCTGTAACCATTATTAACTCACACAACCCTGGGCCTTTTGCCCTGATGAGCTAAAGAATTAGGCCTATCAGGTCTCTATCTAGTTCATTTCATTATGTGTGCTGTGAAACAAGAAAGACAGGCTTTCACATTTTAAATACTCTGAGAGCAAAGGTTACCCTCCTTCAAGCAATGGAAAGGTCAAGTTCCCATGTAAGGAATCCCTGTCCCAGATGATGAGAACCAGAAATACACATGCTGCAGATGATTTCGTCGACGGAGTTTGGCACCCACTTCACGTCCAATCTGCTCCTCCAGGAGCAAGTGTTGTATGAAAGAATAGCGTCCATCATTAACTTGAGGGATCAGGCAAAATACAAAACTCAAAAGGCAACTCCATATTTGAAGAGAATAATTAAACATTTCATTTGAAGTTTGTGTATTAATTAATCCTCAGGCTTAATCAGAAATGAAGAATTCTTTCTGACTCATACTTGATTTTAATGGGGCAGAAACCACTCATGGCTGGACATCACCAAAAATATTCTTTCTTTCATGGAAAGAAAAATCATCCCCAAGGATTATATTGAAAAGAGGAAGCAAGCTCCTGAGTGAGTTTTAGAAACTCAAATGAATCACAGTGAAAAATTTCCTCTAATAAGGAGAGGACAAGATGCAAATAGCAAAACTCAAACAGGAAAGATTTAAGTAATATATCGAAAGATCTAGAAGATACCTTTGAGTCACTGCAAAGAATTAGTAAAGACTGCACCTCTGAAATTTTTATTATCATGGAAGGCAGTTACCCAACTGCAATAATTTAACTACAGTTCTGTCACAGGCAAGAATTAGAAAACTATTATTCTTCCACTTTAAGATCTATTGATCTGAAATGTTTTTCTACATTTAAAAACCTACAACTCTCTAAGTATACCTTAACTGAGGAAAAATAAGCTGTTTCATCTTTGATCACACATGTAGGTAAAAAATTATGTTTTTCATAATTTCAAAGCTTAAATGTAGTTTTCCCCCTAGAGGCATATCAATCTTTAAATTTTATCTTAGATTATAAATATGCATTTCTCCAATGAATAAATGTCTAAATATTTAGATAAACAAATGTATCACCTTGCAAAATTTATATTCAGCCCTGCTTATTCTCCTGAAAATAAATATCAAGCCAAAACTAGTCAGGAATCACTTTTATTTTAAACACAACAAAACAATTAAGTTTCAAGCTATTACTAGCATTCTGCTTAATGGAAATGGAAAATTGGTAAGCAAAAACAGGGATGTCAAGGAAACAAAGAACAAATATATGATTCAGAAAAAGTTTATGATCCCCAGTGGTATCCTTTCTGGTCATGAAGTTACCAGTTTTGTCTGTTTAACTCTACTTATTTCCAAAAATAACTCAAATTTCAATATTGAAGTAAATTTAACTATTACTAAATATCATTACCACCATGGCTCAGTTTCCTCTATGCATTTCGCAGAAATAGTAAAGAGGTGATTCAATATATCCCCAAAAGGGGTCTTTTGAGAAGGGAAATACAAGAAATCAAATTTAGCACTGACCTTTTATTTTGCTCTCACCCCAATTAATAGCTTCATGGAAGAAATATCTTGGAGAAGTGGATTCAGACTTTGAAAGAAAGGAGTAAGAATTAAATTATTTAATTAGTCAAACATGTAAATTAGAAAGTCTGGAAAATAACAACAAATATAGAAATTACAAAGTACTGACTTTATATTTCCTTGGGCTATTGAGGCAATTTTGATGAGGCAGAAAGGGATCCTCTGAGGTTGTGGTTAGAAGATCTGATGTCAAGGTTTGGTTTTCTCTCTTACATGACTTTGACAAGCCATTTATCCTTTCTGACCTGTTCTTTTCCTCTTTTCCAAAGAGCCTGGTTGAAGTCTAATCTTTGCATAAACCCTACCATATACTGTTCTGACTGCCGTTCTAGCAGCTCTCTGCTACTTCCAAGTGCAGATGTGTCTGGAGAAAATGTATGGGACTGATGGGCCAAGAGACAATGACTCCTCACTATCTGTAGACCCCTGTGAAGATGCCATCCACACGAGTTCTGTTAAGCATGTGTCACCCTCAGCCTCCAAAGAGCTGATACTTTCAAGTTCGTACAGCACTTAAATATACTGTAGACACAAGGTACTTTAAGGTAACAGTAAGAGCTTGAATTATAGAACCAGACAGACCTGGAATAGGGCCCTGATTCTGCTGTTCTGTAAGCAAGTTTCCTAATCTCTTGGTGCCTACTTTTACTTACATGTAAAACAGGAACAATGATACCAACTTCATTGTGCAGTTATAATAGTAAACTAAAACAATTGTTTTAGTTGTTTTAATTGTCTTAGTTGTCAAAATGGCTATCCAACCCAAAGCAATTACAGATTCAATGCAATCTCTATCAAAATACCAATTGCATTTTTCAATGAACTAGAGCAAATAATCCTAAAATTCATATAGAACCATAGAAGACTCCAAGTAGCCAAAGCAATCCTGAGAGAGAAGAACAAAGCTGGGGTCATTACACTCCTTGACTCAAGCTATACTACAAAATTACAGTAATCAGGACAGTATGGTGCTAGCACAAGAACAATGGGACAGAATAGAGAACCCAGATATAAACCCACACATATATGGTCAATTAATATATGATAAAGGAGTCATGAATATACAATGGGGAAAAGACAGCCTCTTCAATAACTATCATTGGGAAAACTGGACAGCTTCAGGCAAGAGAGTAAAACTGGATTATTGTCTAACTCCATACACAAAAGTAAACTCAGAATGGATTAAAGGCCTAAATATAGTACATGAAACCATAAAACTCTCAGAAGAAAACATAGGCAAAATCTCTTGAACAGAAGCATCAGCAATTTTCTTCTAGACACATCTCCTTGGGCAAGGGAAACAAAGGCAAAAATGAACAAGTAGGATTACATCAAACTAAAAAGCTCTGTACAGCAAAGGAAATCATAAGCAGAAAGGCAACTGACAGTATGGGAGAATATATTTGTAAATGATTCATCTGATAAGGGGTTAACATCCAAAATATATTAAGAACTCATACAACTCAATACTAAAAAAGCAAATAACCCAATTAAAAAATGGGGCAGGGTGAAGGGCACCTGAACAGACATTTTTCCAAAGAAATACAGGTGGTCAACAGGCACATGAAAAGATGCTCCACATCACTAATTATCAGGGTAATGCAAACCACCCTCATACCAGTCAGAGTGGCTACTATCCAAAAGGCAAGAAATGACAAGTGTCAGCAAGGATGTGGAGAAAAGGGGACCCTCCTACACTGTTGGTGGGAATGTAAGTTGGTCCAGCCACTGTGGAAAGCAGTACAGAGGTTTCTCATAAAGCTGAAATACAAATACCATAATACCCAGTAATTCCCACCTCTAGGATATTACCCAAAGGAAACAAAATCTCCAATTTGAATATATAAACCCCTATGTTTATTGCCACATTATTTACAATAGCCAAGATATGGAAGCAACTGATATGACCATCAATAGATGAATGGATGAAGAAGATGTGGTACATATACACAGTGGAGTATTACTCAGCCATGAAAAGAAAGAAATCTTGCCATTTGCACAACATGGATGGATGGAGCTAGAAGGTATTATGTTATGTGAAATAAGCCAGGCAGAGAAAGACAAAATACTATTCAATTTCACTTCTTCGTGGAATATAAAAACAAAGCAAAACAAAATGAACAAACCAGCAGTAGACTCATAGACACTGAGAAATGACTGGTGGTTACTATGGAGAAGTTGAAGTCTAATCTTTGCATAAACTCTATGGAGAAGGAGTTGTGGTGGGTTGGTGGGGAGGGTGCAGGGGATAAAGAGGGACAGAAATTATCAATCATAATATAAGTTGGTCACAGGGATGGTACTACAGCATGGAGAATACAGCCAATGATCCTGTAACAGCTTCCTATGTTGACAGTGGTAACTACACTGGTTGGGGTGAGGATTTAATAATGTGGGAACTTTGAACCACTGTGTGTGTACTTGAAACCAATATATGATTGTATATCAATTATACTTCAATAAAAAAATTTATGTAAAGATTCCCACATAGTGCCTCACACATAGAAAGTTAGCAATAAAGAGCATTATATGAATCTAAACAGTCCAGATAAAGCCTCTGGATTTTTAAGAGGTCAAAATGGCTCAGTAGCAAGTAATTATGGATTACTAAAACTAATCAGTTATGGATTTTTATGCCGACTGAATGGTAATTTTGCTGCCTGGAACAATGTCCTTTCCCACAGCATTTTTGGTTCATGCTCCATCATGGTCCAAATGAGTACCAGATGATGCTCAAAAAGCTGCAAAGGGTAAGAAGAACTGGGGACAGAGAGCATGATCCTGCTGCAAAGTCCTCTCTCAGCAGGTTATGGCCTCCTTCCTACAGGTAGAATTTTATTTTAGTTTTTCAGCAAAGCTTTTTTTTTAACAAGCAAAGCTGCCTGCCCCATGCTAGCTAAAAGGCTCTTTCATCACTTCGGCACCCCTTCCTGACCTCGTGCCCCGCACTGTGGCTCCGAGTTCATTGTTTCCACTCCCCTTCCTCCTGGGTATTACCTCACCACTCAATCTGCTCTTTGTATCCTTCTCCCTGTCTCAAACTAAGTTAGACTAACAACCGTCTATGACCTTGCTTCCCCTGCACAGCATCTTATTCTCTGTTTCCAGCTGTGGAACCCAGCACAGCTACCCTACGGTGGAGACGCCAGCCTCCTTCCTTCAGCTCCAGTGAATTGTCTGTGACGCTCCCTGGTCGTGTACAGTGACTTCGCCTCTTGTCTCATACAAGCTTATAACAGTGAACAAATTAACCTGCTCGGCCTCAGTTTCCCAGCCTATTAAATGGGACAACAGCAGATTCCTCCCAGAATTGTGAGGATGAAAAGAAATGGGGGAAGGCACAAAGAGCAGTGCCAGGCACCGAAGGGTTGCCAACATGTTACCTATTTTTATTCTTAGGCAAAAACTGAATACACTGTACAACACTAAACCAAGGCAAGAATGTATGACTTGCTTTTTGTCCTATATCCTCTCACCCAACTCAGGCTACACATCCTCCATGGAAATTACAATGACTTCTTAGCTCACCAGCCACCCAGTTACCACAGCATCTGAATTACTACAGTGTTCCGTGTATCGTGTGACAATATTTCACCATGACAATATATCATCATATGACAATATACAAACATATATTGGTGATATGGCACATAGGTTTACTTTTTTAACATATCTGAACTCAGAATGGTATCTTACATTTACAATTAGAAGCACCTCTATTTTTTGTCATATTTAAAATGACAAAGATTCAATGGACAAGTTACACAGACCTGACTTCTTTACATCCTGCCTTCACTAGACATCAAGTTTCTAGATAACAAACACCGCTAGTCATGCTTCTTCTCTAACAGGGTCCCTCATATGTCGTCCACAAAGACCAACAGACCTGGGGATAGTCAAAGCAAAACAATTTGCCTCCCAAGCCTGTTTGGGAGCATGACTATAAAGGATTCTGTTGATGCGTCTTTCCACACCCTCCCAGCCCACCTCGGACCCCATGTGCATCTGGGTTCTGTGTGCATGGACACCTCCAGCTTCAAGCTCTGGCTCCTTTCTGCCTCTGCCTGTGGGCAGAATCGAACCAGAACAGAGCACAGGAAGCACCTTCCTCTGAATCTACATTCCCCAGAGACCACCCTCCACCAAAAGAGAGAGGCAGGATCCTGTTGGTGGATGAATGCCTCTGCTTCCCTCATCCCTTGGAAAAAAATTCTACACCTTCTACATGGCTCCTCAGAGCGCCCCTCACGAGGCTGAGCCACAGCTGCCTAGGGCAGGAGCACCCCGTTAACACACTGTGCTGGGCTTCCTCCCTTCCTCAGTTCACTTCCCTCTCTCCTTCACTTGTGCACTTCCCAGATTATCTCCCTGCACCTAAGACCGCCTCAGCAGCCGCTTTCAGGAGAATAATTTTGAAATGTAATAACAATGCAAAAATATTCGAGTAGTGGGTGCGTATATTCACATGAATGAGAAAAGAGGGCCGCCATTCTTCCTCCTTGCTTATTAAATCTCCACAGGAGGCCGAGAAGCACAGAGAAGCAGTTTTTAGGTGAGAAATCACTGCAGCACGCAAACACAACATTAATAGAAGTCTGTATCTAGTCTTCCTTTGCTCATTGTTCTTCTCACACTCAACATATGTCTGAATCCATCCCTGCACAGATGTATCTAACCACCAGTGTTCTGTCATCCTAGAGCAGGGGAATGAACCTCTGGATAAAAATGCCCTCATAACAGATGAAGTTTCAATCCTAAACAGCGTGATGCATGATTATAACCTCACTGCCCTTCTTTAACATTTCTTCTTTTCAAACCTGTTCAGATATTCAATAATACTGATGCACGTTTTCTAATTATGGAAAGTAGGACAAGTGTCATGTACTTCATTTTCTCTAAAAGGGTAATCAAGAGAAGGTAAGTGTGTTTCCCACTTATTAACAAAGGGAGGTGGTCACATCACTCCTTTGAGGTAAATTACACAAAATTCTAAAAACATCTAAATGAACAAGAGTATAACCTCATCCACAGGTCACTTTATGTGACAATTTTGGGGTATGTTTCATAGGTTCTTCAATCTAGTGGGTTCACCAAAATACAGTTTTCTCAAAATCGGATTTTCCTCTGAGTCATGTTGTCCTTCTGTGGTTAATATGGCCTTCTGGCAAAAATGTACTTAAAAGTTCTCAAAGAATCATTTCAACCACTTCACATGATACATACATACTTACGTACAGAGAACACTTTCTAAGGAAAAAGAAGTATTTCAGTTCCATAGACTATCTTTTTCCTCTTCTAGTACAAAAAATGATCTCCATTCTAGACAAGGATAAATCAGTTGTGTCTTGTACATTGTCAAAGCATCATATCAAATCTGTCTTCACTTCTCTTTAATTAAAACCAAAAATTACAAAATTTCAGGCATTTACCAGAAAAAACTGGTAGAAATTGATTGCAATCAGCATTTGACAAAGGCCTCCTTGAATTTATAAGCTGTTTGCTATATAAATACACAAATCATATCACTTTCCGAAGAAACACTTTTACATTAGGATTTTCCATTTTACCATCCATCTTTCATAGAGAAATATTTTTAAAACCCACCCACTGGAACATTCCAAGCATAGTTTGGAGATGTTGCAATTATGTTATCCAATGTCCTTTATATAAAGGGCCCCAGGCTAAGAGACCTCCTCAAATTCAGTACTTCCCTAGCCCTCCAAAGAAACAAAACAAAACAAAAACAATAATAATAGGGTTACCTGTCCCGAAGTGACTGTAATTTAGATTTACCAGACAACCTAAAAGCTGCCTGTTAGGACACCAGGACACTTCTGATGCCCTTTGCAGCACTTAACTCGGATCACTTGCACCTTTGCACCTTTCTCTGCCCTATTTGCTTGTTTTTGTTCTCTTGTCTTTGTCCTGGTATTGTGATTCTTTTTTAAAGCAATTAAAATTTTCTAGGAAGTAGATGAGATGAAATCTCCCACCAGTACTGGGAGCCTATCAGTAGGTAACCGAGGTTAATAGCAGGGAAGCATTTGACCACCAGCAAGTAACGTGAACTAAGCATGAAGCTGAGGGTCGTGGAGAAGCAGAAGAGAAGCAGTAGAGAAGCTTCTCGGCCTCTTCCTGCTCCTTCCTCCTCGTTCTCAGCATTTCATTCCCTCCACAAAGACCTCTTGTTGGAGTGACAGCAGAAGCCCGAACAGAGCGGATCATTTCTCTGCCTCTCTCCATCTGAGGCATAACCTACCTGGGCCGCTAAAAGAGCTCTTTTCTGTTGATTTTCATTAAACCTGTTTCTGGAAGAAAACAAAAAGAACTTGTATAGTCAAAGGCCCCTAGGCAACCTGAACAAGCCTTTCCCAGGAGAGAGCTGGTGTTTTCCTCCTGATTTCCATCACTTTATCAAAGAGGTCTTTCTTGGCTTAACATTTAAAAGGTTCCCCTCCCCCTTTTGAAGGAGTTAGATTAGGGTGATGGCGCTGTCTCATTTTACAAAATTCCGGAGGGTCTCCAGATCTCTCCAGTCCCTGATGTAAACTGAATTTTAGGAAGGAACTTCAGACAGAGAAATAAACAAAATAGTGTAATATTGTTGCACCAACATGCACCATATTTTCTCCACTGACTTCATGAAATTGGTGTGATAAGAACACATCAAGAGCACATTCACTTTTTTCAAACATGATGCTTAATTCTCTCTCTTTCCATGTCATAAAGGGCAGATTAATGTAAGTAAGCATACCCCACTTTGGTTTATCAAAATCAAATGGTGAATAGAATTCTGCATTTCATTAAACTCATCAGTTTAGTCCAAAAAATGATTTTCATTATTCAGTGCTAGAACAATTTTATTCTTTTTACCATTAAAAACTGTTTTACCTTATGTTAAGATACAGCACATTAATAAGTAACAATATATAATAATAATAATAATAATAATAATAATAATAATAAAAGGGGAAATTGCTGAGTATAACTTCTTCCAAATCTTTGAAGTGGAAGTAGTATCTCCCTAGCACTACGGTTATTGAACCCCACCAAAAGCTCTTATAATTAAAGTGAAAGGAAACATATTTTCTTAGTAAATAAAGAACTGAATGTCTGCTAATTTTTAATTCATGGGCATCTCATGCCCTTATTTTTTAAATATTTCATTTATTTTTTTCAAAGGCAGATACAGTTATCTGCTGAGATTTGCTCATTCACATTGACTTTATGTTTTAGAGGACATAAATAGTAAGAAATACTCACTCTGATCTTGCCTTCAAGACTGATGATACACAAATATATCCTGCCAGAGATAAATAAGTATATATGTGAGAATGAAAAAATATATCCAAATATCTTGGGCCCATGTTCTGGTTATTAAACAGATTAATCTGAACTCTAAAACTTAGATTCAGGTCTGCTCTTAGCTATTTCATATTTTCTAGATGATTTTTGCCCAGCAAATTCCCTATGAGATATCAGAGTGCTGATAATCCAGAAAGAAGGAGCATATACCCAGACTACAGAGACATAATACAGTAGAAGTCAGAGATTTAAGTTTTAGTCCTGGTCCTGCCATTTAGTAAATGCCAAGATAAGCAAGCTATCAAATACATCAAAAGAGGATGGTGTTGGCGAAGTTCATCTCCAAAGTCCCCTCCAGGTCTCAATGCTCTATGGCATTTTCCCCTTGGAGTTTCAGGAATTATTAGGATTGCAAGATACTGTCTATGAACTTTCTAGTCTTCTACACTTCGATAATTTCTCCCACTTCACCTATAATTTCCAAAATACATACCCCTTTGCAGGGATTAAAAACTAACAGCTGAATATAAATAAATGCTTACCCCATAAAAATATTTTGTAAAAATTAATTTGTAAATAAAATTTCTATAAAGATAATTGAAAGTTAATCCTTAGCCCCAAATGTTACAGTCCTTCTTAAAACACTCTTTTTCCCATTCTTTGGGTTGGGGCATGAAGAAATTTTAAGTACTTGATTTCAGTTTATTTATTATACAATTTCAGATGTTTAAATTACACAACTGTTTTAAATCAGCTTTTAGAAGGGAAAAAGTTAGACTCAGAGCTCTTAGTTGCACATCATCATAAAAGCATGATTTTAACTTGTGAAGAAAAAACTCCAAAAATAAAAACTTGAAGTCCCAATTATCTACATTATTAAGAATTTTCAAAAAGATGATCTGGGTTTCATTCATTACATATCCATTCTAATGACTTCGAAGTGCTTTACAGTATAAGGACAAACTATTCATATTAGTTGTAAGAGAGACTACAATACAATAAAATAAGGGAAGAATTTAAGTCCTTACCTTGTAATGAAAACAGCAGTATTTGAAGCAAGAGTATACTCCAAGGTATCATTAAATTGAGTTTTCTCACAATGTTCATTTCAGTGTAGCCTTTCTCCCTGAAATGCAACCAAATTTTTTATCTTTACTCTGATGGCATTTTAGAAGTGTGTATATTTGTAGAGTGCAATAATTTCTTTAAATACAGCTTTGTAATAAAGTAATTCAAAAAAGAATTCTAGTCTTTCTAACTACATACAGCATCTGAAGCTTTAGAACTTGCAGGCAACCCTTTGGCTGAGTCACTCATTAGTAATGCATGGCAGCTTCTTACCTGAGCCCGTGTTAAGTTACACCCTATCCAGCTCTTGCACATCGGGTGCCTTTTTAGCTTTTGTTAGGCTTTTACAACTTCTAAGAATAGCAGCATCAAAAAAACAAAACAAAAAAAGTCTGTTGCTATCTCATGATGTCATAAGAGATAACCACTATTCTCAATTGCTGATTCCCAATCTATTCTCTTTGTTTTATTCATAAAACAATTGCGGTCCTTTGGGGAAAAAATGTGAAATAAAATCCTATCAATCATTCCTAAAATATCTAGATGTTCTCATAAATTTTTCCTTAAGAATTAAAAGTGAACTAAAACACGTGCCTATATTTTTCAACTCAAGTCCCAGTATAGTGTAGTTTAAGTTGACATATTCGTGCCCACAGATACTTCTGTTAAAACTGCTGCAACGAAAGCAGAAAATAACACAAAAAAATGATATGCTAATATATGACTTGGAAAAGAACATAAAATAATTCACCTAGCTCTGAAAATCTTCCCTTCATACCCCATGTTTTCATATTCTGTGACAAATACCCAATTAGAAAACAAAGGACTTCTTACTCCAGCAGTGAGCACCCTCTTCTCTGGAAGTGATTGACTACAGAGACTGGCATCAGACAACAGCTCGAATATCTCAGAATGAACTCCACAGAGATAATCTAAGCCCATAATGAGTGAGAGCCATGCTTAAGTAATGGATGCACATCTCCTATAGCAGATCCCACCCATCACCTGTACTACTATCAGACTCACTTAACAGATGGGCACATGGTAGTAAGGAATGTCTAACTACACATAGAGACTACAGCAGTTCTGAACATCTCGTTGTACTCAGACACCTCTTCTGCGATGATTTCCGAAGTAACCTTGACATCCTAACATATCACATGTCCAATATCTGGTATATAAACAGTTCCCTGTCTGTGTCCCAAATTCAATGATCTTTTACTATTGCTCTACATAATTTTGATCAATTTCAATTGCCTAGATAGCTGCTAATTCCATGAGCCAAGAGACGTTTGCTTATAAATTCATGTTTTTAAGCATGAAAACACACACAAACTTCACTTACATTTTAAGAGGCTATGTGCCTATCTACACACACAAACACACTTGCACGTGTACACTCATTTTAAACATTTGATGGATTGGTTTAAATAATTTAAGTATCATATGTGTTGACTAATGTTTATTGAAACTTTATTCGTCATTACTCTTAAACTAATTAGACAATAAATTAATGCAATTCTAAAAAGATAGACTTAGTTATTTATAGTTACATCCTAAATATTGGCCCCAAAATATGTATCTCCTCAACCACAGTCAAAAGTATAAAATATTCTAGATACTTAAGAACATGTGAAACCAGAAAAAATTTAAAAGTTAAGCTTGAAATTTGTTTAAACAATTATTTTCCTTCAAAGAAATAAGGGCAGCAATATTGCTATGCAGAATGATTATTGACTCTCCCCAGAAACGGTAGAAATGTACATGCTATATGCATTAATAAGTCTCTTCCTTACCATGTAATAGTTTTTCTTGGTTTCATAGTTTCCCATGTAAGTTGACTTCAAATATGAAGAATCCATAAATCATACATTATGATTATTTTGTTACCAATCTAGTAACTCTTTGATTTTTTCTTTCAATTTAAAATTTTTCACAAGTGATACACATATGGGAAAGTCCCAAGTGGAAACCAAAGTTAAATTTCATGGTTCAATAAAATAAACATTTTAATAATATTCATAGTTCTTTCTAAGCACTACCAGAACTTGGTAAGAAAGGGTTAGAAAATAGCAATATAAAGCCCTGTGAAAAGTATCCATTTCTAACGTGCACTTACATATTGTATGTACCTAATTCAAATGTGATAACTGTGAACTTTTCATCTCAGATTTCATACGGTTTTTTTAAACTTTTGATTCAAAAGCATCACAGTTATTTTCACTGGTTAAAGTTGAAAATTCCAAGGCTCTAATCATCTGGCACTTGAAGTACTGCTTTTCTCTTTTGAGCTATATGCATTTAAAAGCTATAAATTGTTTTCTCTGGTAAAGAAAATTGAAATTGTAACGAATTCTCACAGTGACCATTCTTTTATGGAGTTGTAGTGTAGGCTTTCTTTCTATTCCCCCTCTATCCAGGCTTATCGTAGGTAGGAGATTAGTGAAGGAGAATCGACAATGGCTAAGAAAACAATAACAGAAATTCCAAGTTCTTTTCAACTGACTACATTATGAATTCATTACACTAAATGGTAGGCTGCGTGGAAATGGGCAAAAATACTTGTATGAATAGCTACAACAGAATAGAGAGTTCAGATGAAAGATTAGACCCAGAGCCGTAGGAAAAGGAATTTATGACTGTTGCTACATGTCATTATTACTGTCAAAATTTAGTTGACAGCTTTTATATTTCATTCTACCTTAACAAAAGAGCTTTGGTAAAAAAATGAGTCAGCCAGCCACCAGCTTCTGAAGGGGTATTAAGTTCATAAGAAGTCTGAGGCAACTATGTAATGCATGGAATTAACAGTTCCCTCTCTGCTGCAAGAGCACCACACATTTTCCCACATGGAATATGATCTTTAGAAAGTTGACACTTGACAGCCTATTGGCCTTAGCACACAACATTCAAAACTGGCAAGAATGGAAAAATGTTGGTCTTACAGTTTACACATCAATGATAAAGGGAGGGGGATATTTTTAACCAAGTTCATCATCTTTGGGAAAAATTAATTTATTTGGTGATTTATGCATCATTCATTTTTCATTCATTGAGAAGAAATCTAAAGCAGATAACATTTGTTCCCATCGTATCACGTTCTGCTAGTGAAATGCAATTATTCCTCGCTTGCTTTACTAAACCTAATACATTTCAGGTTCAGTGATTTCACCCAGAGTTTATGTCATCATTAAGCATGCAAAAGGAATCCTGTATCTTTGACATGATTTGAATTACTCTTTATTTAACTGCTTCAATATACGATAGTTTTGCCATATTTTACTTATGCTTTCAAAAGTTCTGTTGCTTGGCAATTTCTGGGATGTTTCATATACTTTACTTTACAAATGGCATCTATCTTAACTTTTATGTGTCCTAAGCAATATCTGTGTTGTTCAGGATTTCCACTTAAAGCTTGTCCCAGAAGTTAGTATGTTATATTTTTTAGGCATATTTATTTATCAAGTTGCAATGGTGTAACTGATTTGCACCTAACTACCTAACTGATATTTTGAAAGAAGTAACATTCTTGAAAGAAGAAACAACTGAAGTTTCCTCTTGTCAACATTTTAGCACCAAGTTCAGGATACGATAACAGTATTTCCTGCCATTCTCTTCAGTATCTAAACTTCATTCTCTACACTATAGAGTATCAACTCATTTTAGAGCTCTGAGGGATACGTTATTTGAATTTCTTGGGAGAAGGGCTTTTAACCCTTTGTTGGGTTTGCTGCTTGCACTTAGGGTGGATCACCTAATGGATTTTGTAATTTTGAATTTTGGGTCCAATTCTGGTAGGGCATTTTCTAGGGGAACCCTTTACGGTCCAGGTCGAGGTTGCACCTCAAAATATTTTGCATTGGCTTCTGCCAATTTCTCTAAGGAATTTCATGTTAGTTTCTCAGTTTGAGGATTCCCAGACTACAGAGTATAAATTCAAATCCCAAACCCTATATAAAGGAAGGCCAAGTCTGCTTCTGCTTTGTTTCTGGCTTCTAGCTATATCCCTTACCTCCTGGTGAACTTATTCAACCACTTAAATGGATGACTACTTTGTTTTATTGAGCATATCCAAGTACTTCATAGGTGGCAAACATTAAGATTGCCTAATCGCCCATATTGCCAAAAACCGAACCACCAACTATCAAAATTTAATGCCCTTATTTTCTGGGTTACTACTTTATATATTTGTAGCTTACTTTCTCAGCTAATTTACAAACTAGTGATGTCAAGCCACCTATGATTCACAGGTAAATACTTACCTAAGTTAACTCTTCTACCAATTTTATCCCAGGTATTCAAAGCACACAATTATAAATTTATAAAGAAAGCATATCAAAACATCTCATATTTGGGTCAAATTATTTAAAATACAAAAGAAAACCTGTCAAATCCCTAAATATCATGGTTCGGTGACTTCATAAAACACCAAGATTCCAACTCAGACACCTGGCAACCCAATCTATGGCAATAGTCCCTGCAGCCATTCGGGAGAGTTAAACATCAACTCATCACTTTCTACCTTTACCCAAACTGGCAAGGGTGATACAGGAAAACTGCCTCTGGGAACACAGCATAACTGCGGTTTTCGGCAGAGCACAAATCAGTATGAACACATAACTTAGAAGAAACTAAGCCCCTCATTGTCATGTGAAAGTCACATAAAGTGCAGATCATCCCAAAAAGACATGTTTCCCCTTATCGATGACCTCTTCCCCATCGCCCAGCCTGAATTAGATTCCTACTGAGTTCCATGGAAAATTGTTATCATTATCTCTCAAAAGCTGCAGTGAAAACACACTGGCACCCCTGGAAGATTTTCTTCAGTCTTCTAACAAGGTAAGTTTATCAGCTTTACCTGAGAAACACAGTGGTGGCACCCAAAGTTTGGTGTGGGCAGGAATCAGCTAGGGAGGACATCCCGAGCACAGATCCCCAAACCCACCTCCACTGCATCTCAAGTCTTCTGACCCACGACTCTAAGGGGATTCGTCATCTCTATTGCAATAAGAAATCTAACTTTGGGGAAACTAAGCAGCAAACTAGTTCATTCTAGTAGGAAAAAGGAATGAAGTGGACCACAAGCATGGGAACCTGTATGTGTTCACACATATCCTATTGGAGGGATGTAAGCAGACGCGATAAAACGTTAAGTGGAGGCTGAAAGCCAACCTCACTACCCACTAATGAGCAGGTCCATTTGGGAATATGAATAGGTATATTATTTAATTTGCCTACTCTTTCCACACTTGTTATGCAGAGCATCTCCTGCGAGAAGCTACACAGCCTCTGCTCCAGTGAAACACATCTTTATGACTCTTACTGTGATAGGTGGGATGATGGCCCCCCAAAAACACCCATGTCCTGATTCCATTACCTGTGAAATTTGCCTTACCTGGCAGAAGAGACTTACAGATGGGATTAAGTTAAGCATTCCTTTAATTTAATTCATTGTGAGCCCAGTGTGATCACAAGAGGCCTTAGCACTGAAAGAGGGAGTCAGAAGGATCAGAATAAAAGAGAAACTGAAGGATGGAGGAGGCAGCCACAATCCAAGGATTGCAGGGAGCTTCTGGAAGCCAAAAAAGGCAATGGAGTGGATACTCCCCTGGAGCCTCTAAAAAGGATGCAGTCCTGCCAATATCTTAGTTTTGACCTCGTGAAACTCATTTCAGACTTCTGCTCTCCAGACCAATGAGATCTTGTTTCAAGTCGCTAAATTTGTGGTGATTTGTCACAGCAACCACAGGAAACTAATGCACACACATTTTCTGGCCACTGGGGACAGGCACTTGATGCTAAGCAAAATGATACATGGTGGTCCTACCACTGATCCAATTCTCTTTCTCAGGTATTAAAATAAAAATCACAGAGATAAAAGTCATATGTATCATAAGGTTGTGGACCCTGGATCTTTGTGGTCACATAAAATTAGAGATGGCAGCTATTTTTCAGTTGTGTACATGCCAATGGGGAAAAAAAAAAAGCTATTCTGCAAAGAGAAGTAGTAATATGGAAAAGATATTCATAAGGAGCAAAGAAACAAGTGATGGAGAAGATGCCTTAACACATTCTTTTCCATGACTACAGCACTACAGCTATCCAGTAACTCTTTTTCCTGACCTAACTTGGCTAGGATTTTATTCCTTGATATGCAATGATCCATGACTGCGACAGAGGAGCTGAACAAAAGGAGGGTGATCTTGATGGTTGATATTATGCATCAATGTGACAGCAAGGGGGTGCCCAGATATGTGGTTCAACATTATTCAGAGTGTGTCTGTGAGGGTGTTTCAGGATGAGATTAGCATTTGAATTGGTAGACTGAGTGAAGCAGATTGCCCCCCCAATGTGGGTGGGCCACATCCAATTCACTGAAGAACTTCATAGAACAGAAAAAAAAATAAGGAAGAATTTTAAGGAAGAATCCTGCCTGACTGTCTTTGATGCGGGACATTGGTCTTCTCCTGCCTTCACACTCGGATTTGGACAAAACCACACTATCAGCTCCCCTGGGTCTCCAGCTTGCTGGCTGCAGATCCGACAACAATGGCCTTCTGCTGAGGGGTGCTGCAAATCCAGGGGCCTCTATGGCTCCAAGGTCCCCAGTTATCATTCAGACATCAGAAAAAAATGGACAACTGGAATATATATGTACAAAAAAATGCTACATTTTTCCAGGGAAAGCTTGAAGAGTGTTAGATACAGGAGGAGATGAAAGCTGTGAGTGAGAACAGCAAGAGAGACAGAAATGAAGCAAACAGTCTCATGACCTTCAAGTACTATGCTGAGTCCCACTCGCTCTTCTGTGATCCCTGGTCAGCTCCAGAGGAACCCGTGCATTAGATGTGTTATGGTGCTGCATGGGCGAGCTGGGGCAGCTCAGCAACACAGGGAAACCATGACTGGGGACCTAGAAGACCTTTTTGGCACTGAGGGGTTTGATGATGAAGACTTCCATCTAAAAATCAGGTGGTGATATGCAGACAAGAGGTGAGAACACTCTTCCCTACATTGGATATGTTCCCAGTTCTTCCTTCATAATCTCCTTGTCACAGAATTATGCATCTTACCTTCCCTTGCACTTCTGCAGTACCTCCCACTGGAGTAGAGGTGTACTGCCTGCTGTCAGTCCAAATGATCATGTGACTTTCTTTGACCAAAGTAATATAAGCAGATGCGACTCCAGCAGAGGATTTAAATGTTTTGTTCTCCTGCACTTCCAGTATCCACTGGAAGACAAATGCATCCTGAGTAGTTACTAGTCCAAAGACCATGAGGAAACCTGTGGAAAAGACTCCAGCCTAAAGCAGCCTCGAAGAGCTGACTCTCAGAAAAATGAATGTGCAGTATGCCATTGAGATTTGGGGGTGCTAGTTATTTGCAACACTGTCATACCTCAGCCTGGCTCATTTAGAAGAGTCAGTAAGTTCACGGCTTCAGCAGATGGAGCAGGTCAGGACAGTGATGCAGCCCTGCCCGGGATGGCACATGGGAGAGTATGCTCCTCCGCGTGGGCTCTCACCAGGCCTGGAGGAAGGCGGCCAGCTCCACTTCCCCCGACAGGTTGTGTCTAAGGACTACTACCTCTGGGAAAAGATAAGGGAGAAGGCGCAAAATTGTGGCAGCTCTATAGACAGAGGGGAACTAACACTCTTTTCTGGTGGAGCGAGGCTAATTCTTGCTCTATTCTAGGTTAAATTTAAACTTAACCCTGCTGCACAGCCTTTCTCCAAAGGCGCTCAACCTTCTGTGTGGTGTATCATTCATAACACTGGCACTGCTCTCAGCACAAGGTATTATGTGTTTATTTCTTTATGGGTGTGTCTTACGTACTGTGGATATTTGAGGGCATGGGGCACATTTTAATCTCTTTCTTTCCTCATTGTCTCAAAAATATTCATAATTTAATAAATTTATGTACATTTCTGCTACAAAACCCTTGGGAAAGTAGAGCTTTCAAAGCCTCCTTTTTTTTTTTGGCATTTTAATGTGTGGCCTCAGCCAGTGGCCCAGGTTAACTCCACCATGTGGATGAATCCAAGCGCTGACCCTCCACAGGTTAAGTTAATGTAGTTGAGTTTGTAGAACTAATGACACAAGGGCTCAAGGAGATTCGGGTGAGGGCTCTCAGTCACCGACAAACAGCTGTTCCTTCATATTCTGAATTCAGGTTGCAACTATAATCATTATAAAGATGAGGAAGAAGGAAGACTGAGCAAGGCGATGGGGAGATCACAGGACTTACCTTTGCAGACAAAGGCAGAACATTAAATATCTCCTCACTTCCTCTCCTGTTTCCCAAGAGTCACGTTGATTTGTGGAAACTTAAAATTAAAGCAAAGCTCTAGTGTACATCTCAGGAAATTGCTTTTCTGCTCCCAGCTACTCTTTGGCACTTACTATTTGCCTAATTTTTGCTCTTATTTGATCTTTCATGAGTATGCCTGTCTCTCCAGCTAGATTAGTAAGTGATTGAGAGCTGTGACCCTGATTTATACGTGTCTGTATGGCCCCATTGGTCCTCACGCAGTATAAACTAATGCTTAATAAATATTGTGGGTGGTGATGATAATAATGATGTTCATGACCACCTCCTTTTCCTCATGTTTATGGACTTTGAAGGGCAGGGCCGTGTGTGATAGGAAATGAGGCTAGAAATGGAGGCCAAGTTCAGATCATGGAAAACCTTATGTTCTATGCTAAATATAATGGATGTGCTCCTTGAGGCAGCTGAGATTCTTTAGAAGTTCCAGTAGCCATCTTGTTAAAAAACTCTTTGATAGCAATATGCTATATGAAGTTGAATTCAACATTTCAGAATCCAACATCTGGCTCACTTCCTGGTTTAATTGCTTCTGTTTTCATATAAATATCTCACAAAGAACTCTCTCCTTCATATAGATAAGAAGACAGAAAATCTCAGAAGAAGACAGAGGGGGAAAAAAAAGTAAGAGATCATGAAAATTATAAATAATTATTAATCTAAACTCTTGTAGGCTTGGTATGGGTAAAACACTATGTTATGTGATAGGAAGATGAAACATACACAAACCATCTCAAACTGATTTAATGGGCATTATAATTCTAGGCAGAGGAAATAAAGCAATAAATTTGATAGCCTCGCTCCTCAAAGATCACAATCCAGTAAGGTAAACAACATTAAAAAGAATAATAAAATGCATTGTTTAACTAGAGTTGTAGTGCTGTGTCCTTCAGGAAGGTGCAAGAAGCCCCAAGAGAGTTTCACAGGAAAGAGGAGGCTCAGGAAGGACTTTATAAAAGAAGGTTATTTTTAAACTGAGAAGTGGAGTTAGCCGGAGAGAACCAAGATTTTACCAAGCAGAGAAAGCAGCTTATGCAGATGTCTTAAGAAGGAAGGAGCTCAGTACGTCTGAAAAAATAAAAGGCTTAGTGCAGCTGAAGTAGAGTGGTCCAGGAAGAGAACGGTGCAACACCCCTTTGCAGATGAGGCCATTCAAGTGCTTTGGGACATGGGCAGAATCTTGGACTTCAGCCCAAGAAGAATAGAAGCTAGTGGAAAGTTTGAAGCAAAGAAGTAACATAAACAAGATTTGATATGGGTGTATATGCATACATACAATACATGCATAAATATTTTATATATGTATACACATATATGCACCAAATATAAATACACATATGTACACACACACATGCATATTATCTATTATATATTTTATTTATCTATTTGTTTGTTTGCTTTAGGGTAACTCCGTATTCAAGAGCAAGGTAAATGCAGGAAAGCGGCCACAGAGACCACTGTAAGCCGGCTGAGAGATGATAGGAATTTGGATGAGGATGGAAGTCCTGGAGATGAGAAAAGCAATGAACTCAAGAAATATTTGAAAACAGAGTAGTAGAATTTCCTAGTTAATCAGATAGAGGCATGAGAGGAAACACAATGTAAAGGCTGATGTGGTTGGCATAATGAATTGACTGGGTGGTGAAGTCGTTCACTGAGATAGGAAAATGGAGAAAGAGGAAGTTTGGACAGGGATGAGGTCCATGGAGAGTTGTCCTGTTTCTTTATTTAAAGGGATACAGGTACTTGTTTAAAAGCTGATAGGAAGGATACCATGGCGAGGGAGATACTGGTAACACAGGCATAGGAGACTGCTCAATAGACAACAGTTCTTGAGCAGTAAGAAAGCTTTTTCCTCAAATAGTGTATAACCCAGAGGGTGAGAGGAGTTAACTATATGTAATGGGATAGTGTTTTAAATAGATTAATCTGTTTTTTCTCTTTTGCAATTTCATGTCTACAACCTTCTCCCAAGTTAGAATGAGGCATGCATCTGCCCGGGGGGATTCAGATTATTTCAGCCAGGAAACAAAGAGGAGGAAAGGAAGATATAATATTCAGCTTCAAAGATGCAAAACAAGAATTTTTTTGTCTGCAAAAAAGACAATAAAGTAAAAGCCAAGCTCTCCCAAGAAAGAAAGAGCTTCTCTATACTATTCATCTCCTCCTCTTAAATATTAAGAGGCAGGACTGAGAAACTGATCTTAGTGTTTCATGTGATGCATTTCCAAGGGAGTCAGAGGAAGGAGTTAAAGCCCACCACTCATGGCCATGGGGGCATGGGAAGGAGAAAGGAGGCGACAGGGAAGAAGGGGGCTCTGCAAAGGGCATGCTGAAGGTAGCAGTAAAGTATGGCCGGGCACAGGGAAGCACCTGCACTCAGCTTCCGGACAGCCTTCAGATGCTACTTGGCAGAGACCACATGCCTCCATGGGAATGCTACGGAAAGCTGTTGAGTCTGACTTCACACCCTGCAAGAGGGCTGCTGTCTTAAATACCACCTCGGTAGCAGATGTCTGCAGGCTGAACTGTGTGGCTAAGGATTCGCAGACAGACTTCAGAGGGTTCTGCAAAGCCAATGAGGTAAATCTTGGGATCGTCAGGGAAAATAACCAGAAGAGCAAAGCTAGAGTGACAGCAGCTTCCATCAGCAGGTGCAAACATCAGCAGGACACTAGGGATAAGAACACAGTCATGTAGCAGAAGAGGCCGGTCCCAGGAGACACCAGCACTCCTCAGAGAACACTGCACAAACCTAGGAGCCAGTCTTCCACAGACAGACATGGTCAAGTAAACCATACCACATGCCATACCCTGATGTTAGCTGGGGAAGGGACTAGAATTCTGAAGAGTATTTAAGCCATCCACATAGAGCAATGGACAGTAGTCATAAGGTTAGCTACAGAAAAATAAAGAACCTTCTTGCTCATTGTACATCTGAGTGTGGTGTCAGTAATCTGAGGCCCCACAACAGTTATAAATAACAACATATGATAGGTGCCATGGCAGGTGGGAAGCTCAAAGGCTACAGGATTTTAGAAGACAGAACTGATTAACCACAGATTAAGCATGCCTGGGGAAAATGCATTTACTACATCCTGTGAAAGACCAGAGGGGAGAGAGGGCTGCAATCGAAGTTCCCGGACACCAGGGCCTCTGCTGGCCACCTCAGCCACACGCGTGTCCTGGCACATCAAACACAAGGGGCAGCGCCAGAGTCCTCCTCACTTGCTAGTGGGGAAAGAGCCAGACGGAGCTTCCACTATGGAAGGGACTAGGATCAAACCATCAAGAATGACTTTTCATGCACTCAGCTGGGCTGAACAGAGCCGGCCTCCACAGGTATGAAAATGATGTGAGATGGCACAGTTCTCAAGAAAATCCCCTTTTTTGTTTTATCTAGTCTGTGCTGGTAAATGTTGAACAACCAGCTCCGGGGAAAGGGGTGGGCCAAGATTCACAGCGTTCGCAGGTGTGTAAATCCTCCCACCATGGCCAATCCTGAGCTACCCATGTAATTTCAATTGACTCATAAAATTCCTGCAAATTAAATAATTAGCTTCCGTGCACACTCAGGAGCTGGTTCCAGCACACCTCCACACTACGACCCACTTAAAGAGCCATGATAGGGTGCTGTCTATGTCAGAATCTAATTTGAGTGGACCCCACAAACCAGGGAGATTTTTACACTCCAACAAGATTAATACACATTGTGGCCTTCAATGGATGTTACATTAACAAGTCAAATGTTAGGTCGAACTATTAGTTATTTAACAATTTCATTCTACTAACTAGCCTGTTTTCTTTTTTTTTTTTGAGAGGGCATCTCTCATATTTATTGATCAAATGGTTGTTAACAACAATAAAATTCAGTATAGGGGGGTCAATGCTCAATGTACAATCATTAATCCATCTCAAGCCTAATTCTCGTCAGTCTCCAATCTTCTGAAGCATAACGAACAAGTTCTTACATGGTGAACGAATTCTTACAGAGTGAATAAATTCTTACATGGTGAACAGTACAAGGGCAGTCATCACAGAAACTTTCGGTTTTGATCATGCAATATGACCTATAAACCATCAGGTCAAATATGAATATTCATTTGATTTTTGTACTTGATTTATATGTTGATCCCACATTTCTCCTATTATTATTATTATTTTTATTTTTAATAAAATGCTGAAGTGGTAGGTAGATGCAAGATAAAGGTAGAAAACATAGTTTAGTGCTGTAAGAAGGCAAATGTAGATGATCAGATGATCAGGTGTGTACCTATGGACTAAGTATTAATCCAGGCTAGACAAGGGCAGCAAGACATCCACGGATGCAGAAGATTTCTCTCAAAGCAGGGGGGGTGAGGTTCTGAGCCTCACCTCTGTTGATCCCCAAATTCTCACCTGATGGCCCCCCTGCGACTGTGCCTGTCTTAGGTTGTTCCTCCCTTGAGGAATCTTACCCGTCTCTGGCTAACCAGTCATCTTCCGGGGCCATACAGGGAAATGTAAAGTTGGTAAGTGAGAGAGAAGCCATATTGTTTGCAAAGGTTAGCTTTTTACTTCTTTGCAGATTTATGCCCTGTGGCTTCTATGCCCAGCACTTGTCTCGAGGTATCTTTACCACCTGGAGGAATTATGATACTCGGTAAATTCGATATGAGGCACGAATTCTATTTAAAGTTTGTAATTAGGAAGGAAGAAGAAAAGCTATAGATGTAGCATATGAAGGAAACTTGGGAGGATTGATTATTTCTTTGACATATCTTCTTGTATAGTACCTTAAGTATGTATAGGTTTTAAACTACTAACTAATTTGCACACACATATTGACATAATAGGAATACGGTGACATAAACAAAGCAAATCTATAATTACCAGCCATCTCCAGTGAAGCCAAGAAAACCATTTAGGCACCCTAGGCATTTGTGAAAATTTATCTATGATATGATGGATATTTTCCAACTGTACTTGAACCATCAGACAAATTAAAGCAGCCCATTTCTGGGATCTGTTCACATCCCATATGTTCTTTTAACCATAGATAGTCTATAGTCATGAGATTTTGGGGTGCTACAACTTACACCCCTCCCAACTCCTGGTTGAGTTCCAACAGTACAGATCCAGTCAAATTCGTTGTCTCACTGTATGCACATGCCAGCCTAGACATCTCCCTCCTCCTTCTTATGGCAAGTCCAGGAGATGGTGGGCTGGATGCAGCCACAACCGCAGCATCGTCCGGATCCCTGTGGAGGCTTTTTGATGATCATCCCCCGGCACGAGTCCTCCAGAGAGTGCTGATGCCGGAAGCTCCTCCTCATATCGTATCTTAGTTCATTTTCTGGGTATCCAAGCTAGGCCTTGATCTTCTGCGTAGAAACAAACAGACCCTTTGCCCACACTTTGACATGCCCTCTATACCACTGTGCAGAACTCATTGGAGGTCAGCACACAGTAACTGCTTTTTTTTTTTTTTTTTTTAATTAAGAGAAAGGAATATTATCAGAAAAGAGTACCTCCATAGCTGATCATCTGACACCCTTTAAGTGATCAACATTAAGGATATTTAAAGCATGCGTTGATCTTTGATTTACCAATAGTTTTATCCTGTTAAGGAGTAATCCCCCTTTTCTTTCTTTCTTTCTTTTTTTTTTTTTTAATTTTTAATCTACACTTACCTGAAGAATACTATGTTTACTATGCTCTCCCCTATATCAGGTCCCCCCTAACAACCACATTACGGTTACTGTCCATCAGCTTAGCAAAATGTTGTAGAGTCACTACTTGTCCTCTCTGTGTTGTGCAGCCCACCCTCCCCTTTCTCCCTCCCCCCATGCATGCTAATCTTAATACCTCCCTTCTTCTTCCCCCCCCCCTTATCCCTCCCTGCCCACCCATCCTCCCCAGTTCCTTTCCCTTTGGTACCTGTTAGTCCATTTTTGGGTTCTGTAATTCTGCTGCTGTTTTGTTCCTTCAGTTTTTCCTTTGTTCCTATACTCCTCAGATGAGTGAAATCATTTGATATTTCTCTTTCTCCGCTTGGCTTATTTCACTGAGCATAATACTCTCCAGCTCCATCCATGTTGCTGCAAATGGTTGGATTTTTCCACTTCTTATGGCTGAGTAGTATTCCATTGTGTATATGTACCACATCTTCTTTATCCATTCATCTACAGATGGACATTTAGGTTGCTTCCAATTCTTGGCTATTGTAAATAGTGCTGCGATAAACATAGGAGTGCATCTGTCTTTCTCAAACTTGATTGCTGCGTTCTTAGGGTAAATTCCTAGGAGTGGAATTCCTGGGTCAAATGGTAGGTCTGTTTTGAGCATTTTGATGCACCTCCATACTGCTTTCCACAATGGTTGAACTAATTTACATTCCCACCAGCAGTGTAGGAGGGTTCCCCTTTCTCCACAGCCTCGCCAACATTTGTTGTTCTTTGTCTTTTGGATGGCAGCTATCCTTACTGGTGTGAGGTGATACCTCATTGTAGTTTTAATTTGCATTTCTCTGATAATTAGCGATGTGGAGCATCTTTTCATGTGTCTCTTGGCCATCTGTATTTCTTTTTTGGAGAACTGTCTGTTCAGTTCCTCTGCCCATTTTTTAATTGGGTTATTTGTTTTTTGTTTGTTGAGGCGTGTGAGCTCTTTATATATTCTGGATGTCAAGCCTTTATCAGATCTGTCATTTTCAAATATATTCTCCCATACTGTAGGGTTCCTTTTTGTTCTATTGATGGTGTCTTTCGCTGTACAGAAGCTTTTCAGCTTAATGTAGTCCCACTTGCTCATTTTTGCTGTTGTTTTCCTTGCCCGGGGAGATATGTTCAAGAAGAGATCACTCATGTTTATGTCTAAGAGGTTTTTGCCTATGTTTTTTTCCAAGAGTTTAATGGTTTCATGACTTACATTCAGGTCTTTGATCCATTTTGAGTTTACCTTTGTATATGGGGTTAGACAATGGTCCAGTTTCATTCTCCTACATGTAGCTGTCCAGTTTTGCCAGCACCATCTGTTGAAGAGACTGTCATTTTGCCATTGTATGTCCATGGCTCCTTTATCAAATATTAATTGACCATATATGTTTGGGTTAATTTCTGGGGTCTCTAATCTGTTCCACTGGTCTGTGGCTCTGTTCTTGTGCCAGTACCAAATTGTCTTGATTACTATGGCTTTGTAGTAGAGCTTGAAGTTGGGGAGTGAGATCCCCCCTACTTTATTCTTCTTTTTCAGGATTGCTTTGGCTATTCGGGGTCTTTGGTGTTTCCATATGAATTTTTGAATTATTTGTTCCAATTCATTGAAGAATGTTGCTGGTAATTTGAGAGGGATTGCATCAAATTTGTATATTGCTTTCGGCAGGATGGCCATTTTGACGATATTAATTCTTCCTAGCCATGAGCATGGGATGAGTTTCCATTTATTAGTGTCCCCTTTAATTTCTCTTAAGAGTGACTTGTAGTTTTCAGAGTATAAGTCTTTCACTTCCTTGGTTAGGTTTATTCCTAGGTATTTTATTCTTTTTGATGCAATGGTGAATGGAATTGTTTTCCTGATTTCTCTTTCTATTGATTCGTTGTTAGTGTATAGGAAAGCTACAGATTTCTGTGTGTTGATTTTGTATCCTGCAACTTTGCTGTATTCCGATATCAGTTCTAGTAGTTTTGGAGTGGAGTCTTTAGGGTTTTTTATGTACAGTATCATATCATCTGCAAATAGTGACAGTTTAACTTCTTCTTTACCAATCTGGATTCCTTGTATTTCTTTGTTTTGTCTGATTGCCGTGGCTAGGACCTCCAGTACTATGTTAAATAACAGTGGGGAGAGTGGGCATCCCTGTCTGGTTCCCGATCTCAGTGGAAATGCTTTCAGCTTCTCGCTGTTCAGTATAATGCTGGCTGTGGGTTTATCATATATGGCCTTTATTATGTTGAGGTACTTGCCCTCTATTCCCATTTTGCTGAGAGTTTTTATCATGAATGGATGTTGAATTTTGTCAAATGCTTTTTCAGCATCTATGGAGATGATCATGTGGTTTTTGTCTTTCTTTTTGTTGATGTGGTGGATGATGTTGATGGATTTTCGAATGTTGTACCATCCTTGCATCCCTGGGATGAACCCCACTTGGTCATGGTGTATGATCCTTTTGATATACTGTTGAATTCTGTTTGCTAATATTTTATTGAGTATTTTTGCATCTACGTTCATCAGGGATATTGGTCTGTAATTTTCTTTTTTGGTGGGGTCTTTGCCTGGTTTTGGTATTAGGGTGATGTTGGCTTCATAGAATGAGTTTGGGAGTATTCCCTCTTCTTCTATTTTGTGGAACACTTTAAGGAGAATGGGTATTATGTCTTCTCTGTGTGTCTGATAAAATTCCGAGGTAAATCCGTCCGGCCCCGGGGTTTTGTTCTTGGGTAGTTTTTTGATTACTGTTTCAATTTCTTTGCTTGTAATTGGTTTGTTTAACTTTTGTGTTTCTTCCTTGGTCAGTCTTGGGAGGTTGTATTTTTCTAGGAAGTTGTCCATTTCTTCTAGGTTTTCCAGCTTGTTGGCATATAGGTTTTCATAGTAGTCTTTAATAATTCTTTGTATTTCTGTGGAGTCTGTCGTGATTTTTCCATTCTCATTTCTGATTATGTTGATTTGTGTTGACTCTCTTTTTCTCTTAATAAGTTGGGCTAGAGGCTTATCTATTTTGTTTATTTTCTCAAAGAACCAGCTCTTGGTTTCGTTGATTTTTGCTATTGTTTTATTCTTCTCAATTTTGTTTATTTCTTCTCTGATCTTTATTATGTCCCTCCTTCTGCTGACTTTAGGCCTCATTTGTTCTTCTTTTTCCAGTTTTAATAATTGTGATGTTAGACTATTCATTTGGGATTGTTCTTCCTTCTTCAAGTGTGCCTGGATTGCTATATACTTTCCTCTTAAGACTGCTTTCGCTGCATCCCACAGAAGTTGGGGCTTAGTGTTGTTGTTGTCATTTGTTTCTATATATTCCTTGATCTCTATTTTGATTTGTTCATTGATCCATTGATTATTTAGTAGCATGTTGTTAAGCCTCCATGTGTTTGTGAGCCTTTTTGTTTTCTTTGTAGAATTTATTTCTACTTTCATACC
Organism: Manis javanica; assembly: GCF_040802235.1. Classification (NCBI taxonomy): domain Eukaryota; kingdom Metazoa; phylum Chordata; class Mammalia; order Pholidota; family Manidae; genus Manis; species Manis javanica. The sequence goes on from NC_133165.1 coordinate 16,063,930, forward strand.
TTTGTGGTCTGAAAAATTGGTTGGTAGAATTTCAATATTGTGGAATTTACTGAGGCTCTTTTTGTGAGCTAGTATGTGGTCTATTCTGGAGAATGTTCCATGTGCACTTGAGAAGAATGTATATCCTGTTGCTTTTGGATGTAAAGTTCTATAGATGTCTATTAGGTCCATCTGTTCTAGTGTGTTGTTCAGTGCCTGTGTGTCTTTACTTATTTTCTGCCCGGTGGATCTATCCTTTGGGGTGAGTGGTGTGTTGAAGTCTCCTACAATGAATGCATTGCAGTCTATTTCCCTCTTTAGTTCTGTTAGTATTTGCTTCACATATGCTGGTGCTCCTGTATTGGGTGCATATATATTTAGAATGGTTATATCCTCTTGTTGGACTAAGCCCTTTATCATTATGTAGTGGCCTTCTTTATCTCTTGTTACTTTCTTTGTTTTGAAGTCTATTTTGTCTGATATTAGTACTGCAACCCCTGCTTTCTTCTCACTGTTGTTTGCCTGAAATATGTTTTTCCATCCCTTGACTTTTAGTCTATGCTTATCTTTGGGTTTAAGGTGAGTTTCTTGTAAGCAGCATATAGATGGGTCTTGCTTTTTTATCCATTCTATTACTCTATGTCTTTTGATTGGTGCATTAAGTCCATTTACATTTAGGGTGACTATTGAAAGATATGTACTTATTGCCATTGCAGGCTTTAGATTCGTGGTTACCAAAGGTTCAAGGTTAGCTTCTTTAGTATCTTACTGCCTAACTTAGCTCGCTTATTGAGCTGTTATATACACTGTCTGGAGAGTCTTTTCTTCTCTCCCTTCTTATTCCTCCTCCTCCCTTCTTCATATGTTGTGTGTTTTGTTCTGTGCTCTTTTTAGGGGTGCTCCCATCTAGAGCAGTCCCTGTAGGATGCCCTGTAGAGGTGGTTTGTGGGAAGCAAATTCCCTCAGCTTTTGCTTGTCTGGGAATTGTTTGATCCCACCATCATATTTAAATGATAGTCGTGCTGGATACAGTATCCTTGGTTCAAGGCCCTTCTGTTTCATTGCATTAAGTATATCATGCCATTCTCTTCTGGCCTGTAGGGTTTCTGTTGAGAAGTCTGATGTTAGCCTGATTGGTTTTCCTTTATAGGTGACCTTTTTCTCTCTAGCTGCCTTTAAAACTCTTTCCTTGTCCTTGATCCTTGCCATTTTAATTATTATGTGTCTTGGTGTTGTCCTCCTTGGATCCTTTCTGTTGGGGGTTCTGTATAATTCCATGGTCTGTTCGATTATTTCCTCCCCCAGTTTGGGGAAGTTTTCAGCAATTATTTCTTCAAAGACACTTTCTATCCCTTTTCCTCTTTCTTCCTCTTCTGGTATCCCTATAATACGAATGTTTTTCCTTTTGTATTGGTCACATATTTCTCTTAGTGTTGTTTCATTCCTGGAGATCCTTTTATCTCTCTCTATGTCAGCTTCTATACGTTCCTGTTCTCTGGCTTCTATTCCTTCAATGGCCTCTTGCATCTTATCCATTCTGCTTATAAATCCTTCCAGGGATTGTTTCACTTCTGTGATCTCTTTCCTGACATCTGTGATCTCCTTCCGGACTTCATCCCACTGCTCTTGCATTTTTCTCTGCATCTCATCCCACTGCTCTTGCATTTTTCTCTGCATCTCATCCCATTGCTCTTGCATTTTTTTCTGCATCTCTGTCAGCATGTTCATGATTTTTATTTTGAATTCTTTTTCAGGAGGACTAGTTAGGTCTGTCTCCTTCTCAGGTGTTGTCTCTGTGATCTTTGTCTGCCTGTAGTTTTGCCTTTTCATGGTGATAGAGATAGTCTGCAGAGCTGGTACAAGTGACCGCTGGAAGAGCTTCCCTTCTTGTTGGTTTGTAGCCTTTTCCTGGGAGAATAGCGACCTCTAGTGGCTTGTGCTGGGCAGCTGTGCGCAGACAGGGCTTCTGCTTCCTGCCCAGTTGCTTTGGGGTTTATCTCCACTGTTGCTGTGGGCTTGGCCTGGCTGGGGCTGTTCCTCCAAAATGGTGGAGCCTCGTTAGAGGGGGAGCAGCCAGGAGACTATTTATCTCCGTAAGGGGCCTCTGTGCTCCCTGCTGCCCAGGGGGTTAGAGTGCCCAGAGATCCCCAGATTCCCTGCTTCTGGTCTAAGTGACCTGTCCTGCCCCTTTAAGATTTCCAAAAAGCACTCTCCAAACCAAAACAACAACAGCAACAATGAGAGAGGGAACAGAAAGGAAAAAAAAAAGAAAAAACACGCGATTTTTTTTTTTTTTCCTCAGGTGCCGGTCCCAGGCACCCGCGCACTGGTCCTGCTGCCCTGTCTCCCTAGCACCAGGGTCCCTGTCCTTTCAAGGCTTCCAAAAAGCACCCACCCACCGGTCCCGCAGGGAAGGAACGCTCAATATTCTTGGTCCTCAGGCACTGGTCCCACGCACCCGCTCACCAGTCCTGCTGCCCTGCCTCCCTAGCACCGGGGTCCCTGTCCCTTCAAGGCTTCCAAAAAGCACTTGGCAAAAAGAGAGAAAAAAAAGGGGAAAAACGCGCGATTTCTTCCGTCCTCAGGTGCTGGTCTCAGGCACCCACCCACCGGTCCCACAGGGAAAAATGCGGGATATTCTTTGTCCTCAGGTGCCGGTCCCAGGCACCCGCTCACCAGTCCCGCCGCCCTGCCTCCCTAGCACCGGGGTCCCTGTCCCTTTTAGGCTTCCAAAAAGCACTCGCAGAAAAGAGAAAAAAAAAAAAGGGGGAAAAACGCGCGATTTCCTCTGTCCTCAAGTGCCGGTCTCAGGCACCCGCCCACCGGTCCCGCAGGGAAAAACGGGGGATATTCTTTGTCCTCAGGCGCCGGTCCCAGCCACCCGCTCACCAGTCCTGCCACCGTGCCTCCCTAGCACTGGGGTCCCCGTCCCTTCAAGGCTTCCAAAAAGCGCTTGCCAAAAAGAGAAAAAAAAAAGGGGAAAAACGCGCGACCTCCTCCGTCCTCAGGCACCGGTCTCAGGCACCCGCCCCCAGGTCTCGCAGGGAGAAACGCGGGATATTCTTTGTCCTCCGGCGCCGTTCCCAGGCACCTCCTCACCGGTCCCGCCACCCTGCCTCCCCAGCAACGGGGGCCCGTCCCTCTAAGGCTTCCAAAAAGCGCTCGCCAAAAAAAAAAACTGCTCCGGTTTCTCTCCACCCGCTGGGAGCTGGGGGGAGGGGCGCTCGGGTCCCGCCGGGCTGGGGCTTGTATCTTACCCCCTTCACAAGGCGCTGGGTTCTTGCAGGTGTGGATGTGGTCTGGATGTTGTCCTGTGTCCTGTGGTCTCTATTTTAGGAAGATTTTTCTTTGTTATATTTTCATAGCTCTATGTGTTTTTGGGAGGAGATTTCCACTGCTCTACTCACGCCGCCATCTTGGCTCCCGCCTCCGCCTGTTTTCTTTTTATTTAAACTAGCTTACATCCAGGAAATTGACTTCCTTTTAAGCTGAGCTTATTTTATAAGGTCATTTTTTCTTCAACTGCATTATGAATTTGCCATTAAGGAGACCCTTGCAGCAAGCACTGAAAAGCCCCCTGCTGGTGCACATCTGAAAGCCAGTGGGAAGCTCTCGGGTTTGGGGGCCTTCTTTCCCCTGCTTTGCCAAGCTGAGCCAAGATGCAAATTCTGCCTTATGATGTCATTAAGATAAGAATGGCCTAACTGTTTCTAGTAGATTTCATTGTTAAAACATAAGGGTTGTCAGCTTATAAATCATATCCTACTGCATTATTCCGGAGATTTGTTATAATAGCCTAAAGAAACATCACACTCCTTTTTAAAAATTATATTCTGAGATACAGAAAAGGGGATGAGCGTCTACTTGCTGGGTATGTTAAAAGGAATTACATTTAAAAGAAAAATGAGGTTTTTCTAACACATTTTCTAAATAGCTGGGTTAAGCCAAATGCTTTTGAGAAGGAATTTGAATGGGGAAAAATTATAAAGGCCTTATTATTTCACTGTTATCTTAGTCTGACTCATATATTTCTATAGCTTGTTTCTTGAACAGCTTTACCAGTTTGGAGGACATTTTTCCTCATTTCTAGTAGGCAAACAAGCAACAGTTTATTTCTTTTATATAATTTTTGGCATTTAAGAAAATGAAATCTGAGCAAAATAAATCAGTATTACTTTTACCACTAGGAAAAATAAATGTAAATGCTTTCTAAAGTATAATGCTAGAGTACTATCATTATGTAAAGGAAAACTTTTCTTAGGCAACAAATATTCATCAAAATAGTGTTGTCAGATTATTCTTACTAGAATTCCAGGTTTGGTATAGCTCAAAAGATCTAGAGCATAGTACTCTCATTACATTCTGGCCATGGCAATTAGAAGAGAGTACTTTCATTTTTCCTGTATGAATCAGTCTTAAGTTACTCTTGTTGACTTAAAGAGACTCTTTTGAGTGATTTAAATTTGCAATAAGAAGGTCTTGCTTCAATGTCAGGTAGACTGTAGTTGCTGAAATGCTTAAGGTTCTTTAGTTGCAAGTATGAGAAATTAACTCTGCTAAAGGGGAGAGTTAAGCAAAGTGGGAATTATCAGATGGTTACTGGAGATCTCACAGAGCTAATAGTAACAATGAAGAATGATGCTTAGATTTTGTAAATATACATTTATTAAATCATTACATTGTACACATTAAAGTTACACAGTGTAGTAAGTCGATTATATCTCAATACAGCTGGGGAAAAAAATAACCATGCTCAGTAAAATGAATAGTAAGTTGCACCTAAGATAAGTGCCTTCCAACTACTTCATATTTCCTTACAAAAACTCTGAGTAAGACTTGAAGTCCCTCGAGTGACTGACTGGGTCACATGCCTCTCAGTTATGTAAGACTTTTGTGGGGCACCTCAGTTTCCACTGATAGCTTTCCAAGATTCCACACAGCTGGGGGAATATAATTCCCAAAAGAAAACTAGTGTTTTAGGAACAGGGAATGAATGCTAGACAGCTAAAACAATAAAGCTTCACTATACTGCTTATTCAATTTTGTCTGTCATCACTAACTCCCTCAATGTAAGAGAAAGACAGTTACTTCTCTGGGTCTCAGTTTCTTTTATAAAACAGGACAAGCATATTAGATGATTTCAAATGGCCTTTCTGTACTCACAGATACTACCTATGGAGATAATGAAGCTACTTTTGGAAAATACTTCCTTCTAGACAAAAGGATCTTTCTTAACCCTTGGAGTTCTGTCTCCATCATCCCTTCCTCTCAGTTATACTCAAGTCTTTGGAGATCTGTAGCTTTTCTGGCTTTTGCTCATGCCGCAGAAAGTCTCCAAAATTCAGTGGCTCCACATAGAAACTTAAAAATCAAATACATTTTACCCCAGCACACAGGAAAATAAGTTATGTTGTCTGAAATACAACATTTCCTTCATCGAAAGGTACATGTTCAGGGGACTATATGCTCAACTTAAGAACAAGGTTATTTAAATTGTTTTGTTTAAAATGAAGTTGTGGATTTCCTTTCACAAAAATAAGACTTACTTGTCTTAACAAGAAAAAGCCTGGTGCTCCATCTAGAGGACATTGTGTGTTTTCCGGATTCAGTGTTTCAGGATCCTTTTAGCGATGCCCAGTCCTCTAAATCCTGATGTGGCATTCATTTCTACCAACAATTTTCTAAAACTCAACTGGCAATTTTTAAAGAACATCCTATACAAGCCTGTACTATGTAACAAAGAAGAGGACATTTCCCTGAGCTCCCAACTTCAACTGTTTGTCTAAGTAATAACTTTCTTTGTATTCATGAATATTTGGATACATACTATGTATTCACTGTGCTGACTTTTAAGAGTTTCACAGTCCAAAAAAAACTTAAATATTATTTTTAACAATCACTTACTAGCTTTTAGTTATTTTCATCAGTTTATCAGAAGCTTTTCACTTTAATTTGACAGATATTTCCCTTAACTTAAAATAAAATAATAGACTGGACCAAAATATACATGTCCTTTTTCATTTAGAATTAACCGGCATTTTCCTTCAAAATGACCTGCCTGTGAAGAGAACATGCTATTTTTATTTTTAGTGACAAAAGTTTCAAGTGGGAAGGCTTCACAGAATCTTGGAGAAACTTCCTGTAAAATCCAGGACCTCATTTTAGTGAAAACAACATTTCCAGCATGGAAATTCACATTTAACTAAATGGAGCACACACACAACCTCCATTTTCCCATAAGCTTCTGTGAGAAAAGTAAGGTCATATAGTAAAGCACAGAAGGAGGGACTAGGAAAAAGGGTCTGGGAGAGAAGTCTGTGGGGGGTGTGGGGGGAGGGTGGCAGGCTGATCTTGGACAGTGGCCATCTCGGAACAGAGCAGGGCAGCCGCAGGGGCCGGGCGAGCAGGCTGCGACCCCCACACTGCAGCTCTGGTGTTGGGGATGTAAAAAGCCAACTGCACACTGAGCTTTGTGAGAACGGAAACCATCGCTGAGCAGAAAGTTTTACTCTGGGGTCTGACTTGCTATACTGGTCTCATCAGAAAGTTCACCATGTCCTCAGGGGATTCAAGAGAGACAAAATAATGTATCAGAACTTCCAAGATAATACAGGATGGGGGAGTAGACGGTTCCCGTAGAAGGAAAGAGCAAGAGGGTGGGGTGGGGATCAGTCTTGATACTTCCTCCACGATTTGCCACATATTCTTAAGAAAAAATTGGTCCTTCTAAGGGATGGCTAATAAGATAATTCACACACAGAGATGGGTTTCCTGAAAGCAAATCTGGGTGAAAGTCACTCTAGAATTACTTCCCTGAAATGTAAATCTTCTTTACGTGCCCCATAGTATTTAAAGCTGGTATAACAGCCCCTGGGCCCTCTCTTGTCACTGGAACAGAAATCAAAATAGTGTCTCAGAACTAGTGAGTAACGCAGCTGGGACCAGAACTGACTCACGCTGGCTGACCCTGGGCCGCCACTCTTCCTATTACAACGTAACAATTATAAAACTAGATTTAACACCAAAGCCTTTACAGAACCAGCTCTCAATAAAATAGTACTATTCTGTTTCAGTAAGAGGTCAATATTGGGTTGTGGCATTCTTATTTTGAAGGAGCAGTAACAAACGGAACAAAATTTTACAAATTGTAACCATATTTGGAGCTTTTGAGTAAATTTGAATAGTAAGAAACACATTAAACAGTTTTTAAAAATGCACTTAGCGTTTCTCTGACTTGTTGCAAAACAGTATCAGGGCAGTGACCAATAATTTTAAAGCCACAGTACATACACATACATAAGGGATGTCTTATAGACATCAGGGTGGATCTAGCCTCGAAGGTGACGACAGTGGCCTGGGGCCTGTGGATGAAAGAAGCTCTCCCGCCTCCCATCACCTCGTATGCCAACAGAGAGCCCAGCGAAGCTGAGAACTGGGCTGCCTGGGTTGGAGAGCTGACCTTTCTCTGGCCACTGCAGCCTTACAAGCCTCCTCTGAATGAGCCTGTGAAAAACACAAACCACAGAGTAAAAGAAGATGTATTTTTTAAAAGGAACCACTGAGAATACTACACTTAACAAAACCTGGATTCATTTTCAGACTGAGCTGAAAGGGTTCCCTTTGCCCGTGGTTTAGAGCAGGTAAACTCATGATAGGTCCTTCCCAACTACAAGCATTGATTTGATGCCAATAATACCTTGATGTCTAAAAGAAGAAGTAGGCATCATCTTGAGTTACTTTTCATGCTTCCTTGAATTTTTTTTTATTACTTCTAAGCTTCAAACTATTTTACAATTGTACTAGTGAAGTATGCTTTCTACACCACTAGGGAGGCTCTTTGTGAGGGGGTCACTTCAGATGGAGGGCACATCCTGTTCCCCCAAAAATATAGCTCAGCAAATATCAGTGCATCAAAGAGCAGCCTAGCAAGTCTCATCCAATATAATTTCAGTGAAGATACTTGCTATTAATGCCATTATGTGCCAAAATAAATTGTAAAAACAAAAGCATTGTCATATATCCAAATTAAAAAGGCAGAGTCTATAATATTTCACCCTGTTATCAAAATGGTGCCAGAATTGCTGTGGTCTGGCAGGAGGCCCTGTCAACCTAGGTACCTTACTTTAGTCACCTAAGCTATGCTGGAGGTCTAGTCCAACCTCAGCAAAAAGGAGAGACTAGTGTCTGATGAGTCTTCCCATTACAGGGTTTTATAGCCATCCTGAGCTTTCCCCCCATATTGCTATATGAGTTCTTAACTTCACTTGAAATTATTCCTAAGCAAAGATCGCCCTCGGAGAAAGACGGGAATCCTTAGGCTCACTGTCCCTGTGGACTGAGTGGTACAGGTGCATCAAATAGTAGTTCTCAAACCCAGCCTGCACATTTAGAATTATTTTGGATCAATGAAATGCTACTCTTCGGGTGTGGGACCCAGGTATTACTACTTCATTTTTAAGCTCCCCGAGTGAGTGTAATGCAGTTTTGTGGAGGAGACACTCTTTGGTCAACAATCAGTGACATGACTTGTGCGATCAATCCCTTCTGGCCTTCCAGACAAACATTCTGGTTTCAGATGCCTCCTCTAAATTTGCTTCTTCCAAGAAATGAATTAATGCTAAACAATTTTTGCTAAAGGGGGCAGGAGAGGTTAAAGAAAAAAAGAAAAGCAGAAGAAAACAGCTTTATTTTTATGAGACTTAACCAATTTCCCAGCCACTGGGTTGTGTGGTCAATTGGTCAAATTTAGATTTTCTTTATTTGACTAAGAAGCACGCTTGCAATCCATGCTTCAAAGAAAATAAACAGTAAGTTAGAGACAGTATTGAGTAAAAAGATTATTCAGCTGGGATTCGCAAGTGTTTCACAGTTAATAGTTGTGGGACATGGGACTTTGAACTTAGCACTCTATGTCCCATTTTCCCATCAGAAACATGCAATAATATGCTTCTTTCTTCCAAACTCTTTATTAATCTGAGTACCCATCTGTGATCCATTCAGCAAAATATCTTGAAGAATATATTGTTCTTCACATTGCTGAAAGTAATGGCTAGATTTTTTTCTCATGTGCTCACATGAAGACATTACAGAGTCCAAATTATAAAATCCTTAGAAGATTAAAAACATAAAATAATTAAAGCAGTGCTGTGGGAAAGCTTTACTTGAATGAAAATGCTGAACGATCTGTGGAGGATCAATTGTTTATGATCCACTTCTCTCAAGACAGAAATTCTTCGGATATACCAGATGGCTTTATTTATGTAGCAAAAGTTCAGCCCTAATGAGGAGCTGCTTGCAGATTCACACACAAATAAAAGAACCCATATATGTGGACGTGTACATATCCGTGCTCACAAGAGGGATTTTCCATTGTTTCCTGTGGACCTTTGAACAAATTTTATTATTTGCAAGGTTAAGAGAAGGCCCACCACATTGAAGAGGAACGGCAACCTCCAATACAGCAAAGTAATCCACAGCGTCTAAAATTTAACAAAGGGAAGTTGCAGACCTTTGTGGATCTCCTCTATCCAAACGCAGGACAAATCTCATGCAATTCACTCTCTGATGTTCAAATAAAACCCTATCTCCTCAAATAGCATTATTGAAAATGGAAAAGAAATTCCAACCCTCTCCCAAACTGAACATGTCAAGCTGCATCCTGTGTCAGCTCCTGGCACTGAGTCAACCTTGTCAGTGCAATTTAGAGCACATGGCGGTGATCCAACTCATTGTGGCTGTTTGTGGTCCCCAGATCAGGTTTCAAAAAGAAGGGGCAGCAATCCCGTGACCTTCTCAAGATAGTGGAGAACAGCTCTGGCCATGACTGACACCTGATCTCTCTGCTAACATTAGCTCCTAATCAAAGATGGTGCCAAGATTGCATCAGACGCCGGCCCACAAGCCTTTCTGTCCTCCTCCAGGAGGCGGGGAGCATCCTGTCACCCGCTGAGTCTCGGTTTTGGAATACCTTTCCCTTTCAGATCCAAGGAAGTTTGGTTTTATTGACATTTGAGATAAAGCTCAAGGTCTGCCTTAATTGAGCTTTCCTGTTATTTCTAGCGCATGTCTCCTTAAAAGCCATTGTCTTTATACCTAGAAGGGTTCAGCGTGAGCATAACGAGGACATGGTTATAAGTTAACAACCCTAGATGTTCATACGTGATCAAGAGACCCATGTGCTTGGGGTGTTTTTCCTGTGCATCTCTCATCCTATCACCCTTTCTTAAAAAGAGTGCCCATCGCTCTTCCTCGACTCCAAGACACCCTTCTTCTCTACTGCCACTTATCTTCGGACACTCAGATGAAGCCACAAACAGCCCAGTAGCATCTACAGAAGTGCACTTAACTTGCCAGGCCAGGCCCATCATTCCTGGCTTGGCCAAACACCAAGTTATCAGTGTAAAAAAGCAACCTTGCCTCTTGCCTTAGTATCCCTTAAATCAGGAAGCTGTCATGAACCTTACAGGGCCTTTAGGGAATACTTTCTTTGCTCATCCTCTAGATTTTATATAAAAGTCTATGTTTAGGCCTGAAGACTCTTGGAGCTCTGGAATGGCTTTAAAAGAACTCTTGGCTTCACCCCAGCTCTGAGTTTACACATAATATATGATTTGAATCAGTAGAGCTCCAAGTTTTCTATGCAGAATTTTATCTTCTTGCTATCTCCCTAAACAAACAACCTTTGAAGCTAGATAAAATGAGAAAAGAGGATGGAATTATTTCACCATGCCTTGTTTGTTTCCATGAGAGTTCCAACCAAAAGGAAAAGATGAGTCACTCACATCATTCCCTATTTGGTGGTTTGGACTCTGGGCTACTCTAACCAAAAGAGGGCAGTACTCCATGAGTTTTGAATTAATGAGAAGCAAAACTTCAGTTTGTAACTGGACCTCTTACCTTGATGAACTCCTGATCTTAAGCAAGGCGCTGCACGCGGTGTTACATGGAACCCAGAGATGAGTAAGATTCACTCTAAGCATGCAGGAACCATGAAAGAGGAAAGCCCTGGGGTAGAGTTAGAACAGAGCTATGTGCTGGAAGTGGTGAAAGACAAACCTGGGAATAAAGGAGGGATTAGACTGTGAGGGTCCTTTGACTATCAGGCATTTATCCTTTATTTGGAATGCAATGAGGAGCCCCTCAAAGTTTTTGAGCAAGTGAGTAATATGAATAGAATTCTGTTTGGGGAGGATCCCTCTGATGGGGATGTCTTGGAGAGATCAAGACAAGGTGAGAGGAAAAGGACAAACATTACCAGGTGGCCAAACTGCACAGGGTGCAGGTTGAAAATACAGGAACGGCATGACCTCAGGGACTATATTGGAAAGAAGACGTAGCTCCAAATATACACTTCACCCTCTTTGCTTCTTCACCTGGCCGCTTGCAGATACAGTGTTGGACCTTATAGCCTGTGTTTCCGTGTTCTCTTGGCATTATAAGACCCAACCTATTTTTCCCTTCATTCTAGTCTCTTTATATCTGTGTCTTATGATACTACCACCTCAAATCCTTTGGGAATAAACTGGGATGAGCATCATTTTAATCAATTGTTATTATTACCTTTTCTACAGAAACTAAAGACAGCTGTCTACAGCAAGCACATAGGATCCTTATGAAAAATGCATATCACTAACATTTACTGAAAACTAGTGTGCTAGGCACTAACCTGAAAGCTATATAAGCATCATTTCATTTAATGCTATGATTATAAAACAACCCTATGAGGTCATTCCATTATTTTCCCATTTTACAGATGAGGAAACCAACACAATGAGGTTAATTAATGGTTAACATAACAAGTAAGAAGCTTGCCTTATACCCAGGCAGTCTGGTCAAAGAGTCCATGTCCCTAACCACTTCGCCTCTTGTTTCTCTGCCCAGATCGCCCTTATCATTGTGTCGGCCCCAAACTCCTGGTTCTTCTCTTCACATCCCATGTTCCACTTTAGGATGCCATCTCCTCACACTGAAGCAACATTGACCTCCAGAGCCAGGGTCTTCAACCAGGAAGCTTTGTTGCCTTCCATGTATAGAGTATGAATTTGCAGGTGTAAGAAAAGGCCCATTACTTCACTTTTCTAAGTTGAATTAATTATGTCTCTGACCCCCTACACATCAGGGTAGAAGAGTAAGTCCAGTGTCAGTCATTTGGGAAACTCAGTTTCTCCCTCTCTGAAATCATACAAGAGTCCTGTCAAAATGTTAGAAAAACATGAGAGGGCGAGACCAAGGAGCTGTGCGTACTCTTGTCTCTGTCAGTCATTCAATTTGCCTTATAATTAAGCATTATGTATTCCCATGTTTTTACAACTGCCAATATGTTGGCGACTACCAAGTCTGTGGCTTTAACCCACTGTCTAGCCATGAGCTCCAGATCAATATATCAAATTGCTTATAGATAAGTCCACACACACAACAAATGCAGCATGCCTGCGACTAAACCAAACTTATCATTTCTTAATACACCCCTCCAACAACTGACCTATTTCCTTTTCTATTACCCATTTTAGTGGATGATGTAATTGTCTACCCAGTTTCCCAAGAAAAACAACCCCCCCCCCAAAATCAGAGCCATCCTAAGAGTCCTACTACTTCAAATCTTATATCTAGAATTTTGAGGGTTGAATAACCACAGGTCACCACTGTTCATAGATGATTAGATAAATAGATAGATGGATAGATAGATAGATAGATAGATAGATAGATAGATAGATAGATAGATAGATAGACAGACAGACAGACAGACATGTTTGTACAGTTTGTGCTCTGCATAGTCACCACATGTTGAGATTGTTGATAAAGGCCCCATTAGCATTATGGCATTATAGATTTATATGTTTTATAAAAATTTTCTCACTACAGTAAAATATCTATTAAAATATGATCAGTGATATAACTATTTTCCAAAAATTAAAGTACCATGAGAAAGAAAGCGTTCTTTTTTCTAATTTGCACAGAAGTCCCACATGGGCTAAAAGTAGGCTTGGGTCTCCCTGCTTCCACACATCCTCTCCAAGTCATGCATGCACTGCTGCGATAGTGATCTTTCAAATGCAAACTGTATCATGATTTTTCTTCAGTAGAGTGAAAATATCTCCATTATCTGCTCCAACCTATGTGGTGGTGTGAATCTCATGCTTCAACCATCCTGAGTTTATTAAAGTTCTTCCAGAGCACCATTGCACACCTTTGCACATGTAATTCTCTCAGCATATAATAGCAATCCACCCCTTCCCTACCCCATTCTACTCTTCCTTCCAGACCACCCCAAGTGTTCCTTCTCCTTGAAGCCTCTTCTCTCTCTTACCACACTTTCTTCTGTGCCTTCAACCTAATTCTGTGTCAGCCAATCATACTATAATACAATCGCTTACTTTAATTGATCTCATACCACATCAGAAGCTCTTTGCTTTTATATAGCCATTTACTACTCACTTTTTATTTTCCTATGGTGATACAAATTGGTATAAAAGGAATTTGTTGGCTCACACAATAGGCTAACCGGCCCCACTGCTGTCCAGCATGTTCTCTGACCTATGCTGTTGCCTGCTGGCAGCTTGCACCTTGAGCTGTGCTGTTTTGTGCTGCATTTGCTGAATCCTACTGAGCCTCTGTTACATATTTAACTGACCTAAGTAGGAAGTTCTGATAATTAACATTTAGGAACAGGAGCAAAATGGAGGCCCTGTTTAAAACGGTCCTGGAACACGTGTCTTGGACCAGACCTATGTGTGTATATTGGATTGAATCGTTGTGTCCGATTCCAGCATTAGTTGTGACAGACGTTAAGCCCAGGAAAATTATTCTTACCCTGTAGCCATTGGTTGTTTGTCTCACCCAGGCATTGGCCCTAACTACAGACAGCTCAGAATAAAGGCCAGTACCCTGTAGAATATATAGGCCCATTTATGTCGCGTGCAGACCACTCACGGTTGGTTGCTTACGTGGGGAGGAGACGCCGCCATGCAGCGTGCCTCCGTCACATCCCTAAATGCACATGGCTCACCAGGACCCTAAAAATATGCTGTTCAGAGCTCCATGTCTCTGCTGACAAAAATCTTGGTCCTCAGAGTTAAACAGAAAACATCGATAACACCCCATGGCACAATCAGGTATTCACTCAAACTCAACTTAAAGCTGGAATCCTTAAATCCCAGAAAGCAGCATTGCCATGGGAGCCCTAACCCTGATGACACCCACGGGAGACTCTCTGGGAGAAACTTTAGGTATGAACAAGGTATTAAAGAGAAGAGCATTCCATACTCCCACTCAGGAACATGTCATAAACACACACACATGGATGCAGGGGGAGAGGAAGCAAAACACAGTTTGACCCAACTGGAAATCCAAAACCCCAAACTAAAAGAATTTATACAATACAAAGATAAAAGGATGTTGCTCAGCTTTTGGGCCTCTAGAGCAGAGGATCTAAATTACCTTTAACATTTGCTGAAATGTACCGATTGGCAAACTCCCATGAACTTAATCAATACTGGAGTTCAGACTAGTCACACTCAGAGACAGCGCTGAACTTGGACGAGGCACCGCCTATGCCCTCGGGGAAGTTGACATAAAACAGAGGACAAATCCAGCTGCCCCTTTCACCACCGGTAAAATTGGCTTGCCGGAATTCCCCGCGGTCGTGGCCCACTGGCGCCATCCTCCTCCTCCGAGACTCACCCGGCGCACACTCAGTGCATACAAGCACTCACCAAGGAGTTCACTAAACAGCAGGACGGGTCACTGAACCATACATCACACAACGCCCCTTGGTTAAATTCCTGAAAATTCATTTGTAAATTAAGGTCCAGTTCATCTCTGATGCTGCTGGTCAAAAACCACTATGGACCATTAAACGCCCACACTTTAAAACAAGCTCAACATCTTTTAGGCCTTTTTGGGTTCTGAAGGTGACATATTCCTCATTTAAAATTTTTCTTAAGCCCATTTGTGCTGTTTATCACAAACTGACCTAACCTGAATGGGAATCCCCATAACGCGAGGCTCTGAGACCTGTCCAGACTGTAATATGATAGCACTCTCCTCAAGGATTCCCCAGAAGCTTCTTCATTGTAGAGGAATCAGCGACCTCTCCCAGTGCCTGCTGAAGTCTGGGACCCACCCGTGATGGCCACAAGTCACCCACGGCCTCCTGGGGTGGGAAATTGTCCTCCTCAGTCATATACTTCGTGCCCTTACAGGGTCAATGGCTGACTGCATACTGGGTCATGGGAACAGAGGCTCTGCCAGGCCTTGACCATGGACCCTCCACAGCCAGCCACTCAGTACACTTTGGGTCGTGAAAGCAGCACCCTGCAAGCTCAGCCAGACCCCGACGTGCCCTTGCTGAAGCAGAAATGGTGCCCCAGGAAAAGAGCCAAACCCGGTCCTTCTTGCAGTCCTCACCTGTAGGAGGGGGTGGTCTCCCCAGTCTGCAGTCCCTTGCCAGATGCCACGGTTCAGGAGGAAGTCACGCTTCTCTGACCCCTTGCCTACCTGGGGACCCCCTTGGGAATCACTGAGAGAACAGCAAAGGGAGTTTGTACATTTTATGTCCATAAACACACGAAGGATGCTCACTGGAGGGCTTCTGCTGTAAGATGTCACAAATCATGGATACGACCCAAGGGTCAGCACAATCGGCCAAACTTCACACACTGCATGCACCGGCCAACAGTTGGCACCATTTGCACCATTTTCACAGACTCCTGAGCCCATGTCATTGGTCTGTCTATCCCATCTAGCAACAGCAACTCCTTTTTCAAGGTTTCCTTATCTAGGGTAAAGAACTCTGGGAATCTCCTGTCTCAGAGGTACCCAAAATATAAATGAAGATCTCACAAGTCTGCCACAACACAAGGACTCACTAAGACTCACCTTGACCCCTACAGAGTTCCAAACATTGCTGAGGGTGAGCAAGACACTCTTCACTTTTCATAATATACAATACTGAGACCTTGAAAATGGCATTTACTAAAGCTTTTACTGGCCTCGGGCTGCAGGCCTCATAAAGTGCCACAATGACTTGTTTAAACAAGCTCTAATTCAATTCAGTGAAACATGGCCCATTTCAGTCACCAGTAAAATATTAGGGCTGAGTTGTATTTAAGACTCACACTCCGTTTGTGATGTGTGACTCCTGACAATTTCAAGCCTCCCCACTCCCACTTCCCCTTCGGTCCCACATGTGGGCAGACTGATAAGGAAGCTCTCTCCTTTGGCTCCAACACGAAGTCCTGACCACGCAGGCCTGCTTCAGGGAGTTGTCACTTTACCCCAGCCCCACTGTAATCACCATAAAAGCCAAGCCAGCCTCCTTTCCCTGCTCTCACAAGCTATTTTCAGACCTGCTTAGGGAGGCTCCCTTTCTCTTCTTAGAAAGCCTCCTAGTGTGAGTAATAAACCTTTTCACATCCACAAATATAAAGTTTTTATATTACATCTCAGTCCTCTACTAGAATTGGAGTATTACCTGAAACTTCTACTGCAAAAGCAATAGTTAGGATAAAAAAGCCTAATTCCCATACTAAGTAGAGAGAAGTTGCTTTCAAAATAAGAATGTCTACACATGAAAAGATAAGGATGGAAGGAAGATTTTAAAAGTATTGCTTGTGCTTCTGACAAAATTGGAATAACAAGGACCAGATTTAATTTCCCAACTAAAACAATTAAAGAACCTGCACAAAATATTAAACAGTAGCTTTCTGGTCCTGTGTCTCAAATAACACCAGACAGTGATCATAGAGAAAGGGGAAAAAGTGTGGTGAACATGTCAATTGCCCCAGCTTACTGCCTGTGTAGAGAGGGGGGCCCCAGGCATAGTCCGGCAATCTCCATGAGTTGAGGAGACAGGACAGAAAGCAGAGCAGCCATTGCCTAGGGATGGGAAAGGGTATACTGATGAGGGTAGGAAAGAGATGATACAAGACACAGGAAAACATTTTGAGATGATGGAAGTGTTCATTATTTTGTTTGCGGTGATGGCTTGGTAAGTTCAGACATATTAAAATTTTAACATGTATACTTTAAACATGTGTACTTTAATGTACACCAATTATGTCTCAATAAAACTGTTAAAAATGATGCCAGAGTTTGGAAAAAGATATTATAGATGTGAATATCTGCATTTGCTTCAGCAAATGCAGCAAAGTCTAAAAATTTCTGCAGCTAAGACTTCAAATATTTCTATTAGAAGATGAGCACGAGCTATTCAACTTCAGACAAAGACTATATATAGCCTAGTAGAAAACTGGGACTGCTACCTCTTTTCTAGCCTCCATGGCTAAAATGTTCTTATCTCCTCCAGTGAAGTGTGGTGAATGTAGATATTGGGATTAGTCACTGACAAGCCTAGATTTGCTATTTTCAATCTATTTTTTAAACCATTGGTAGCTTTATTTTGTGTCTCCAGAATCAACTACAATTCTTCCAAAGTCTTATTTTAAAGAACTCTGTTCAGCCATCATTAAAATAGGCATCTATAGGTGAGCAATCACAATGAAACTTCAGTCTTCCTATTAGTATTGACAATGGCTATTCCTGACTAAACAAGTCAGAATACCAGGCACCCTGGTACTGGTTTCATCACTAGCCCCCAGACAAGGACTATAGCCGAAGTGGAGTTGCCAAGCCACCCAAGCTGACACGGGTTTACAAAAGAATAACTCAGTGTAGAAAAATCTTAGAGGCAGAACCTGAGGATGCATGATAGGGTTTGCAGTTACCCTGCATAAAAATGTGAAATCATGTTTATTCCTCTCAGCTCTGTAATCTTTCCACAATGTTATCACTGGAGAGGCTTCTAACAGAACAAGGTAATGTTCAGTGTAGCTTTAGTAAACCCTCTTGGACCAACATTGATTCACCCTTAAAAACACAGTTCAGCACATTTCTGGATGAAATGGTTTTGTTTTATATAATGTAATTTTCTGAATAATTTTAATATGCCAATACTGTTTTCAACTTGTATTCATCTGAGAACTTCATACCGAAGGATGAGAAATTTTATCTAACACTCTCATGAAAGCCTTAATATTTATAAGTAGATACTAAATTAAGCACTACCTCACTCAACTCTACCACATAGATTTATATGGGTCATATAAATCTGCCTCCACCACCACCACTGATCCAGGTAGATTATGCACCTGTCAGAGTGATAGAGAACAGAAAGAAACCATTCAGGGAAATACGAGAATCAGAGAATATGGAAAACTGCCTCCTTTGACCATGGCTCACCTTCCCCAGAGTAAAGCTACCAATGCTCCTTTGGGACCAAAGAAAAAGGGTTATAGCTGGAAATAACTATAAAAGCAATAGTTAGTAAAGGACATGTGAGGGGAGTAGAATATACTTTGGAAGCTCAAAGATGGAGATATCACTTCTCTTATGGTGATCAAGGAAAGCTTTGTGGAAAACATGACATTTGAGGAGGATGAGACTGACAGATTGAACTAGGAAAAAGGCATTCCCAGTACAGAAAACAGCAAAAGAAAGGAACAAAAGCAGAAAATCATACAACTATGACTAGAATATAACATACATGAGGGAAGTCTTAGAAGATGAGGCAACAATAGGATGTAGGAATTAGAAAATATTTTGAACTAAATATAAATGAAAATAAAACATATCCAAATTTGTGAGATGCAGCCAAAACAGTTCTTAGAGAAAAGTTATAGCATTTAATGCCACTCTTGGAGAAGAAGAAAGGTCAACTGCTATCATAAGAGACTAGAAGAGCAAACTAAATCCAAAGCAAGCAGAAAAAAAGAAACAATAAAGATAAGAACAGAAAGTAATGAAATTATAAAGAGAACATCAATAGAGAACATTTATAAAATCAAAAGATAATTATTTGAAAAGATCAAGTCTATGCCCTAAAATTGGACAATTCAGGTAAAAAGAACCAATTTCTTTAAACCAGATAATCTACTAAAACTGACTCAAAAAGAAATAGATAACTTGGATAGTCATATATCTATCTATTAAATCAAATTCAAAAATTCCAGCAAAGCAAATGTCAAACTCAAATGGTTTCACTGACAAAGTCTACGAAACTTCTGAGGAATAAATAATACCAATTCCAAACAATCATTTCCAGAAAATAAAAGTGGAAGATAACACTTTCAGATTCATTTAGTAGGCCAGTATTACCCTGATACCAAACAAAGGATACAAAAATAAAGCTAATGAATGGTACTCTTGAATTTAGTCACAAAGATCTTCAAGGAAACATTAACAAATTGAAGCTAGCAATGTTTTAAAAAGATAATGTATCACAACTGAGTGGGGTTTCTCCTGGGAGTGCAATACTGGTTCAACATTCAAAAATTAATGTAGATTAAAGATGGCGGCGTGAGAGGAGAGACAGAGGTTTCCTCCTAAAACTGGATACAATTAGAAAATTTAATTGGTGCAACTAATCCTGAGAGAGCAACAGGAAAGAGGACTTGTCAGACTGCACACACCTGGAGAAAAGAGCAGACCTCAGCAAGCGGGGTAATGTACCAGAGCTGTGGCTCCGCAGGACCCGAGCCCCTCCACCAACCCAGCTCACCGGTGGGAGGAAGACAAATGGAGCAGAGAGGGAGTGGAAGGCCTGCGACTGCTGAATACCTAGCTCCAGAGATCTGTGCTGGGAGCACAAACCTACATTTCATGGTGCTTTCATGAGACTCGCATGACTACTGGGTTGGAAAGTTAATACAGGCAGAGTTCCTGGGGGGACTGGGATTCCAGCTGCCTGTGGAAAGCAGGGATCCATATCTGGCTGCTCTGGGACAAAAACTTATACCTGTGTGCCCGGCCCACTGGCTCAGGCAGTGGAGACAAGCACAAGAGCCAGGAGGTGGGGAACAGCTCTTTCCTACCCCCAGTACCACTCCCCTGCGACCCCTGACATTGCTTCAGGGGCTCAGCAGCTCCAGAATAAAGCTTCTGTACACTAGAGGGCGCCATATACAACATGAAACACCAAAGGAACCTTGTCCAGAGTAAAATTGTTAATACAACTCCCAAGAAAGATTTAAATGATATGGACCTTGGTACTCTTCCTGAAAGGGAGTTCAAAATAAAAATAATCAACATCCTAATGGAGGTACGGGAAGACATCCAAGAACTCAGGAATGAATTCAGGTCAGAGATCCAATCGTTAAAGAACACAATGGAAGGTATTAAAAGCAGGTTGGATACGGTGGAGGAGACAATAAATGAAATAGAAACTAGAGAAGAGGAATACAAAGAAGCTGAGGCACAGAGAGAAAAAAGGATCTCTAAAAATGAAAGAATATTGAGAGAACTATGTGACCAATCCAAGCGAAACAATATATGCATTATAGGGATACCAGAAGAAGAAGAGAGAGAAAAAGGGATAGAAAGTGTCTTTGAGGAAGTAGTTGCTGAAAACTTCCCCAATCTGGGGAAGGAGATAGTCTCTCAGGCCATGGAGATCCACAGATCCCCCTACACAAGGGACCTAAGGAAGACAACAGCAAGACACATAGTAATTAAAATGGGAAAGATCAAGGATAAGGACAGACTGTTAAAAGCAGCCAGAGGCAGAAATAAGATCACATACAAAGGAAAGCCCATCAGACTGACAACAGACTTCTCAGCAGAAACCTTACAGGCCAGAAGGGAGTGGCATGATGTATTTAATGCCATGAAGCAGAAGGGCCTGGAACCAAGATTACTTTATCTGGTGAGATTATCATTTAAATTTGAAGGGGGGATTAAACAATTTCCAGATAAGCAAAAGCTGAGAGAGTTTAACTCCCACAAACCATCTCTACAGTCTATTTTGGAGGGACTGCTATAGATGGAAGTGTTCCTAGGGTTGGATAGCTCTCACCAGAGGTAGTAAAATCATGGTAGGGAGGGTGGAGCAGCTGATGGTGAGGCAAATACAAAATTAAATTGACTATCCCCAAAGCCAATCAAGAGATAGAGAAAAAGTGTAGAATCTGATACCCAATATATAAAGAATGAAGGAGGATGAAAAAGGAGGAGAAATAGAAAAGAACCTTTAGATTGTGTTTGTAACATCACAGTAAGTGAGTTAAGTTAGACTCTTAGATAGTAAGGAAAGTAACCTGGAACCTTTGGTAACCACGAATCTAAAACCTGAAATGGCAATAAGTACATACCTATTGATAATCACCCTAAATGTAAATGGACTGAATGCACCAATCAAAAGACATAGAGTCACTGAATGGATAAAAAAACAAGACCCATCTATATGCTGCTTACAAGAGACTCACCTCAAACCCAAAGACATGCACAGACTAAAAGTCAAGGGATGGAAAAAGATATTTCATGCAAACAATAGGGAGAAAAAAGCAGGTGTTGCAGTACTAGTATCAGACAAAATAGACTTCAAAACAAAGAAAGTAACAAGAGATAAAGAAGGACATTACATAATGATAAAGAGCTCAGTCCAACAAGAGGATATAACCATTATAAATATATATGCACCCAACACAGGAGCACCAGCATATGTGAAACAAATACTAACAGAACAAAAGGAGGAAATAGACTGCAGTGCATTCATTTTAGGAGACTTCAACACACCATTCACTACAAAGGATAGATCCACCAGACAGAAAATAAGTAAGGACACAGAGGCACTGAACAACACACTAGAACAGATGGACCTAATAGACATCTATAGAACTCTACACCCAAAAGCAACAGGATATACATTCTTCTCAAGTGCACATGGAACATTCTCCAGAATAGACCACATATGAGGCCACAAAAAGAGCCTCAGTAAACTCAAAAAGATTGAAATCCTACCAACCAAATTTTCAGACCACAAAGGTATAAAAGTAGAAATAAATTGTACCAAGAAAGCAAAAAGGCTCACAAACACATGGAGGCTTAACAACACGCTTCTAAATAGTCAATGGATCAATGACCAAATTAAAATGGAGATCCAGCAATATATGGAAATAAATGACAACAACAACACAAAGCCCCAACTTCTGTGGGACGCAGCGAAAGCAGTCTTAAGAGGAAAGTATACAGCAATCCAGGCATATTTAAAGAAGGAAGAACAAACCCAAATGAATAGTCTAACATCACAGTTATCAAAATTGGAAAAAGAAGAACAAATGAGGCCTAAAGTCAGCAGAAGGAGGGACATAATAAAGATTAGAGAAGAAATAAACAAAATTGAGAAGAATAAAACAATAGAAAAAATGAATGAAACCAAGAGCTGGTTCTTTGAGACTATAAATAAAACAGATAAGCCTCTAGCCAGACTTATTAAGAGAAAAAGAGAATCAACACACATCAACAGAACCAGAAATGAGAAAGGAAACATCATGACGGACCCAACAGAAATACAAAGAATTCTTAGAAACTACTATGAAAACCTATATGCTAAGAAGCTGGAAAACCTAGAAGAAATGGACAACCTTCTAGAAAAATACAACCTTCCAAGACTGACCAAGGAAGAAACACGAAACCTAAACAAATCAATTAACAGCAAAGAAATTGAAGCGGTAATCAAAAAACTACTTAAGAATAAAACCCCTGGGCCAGATGGATTTACCTCAGAATTTTATCAGACATACAGAGAAGATATAATACCCATTCTCCTTAAAGTTTTCCAAAAAATAGAAGAGGAGGGAGTACTCCCAAACTCATTCTATGAAGCCAACATCACCCTGATACCAAAAACAGGCAAAGACCCCACCAAAAAAGAAAATTACAGACCAATATCCCTGATGAACGTAGATGCAAAAATACTCAATAAAATATTAGCAAACCGAATTTAAAAATATTTCAAAAGGATCATACATCACGACCAAGTGGGATTCATCCCAGGGATGCAAGGATGGTACAACATTCGAAAATCCATCAACATCATCCACCACATCAACAAAAAGAAAGACAAAAACCACATGATTATCTCCATAGATACTGAAAAAGCATTTGACAAAATTCAACATCCATTCATGATAAAAACTCTCAGCAAAATGGGTATAGAGGGCAAGTACTTCAACATAATAAAGGCCATATATGATAAACCCACAGCCAACATCATACTTAACAGTGAGAAGCTGAAAGCTTTTCCTCTGTGATCAGGAAAAAGACAGGGATGCCCACTCTCCCCACTGTTATTTACCATAGTACTGGAGATCCTAGCCATGGCAATCAGACAAAATAAAGAAATACAAGGAACCCAGATTGGTAAAGAAGAAATTAAACTGTCACTATTTGCAGATGACATGATACTGTACATAAAAAACCCTAAAGACTCCACTCCAAAACTACTAGAACTGATATCGGAATACAGCAAAGTTGCAGGATACAAAATTAACACACAGAAATCTGTGGCTTTCCTATACACTAACAATGAGCCAATAGAAAGAGAAATCAGGAAAACAATTCCATTCACAATTGCATCATAAAGAATAAAATATCTAGGAATAAACCTAACCAAAGAAGTGAAAGACCTATACCCTGAAAACTCTAAGACACTCTTAAGAGAAGTTAAAGATGACACTAACAATTGTAAACTCATCCCATGCTCTTGGCTAGGAAGAATTAATATCACCAAAATGGCCAAAGCAATATACAGATTTGATGCAATCCCTATCAAATTACCAAAAACATTCTTCAATGAACTGGAACAAATAGTTCAAAAATTCATATGGAAACACCAAAGGACCTGAATAGCCAAAGCATTCCTGAGAAAGAAGAATAAAGTGGTGGGGATCTCCTCACTCCCCAACTTCAAGGTCTACTACAAAGCCATAGTAATCAAGACAATTTTGTACTGGCACAAGAACAGAGCCACAGACCAGTGGAAGAGATTAGAGACTCCAGACATTAACCCAAACATATATGGTCAATTAATATTCGATAAAGGAGCCATGGACATACAATGGGGAAATGGCAGTCTCTTCAACAGATGGTGCTGGCAGAACTGAACAGCTACATGTAAGAAATGAAACTGGATCACTGTCTAACCCCATACACAAAAGTAAATTCAAAATGGATCAAAGACCTGAATGTAAGTCATGAAACCATAAAACTCTTAGAAAAAAACATAGGCAAATATCTCTTAGATGTGAACATTAGCAACTTCTTCATGAATATATCTCCCTGGGCAAGGAAAACAAAAGCAGAAATGAACAAGTGGGACTATATCAAGCTGAAAAGCTTCTGTACAGCAAAGGACACCATCAATAGAACAAAAAGGTACCCTAAAGTATGGGAGAATATTTTCATAGATGACATATCCAATAAAGGCTTGACATCTAAAATATATAAAGAGCTCATGCGCCTCAACAAACAAAGAGCGAATAATCCAATTAAAAAATGGGCAGAGGAGTTGAACAGACAGTTCTCCAAAGAAGAAATTCAGATGGCCAATAGACACATGAAAAGATGCTCTACATTATGAGTTATCAGAGAAATGCAAATTAAAACAACAGTGAGATATCACCTTACACCAGTAAGGATGGCCACCATCCAAAAGACAAACAACAACAAATGTTGGCAAGGTTGCGGAGAAAGGGGAACCCTCCTACACTGCTGGTGGGAATGTAAATTAGTTCAACCATTGTGGAAAGCAATATGGAGGTTCCTCAAAATGCTCAAAATAGACTTACCATTTGACCCAGGAATTCCACTTCTAGGAATTCACCCTAAGAATGCAGCACTCCAGTTTCAAAAAGACAGATGCACCCCTATGTTTATCGCAGCACTATTTACAATAGCCAAGAAATGAAAGCAACCTAAGTGTCCATCAGTAGATGAATGGATAAAGAAGATGTGGTACATATACACAATGGAATATTATTCAGCCATAAGAAGAAAACAAATCCTACCATTTACAACAACATGGATGGAGCTAGAGGGTATTATGCTCAGTGAAATAAGCCAAGCGGAGAAAGACAAATACCAAATGATTTCACTCATCTGTGGAGTATAAGAACAAAAGAAAAACTGAAGGAACAAAACAGCGGCAGAATCACAGAACCCAAGAATGGACTAACAGTTACCAAAGAGAAAGGGACTGGGGAGAATGGGAGGGTAGGGAGGGATAAGGGCGGGGAAGAAGAAAGGGGGTGTTATGATTAGCATGTATAGTGTGGGGGGTGGGGGAAAGGGGAAGGCTTTGCAACACAGAGAAGACAAGTAGTGATTCTACAACATCTGACTATGCTGATGGACAGTGACTGTAATGGAGTTTGTGGGCAGGACTTGGGGTAGGGGAGAGCCTAGTAAAAATAAATGAATGAATGAATGAATGAATGAATGAATGAATGAATAAATAAATAATGTGATATATCATATTAACATACTAAAGAAGAAAGAGCACATCACCATACCAATAAATGCAGAAAAGGCTTAGACAAAATTCAAGATGTATTCATGAGTTTTGAAACACTTTAAAAAGCAGAAGTAAAAGGAAACTTCCTTAACCTGAAAAAGAGAATCTACAAAAACAGCTACAAATAATATAATGTTTAATAGCAAAAAGTGAACGTGTTCCCTTTAAGATAAGGAAAAAAGCAAGGATGTCTGCTCTTGCTATTACTTATCGTCCTGGCAATTCTGGCCATAGCAATAGAACACAAGCATAAAAAACAAGACATCTATTAAATTTGGAAAGGAAGAAAGAAAACCATCTGTATTTACATATGACATGATTTTCTATGTAGACTATCCCAAGGTATATTCAAAAAAGTTTCTGAAATGAATAAGCGACTTTAGCAGGTTCAGAGGATATAATAACAATAGAAAAATTCATCCATGTTTCTATGTACTGTGAATGTACAAGTGAAACCTGAAATTTTAAAAAGCACTATTTATAACAACTACAAAAAGGATTAAATGCTGAGTTATAATGTACATCTAGCAAAATACATGCATATGTATGTTGAAAACTTCAAAACACTGATGAAAGAAATCAAAGACCTAAAACAATGAGTAGACACAATATTCATGGATTGGAAGACAGAATATTGTTAACATGTCAGTTCTTTCTAATCTATCTATGCAAAGAAATCCAAATCAAAAACCTAGAAGTATGCTTCTTCCTCACAGAATATATAAACAAGCTGTTTCTTAAGCTTATGTGGTAAAGGAAAATAACTAGAATGACTAAATCAACTCAAAGCCAAAGGAAGTTCAAAGTGGAGGACTCACAGTACCTGATTTTTCAGACTCACTATAAAGCAACAGTGATCAAAACAAGTTAATATAATGAAAGGACAAAAAGCAATGGAAGAGGATAGAGAATCCAAAAGAACATAGACAGAAATATCATCAGTTAGTATTTTGCAATGGTGCAAAAACAATTCACTGGAGAAAGGATTTCTTTTCAACAAATGGTGCAAGAACAATTGGATATCCATAAGCCAAAAAACATTGACCTTAACCTATAATTCATGCCTTATACAAAAAAAAATAACTCAAAATAGATCATAGGCTTAAATGTAAAATGTAAAAGTATAAAATTGTAAAAGCAAAAAAAGGAAAAAGGAAGGAAGAGGAGGGAAGGATGATGACGAAATCCTGATTAACATCTGCTTCAGATACATATTCATTTTCTTAATTGGTTAGTGAAGGTTCTATTCACCAAACTAAAAAGGGGCTTCTCAAGAACTCTTTCTGTCCCCTTAAAGAAGAAATAATAACTCCTAAGATGAGGCACTTGGCACTGAGGTTCATGATGAAGATGCTCTATCAGGAACACACTCAGAAAAAACAATTAAATGATATTCTCCACATTGGCCAGGAGTCACTGCCAAAATCAAGTTACTACCTCCCAAAGTAACTCATATTTTTCCAGGACAAACTTAACTATAGCCTTTGCTCCATTCTTTTTGACTTCATGCTTTTATAGCTATGACTCTTGCTGACACGGTGCAAACTAATCAGAAACACTAAATTCCATCAACAGCTGACCTTTATCATTTTCATGTTTTAATTCCCCAGTATACTTATTCTGAGACCCTTCTCAAAAAAAAAAACTAGTACAATTTAATTAATCAAACATGACATGACCTTGATTGATCTATATTTGGACAAATTATCTTCTAAGGATGCTTACTTCACAAGGGAAATCGATGCTTACTTCTTATAGGCTATGATTTTAAAAAACCTCTGAGTCAAAAGCTGTTGTTAAGACAACACATGAAAAAATACAATAGAATGAGTTGAACATTCATGTAGTGCAGGAGCTTTCTCCTTATTATGGTTGAAAAGAGTTTATAAAGTATGATCACAGATGATTCTGCAAGATACTTTGAAATGCTGAATTTTTGCACTTACCTTGCTTTTATTTTTCACTATGTGGTGACATGCAAACAAAATCAGCTCTGAGATTCCCTTCTGTTAACTTTTTGAGATCAAAGAAGACAATATTTATCAGATAAGATATTATATGGTGGAGGTGCAAAGTTGCACTGGCCGTCATTTTAGAGCTTAACTAGAGATAAGGAAAATATTAAAAGGTAGAAGGTAAGACAGTGACTTTTTAAAAATTTGAACAAATGAGCATTCCTTGAAGAAAAACTTAATTCTATATTTAGCAAGAGAAAATTTTATTTGAAAATCAATATGAAATCATATTACCCCCAATGCAATATTTATCTTTACTGCTTTTATTTAGGTTTTCAATTTTTCTTACCTTGTTTAATGAAACTGACTCTTAGTTTATTGCTATGTTCAAGTCTTGCCCCCTCACTCAGTCCTCTATAAAAAGATCTTCCAAATATCAAATCCATTTTACCACTCCTGATTTAAATAAAAGAAAAAGGAGAGAGACACACAGAGAGAGAGAGAGAGAGAGAGAGAGAGAGAGAGAGAGAGAGAGAGAGAGAGAGAGAGAGAGAAAAGGAAGAAAGGAAGAGAAAGATTCAATGGCTCTCTTGAAAAATCAAAAACAAGTTTCTAGCCTGTTACCCAACCACTATACAATCCAGCAGTAGCCCTATCATTGGACAGTTCAACCTCCCCACCACAGCCAGGAACACACTCCCTTCACTTAACCAGGGCTACACTGGCACCTCTCACTAGAAAAATTATATCTTGTCCGACTCCATGATGGTTACAGGAAAATGACAAGTATGAGAACAGCAAGGCACTTCCTTCAAGCAAAAAGTTTAAAGGGGCACCAAAAAATTCAGGAATCAAAACAGATGTAGGGTTTTTTGTATCATTATCATGGAATTACATTAGCAACACTGTGGTTACTAGATTCCCCCCATTATCAAGTCCCCACCACATACACCATTATAGCCACTGTCCATCAGTGTTAGTAGATGCTATAGAGTCACTACTTTTCTTCTCTGTGTTATACTGCCTTCACTGTGAGACCCCCACTACATTATGTATGGTAATCATAATGCCCCTTACTCCCCTTATCCCTCCCTTCTCATCCATCTTCTCCAGTCCCTTTCTCTCTGGTAACTGTTCTGTGAGTCTGCTGCTGTTTTGTTCCTTCAGTTTTTGCTCTGTTATATTATTCATCACCTGGTTTATTTCACTGAACATAATACCCTCTAGCTCCATCCAAGTTGTTGCAAATGGGAGGATTTGTTTTCTTCTTATGGCTGAATAATATTCCATTGTGTATATGTACCACATCTTCTTCATCCATTCATCTACTGATGGACACTTAGGTTGCATCCATTTCGTGGCTATTGTTAATAGTGCTGTGATAAACATAGGGGTGCATATGTCTTTTTCAAACTGGGCTGCTGTATTCTTAGGGTAAATTCCTAAGAGTGGAATTCCTGGGTCAAATGGTATTTCTATTTTTAGGTTTTTGAGGAACCTCCATACTGCTTTCCACAATGGCCGAACTAATGTACATTCCCACCAGCAGTGTAGGAGGGTTCCCCTTTCTCCACATCCTCGCCAGCATTTGTTGTTGTTTGTCTTTTGGATGTTGGCCATCCTAATTGGTGTGAGGTGATATCTCATTGTGGTTTTAATTTATATTTCTCTGATGATTAGCAATGTGGAGCATCTTTTCATGTGCCAGTTGGCCATCTGAATTTCTTCTTTGGAGAAGTGTCTGTTCAGATACTCTGCCCATTTTTTAATTGGATCCTTTGCATTTGTTTGTTGAGGCACATGAGCTCTTTATATATTTTGGATGTCAACCCCTTATTGGATATATCATTTGTGAATATATTCTACAATACTATAGGATGACTTTTTGTTCTACTGATGGTGTCCTTCACTGTACAGAAAATTTTTAGTTTGACATAGTCCATCTTGTTCATTTTGCTTTTGTTTCCCTTACCCAGGGAGATACGTTCATGAAGAAGTTGCTCATGTTTATATTCAAGAGAGTTTTGCTTATATTTTCTTCTAAGAGTTTTATGGTTTCATGACTTACATTCAGGTCTTTGATCTATTTTGAGTTTACTTTTGTGTATGGGGTTAAACAATAATCCAGTTTCTTTCTCTTACATACAGCTGTCCAGTTTTGCCAACACCAGCTGTTGAAGAGGCCATCATTTCCCCATTGTATATCCATGGCTCCTTTATTATATATTAATTGACCATATATGTTTGGGTTCATATCTGGACCCTCTAATCTGTTCCACTGGTCTGTGGGTCTGTTCTGCTGCCAGTACCAAATTGTCCTGATTACTGTGGCTTTGTAGTAGAGCTTGAAGTTGGGAAGTGAGATGCCCCCAGCTTTATTCTTCCTTCTCAGGATTACTTTGGCTATTTGGGATCTTTTGTGGTTCCATATGAATTTTAGAACTATTTGTTCTAGTTCATTGAAGAATGCTGTTGGTACTTTGATAGGGATTGCACTGAATCTGTAGATTGCTTTAGGCATGATGGCCATTTTAACAATATTAATTCTTCCTACACAAGACCATTGGATGGATATCCATTTATTAGTGTTCTCTTTCATTTCTTGTAAGAGTGTCTTGTGGTTTCAGGGTACAGGTCTTTCACTTCCTTGGTTAGGTTTTTCCTAGGTATTATATTCTCTTTGATGCAATTGTGAAAAGAACTGTTTTCCTAATTCCTCTTTCTGCTAGTTCATTGTTTATATGTATGAATGCAACATATTTCTGTGTATAAATTTTGTATACTGCAACTTTACTGAATTCAGATATTAGTTCTAGTAGTTTGGGAGTATATTCTTTGGGTGTTTTATGTAGAATATCATGTCATCTGCAAACAGTGACAGTTTGACTTCTTCCTTACCAATCCAGATGCCTTTATTTCTTTGTGTTGTCTGATTGCCATGGCTAGGACCTCCAGTATTATGTTTAATAGAGGCAGGGAGAGTGAGCATCCTTGTCTTTCTTATGATCTACTATAAAAAGCTTTTAGCTTCTCGCTGTTAAGTATGACACTGGCTGTGGGTTTGTCATATATGGCTTTAATTATGTTGAGGTACTTGCCCTCTATACCCATTTTGTTGAGAGATTTTATCATGAATGGGTGTTGAATTTTGTCAAATGCTTTTTCAGCATTTTCGAATGTTGTACCATCCTGTATCCCTGAGATGAATCCCACTTGATCATGGTGTATGATCCTCTTGATGTATGTTTGAATTCGATTTGCTAATATTTTGTTGAGTATTTTTGCATCTATGTTCATCAGGGATATTGGTCTGTAGTTTTCTTTTTTGGTGGTGTCTTTGCCTGGTTTTGGTATTAGAGTGATGCTGGCCTCATAGAATGCATTTGGAAGTATTCCTTCCTCTTCTAATTTTTTGAAAACTTTAAGAAGACTGGGCATATATCTTCTCTAAATCTCTGATAAAATTCAGAGGTGAACCCATCTTGTCCAGTGGTTTTGTTCTTGGGTAGTTTTTTGATTACCAATTCAATTTCATTGCTGGTAATTGGTATGTTTAGATTTTCTGTTTCTTCCTGGGTCAGCCTTGGAAGGTTGTATTTTTCTAGAAAGTTGTCCATTTATTCTCGGTTATCCAGCTTTTAATATATAGATTTTCATAGTATTCTCTAATAATTATTTGTATTTTTGCAGTGCCCATAGTGATTTTTCCTTTCTCATTTCTGATTCTGTTTATGTGTGTAGATTCTCTTTTTTTCTTGATAAGTCTGGCTAGGGGTTTATCTATTTTGTTTATTTTCTAGAAGAACCAGCTCTTGCTTTCATTGATTCTTACTATTGTTATGTTCTCAGTTTTATTTATTTATGCTCTAATTTTTATTATGTCACTCCTACTGCCTTTGGGCCTCATTTATTCTTCTTTTTCTAGTTTCTTTAATTGTGAGTTTAGACTGCTCATGTGAGATTGTTCTTCTTTCCTGAGGTAGGCCTGTATTGCAATATACTTTTAGCACAGCCTTGGCTGTGTCCCACAGATTTTTGTGGTGCTGAATTATTGTTGTAATTTGTCTCCATATATTGCTTGATCTCTGTTTTTATTTGGTCATTGATCCATTGGTTATTTAGGAGAATGTTGTGAAGCCTCCATGTGTTTGTGGGGTTTTTCATTTTCTTTGTGTAATTTATTTCTAGTTTCATACCTTTGTGGTCTGAGAAACTGGTTGGTGTAATTTCAATCTTTTGAATTTACTGAGGCTCTTTCTGTGGCCTAGTATATGATCTATTCTTGAAAATGTTTCATGTGCTCTTGAGAAGAATGTGTATTCTGCTCCTTTAGGGTGTAGAGTTCTGTAGATGTCTGCTAGCTCCATCTGTTTATTGTATTGTTCAGTGCCTCTGTCTCCTTACTTACCTTCTGTCTGGTTGATCTGTCCTTCAGAATGAGTAGAGTGTTGAAGTCTCCTAGAATGAATGCATTGCAGTCTATTTCCCCTCTTAATTCAGTTAGAATTTCTTTCACATATGTGGGTGCTCCTGTGTTGGGAGCATAGATATTTATAATGGTTATATCTTCTTGTTGGATTGACCCCTTTATCATTATGTAATGTCCTTCTTTGTCTCTTGTTACTTTCTTTGTTTTGAAGTCTATTTTGTCTGATATAAGTACTACAACTCTTACTTTTTTCTCACTATTAGTTGCATGAAATATCTTTTTCCATCCCTTCACTTTTAGTCTGTGTATGTCTTTGGGTTTAAAGTGAGTCTCTTGTAGGCAGCATATAGATGGGTCTTGTTTTATTATCCATTCAGTGACTCTATGTCTTTTGATTGGTGCATTCAGTCCACTTATATTTAGGGTGATTATCGATAGGTATGTACTTATTGCCATTGCAGGCTTTAGATTCATGTTTACCAGAGGTTCAAGGTTAACTTCCTTACTATCTAAGAGTCTAACTTCACTCACTTAATATGCTATTACAAACACAATCTAAAGGTTCTTTTCTTTTTCTCCTCCTTTACTTCCTCCTCCATTCTGTATATATTAGGTATCATATTCTGTACTCTTTGTCTATCCCTTGATTGACTTTGGGGATAGTTAATTTAATTTGCATTTGCTTAGTAATTAGCTGTTCAACTTTGTTTACTGTACTTTTATTAGCTTTGGTGACAGCTATTAAACCTTAGGAACACTTCCATCTATAGTAGTCCCTCCAAAACACACTATAGAGATGGTTTATGGGACGTAAATTTTCTCAGCTTTTGCTTATCTGGAAATTGTTTAATCCCTCCTTCAAATTTAAATGATAGGCTTGCCAGATAAAATATTTTTAGTTCGAGGCCCTTCTGCTTCATTGCATTAAATACATGATGCCACTCCCTTCTGGCTTGTAAGGTTTCTACTGAGAAGTCTGATGATAGCCTGATGGGCTTTCCTTTGTATGTGATCTTATTTCTCTCTCTGGCTGCTTTTAATGGTCTGTTCTTATCTTTGATCTTTGCCATTTTAATTACTATATGTCTTGGTGTTGTCTTCCTTGGGTCCCTTGTGTTAGAAGCTCTGTGCACCTCCATGGCCTGAGATATTATCTCCTTCCCCAAATTGGGAAGTTTTCAGCAATTATCTCCTCCAAGACATTTTCTATTCCTTTCTCTCTCTTCTTCTTCTTCTGGTACCCCTATAATGTGAATATTGTTCCATTTGGATTGGTCACACAGTTCTCTCAATATTCTTTCATTCTTAGAGATCCTTTTTTCTCTGTGTGCCTCGGCTTCTTTGTATTCCTCTTCTCTGGTTTCTATTTCATTTATCGTCTCCTCCACCATATCCAATCTTCTTTTTATACCCTCCATTTTGTTCTTCAATGATTGGATCCCTGACCAGAATTCATTCCTGAGTTCTTGAATATCTTTCCATACCTCCATTAGCATGTTAATGATTTTTATTTTGAACTCCCTTTCAGGAAGAGTCATGAGGTCCATATCATCTTTCTCTGGAGTTGTATTAATAATTTTACTCTGAACCAGGTTCCTTTGGCATTTCATATTTTATATGGTGCCCTCTAGTACCCAGAAACTCTACTCTCTGGAGCTGCTCAGTCCCTGAAGCAATGTTGGGGGTTTCAGGGGAGCAGTATTGGTGCCTGAGGGAAGGAAAGAGCTGTTTCCTGCTTCCCGGCTGCTATACCTGTCTCCACTGCCTGAACCAGTGGGCCAAGCACACAGGTATTAGCCTCTATGCTTTGCATTTGCAGTTGCTGTAGCCAGGTCTTCCCTCTGGCTGGTCTAACACCAGGGTAGGGTTTGCCGGTTTGCAAGCCAGGTGGGGCTGGCCAGGGGAAAGGCGCAGTAGTCTGCCCATCATGGAGGGGGGTCCTTGGATCTGTGTAGCCAGCCAAGGATCTGGAGTGCCTGAAGATTGTGAAAGCTCCCAAACTGCTGGGCAGAATGCACCCGGACAATTTTGTCTACATGTCCTTTCTCCTGAGCAATAAGCTCTATGCAAGCCCTGCCCCTTTAGCAGCCCTGTTGCTAAGGGCTTCCTTATTAGGAAGTCTCTCAGACTGCCTGCCTTTCTTTTGTCCCAGAGCAGCTGGATATGGATCCCTGCTTTCCACAAGTGGCTGCAATCTCAGTCTCTCAAGGAATTCTTCCTGTCTTAGCTTTCCAATCCCCTAGTTATGAGAGTATCATGAAAGCACCTTGAAATGTAGGTTTGTGCTCCCAGAGCAGATCTGTAGAGTTAGGTATTCAGCAGTCCCAGGCCTCCACTCCCTCCCCATTCCATTTCTCTTCCTCCATCCAGTGAGCTGGGTGGGGGAAGGGCTTGGGTCCCTCTGGGCCACAGCTTTGGTACGTTACCCTGCTCTGCGAGGTCTGCTCTTTTCTCCAGATATATGCAGTCTGGTGCAATCCTCTTTCCTGTTGCTCTTTCAGGATCAATTGTATTAATTATATTTTCATATTATATGCAGTTTTAGGAGGAAGCCTCTGTCTCTCCTCTCATGCCTCCATCTTTCATCTCCCATATATCCCTCCACCCAGAATTGGGGTTCTTGGGCTGAGTTGAGTTTGACTATGGGAAAAAAATTAAGCCATCATACATTCAAGTTTATGAACTATTGTCTATTTCAAATTTACCATAGAATAAGCTTTTAAGAGGAATGTATAGGATGAATAGATGGAAAGAAATCAATTCTTGAGATATTGGGGACACAGAGTATATAAGATTTGGTAACTGACTTCAAGGGGACAGGGAAGTCATTGAGATAGAGATATTTAGATTAGAAGTATGAGTCATGAGAAAGTGTAGCATATACATAGGAACTCCAGTGCTTAAGACCTTTCTGATATAAAATGAGCACCAAATAATTTGGCTTTAGCGCAGTCTCCTTCCTCAAAACACTAGTTCTATAGCTGTGTCTAAACATTGCTTAGATTCAGATGTTGTCTTTCTCATACTGCAGCATGTAACAGGGAAGAAGAAGGAGAGGGACAGAGAGGAGCAGGGAGAGAGGGAGGGGTGGGAAAGAGAAGACCGCTACACCACACAGTACATGCTGTCTTCAGTACCTCAGAAAAACCCCAATGAAAGCATTTTCAGGGAAAAAAAGGCAAATGTATGACAAAAAATACTCAAAAAATAGGATATCACTAATCCAACAAAGCTTATATTTGGAAAGGAAGCACATTAACACCACCTGTCTCTCAATTTACATACTGACTTTAAAGCAGGAAGGTGTATCTGGGTCCTGACAGTAGACAGATGGCATAACCAAAGGAAGTAATTGAGGCAAAAATCTCTTGAATATAAGTATGAGCAATTTTTTCCTGGACACATCTACTTGGGCAAGGAAAACAAAATAAAAAACAAGTGGGACTACATCAAGCTAAAAAGCTTCTGTATAGCAAAAGGCACCATCAGAAGAACAAAAAGGAACCTACAGTGTGGGAGAATATATTCCTAAATGATTTATCCAATAAGGGGTTAACATCCAAAATATATAAAGAACTCATATGCCTCAACACCAAAAAATACAAATAAAAAATGGGCAGAGAACCTGATTAGATGTTTTTCCAAAGACATAAAGATGGCCAACAAGCACAAGAAAAGATGTTCCACATAACTAGTCATTAGGGAAATGCAAATCAAAACCACACGCCCACAAATCAAAATCACCTCACACCCGCCAGAATGGCCACTATTCATTCAAAAGGCAAGAAATAACAAGTGTTATCAAGGATGGGGAGAAAAGGGAACCCTCCTACATTGTTGGTGTGGAAATGTAAATTGGTTGCCGCCACTATGGAAAGCAGCATGGAGTTTCTTCAAAAAACTAAAAATAGATACAGTAGATGACTCAGTAATTCCACTTCTAGGAATTTACCCAAAGAAGACAAAATCCCTCATTCAGAAAGATGTAGGCATGCCTATGTTTATTACCACATTATTTACAACAGCCAAGTTTTGGAAGCAATCTAAGTGTCCATCAATAGATGAATGAATAAAGAAGATGTGGTACATATACACAGTGGAATGCTATTCAGCCATAAAAAAGGAAATTCTGCCATTTGCTGCAACATGGATGGACCTAGAGGGTATTACGCTAAGTGAAATAAGCCAGGCAGAAAAAGACAAATACCATATGATTTCACTTATCTGTGGAATATAAAAACAAAACAAAATGAACTAAACAGCAGTAGACTCACAGACATTGAGAAGTGACTGGTGATTACCAAGGGGGAGGGATTGGGGTGGGTGAGTGGGAAGATAAGAGAGATAAAGGGGCACAAAATTCTCAGTCATAATATGAGTTGGTCATGGTCGGCAGTATATCCTGGAGAATATAGCTAGTGATTCTGTAAGAGCTTCCTGTGTTGACAGATAGTAACTTCAGTAGTGGGGGTAAGGATTTAATAAGATGGGTAACTGGTGAACCACTGTGTTGTGTACTTGAAACCAAGATAAGATTGTATATAAAAGATATTTCCATTTTTTTTTAATGGAAAATAAAAGAAATATTTGAAAAGGTTTAGTGAAATGGCTATCCACAAAGATATGGGTGGATTAGGGGAAACCAGCAATTCTTGATGAGGTATCCCAGGACTACAGCACTGGGGAGCTACTGCCAGCTCTCGGCCCAATGGGGCAATAGAAGGAACAGCCACCAGGACTCAAGGGAAGCTGCAGCTGCAGCTCCAGAAAAGGGCTGCCAGGTGAGATCTGTAAATTTTAGGAATATAGCCACTGCCAACTGTCAGGCCTGCAGGGCAGGAACCAAACTCTCACTTCCTAGTCTCTGACCTCTTGCTGGTGTGTCCATTGACTGAACTCAAACGGAACCCAGAGGGTAATCAACCTGAGTTAACGTCATTCACAGAGGCCAGCCTGAGACAGGGCAGAGTGGAGATCACCAGAGGTGGGACAGATGGAGAATACCCAGTTCTCTGATAGCAGGAAACCTTCATCATACGTCCCTGTACACACTTCCCACCGCCACCACCTCATCATCTCTGCTCAGCATCAGATATGATGCTTTGCACACAGACTTCAATAAATGCTTAATGAATAAAAAATTAATGGCTTATCCATTCTCAGCAAGGGTTAGAATAAGCCGTGAGAACAGATCAGAAGGCAGGAGAAAAGCAAAGCCCATTGAATGAGCTCAGCCTCCTTGGGTCCTCTCTCTGTTTTTACAAATCTCTAAAAGAAGCAAAGGTACCAGATGGAAGTGAGAGAGTAGTTTTCACATTTTTGAAGGACCTACCTGTGACAGACCTCTTTCTCTCATCTCCTGTTTGGGGACCAGCTCTACTGGGACATAACCTTCCAAATTCACTCATTTTGACATCACTCCCACATTTGGTTTATCCCCCTCTATCTTTTGAATAGCTTCTCCATCACTCTCCACTAACACTCACTGAATATCCTCTCCAGCCAGTAAATTTTCCCCTTATTTTGTTTCTCCTTTACATCAGTGCTCACTGCCGTTATGCATTTATTTGCTTTCTTCTGGAATGGCCTTCTTGTTTCTCAGTCATGTACATCCTAAAAATAGTTCACTAAAGGAGAAGACTGAAGGGATTAACATAAATTCAAAATACGCTACATGACAAATGTTTTATAAGTGTCAGCTCTTAATTCCTCACAATTATCTGTAAACACAGATATCAGTAATCTCTGTTCATAGATGAAGAAATTGAGGATGGCCAGTTTTTCCAAAGCTACACAGTAAAGTCAAGATTTCATTACCATATTCTTGGCGAAAAACAAATGTCACGAACTCCCACCCTCTATTTCTCACCCACAAGTATTTGTCACTTGCTACAGATTAGAGGCCCCAATCCTTCATAACCCTGCCTCCATATCCATGGCCTTTGCCATGTAAATTCGCAGTTCCTTCGCTGAAGAGGGGGAATATCCTTTGTCTATCACCTTGGGCTCAGGCCTTTGACTTTACCGATGGAATATCAGCAGCATGACTGAACCAAGGATGGGAAAGAATTTGCCCAGTTGGTCTTGCCGCCTTCCTCCTCCGTCTTTGCGGTGAGAACATACCCAGGTTGGCCCGCTGGTACCAGGAAAAGAATGAGGGGCACAGAGAGCAAAATCAAGCCCAGCCTCAATCTGCCAACTCCGAGACATGTGAGGGAGCCCAATCTCAACAGACCCACGTGCCTAACCAGCTGACCTGCAGATCTATAGACTAAATGATTACTGTTTGACGAAACAACAGCAGCAAAAACTCTAATTTCAAAATGCCTGCTCCTTTACTTTATTTCTTAGGCCTGACACTAACTTAATTCTGTGGTCTCAGAAACATTGCTCTCTTTGAACCTCATTCTCCACTGTAAAAGAAGCTAAACTTAGCTTATAAGGTTCTCCAAAGTCTCTGAATCATAGTGTTTTATGATTTTATTTCAATTTGATTTGTGGAGGGCTCGATGATTCCACTATTTGTTTCCTCTTCTTATTCTCCCTAAATGAAATGCAATGGTGTATAACAGACTGTTGTTTGCTCGTTAGTTTATTCATTCATCTGACAAACTCACTGTATATTGGGCATAAGACAAAGCCCTATCATCAGAAACTTACAATGAAATAAATAAAAGTTAATTAGGACAAATACTTACATAAAACTAAAGTACCACACTTGAAAACTTTTTCATAATGAAGTTATTGCTTTTACTCATAGGTAGACAATTATGATGTATCCAGGCTCTCACCTTTTGGAGAGAATATCTTTATTCTAAATGTAAAGAGGGCTCAGTGAACAAATAACCATATTTTAATTGATCATCACTTTTCCTTTGTACAAGAGTTTTCTATACCACCCTAGTCAGGAGGCCCATCGCATCTGCTGGGAAGCTAACTCTCAGGCCAGTTCTCAAGACACTCCACAGCCCTTCTCTACGTTGTAGAGAGGCCTGGGGATACATGAGTCATAGAGACACACCTTATGGTGAAGTGTTGTTATGGGCTGAATTGTGTCCCCCAAAAAAGATACAGTGGAATCCTAATCCAAGTACCCCAGAATGTGGCCTTACATGGAGATAGTATCTTTAGGAAGTAATCAGATTAAAATGAGGTCATAAGGGTGGACTATAATCCAATGTGACCGATGTCCTTATTAAAGCGGAAACTCAGACAGAGACAGACATGCATAGAGGGAAGACAATGTGAAAAGACACAGGGAGACAGCCATCTACAAGCCCAGGGGAGAGGCCCGGAACAGAGCCCTCCCGCACAGACCTCAAGAGCAGCCCATCTGCTGGCCCCTTGATTTTCGATTTCTAGACTCTGAAACTCTGAGACAGTAAGTTTCTGTTGTTTAAGCCTTTCAGTTGCTGGTGTTTTGTTACAGAGGCCCCAGTAAACTAATAAAGGTGTCTTTGTACACTTACCACAGCTAAGCCCACTTCAGCCACAAGGAAATCCACTTAATAAACTGGAACTAACTGTAAATTTGAAACCTGTGTTTGGCTTTAAGCAAGACACTTTCCCTATGATTAGACAAGTGCGTTTGTTCCTGTGATGCTGCATTTCCAGTGGGACTTGAGCAATGATAAAAACATGACTGTGGTTTTGTGATGGACATTTCACAAAGGGAGGGGATAGATGCCTATTTAATATAAAGTACTTTTGAAGAATAAATTTCCATATCACCTTAGAGTGCAATTCCAAATTCACAAGAAGTCTAAACCATAAAAATGACTTGGGATTATTATTATTTTTTTTGGTAATTTTGTATTTATTTGTAATTCTGGAATGTGGCATGTGTGCTGAGGAAGTGACTTGTTAATATGGAAATAGGAATTTCTGGTTTTAGCTAAAAGATATTTATTTAAATTCTAGCACTGGTAAGGCTTTTGTCTTGAAGATTTACCAAAGTAAATCCATCAGTTCTGAAGTCAGAGCTCTGTATGTTCATTTCAAATGAAAAACATACTTGAAATTGCTTTTCTCACAATCTCATGACTCCATAAATGATTAGAGCAAAGTTGGTATTTACTTGCTCTATTCATAAACCTTCCATCACTCCCAGATGGCTCTGATATTTAAGTCTCTTAATATGTCATAACTTACACACACCATCTTCCCCCCAAACAACTCCTTTCTTGCATATTTCTGCCAATGACAGCACTATGCTTTCAGCTCCCAGGAAAAAGACTCAATTATTCTAGATACCCTTCTGTATTAGTCAAGGTTCACCAAGAAACAGAATCAATAGAATACAGAGAGATTTATTATAGGGGATTGGCTCACATAGTTACAGAGATTGAGAAGCCCCACAGTCTGCCATCTGCACGGAGAGCCAGGGCTGTATTTCCAGTCCGAACCCAAAGGTATAAGAAGCAAGGGAGCAGGTAAGTCCTAATCCAAGCCCAAAGGCCTGAGGACCAGGAGGGCCGATGTCCAGGGGTAGGAGAAGGTGGACGTTCTAGCTCAACCAGAGAGCAACTTTGCCCCTCCTGGGCCTTTTTGTTCTAAACAGGCCCTCAGTGAATTGGATGATGTCCACCCATGTTGGTCAGGTAATCTATACTCTTGTCTACTGATTCAACTGCTGATATCTTCTGAAACATCCTCACAGACACACCAGAAATAATGTTTTACCAGCTATCTGGACACCTCTTAGCTCAGCCAAGTTTTCACATAAAATTAGTCATCATACTTTCTCGTCCTCCGTATCCAGTCAATTACCAAGTCCTGTAGACTCTATATTTGGACTTTGTTTGGTACACCAGTACAGTGGTCCCCCCTTATCCTTAGAGATGTGTTCCAAGACCCAGTGGATGCCTGAAACCATAGATAGTACCAAGCTCTATATGTACTATGTTTTTCCCTATGATACATAACCAGGATAAGGTTTAATTTATAAATTAAGCACAGTAACAGATTAATAATAACTAATTATAAAATAGAACAATTATAACAATATACTAATAAAAGTTATGTCAATGTGGCCTCTTCCTCTCAAAATATTTTTTGAGGTATCCTTGATATACAATCTTACATTAGTTTTGAATATACAACAGTTCGACAGTTACCCATATTATTAAATCCTCACCCCCACTAGTGCAGTTACTATCTGTCAACACAGGAAGATGTTAAAGAATTATTGGCTCTATTTTCTATGCCATACCACCATCCCAGTGATCAACTTATATTGTGATTGAGAATTTTTGTGTCCTTTTATCACCCTCACGCTCCCACTCTCCAACCCCTCCCCCACGCAAACCACCAGTCACTTCTCAGTGTCTATGAATCTACTGCTATTTTATTCATTTTGTTTTGTTTTTATATTTCACAAATAAGTGAAATCATACAGTATTTGATTTTTTCTCCAACTGGTTTATTTTACTTAGCATAATACCCTCTAGGACCACCTGTGTTGCTGCAAATGGAAGGATTTTTTATGGCTAAATAATATTCCATTGTGTATATGTACCATGTCTTCTTTATCCACTCAACTGTTGATGGACACTTAGATTGCTTCCATATCTTGGCTATTGTAAACAATGTGGCAACAAACATAGGAGTGCCTGTATCTTTTCAAATCAGGTATTTTGTTTTCTTTGGGTAAATTCCTAGAAGTGGAGTTACTGGATTGTATGCTATTTCTATTTTTAGTTTTTTGAAGAAACTTCATGCTGCTTTCCACAGTGGCAGCAACCAATTTACATTCCCACTAACTTTGTAGGAGGGTTTCCTTTTCTCCCCATCCTTGACAACACTTGTTATTTCTTGCATTTTGAATAA
Organism: Manis javanica; assembly: GCF_040802235.1. NCBI lineage: Eukaryota > Metazoa > Chordata > Mammalia > Pholidota > Manidae > Manis > Manis javanica. The sequence goes on from NC_133165.1 coordinate 16,105,466, forward strand.
TGGCCATTCTGACTGGTGTGAGGTGACCTCTCACTGTGGTTTTGATTTGCATTTCCCTGACGATTAGTGATGTGGAGCATCTTTTCTTATGCCTGTTGGCATCTATATGTCTTTGGAAAAATATCTATTCAGGTCCTCTGCCCATTTTTTAATCATATTATCTGCTTTGTTTGGTGTTGAGGCATATGAGTTCTTTATGTATTTTGGATGCTAACCCTTCTTGGGTAAATCACTTCGGAATATGTTCTCCCACACTGCAGCTGCCTTTTTGTTCTGCTGATGATGACCTTTGTTGCACAGAAGCTTTCCAGTTTGATGTAGTCCCACTTGTTCATTTTTTATTTGGTTCCCTTGCTTGAGGAGATGTGTCTAGAAAAAAAATTGCTCATACTTACATTCATGAGATTTTTACCTATGTGTTCATCTAAGAATTTTATGGTTTCATGACTTACATTCAGGTTTTTTATCCATTTCAAGTTTACTTTTGTGTACAGAGTTAAACAGTAATCCTGTTTCACTCTCCTGCATTTGGCTGTCAAGTTTTCCCAACACCAATTATTGCAGAGGCTGTCTTTTCCCCACTGTATATTCATGGCTCCTTTATCTTATATTAATTGACTGTATATGCATGGCTTTATATCTGGGCTCTCTATTCTGTTCCATTGATCTATGGCTGTTCTTGTGCCAGTATCATACTGTTTTGATTACTGTAGCTTTGTAGTAGAGCTTGAAGTCACTGAGTGTAACACCCCTGGTTTTGTTCTTTCTCAGGATTGCTTTGGCTGTTCTGGGTCTTTTGTGGTTCCATATGAATTTTAGGATTATTTGTTCTAGTTCATTGAAAAATGCTGTTGGTATTTTGATAGGGATTGCATTGAATCTGTAAATTACTTTTGGCAAGATGGCCATTTTGACAATATTAATTTTTCCTATCCATGAGGATAAGATAGATTTCCACTTACGAGTGTCTTCTTTAATTTCTCTTCTGAGTGTCTTATAGTTTTCAGAGTACAGATCTTTCAAAATATTTTATTGTACTGTACTGACCTGCCTTCTTGTTATGATGTGAGATGATAAAATGCCTACATTGTGAAATGGAGTGAGGGAAATGATGCAAGCATTGTGATATAGTGATAGGTTACTATTAGCCTTCTGACAATACATCATATGGAGAATGACCTTCTTTTGGACCACAGTTGACCACAGGTTACTGAACCCAGAGAAAGCAAAACCATCAATAAGGGAAAACTGCTGTACCTCACTTCAACTACACTTGTTATCCTATTAAAGCAGACTGTTAAATGTATCTCTATCTCCAAAAGATTTTTTTCTTTATGCCAGCCTATCTAGTTTAATGCTCCTTTAAGCAGAATGTCATTTGTTACTTTTCTGCCCCAAATTCTTCAAGGGTTCTCCATTTCTCAACAATAAAATCCAACATTTGAAGATGTTTTACAATTTGTATTCTGCTTACTCTCTCTTATTTATATCCTCCTGCTCCTACTTACTATTTTCCACATTCACTTCATTTTTCCCTTTTTTCACACATTTCTTCAAACCTTTTATTTCCCCAGAATCCCTGTATCTCATATCTCTGTCACATTCTTCAAAGTCCATTTCAAAAGGTAGTTTTTTTTGTGTGTGTGAAAACATAGAGCCACACAATCCTCTGTTGTAAACCCTTGGGTCCAATGGATTTCTGAATTCAGAAGCTTCTAGAGTTTATGCAAAGAATGTGTGCACATTCCATTTATCATATAACATCACTAGTGGAACCTATTCAGTTACTTGAGATTAAAAAAACCCAATTTTATACAATAAAACATAAGTAAAATCACACTAAATGGAATAAATAGATACTATAGATACCTTTGTGTCAGATCAAGTCAGAATTTCCAATCAAATGAGTTAACCATCAATTTATTTTAAAAATTTAAGTTTTCGGAGCATTATGGATTTCGGAATTGTGGATATGGGTTTGTGGGGTTTTTTTCTCACACTTAAAATCCTTACAGATTTACTAATTTCTACTTGGTTTATATTTGTTTATACCTATATAGAAGGAGAATTTATTATTGACCTGGCACAATATAAAATATTTTATACACATGCATCTATAAGGAACCTACCAGAAAAACAGAAGCCACATCAAGAATTTACAACAGAGAACTGATTCAGAGAATTGGTCATACAGATGACTGGAGGAACTGAGAGCCAAACAGGGACGAGTGCGGTAAGCCACAGACAGCAGTGGCAGGAAGCCACTGTCAGCCCGGGGATGGAGAGACAAGAGGAGGGGGCGATGTTGCGGGGTCCCGGGGGCTGGAGACACCTGAAAGAAGGAGGAAGCGAGGTGCGCATGCTCCACAGGAGCTGGTGCCGTGGAGAAGATACAGCTGCTGCCAAGACTATCCCTGAAGCAGAGAGGAAGGGGTAAAGATACCCTGGCTTCTCCCTCCTTTCTACCCCCTCAATTGTCCACCAGCCAGAAATCTGTTGACACAGGAGCCTGGGGAATGCAGCCTGGAGGAGGTAGCCCCTCTGTAATCGAAGGAGAGCCGAGGAAGGGCAAAGAATGGATCTGAACATAAACAACACCAGTCTGATACACTGTATTCTTTAACTCTTACATCTCTATAAGGAAGCACTGTTACTATCTCTGGCAAATAAAGGAACTGAGATACAAAGAGATTGGGAGCTTGCATACCTATAGCTACAGTGGAACCACAGTGCCAACCCAGTTTTATTTCCAGAGTCTGTTCCACTATGTCCTGAAACTTAGTATATGCTCAAGATGTTTATTTGTTGAGCACTTCCTAGGTGGAGTCAAGATACAAATGTGAAGGAATGCCTGATGTTAGAACACCAGTCAACTCAACACTAGTCAGCTCACCAATACTTCAGAGCAGAAAAAAACAACAGTTGACCCTCCTTCATTTTGACAGCAGTTCCAATTAATAGTACATTCATAAACTACACCTTCACGCTACATTTAGACATAATGTCATATCTTTATTCCATGTGAGAAAAATTGCGAGATAAGTAGCAACAACTTCTGAAGAGCATACTAATTTCCTACTCAAAGGCCTGCATTAGTTTATAGGCAGATAAAAGAAAAACCTCATTCTTGACTGCCTATAAAATGCAAGACTCTGAGAATGAATAAAATTTAGGAAGGTTAAACAAACCCTCCTCTAATCCCTTGAGGTTTGATTTCCTTTTCTTTACAAATAAAAAAAGGGTAAGAAAGAATACCAAAGAGAAAAAGAACTGAGAGAAAAAATTGGCAAACTCACTTCTTAAGCTAGATACATTTATTTTATTTAGAATAAAAAGACAAAATAGATTGGAACTTGATTACTATATGACCCACCATTGCATGGAGTTTTCTAGAACATACAGTCATACAATGTGGTCCTAAAGTTCAGAATATTCAAATACGTGGAAAGCCTTTTGTAGCTGTTGTTACCCTGGTCCCAGCGACAGTTGGGGAACCCAACGGACAGATATTAAGAATACCCAAGTGTGACTCTTTTCTTCCCTCTTTTTCCCCATAGGTCCTCTGTCTTTCTCCGATTTTGAAGTGCCATGGACAGGTAAAGAAAGGAGCAGAAATCAAGCTTTCCTTTACAAGTTAGTGTTATTCAAAGAGGAAAACAAAACATGTTGTACTTCTATAGCTACAAAAATACATTGCCTTAATTGTTGCATTTTTACAACTACCAGCAAAAATGCCATTTCACCTATATGCTGCTTTTCTTTGGGGGAATGTCTCTATTCTTTCAAAAGCCTTTTCTGATTCTGATAGTTTTGTAGGTTAGCCAAAAAGTATGAAATAAAAGAACCCAAATCTGTGTACTTCAATGTTTCATTTAAAGCCATTCTATCCACCTATAGAAATTCTAGGGAACTATGTTGAGTCTAGCAGGACAGAAAAAAAATAAGCATATACTTTCCAGCAACCCTCATTCAAAATCTACCATTCCTATTTAGAATAAGTCAATAAACCATCATCTCTTAAATTAGTTGAAAGGAGAAGCTAGACTAATTTAGAGAATAAACGTTAGAACCCACTTCTTTGCCTGCTGCCCTGGCAGCACCATCTCAGCCTACTGAGGGCCTTCTGTTGTGAGCGTGACTGTGTGGGGAACCCAGGCCACATCTCCACTTTCATTGCTTTCAAGAATAGACTCATTTTCCCAAATAGCATTGTCTGCCAACTGTGTTATGGGTTTTGAGTAGTGGTCTGTGATATTATTTCCATAAATTAGTGATGTTAATTTATAACAGATGAAAGCAGGCTACTAGGTCTATAAGGATTCCTGTGGAGATTCTTGGTTGAGCTTTCTGGAAACTTAGTAAAAAACAATTTGAAAAGTCAGAAACATAATTGTTTCATAATGTCTCGAACATTTGTGAATTTTCTTTTAAACGTAAGTATAAATGGTCAGTGACAAAGGTTGGATTTCTAGAGCAGGATCGGGCTTGTTACCTGTCCTCAAACTCACAGGTCATCTGTGATTATAAATTGCCTTGAATCCACAGACTATTTTACTCTTGAGTTCCTTCAGAGGAACTCTGCTCTACATTTGGATGAGTGCCCACCCATTCCAGCTCTTTATTTGCATCTACTTTGTCATTAGGTTTAGAACATACTGTGCCTTTTGTCCCTATTTGTTCTAGTCCCTCTGACCTTTCAGCTTCAAGTTGGAATTTGGGAGGGAAAAATCTCAGCATCTTCCTTAGCAAAAAATGAAGTACTCGTTGATTGGGCTTCTGCTTTTTTTTTTTTTTTTTCTTTTCCTCATTTTTAGGTCTCTGTGTGGATTGGGCTCTGACAAAACTAAGAAGTAAGGAAATCTATTTTCTGCATTCTTTGCTACCGAACTCCTAACCCCCAAGAGCCACTCCTCGTCCCCACAGGCCACCTCCCAGTGCCCCTCTCTGACGAGGAACCCAGCATGTGCACATGACCGTGCTCCTTCCTGCCCTAGGAAAAATCAGTCTGATTTCACAAATTCTCACTGATAGTGATAACCAGACCAAGACTCCGCAGTTCCAGGTAATTGTGACTTGGAATGCACTGTCCTTGATTGAACTAAAAGGAAGGAAATCCGAAACCTGGATTGATGCCCGCAACCTATCACCACTGGGATATAGGGGGCAAAATATATGACTTCTCTGACCTTAATTTCTTCATCCAAAAAATAGGAATGGTAATACTAATTAGGCTACATGATTGCAAAGAAAATTAAATATGCTAATATCTGTGAAAAGTGCCCACAAACTTAATTTCAAGTTAGTAGAAAGTTAATGTTTAGATATTACTGTTGGATTCTATAAGGCACAGAAGTCATGATGTTCTTTAGATTAATGATAATTTTCAAATGTATCATAAGATTGTATGTCAACTGCTTCCTCCACCCCTCATCCCCATTATTCCCTCTACTCTGAAGCATTCACAGTGCACAAGAAAGACACCTAAAGGAGACAGTAAATATTTAAAAGTTCAAGTCCATGCTCTGGAACAATACTAATTCAAGTATGAATAAGATAGCTCTACTCCCACAGATTTTGGGGGGTAGATAGAATTCTTCTTTTAATGTTTCCAGATAGATTGATATTATAGTCCTCAGAGAATTCTCAAGATGGTTTGTTTTGTGCTACCTTGTCTTGCCAGGATTTTGAAATTAATTTTATTATGATTCCTACTATGATTCCAGCCACATGCAATTCTAGAATTAAATAATTCAACACTATTTTGTGTCTTCTTTCTTTGTAACTTCATTAAGATACAGGTACTACAGCATGAAGAAGACACGTAGTAACTCTATAGCATCTTACTACGCTGATAGACAGTGACTGAAATGGGGTGTGTGGCGGGGGGACTTGATAATGAGTAAATGTTGAAACCACAATGCTGCTCATGTGAAGCCTTCATAAGATTGTATATCAATGATACCTTCATTAAAAAAATAAAATAAAATAAAATAAAAAAGGCATTAAACAAGGCATAATTTTCCAGAAACAAATTTCTAAATTAAAAAAATAAAGAGCATCTGTTTATATTTTTTTTTCCATGCCTTTGATCTTTCTACACTTACCCTGGGGTACAGACATGAGCTTCAGAGAACCCATACACTTCCCTAAATTGTATAAAATTTGTGTAATGTGCAGGCATCTTTCAGGGGAAAGGGTCCTTACTCTTCAGTCTGATCCACGACCCAACCAAGGTGCATACAACTGCCCTGTCTGGCCCCTGAGTGAAAAACAATCACAGGTGAAGTCCATGAACTTAAAACCTACTTTTGAGTTTCTTTTATCTACCACAGGCTGCAGATATTTTCTCCCGTAAGTGTATTCTTTGTTTGCTGCCTTAGAAACAGCAAAAAGCCAATAACTGGCACATCACATCCTGACCAGATGAAAGATAAATGCAAATGGATGAGTCCTGAATGCTGTCCTTTGATCCCCCAGCTTGCGGGGGTATCTCTCTGGCGTTTCCTTTGCAGGGCAATTTGGAAGTTTCTTTAGAACAGCTTCGTTTTTTCATTTTTATTGGATAAGAAATAACATTCTGTACAACAAGGAACACATTATTCTGTCATAGCTGCATAGAAAGAGGAGCATTTTCAAAATGAATATCACATAAAGGAGAGATATAACTCTTGAGAGAAGTTTGGCTCAGTAAGATAAACAGAAAAAAATATTCTAGAGAGATTTATGGGGAACAATGACCTTTGGTCATGCAGTATTCTATTTGAGGGAGCACAAACTCCCATCTATAGTTATTGATATAACTGTATGTCATAACATAACTTTTTTGTTTCATCAGACATTATATTAAAAGAATTATAAGATGTCAGAGCGTTTTGGATGCCTTTGAATGCCCAGAAGAAATATACACCTTTCTCTGACCAATTGAGTTATTCTTTGAGTACAAATTCAGCCCATTTAGAGTACCATTAACTCTTTTAGCATGAAAGAATATTTAGATAGTACGCCTGGGTAATGTATTACGTGAGCAGCTTACTCTTCCCCTAAGATCAGAATCATTATGCTATAAATAAAATAGTGACTGGTGTGTAACTTTGAGCGTATATTTACTGCCCGTGCTCTGCCTTCTTCATGCTTTCAACACTGAGCAACACACTCAATCCAACATGATTGACCCGAGTCAGATCTCCTCTGCTGCTTTAATAGAAATTCTGATGAATAGCATCCCTTAACTTGAGACTCAGAAGTTTCTCCCTACGACCCAGCAATGCTTGTATTTTATGTGCAGAACTATGCACAACCCCATAGGATTCCAGGAGGCAGAGGACAAATAAGAAGAATAGGAGAAGTCAAGGCTGGAAAGAGGAAAGAGAGAAAGAACACTTGTTCAACTAATGGGAGAAAAAAGATTTTTGTCTATCAGCAAAGACCACTTGAGACACTGGCAGGTCAGGCATTGCTCTCTAGGATGTGATCTGAGGTGTTCTAGAAAAGTTTTTCCCATTTATCCTTCTACTACTCTCATCTCCGATTCAAGCTCAGGTTCACAGTCCCCCTGCTGGAAACCTGAAAGGATAGTTAGAATTTGGAATTCTGAAAATTTTAGACTTACAGAAAGTTGCTAGAGTACAAGTAATTTATGTAGCACCCCATAGTGCAGTCTGGGGTAGCACCTCATTATCAAATACATTAATATTTCTGCTACAAAACATATGAATATTCTCCCTACATGTGAAAACAGACTCTAAATACCTTTATCTCAATTCATGCTATGGCTGTACCCAATCTGGTCAGGTCAGCCTTTGTCACCAAATTATTTTCCCAAGGTGGAACACTGCTGTGTTAATTCATCCCAGACAGTGCTTCCCAGCTCTCAAGCATTCCCATAAAAATCACTAGCCACCTGAGAAGGCCCCAGTCCTCCAGATTTAATTTTAATATTTAATAAAAGAAGTCAAGTTCCCATGCCATGGAGAGTGTGAAACCTCCTGCTTGGCCACCCCACCATACCTCGAAGCCTTCTGATTTGTCCTTTCTGCTCGACTCCCACTTCACAGCTGGCTTTTGGTGGCTGTTTTTTCTGCCTTGTGTGACCCAACTGCGGAATACAGCCCTTCAGAGTACCCTCTACAACCAAAGCAGCATGATGACAGAGAGGGGGAAAAGGACACGGGTGAGGTCAGGATGGCAGAATGAATGACACTTGGCTTTACTGGGCTGCCGGGAAGAGGGCAGACATTACATCCCTGGCTTGGGTGGATGCCTAAGGGATAGTACTTCCTGCCCATGCAGATACAAAGACCTTTCACTGAAAATATCTTATATTCTATATCAGAATTTTACTGGAGACATAAAGAAAATGGGGAGGTAGTTATATCTTGGAAAAACACAGAAAATGAATGAAATTTCTAAATTTCAGAATCTTCATCCATTTCCAACACTCGGAATTTTAACTGCCTGTCTCTTCACAGAGCTCGAGACTCCGGCCATAATACTGGGGTTCTTGCTCTCCACCTTTACAGCCCAACACAGTAACCACTGGCCACATGTGGCCACTGGACTCTTGAAATTTGGCTAGTTGGGATGTCAATGCAAAATATATTACCAAAATTAATTTCACCTGTTTCCTTATACTTTTTTAACCTAGCTATTATAAAAGTTAAAATTACATATGACTCGTATCATGCTTTTCTTGGACATCAGTGATCTAAGTCTTTCTCCGATCGTCCTCTCTCCCAGGATCCTGTCTCCCCCTCTCTGGTCTTCTTTCAGAAATGCAGAAGTGCTTCTGTTCTGTGTACTAGGCAAGCAAACAGCTTCCTCCTGATCTCAGTTTACCCTGTCTCAGGGAAGCCCACCTGAGCGTGAGGGAGGAGCAGGGGAGGAGGGAGGGTGGGGAACACTTCCCCATTTCATTCTCAGAGTGCCTATTAGAGCACTTTCTTGAACATAGTCTGTCTTATCCAAAGACAAATTCTGCTGCTGACCTTACAACACAAAGGTATTCTACTACTAAATATATAGACAAACATATTTATCCATTATTAACTTTGAAGACTCCATGTAGAATACAAACAACCTATAAATTCTTGACTTTATGTCCCTTTGCTGAACTGACATGAGAGATCTTGAATGGTGGCTAAATCTTTAGTCAAGTCTCAGAGATCCCAGGGCCAAGACAGGGAGGGGGGGCAAAGGAGGTTGCTACCTGGAGGTTTTATGCAGGGCGTGATGAAACAAGCCTGCCTGTTGTTCGAGAACACGTCTTTATTTACTCAGTGATTGTGTTCTTAACACCTGCTGGAGTGGGGCAGGGTGGGTACTAAACAGCTGTGGGTGCTCAGAATGCCCCAGATCTCTGGTGGCAGGGTTCTTCTCCCCTGGACACCAAGTGCCCATAAATAAGTGCCTGACTTCCTGTACTTCCACACCTGAACACTTGTCACCTTCTCACGATATATCTTGATGGTTAAAACTGAGTCATTAATATTCATCTTTCCATCAGAGAGAAAAATAAAGGTGCAACAGATGTTAGGTTCCTCAAATCAGGCTAAAAGACAAGAAGAAGAGAATGATCATTCCACAGTCTACTTTCATTTTTATAGATAATAAAAAGTGTGTTGCCTTTCTTCCCTTGAAATCACCACCCACTTTATACAGTTTGAGAACTCAGGAAATGTGATGAGTGTAATTACCTACTCTTTCTTTTGAAAAGAACGTACAAGAATAAAAAGATCACCAAGTCCCAACAAAAGCTACAGAAATATCGTTGGTTCTTTATGACTGTTGGGGAACAAGACAATTCAATCTTTGCACCTATTTTTCTGAAGTTAAATTTAGTTAGTTAGGTGAACTTAGAGAAGTTAGTCTATGTATACTTATTGCATAAATGTGAAGAAAAAAAACACTCAATCAGTAAAATGACTGATGTCCATATACATTCCTGAGATACCCATTCTCTGTTCATTAGTTGGATTTCACATCCCTTAGACACTGCCAAAGCTCAACTTCACCTTTAATATAGATAATAGCCGGCACTGTCTATTTACTATGAGCTAGCCATCATTCTAAGCACTTTGCATATTCTGACTTATAAATCCTTACAACAACATTCGGAGATAAATACTACTGTTGTCCACATTTTACAAGCTAGAGAACTGAAGCACAGAGAGATTAAGCAACTTCCCCAGGCCTACTTATTAAAAAAGTAATAATAGCAACAATAATAATAATAAATGACATTTTATGCAGTTATTTAATTAATGATGGATTGTCTGAAAACACATCTTCTGACAAAACTGAGAACAAGAAAAACACACACCAAAATCAACCTGCCTCAAAACTAAATTCCAGGTAGAGTCACTAAATGATGTGTGTTCACACATGATATCAGCCTGTCATTCACCTCTGAACGTCATAGGCAGCTGCATGGGCCCAAAGCTGAGATCAGGAGAACTGATGGCGAAGCTGAAAAGCAACTTAAGAACTGTGATGCAGTCGCTGCTCAACGGCCGGCCTGTGGTAGTGTGACCGGGGTCAGGGCTGCCGCCCACATCACTGAGCAGAGGGGATGAAAGGAGGGGATGAAGGAAAGGGGGCAGCGAGGAGGACGGGCCTTGAGTGGACGCGACTGAAATGCTAACGGGGGTGTGGCCAGAGGAGAATGCAGGGACCCGGCGTGAATGATGCCAGGAGAATGATGATGCCGGCCCTTCGTTAGTGTGGGACAGGGAAGGGAAGGCAGGTTTGAGGGTGTAGCTAATGAATTCAGCTTGGGAAATGTTTAGTTTAGAGTGTGAGTGAAACATCAGATGAAAATATCCTCAAAGTGGTGGGTCTGAAGCTCAGGAAAGAGGTTTGAGTTGAAGACAGTGTGACCATCAGGATACTTTACAGTTGAAGTGTTAGCACAGTGTTCATAAAGGTACTCTTCCTGAAGTGACTTCATTTATATTCATTCAATACCTACTATACTTACAGTACTGTGATAACCACTGTGGGAACTGAAAAAGGCCCTTAAGGATGTTAATGTTACACTGCCTCAAAGAATTTCCATTTGAACAGAGAAAGACTAACTCAAAATCAAGGCAGAATGTGACAAAATCATAATAGAAACACACAAGCTTCCAGTGGGTCAAATAAAGCACAGTGGATGGAGAGAGCAGGAATACTTAAGGGTACAAAGTGTCTTTGACCAAGACAAGATAAAAAAGATGGGAAGGATGAAGCGGCCGGAGGGAGAAGGAACCGCTGTGTTAGTCAAGCTGAGGTCACAGAGGACAGAATCCATACTGGCTTCTCTAAACAAAAAGAGATTGCTCTAATTCCCAGGTGCCAAAAGGTTTACACAGTAAATGGGAGAATGAAATAAACTCTGGGCACGGCATCCGGAAACAACTCCCCAGTTCCCACAGCCAGAATGCATTTCCAAGACAGATGCTCCACCTGCGGTGATCAAGTAGCTGCCACTTGCAGGGCCAGCCCAGGGTTAACCACCCCTGCAGCGTCCACACTGGCAAAACCCTCGTCACTCTTCCTCTCTCCGCAGTGTGATTCAGGTCCAGACTCAAGTCTCAGGTGAATTCCTCTGACTGAGCAGGCCTAACTCATATCTGGCACCCTTACCCTAAGGGCATCTGGGAGATGTATTTTTAGTTTTCCCATCTCTGCTGTACAAAAGCACACACTAAAGAGAGGCTGTAAGACAGTCTATGTATCTGCCACACTGGGCACTTTCAGAGACGTGTGACTACATTAGCAACTGACCCTCCGTCCACCAATTCATTCATCTATTCACCCAAAAAAAGCATTTTGGTGTTAATGACATGCCAATAATCAATATTAACTTTGCATTTCTACCTGTACCCAAACTTCTATTCTCTGAGAGCACATCAATTCACTATTCAGCTACAGTCTCTTATTGTATGTTTACCATTTTTCAATGTAAAAAAAATGACTCTGTATTTTCTTGACATTTGTTTTTACTGCTTAAAAATGTTAATTTAGCTATTAGCTTTCTTTGTTGGAATTATTTGATTACTAAAGTAGTTCATGTTCTTATCTTGCATCTGGTAACAAAAGCTACCAGAAATATAGGAGATGAAAAAAACATAGGAGAGGAAAAAAAATCCCTCACCATTCCCATTCCCCTGAATTTATTAGCTACACCCTCAAGAAGAATGTATGCTCCCAATTTTATTTAATAACATCCTTTAATAGTGGTAACACTGAGAAGGAGGTCCGAGAAGAATGGCAACACAATTGTGCAGTGCTTGGCATGTGCCACAAAGGACTGTGCTAAACACTCAGCTTAGACTGTTTCATTTCATTCTTATAACAACTTTATTAGAGAGGTTCTACCAGGATCATTATTTTATAGATGAGGAAACTAAGCATATGGAAGGATAAGAAAAGAATCTTATCAACCAAGTGTCAGTTTTAACCAAGTATAATTATATTTCTAAGCCCTCCTTTCTAACATACAGAAAGGAGCCTTTGCCCAAAAGCAAGATTCAGTCAGAAGCCCCTGGGCCCTACAAGGAGCTCAAACAGTTTGATTCACAGTCCACATCTGTTTAACTGAGTGTGTGGTTGCCTAGAAAAGTGATCTCTACCTTAACTCTACCCTCTTTGAAAGGGAAACTCTTAATTTATTTATAAACCATAATACTCCAATGTAATAACATCAGAAGATGAGGAACTCTGTATTCTCCCATTGAGCCTATTACCTAAATGCTGTATTAGCCCCTCTATCTAAACAGCTGGGAGACCTAAAAATGCTACCTTTCCAAAGAACAGAAATGCAGATGAGAGCTCCATTCTTCATCATTGTGAACCAGGTCTTGTTCCAGACCCTGAATTTTAATGGGAAACTCTCCAGTCATCCTGGCAGCACCCCCACAAGAAAAGTTATGTCCCTCAGGCCTGGATTCCAGTGATTATCCTGGCTTCAAATCATGGCATTAATTAACTTAGAGACATGAGATGAGAATGCCTGGCACGGAGTCCCAGCTTGCTGTTAATTTGTGATGCGGCTTTCAATAAGCCATTTAACTTTCTCCCTATTTACTTCCTCCTCTGTAAATTCAGAATTAGAAATAAATTATCAGAATATGGTGAGCATTAAGTCATGTTTTGAAAGCTATTAAGGTCTGGGCACTGAGAACAATGTCAAAACATCCAATCGGTGTCCTGATGAGTCGTAGGTCAAATATCGAATCAATTCCATTTCTCACAGGACAGCACTTCATCAAAGTACTGTCGACAGATTAAAGTGATTCAGTTAAAACCCCAACCAGTGTCTTTCATTGTGTAAACACGAAAATAAGGATTCACAGCTGACTGGGCTGGAAGCATATAGAACTAGATGGTGATTGGATTTTCAGTAAAATATGAATTCAGGAACATTTTTTCTTTACTGCCTAGAAATTTCTTTATACCATACAATTAGAGTAACCACTGGCATTTATTAAATTAGAAAGGTACAGTTGACTTAGGAGAGTAAAACTTGTGAGATTAAATATTTCCTGTTGATTATATTTTAAACAGTCCTGTCATTGCCCTAAAGGAAAATATCTTTTTTGTATCAATAAGATCTCATTTCTGAAACTGACCAAAAAATGTGCAATTTTTTTTTTTCCCACAAGTGGATCATTCTTCCAGCCCACACTTACTTAACATTATCATGTGCCTAGCTATATTCCTGGTAGAGGGGGTAGAATAGTAGCAAGGGAGCTCAAAAACTCTATCCTTGTGAAGCTTACATTCCAGTGAAGTGAGAGTAAAGACAGAAAAATAAGTCACCATAAATACATAACTACATAGTATGTCATATGCTGATGGATGTTATTTTCAAAATAAAAACAGGAGAGAAATCACAGGGAATGATGAGTTGGAGGAGTTGGAGGAGGGTAAAGATAGAAACTGAAGACAGAGTGGTCAGAAGGGGCTCCCTGGGCAGGTACACTGAGCAAAGGCCCACAGCTTTGGTTGCTTGTGCTTGTGTGGAAAAAATACTTTCCAGGTAGAGGGAAGAGAAAGTCCAAAAGCCTGAGGTATTCTTGGAATGATTGAAAACCAGAAAAGAAGCTAGTATGGAAGGAGCAGAGAGAACTAGCAACCGAGTCATAGAAGAGATCAAAAATATATCCAGTGGTCTACATGCCTCTGAGGTCTACAGAGAGAATAAATTGTATGTGCACAAAGTCAGTGACAGGAGGCCCGGTGGGAGACAGTTCTATGAATTCTGGTGAAAGACAGGTTGGCTGGAATCACAATAATAGTGATGAAGGTGATTGGACTCTCAATTTATTTTAAATGTAAAGCTGAAAGGATTTATCAAGGAATTTGATGTAAAATATGAGAGAAAGAGAGAAGGATGGCATTAAGACATTTATACTGATTATCCAGGATATAACTGCCATCAACAGAGATGGAAAAGGCTTCAAAAAGAGCATATTTGGGAAAAAGCAGGAAATTATTTTCAGGCAGGTTTAATTTTTAAATGTCGTTGAACATTCAAATTGAGACATAGAGTTGACACTGAATATGCAAGATTTGAATTCAAGGGAGAAGTTCAAGTTAAAGAAACAAATTCAAGCCTCATCAACATATGCAGAGAGAATGATTAAATCCAGAGGTTTTAGGAGATTGCATGAGAGTGAAAATAGCAAAAAAGGTAGACAATATAATCCAGAACAATTATTTTGCTAAAAAATAAATGCTTAAGTAAGTATAAAAACACCCATATCTTCAGAAAAACAGCAAAGATCATTCAGGCTGCAAATCATCTGAGTAGTCCAAAAAATCTCAAACCTGACACTGAACTAAGGTGATACTGGATGGATAGTGACCCCAGGAACTTGGTAGAAACCATCAGAGTCCTTATTTGAGGAATATAACACATACATACCTCAGAGTATTTCTACAATCAACTTTCAAATTTGATATCTGATACACAATCAAAGATAACAAGGCATACAAGGAGCTGAGCTGTGGCAGAAACAGCAGGTATAGAGATTCAAAGATGTTCCAGATACTGGAATTTCCAAAATTAGACTTTAAGACAACCTTGCATACTTTATTTATGAAAAGCAGATGACAGAAAACTATACTATAAAAAGAAATCATAGCAAATCTGAAAAAATAGCTAAAAAATAATTACCAAAATTAAGAAATCATGAAAGGATTTAAAAGAAAACTATATCTGACTGAAGAGAGAAATAGGGAGCAGGGAAAGATCAGAGAAAAATAATCTGGAAAAGAAAATTCAAAACATGTGGTAAGTAGAACACACATGAAGTCCAACATACATAATTGCATTTCCAAAAGCAAAGGGACAGAGCAATAGTTGAAGAGATGATAATTAATAATTTTCCAAAACTAATGAAATACATCAGTCCATGATTCAAGAAGACCAATAAATTGTAAGCAGAATAAACAAAAAGTAGAGAGAATATTTTCATTGACTGAACTTTGCAGAACTTCAATATTAGAAGTTAGAGACATATGAATGGATAAGGAGATGTGGCTTACATATATAATAGAATATTATTCCATAATGAGAAAGAAGGAAATACTCTGATTTCAACAATATGGATGGACCTTGAGACACTATGCTTAGTGAGAAAGGCCAGACAGAGAAAGACAAATGTGTAGGCTATCACTTATATGTGAAATTTTAAAAAGCCAAACTCATAGAAACAGAGAGGTAAATAGTGGTATCAGGGGCTGAATAATGGGAAGAACTGGGAAGATGTTAAAGGCACAGGAAAATGAGAACTCATCAACTGGGAGGGAGATAGGAGGCCTCTAAAGAAGGCGGCATTTGAGATGAACATCCACAGAGGGACAAAATTTCAATAAATGGAGATAAACTACTTATTTGGACTTTATTTGGAGAATAAGGTAAAAACACTGAATGTTTTAGAATAGGAAAATTAATCTGATGTGGTATACAAAATTGGTTGAGAAGAAAAGAAACTAAAGGTTAGAAGAGATCGCTTCTCAGGCTTTTGGCTAAGATCAAGTGTAGTATCTGTTCTTTTCAGTTTAATATCTGATATGTCCTCTATCCAAGGACAATGCATCAAAAGGGTTTTTGGAGCAGGGAGATGGAATAGAAGGGTTGCTCCTTCCACTCTGTGTATGTACCTGGCATTGCAATATCTCTGGTAACAGTGCACCCCCTCAGGGGGGAAAGAAGTAAGCATTGGAAGGCTTCTCACAGGAGTCCATAGCAACAGTCCAGGTGGACAGTGAAAGAAACAGGATGGTAGCACTGAGAACGGGAGGGAAAAGAAGAATGGAGACCGAATGTATCAGTCAGCTACTGCTGCAACAATGCTATGCAACAAACAACACAAAGATTCAGTGGTTCTAAAACACAATATTTTTTCTTTACTTACACACCCAAACGTAAGTTGGATCCAGGGCTGTTCCCCTTGTCACTCATCTTCCTTGGACTAGTGGGATAAGAAGAAATGATAGAAATGCAAAATATTTTATGCTAGGTAGCAAAAAAATTTAAAAAGGAAAAAATTATAAACCAATTGAAAATCTGATCAAATGATTAGGCTGTGGAGGGACCAAGCGTAGGTGACCACAGATTCTGTGAGCCTGTATGATCTTTCAAGTAAATTCCACATGTAAGCATTCCCAGTATGTATCTCAAAGGGAAGGATTTTAAAATTCAGGAAAGATACAGTGATGATTTAAAGGACATTCTTTCATTTACATATTCAATAAATATTTCTTAAACACTTTCTATAGATTAGAGACTAGAATGGGCATTTACACCAAAATAAGAAGGTAAAGAGCTTTTTTGTTTTTTTGAGGAGCTCACAGTACAAAAGAAAAGGCAGACATGTAATAATTATGATGTAGTGTGACAATAAAGATGAGTAGAAAATGCTGCTGCAATACAAAACCTAAAATAGTTCACACTGACCTGGGATGGAGGGCTGGGAAAGACACGGAATTCTTGAAAGTGTGCTTCCTGTGAGTGAAGCATGTATGAAAAGGGATCGAGCCTGGGTTAAAGAGCAAAGATATTCCTAAAAGAGGAATCAATACAAGTAAAGTGAAAGAAGCAAGAGGGAATATGGTCCAAAATCAGTACATAGGGAGGGCGGTGTTAACTGGTGAGAAAGCTGGTCAAGCGGGAAAGAGCCAGTTGTGGAGCTCACACCAGTCTATGATGATATCTGATCTTTAATCTGGAGGTAATGAGGCACCATTAATGGGTTTAAACAGAAGGGATAATACCTATGTCATACCCAAGTTGGAATTTACCTGGAGAGTCATCCTTGGTTATCTTTTTTCTCTCACCCTCCCTGCCATCCAATCAATCACCATAGCCTAAAGATTTTAATTCCAATGAGTTTCTTAAGTCTATATTCTCCTCCCATGTCTATAGCTACCAATTGTTGTAGCTAACAATCCAGTTCAGATTCTCCGTACTATTTTTATAAATAGCCCTTCAGTTGATGATTAGTTATCTATTGCTGCTTAATAGATTATCCTGAAACTTAAAAGCTTAAAACCATAAATAGAATGTCTTTAATTCAGGAAATATCAAGCTATTTCCTTTTTTGTTACCTTTGCTTTAGATTACCCCTGGGTTCAGAATGTCCTTTCCCTCTAGCATCCATATGTGACCCTACCTTCATATTCCTCTCTAAGTTATCCTCCCCTCATCTTTCAAAATTCATTTCAAGAGTTGTTTTGCCCAGCAAGTCTTTCCTGAATCTCTCACCAGCTCCTGCCACAGACTCATGCTTGTTTTAGTACTTCCTTATACTGTGTATACATTCTTATCCTTTTACATATCACATGCTTTAATAACTGTCCAATTATACATCTGTTTCATTTGCTAAACAGGGAACATTTTAAGATTTAAACCTTATCATATTCAAAGAGGTAATCACAGCACAAAGTGTCTGAAAGACAGTAGACCTTCAATAAATGTTTCTTGAATAAATCATGAATCATTGACTAGATTTTCAGGTTGGAAAGATTATTTTTATAATAATAAAAATATGTCTGCACTAGAAGCTGGAGAAAATGGGTTAGGGAAACCAGTTAAGAGGTCATTTCAATACTTAGGCTGAAAGATGAGTAAGTCAGGGATGATAAAGTGTTAAGGATAGATTTAAGGGATGTTTGTAAAGTTGAATCAATACAATAGGTGAAAAACTGTGTAGAGAGAGGGGATGATGATGGTTGAACAGGTCAGAGTAGAAAAGTTTACCAAGAAGAAGGTAGACTGAGAAAAAATATCCAAAGAAGTCAGTGCAATTCCTGGGACAGTGGACATGCTCAACAAACGTTTCTTAGCTTTCTTTTTCTTTTTTAGTAATCAAAGTGGAGCCAGAGACTAGGGAGGGGGAATAAAGAGAGGAGAAAGAGGGGGAGGTTTCGGTGATAGGAGAGAGAAGAAATAAAGAAAAGAAACCTTCTTTATTAAACAACTTACTAGAAGCAAGATCCAGTGATAAACATTAAGGTTGTTTTCCTTAAAGATACAAGAAAAAGAAACAACTAAAACTTAATCTTGGCAATTGAGATGAGTTTAGTCACTTGTATTTTAAACTGAAAGATAAGAATAAATGAACAGGATTAAAGAGTCAGGTAAAACGCACTTTTATTATAAATGTAACAGGAGAGATGCATAAAGAGAAGGGAAATTATCCGTCTTGCCCTTACTGACTCATTTCCCTTTGGAAAATGAAAAAATTCATAAATTCTAACATTATCTTCAAAATCACCTCCATAATGTTCAGTTTTCTTGCTCTGCAGGTGGGAGGAGCTGGGTGGGAAACCTTTATTCATTGGAATATATACTTGGTCCTGAAAAAAGGTGGTGATGAAAAGGATCAGCAGACAATCTCATGTTTTATAGAAGAGAGGATGAACATTTAACTCGTATATTGTCAAATCTTGAGCATCTGGGCAGCTTTCAATGAATCCAAGGCAAGTCTGAGAGCTGTAGAATCATAATTGATATTTTGACATCCTTATTTGATACTCCAGCAAAAGTTGGAAGAAAGCAATATAAAATCACTGACTAAAACATTTAGCTTCTCTGGCGAAGAGTACAAAGTGGCAGAGATTAATCTTGCCTGCATGGATCATGTTTCATTGCTCACTCTGTTTCCCTCCCAGCAGATAAAAAATGTTCAGCGTGCTTGGAAAGTAGACATGAGGCCTATTCTGGACTATGGTAACTCATTCACACCAGTACGCTCTACATATATTTTTTTATTTTGTCATTTACATGAGACCTCAATCAATAAGAGTAGCCTTACAAGAATACACTGGATAAATAAATTGAAAATAAAAATTAGAAATAGAACTAAAATTTAAATGATGACATATAACCATATACTTTGGGGTTTGGCATGACCTATATATATGTAAAGCCACCTAAGGATATAGACAGTGAGAGAGAATAAAGATTAGCAGTTCTCAAACCTTAAAATATGTTAGAATCATCAAAATCTTTTTGCTAAAAGAGATACTTGGCCCCCACCTCAAGTTTCTGATTCAGCAGGTCTCTTGCAGGCTCTGAGAATTTGCATTTTCAACAAGTTCCCAGATGATAGTGAGAAACTAAAGTAGTTAATGATGAAGGAAATGAAATGTTTATTGAAATTTCATGTTCATTCAAACTTTATTCATGCTATTTAAGCAATGTAATATATTTAAAAGGCTTTGGAATCGTTTTGAGCTTCAATTCTACACTTATCTGCTGTGAAACTGGGAAAGTTGAGTAACTTCTCTGAGCAGCAGTATCCTCTGTAAAAATAACCAAAATAATAAGACCTCTCTCACATGTTCATTATGAGAATTAAATGAAATCATGTATGCAAACCACTTCATTTCATGAATGGCACATGCTCAAGCTAAATAAATAGCAGCTGTTATTCTTACCACTATTGTGACAAGAAAAAATACTTTATATGGTACCCAACACACACTAAGTGTGCAACTATTGCCAGCTGCCTTCTCCTGGTTCATTCCATATTCAAATAAATAAAACACGAAGCTGATTCTCCTCAGACACCACCCACTGATAATGAACCAGTTGGTCAATATCATCCTTTAAAAAACTTATTTAGTACATGCTGTACGCAGAGTCCTTTTTTGAGAGCTAGGATACAAAGGTAAGGTTCCAGCCTTCAAGGAAACTTTCATCTTGTTAAGGAAGATGGACATATAGAAACAGCATTAACTGTTGGGGACTACACACCAACTCAGCAGCTCTGGGGGAAAAAAAAAACTCAGCAGCAGGCCTTCTGAGCTGGGGTATGGAGGAATGACCCACGGAGGACAGTGGGATGGTGGGAACTTGACATCTGGAGGCTCTCAGGCATCTGACCCTCCTTTCCTAAAGCATCCCTCTCTCCCTTTGCAGAAAGCCCCATCCTGTAGTCATGTCCAATCTACCGCTCTCTACCTGCTGCGGCAACACAGATCCTTCCCACAAACTGGACCCAACAGGCGTAAGATTTAGTCTCGACCAACTGGATGTTCTGTCCCAGGTCTTGGGATTCTGAGGGGGAAGCAAGAGGAAGGGCGGGTGGGAGGTCGCTGTCGTGATTTCCAGGCGATTCTTGTCATAAGACGCTTGGTGTATCTTTGGCTTCTTGCCTACCCAAGAGCTTCCTTGTTTCTGGTTATCCCAACCTTACTTTCTAGCCTCCTGTGGATTCTGCGTCCTAGAAAACTCCAACTTCCCATCCCTGTTGGAGGAAGCGGGAGGCTTAAGTTAGCCAGCATTGGCTTTAATTGCTTTGCACCAAGAATGAAATGATAGCAGATAAAACATGCATGAATTTTAAAGGAAAGATAGAGTTCATGATAGCTGAGAAGAAAGATCATAGCATGACAGACAGAGCGTATGGCAAAGATCTGTGAATGGGCTGGGAACAATTGTTAGATTCATTTGGTTTAAACACCAGAATCATATAAAGAAACTCATGAAGAACCACCCTCCAGGAAGTCAGCCTGGGAAATCCTCAGTCTCTCTCTTCGGCCTCTTCCCATTCGGCATAACCCTGCTCCTTGGGCAAAAATCGAACAGGAACCACAGAACTCAACTTGCCCGCTCCCCTTCCTCCTCACATAATCTCTAGCAGTGCAACAGCCAAAATTTGCTCGCCCTGGTGGGCTGATTGACCTTTGATCACCTGCTGTAATATTTACCCTCATCTGTCCTCAGACTGGCCTATTCTTTCAGGATTAGAGCCCCTAATATTCTTCAACACATTTCTGCATTGGCTCCATTTCAACTCCCAACCCTACAAATTGCATTTGACTGCACAGCCCTGACCTCTAGCTCATGCAAACCAACCCAAGATCCAGACAAAATTGTCCTACATCTACATCCCAGACAGCCACTGATGTGTTCTCTCTGCCTCTTCACTGGAGGTATTTGTCTAGTTTTAAGGGAAATACATCATCAGCACAGATGCATTCTCAGCTGGCTTGAATCCAGCCACTTCCAAGCACAGAGCATCAAAAAAAAGTGTTTTGGAGAAAAAGATCTGGCAGTACCTTAGTAACAATTGAACTGAGGAAAAACTGAACACAAAGAGATCAGTTAACAACAAGCATCACACAGGACTCAGACAAGGATGGTTAACAGTGGGATTTGGAAGGAAACAGAGAGATAGAATATTATAAGGGAAAAATAGGCAAGACATAGTAGAAAAGGGATGGAGATTAATAACAAATAACTTTATGGTTTTAAGCCATGACCAAAATAGAGAAACTGAGAGCAGCTGCTGTGTTTGAGAATCACTTTTACACAGAAGTTAAGGGGACAAAGGAAGAGCTTCGAGGCAGCGAGGGCAATCAGCTAGGCAGACGTTAGAGGACGCGTGAAAATGAGTCCCTTGAAGTCCCTTCTCCTAAACGGTCACTGGTACCTGGGAAGGGAACTTCCAGAGAGCAGAAGGGCTGAATTCCGACCTACAAGAATAAAAGAATGAATAGGTAGGAAATAGAGGAGACAAATACAAACTATCTTCGGGAAGTCTGGAAGTGAAAGAAAAGAAAAAAAAAAGAGCCAATGATTCAAGATGTCAAAGTTGAATGACATCAAAGGGTTATTACCACCCTCATTATAAAGCTATAAGGAACCTGTAAAACTGTCTTTTCTGACCATATTATGAGTCAAGATTTCTAACCTTAAAAGTCAATGTATTCTTAAAAGGGACTGGCTCACTTTTTGCTGTTAACACCTGTTGGCTTGGCAGGTTATTTAATGAAAGAGGGGAAAACTCTGCCAGCTGACCTAAAAATAGTTGATTGCATATACATTCTCTCAGAAACATACAAAAATATACTTAAAACACTTAAAAATATACTTAAAAAGACTGAGGCACTCAGTCTTATTCACACCTCTCCACTCTCTAAATGAATTCGGTTTTGTTTGATGTGAAAGCAAGACACAGAGAGCAGGGTTTTCAATTCAAAGCTTACACTCTCTTCCAAGAACCTGTTTAAAACTAATTGCTTTATAAAGTCCAGAGTGCAAGCAAGGACTCGAGTTGCGGAGTGACTACATGGATTTTTGCGTTTGGGAACTTGTTCTTTTCAAGTCATAGAAATGAAAACAAAGCTTATATGAAAAATGACTGCCCTGCTCCTATTTGAGTGTTTGCCTACTGCTTCCCAGAAAGGAGCCCAGTGCCAGACTGTGCATACTCAGAAAGGTAAAAGATAGCATCTGGGGAATGGGACTGGAGAGCTGTGACTCATCTCTTTTGTTGCTCAAAGCTTACCTTGACATTTACTTTTATAAACATAGTCAGTAAAGACTGTGCAAAGAAATTATCTTCTGAATCTACATCTGGATTTTTTCTCTGCTGCCACATTTTAATCAGCTGGGAGAGTTTTCCCCTCTTTCATTAAATAATAATAATAATATTTAGCAATGCAGTGTACCTTATATTGCACCTTATTTCTAACTTCTTCCTTGCCTGCTAGTCTCATTTTAGCTTTGCCATAAGCCTGTTTAATGAACAAGTACAAAAAATTTTATTTTTGCCTTTCGTTGATTATCAAGGTGTGTCATAATGCCATGCAAAGGGAACACAGAGACACTTTAGGTTATTTTGGTGTTGGGTAACAGAGCATTTATTTCTTCTTTTGTTTGTACCTTGGAATGTTATCTTAGAACTAAGTTCGTAAGTCTGTATATCAGTCTTGATTGTGATCTCAAATACTCTCTTTTTCTTTCTAGTTATCTACACAATTCAAAGGAAGAGAATGGTTGTGACAATTTTTGGTTTGTTTTAATCAGCGTAAAATGATTCCAATACAATCTTTTGAGCCCCAGATTGACTTTTGGCTTGAATTATTTATATTAGCTGCTGTACAGTGACTTTGCATTTATCTCTTTCTTGTGTTTACAAAGTCATGTTCTGAAACTAAGTACAAATTGTAAGCGGGTGTCAGCCCATATACTCTGTGCATTTCTTGCATTCTTACTCCTCAGCAACTCAGGCACACCTCCAATTACTGGAACCCAAAATAAATTGCTCCTGTTTAAGAATACTGAGGAATAAAAAGATGGGTTACTCATGCCACATAAACCCTCAGAGAACCTCCACTATGGATATATACTATCCTATCATCTTTATAATGTCAGCTGAGTCCCTGTAGCCTAAATATTGTGCTACAATACGAGGCCATCTACATGACTCACAGTAAAGAGTTCTCATGTCAGTTATTCTATTAACTTGGTCCATTTAGAAAACCAAACAAGATCATTCAAGTGCTGCTCTGATTCTTATTTATCTAAATGGAATGAATTCACTTTGTGGTATATATATATATATATTCTCTGCTGTAGGGAGGGATCAAAGATTTCTATTTGATGGGATTTTTTTATTAAAGTATCATTGACATACAATATTATGATGCTTTCAAATACACAAGACAGTGGTTCAACATTCATCCATATTATGAATCTTCAACCCCTCCATTGCACTCACTGTCTATCAACGTGTTAAGGTGTTATGGAGTCATTAATGGTATTCTCCGTGCTGTACTACCTTCCCCGGGACTTACCTATATTGTGATTGCAAATTACTGTGCCCCTTAATCCCCTTCTCTCTCCCCTCCACCCTTTCTAGTCCCTCACCTTTGGTAACCACTAGTCCCTTCTCAGTGTCAATGAGTCTACTGCTATTTTGTTCCTTCTGTTTTGCTTTGTTTTCATACTCCATAAATGAAGAAAATCATTTGTGATTTGTCTTTCTCTACCTGGTTTATTTCACTGAGCATAATACACTCTAGATCCATCCATGTTGTTGCAAATGGCAGGATTTCTGTTATTTTTATAGCTGTGTATATTCCATCGTGTATATGTACCACATTTTCTTTATCCATTCATCTATTAATGGACACTTAGGTTGCTTCCATATCTTGGCTACTGTAAATAGTACAGTGATACACATAGGGGTGTGTATGTCTTTTTGAACCAGGGGTCTTATTTTCTTTGGGTAAATTCCTAAGAGTGGAATTTCTGGGTCAAATGGTATTTCTATTTTTAGTTTTTTGAGGAATCTCCACATTGCTTTCCCCAACAGTTGCAACAATTTACATTCCCACCAACAGGGTAGGAGGGTTCCCCTTTCTCTGCATCCTCACCAGCATTGTTTCTTGTCTTTTGGACAGTGATCATCCCAACTGGTGTGAGGTGACATCTCATTGTGGTTTTGATTTGCATTTCTCTGATGATTAGTGAAGTGGATCATCATTTCTTGTGGCTGTGGGCCATTTGTATTTCTTCTTTGGAAAAATGTCTGTTCAGGTCCTCTGTCCATTTTATAATCAAGTTATCTGATTTTTTGGTGTTGAGGTGTGTGAGTTCTTTATATATTTTGGATGCTAACCCCTTGTCGGATATGTTGTTTATGAATATATTCTCCCATACTGTAGGTTGCCTTTTTGTTCTACTGATGGTGTCCTTTGCTGTACAGAACCTTTTTAGTTTGATGTAGTCCCACTTGGTCATTTTTTATTTTGTTTCCCTTGCCCAAGGAGACATGTTCAGGAAAAAGTTCCTCATGCTTATATTCAAGAGATTTTTGCCTATGTTTTCTTCTAAGAGTTTTATGGTTCCATGACTTACATTCAGGTCTTTGATCCATTTCAAGTTTACTTTTGTGTATGAAGTTAGACAATACTTCAGTTTCATTCTATTACATGTAGTTGTCCAGTTTTGCCAACACCAGTAATTGAAGAGGCTGTTTTTTCCTCTTTGTATATTCATGGCTCCTTTATCATATATTAATTGACCATGTATGTGTGATTTTATATCTGGGCTCTCTGTTCTGTTCCATTAATCTATGGATTTGTTCTGGTGCCAGTACCAAATGTTTCTGGTTAGTGTGGCTTTGTAGTAGAGCTTGAAGTTGGGGAGCATAATCCCTCCAGCTTTATTCTTCCCTCTCAGGATTTCTTTGGCTATTCTGGGTCTTTTGTGGTTCCATATGTCTGTCTTCTAGTTCATTGAGTAATGCTGTTGGCATTTTGATAGGGTTTGCATTGAATCTGTGAATTGCTTTGGGCAGGATGGCCATTTTTATAATATTAATTCTTCCTATCCAAGAGCATGAGATAGATTTCCATTTATTCGTGTCTTCTTTAATTTCTCTCATGAATTTCAGAGTAGTTTTCAGAGTATAGGTCTTTCACTTCCTTGGTTAGGTTTATTCCTAGGTATTTTACTCTTTCTGATGCAATTGTAAATGAAATTGTTTTCCTGATTTCTCTTTCTGCTAATTCATTGTTAGTGTATAGGAATGCAACATATTTCTGTATATTAATTTTGTATCCTGCAACATTGCCAAATTCAATTAGTTTTAGTAGTTTTTTGGTAGAGTCTTTAGGGTTTTCTATGTACAATATCATGTCATCTGCAAACAGGGACAGTTTAACTTCTTCCTCGCCAATCTGGATGCCTTTTATTTCTTTGCGTTGTCTGATTGCCGTGGCTAGGACCTCCAGTACTATGTTGAATAGAAGCAGGGAGAGTGGGCATCCTTGTCTTTTTTCTGATCTCAGAAGAAAAGCTTTCAGTTTCTCTCTGTTCAGTATGATGTTGGCTGTGGGTTTGTCATATATGGCCATCATTATGTTGAGGTACTTGCCCTCTATACCCATTTTGTTGAGAGTTTTTATCATGAATGGATGTTGAATTTTGTCCGCTTTTCCAGCAACTATGGAATGATCATGTGATTTTTCATGTTGATGTGATGTTTCATGTTGATTGATTTATGAATATTGTACCATCCTTGCATCCCTGGAATAAATCCCACTTGGTCATGATGGATGACCTTTTTGATGTATTTTGAATTCTGTTTGCTAATATTTTGTTCAGGATTTTTGCATCTATGTTCCTCAGGGAGATTTGTCTATAATTTTCTCTTTTTTTGTGGTGTTATAGATGGTTTCTAAGGATAAGGATGTTGCTACAGATATTTAATGGCAAAAGTTATGTGTGTTACAGTCAAGAGTTTCTCCC
Organism: Manis javanica; assembly: GCF_040802235.1. NCBI lineage: Eukaryota > Metazoa > Chordata > Mammalia > Pholidota > Manidae > Manis > Manis javanica. The sequence goes on from NC_133165.1 coordinate 16,132,005, forward strand.
AGAATACCTGAAGGAAGAGTTTAAGGAACAGCAGTCTGACTTAAAGGAAGGACTAAGGAGTTTCATCTTAAAGCTGCATACACATAGAAATCATTCTGTTTTCATTTAGATTAAGTATTTACTTGAGGTGGCTTTAGAGGTTGTGATAAGTTGGTTCCTGAGCCAAATATTTGCTTACAGGTTATTTATTGTGGAGTGTTCTCAGAAACAACACCTATAAGGGAATAAGGTTAGCAGGACAAGGAAGACGGAGAAATGAACTGCAATGCAGTGGCAACAGAGGCCTCAGCCCATCCCTTCAAACCTGACGTGAATTGAAGCAAGAAGCTTGGCCTTGCACCCCACCTCCTCTATTCCCCACACTCACCCTTCCCACAGCCATCAACTAGTCATAGGAAATATGCTGGCCCCAAAAATGGCCTGTAACCTTAGGCAGCCAAAAGAATTGCCTGGTGGAAGGATCAGCTCTGAAGCCTTAATAGCCAACATGTCTGGCTCCTGGGGGAGTAAGGGTCTTGGTGCTGAAGGAAGGAAGTGGAGAATGCACCACAGCACTCCATACAGGGGTGCATGCTGCAGACTGTGGGGTACAAGGGCTGTCCCCCTTCCCTGGCCCCAAATCATCCTTTGTCTACCACATGGACCCCAGAATCTAAGGACAAATTTGTAAAAATATAAGAATTTTAAAATTTGTGTTTTTATGTTGACGGAAATCTTTTCACAATTCACCTTACCTTGTTATAAATCCAAAACTTCTTTTTTGCAGAAATAATTCAAATTGAAGGACATTTTCCATAGAATAAAACCTTAGTCTCTTTAGTTTGTAGTTCTCAAACCAGGATTTGGGGGGATCCTTAATGGAGAGGGGGTCACTAGGATAGGCTTTGCGAGGAGTTTGTATGTTTTCGAAGGAAGAAACACTGGGACTAGTAGGAGTAATGGGATGAAGATTCAGAGAGTTAGGTTCAGACTCCTGTACTGCTGCTGTGTGGCATTTGGGAAGTAACTACGCTTTTTTAATCCTTTATGCTTGCATTTGTAAAATGTGCCTACTTGCAAGTTTGTGAAATAAAATAATAATTAAATAAACTAATACAGCAAGGGTTCAGCATGTGCCTGGCAGGTTAAGAAACACTGCATGGTACATGTTATCACTGATGTCACTAAATCTTGAGTTGCTTCGATATAACTTGGCACACTTCTTTTTTGCATTACCTGAAGAAAGATGTTAATTAGATGATTAGAAATCTATCACCATAGATACTGTATGTTTCTTGTGGCCACATCTGGTGGCAAGATCAAGCCAAAGACACATTTTCAAACAAGCCCAGTACTGTCAAGCTCTTAGGTGCTTTAAGGGGAAAAAAGTGCAAAAAGTTTGAAGGGCCTCATTTAACAAGATCAAAAGGATTATAAAGTACTGCTTTGTAAGAGAAGACTAAAGCTGTTTTAAAAGAAAAATAAGCCAGTAAAAATTAACCTCAGTATCCAAAGGTAACTACTAAGAGGAAATATAAAGTCTACAAAATCATGAACCAGGGAGTTTGAGTCCTATAATAGGCATTCGATATCCGATAGATACTCCTTAAATTGAATTGCATTATGTGAATCGAGTGAACATGACCTTGTTTACTAAATAGCATTAAAATGGAAAATTTTAGTGAGTATCTACCATGTACCAAAAAGTATACTAAGAGTTTGAATATGTAAAGATAAATAAGAAGTAATTTCCACCTTTCCAGAGCTCACTAGTTAGGCGTGAGAGTGACTTGTCAACAAATCAGTACAATGCAGTGACAGGAGACGCTGGTGGCATACGAACGGAGCTGCCAGCTGATGGGAAGGGTCGAGCACAGGGTTCTGAGTTTCTTGTAGTCAGTAGCAAGACAACAGAACCCGATAAGCAAAGAGGCGGCGTTATTTGCGTTTGTTATTTTGGAAAATGCATTCATCATTCATTTTTTAAAATATTTTTATTTATCTGTTGTTGCCAGGTACTGTCTTGGTGAATGAAATAGATGGTCTCTGTCGTTCCAGTTTAACACTAGCTGCAAACTGTAGGCTGAGCTGAAGCCGGGTGAACCTGGGAGCAAAGAGGCCGTCAAAGAAGCTGTTGCCTTTACCTCGTGGAGAAATGATGAAGAGAAGAGAAGATCCGAGAGACAGCCTGGGAGGGAGTCCTGCATTCTTCATGGGACTGCAAATCATATTTCATTTGCTTAAGGAAGATGCACCCCTGAAGCCCTGAGATCCTAATTCTAAAATCTTAGAGTCCGTGGCTGTCAGCTCGGTCAAGAGGCCATTCCCTCGATGCTGCTTCCTCTCTTCTTCCCGCTGTTCTTTTCTGGAGTATAAACAATCACGCTCTCCACATTCCCATCAGACAGGAAATAGTGATTCCAGGGAAATGGACCAAAATGAGCCAGCTTCCTCCTTATAAGCAGACCTCTTCTCAATAAATAAAATTCTATTTACTTTGAAACCAAAGACCTTGCTTCATATCCAATGTTAATATCAATATCAAAAGGTAATTTTGTTCCTTTTCTTAAGATGACCAGAAAACAGACCTAAGATTGAACACTTCTTAAGACAAGTGTTTTAGGACCTCGCTCAGTCAGAATCTGCCTGATAAAAATGACTTTTCCAGGTTACTATTTTTAGCCACCTTTTTTTTTTCCTACCAAAATATGTTCTCACCAGCACAAAATGTCAGCTTACATGCAGTAAGAGTCATTTCTCCCCAGTTCTGTTATTGGTAAAAATAACTTCACCCAAATAAAGCAAATGTTATCTGAGTGTTAGAAATGGTGTCAATTAAACAATATTTCCTATTACTGTAAAGGACTGTGGTAGGAATTTACTGTTTGAGCTATTATTTACTATGTTTTGTAAGTGTAATTGAATTTAGAGTTTGTTTATAATTGAACACTTTTGGCACTGAGATTCCATTCCCCTTTACCTTGTACAGCACCAGAGGAGGACATATGCCCTCTGACGCCCTCCAGCCCCGCCAGACTGCCCACAGCAGCAGATACTCTATAGTTTACTGTCTCTGCAAAACTGGCCAGCATCCATCTGCCTCAGTCACACTCACAGCCTAACAGCCGCTGAGAAGGACCTGTCCACAGGCTGGCATGACTAAGGAGTTCAGTGTAGGGTTACAGAACATGGGCGTCTTTGCAGCGTATTTACTTCTGACATCCCTCAGCTGAGCTCTTGAACTGGACAGCACCTCGGGATGTTCCCGTGGCTCCTACGAAAGAGCAGCTGCATGGCCCCTCCCTCATCCCACACCCCTCTTTAAAGGAAGGTACAAAATAGCCCAATAAGAAATGAAGAACACCCAGGCAAGAGACTGGGTACTGGAGGTGATGAAAACAACAGGCTAATGGCACTGCCCAGGCTTCCTGAAGGCAATCATTTAAAGATGGGCTTTGAAGAAAGGGGAATATTTTGAAAAACAGCACTAGGAGGAAATGCATTTAAATTAAGGAAAATATGAGCAAGGCATAAAATCAGGAAAGCACAGTGTGGCCAGGAAAACCTGTGAAATCCGATTTGGCTGCAGTTGGGTATGTGGAGATGAGTAAAACAGCAGCAGGTAGGTAAGTCAGGTTTAAGTGAGGACTGTTCTAGATCCTACAGAAAGAAGATTAAATTTAATTTGGTAGACTCTGGGAGCAGCTGATGTTATGAAGAAGAAAAAAACATCAGATGCTTTAGGAAGATTATTCTGGCAAGCAGTTTTCAGAGTGAGCAAGAAAAAGAAGAGGCAGGAAGTACAGAAAACAGCAGGTGGCTATTTCAGGCAAAATGTCCTGGAAGCTGAGCTAAAGTGGTGGCCTTGTGGAGTTAGGTTTTTCATGACCAAGATTCCACCTGAGTTAACTGAATAACTCAAACGCCATTAATGGAAAAAAGCAGAATCAGAAAAAGGACTTGTTTTAGAGAAGACATAACGAGTTCCATTACACACAGATTTTTGAGACACCCATACATAAGCATTGTTGCCTCTATTTTATAGATGACAGGGAAGATGGTGACCAAGACTCAGAGGTGAAAGTGCTTATGCAAACGCCTCTATGTGCCGCCCAGACGCCGGCAGCCCCATTTGTCTCTGGGGCCCTTGTTCAGTCGGTTCCCTGAGCCTTCACTTTGATGACCGACTCTACACAGGCCTCACTGCCTCTGCCTCCTAGCACCTGACCACTCATGCCAGTGGGTACCCCCCGCCAGGGCTCTCCTGTTGCCGCTGAGATATATATATATACTCCTGAGCTTACTTAATCAGGAAACACATAGGCTCCACCGAAGTCCAGGGAAGCTAACATTTTATGGAGCAATTGTTTGAGAAATGGGAGACAAGAGTTCATGGATAATTTCTTCTTCCCGAGATGGGCCATCCAGAGATGCAGTAATTTAGTAGGGCCTCTTGGAGGCCCTTCAAGAGCGAGTAACAGTTGCATCTGATAGCAAGCTGTACCTAGGCCAACTCAGAATATACCCTCATTTGGCTTTTGCTCCTTCTCTGGCTTGTTCTCCTTTTCACTGACAGTTTCCCTCTATTCCCTAATAAAACTTTTCACGTATGATTTTGCCTCAGGCTTTGTAAGCTTTTTGCCTCAGGCTAACAGAATAGCCAAAGCCTTACAAAGACGGATTGGCTGTATATTTTATAAGCATTTTGGTCACTGATACTAATATGGGACTCACCAGCGGTATTCCTGTTACCCTTTAGGAATTTCTTTCACCCCTTGAAATTGGATGTGATCAATCAGATGTTTCTCCAGCCAGTAATGAATGTTAATTTAAAGACTGAGTCAACTCAAGCTTTAAAAGCTCGAAAAGGCTCTGTGTCCCCCTAGAATAACAAAGTCTTCTTAAATCCAAATTCATCTAAACATCCTTTCAAAAATCATATAGATCAACAAGGATAGTAAATAAAAGTTGTTACAATGCATGTTCACAGCATAACTCAGAGACTAATTAAAATACTATGGACTTAAAATTGCATGAAAAAGCAAATGAATAAATACACAAATGTTTGGGGAACCAGACTTCTCACTGAGGGAGAGAGAAGATGCAAATATGGAATGGAATAAATTAGGGAAGAATCCTATGTCGCTTGATTTAAGTATTTAATCAATATGAATAATAGAGCTTGTCAATGAAAAGCTTTTTAACTGGGAAAAAATTGAGGTATCAATACTAACTCATCTTTCAAATTTTAACATATTCCTGTTTCTGACCTCTGCAAGGGCCTGGAAGCAAAAAAATGCCTAGCAGCAATGAAAACATTTAGTGTTAGATTTTGCTTCTAAATGCCATTCCACGGTCAGTTTTCTTAACAAAATAATGGTTCCGCATCTGAGCAAAGAGAATACAAAATGAGCCTGGAATATTCTATTGTGTCATAAAGCAGAGAGGGGCTCAAAGGCTGATGGAGGCAAGTCAGAAGGACACAAAAGCCATATTAAAGCTAAATTAGGGATAATTTCAGCATAAGAATAATGATAGTGAATTATAAAATTAAAAATAAGGAATTTATATGTCTGAAGTGATACTAAAGAAATATAGGGGGAGAGTACTTCTTTATAAAGGAATGCCAGCTAATAAATATAGAATGCATATTAAAATTAGAAAACCACCTATGTACAATCACCAAGGGAATAACTGATTTAAGAAAGAATCATATCAATAGATGCCAAACTCACTGAGTAAATGTTTGTTGAAATACAGGATATTTACATATTTTCATAGTATCGCTCACATAGTTTGCTATGGATTGCAAAGAGAAAAAAATAATTTAGCAATGGGAAAATCTAGCAAATGCCACTTTAGTCGTGATCAAATTTCACCTCACCAAATAAGGGGCAAACTGACAATACGTGCACATCCTGATATGATTCACAGTGCTTAGAATAATTTGTGTTAAGAAAACTGGATATGACTCTACCCCCCTTGCCACTACTAAAAGAACAATCATTCAGAATTACTGCAGAATAGTAGATCAGAATTACTGTAAAGCTCAAGTGATATAATGTGTCTGAAAGGGAAGTAAGTGAATATGCCAAAAATCAAATTTTCTCAAGCCAGTTCATTGAAAGTCAATCAGCTAAATGACAATTCTAAAAGCCTATTTGTCAACCTCCCAATATTACCAATTTACAAATGACTTGTTTCTTTTAACTATTTGAATAACATTTCACTGGATTTGACAGAATTCTTAGAGCAGAAATAGGAAACTAATACAGCCATTCTACAGTTTAAACTGTACAGTCTATACCCAAGCTACCCTCTGATCACAGACACCCGAGCAAGCCCAGACACCATCAGCCAGAAGTTAAACTTCCCTACCCATTATAGGTAGCTATACAATTTTTAACAATTGAAAGACACATATTTTAGTAAACTGAAATGCTTGGTAAATTTGTCAAATTGGCAATTCAAACACAATTTTTAGCAAATTCACTAAAGTAAGACAAATGCTTCGAAAACGTAAGTTATTATTTTCACTATAGTGCTAGAAAACATGGTCATATATTTTGCCACTGCCTCAATTAAACTAAGCAAAAAATAGAAACTGCAAATAACAAGAGTTTCTTGCCCACTGTTATATTGCCTTCTATACAATATGATTAGTCACATATAATGATAGTAGGTATAAAACACGGGGTAATTCATTCCAAAGCACAAAGTACTCAGAGGCATGCAGTATGGGATCATGTGCATGTACACATGTGTGTGTACATTTGTGTGTGCATGTGTGTGCGCTGCATGTGTACATGTGTTGTTGTGTGTACCTGTTTGTTTTTGTATGGTGTGTGTGTGCACATGCATGTGTTTGTTTCACAAGATGGCTGCAAAAAATCTTCATGTCCCAAAGAATGGAGAAGAGAGGAGGAAAGATAAAGGCAAGGGAAATAAAGAAGGTGGACACTCACTCTCTGGAGAGATAAAACAAGCACAAATGTGGTTGGTAATCCATTGGGAAATAAACCGAAGCTCGATTACCAGTTGGATGACATGGAACCCTGGACCAAGTCTGTGAAGGCTGTGAAGGTACAATGGCATCAGTAAGAGGTGATCCCTGGAAATGTAAAGTCTATTCTGTCCCAAAGGAAGACAGGAAGATGTGATGATTTCTTGAGAAGATGAAGTTGACAAGAGCTGAAGAATCTTCCTTCATTGTCTCAGGCATAAAGTTTGCCGACACTGACACTGACTGCTGATAGCTAAATCTTACAGCTGCCGAGGCACCATGGCACGGAGCCAGGAAGAGTATTGTTTTCATCAGTACACCCAGCAGTTATGATTTGCATCCATCTGTCCTTGTGCATCTTGGAATGATTACACTTTATTTTTAATGAAGATATTTGGTCTTACAGTTAACTCTGAACATATCTAAAAAAGTCTACTTATACTTTGATGGAAATATTTTTATCTACAAATGGTGAGTGTTATTTTCCCAGTACCTTTTGGAACCAAGCCATTCATGATTTCCATTGGGTGCACCCTCATATGTTGATAGCAAAGTTCCAGTACTTTGTAAACTTTTCCATAAACCACCTTCAGCAATAGTCGTTTAAATACAGTCATGCGGGGCCTACCAATATACCACTTCTTATCCAGAATGATAAAGTCTGAGTAGGAAAATGGGAGCAGGAAGAGGGAGGCAAGATTTGGGGAATAGGAAGGAAAATGGTATTATCAATTTTCATTTTTTGTATTAACATCAAGGTTCACAGTACTTGCTTGCAATTTCTAATGTATATTCAAACATTTATATAGGCTGGGTTAAAAACATTACTTTTACTCTCCAGATGGAAAAAGTCTTAACTGGAACAAATCAAATACTAAGAAAATTAATATATAATGCAAAGATAAAATCGGGGATATCTTGAAATAACATCTTCTGAATTGATACCACCATTTCCATTTCCTTTAGAATTTCAGCTGGCATATGACAAACCTTCCCAAAATAGCTAGCTCTCTGACCTTAGACAAGTAACCTAACTTCTCTTTGAAGTAAAAGATGAAACTTAAGATGTCTTTTACCTCTAGCATTTTATAACTGGCTGATTATTAAGTTTATTTTGATGTGACTTCCTCTCCACAGGTGTTTTAAATCCACATTACCTTTACTGCGTATGTTCTTAGAATAGTTCTAAATACATTTTACCTGAGGAAAGAAAATTTCTAATTAATCACAATTCTTTTCTTAGCATATTTTCTTAATTTTAGTTTTCATTTTCTAACTTAGTTCATAGTTTTAAAATGCAGGAATTCACCAGGTTTTCAAAAAGACAGATGATACACAAGCATTACCACAGCTTTTGTGTGACATAATCTACAGGCACCTAAAATAATGCCTTGCCCTGGAGCCACGGTTGAGCAGGCAGCTCCCCACAGCCACTCACAGCCCTTGCCGTCATGCCCCTGGTCCAAGGCATGCCTTCTTGAAAAACAGAGAAGGCCATGAAAAGCTAAGATGCTGCATCCATTTTATTATTAACTGTATCCTCAGTCCTTACTAGCCAACTGATTTGGATGTTGCCCCAAGTTAGACAAGTACTCAATACAACAGATAGCACAGACCACACCCCTCTTGGCATCTCTGATTTAATTGGTACTGACTGGGGCTCAATTATCAATTTGTAGGAGTTCTAGGTGATTCCAATGAGCAGCCAGTGTTGATAAATGGGAGAGTTTGAGGTTTGTGGCTTTTCTAAGCACCCCCACAGAATCTGGGTTGGGGAGACTTTTGGGATTGGAACATTTCTTGGTGCATGGGGGTTGGCCTTGAGCTTCCATTTAAAGGATGGGGGTGGATGGGAATGGTCTCTTGCCCCATTTAAAAGAGGTTAGTTACCATGAAATCAAACAGCTGGAACTATAAACATTTAACGAGTATTTATTGCATGCACACTTAACTTTGGAACCATCTTTTCGATAAAATAATCCTATCCTATGTCCTTTTTACCAGAAGATAACATTGTATGTAGGATTAAGGATATTATTCATGTCAGCCCACAAAACTGATCCCCAAACCTATGTTAGTCACAGTGGAGCTTTTTCAAAAATCAGAATCCTGGCCGCACCATAAATCTACTGAATTTGGATATTCAAGTGCTTCTTATCTCCTCTCCTAGTTTATAAGCTGCTGTCAGATTAGGTTGTTTACCTCATACAACTTTTTGCAGCACCTAGCAGAGTGTTTCATAGCTAATAGTGCTTAGTTAATCATTTTCAGACTAAAATGGACATGAATACTGAGAATCCTCACCTTTACAGCCCAACTTCAGGAGATTATTAGAATAAATCCCTAGGGAACATATCAACTGATTTCATATATGAAATAAATTCAAATTGAAAATCTCTGGCCAAAACAGGTCAATCATATTTGATGTGATAATTGATGAATCTTCAGAAGCAAGACAAAGTTATCAGTTATCAAGTGCCTATAATATATTATTACCTTGAAACAAGTTACATAGTTATAGGCCCTTTTTTTTCTCAGAGTTGCATGACAGTTTGAAAATGTGTTAGCATTTAAAGGGGCACAGTAATTCACAATCACAATATAAGTTGGTCATGGAGATGGTAGTAGAGCAGAGAATATAGTCAGTGATTCTGTAACATATTTCTACATTGATAGTTACCACACTAGAGGGGGTGAATATTCAATAATATGGGTAACTGCTAAACCACTGTGTTATATATTTGAAACCAACATAAAATTATACATTAGCAATCCTTCAACTTAAAAAATTTTTTAACAATAATAGTATTTCCATAGTATTCAACTATTACCAAGTTCTAACTAGAGAAAGTCATTTGCTAATTATTTATGAAATGTCAAGCATGTGCTGGATAGTAGGTATTCAGCAGTGATGGGCCACTTTCATGGTGCTTACTCTAGCACACAAAATAGTTAATTAATTATATGATCACATTTGAAATGAATGCTATGAAAGAGAAGTACACAGTGCTGTGAACATACAATAGGTGGCCTTGATTCAGTCTTAGGGTCAAGGAAGTAATATTTGAGCTGAGATTTGAAGAATGAATAGGAGTTAATTATGGGAAGAGGAGCAAAAACATTCTGGCAAGGGAACAGCAAGTGGGAAGACCCTGCAGCTGGAAGGCATGTGAAGCCTACCTGAAAACACAAGAAGGCCCTTGTGGCCTCAGAGAGGAAGGAGAAAGCAGTAAGAGCTGGCTCTGGAGAGGCAGTCAGACAGAAGGACTTTATTAAAATTAAAATTTTAGAATTTATCTAAAGAACAATAAGAAACCAATCAGATTAAAGATGGCGGCATGAGAGGTGAGACAGAGGCTTCCTCCTAAAACCGAATATAATATGAAAATATAATTAATACAACTAATCCTGAAAGAGCAACAGGAAAGAGGATTGCACCAGACTGCATATACCTGGAGAAAAGAGCAGACCTCATGGAACAGGGTAACGTACCAAAACTGTGGCCCAGCGGGACCCAAGTGCTTCCCCCACCCCAGCTCACCAGTGGGAGGAAGGAAAATGGGGCAGGGAGGGAGTGGAGGCCTGGGACTGCTGAATACCTAACTCTGGAGATCTGCTCTGGGAGCACAAACCTCCATTTCATGGTGCATGCATGGTACTCTCATGAGTAGGGGGTTGGAAAGCTAAGACAGGCAAAATTCATGGAGAGACTGAGATTCCAGCCGCTAGTGGAATGAAGGAATCCATATACATCTGCTCTGGGACAAAAGAAAGGCAGGCAGTCTGAGAGACTTCCTAACAGCAAAAGGGCTGCTAAAGGGGCAAGGATTGCACAGAGCTTACTGCTCAAGAGTAAGGACAGGTAGACAAAATTGTTCAGGTGCACTCTGCCCATCAGTTTGGGAACTTTCACAATCTTCAGGTGCTCCAGCTCCCTGGCTGGCTACACAGTTCCAAGGACCCCCTCTGTGAGATGCAGCCTTCTGCGGCTTTCTCCCGGCCAGCCCCACCTGGGTCACAAACTGGCAAACCCTACCCTGCCATTAGTCCAGCCAGAAGGAAGACCTGTTTACAGCAACTACAAACGCAAAGCATAGAGGCTTACACCTTTGTGCTTGGACCACTGGTTCAGGCAATGGAGACAGGCATAGCAGCTGAGAAGCAGGATACAGCTCTTTCCTCCCCACAGGCACCAATACCGCTCCCCTGTGACCTCTGACATTGCTTTAGGGACTGAACAGCTCCAGAGAGTAGAGTTCCAGGGCACTAGAGGGCACCATATAAAAACTGAAATGCCAAAGGAACCTAGTTCAGAGTAAAATTATTAACACAACCCCAGAAAAAGATGATATGGACCTCATGACTCTTCCTGAAAGGGAGTTCAAAATAAAAATCATTAACATGCTAATGGAAGTATGGAAAGATATTCAAGAACTCAGGAATGAATTCCAGTCAGAGATCCAATCATTGAAGACACAATAGAGGGTATTAAAAGAAGATTGGATATGGTGGAGGAGACAATAAATGAAATAGAAACCAGAAAAGAGGAATACAAAGAAGCTGAGGCACACAGAGAAAAAAGGATCTCTAAGAATGAAAGAATATTGAGAGAACTATGTGATCAATCCAAATGGAACAGTAGTCACATTATAGGGGTACCAGAAGAAGAAGAGAGAGAGAAAGGGATAGAAAGTGTCTTTGAGGAGGTAATTGCTGAAAACTTCCCCAATCTGGGGAAGGAGATAGTCTCTCAGGCCATGGAGGTGCACAGATCTCCCAACACAAGGGACCCAAGGAAGACAATACCAAGACATACAGTAATTAAAATGGCAAAGATCAAAGATAAGGACAGACTACTAAAAGCAGCCAGAGAGAGATATAAGATCACATACAAAGGAAAGCCCATCAGGCTAACATCAGACTTCTCAGCAGAAACCTTACAGACCAGAAGGGAGGGGCATGATGTATTCAATGCAATGAAGCAAAAGGGACTGGAATCAAGATGACTTTATCTGGCAAGATTATCATTTAAATTTGAAGGGGGGATTAAACAATTTCCAGATAAGCAAAAGCTGAGAAAATTTACCTCCCACAAACCATCTCTACAGTGTGTTTTGGAGGGACTGCTATAGATGGAAGTGTTCCTAAGGTTTAATAGCTGTCACCAGAGGTAATAAAACTTCAGTAAAGAAAGTAGAGTACCTAATTACTAAGCAAATGCAAAATTAAATTAACTATCCCCAAAGTCAATCAAGGGATAGACAAAGATTACAGAATATGATACCTAATATATGAATGTAGAATTGAAGAGGAAGTAAAGGAGGAGAAAAAGAAAAGAACCTTTAGATTGTGTTTGTAATAGCATATTAAGTGAGTGAAGTTAGACTCTTAGATAGTAAGGAAGTTAACCTTGAACCTTTGGTAATCATGAATCTGAAGCCTGCAATGGCAATAAGTACATACCTATCGATGATCACCCTAAATGTAAATGGACTTAATGCACCAACCAACAGACATACAGTCACTGAATGGATAAAAAAACATGACCCATCTATATGCTGCCTACAAGAGACACACTTTAAACCCAAAGATATACACAGGCTAAAAGTGAAGGGATGAAAAAAGATATTTCATGCAACTAATAGAAAAAAGCAAGAGTTGCAGTATCTGCATCAAAATAGACTTCAAAACAAAGAACATCACAAGAGACAAAGAAGGACATTACATAATGATAAAGGGGTCAATCCAACAAGAAGATATAACCATTATAAACATCTATGCTCCCAACACAGGAGCACCCACATATGTGAAACAAATTCTAACTAACTGAATTAAAAGGGGAAATAGAATGCAATGCATTCATTCTAGGAGACTTCAACACTCCACTCACTCTCAAGGACAGATCAACCATACATAAGATAAGTAAGGAGACAGAGGCACTGAACAACACAATAGAATGAATAGACCTAGCAGACATTAATAGAACTCTACACCCAAAAGAAGCTGAATACACATTCTTCTCAAGTGCACATAGAACATTTTCAAGAATAGATCGTATCCTAGGCCACAAAAAGAGCCTCAGTAAATTTTAAAAAATTGAAATTGTACCAACCAGTTTCTCAGACCACAAAGATATGAAACTAGAAATAAATTACACAAAGAAAATGAAAAATCTGACAAACACATGAAGGCTTCACAACATGCTCCTAAATAACCAATGGATCAATGACCAAATAAAAACAGAGATCAAGCAATATATGGAGACAAACGAAAACAATAATTCAACACCGCAAAATGTGTGGGACCACAGCCAAGGCCGTACTAAGAGGAAAGTATATTGCAACACAGGCCTACCTCAGGAAAGAAGAACAATTGCACATGAGCAGTCTAAACTCCCAGTTAATGAAACTAGAAAAAGAAGAAAAATGAGGCCCAAAGTCAGTAGAAGGAGGTACATAATAAAGATTAGAGCAGAAATAAATAAAATCAAGAAGAATAAAACAATAGAAAAAATCAATGAAAGCAAGAGCTGGTTCTTCAAGAAAATAAACAAAGTAGATAAACTACTAGCCAGACTTATCAAGAAAAAAAGAAAGTCTGCACACATAAACATAATCAGAAATAAGAAAGGAAAAATCACCATGGGTACCACAGAAATACAAAGAATTATTAGAGAATACTATGAAAAATTATATGCTAACAAACTGGATAACCTAGAAGAAATGGACAACTTTCTAGAATAATACAACCTCCCAAGGCTGACCCAGAAAGAAACAGAAAATCTGAACAGACCAATTACCAGCAACAAAATTGAACTAGTAATCAAAAACCTACCTAAGAACAAAACTCCTGGACCAGATGGCTTCACTGCTGAATTTTATCAATCATTTAGTGAAGACCTAAATCCTTAAAGTCTTCCAAACAGTAGAAGAGGGAATACTTCCAAACTCATTCTGTGAGGCCAACATCACTCTAATACCAAAACCAGGCAAAGAGAGCACAAAAATAGAAAATTACAGACCAATATCCCTGATGAACATAGATGCAAAAATACTCAACAAAATATTAGCAAACCAAATTCAAAAATACATCAAAAAGATCATCCATCATGATCAGGTAGGATTTATTCCAGGGATGCAAGAATGGTACAACATTTGAAAATCCATCAACATCATCCACCACATCAACAGAAAGAAGGACAAAAACCATATGATCATCTCCATAGATGCTGAAAAAGCATTCAACAAAATTCAACATCCATTCATGATAAAAACTCTCAACAAAATGGATATAGAGGGCAAGTACCTCAACACAATAAAGGCCATATATGACAAACCCACAGCCCACATCATACTTAACAGCAAGAAGCTGAAAGCTTTTCCTTTAAGATCAGGAACAAGACAAGGAAGTCCACTCTCCCCGCTTCTAATCAACATAGTACTATAAGTCCTAAGCACAGCAATCAGACAACACAAAGAAATAAAAGGCATCCAGATTGGCAAGGAAGGAGTCAAACTGTCCCTGTTTGCAGATGACATGATGTTGTACATAAAGAACTCTGAAGAATGCACTCCAAAACTGCTAGATCTAGTATCTGAATTCAGCAAAGTTGCAGGATACAAAATTAAAACACAGAAATCTGTGGCATTCCTATACACTAACAATGAACTAGCAGAGAGAGAAATCAGGAAAACAATTCCATTCACAGTTGCATCAAAAAGAATAAAATACCTAGGAATAAACCTAACCAAGGAAGTGAAAGACCTATACTCTGAAAACTGTAAGACACTCATGAGAGAAATTAAGGAAGATAACAATAAATGGAAACACATCCTGTGTTCATGGATAGGAAGCATTTATATTGTCAAAATGGCCATCCTGCCTAAAGCAATCTACAGATTCAATGCAATCCCTATCAAAATACCAGCAGCATTCTTCAACGAACTAGAGAAAATCATTCTAAAATTCATATGGAACCACAAAATCCCTGAATAGCCATAGCAATCCTGAGTAGGAAGAATAAAACTGGGGGGATTATGCTCCCCAACTTCAAGCTCTACTACAAAGCCACAGTAATCAAGACAATTTGGTACTGGCACAAGAACAGGCCCACAGACCAATGGAACAGACTAGAGAGCCCTGATATAAACCCAACCATATATGGTCAATTAATATGTGATAAAAGAACCATGGACATACAATGAGGAAATGACAGTCTCTTCAACAGCTGGTGTTGGCAAAACTGGACAGCTACATGCAAGAGAATGAAATTGGATTATTGTCTAACCTCACACACAAAAGTAAATTCGAAATGAATCAAAGACCTGAATGTAAGTCATGAAACCAAAGAACTCATAGAAGACAACATAGGCAAAAATCTCCTGAAGATAAGCATGAGTAAATTCTTTCTGAACACATCTCCTCAAACACGGGAAACAAAAGCAAAAATGAACTCATGGGACTACATCAAACTAAAAAGTGTCTGTATGGTAAAGGACACTATCAACAGAACAAAAAGACATCCTACAGTATGGGAGAATATATTTGTAAGTGAGATATCCAACATGGGGTTAACACCCAAAATATATAAAGAACTTAAATGCCTCAACACCCAAAAAGCAAATAACTAGATTAAAAAATGGGTGGAGAATATGAATAGACAGTTCTCCAAAGAAGAAATTCAGATGGCCAACAGACACATGAAAAAATGCTCCACATCAATAATCATCAGGGAAATGCAAATTAAAACCACAATGAGATATCACCTCACACCAGTAAGGATGGCCAGCAACGAAAAGACTAAGAACAACAAATGCTGGTGAGGATGCGGAGAAAGGGGAACCCTCCTACACTGCTGGTGGGAATGTAAGCTAGTTCAACCATTGTGGAAAGCAATATGAAGGTTCCTCAAAAAACTAAAAATAGAAATACCATTTGACCCGGGAATCCCAGTCCATGGAATTTACCCAAAGAATACAATTTCTCAGATTCAAAAAGACATATGCACCCCTATGTTTATTGCAGCACTTTCAACAATAGCCAAGATATGGAAGCAACCTAAGTGGCCCTCAGTAGATGAATGGATAGAGAAGAGGTTGCACATATACAAAATGTTACACTATTCAGCCATAAGAAAGAAAGAAATCCTACCATTTGCAACAACATGGATGGAGTTGGAGGACATTATGCCCAGTGAAATAAGCCAGGTGGAGAAAGACAAGTGCCAAATGATTTCCCTCATTTGTAGAGTATAACAACAAAACAAAACTGAAGAAACAAAATGGGAGCAGACTCAAAGACTCCAAGAATGAGCTAGTGGTTACCAAAGGGGAGGGGTGTGTGAGGGCAAGTGGGGAGGGAGGGAGAAGGGGATTGAGGGGTACTGTGTTTAGTACACATGATGTGGGGGATCACAGGGAACAGTGTAGCACAGGGAAGGCATATAGTGGATCTGTGGCATCTTACTACAGTGATGGACAGTGACTGCATTGGCGTATGGGTGGGGACTTAATAATATGGGTGAATGTAGTAACCACATTGTTTTTTCATATGAAACCTTCATAAGAGTGTATATCAATAATACCTTAATTAACAATAATACAGAAAATGAATAAATAAAAATAATAAAAATTTTTGAAAAAGAACAATAGCAAACCATAAAAAGATTGAAGCTGAGGAGTCACACAATCAGACTCACATTTTTCAAACCACTCTGACTGTGGAGAATGGATGCGACTGGGGGAGTATTGGGAGGGCGGGTGAAAGGGAGACCACCTGGAAGACCCTGATTCACATAATCAGGGCAGACGAGATTGTATCTCCAACTAGAGAAGGGACAGCAGAGATGAAGAGAAGTAATTTGGCTCAACAAAGATTTATAGGCAAAATCAATAGGACCTGGTAAGTGATTGAACATGGTGGTAAAGGAAAGGAAGAAATAAAGGCACCAGCGGGCAGCCACATGCCAGGCAGTTCACACAAGGCACACACCTGCGGGACAAAATAATAAGGCCGTTTGGCTGATATTAAAGCAAGAGGTTATGTAGCAAAAAAGTTCTGCCCCTGGCCCTCATCTAGGTGCTTCTCTGGAAGGTTCTAGGAATACATATTATTTTCCCAAAGCTTCATAGCAAGTCTGTGAAATAGGTTCTATACCATCCCCAATTTATCAGGGAGGAAGCAGAGGTGCTGGGAGGAGCTAGCAAGTGGGCCCCTCAACCTCTATATTCACAACTTACCTGCCCTGAGGTGTCCGGGAGGCATGTGAGCAGATGTATCAAGCAGTCGTGTTGGAGGAGGTCATCCAGAAGGCATGAGTGGCGGTTGACCCATCAGCTGGACCCCAGGATCCTTGAAAAGCCTGTCCTTGGAGTGTACCTTCCGCCCACCATTCCCACGGCCAGAGCCATTTTGAGGAGAGCCTCGGGAGAGTGAGGTGTTGTTGCGAACACCTGGACTGGATGTGTGCCTGAACCCACTCACGGCCTCTATGTAAATTCTTAACATTCTGGCAGGTGGGAGTAGAGGTCTATTCCTTATTCCTCCTGTGCCCGCCCAAGACCCGCCTCGCAGTAACTTCCCTTGCTCGTTAAGACCTCCACCTGCTGATCTGCAGTGGCTGCCTCCTCCTTCCATCTCTCCTCGTGCTCCGGTTTCAGGGCACCAACCTGCAAGCCACAGGTCTGGAATTCATAGGAGTCTGGGTTAGACACATTGTTACCTGAGGGAATGCAAGGTCGTTGCAGAGTTAAGGACATTACTTGGTTTCAGTTGATCCTTGGCAACCAAATAACCTTTCTCCAGAATAAAAAATGTTAAGTGGAGCAACTTAATTTTGGAGCCTTTCCCAGATGGTTTTCTACTGAATTACACTGAGGACATCATTGCACACTATTTACCTGTAACAGTTTCCCCCTTTACGTGTATGGTGCAGGACTCACGGGTTCCAACCTCAGGTTTTCCTCATAACTAGTTCTGTACTCTTGGAAAAGCTGACTTACCAATGCCAGACTCGGTTTCTTCATCTATTAAATGAGGTTGTCTTTCTTAAACTACTTTCACACTTGTAATGACTGGATGAGGACCAGGCACTGTTTTTTAAAACTGTTCCCCTTACACTCTCTCTCCACATAACTGCCTGATAAACATCTTCTAGCAAGGCTATAATGCAATTATCTTTCTTATTTTATGCTAATTGAATTATAATGCAGTTGTGAGAGTGCATGGACTGTAAAAGAAAGGTGAAAGCAGGCCTCACTCAGCTCTGTGTTTTTGGCAAATGTCCAAGAGCCTTAACATCAGAGGAATATTGTTGGGAAGGACAGAGGAGAAGAAAGAGGTTCCACAATGAGGAGATGTGTGAGTACACTCGATGCTTACACTCAGGCACTCAAGGCACTTCAAATTCTTCGTATTAAGAAAGTGGGATATGCATTCCACCCACGTCACCACAAAAAGAACTTAGCCGCACTCGGCCTGTGCTGACTTGTACCACAATCGCCATATTATTTGAACTCTTGTGGCAGCATCAGCCCTTCACGTAGGAGGAGCAAGTGGGACTTGTTAAAAAGAGAGAGCAAGAAATTCTGCAGGAACTTAAGTGCTTTTAAAAACATTTGAATCACAGCAAGACGCACTCGTGTTTTTAAAATCAGGGCTTTCCATGTTACTGTTCATGGAGTGCTTATGAGGAAATTACATTTTCTTCAAGCTCTTATTTAATCTTCGATCAGTGCCAACTATGAACATAGTGCTATGGAAATATAAATTTAAATAAAATCAAATGTCAAAGAGCTTCTGTTGTAGAGAAGTGGTTTAAAAAAATTATGTGGGCAACCAAAAAGCATTTTTGTAACGTACTATTTTCTCCATTTGACATGGGAAACAGCCACAGATGGGATGAAGTGACAGTAGGGGGACTGGGAAAGCAAAGAAGGAAAGGATGTATTGATCTTAGCACAAGGGCTGCAGCCAGGCTGATCATCCTTCCTGTGCACGAACTCTGGAGCTGTAAGAATGGCTCACACCCCCCAACGCCAGCCTGAAGGGAAAAGAGAAGGAACTGACTTCGGTAAAACAGAGAGCTGCTTTTTACCCTTTTCCATAACACCTGAGCACAGGTTAGCATAGTGCATTCAGTCAAGTACTTTCTGGCAATTTGGAAAGCCTTGTGATTTTAAAAGTTGAAATCAACTCTGTGGGTCCATATGGGACTTCACTACTAATAAGCTTAGTATAAACTGTATTTTTTTAAACTAAGAATACTCGGTACCCATAGGGGAGCTCAAAGTCCTGTCAATTATAGGTGGAAGGGATCCCCACTTTGCAGGCTCTGAGGAAGCAGGAGAACTTAGCACAAGAGAAAAAGGAAGTTGGCAGGAGTCACGTGTGTGACTGATGCTTTCAGAGCTGCCTTCTGACTAACGAATTATCCCCATTAGGGCAGAAGCACAACAGCGTAGCCACAGGGCACAGGCCATAAGCGGCCCCACTGGAACCACCGGTCTCCACCCTGGAAGATGGCTGGAACCAAACCACTGATCCTTCCCATGAGGAGCTTCTGGGGTTTGGATTTATCAAAGGCAAAGTGATCCTGCAGAGGGGAAAATAAAGGTCTTTCTTGAGCTATCAGTTTTAATAATAATTTTCCATCACCTAGCTGGTGTTGCAGGATGTATTATAAATGCTTCACCAATGTTGCATGTGCATTAAACCATTTTGAGGAGATCAGCCAACTGCCATGACTTCTAGGTCTGTTCTCTTCTAACCTGTTCAGCCTTCGTCCCCATGTGTTATCAGGGAGGACCTGGCTGCGTCTTTACCCCTCAAGTGTTGTATTTCCTGAGCATCTTTATCTGAAGGTCTGAGAATGCTGTGAGAAAAACATACTTATTCTCTGTCTATAGTAAAGGGAAAGAGCAAGGATGAATCACTTAAAAATATCAAACAGTGGGTATAAATCACTCAGTACTTCATCCCCTTTTGCTGATGTAAAGTCCATTTCCATGGCAACAGGGATTAGAAATAGCAACCTATGAGAAACACTGGGCTTATTGGAGCTCGTGGAAGTTTTAGTTTGGTTGTCAGCCAAATCTTGGGAGAGAAAATCTTTGACTAATACCTACACGCTATTTTTATCACTTTGGAGAAGCAATGTTTGAATTACGGATTAAGGGGAAATCATTTCTTTCCACTTAAAAAACAATCAAAACCAACATAAACTAATTTGAGGATTGGGAAGCATTATAACATTTAAAAGGCTCTCCAGGGTCATTCCCCCAGTTCTCCTTTTCCACTCCACATAACGGAGGTGTATGACAGGAGAATAACAGTAACTGTAATCTGTCCTAATTTGCAGGATTAGCTGTAGGTTGGACCCAGAGTTTTTAACTGATATTTATCCCCAAGTGTGAAATCACCAGAACTGTTTTCATTCACAGACAGAAGAAGTTTACTTTAGATAAGGAGAGACATCTAATGATATTTTATTCTGCAAATTAGATGCCTCCCTGTGTTTGATTATTAAAGTACTTCTTTAATAAGCAGGAAATTGTAAAGCTCGAAGACTCAGTTTGGGAGACAGATGACGTAAGCAAACAATCTGTGGTCAAGAAGGTAAGAATGTGACTGAAACCAGACTAAGGGATCAAGTGCTGAGTAATTTAAACAGCCTGTGAGGGGCCAGCATCTTTCTGATGAAATCAATCGTATCTCTTTTTACAGAAGTATAGTTCATATACAATATTATATTGGTTTCAGGTGTACAAATTGTGACTTAACAATTACATACATTACAAAATGCTCATCACAGCAAGTGTAGTCACCAACTATCACCATACAAAAACATTAAAATATTATTGACTGTGTTCCCTATGCTGTAATTTTCATCCCTGTGATTCAATAGATGAATGGATAAAGAAGATACGGTGTGTACACACACATATATACATATACACACACAATGGAATATTATTCAGCCATAAAAGAAAGAAATCTTGCCATTTGCAACAACATGTACAGACCTGTAGGGTATTAATGCTAAGTGAAATAAGTCAGACAGAGAAAGACAAATACCATATGATTTCACTTATATATGGAATAGTATCTTTCTTTTACAGCTGGAGACACTGAGCCCTTAGAAAGTAAAGTAATTTAGTGTCATCCACCTAAAGAGTAAGTAGCAAAGCCAGGATTCAAATGCAAAGAATCTGTCCCCAGAACCTGGCCTCTTAACCAACTCGCAATACTGCCTTTACACCATGCATATACTTTCTCAATCTGTTGCTACATAATGACAAAAAACAACTCTGAATTTATTAAAGATATAAGTAAGTTTATATCTTAATCATAAAATCACCCATATACACTTGAAAAACAGGAGTAAGTGAATGTGAGACATGTGTTGTTTATTCTATGGGTATGTGACCAAACACAGTCCTTGTCCCTTCACCACTGGCTGAAATCTGCTTTAGGCTGAATGAAACCTGCCAGAACCAGGATAGCTGACCACAGTTATTGTCACTGCACACTTCTGGGTCAGACAGACCCAAGCTTGACTCTCAACTCTACCATCTATTAGCCTGGGGATGGGAGACAACTAAATCATCTTTGAGTCTCATTTTCCACCCCTCTCCTCAACATTATAATACTATTCATCCCACAAACTGTGAGAAATAAGATAAAATATACAAAGAATCAAGCAAAATAAATAATAGGCAACCAATAAAAGTAGGCTTCTTCAAGCGGAGAAAGAGAAATACCAAATGATTTCACTCATCTGTGGAGTATAAGAACAAAGGAAAAACTGAAGGAACAAAACAGCAGCAGAATCACAGAACTCAAGAATGGACTAACAGGTACCAAAGGGAAAGGGACTGGGGAGGATGGGTGGGTAGGGAGGGATAAGGGGGGGGAATAAAGGGGGTATTAAGATTAGCATGCATGGGGGGGTGGGAGAAAGGGGAGGGCTGTACAACACAGAGAAGACAAGTAGTGATTCTACAACATTTTGCTATGCTGATGGACAGTGACTGTAAAGGGGTTTATAGGGGAGACCTGGTATAGGGGAGAGCCTAATAAACATAATATTCATCATATAAGTGTAGATTCATGATAACAAAAAAAAAAAAAGCAGTTCCTGTGTGGTCACCTCCAATGAGTTCTACACAATGGTATAAAGGGCATATAAAAGTGTGGGCAAAGGGTCTGTTTGTGTTTATACAGAGGATCAAAGCCTAATTTGGCTACCCAGAAAATGAACTAAGGTACGATGTGAAGAAGAACTTCCAACATCAGCACTCTCTGGAAGACTCATACCAGAAGATGATCATCAAAAAACCCCAACAAAGATCTATGCGCTGCTACAGCTGTAGATGCACTCATCCCACCAGTTTCTGGACTTGCCATGGGAATGAAGAAGGAGATATCTAAGCTGGCCTGTGCATACAGTAAAACAACAAATTTGACTGGATCTATACTGTTGGAACTCAACCAAGAATTAGGAGAAGTGCAAATTGTAGCGCTCCAAAATCTTACAACTACAGACTATCTACTGTTAAAAGAACATATGGGATATGAACAGTCCCCAGGAATGGGTTGTTTTAATTTGTCTGATTTCTCTCAGACTGTTCAAGTTCAGTTGGACAATATCCACCATATCATAGATAAGTTTTCACAAATGCCTAAGGTGCCTAACTGGTTTTCTTGGTTTCACTGGAGATGGCTGGTAATTATAGGTCTGCTTTGGTTATGTAACTGTATTCCTATTATGTCAATGTGTGTGCGCAATTTAATTAGTAGTTTAAAACCTATACATGCTGAAGTTACACTACAAGAAGATATGTCAAAGAAATAATCAATCTTCCCATGTTTTCTTCCGCCTGCTACTTCTATAGCTTTTCTTCTTCCTTCCTAATTACAACCCTTAAATAGAATTCGTGCCTCATATCGAATTTACCAAGTATCATAATTCTCCCAAGTGGTAAAGATACCTCAAGACAAATGCTGGGCATAGAAGCCACAGGGCATAAATATGCAAAGAGGTAAAAAGCTAACCTTTTCAAACAATAAGGCTTCTCTCTCACTTACCAACTTTACATTTTCCTGTATGGCCCCGGAAGATGACTGGTTAGCCAGAGATGGGTAAGATTCCTCAAGGGAGGAACAACCTAATACAGGCACAGTCGCAGGGGGGCCATCAGGTGAGAAGTTGGGGATCAACAGAGGTGAGGCTTAGAACCTCACCCCCCCCTTTTCTGAGAGAAATCTTCTGCATCCGTGGAGGTTTTATTGCCCCTGTCTAGCTCGGATTAACACAGTCTACAGGCACACACCTGATCATCTACATTTGCCCTCTTACAACACTAAACTATGTTTTCTGCCTTTATCTTGCATCTACCTACCACTTCAGCATTTTATTAAAAATAATCATAATAAAGGGAGAAGTGTGGTATCCACATATAAATCAAGTATAGGGATCAAACAAATATTCATATTTGAACTGATTGTTTGTAGTTCATGATGCGTGAGCAAAGCCGAAAGTTTCTGTGATGAATGCCCTTGTACTGTTCACCATGTAACTTATTCACTATGTTCACTATGCTTTAGAGGATTGGAGACTGACGAAAATTGGGCTTGGGGTGGATTAATGATTGTGCATTGAGCATTGACTCCCCTATACAGAATTTTATTGTTGTTGTCAACCATTTGATCAATAAATATGAGAGATGCCCTCTCAAAAAAAAAAAAAATGTACAGACTTCCAATTGTAAAATAAATAAGTAACCGAGATGTAATGTATAGCATAAGGAATATAGTCAAAATATTGTAACAACTTTGTATGGTGATAGCTGGTAGCTAGAATTATCATGTATATAAATGCTGAATCACTGTGTTGTACACCGGAAACTAATGTAATACTGTGTGTCAACTACCCTTCAATAAAAAATAATTTAAAAAATTAAAAAAATAAATAAAATAAAATAAAATAAAAGTAGGCTTCTTACCCCGAGGAAACCCTAACTCCTCTCCCACTAGAATATGACACTCAGAGACCAAGGCTGCTCAGTCCAGAGAAGAGGGCAACATTTGGCCCTGAGATTTGGACTGTTATCCACTGTCACAGCCATGTTTCCACAGAAATAGTTCCTGTCCAAGTACAGTAGTTCCCCATTATCCGTGATTTCACTCTCTGTCATTTCAGACCAAACTCAATCCAGAAGCAGATGACCATCCTTCTGATGTCATGTCAGAAGGTCAGTAGGAGCCTAACGCTACATCACAATGCCTACATCATTTTTGCCACACTTTATGTCATTATATAGGTATTTTACTATTTTATATAAGCACAAGAAGAAAGGTGACTACATGTAATATTCTGAGAGACCACATTCACACAATTTTTACTATACTATGTTGTTATTTTTTTCTATTATATACTTATAATTGTTCTATGTTATTGTTTTGAATCTGTCACTGTGCCTAATTTATAAATTATAGTTTATCATAGGTATGTGTGTATGGGAAAAACTGTAGTTTACATAAGATTTGTTACTATCTGTGGTTTGAGGCATCTGCTGGGGCTCTAGGAATGTATTGTATCCCTCATGAGTAAGGGGGTGGGGACTGCTGTATTCTAAAATTGATATTGGATGCACAACACTGAATATACTAAAACCATTGAGTTTTTTTCATTTTAATAGGGTGGATTTTATGCTGTGTGAGTTACAGCTCAACAAACTTTTAAATTAATTTTAAAGGATGATCATTATTAAATGCCTCACATCTCTAAATCAATAAATGTTTTTAAACCCCCAAAAATGTAAGTTGGAGATAAAGAAATAGTGATAAGAACGTTAGATGTATGACACTTGTCTATAGGGTTGCAGGCACTTGTCTGTGAAGGATGTGTGACTAGAGCTAGAGAAGGGTAGTGAAGAGACAAGTGCCTCTTTAGAATTTAAATGTAAGAGGGGACAGTTAGGAAGTAAACTGCTCTATTCAAACGGGCCTTCAGTGTGAAAGTAAACCGAGTGATACGAGTAATAACTGTATATCATTCTCAATTTTCCTCTTATTTTTTTACCCTGACATTCATCCTCCCTTCTTTTCTAGCATGAGAATGTGCATGATGAACTCACACATGTCGAGAACCACTGGACCAGTCTGGCCAGGTCGTGTTACCCACCCAGAGATACTTACAGAGATACAGGATCCCGAATCCCGTCCTGGCACCTAGAACTACATCACCGCCCAAGGCCAGTTCCAGGACCCTAGGATTCCAAGTGTCACCAACTTCGGATTTCCCAGTCCTGATCTCCAGCTACCCATTGAGATAACAGTACTTCGTAGTCACATCTTTGCTACTGCCAGTTATGTCCCTCTTCCATGACTGAAACTGAAGCATCTCCTCCAACACAGATTTTGTTCTCCTTCTGTCCTCAGCAGTTGCTGCAGCAATGCTTCCCACCCAGCAGTTGGTCTACTTTCCAATCCAATCCCCTGCCACAATGTCTATCTGATCATAGTCAACTGATCATTCCAAGAACTTTAAGATCTAACTGATGACATTACTAAGCTCACTTATTTACTCTCAGAAACCCCAATATCTTTGACTTCTCTCTCACGGTTCACAGCCAATCAGTGAATCAATCACTGTGATAGACATTGCTGTCTGCTGGTGCTCAGATCTCCTCCAAGCACCATGCAGATAGAATGACTTCATTCCCCAAGCCCGTGAAGTTAGATGCGACTGTATTATTTCCTAAGATCAATAAAATGGTAACAGAAGTTATCTTCCAATAGGATTTCATTGCTAATACCTGACTTTCTGGCTCATTCTTTTGTCACAGTGATCATAAAGTACTCGTTGATATGGATGAGTCATAGGATCAAAGAATCCCTCAATGCTAAGCCAACACCAGCAGGACAACTGCCCTGAAGAATCACCCAAATCTACAAAATGCATAAATAGGAAACACATTTATGTCATATCAAGAACCGGAAACTTTAGGTTTGCTTCTTAATGAAGCATAACTTGTTCTATCCTAAATGATATAGTCACCAAGAATATATACAAGTATATTATCGGTAGTGATGAAAACTTTATCTCTTTATATAGGTATTTTACTATTTTATATAAGCACAAGAAGAAAGGTGACTACATGTAATATTCTGAGAGAGAGACCACATTCACACAATTTTTACTATACTATGTTGTTATTGTATATTGGGAAACTCCCAATATCACCAATAAAGGATTGTTTAAACAAATTACAGTACAATGGAATAGCGTGCAGTCACTGGGAGGAAGCACGTCATGACAGTGAAAGGGGTTTAAGTTGCAATGCAGCATGTATAGGGTGATGCCTTTTTAGTAAAAAAAAATGTATATACATATATGCATATAACACAAGTTCAATATGTACATGAAAGTGTGGATGTAGAATACATTCTATTCATATTACTATATGCAGAGGAAAAATCTGTAAGAATATTTTACAAATTAAATAGAATTACAGGATATTTTTGCCCTTTAATATGTTTCTGTATTGTGGGAATTTTTTTATGCAAGGATCACAGTTTACTTTTATAAATACAGAAAGTATGTATTGCTTTTTTAATAATACATTCATGTCTTGCTCCCCCTCTTTCTATTTCATCACCTTCAAGAGTACCATATAGGTTTAAAAAAAAACCCTAAGTAAGAACATGCAGTGTTTTGGTTTAGTTGGCTTTTTTCCCTTTCATTCCATTTCTTAAAAATACATATTCACCAGCAGAGAATGAACATAATGTTCTAATTGTTTATCTCCATCCCTGAATTCTATGAGACAGTTTGGGGTACTTTGTTGATTTATCACATTCAGTGCTTTTAATGTCACTTTATTTAGTTGCTTACATGATCTTCTTGAGAATTTGTCTTTGCTGGACATATGAAATGTATGCCTTCCATGTTTGCTCTTCGTAGCCAATGTTGCAATGCTTCTGGTCAATGTTTTAATTAGGCAATAACTTCAGGCAAAGGAAAAATCACCACAGCTGGTAGTTGGGTCCAAAGTGTATGTTTAAAAGCATAACATTTTACCAAAATATTCAAGTAGATTTGTTAAAGAAGTATTGATTTATTTAATTCTCCATGTAACTTTAATTTTCCAAATCTATGGAGTAGTTGTCTTTTCTTAAAAATGTGTCTTCTCAATTACCGTAAATAGAGTAAACAGGAAGAATGAATGTCATTTTATATACTTCATTAGCAATGTTGTTTTCAGTACTTCCAACTTAAAAAAATAACATAAGGAGGCCTTATTTAAGCTACTAACCATGTAAAAAGTGAAAATCGAGGAGGTCATTAGCAAGAAATAAAAGCATTTCTACTTGTTCACATGGATCCAACCAGTGAACTGTTTAGGCAGGTTCTTAGCCTGGAGTCACAGAAACACGTTCAGCAGTCAGAGTGCCTGGATTCAAATTTTAACTCTACCATGTGACCTCAGTCAAGCAACTTGTACTCCTTTAACTGCAAAACGGGGATACTAATGGTACCTAACCGCAGGGTTCTCATACAGATGGAATGCCCAAATCCAGCGTGCAGTCACAGGGAGGAAGCACGTCAAGACCTCGAAAGGGATTCAAGTTGTAATGCAGCATGTATAATGTGATTCCTTTTTAGTAAAAGAAAATGTATATACGTGTATGCATATAACACAATGAGCACACTGCCTGTCATTTGTCAACAGCTCAGCAAACGTTAGCTGCTGCCAGTTAGTGTTGTTGATAATGACGTTGATCCTGAAGCTGCTGCTGCTTCATTTTGTTACAGGCTAATTTTTTTGCTGGACACAAACAGGGATATTTCTCTTAGTGGTAGTGTCCATCTGGCATCTAACAAGAAACTAAAAATATGAGTTCAAAGCCTAATTTTCTGATCCAATTTTTATTTTTTGGTTTTCCCACTTAGATAAATAAAGTCTACAAGGATCCTAACGGAAAATCAAGACTTTAATATCTTGCTAAATACTTAATGAAGAGTACTAAACATTCCTTCTACTTAGTGAAATTGAGTTAACTATTTATTTATTATAGAAATGTGGTAACAGGAATCAAAATAAAGCAGGATAATTCCAAACTTTAATAGGATTTTTAAATTCTTAAGAATCATGGTGCCTGTTTTATCCAGATACATTTAGGGTCTCCTCTTTAAGCTACTAGAATATTATATTGGTAAACTTGTGGTCATTTAGAAAATCACATTAATTGTAAGGTATCCATATTCAGCAGCACTTTGCTAGAAATTTGTTTTACACATTTTTTTCCCTTCAAAGTGTACATTCTTTACCTGCTACCCCACACCTTAATAACTATCAAACATTATTTCATAAATTTTAATGAAAGGAGTTTAAAGGACATCAGTAGTCTCTGAGGATACAGTTCTACAAATATTGTTTCTCAAACTGATCCTTGGGAGTTTTCTCAAGGGCCTGAAAGTGCTCTGCGCATTTTTTCTTTAATGCCATGTGTTTAGTTTGATGTTAAATAGCACAATTAAATAGATATTGTGGAACATTTGAATAATCTTATAGCTGAATACTGCCACTCAATTTTAGTACCTATGTTTTGCTTGTATTTACAACTACATTTTCAGCAAAGAGCAATACTTTGTCACTAGTTAATGAAAAAAGTTATTAACTGACTTTTTAACTGAATGGTGAATCTGTGTCAAAAGAAGACCATATGACATCATGGCAGGATGTGCAAAAATTTAGTCACAGTCTAACGTATAAAAAAACAGTGGCAAAATGGAGTGATCATAAAATGTTACATTACAGTCATACCAAACTCAAAAAATCCCATCCTTCGGCCGTCAATATTCACATAACAAGTGACAATTTCATTTCATCAAAATCTCATCCACCACATTAATGTCACTAATTTGTTTTATTGTTTCTTTAGTTGTGTACATGTGTGTAAGAACCATAAGCATTGGAAGTTTAAGCCTAGCTTAATGTTTGTACTTATTTAAATAATATAATAAAAATAAATCATCAATACTGGACAGTCCTTAGACTATATTTTTAAATGCTACTATAAGGCTGTGTAATTTCTGAACTGGATATCTTTCAACTATTTCATTTGAACTGGCCTTTAGAATGTCCTTTTTAAACCTTTTTTCTCACTCAGACTTGTTCATAAAATGCTAGGCATAGCCTTCCCTGTCCATGACAATAAATACAGCTAATATGCATAGTGTTTACTATATGGAAACGCTGCTCTAGCTGCTTTTCAGGTCTTGACTTGTTTATTCACCAGGACAATCCTTTGGGTAGATTAACCCATTGTGTAGACAGAACATTGAGGTAAAGGAAGACTAAGAAACCTGCTCAAGGTCACACAGCTAGTAAGTTAGCGAGGGAGATTGAAACCCAGATATTCTGCCTATAGGGTCCATATGTTTAGTCACTGTATTATGTTGACTCCGTAATTTCTATACGGTTTCTACCCAATGACTCTCCTTAGGTTACTCAAATATTCAAAATTTGTTTCTGGAGGGAAGGCAGACGGATTGACTGATGGGAGGGATGGGAGCTGAAGCAAGTTGGTGCAGACTCAGGGCACCAGGCGGAAAGCCTGCTGGGACGGGAAAGCAGAAGTTACTGTTACGGACAAGGCCACCCAATTATGTCTCACCGAATCTGTATGACTCACAGTTTGCTGCGTAACTGTGGTCTCTACTGAAAAGCGGAATCTATCGCCATCACAAAGCCAGTCTAAGGAGATGACCAGGCACCACGGTGATGACTACACTCAGTCTCTGCAGGCCATCTGTGCTGACAACACTGTGCGGAGATGCAGAGGTGCCGACTGCGCGGTGCTTGATGGCCTGTCTGAGTCCCGTCAGTCATCTCCAGGTGGCCCTGAGGCAAGGGCGGGGAGGCTTGATCAGCAGCAGAGTGGCATCCTGTGATCTGGCGGGGCCTGCGCCATGCAAAGAAGTCCGCTTCCTCTGTCTTCTGCTGCAGCAATGCTGTCGTTTTGGCCATCCTGGGACTCTGAAGTGTCACACAGGCTGCTGGCGAAGGCCATACCCGCTTGGAGATGGGAGTAACCGCGAGTGCTTTTCAAGCCAGTCACGTCCGAAGGGCCAGAGATGCCCCAGCCTGACGCAGGCTCCTTACAATGCGGCTCTGACTCCCCGTCCGGGATCCGTTAGGCGGTTTCGATCTGACCATCAGAGGGCCTGTCAAGTGTGTGGAGTCTGTGAAGAGCTTCAACCTGCCTATGCCGATGCTGGGGGGAGGTGGCTACACTGTTCGTAGTGTTCCCTGGTGTGGACCCTGGGAACAGCTGAGGCTGTGCACACCGAGATCCCTATGGCAATGACTACTCCCAGGGCCCTGGACCGGCTCCAGATGTCCCAGCAGGCCTCCCAGCATGACTAACCAGACCAAGGAGTACCTGGAGACGGTCAGACAGCGCCTGTGTGAGAGCCTGGGCGCGCTGCCCACACGCCTGGGGTCCAGAGGCAGGTGGCTCCTGAGGTTGCCATTCCAGACGAGTGGCGGTGAGGGCGAAGACGACCCTGACATGCACCTCCTTCCATTCATCTGACAAACGGGTCGCCTGAGAGGAAGAACTCCCCGACTCAGACAAGGAAAGAGAAGACAGTTGCAAGAACTCTTCCCACTTTAAAAAAGCCAAGAGAGTCAAAACAGAAGATATAAAAAGAGAAAGACGCAGGAGAGAAGAAAGAAGTCATAGAAGGGGAGAAAACCAAGAAGGAGAAGCAAGAAGCCAAAGGGGTCAAGGAAGGGGTTAAGCTGGCCTGAGCAAATCTCTCCGGTTCTGGCTTCTTGCCAAGTTCCCCAACCTTTCTCCTCAAACCCCTCAGATTTTATATTTTCTATTTCTCTATTTATATGAAAGCATATTAACCATACATATGCCCAGGGAGTACACAGGGACCAGGGCCCTGAGCCCAGGGCACATACGAGTTAGGTGAATCCTTCTACTGGCTGCCTTGTCACTCAACCTCCCCCAGTTCTTAATCTTGAACCATAAAGGGTGACAGATCTGTGTAGAATGGATACTGTTAAGCAGCTATAGGACAAATACTGAAATAACAAGTGCCTCCTTTTGGAAAGGTGCCCTTAGTGAGCATTCTAGAAAAGGTGGATGGGTTTTCAAGGACCCCCTGTTCTTTTCAGGCTCCTTTGGGTAACATTAGCCATTTTTAGGTTGTTTCTGTTCTCACACCTCCCCACTGGCCCCAAGTGGGCCAAGATGTTCGCACTGCCTTGCCCTCTATCCTCCCTAATTCTGCAGGTGGAGATTGGTAGTTTAGTTTCCTTTTTGAGATACTATTTTCATTTTTATAAAAACCTTGTAGTAAAATGATATATTTCTATAGCCTCCTGAAAAAAAATTCCTCACACTTCTTTTTGCCTTTTAATGATATTTAAGGTAGGACAACACATTTATTAATATAAAAATTACATTAGTCTTATTTTTCAGGAATAATTTGTCTCCAGCTTCCTAGCACTTCCTAAAATTGTTCCTTGAGCATGAAAGTACTGCTTATTTTTTTAATGACCAGTTATTTGGGCATTTCTTAGCTTCAGCATTGCCCATCTAGGGTGCCCGTGTTGAGCCCAAAACATCCCGAAGATGAAAAGGGTTAAAGGTAAAGGGATTTCAGAGTCAGTTATAAATACTTTATTTAAAAGATGGCATCGAATGGAGGGAAAGTGAAAGCCTTGCGTGTATTAGGTATCTAGTACAGACACACTTTTACACAAGTTAATTGTTTGGAGGGGTTTATGGTAACATGCAAATTCAGAATCATTACAAAGATCTAGAGCACCACACATGCAGCTAATGCGGCAACTGTCAGGATCACATCAGGAAGAGGGGGGCACCCTCGAATTAGGCAATCTCTTACAGAGTTAATAAAGGGACTCTTCCCAAAGGAGTGGATTGGGTCTAGGGGAAGCACAGTGAATGCGCTGTACCTGTGGTTAGTAACAAGAGGATATCTTTACCATTCTAAGCCTGAAGGTGCGGAGAGGGAGCAGTTACCAACCCCCAGAGGGTAGAGTCTTGCGGAGGGAGTCCCCTGACAGAGGGAAACACCAGCCCATGGAATAAATACCCGGCTTTCATCTCTCCTCCCTCCCTTCCACTCTTGCTGGGGCTCCCATTGGCCAAGCCAAGCCAAATGCCAAATAAGGACAATAAAATAGCACCACTCTCAAGCTCCTGTGGCACAGGGGAGAGTGGAGAACAGTAGGCAGTAGATCCGGAGGGGCAAGTAGAAAATGTGGACTACCAAGATGCAGTTGATGCAAGTATTTCATATGTAATCTTCAACCTAAGATGATTTATCTGCAAATAATTTTCCTCAAAAGAGCTCCATACCTAGACCTGAATTTCACACATCAGGAAAAGGTATTAATTCCTTCAAGTCTTTATCCAAGTAAAATTTTACCCTTCCACTGAAAAGTTTCCAGGCTGCCCTATATAAAATTGCAAACCCTCAGGGCTTTTTATTCCCTTCTATTTTGTTCACTTCTGTGTATTTTATTCACTCCTAGTGCTTGGGATATTACCTAACACACACCAAAAAAAGTTTCTCACATGTTTTATTTAGTAATTAATTAGTTACTAGCTGTGTGACTGTGGATAAACTACTTAACTTCTCTGTGCATTCATTTTCTATCTTAAAATGGGTATGATAAATAACTGCTCCATAGGTTTATAATGAGTATTAAATAAATTAAAATATGGCAGGTGCTTATAAACTACTTGGAGTATAAAAAACATATGAAACCATTTTACTGAAAGTTACTGAATTAGAATTTTTTTTGTTTGAGGATATTTAAAATATTAGTGGTTAATTTGTCTCAAAGAAAATAAAAAGTTAAGTTTTATTGATTCTAATATTTTCTTCATAATGTTCTTGTTTAATCTAATACTAAAATACACATATGATATATTCATAGCACATGAACCAAATGAAGTGTTAAATGTGCATTTGTATATTAGCCATAGTGGAAACTATAAATAAAGCAAATGGAAGGAATGTTTGCTTTCCTTTCCTTACAGGTGCAATAAAAGCAGAAATTTATCAAGTAGAATCTCTCTAGCAATTATAATTATTTAAGCAAATTTGACTTTTGGTAATGTGATCTCCTACCATCTAAAAACAAGTGATAATGACTATACAGTTGCATTTTTTCTTAATTGTATACTGTTTAGAATTAAACCTTGTTTATACTTTTAAAAATCTGTAAAATTTTGAATGTATTAGGAAAAACAGTACTATAAAATTAACACCTAAAAATACTAGCCAAAATTAATAGAACATGCCTAATGTTCAAGAATTAAAAGGCTTTAACCACTACAGGACTATAAGGACTTAACATGGAGACTGTATTTATATATTTTTTATATTAAATATTTATTTATTTTTGTGGGGGGAGGGCATCTCTCATATTTATTGATCAAATGGTTGTTAACAACAATAAAATTCTGTATAGGGGACTCAATGCACAATCATTAATCAACCCCAAGCCTAGTTCTCAACAGTCTCCAATCTTCTGAAGCATAATGAACAAGTTCTTACATGGAGAACAAATTCTTACATAGTGAATAAGTTCTTACATGGTGAACAGTGCGAGGGCAGTCATCACAGAAACTTTCAGTTTTGATCACGCATTATGCACTATAAACAATCAGGTCAAATATGAATATTCGTTTGATTTTTATACTTGATTTATATGTGAATCCCACATTTCTCCCTTTTTATTGTTATTATTATTATTATTATTTTTAATAAAATGCTGAAGTGGTAGGTAGATGCAAGATAAAGGTAGAAAACATAGTTTAGTGCTGTAAGAGGGCAAATGTAGATGATCAGGTGTGTGCCTATAGACTAAGTATTAATCCAGGCTAGACAAGGGCAACAAAACATCCACGGATGCAGACGATTTCTCTCAAAACCGGGGGGGGGGGGTGAGGTTCTAAGCCTCACCTCTGTTGATCCCCAATTTCTCATCTGATGGCCCCCCTGCGACTGTGCCTGTCTTAGGTTGTTCCTCCCTTGAGGAATCTTACCCGTCTCTGGCTAACCAGTCATCTTCCGGGGCCATACAGGGAAATGTAAAGTTGGTAAGTAAGAGAGAAGCAATTTTATTTGAAAGGTTAGCTTTTTACTTCTTTGCAGATTTATGCCCTGTAGCTTTTATGCCCAGCATTTGTCTTGAGGTATCTTTACCACTTGGAGGAATTATGATACTCGGTAATTTCGTTATGAGGCATGAATTCTACTTAAGGGTTGTAATTAGGAAAGGAGAAGAAAAGCTATAGAAGTAGCAGATGAAAGAAAACATGGGAAGATTGATTATTTCTTTGACATATCTTCTAGTAGAGTAACATAAGCATGTATAGGTTTTAAACTACTAATTAAATTGTGTACACACATTAACATAATAGGAATACAGCTACATAACCAAAGCAGACCTACGATTACCAGCCATCTCCAGTGAAACCAAGAAAACCAGTTAGGCAACCTAGGCATTTGTGAAAACTTATCAATGATATGGTGGATATTGTCCAACTGAACTTGAATAGTTTGAGAAAAATCAGACAAATTAAAACAACATATTCCTGGGAACTGTTCACATCCCATATGTTCTTTTAACAGTAGATAGTCTATAGTCACAAGATTTTGGAGCACTGCAACTTGCACTTCTCCTAATTCTTGGTTGAGTTCCAACAGTATAGATCCAGTCAAATTTGTTGTTTTACTGTATGCACAGGCCAGCTTAGATATCTCCTTCTTCTTTCCAATGGCAAGTCCAGGAACCAGTGGGATGAATGCAGCTACAACTGCAACAGCGACAGGATCTTTGTTGAAGTTTTTTGATGTTCATCTTCTGATGACTCTTCCAGAGAATGTTGATGTTGGAAGTTCTTCTTCATATCGTATCCTAATTCGTTTTCTGGGTAGCCAAATTAGGCTTTGATTCTCTGTATAAACACAAACAAACCCTTTGCCCATACTTTGATATGCCCTTTGTATCATTGTGAAGAACTTATTGGAGATCACCACACAGGAACTGCATTTTTTTTAAGAGAAAGGAATAATATCAGAAAAATGTACTTCCACAGCTGATCATCTGACACCCTTTAAATGTTCAAAATTAAGGATATTTAAAGCATGCTTTAATCATTGATTTACAGTTAGTTTTATCCTATCATGTAGTAATCCCCCTTTTTTTTCCTTTTTTTTTTGTTATCATTAATCTACAATTACATGAAGAATATTATGCTAACTAGGCTCTCCCCTATACCAGGTCCCCCCAACAAACCCCTTTGCAGTCACTGTCCATCAGCATAGCAAAGTGTTGTGGAATCACTACGTGTCTTCTCTGTGTTGTACAGCCCTCCCCTTTCTCCCACCCCCCCATTATGCATGCTAATCATAATACCCCCTTTTTTCTCCCCCCCTTATCCCTCCCTACCCACCCATCCTCCCCAGTCCCTTTCCCTTTGGTAACTGTTAGTCCATTCTTGGGTTCTGTGGTTCTGCTGCTGTTTTGTTCCTTCAGTTTTTCCTTTGTTCTTATACTCCACAGATGAGTGAAATCATTTGGTATTTCTCTTTCTCCACTTGGCTTATTTCACTGAGCATAATACCCTCTAGCTCCATCCATGTTGTTGCAAATAGTAGGATTTGTTTTCTTCTTATGGCTGAGTAATATTCCATTGTGTATATGCACCACATGTTCTTTATCCATTCATCTACTGATGGACACTTAGGTTGCTTCCAATTCTTGGCTATTGTAAATAGTGCTGGGATAAACATAGGGGTGCATCTGTCTTTTTCAAACTTGAGTGCTGCATTCTTAGGGTAAATTCCTAGGAGTGGTATTTCTGGGTCAAATGGTAAGTCTATTTTGAGCATTTTGAGGAACCTCCATACAGCTTTCCACAATGGTTGAACTAATTTACATTCCCACCAGCAGTATAGGAGGGTTCCCCTTTCTCCACAACCTCGCCAACATTTGTTGTTGTTTGTCTTTTGGATGGCAGCCATCCTTACTGGTGTGAGGTGATACCTCATTGTGGTTTTAATTTGCATTTCTCTGATAATTAGCGATGTGGAGCATCTTTTCATGTGTCTGTTGGCCATCTGTATTTCTTTTCTGGAGAACTGTCTGTTCAGTTCCTCTGCCCATTTTTTAATTGGATTATTTGTTTTTTGTTTGTTGAGGTGTGAGCTCTTTATATATTTTGCACATCAAGCCTTTATCAGATGTCATTTACAAATATATTCTTCCATACTGTAGGGTACCTTTTTGTTCTATTGATGGTGTCTTTTTCTGTACAGAAGCTTTTCAGCTTAATATAGTCCCACTTGTTCATTTTTGCTGTTATTTTTCTTGCCCGGGGAGATATGTTCAAGAAGAGGTCACTCATGTTTATGTCTAAGAGGTTTTTGCCTATGTTTTTTACTAAGAGTTTTATGGTTTCATGACTTACATTCAGGTCTTTGATCCATTTTGAATTTACTTTTCTGTATGGGGTTAGACAATAGTCCAGTTTCATTCTCCTACATGTAGCTGTCCAGTTTTGCCAGCACCATCTGTTGAAGAGACTCTCATTTCGCCATTGTATGTCCATGGCTCCTTTATCAAATATTAATTGACCATATATGTTTGGGTTAATGTCTGGAGTCTCTAATCTGTTCCACTGGTCTGTGGCTCTGTCCTTGTGCCAGTACCAAACTGTCTTGATTACTATGGCTTTGTAGTAGAGCTTGAAGTTGAGACTGTATTTGTTTTAAGGCTGAGAGTGTCTACCTCTTTATCTTTAGTAAGACAGATGATTAACAAAACACAAGAAAAGTACAAATAAACTATCTCTTTTTCAATGTTTCAGTTATTTCTTTTGTGCTGTTATATCTATGAAAGCTAAATTGTTATCCTGACCTATTAAAAATAAAACACCTTATTTAATTAAATAAAGTATGTGAATATTATCAGCCAGGGTAACAAAACACTACCAATGTTCTTAGATATATTTGTATGATTATATATACCTCAATAGAGCAAATATGCTCCTTCTCCTCATAGAGAGATGAATTGACAAAAATTATTATATTAATATTACTTCTGGTATTCATTCAAAAAAGTAATTTAAAATAGCCATGCATTCACAAAATTTCCCAAATACTGAATTATCTTTATATTTTAATTCCAGTAAATCACATAATGTTCTTTCTTACTTTTGGCTATGATAAATGTACAACAAACAACATTTTATTATGGGTTTCTTCTCCTTTTCCTTTCTTTCTTTCCTGCTAGCTGGTAAGTATAATACAATTAATAAAACAAATTGATAAAATTGTTACAACATTAGCATCTTTAAGGACTGTTTCTTATAGCCTCCTTTCATTTCCCCTATTCCTATAAATAACTCTTTCTCACTTTCATTATCACTCTAGAAGCAAACTATAAGGACCATTAATTAAACAAGGCTATTCATAATATACTTAGAATACTTTGTACGCTTATATACATTTCTATAAATTATATCCAATTTAATCCTGCTTTAATATCACTCATGCATTCATTCATTCATTCATTCATTCATTGCAAAAGAACTCTTGCAGCTAAGATCCCAGTGAACAGGATAGTCGACTTGCCTCCCTGCCATTCTTGTGCTCTGCCTTTCTTCCCAGCTGTCTCAATGAAAATAGTAATAATAATAATAATCACCATTCATTGAGCCCTTATTAGGTAAAGCTCACAGTGACATGTTTTTAACAAAACTACCTATTTAATTCTCATGACTTGACCGGCAGGTAAGAGACAATATAGTACAGCCTGGTTCAACTTGTAGCTCTGCCATTTACTGGTTACTACCTGTATTCCTTAGGCAAGTAACTTAAGCTAAACTTAATTAGGTTTCAATTTTTTTTTTATTGGAATAGTATCTTCCCTTTATCTGTAAATCAGGAATCATAACAGTACCAAGCACAAGGAATTCTTGTGACTATTAAATTAGTTAATACATGTAAAACGTGTAGAATAGTGCCTGGTTCAATAAATGTGGCCATTGTTATAATTGCTGTTTTATCAATGAAGAGTCTTATAGATTTAAGTTACCCAAGCATAACAACACAACAATCAAGAGACTGAACCAGGAACTCTAAACCCTGGTCTAACTCCATGAGTTATGTATAATCTTTTGCTGAGAATGGACACTTTAACTTAAATGGAGGTATTGTCATGTCATACTCAACTCAACAGTCAATATTCAGAGTTCCATGAGTCTTTTTTCTATAAATAATGTGAAAAAATAGGTTTTAGCTGTACCACTTACCAATTTGCAAGAGATTTTGCCTTCTTGAGAAAATATAAATATAAAAAGAAAATGTTGCCCTCTGAATGAAGCTAAAGAAACTCTTCTAAACCATCCAGCTTTTTAAAATATAATGGAGGGAGATATTAAACATTTTCCAATAACTTACTGAAAGGAGGAGAGGGGACAAAAATGACAGACCATTTAGAGTTATAACAAGTGAATAATATATTGGCAAGAAATACCTTTTATTTGCTATTTGCTCACTACTCACAATACAGGTAATATAGACACCTGTCACAATAGGCAAAAGAGCAAAATTCATGGGACTGATTCTCAGACACAAGAAATTCAATCTAGACTAAAACATATATAGTCAAAGCATAACTCTTACTTTTTTTACAGTATGACTGCCTTGAACCAGTATTTTAGCATTTAAAGATATCACATGTTAAATCAATTTATGAAAATGCTTACTTTTTACTAGTTTTCAGAATCACAGTAAATGTGAATATTAAGCTTGGTTTTAAAAGGTGAAAAGTGACTTCACTCTAGAGACATATTTTTTGACATTATTTATATATTAAAAAACTATGGAACTCTGAATGTTGAAGCTACAGTATTACACCACAATGTCTCTATATTAACTTAAAGCATCCATTCTAAACAAAAGATTATTTTTTCCTCAGGGTTTAAAGATCATAAACAATGTATTTCTAGACGACTTACTTAGAGACTGCTTAATACTACACTCTGTTAAATAAGCTCTGGAAATCTAATGCACGGTATAATGATTATAGACAATATTGATTATAATCATCAAACTTGCTGAGAGACTAGATCTTAATTATTTTTAACACAAAAAAAGAAATGATAATCATGTGATGTGATAGAAGTGTTAACTGCTGCCACAATAGCAATCATATTACAACATATAAATGTATCAAACCAACATGTTGTACACCTTAAACTTACACAATGTTATATGTCAAATATATTTCAATAAAAAAAATATGACTTATTTATTCAGTTAGTTAGTTAGTTAGTTACAGGGAGTGCCAGGTCTCAAGCACAGAACATGTGTGATTTCCTTCCCGGCCATGGTGAACTGAACGCCCTAATGGAACGGGTAAAAAGGGCAGCTGGAGAATAAACGATGCACACAAGAAGTAAACATAACTCAGCCAAACACATGAGGATATTATTTGGGGCAATTTTGCTTGCATGTGTTCACATAACATTTCAGCTGGGTAATGCTAGGCTTTAACTTATGCATATCTGTGGGATAGAGAAATCGCTCCAAGAATGAAGAGAGACTTTATTCAAAAATGTACAGTGGAAAATTAGTTCTCACAATGGGCTTCCTTTACAGAAAACCACTGGCTTAGCAGTACATATTCCATCATACATGATTTTTTAGGGTCTGATTCAGCTGGTCCAAGTAAGAATCACAATTAGAGCACTGTGCAGCAATAATTGCTTGCCGTGGCACTAATTGAAGCAAACCCACTCCTCCCTCCCCAGGAGAAATATTTAAGCAAAAGGAGTGACTGTGATATATTTGACTATCATGTTCATGAACAGTGTTTATGTATGGGCAAATGAAAGGCAGCCACATTTGGAGCAACCTAACAATGTAGGGACTTGCAGCTGATGTGCCCACTGCATTTGGTTAAGGAGAAAAGGGAACAAAGCACACTTGAAAAGAATTTTACTCAGACCAACAATCCACTTTCGGGGTGCATGAGTAGATAAAAATTCCAATCAGTATAACAATAAATTTTGAGCCTGGAATCAATAAAAGTATCCTTCTCACATATAAAAATAAATTCTGGATGAAGAGTATATGTAAAGGATATGATCAGTAAACAAAGAAAACCTTTCTATTCTACTGAAAAAATAATGGATTAATTTTGAGCATAGAGGATCTGAAGGAGTCAATCATCAAGATAAAATCAGCTGGGAAAATCATTTGTCAGTGTGTGCTAAAACCAGCCATGTCCCATAACTCAACAACTCTATTCTTGGGTGTATAGCCAACAGAAATGTGTATAATGTCCATCAAAAGATGTATGAAAGAACATCACAGCAGTACTATTTGTTATAGAAAAAACAGAGAAAATATCCTCAAGTCCTTTCAAGCGTAAAATGAATAGTGGGGATATCTAAACAATGAAGTACTAAAATGTAATATTATAATAACAATAAATGAGTCTGCTTTCACATTCTTATGAATGAGTTTTACATATATCTTGTATGATTCCATGATCCATTCATATGAAGTCAAAAAACAAGCAAAACATCTATGGTATTAGAAACCTGGCTATTGTTTACCACCGTGCGGGTGTTGTGATGGAATGAGGGGGCTGCTTGGGCTCTGGGACACATTGTGCTTCTTGGTCCATTTGCTGGTTACACAGATGCGTACACTTTGTGAGAGTTCATCAAGTATTCATTTTCTACCTGCAAATTATACTTTATTTAAAATTT
Organism: Manis javanica; assembly: GCF_040802235.1. Taxonomy (NCBI): domain Eukaryota; kingdom Metazoa; phylum Chordata; class Mammalia; order Pholidota; family Manidae; genus Manis; species Manis javanica. Next base: position 16,172,839 of record NC_133165.1, read on the forward strand.
GACTTGAAATAATACCAAGCAGACCCTGGACTCAAGTCCTGACTCCATGTCTTACAAGCTGTATGATCTGAAGCAAGCTGCAAAACCTCTCTTAGCCTCAACTTTCCAATTTGTAAAATATGAATAATAATAGTGCCTACCTCAAAGAATATTTGTATATTACATAAGCTAATGGGCCTGATGCAAAATAAGTGTTTAATAAATTAGTTAGCATGTCATGAGGCAGGCTGATCCCATAGTGGTGGGAAGAAAACAAACTCAGAACTAAAAGGAATACCACTGGAGAGAAAGTCCTTGGCAGATAAGACAAGGTAGACCATTTCGAACCAAGAGCTATCAACAGTGGCCAGTGCTACAGAGAGATCAAGGAAGTTAAAGAGGGGAAAGATCTGACAATGTGGAAGTCACTGGTGACCTTCATCTCAGCAGATGGCACCAAGCAAGAGGGAGCAGTAGGACTGAGTGAAAGCACAAATGAGATGTAAGGAAATGAAGATATCTAAGTAAATCTTTCCAGAAATGTGGCTGTGAAGGACAAACAAAGAAGGGGCCTTAGGTGAGGAGGATATGAAATTGAGAAGATTATTGTTAATGGGAGAGATGCATATGAGGAACCAATAGAGAGATACTGATAACACAGGAGACAGGAATATCGGCAGAGCAAGGTCCACAAGGAGGTAAAGAAAATGGAAACAGAACAAGATCTAGTTCTACTGAGCGGGAGGGAGGACATCTCTTCCTGCACCAAGAGGAAAAGAAGAAAAGGTCAGTTCAGATGCCGAGTCCCTGATAGGCAGGGAGACATTCTCACCAGATGGTTTCAATTTTGGCAGTGAGGTAAAAGGCAGCAGCATCTCCAGAGAGCAAACATAAAACTGGTAGGATAAAGGGTATAATGAGATTTTTTAATGAAATAAAAATTAAATTACCAAGGAGAAAGGGAGAGACTCTAACCAGAGATACAAAAAATACTGCCAAGCAGTGTTAGAGTCCCAATTGTTTGTGAACCACAGCTGTTTCACTCACCAACCTACAAACTCATGTGATCTCTAGCAGTACTTTGTATTTCTGAGCTATTCTTACAATGATTCCATGATTATTTTTAAGATCCTAGGTGTACAGAGACAACAGATGGTTAGATTGATCCTGGTATGAGTTTTTCACAAGATTGGTGCAAAGGAAAGACTCATGGTTTCAAATCACAGAAACCCAATTCAAACCAGCTTCAACCCATAATAAAACTGATCAGGCTATATAATGGGAAATTGCAAAGTATATCTGGTTCCAGGGGGTTACCTAATGTCATTAGTAATCTGTCTTTTTCTCCATTTCTTGACTGCTTTCCTCTCTCTCTTATGTTTTTTTTTTTTCAGGCAAATTCTCCCTTATTGGTGGCAAAGAAGAACACTTGAATTCTAATCCACTGTTACCGTAGCTACCCCTTCTCCCCCAAAAGAGAAAACACATCTTTTTCATTCACTTCAGAAGTTATTACAGGAAGGACTCCTTTGTATCATCTTGGATCAACCATCCTTAAATCAAACACTGTGGCGCAGGAAATGGAGTTCTGAGCAGACAAATGGGTTCAGTTCTGCTCAAACCACAGAGACTAACAGTAAAGGAGAGAATTCTTCTCTAAAAGAAAAAGATGCAGGGCTGGAAAAACAGGGAAAAAGGAAAAACTCAAAAGCATATTACTTAGCCTCACTCATTTTACTTTCCAAGTGTCTCCTTTGCATTCAGGCTAAACATTGCCTTTTAACCCCCAGACCTACCTTATTATACTTTGTATATTTTTGAACACTCAACCTTAATCTTATATTTTTCACTTTGTTTTCTACATATCCCCATCATTCTATTCTTTGTTTCTCACTCTATTGATTTATATTTCATCTATTAATCTATATTCAAAATTCTTACTAATCTTCACTTTCTTAAATCTTTCATTGGCCAAGTTTGTTTCAACATTTGAAAAGCAAAGCCATTTTTTCTTTTTCAATGAATTCAATTTAATTAATTTATTATTCTCAAAATGGGGTTGAGTGTCAAAATTTATTTTTAAAACATGTCATTATATGTACAGACATGGTATGAATTGCAGCTATCCTGCACACACGTGCACTAGCCCACAGTGAAGATACATTGGCAATCTAAACTTAGCTGGCATTAAACTTAGGAGGTAAAACAAGATCTTGGTGCCTTCTATTTAGAACCCTTTAATATCTTCCACTGGTCTGGAAGGAAAGACCAAGCACTGGGTGGGGCACATGGAGCCCAGCAAGGCCCCGCTCCTGCTAATCCCTCATCATATCACAGCCCTTCCCATGCTTCCCCAACAGGCGCGTCGGCGGTCTGCTTTCCGCCCTTCCTGCACGCCAGGCAACCTCCCACCACAGAGCTGTCAGAGAGGCTCTCATTTTGCCTGGCAAGTTTTTCTTTTTTCCTCCTTCAGAGCTCTGCTAAAAGTTTCAATCTTCAGAGAAGGAGAAGCCTTTCCTGGTTTCCTTGACCACATCCACCCACCCATTAGTTTAATTTTCAGTTTTCATAGCACTGTACTGGGTGCCTCTTCTTGATATCTCTTGACACAGTTGAATGTCTCTTTACTGATGTTCATGTGATTGCTTCATTATAGCCTGTCATTCACATAAATGTAAAAGCCAAACAAAATAGGGACTATCTACTTTTGCTCACTGTTGTGTTCCTAGAGCCCAATACATAGTGCACGTTGCTGGTACTCAATAAACTCAATACATGGTGAATGAGCCAACCAAAGTATTTATAAATTCTTGATATTGAAAATAACAACAACAACAACAAACTCTTTTCAATGGCTCCCTTGACTTCCTAAGAAAGGAAGAGGACTTTAGGATTAAATGAAAAGAATGTTTACTGACTTAAGGATTTCACTTGTAGGTAAGAAAAACTGTAAGTGTATATATTTACTAACATATATTTCTAAACATTAGTGGTTGTGTACATTCAACTAGATTTTTTTCCGGACCATTTTTTGAGAGACAAAATGCCAGAGATATTCTTACCTTTGTCCACCAGAGAGTTGTTCACAATACAAAAATAAGAATCCATGCATGAAAAAAATTTTAGACCCTGGCCATTGCTTAGTGTTGTCTAATTAGATAAAGTGTAATTGTTTGATAGTAGATACTATACATATCTTGGCATCAACATTATTGTTTACATATTACTGATTCTCCATGAAAAATATCCCTTCACTTTGTACCCTAGAGGACTCATTATCTCTCAAGGGACAGATGGAGATTTATATATAAAAATTGATAATGGCCCTCTTTGCAAAATTAAAGATGTTGGCCAACTCCTTCTTTGGCAGCTGTTCAATTTGCATAATTACATTTGCCTTTCTAAATTTCCCCTGAAGCTTCAGTTGAATAAGGTGTTCTTTTGCATTTGCATTTTGAAAAGGCTTAATTGTGCTGCACTGAACAGCTGTCCCCACCCCACCCACCCCCCTCCCCCGCTACCCAGAGGAATCTCAGAGCTGGGCGGTATTGGTGACTTACCCCGTGTGTTGGCAAATCACTCTGAGACTTTTCCAATCAAAGGGAAGCTATTAGTATTCGTGCATTTATATGATGAGCAAAATGTTTAGAACTGGTATCATGTCAGTTTGCTGCAGAGAACATTCCTAAGGTAACTTTCCTACAACTCAGCTCAATCAAAGTTAACAGCACATTCAGCAGGGCTTGCTTACTAAGGATTGTGCTTAGAATGGCACTACATATAACAGACAAGAGAAGTATGGGTGGATTTTATTCCTTTTATATACATCAAAGACTCTAATCTGATGTCATCTAATCTGTAATGTACGTAAAATAGAAATCTGAACTGGGGAAGAACCTCCCATTCTCCAAGACTAGCTATATCCACTGGTGCTTGTGGATAAAACGGCAATATTTCCAGAATCTCTCACCTGGTCTTAGTGCATCTCTCTATCAATAGGCATATACAAGGGATGGAGAGAAGTAGTCCATCTCCATATCAATAGGTGATTACAAGGATGGAAGGAGCCAGGGCATATCTGGACTGGAGAGGTTGGGTGGGATCCTTTTTGCAGCCAGGTCATGAGAGACACAGGCAAGCAGAAGTGGACAACTGCTTGTAGGCAATAAACAGGTTTCTCCCACTTTATTTCTCCCTTTGACTGATTTCAGTTTCAAAGGCTATTTGCCCGGGACTGGGAAAATATTTTCCCCCTGGAGTTACAGCTGACATAGTCCCTAGGATCTCTGAACCCAAAATCTGCCTTCATGGGTGTGACGCTTGGGCAGGATACCCACAGAGATGGTGGGGAGATACCTGGAAACCTCCCCTGTGGATGGTGGAGAGGCCCTGGGGTTGCTGCAGTGAGGGGCGACAACTTACTCTTCCCCCCGGCAGTGGTGGAGGGTGCAGCTTCACCTGGGAGCATCGTATCCATGGGGCTTCTATGTGGGGAGTCCTTGATGGGGAACTGGTCTAGGGTAAAGCACCTCCTAGACTGGTGGGACCTTCCCCAGAATTGGGGAAGGGTGGAGACACCCAAAGCTGCGAAATTCGCCCTCTGTGAGACAGAACACTGCATAGAGGCCCTGAGTGGCAATGTAGCAGCCGGGATTGTAGGATGTTTGTTTCTCAGGATAGTGGAAAGGATTATCAAGGAGAGAGACACACTTCGGCGCTGCTTGGAGGAGCTGGGCAATGACCTCTGGGACGCACTTAAGAGAGAGAGACAGTTATTGAGAAGACAGATCATGCTGCTTGAAGATAGATTAGCAGCAAGGGAGGAGACAGCAGGAGAATCTGCATTGCAGGAGGCCTTGGGGGAGGGGTGCCTTCAGCCCCACAGATGGTAAAGGAGATGTCAGGAGGGTAAGGGCCGAGGGCTGATCTGTTGCCAAGGCCACCATCCAAGGTGCCAGCCCCTCCTATATTAGAAAATAAAAATGCTACAGCCATAGGCTCCTTATGGGAAGGAGCCACCCCCTCCCCAGGTTGTGGAGCACTACATGCTCCACCCCTATATCCAGGATGAGCTAGTGGACACGAGCATCCGGTTTTGGCAGAAGCAGTCAGAGTCTCTGCCTACATGTCTTATGCATCTCTGGATATAGGGTAGAAAACATTGTTATGTCACACTCTGAAATGGTTAGACTGGCTTCCCTGATGACTCACCTTCCCTCTGGCAGAGGTTGCAAAGTGCCCATCACACCTCAGGGAATCAGGCACTTCTGGATTGGCTGACAGCAGCCAACAGGGCAGTTTTGTCTAATTAGAGTGATTTACCATACTTACCCACTAGCTGGAAAAGATGCAGAGCTCCAGCAGGTATTAAAGGAGTTGGGTATAAAAAATATCATCTATAATATGGACCCCCAGGGCCCCAGTGAGAAGTTGTTCACTGTAGGAATGAGAAATCTGGTGCTGCATACAGCTTCTCCATCTCTTCTTGGGTCCCTAGTGACTATTCTTGCCCCCAACATAGGGCAACCCATAAATGAGGCTACTCGTACTTTAGCAGATCTGAGGGCGGTGGAAACAACAAGAGCACAGAGGGAAATACGGGGTATGACTGAAAGGAGAGGTGCAAAGGGCCCCATGAAGGTCTTGAGGACCCAGATGTGGGTTGATTTGATAAGGGCTGGGGTAATGAAAGAAAAACTTGAGGGGCAGCCCAATAGGATCTTATTACAGTGTGGCACCAATTAAAGCCAGAGCAGCAGTTACAGTCACTGAGGTCCAGGGCATGGAAGCTGGAGGCAAAGCCCCATGTCCAGCCTGTCCCTGCAAGATTTTCTGTGGAACAACACTCAGGCTCTGCCTGGGCCTTCACCCCCACAGGAGGAAGATTGGCATTGCAGTTTGACTGAGGGGGCCTTAAGGCCCCAACCTTGGGGGATATGGTGGGGACCAGAGGCCACATGTAGAATTAGCAATTCATTGGTCCCCTGTGAATGTACACCATGTCCTGGTGCTGGTGGACACAGGAGCTGAATGTTCTCTGATTTATGGCAACCCTGAGCATTTTCCTGGGAGGACCCCTGCTTTAATAGATGGATATGGGAATCAGGCAGTTAGAGTGAAGAAAGCCCAAATCTCACTGGGGACAGGGTATTTACCCCCAAAGGAGTACACTGTGTACATTTCTCCCACCCCTGAATATATTTTGGGGGTAGATATCCTACAGGGCCTGTGGTTACAGACCACTGCAGGTGAGTTCAGACTGAGGGCACCTGTGATAAAGGCAGCTCTGAGGGGACATGCTAAGCACTCACATGTACCTTTGCCTGTACCTCAGTGGGTGACAAATGCTAAGCAGTATGAATTGCCTGTGGGCCACAAGGAAATTGAAGAAACTCCACAGGAGTTGGAGAAGGTGGGCATCATAAAGCCCATTCATATTCCTTTTAATTCCCCAGTGTGGCCAGTGAAAAAGCTGGATGGCTCTGGCATATGACTGGATTACAGGGAACTGAATAAAGTCACACCCCCTTTGCATGCTGCTGTCCCCTGCAGAGCAGCCCTATGGATACCCTCAGTCATGAACTGGGGATATACCATTATGTTGTGAAACTTACTAATGTTTTCTTCTCTGTTGACATAGCACAGGAAAGTCAGGAACAGTTTCCTTCACATGAGAAGGCCAGAAGTGGGCATTCACTGTCCTTCCATAGGGATACCTCCACAGCCCCACCATCTGTCAGGGACTTGTAGCCGAGGACTTGGCCACATGGAAGAAACCACAAACAGTGCAGCTGTATCACTACATGGATGATATTATGCTTACATCTGATTCTCTTGTAGATTTAGAAGGGGCAGTTCCTAGACTGCTGCAACATCTACAGGAGAAAGGATGGGCTGTGAACAGCACCAAAGTTCAGGGACCTGGTTTGTCAGTAAAGTTCTTGGGGGTTGTCTGGTCAGGTAAAACTTAACTTATCCCAGAAGCAGTAATAGACAAGGTCCAGGCTTTCCCAACTGTGGCAGCATTACAAGAGTTTTTCAGTCTTTTAGGCTACTGGAGACTGTTTATCTCACACTTGGCATAAATTCTGAAGCCCTTATACTGACTGGTACAGAAGAGCATCAGGTGGGACTGGGATGAGACATGTGCAACTGCTTTTACTAATGCTAAGTGAGCTGTCAAAGCCTTATAGGCCTTGAGTGTAATGGACTCATCAAGGCCCTGTGAGCTAGATGTTCATGTAACCAAGGATGGCTATTTGCAGCAGCTTGAATGGACATGCCAACCTATTGGGTTCTGGTCACGACTGTGGAAAAGGAGCAGAGGTCCAGCACACCTTGACAAAGAAGCAACTGGCTGCTGTGTTGCTTCTTGCCACACCTTGTTGGCTATGGAGCTCATCACTGGAACAGCTCTGATCAAGGTAATAACTACCTATCCCATGGCAGGGTGGGTGAAAGACGGGACCCAAGGGCCACAGAGTGGCATGACACAGAGGCCTGCACTAGCCAAATGGGGCACATATTTACAGCAGTGTGGCACCCTCTCTACTAGACCCTTAAGTGAAGAACTCCTACACTAACTGGGGCCAGTGACCTCTATCAGTGGAAAGCAGGAAGAATTTGCTTTTGAGCCATTGGCAGCCAAGAGCCCTTATCATGAGGAAAAATCCCTATACCTGAAGATGCTTGGTATACAGACGACTCCAGTCATGGGCAGCCCCTGAAGTGGAGGGCTGTGGCTTTCCATCCTAAGATTGAGACAATATGGATGGAGGATGGAGAAGGGAAGAGCAGTCAATGGGCTGATTTGCAGGTAGTATGGCTTGTGATCACCCAGGAGCCCTCCCCTATAGTTGTCTGCACTGACAGCTGGGGCGTCTATTGGAACTTGACCCTGTGGCTACCAACATGGTACCATGCCAACTGGATGGTTGGTCACCAGCCCCTTTGGGGGCAAGGGTTGCGGCAAGACCTATGGGCCTCTGGTCAGACTAAGACAGTTCCTGTATATCATGTGGCTGGCCATTTGCCTTTGGCATCCCCAGGGAATGATGAAGCACACACACTGGCCCAGGCGCACTGGCTAGAAGGAAAGCCTGCCTCTGATATGGCCCAGTGGTTGCATCAGCGTTTGTTGCACGAGGGACAAAAGATAATGTGGTCTGTAGCCTGTCAGGGGGGCTTGCCTTTGACCTTTGAAGAAGTGAGCCGAGCCCAGAAAGAGTGCCTGTGTGCTCTAAGAGGGACTTACACGGAATCCCACAGCAGTTCATCTGTCTCAGGTGAGAGAACCCCTTCACGGGACTTCATGCTTTTCTGGGCACCCCACATCTGGTGATGAGTAACACAGGAGCATGAAGGCTCAGCCACTTCAATCCAAAGGCAGATGAGTCCATGACTCAGTTTGCTCTCCCCAGATTGGCCAAAGCTGCACTGGGACTGCATCTCAGTTCAGCTTCTTCCTCACATCTCTATCTTCCTTCTGCAGGTGTTAATTCAGAATGAACATCTTTCACCCCAGTGTCTATCACAATACCATGTGATCTACAGAACCCAACCTATAACAGAGGGGTTACCACTTAGAACCCACCAACCAGAGAAGGGTAAACCTGAAAAGTAACAGAGCAGGAAATGCTAGAAAATCAGAAGGAAAACCTGGATAGCATAGCATTCTGGGAACCAAAATAAACACACATTTCAAAAAACAAAGAACAGGCAAGAATGCTGGGAAATTAGAAAAAATTACTGGAAAAAGCCCATTGGATTTAGATCACAGAGGTCACGGTGACCTTGGCTTTGGCTGTTTGGGTCCAGGGCTGGAAACAAGTGTCCCAATGGGGAGATGAGGAGTCAGCTGCAGGTGAGAAAACAGATGCACCAAATCATGGAAGCTCTTTAGAAAAACTGAGAATTAAAGAGATTGAAAGGAGTTGGAAGGGGAAGGTGGGAGTCAAGAAAAGGTTGTTATTTTAAGATGGAAGACATATGAACAGGCTTAAATGTAACTGGGAATAATCCAATTGAAAAGCATATGCTGAATAAATAACAGAGTAGAAGTGGAGAGGAGGAATTGATAATATAGGATCCTGATAAGACATGAAGGAATGAAATCCAACACAGGTGGAGAGATTGGCCTTAACGGATCAGAAGACTGCATCCTAAAACAGGAGGAAAAGAGAACATGGGTACAGATGGAACCACATGAATTCAGTAGCAGGAAGCTGAGGGAGTTCCCATCTGATGCCTTCTATTTTCTTCAAGAAGTAGGAGGTGAATCATCTGCTCAGAATGCAAAGGAGGTAAGAATATTTGAGGTTTGAGTAGAGTGTAGTATGTTTAAAACAGTTACTGGAAATGCAGAGAATTTACCAGGGAAACAGAGAGGAACTGGCCGGCTTTAAGGGCCCAGTGTCCCTGTGCCAGCCTGCCCTGCCGGGCGCCTCAGTCACAGGCCATTCAGTTGTAGGCACAGGGAAGACACATAGATGCATTTGTCCAGAGTCAGACAGTTGTCAAGTAAATTTTTTTTTTAATGTTTAAGACACAAAGTGACAAGGCAGTTAGGAATACTGGTGAGAGTAATATTCAGATAATGACCTGTGGGATCTAAACTTAATCTAATGATGAAAGAATGAAAAATAAGATGAGAAAATGGGTGCTGATGGGCTGGGAGAAAGTAGAAGGGGTAGCACCCAGACCGATACTTCCCAGTTCTGAGGACCTTTTATGAATGCAGAATACTTTTCAAGGCTGGGTGGGGGACCTGAGATTCTGAGTTTCTAACAATGTCCCCGTTAATGATGATATTGCTGGTCTGAGAAGCTGACTTGGAGTAGCAAGTCATCGTTCAAGTAATATCGAAAATCCTTGTGCAGATGAACATGAGAGTGAGAGAGAAGACGGCGATTGAGAGAGAGCGAGATCACCAGGAGGCGAAGCAACAGGGAGAAAAGCAGTGGGCACGCAGTCCCAAGAGGAGAGAAGCAGCTGCAAAGGAAGCCGGGGCCCCGGGATTCGAGAAGAGCGACCAGGTCACTGAAGCTGCAGCAGCTGAACAGCGACCCATGGCGAGGGGGTCCATGAAGACGCTCTGCATGGCTGCTGAGGAGGTTCCCTGTGGCTCTTCACCCCTCACGTCTACACCAACTATCCCCATACACACGGCATTACCTGAGTGACTCTGTCCTGGCCGCTGAGCGAGTCTGACGGACGGAGATGCCTCGCCCATCCTGGTCCGCTGCGCTGTGGTTCCCTGTGGGGCGGACACCCACGCACCGTCACTAGGGAAGCAGAAAACGCAGGACTGGATTTCAAGAATAGCTCTATTACAGTTTCACTCTTAACATGAACTTACAGCACATCCCAAAGCCCCCAAACAGGGAGCAGACCAATCTGTAGGGTGATTTTTTTAAAAATTGGAGTGTTTTGGGCTGTAAACATATGTGAACAGTAAGGAAGGGAAAAGAAACTGTCAGAACTTCTAGAAAGAAAGATCCTACTACAACTTATGGAAGACCCTTAAATCTAGATGGCTGAAGCAGGATTCCCTAACCTTAGGCATGGTGACATACACCGGTCCACAAAATCCATTTTCTATCCCTTCCTGTGAACCAAACCTTCCCAAGAAATTGTAACTTGCCTCTGAGCTCCTGAATAAGCAGCTAAAGCTTTCCTCAAATGCTGAGCAGAATCAACCACCAGAGCTTGTATTCAAACAACAAAATAATAAAAATGATAAATGAAAATCACATCTGTAATACGAGGTGAATTGATCCTACTCAAGTTTAGGAGAAAAATCAAAGTCATATTAAACAAATACTAACAATACCTAATTTTATTGCTAGTGTCTTGCCAATGAGTTTCAGCCCCAGGCAAATTCGCTATGGATTCAGTGTGACTAAAGAAATTGACAGCAAAACATTTTTGGGGTGAAAGGGTTATACCCAACTTTATTTCCAGGTGGCAGGTCAGTCACTAAAATCCTGTTCACTCAGAGAGAGTCTGCATACAGCAAGCCAGTCTCTGCCTCTGGGCCCCTCCGTCCACGCAGCCATCCCACACAGCCGTCCTCCGGGCCTCTCTGCACAGACATCACGCACAGCCATCCTCTGGGCCTCTGTTCTCAGCGCTGCCACCACTCCAGCCTCTGCTCTGCTCTTCTGCAGCCTTGTAGACCTGCCACTGTGTCGTGCCCAGAGCAGTGGGCGGAGCTCTTTATATAGAGTCAACAGCCATGTATTGCCCACAGGTGTGCAGTGAGCTAGTCAACCAGAGCCAGGTGAGAATCCTGGCCACAGGAACTCTCATTTTATCTACAGCTAGACTTTAGTTGTGTATAATCTTTTATTTTCTTCAACTTTAGCCCATACAATGACTCTTCCTTGGAAACATAGTGGCTAAATAAATGTGTTGAAGAAAGAGTTATAACTTTTATGAAAAGGTAACAATTGAAGAGATAAACAGGTTACAATCATAACTTCAAAACCATACCTCAAATATTAACCTCTCTGAACTACAAACAGGCCTCCTTACTTAGGCACAGGTAAGTAATAAGTGTATCAAATTAACAAGTCATAGTGTCATAAAGTTTTCTGGCAGAGTATTCAGGAAGTAGCAAACAGCACTGCGTAAACTGCCCTTGCAAACCTGAAATCTATAATGAGATGAAAAATGGCACAAACATAAGAGGATTTATTTACTGTTCAACCATGACTTCATTGCATTAACCCAAATAAATGAGAAATATAGTCATTTCTAGCATCTGATCCACTAGCAGGGCAAACATGGGGAGCAATAGGTTTTTCTGCAAATCACATAAACTAGGCTAATGCCTATTCCAAGGTTACTCTCATACAGACCTATACACTTTTGGACAAAACTCACTATTTAGTATAAGCTAGAAATTTATACTTCAAGAAGTATAGTAATGCTTGAAATTGGCCATAGGTTATTTTGGGGAGAATATCTATGGTAGTTGGGCCAAAGGAGCTAAGTACCTAGAGTCTTGCATACATGAAAAATGCACTTCTCCTAAGCAGGCATTCAGTTCCAGAAAAAAAAGCTTTTAAGTATTGTTGAATAAGTTAGTTCTTTCCCGAATCACAGAGTTGTCACCTTATGGAAGGGTAGGCACATTGCATTTTCATTGTCACATTACCATGTAATGGTATCCCTGAATTCCAAGGCATTTCCTGATATAAAATTTTGTACAAAAAGAAAATTATTTAAGGTCAGAAATCTGGCCTAAAAGGGAAAGTTGCAGGTTTAGTAGGTTTGGAAATTTTGGACTGGAGGAGCTGAAGGAAAAAACTTGCACTAGGAAGAAAAATCACAAGATTTTTCTTCTCTCTTCCCCATTTTCATTTCTTATATATTTTTCAAAAAAAGGACTATGTTTTTGGTGTTGGTGGCTTTTACTTTTTAACCTCTTCATAAATTACCTTTAGCTCATAATTTACCCATAATCACTAATTAAAATACCTGCAGGTTTAGGCAGATAAAGCAAAAAGAGTGAAGTCATTTCTGTTCAATTAAAGAGGATATGTAGTATTGAGATCTTGGCAACTTGTAGAACACTTGACCCACTGAAGGCTTTTGGTATTTACTCACCTCCACTCAGTCATTACGTGCAGGAATGAAGGCCAAGTGTTGCCAGATGTTACAAATTTTCAAGATAATAAACAAATCTGAATTTTTATGTGCTGTCTCTCAGATTTTAAATTTGGCAATAATTTGAACGTTGTTTGGAAATGGGTGGGTATTTCTAATCAAGATAGTTTAGCGAGTTCACATATTACCACACCCTCTCTGTTCCACCCCTCAGCCATGATTGGAAATGTATAAAAAGTTAAAAGCACTATGACATTAGCTGAGTACAAAATCAAGGTGAATAGCTCCATGAACCAGAAACAGGACAGAAAGGCAGTGCCATGGGCCAGGCTCAGGCTGATGAGAGGCCAGACCTGGGCACCGTACCTGGAGCTGCAGCAGGGGTGGGATTACCATGGAGGAGGTTTGAAAAACAACTCACCTGCTGCTAGGCACTGTGGTTTACTAGGAAGTGCTGGACCTGAGAACGTAAAAGAAAAAAGAAACAGCCTTAAGATCAGGAACTGATCCAAAGATCCCCTAGTTCCTAAATATATCTGCACACCCTTGTATTCCCATGGGTCAGAAGCCCCAAAATAAAACAACCCTAGGGATTTATAGATGTTGTCTATCAAACAGTATAATGATACCTTAATCACACACACTTTTTCATTAACCTACTCAATTATTTACTCAACAACTATTTATTGAACAGCATAACATGCCAGGCAATATTCTAGATGCTAGAGAAAAATGAGTGAACAAAAGAAGTCCCTATATATTAAGGATACATTCTAGCTGCAGGGGAGGGGACAGTGTGGAAAACAGATCACAAATAAATAAAAGAATATATAATGACTCCCAAATTTTTATCCATGGCCAGGACCTCCTCCTGGGGATTTCTACTTGAAATTTCCTCTTGGATATCCTCTATAGACCTCAAACTTTACATGTCCCAAACCTCCAACTCTGATTCTCACCCGCCTTCCAACCTCAAACCTGACCTCTCCACATACTTCCCAGGATCAGTAAATGGCAACAGCATTCTTCAGCTGTGGAGGCCAAAAAGCCTGGAGTCGTTGTTGACTTTCCTCTTTCTTTCACACTCCCCATTTGATCTAACAGCTATCCTCTTATCTCTACCTGCAACAGATTTTAACCACAATTCAGATTTTAACTACTTCTTAGCACCTCCACTGCTTCCACCTTGATCCAGCTGTCAACATCTCTGTTACATAATAATATATCAAAGGGTGAAAGACAAAATAAACTAAGGTCAGGAGGAAGAAGCGCACCAAAGAGGAAGAAAGGATGCTATGTTTATAGGGAGTGCCAGAGAAGAACTAGTAAGAATGTGATATTTGAGAGAGGCAGCCATATAGATAAGGAGAAGACAAGTGTCCCAGGCAGACGACACCGGAAGTTCAAAGTCTTTAAGGAGGAAGCATGCATGGTATGTTCAAGGAACAGCAAGGAGACCAGTGTGGCAGGAGTGGAGTGAGTGAGGAAAACAGGAAGAGCAAAAGTTGGAATTGTAGCAGAAGGTCAGGTCACACAGAGCCTTCTAGGTCATTCTAAAATCTTTGACTTTTACTCCCAGTGAGGTGAGAGGCCCCTGAGGGATTTTGAAGAGACCAGAGACGTGATATAACTCATATATTGAAAAGACCCCTATGACAGCCTTGCTGAAAATAGACTGGAGTGAAATGTGAAGAGCATGGGAAGAGGCCAGGAGACGAATTAGAAGCCTATCCAAATAATGTAGACCAGAGAGGCTGATGGCTGGATGAGGGTGGAAGTGGTGGAGGTGCTAAGAAGTAGTTAAAATCTGAATTGTGGTTAAAATCTGTTGCAGGTAGAGATAAGAGGATAGCTGTTAGATCAAATGGGGAGTGTGAAAGAAAGAGGAAAGTCAACAACGACTCCAGGCTTTTTGGCCTCCACAGCTGAAGAATGCTATTGCCATTTACTGAGCCTGGGAAGTATGTGGAGAGGTCAGGTTTGAGGTTGGAAGGCGGGTGAGAATCAGATTTGGAGGTTTTGGACATGTAAAGTTTGAGGTCTATAGAAGATATCCAAGAGGAAATTTCAAGTAGAAATCCCAAGGAGGAGCTCCCGGCCATGGATAAAAATTTGGGAGTCATCAGTGGAATCATGAAATTTAAATCCATGAGACTAGATGAGATCAGCAAGAAAGAGCATGCAGATTTACCAGTCAGTCCAAACAAGCACCCTCCAAATGTACAATCTGAGAAGAGTTTAACATCGGGTCTATGTACATGGTGTGGCAGAGTTTAGGTTAAAGAAGAAGGGGAGATGTACTACTCCAAAAGCAGGAAGCCTAACATGGTAAAGGAAGGGGAGAGTTACTGGGAACACAGAGGAGGTAGCTAAATGCGCAGAGGACAGCACAGCAGTTAGGAGGCTAGAAGAATAAATATCCCTCCTCCACTCTCTTCCCAGCCTCCCGCAGGAAGACGAGAAAGGGCAAGGGAATCTGTTGATACAATGTATTCAAATCACCATTTAGAGCACAAATCAGAGAAGGGCAGAAAGCAAATGTGAAGAGGCAAATGAAAGATATTCAGCACAATAGACAGAGAAGAGAAGAGACCCAAGAACTGAGTTCTGGGGAATTCCAATTTTAGAGATCAAACAGCTAAGGAGTGTGGTAGACCTAGCTGTAAGTTGGTTCCAATGATTTCTACCCCTTAGTGTTCATGCCCTGTATAATCTCCACTTCTTGCATGTGGACAAGACCTTTGATTTGCTTCTAGCCAATAGAATGTGGATAAGGTGAAGGTATGAAGTCATTTTGAGATATACTTAAGGTCCCAAATCAGTTTCTCTGGCGTTCATCAAAAGGAAGTTTATCCTAGTGGGCCTGACCTAATTAGGTGAAAACTCCTAAAGTAAAGGTGCCTGGGCTCTCCTTGAGGTCAGAGACTCTCTTTATGGTCTTGATGAAATAAGCAGCCTTGTTGAAGAAGCCTAGATGGAAGGAATTGTGAGCAGTCTCTTGGACCTGAGCATGGTCTTCTGCTGACACTCAGCAAAAAGCCATGAACTTCAATCATACAGCCAAGAAAGTGGCATCCCAGAAGTAAACTGAAGAAGATATTTCAAGAGTAGTTATCAGTTGTATCAAATGCTTCTGGCAGAGTTCATGTGAGACAATAACAGAGAGCTGATCATTAGAATCACAACAGGGAGCAACCTGGTGGCTTTAGCAGGTAAATGAAGATAGAAATCTGCTTAAAATGGATCCAAGAGTTGGTGGGGGAAAAGAAGTGAGCTAAGGACCATAAGTAAATATCTCAATATGTTGTGCTATCATGAGAAGCAAAAAAAACATGACAGTAGCTGGAGAAGAATATGGGGTCAAGGAGGGGTACTTTCACAATAGGAGGTATTCCATCACTTTTGACTATTCACTGGAATTATTAAATAGAGAAGAAAATTATTGATTTGGGGAAGAGATAGAGAGTTTGTTGGAATTATGTCCTTAAGGAAGCAAGAGGGGGTAGGAATTAGTGCGAAAGTGGAGTTAGGCCTGGAGAGAGACAAGGACAGTTCACACATAATGGTAAGAGAGAAGCCAGATTATTTGGGTCCATATACGAAAACTAAATAAAGATAATGTAAGAATAGCAAAGTAAAGAACAATCTCATTCATAAACATGTATGAAAATATCCTAAATTAAATACTAGAAAGTTAAATTCACCACATATTTTTTAGCATTTTTGAGACGTAGTTCACATCTCATAAAATTCACCCTTTGTAAGTATACAATTCTGTGATTTTTAGTACATTCAAAAAGTTATGCAAACTTGACAACAGAGCATTTTTATCACCCCAATAAGAAGTCTCATATTATTAGCAGTCACTCCCAGCCCCTGGAAACCACTGATCTATTTTCTGTCTTTATGGATTTGCCTACTCTGGACATGTTGTATAAATAGAATCATATGATATGTGTGACCTTTGTGACTGTCTTCTCTCATTTAGCATAGTTTTTGAGGCTCATCCATGTTGTAGCAAATATCAACACTTCGTTCCTTTTTATTGCTGAATGACATTTCATTGTATGGATATGGCAAATTTTGTTTATCCATTCGTCAATTGATGAACATTTGGGTGGTTTCCACTTTGGAGTTATTATGAATAATGCTGCTATGAACATCTATGGACAAGTTTTTGTGTGGACATATGTCTATCTACCTAGGAGTAAAATTGCTGAATCATATGATAACTCTTATGTATAACTTTTTGGGGAACTGCCAAACTCTTTTACTAAGAGGCTGCACCATTTTACATTCCTGCTAGAAAAGTATGAGTGTTCATTGTTTTTTACATCCTCATCAATACATGTTATTGTCCATCATTTTCATTATAGCCATTCTAGTGGGTGTTAAATAGTAACTCATTGTGATTTTGATTTATATTTCTCTAATGACTAATTATTTTGAGGATCTTTTCAAGTGCTTATTGGCCATTCACATATCTCCTTTAGAGAAACATCTATTCAAATCTTATGCCCATTTTTAACTGGATTGCTAGCTTGTAATTGTTGATTTGTAAGAATTCTTTATGTATCCTAAATACTAATCCCTTATCAGATATATGATTCACAATATTTTCTCCCATTCTGTAGTTTATCTTAACACTTTCTTGATAATGTCCTTTAAAGCTCAGAAGTTTTTAAGTTGATGCAGTCCCTTTTTTTCTTTTTTTAGGCTTTTTGTTTTCTGTTTGTTTTGCTTTTGGTATTATATCTAAGAAACCACTGACTAATTCAAGGTCACAAGATTTATTTCCATGTTTTATTCTAGTAGTTTTATGATTTTTAGCATTCTTTTTTTTATTAACTCTTGTATATGCTGTAAGTTAGGGTTCCAATGTCATTGTTTTACATGTAGATATCCAGTTGTAACAGTAACATTTATTGAAAATACTCTTTCTTTTTGAGTAGCCTTGATGCCCTTGTCAAAAATTAATTGACCAAGTAAAAGAGTTAATTTCTACATTCTCAAGTCTATTCTGTTTATCTATATGTCTATCTTTATGTCAGTACCACACTGATTTGGTTACCATAGCTTTGTAATAAATTTTAAAATCAGAAAGTGGGCCCTCAACTTTTTTCAAGATTGGTTTGACTAGTCTGGGACCCTTAAATTTACATACAGTTTTAGGATTAGTTTGTCAATTTCTATTTTTTTAAAAGCAGCTGCAATTTTGATGGGGATTGTATTGAATTTATAGATTATTTGGGGGAGTATTTCCATCTTAATAATAAGTCTTTTAATCCATAAGCAAGAGATATATTTCCATTTATTCATATCTTGAAAAGTTTCATGGCTTTCAGTGTAAAAGTATTGCACTGCTTTTGTTAACTTAATCCCTAAATGTATTGTAAATTGAATTATTTTCTTAATTTCCTTTTTAATTGTTCATTGTTGGTGTATTGATAGGCAATTGATTTTTCTCTATTGATCTTATACCTTGTTACCTTGCTGAATTGCTTATTAGTGCTACTATTTCTTTCTGTAGATTACTTAGGATTTCTGTATATAATGCCATATCATCTGCAAATATAATTGTATCTTTCTCTTTTGAATCCTATGCCTTTCTTTTTCTTTTTTTCTTGCTTAATTGTCCTGGTTAGAATCTTCAGTACAGTACTGAACATAGGTGAACCATGTATTTTTTAAAACAGATAAGCAAATATGACTTATCTCAGTGATTTAAAGGCTTATCAATATAACAATATAAAGTAACATATTGAATTAGAAATTTCAAATGATCATCTCAATATATTTACATAGTGAATACCTTATATTGTGCTTGCTGTGTGCCAAATAGTTTTAAGCCCTTTATAAGTATTAACTCATTGGATCTTTAAAACAACCCTGTAATTAAGTGCTGTCATCCCTTACATTACACATGAGCAAATCAAGCCAGAGTTAAATTATCAAATATAACACAGCAGTAAATGACAGAGCTGGAATTTAAACCCAGGCAGACTGGCCCAGAGTCCTAGCTCTTACCCATCTGGAATGCTGACTCACATATATAGCTTAATGATGAAATATGAAAAGCATTCTTTTAAATGTCAGGGAAAAGGCAAGGATGTCAGTTATCACTATTTCTACTGAACATTTTAGTTTAGGTTCTAATAAATGTAACAATAAAAATTTTTTGGCATAATAATTAGAAAGGAAGAGACTTAACTGTCACTATCTGTGGAAGATATGGTTGTCTACACAGAAAATTCAATAGCTAAAATCAGTCACTACAATTTCAAAACAATCAGCACACTTATAGAAAAAAAATACAAAAATTGATAGCGTATTCCTAAACACCAGTGACAATCCATTGGATAATAAAAAAAAATCCATTCAAAACAGATATGATAAGAAATCCAAGAATAGATCTAACAAAAGATAAACAAGTAGGGAAATGTTCAAGAAAAGTAGACTAGTGTGACTATAGTATAGAGTCTCTGCAAGGGGGGCCCAGAAAAAGGAACTTGTCCAGATTAAAGAGGCTTGCATGTATACTCCACAGAAACCTTTGAGTAAAAAAGTGGCCAAAAATAACATACTAACTAGGGAAATCCAATCTGACCCCAGTTACATGGAATCCATTAGTCTAAGCAGCCCAGAAAATGTGGTGCTGGTATTCAGTTGTAACCACCTCCTCATGGTGATTTTTATAACTGGACCATTCTCAATGAAAAGTAATTGTCACTGGCCCAAATAAAAGGAACACCAGTATTTTAGATCTGATTATGTTTTTCCTGTACAGTGAAACTAAGGGCAGAAAACTCTTGCTGCAGTACTGCTTGTCAGGCAAATTCTGCCTGGCCCTCATATTTTCAGTATGAGGTCAGATGATGGAATCTTGAGTCATCCAGTGGCCGGCTTGATGACCAGGTCTTCTATTTAATGACTAATTTTGGCATTTAGAAGAAAAGACTAAAAATATAACTGTGATCATGGGCAGAATTCACTTGTTAAAAAAAACAAGGCTTCAGGCTGGTTTCATAAAATTGTAATGAAACCATGGTAATAAAAGACAATAACTCTAAGAGTTAAACGGCAGATTTAGAAGGTTTTTCACATCAAATCCTGATGTTGGTTTGGCACCATGTAGGGGTTGTAAGTCCCAAACTGACCTATTTTGCTAAACACAACTGAATATATTCAGGCCCTTATCTTTCTGACTTTTCTCTCTAACACTTTAATTCACCAAGTATTTATTGGGCACCTGCTATGTATCAGGGTCTATGCCAAGTCCAGGATCTGGATGGAGAACAAAGCAGAGGCAGCAGGTGCCATCTCAAGTTCACATGCCTTCCTGAAGTCCACGTTGTCTCACACCCCTCCTGGGCATCAAGGACACCACTCTGAAGACTGTGTTCCTGCCTCCTTCATCACTGGTTCCCTCGCTCTTTTTCTTCTGCTTTTCTCTTACTATCAGTTGCCTTCAATCTTCAGCCCTATTCTCTCCCAATATTCTCTCAGAACAATCTCATATATTCCCATTTTTCCATGTCATTTATTTAACAAAATTACATATATATGGATTACTGCATACATGGATTAATACATGTGCATGTGTATTACTATATGCCAAGCACTATTCTAAACATTCTGTGAATACTGACTCATGTGTCCCCTAACAACAACAATTTGAGGTAGAAACTATTACTTTATCCACTTTCCAGATGAGAGTGTCAAGGCCCAAACAGATTAAGAAAGTGGCAGGACTAGAATTTGCACCAGGGCAGACCGTGTCTTAAAGCAATATGCAATGCACGCTCTCGTATGTGTGAATGTCTCCCTTACATAAATCATTAAATCAGAAATGTCTGTATTCAGTCTCATGTTTTCTAATGGCTACAAGATATCAGCACCTGAACTTGCCAGACAACTCAGAATCAATGTGTTCCATGTCCCAAAGTGCTTTTCCTTTCATGCTCTACATTCTGTGTTTAGGTTCCCTTCAACAGCCTTCTAAAAGGTCTCCCCACCCAGAAGTTCTCAAAGAATGATCCAAGATCACTTAACAGTTTATGAGACCCTTACAGGGGTCCACAAGGTCAAGATTATTGTCACAACACTAAAATGTTATTTGCCGTTTTCGCTCTGTTGACATTTGCACCAATGGTCCAACAATAATGATCTTACAGCTGTTGGCAATTTGGTATGAATAAAGCAGTGGCAGAAAACTCACATTAGAACACTATTGCACTCTTCATCATCATTATTTAAGAATATCTTTGATGAAGCAGTAAAAGTAACTAATTTTTTTAAATCTTGACTCTCTAGTACACACCTCTTAACTATTCTGTGAGATGAAAAGGGAAGTACACAGAAAGTCCTTCTGTTATATTGAAACAATGCTTGTCTAAAGGAAAAGCAATTACGTGAATGTTTTAAGTTGCAAGCTGAATTCTCAAAGCACTTTTTTCACAGACTATTAGAAAAATATATTTATCCTAATTAGGATATTAGGAAAATCAGAATTTTGGCACTCTTGTATCTGATACTGTTAGTGTGATTGTTTCCCAGTACTTAAAACTTAGGCAACCAGTATTTTTCAACTGACCAATATATGATGACACAAAATTATAAATGGATAGAAGATTCACTCAAAAAGGTAAGACAGACAAATGGTTTTCAATACAGCATAGTAACAAAAATAAATTTCTACATTGCAATTCAGCTTTATGAAACTACCGTTTATTGAGATTTGATTTGTTATCAAAGAATATCAGATACCCTAAGCCTGGAATTCCTCAGCTGTGACACCAGCCCACCGCATGTGGGGCACCCACCAGGACCCCTCTGCATCCCACCTCCAGGGAACTGTGGGAGTAAGGACGTCAGAAGCAAACAGGAGGCACAGGCCGCTGGCTATGCAGTAAAGACCCAGGAATGTCTTGTCTTCTGCTGGCATCCGTGAAACTGGCAGGCCAATGTGTTAGGTTGTAAGTAAGGTAAAATCTCAGTCTCCTCACAGTTCTTGACGTACAGTGAGTGATAAAGAAATCTTTTAATTAAGTGAAGTGCTCAAGTGAGGCAATCCTAGGAGCAGATTGAAATGATTAAATAGAGATGGTCTTAGGAGGACCATTATCTACAGATAAGAGGCAGCCACTGAAAACATTTAGCATAAGTGAAACATGACCAAAGTGTTACTTTAATAATATGTATCTGACAGCGGTATGCCGACTGCCACCTGGAACTAGACCCAAATATCAATGGCCACAACACTTACCCAGTGCTTATCATCAAGAAGTCATTGTGATACGGATTCTATTTAATTCTTGTTACAACTGACTAAGGTCACTGCAATAAATACTGGTATATACTACTCTCTATGTGAACAGATTTAAGTGCAGGAACTCACTAAATATGCATGACAACTTTATAAGGTACCACTATCCCACCATTTTACTAATAGGAACTAAGACATCCAAGAGATTTAGACTAAGTCATCTAAGGACTAAATGACTTTCCCAAGGTCACAACAAACCACACATAAGTAAAATAAAGAGGTAAGATTTGCCCTAGGAAGTCTTGCTCTCAGAGACTATGTTCTGAACCATCAGGCTATATACTGCCTCTTAGGGAAGGCATATGCAGTCATTATGCCCATCACACAGCTCTGTAAAGAACTGTAGCAAAACTGTCACTTACCCAAAGCAATAAAGCTAGTACATGGTGAAACCAAAAAATATATAATATAAAAAAATGGAGGCTATGTAGTCAATTGCATAAATTCAATTTTCAGACTTATTTTGGTTCATTTTCACTAATCTTTTTGTTGTTTGATTCATTTATATATTGCAATAAGATTACTACAATTGCATTAGCTAACACTTTTATCATATCACATAACTTATCATTTCTTTTCTGTGTTGAGAACAGTTAAGATCCATTCTCTTAGCAATGATTTATAATACAGTATGTATGCTTATAATACCATATTTGGCTCTCCAGAACTTATCTACAAGTTTGCACCCATAAACATCCCCACAATTCCTTCACTCCCCCCATCTCAGGCCTGCTAAACTCCTTTCTACTGTCCGTTTTCACTAGTTCACTTTTTTTAGATTCCATATTTAAGACAAATATCATACAGCATTTGTCTCTCTCTGTATGACTTATCACACTTAGCAGCATGCCCTCAAGTTCCATCCTTATTGTCACAAATATCAGGATTTCTGTGATGTATCAATTAGCCAATATACACAGATTGTATATATATCATAGGTTCTGATTTTAAGGGATTCCTTTGAAGATTGTTATGGAGAGGGGCCTGACTCAGACTCAAATGGAACCTGCAATTGTCACCCTGGTGACCAAAATAGACAAATGAGGTCCACTATGCCTAAGAAGGGGGCAGCTGTGACTCCAGGGAGAAAATCCCGGAGCAAAATACCTTTGAGACCAAAATCAGTCAAAGGGAGAAATAAAGTGGGAGAAAACCATTGATTTCTTACAAGCGGTTGTCCACTCCTGCCCTCCCGTGCCTCTTGTGACTGGGCTGCAGAAGAAGGGGCCCGCCCAGCCTCTCCAGGCTCGCCCTTGTAAATTACCCATTGATATGGGGATGGACTACTTCTCTCCACTCCTTGGAAACACCTGTTGATACAGAGATGCACTAAGGCCAGGTGAGAGATTCTGGAAATACTGCACTTTTACCCACAGCATCACTTAACTTAGAATTCCTTGACTGAGAGTGACAGGAACCCATTTAAAACTCAGTGTTGGCAACAAATGGAACCAGGTCATCATTCCTACACTTTCTCTCTCTTTGGCGTCTCTGCTGCTCTCTGATCACTGACATCATCCTCACAATCAGAGTCTCTCCAGGAGGCTGGAACTGTATCTACGATGATTACAGACTCACATCTTACTTGCTTCGCCACCAAAAAAAGAGAAAAAACTCCCGATTCCAGTTCAAAAGATACCCAGGAGAGGACTCTGTTGTCCAGCTTGAGTCATTCACTCCCTTTATGACCAATCCTTGTGAGCAGCAGCTCTCGTGTCCCTCTCTGGATGGGAGCAGGCTTAGGGAGTGCATAGAGCAAGTCAGGAGGGAATGGGTGATAGTCCCTCAGAGACACGTGATTGTAGTTGGATAGCTATTCGCCTAAAGAAAGAGGCAGACAAGGTGAGCAGTGGTCTCAGGCAACCAGGAGCAATCGATCTGCAGAATATCTGAACAGGGACTCTTCCTGTTTGGCTTTGGCACCTTTTACATTTGAAACACATTTTGGAATTCAGCACATATTTCAGTTCAGCACAAGGCTGGGTTTCATCACTGTGTTCATGGATATCTTGATTTCCCTAATGAAACAATAGTTGCCTTGGGAAAATACCTGGTATTTTCCTACACTTAGTAAATTCTTATTGGAACAATGTCCAGTCCACCTTTTCTGTCACACTATAAACGTGAAAAACTTTCTTTGGTTTATGTCACTGCAGTTTTCGGGAGACTGTCGTTGTTTAAAACCCCTCCTTTTGACAGCTGGCACAAAGCTTCTGCTCCCCAGGAGATGGTCCCCACAGTGTTTTGTCTTCTTAGCTCTAACAGCTCACTGTCACTAACAGCTCAATGTACTTGAATTAAATGCCCATTGATTTCTGACTCTGTGACGGCACTTAACACATTCCGAGTTTTTTCTCATTTGTATTACACTCTAACCAGGGCCAGATTTTAAATTTAAAATAGTAGCTACTACTTTTTAAGCACTTGGTTTGGTGTTTTTATGTAGCTTAGCTAATTCAACAAAATTAACACTTACATACACATATATAGACATACCCACAGATACACACAGTTAAGAGGATTGAAGAAGCTGCAGTCTGGAGAGATTAAGGAACGTACCCAAGCTCATGACCCTTGTCTAGTGCATAGTTAGCCTTCCCACCCAGGTCTGTCTGACAGTCAAGCCTGCCTCATGGCACTCTTTGGCTAGCAAATCACATCCAAATCACATTCCTAACTATTGCACAGTTAATGTTCCCTTTGCAAGACAGTGTACATTCAGTCCAGGCAGAAATGATCACCTCCCTTGTCCCCTACACAACCAGCACAGAATTTTCAAACATTCATAATCACCTTCATGTTCAACTGCTTGTTTAGAGAAGTCTTCATCTGGGACATGCTGGGCTGTCAAGGACAAGGACAAATTCGTGTTCTCGTGGTACAGAGATGAATTTCTAAAATGAACTTCAGAAACAAAATCATCACAAAGATTTTGGATGGTGAGGGGAAAGACTCTTTTTATGATATTGTTGGTTTTCTCTTACCCAAGAGATTGTCCTCACATATTCTAAAAACCTCATTTGGGGTAGAGATCAAACAAAGCCAGCTTCAGCCAGAAGGAAAAAAAAAAGATGTGAGCATTTGTGGAAGCTAGCTGTCGGCTTTACGCACACCACTTACGTGTCAGCACCTCTCCTTCTGGTAACTTTGGCCACACAGCCACCAAGAAAGTCAAAAGAAAAAGTCCAACTGAGCTGCATAGGCCCAGTGGGGATGACTGAGCAGAACTTCCAGTGTTAGTAAGCCAGGTGACCGGGCGTGAAGGGAGCCTCGTGGGCGAACACAAAAGTCTGTTTCGATTTCACTACAGTGACTACAGATTCGTGTGCGATAAAGCCCATTTGTTACCAAAAGGGAAGATGTTTCTCCTTTCTTAATTATAGAATAAATTTAGTAACCATGGCCTGAATCCAACAAGATTGTATCACAAATAGATTCCCTAAACGTTCCCATGGGACTGCAGGGGCTCAAGGAATTTGAACAATAACAGCTTAAAGAAATAAACAAACAGTAATATATATGTAATAATTTTGTTATTGAATTCTTATGCACTCTTGTTTATCAGAATATTTAAGTTCACAGAGCAGCATCTTGTTGGTATGCTGTGTACAAACATATATACTCTAATAATTTTAATACTAACTTTATGTTTTGCGAAAGGAGAGAACTTATTTTTCATGTATGGTTTGGGGTTTGGGGTGTCTGTGTGTGTTTGTAAGCCATGCTTTAAAACAAAAGTTCCATGTATCCACAAAATAACATTTTAGGAAATACAATAAAAGACATCCCATTTGTAATAAGGACAACAAATAAAAGAAAAAAATTCCAAGGAATAAATATAACAGAGTTTGCAAGATCCAAATGAAGAAATATTTTAAAACACTAAAAAGGGAGACACTTTGGCAGTGAGAAAGATAGGAATAGGAGAGCCCAGTATAATAAGTATTTTATATATATACATGTATATACACACATGTATATATATATATATATATATATATATACACATACACACACATATATATAAAATTTTCTCTACTATAACTTAAAACTTAATATGATCTTATTAAGATAACTGTAGGATTTTTATAACTGGACAAGATAGTTCCAAAGTTTATATGTAAAGTAAGCATAAAGGAATAGTGAGGACAATTCTGAAAAACAAGGTACACAGTGGAGAAAATAGCCTTATTAGATATTTAAGACATATTATAAAGCTATTATAACTAAGATAATCTGTACCCACACATGACTATATAGAGTGACCAATGGAACACTATGAAAAGCCCACAATTAAGAGTCAAATACACACCAGAATTAAGTGTATAATGAGAGTAGCATTATAAAGTGTGGGGAAAGATGGATTAATAAATGGTGTTGGAAAATTGGGTAGTCATCTGGAAAGCAAATTAATTTGATCTACAGCATAAAATAAATGTCAGATGGATGAATTATAAAAACGTGAAAAAATATAAAAGTTGCAGAAGAAATCATGGTAAGTTATAAAAATACAATCCTACAGTGTGGGAGACTTCCTATATATGACTGAAACACTAAATGCATAACAGAACAAGGACAACTATAAGAGAGTAAAAATTTCTGCATAGCAAAAACTGTCATAGCCAAAATGAAAAGACAAATAAAAGACTTGGAAAATATATTTCAGCAAGTATCACAAAGGGCTATATTAAGGGCTCATACAAATCAACCCATTTGCCCATTAGAAAAAAAATAGGAAAGAATACAAATAGTTTATAAAAAAGGAAATAAAAATGAGAGACGTGCAAATAAACTTCACACTGAAATACCATTTTTCACTTATCAGACAGGCAAAGATCCAAAAGTTTTATTGCATCCTCTGTTGGCAAGTATATTGAAATAGGCACTCTCGTGCATGTCGATGGGATGAGTATTGGTAAAACCTCTTTGACGTGTAATGCAGCAATGTCCATCAAAGCTACAGTTGTGCATGCTCTTTAGCCTAGCAGAGATTATCCTGCAGATTTTCTCACATATATGAGTGTAATATGGAGGCATAAGGTTACACACTGCAGCTTTCTTTTAATAGCAAGTTACTGGAAACAGCTTAATATCCTGGGCTGACAAAAATCAAAGTTGGTACATCCATTCACTGACGCTTACTTCATATACTCCAAACAACCAAGAAATAGGCAAAACATAGGCACAGTATATTTATGGCGACCCTAAACTCAGCTTCCAGGAAGTCTGTGTTTGTGCCTTTTGTCCTGGCATTCCACTCAGTTAGCACCACCTTTTACTCTCAACAGTGTCCTTGCCTTTATGATAAATAATTTGGTCATCCTAAATACACTCTTGGGAGTGAGGGAGAGGAGTAGGGTGAGATGTGGAGCAGATTATGAGGTTGAACTAAGGAAAAAGAAGGGAAGGGCACCTTGATGTTTCCCAGGCTGACTGGTACTACTCAGTTCTCTTGATCCTACTGAGGCCCGAGGTCTCTGGAGCCAGATAGCCTGAGTTCAAACCCTGGCTCCACTACTTACAAGCTATAAGACCTTGGCAAACTCCTTAGATCTCTTTCTGCCTCAGTTTACTCATCTATAAATAGGGATACTAGTGGGCATCTCATAGGGATATTGGAAGGATTAGATGAGTTAATGTATATATATGTATTGTATATATATATCACTTAAAACAGTGTCTGACACTTAGAATGCACTTCAGATATGTTACTGTTACTGTGATTCATAGCACTTCTGTGTGTTTACCACATTTAGACCTTGACTAAGTCAACCCACAGAAAGACTTTGCTGTTGAAGGAGTCAAATTTAAGAATCAAATATAAATTGGATCCATTCATTCAACAGTTTTTCATTGAGCACTTATATTTAAGGCTCTGAGCTATCTAGAGGAACAAAATTACATAAAATTATATAAAACACAGTAGGAAACTTGGGTGAGTTGGTTTATAGCCCACATGTATAAAATGACACTCTTTGTTTTATTGTAAGATTTATTGTTCTAGTTTTAACTCAATTCCGCAAAAATGAATAGTCTACTTTTTATCTACCAGTAATTTTTTTATCTCTTGATCACCTGTCAATATAAATTAAACTTCAAAATAGAATGCAAACCTATTAATACAGAACAATTAGCTAACAATGAATAAGAAATGAGGACTTAAATGTGATCTTGTGGTCAAACGCCAGAACTTTGGAGCCAAGATACGCTCAGGTTTGAAACTGGCTCAGCCACTCCTTGTCAACCTTGGGCAACATCCAAAACCTTCTGTCCATTAATTCTTCACATTTAAAATGAGTAACTCTAGCTATCTACTTTTAATGTAGTTATGAAATTAAATGTAGGGTACTAATCTGTGCTTCACACATAGTAAATGCTTACTAAATATTTGCTAGTATCATTATTTTTATTTCTCTGAATTTAAATAGTTATTTTTCTAAACATTATTATATCTTCTCACTTGGTCTCCATTTATCTCAAAGCAAATGAGACAAAAGATAATTCGTTCTTGTTAGCATATTCAATGTTTTTAAGGTAGTTTCAGAAAGCAGTGACTTGCTGATATTTCTCACAGCAGGAGTATAAACTAACTCGCCATCAGGAAGTCACATAGCCATTGCTCTGTTTAGGTGATTTCCTATTCAGGCAAGGCCCTAATCTAGAAGACATAACTTCTTATAATCCTGCTCTGACGACGCAGCAGGAGTGATGGAGCTGCCCAGACTCCCTCCTCCTCCCGCAGGAACCTGTGTGGGTCCGATGAGGACACAGTTGGTGGGAATTCACTTGCAAAGGACAGTTTCAAGCTCCTTGCTTCAGCACACACCAGTAGCACCAAAACTGTTCAGCTCTACACCATCTCCCTTTCCGTTATGTTCTGAGCCAAAAGAGAAGAGCTGCTAAGTGATCTATGTTCATAGGTATTTATTATTTTAGAGTACTAATATTGAAAGCAACTTTCAATTATTTGAAGTTTTAAAAAGGAAAAAAAATAGATGAATGACATATAATTACTAATGTGCATCTTAGGAATTTTAATGTCACATGTTCTAATGGGAAGAAACGTTGAGAACTAAAAAGATTAACTGAGAACTGAACTCCAAGGCAGGTATTTTTAGGGATCTTTGCTAGTGTTTTAATGTCAGTTGGCTTAAGAAACAAAGTGTTTGTTTCTCATAGTTGCTGGGCAATAGATTGGGTTTGATCTGGTTTCCAGTCATCTTAAATAACAGTGGTATGATAATAATAATCCAACAGAATCACCTTTCTTTCAATTTAATATTAAAGTACTTAAGAACAGTTGACTTCGATGAAGTCATTATTACCTAACAGATTTTTTCATTGTTTTCCGTATCTTATTCCAGGATTCTTGAACCACATGCTGTATTCACGGTGACCCAGAAAGCTAAACCTGGAGGAGGTCTGGAAAAGCCTCTGATTTAAGGGTGTGTGTGTGTGTGTGTGTGTGTGTGTGTGTGTGTGTGTGTGTGATTCAAGATACTTAACTTCATAACCTTTTCTCTGAGTTTCTACACACTCTCATCGTCGTACTCCTGAATCATCAAATACCCCCTTTTTAAGATGGCAAAAGGCAGTGACATGTATCTCGGAGAGAATTTCACTCAAAATAGCTTAAACGTTGCTATCAGAGGATAAATTTCAGACACTTAAAATCAAATTACAACGAAAAAAACCACACACAAAAACCTAAACGCCAACCAAGCTGTAAATACTAGGTGTCACTATTAATGTATTTTTGTGAGTTTTTAACCTAGACGATATTTTTGTTTTCTTATAAAGTCAATATACTTTTAAATTATTCTTTAAAGGTCAGACACTACAAAGGAGTGCAAAATGGAAAGAAATGTCCCTGTTCCTCCCAACCTTCAAGTTCAACCCCAGTCCCCAGGAACAATCACCGCTGTCACTTTTCTTATGACTCTGTATGTTTTTAAATTCTGCTTGGAAACTGACTTTTTAGATTTTGACACCCAGTTCATCTATTGTTAGACTTTGAATGTGCTCTTTGTTGCCACCGAACCAAGAGGTTTTTATTTTTTTAAACTACTTATCCAGCAAAAACCTACATCTCTGGACCCACACCTTTCCCTCCCGGCTCTTCCCCGGTAAAACCTCTTTTTTCTCCCCATTCCATTTCTGCATGACGTGCACCCACAGTCCAGGGACCCAGCTCACTTACCACAGCAGATGGAAATTTCTAGGTGTACGTCTTAAAAATGTTAAGGTTTCTGAAGTGGTTTCCCAGCAATTAGCTTAGTCTATGTTTAAAGTAACAAACTCTCTGCTTCCTTTCGCTCTCCTCCTTCCCCTCCCCCTCACTTTTTCCCTTTCTCTCCCTGCCAGATCCGTCATTTCTCCATTCACTTTCTCTTGTTTGTATTATTTATTCTTACTTACACTTCACATAAAAGGCTGGAGGGCTTGAGTGGCTCTGGGCCCCCTTAGAGGTACAGGAAACCCACTCTAGGTACACGTGGAAGGTAAAGCTGCAGTAGGAAATCATTAGAACCCTGTCTCACACACACACGCACACACACACACACGCACACACACACACACACACACACACACACACACCCTTAAATTAGAGGCTTTTCCAGCCCTCCTCCAGGTTCAGCTTTCTGGGTCACCAAAACAGTTTCCATCCCTTCAGCCCTAGGACAACCTACTGTTCTTAGAGCCATTTTTGGTATCTGGGAGATTAGTTTCTTTCCTGTTTAGGCCTGGGTTTTTTCTATAATGGGAATTCTGTTTTCTCCCTCCCTCCCTCTCTCTCTGTCTCTCTGTCTCTTTCTCTCTCTCTCTCTCTCTCTCTCTCTCTCACATACACACACACACACACACAAACACACACATTCAGAACCTCTGCCATAAGCTGTTTTCCCAAACCGTTCCTCAGCAACCACACTGAATTCAAACCGTTCTGGGTAGTTAGCTCGCTGTTTGTCATCAGCACGTTAGAGGGCTTGCCCAGCTCACGCCCTGTTCTCCGGAGCTGCCTCCGTGTTCCTACAATCCGAGTCACTTGAATCACATGCTCCTTCCTCCTTGGCCAACAGCTGGTCAGATCACGCGTGGACATCTGCCCCTTGTGCTGGCCCTGTGAGACCCTCTCCCTTGAGAACTTCCGTTTAAGAATCCCAGAACCTGAGAGTCAGACAGAGCTAGAAAGATACTGGAAAGATACTGTAGTGTCAGGAACTGCGATGGCTACTGGGGTATAACTGTGCCAATAAGGAAGCAGAAAGAGCCAGATTTCAGAGAGAAGAAAGCAAAACAACAGACAGTCAGAAACATGCAGAGACATGAGGCCGTGTGACAAGAGAAAGCAAAAACAAGACCACGAGTATATGAGAGCACAAATCTTTTTAACTTGCTGACAACTTCCCATTTTCTCAGGAAGCAACAGATGTATTTTCTGACCCTGAATCCCTTAAGGTATCCCAGAATTCTCATAATAAACTCACCTCGCTTCCAGCTAGCTTAACTTGAGTCTTTATGTCTTACAACCAAAAACAAACAAAAATCCCTGATTACAATCTCCCTTACTCTCTTATCTTCTCATTTTTTTTCTTCCTTGGTTTTCCCTGCCCCAAAGGATAATGCTATCCAAATACTTTGTCTCTGAATTATGCTCAGAAATTGCATGCCAATAGTGTATCAATGCTGACGGACTTTCATAGCATCAGAACACAAACAACAGACTCAATTGCACAGTATAAGCTTC
This sequence comes from Manis javanica, assembly GCF_040802235.1. Lineage (NCBI taxonomy): Eukaryota > Metazoa > Chordata > Mammalia > Pholidota > Manidae > Manis > Manis javanica. Next base: position 16,204,503 of record NC_133165.1, read on the forward strand.
CATTTTTCTGTGCGATCAGTTTGAGCCATTGCATCAGAGACTTTATAATCATCAAATCTTTTCTTTTTCTTTTGTTTGAAATATTTATGTTATTTTCTGTTCCTACAACTACCTGAGATTAGAGAGGAGAGAAAGAAATAACTCCAAAACACAAAATCAAAGAAGATTTAATATTTGGATGGAGAATTAGACATGGAAGAAAATAACTATTCAGCAAGGTGGAATAGTGGATGGTATCAGGGCTAGAAGAAGGATTTTTAAAGACAGAGGACACTACAGTATATCTGAGAGAAGGTGTCAGAAGAGAAAGGTTAGAAATAAATGTAATATACAGCAAATTTCAATGGTTTATTCACCCTGAGATTGGCAGATTAAGTATAACCTTATTTAATCAAGACATGTACTGTGTGTTTTAGCAAAAAACTAGAAAATGAAACCAGAAACATAAGTCTGTCAAATAAATATCATTTTTTTGGACCGTAATGTTACTTTCTTCCAGGTGCATAAGTCTTATTAGTAGAATCTAAATGTAATGCAAACATAAATAATTCATTATTTTTATTACTATTACAGTCCATATAAATGTTTGAGCTATATTAACATTTTGTGAGATACTCACAGATTGGCAATATAGGGAATTGGTCATCAACTCTTTTCTTATAGCAACCATTCAAGGTGAGAGTCATTGGTCTTTTTCCTAGATGAGGAGACAGGGCCCTGAGAACGATACAGGATGATGCTATCCAAGGACACACGGCGTGCGTGGTAAAGAGCCATGGCTGTAACCCCAGTTTACCTGGCTCCCAAATAAGCTCTCTATCACAGGTCCGTATCTTTCCATATACTTCACTTTTAAATATGATATACAGACTTAAAGAAGCCCAATATCCCGTTGGAGTGTTCACCAAAAATGGACAAGACATGACAAAAGCATTAAGTCCTGTTGAATGGAGGAGCTCCGACGTCTGTAAGTTTTTGCCACTGCACAGATGCCAACGGTCTTAAGTAGGAAAAGACCTGAAGACATTTAATTCATGCTGACTACTATTGAAAGGATGAAATCCGAGCAAGTGCTGATGGCAAGCCAGATAGACAGCCTCTGTAAGCAGGAAGGAAGGGGAAGAAGGTGGGGATGTTCCCAGCAGTGCAAAGCGACCATTCGGGCACCAACGAGAATGGAAGATGAATTAGCACAGAACACAGAAGAGAGTCGTTGAATGATAGAGAATAAAGGGGATACATTGAGAAAAGAATACAGGGGGAAAAAAGAACAAATTCTCCTCAGTGACACCTCCATATGGATTTTGCCACTATTCTAATGGGAAGGGTTAGAAGTTAAATGCTGTGAATACACAGTGTATCATATAATGATGATAATGATTATATATACTAATAATGGTAATATAATAATAAGGCTAACTTTTCCTGAATACCTAACAAAGTACTGTAGGTTCATTCATTCATCTAAATGCTGAATCTTGACAATAATATCCTTGTTAAGGTGGCTACTATTAGTATCTCCATTTTTGCAGACAAAGAAACAGAAATTCCAAAAGGCAACACAATTTCCTCAAGATGAAGAAGTTAACAAATAATAAAGCCGAGTTTCTAGCTCAAGCTACAGAGGACTTTAGGGTCTATGTTCAGAACCACTGAGCCACCTCTTTCTTAGGCTTCATAAACTCTAAGTCATTCTCAATCCATTGTATTCTCATTACAATGTTCTGAGCATAAAAGACTGTACCTCCTTTCAGCTATAGGTCATATCTGGATCCTGGCTGGCTCCACTTGACATGTGTAGACTGATGTGGTGGCCAACACTTCCTTCCATTCCCTATTTTTAACTGCTCAGAACTTGCCCCTCATCCATGACCCCAAGACCTAAACCCCATCCAGAGGCAAGGAGTCATTTTCTTTAAAGAACCTTTAAATGTATTCTATACCTACTTCTGGTCCTCTCATTACCACTCATGATTATACCTCATTTTTAATCCATGCATGTTTAAACCTTTCTAAGACTGTGGAATTGCTTATAAAGATAGAGAAATAAACAACCTGTCTAGTTTTTGGAGTCTTTTCACATTGGCAACAAGAATTTTCACTCATGGAATTGAGTTAGTAGTTGAATTTCAGTCCTGTGCACTCTTCCAGTTTTGTTATACTCACTAATTTTGTGTGTTTTTTGGCTGGTTTTATTGGGTTCGGTTGGTTTCAGTTTTCCACACCTCCTTATCATATGAACATTTAGGAAGCAGCTTAGTCAGTTTAGATTAAAGAACAGCAAGTGTCAGAATTTTTTACTTTTGAGTTTCTGGGACCTGGGCTTTATAACTTCAAAAGTAGCTAAATAAGGAGCCCAGGGCATAAATATATGCTATAAATAATACCTTTATGAGATCATATTATCAGTTACAGGCAGTTTGTGGCTCTCACTGGAAATCAGATCTGAGAAAGACAATGACTCAGAGAACAGAGCACAGGAATGTGAACTTTGAGTCTCTACAGGAGTCCTGTGCCCTCACAGTACCACAGAAGTCATGTAGATTCAGAGCAGTGGGGACATGGGTATGAGAGCGGCATAGCTCCCTTTCTCAGACGATACTCCAGAACCCAGATTCTGAGATTCTGGGGCTCAGCGAAGTGTGGGATTGGTCGGTGGAGTAGTAGTAGCCTCAGGGAGTCTAAGACAGCTCACAGAGATCCTGTGGCTCCTGGAGGGGACAAATAACAACAAAACGTTTCTCCTTCCCCCTAGACCATGAGCAGAAGGCAGTTCAGCAGCTACATACAAAGACCAGTGAACAGGACCAGATAGATAATGTCCATCTCAACACATTCCTGGTGAACTGATCACGACAAGCTAGGCAAGATGTAAAAGCCTCCGCACTACTGCACTGATACTATAAATGGCACTAGAAATTGGCCACAAGCTTGGAGAAAGGGGTAGTGAAACCCTGAGTGGACTGAGGTGATGTTTCAGCCACTCCATGTAACTGGTGCTAAGAAGGATATTAATTTCATTACAGAAAAACTATACAAGTTACATTTCTTACACATGTGTATTTGTGAACTGCTACTGCTACCCCACCATAGCTCAGCTTTTTAATTCATGCCTTTATGAACTGAGATTACTTTGGGGCACTACTCTTCCCATCCAGCTTCTGGGTTTAACAAGCATCCACTGCTTTGCCCTAATTCTAAGAGAAACCCATATATATTTTTAGTCTTCATTCTTTGAGTCTTCTTAATAATCTGGTTTCCAAGAATGTGCTCTAAAGAAAAGTCAGAGAGAAATTAGTTTTTATTTAACTGCAAAATCTCACAAATACTTGCACATTTCTGCAAGATGGAGCCATAACCATTATTTTCATTTTAAAGATATTGGAAGAAGGATATGAAGAGATTAAGAAAGTTTTCTGTGGTTCCCAAGGTCAAAACTTTCAACATGACGATTTTTGTTTTTTTTAAGATTTATTTTTGTGAATAGCAGTGGACTCATAGACACTGAGAAGTGCCTGGTGGTTACCATGGAGGACGGGTTGCGGTGTTTGGGGAGGGGGAGGGGGACAAAGGGGCACAAAAATTCTCAATCATAATATAGGTTGGTCAACGGGATGGTAGTAGAGCATAGAGAAATAGCCAATGATTCTGTAACATCTTCCTGTGTTGACAGATAGTAACTTCACTAGTGGGGGTGAGGATTGAATAAAATGGGTAACTATTGAACCACTGTGTTGTATACTTGAAAGCAATATAAGATTTTATATCAACAATACTGCAATAAAAAAAGATTTAGTTTTGTGGATGTGTGGTACCCCCAAATGGGAGGAGGTCTCTGAAGGCAGCGTTCTGGAAAAGGTCATCTCAATTTACTGTGTATGAAGTGGAATCGGGTGTGAGGCACGCTTAGAGCAGGCCTGGGGGGATTAGGATGGCCTTGTTCAAAGCTGTGAGGGTAGGCTGGAGTCAAAAGCCAGCAGATTGTCTAAAACTGAAATTAAGGTCAAACATACCCCCAAATCCATGCTTCTAATCTATACACCAAAGTCTAGGGGCCAATGGGGTGGTCCTATAATAAGACAAATTGACACAGCCAGGAGCTGAAAAAGGAATAGTGCCAGTCTGATTGGATTAGGGCCTACTCTAAAGGTCTATTTTAATTTAATCACCTCTTTAAAAGTCCCATCTCCAAATACAGTCTCTGAAATACTAGAGGTAAGGGCTTCGACATATGAATTTGGGGACGGAGAAGGAGTGCAGTTCAGCCTCTAACAGTTAGCTTTAAAATTAGACTAACAGCAATAACAGAAACAGAAGGGAAAAAAACATAGTCTCTTAAAGACAGATTTTTCTAAGGTTGATAGAGTGTTTGAGGAAGCTGTACAGAATCGTTTGGGTTAATGGTCTCCTATAGAATACATAGAAAAATGTCACATTATTTGAACTACAAAGTCTTTGCAACTGCCTCAGGACTATAAGAACCACACAACACTTTATATCCGGGGAACATTGGTATCATTTAAAATCGTGTCTGCTTTGAACATTGTACATTCTAGAATTCAGTATGTGCTTTATAATATAAACTCGCCTTAGCTTTCTTTTGTTTGTCAGCCTGTTTTCTCATTCCTTCACTCATTTTGCCCTGGGCCTTTATTTCAAAGAGTGGGAACTACTTTTTCTAAAACATATGTGCTCTCCCTAGGGACTAATAAAGGTTGATTGAGAGAAAATGTACTGTTTCATATTCTCTGCCTGCTTGTCAATTTATGCTTTCTTCAAGGCCAAATTCTTGTCACTGACCTCAGCCACTGAAAGTCGGCCCCAGGGAGAGGTTCCATGCATCCAGAGAAGTCGTGACCAGACTGTGGCATCCACATTCAATTTTCTAGACTTTTCTCCTCAACAGTGTATTGGTGCCACAGTCAAATCTTTGTTAGGAGAGACTCCTTCCTTGTAAAACCATTCACTGGAGAGTAATGTTTTATTTCTTTTCTCCTTCAAAAACTTTCTGTCACAGCTTCTGATCAGAAATGGAGCTAAATGATTACTTTTCAAATTCATAATGCCTCGCTCTCTGCTCCACGCAACTAAATGACTGTAATTCCATCAGAATACGTCCTGGCATTGCATAAGGAATCCGTATACTAAAGACATAATTGTTTAAAATATAACTAAATAAATAACCAGGCATCTGACTTTCTACATAATGAATGGAAATTTAACTTTGCAATTCTCTGAAGTTCCTGCATTTTTGATAAACCACTTGACAGATTTAATTTACCTTTCTCATTGCTAACCATTCTTCAGAAAACCTGGACATGTGGGTATAATATTAATATATTTGGACATTTTCAACACTGCTGCAAAGGAATGATACTGTACATATTTAAGGCCAGTATCCAAATACTCTGGAAAGCTGAGCCACATAAATATAGAACAGCCTCACACTTTACACCAGTCACTACATAGTTGGGAAACTATGCATCAGTTAAACAAAGAAATTAAACACATAGAGCCTGCTACATTTAAATATTTAAGTGCCATATTTTAAACAAATCATATTATTGTAGGCCAGAGGATTTCCAAGACAAAAAGTAAAGTCTGAACCTTTTATAGAACACCTTTTTTTTTCCCCTGAGATTTTGAACTCCACACAATAATGCTTTTCATTTCTGTACTTTCTCCAAATGTTTTCAACTTCTTAGAGGCTACATTGTTTTGTAAGAATAAACTGTAGATTTTCCAAAGAGTCTCTCTCTCCCACTCAGCTGCCCTGAGGGAACTAAAGCCTCTGCACACAATTTATTTTCATTTGCTTCACCCCAAAAATGATCAAATAAGGACTGTTTCCCTACCAACAATTCTAGGGCAAGAGGCTCTGACAAGTGCAACCTTTATCACTGCAAAAATCTCTTCTTTTTCCTGCTCTGACACATCCAAAGGAGTTTATTTAATACACACCAACCGTGTTAGAATCGGAGCTCTAGCAATTACAGACACACAAGGTGAATATACAGTTTCAAGCTGTTGGAAGGTGGATATGTTGAGCATCCCTGGAATTCTCCCCCGGACAATGGGAAAGCTCAGCAACGGCTCCAGCACCAGTGCCGTCTTTCTCCAGAGGTTGCGTCTTCTTGCCACCAAAACAGGCGTTTGTTGCCTGCACAATGCTCAGCATCCTGGTTCAAATAAGGATACCGTGTATAATATACTCTTTACTATTTTGAAGTTGCCATGGCAGAGAAGAGAAGAGATATTTTTGTTGACAGAATGTCTCTTAACAGAGCTCCTTATTTTGGCCTTTCTGACTTTCTGACAGTTTTCAGATCTACTTTAAAATACTTCCATGACTTTTTTTTTAATTACTTGAAACTATCAACATTCCAGCATCCCAGAAAGAGTAGAAGAGACAGTCTTAAATGTGTAAATAAGCAGATGATCAGAACTTAAAGATACGGAGGTCAGATGAAAAGACTGGATAATCTGTCTGCATTTTAATGGGCTCCTTAACTTTCAGTCCAAACTCCTTGTCCGTTCTCAGCCTCCTTTTCTATTCTTTCCATTAACTTTGTCTTCTAGTTACTCACTGCTGCCATATCATCTAAAATCAGAATGAGTGTATCTGATTGGACTAAGTTATGCTGTAATTTGACAGAGAATCTTACTGGCTTAAACTAATAAGTTGTTTTTTTTAATCACACATCCTTTGTGGGTCAACCAGGGCTTTGCTCTGTGCTGTCCTCACACTGGCAATCAGGTTTACAGAGTGGCCTCCATCTAGGGCAGAGGCCAATGAACAGTGGCCTGCAGACCAAATCTGGCATGCTACTCGAATTTTTATGACCCAGAAGTCAAGAATAATTTTTACATTTTTTAATAGCTGAAATAATTTTTTTTAAGTATAATATAGTCTGGCATATGAAAATTATAGGAAATTTACATTTTAGTGTCCATTGAGGAAGTGTTACTGGAACATAGCCATGCTCATTCACTTATGTCTTACCTGTGGTCACTTTCACACTACAACAGTAGATCTGAGTAGTTGCAACAAACTCCGTATGACCTACAAAGCCTAAAATATTTGTTATCTGGTCCTCTACAGGAAAATTCTTCCAACCTTTGATCTACAGCATGGCAGGTGACCATGGCAGACAGTCAAAGAAGAATGACAAATCATGCGCAGACTCTCAAGGCTTCCTCCAGGAAGTGACACACAGACTTCCGCTCACTTTCCATTGTTTAAAGCACATAACATGGCTACCCTGCATTGCAGCACAGGGACGGGGAAACACAATCCCCCCAGGAGATGCAAAAACGTGTTGATGACCAGCACTGGTAACTGCCACAGCTAAGAAAAGTAAATTCAAAAATAACCAACATGGTAAATAGATTCTCTATTTTACAAAAGAAAATCTACTGATTGTCCTCGAAAAGATGGCAAATTAACAAGAACTTCTGGCTACGCTACCTGAAACCAAAATCTGAAAATGCCACAGAAATGAGATGGTGGTTGATGAATCTCAGAACTTTGCACCAAAAGTATGGATAATATTTTGTAATGCATGTAACTGTTGAATCACTATGCTGTACACCTGAAGAAGCCAGTAGGATACTGTGTATCAACTATACTTCAATTTTCTAAGGAGTAAAGCAAGGTGTTAGGGACTGAGGTCAGGGCCTGGTGTAACTGGGAAAAGGAGGTTGAGGGTAAGAAGATGACAAAATGCAGAAGCCTGAGATGCAATAACAGAGGCAAGTCTGGAAAAAGCTTTCTGATGGTGGCCATTTATTTCCCAATACTACCTTAAGATGTCATTGCCCATCTTTTTGCCAAAGTAAACAAGATCAAGCTTAGAACCAACAGAACGGGGAGGAGAAGCATCAGGATAGCCCAGAAGCTTGGGAAGGATTAGGATGAAAAACTCCAAGGACATGCAGGCTGGACCCCATACAGAGCACTCCCTTCTCCCGTTTCTTCACTCTTTCTTACCTTCTACCTCCGTTGGTAACACTTTATAATTACAGCTGAGGAAGACAGCTCCTTAAAAGATCTGTTCCCAGAGAAGTGTACCTGGCATGGAATATCTGATGGAAGGTGGGGAGAGAGGACCACATGAATGAAAGTGGCCCAGCCCAGAGGTCCTCCACACTAGGAATGACCAACCCTCCCCTACTTGGAGGGATATAATCTAGGACTTCAAAAATTAGACAAAAGAAGAAAAATAAATACAGACAACTGCAAAACAACAGAGGATGATAACAATTATAAATAACCATATCCCAATACATATGAAAATTTTGAATTTAATTTAAAACTAATATGCAGATAGAAATCTTTAATATTAATATCCATTAAATAAGTTGAACTATTAATCAAATATCTCCTCAAAAACACCAATAAAAAGCCCAAGTGGAAACATGAGTTTGCTCCCCAAATGTCATGCAAGACATATTCCTTCCTTATATAGATTATTCCAAAGAATAAAAAACAAACTCTTATTTTATTATTCCAAATCCAAATAAGAAATTAATACCAAAAAATAATAATAAGTAAGTAGATCCAAAAAAGCATTGATAAATTGAACTCAGATATACAGGAAAAGCTAAGAATGCTAGAAATAGAACTTCATTTGATAAAGGCTATCTACAAAATAACTGATGCAAACAATACAAGTAATGATGAATATTTAGATACATATCCTTGGGATCCAGAACAAAACAAGGAATAATCCTGTCACTGCTACTATTCAGTATAGTACTTATTTTGTTGTCCTACCAACAAAAATAAGGCAAGAACAAATAGAAATAAAGATTATAAAATAAGAAAAAGATTGTTACAATGAATTAAAAAGCAACGACTAAGTGCTGCCTACAAAAGACAACTTTATAAATGAACAGACTGAAAGAAAGTAGGTAGATGAAAAAGATACATCATGTAAATAGCAACCATAAGAAGGCTAGAGGTTATATTAATATCTGTTCAAATAGACTTCAAGACAAAACCATTACCAGATATAGACACATTCCTAACCATTAAAAGCTTAATTATCAGGAGTACATCATAATCATAAGTTACATGCACCCAATAATAGAGCTTCCAAAATCATGAAACAAAAGTTGACAAAATTAAGTGAAAATATAAGCAAAGCCACCATTGGAGATTTTACACCCCTGTCTCAGCAACTGATAGAACAGCTAAACAAACTCAGTAGAAACACAGCAGAATTAAATAACAGTATATCAATCCACTGGACCTAAAGACAGCTGTATAATACTATACCAAACAAGAGCAGAAAATACATTCAAGTGCACAGGAAATATCAATCAAAATAGACCACATTCTGGATCTAAAACAAGTCTTAACAAATTTTAAATACATTTAAAGAATAAAATCCTAAACAGAGTTTGTTCTCTGGCCTTAGTGGGTATTATTTAAAGTCAATAATAAGCAAGTCCCAAAAATACCCCAAATGTTTAAAAATTACATAACTATATATAATTATATTATACTATTAAATAAGCTCTGTGTGAATGAAAGAATCACAAGACATATCAGAAAATATTTCAAAAGTAATAAAAATGAAAAATACATTTCAAATTGTGTGGGATTTTAACCTAAGAATCAAGGAAAAAATCTCTGAAATTGCCAAAATAGACTTTCCCAAAAAAGAAAGAACCTTGTCCTGAATGGGAACCTAGGAGAGGAGAGCTGAAAAGAGCCTGTGAAACGGATGTCCTTCCCGCTCCGCAGGAGGCAAAGGCAAAAGAGGAAAAAATGATTCACTAAGGGACATCTGCCACTTGTAAGATATTCCAGAATAAAGGAATTAGATGTTACTACTAGTGAAAAAGGAAAAGAAAGCCATCCTTAAATATCTGGCCAAACTTTCAGGCAGAGTGACTATGCAGAAGTTTGGTGGGACAAGTAACAGAGGAATTTATAAATGCTAAATTTTTTAATTCCTACATGCTCTAAGAGTTGCTCTTTAAAAGCAGAATAGAAGAAGAACATATCATTCTAAATTCAGCAAGCTTCTGCACATAACTAGCAGAACGGAGGGTGTTTTCCCTTTTATTATTGATGTACAGGGTAATGATTTGTTGCCCTTACAAATTTCCATCAGATCTAGTGAGTTTTGTTTGTTTTGCTCTCTATCTCCACCCAACCCTTTTAAAGCAACATGAACTCATTATCAACTATTACATGTTCATGTGTTTTACTAAATTGTAGTCTTTATTCTTTTTGATGCATAAACTGTCCCATTTTGGTTAGTGTGAGCCTCTTCAGGCATGCTCTAACATCCTCTGGACGTGACCTGATTACCCTCTGATAACGTTTTTGCTTTCTGGCATAACAAGATATCCCAGACCCATGTTGCACATTTTCAGCCTCAGACATGGAACTGACCATTTCTTAAATGAGGTCTGGTTCCCTTTGGTGGGGAATAGTATGTAGAGACCAAGTATTGGGAAGACATTGCTTCTAGACCTTTTCAATAGACAGAAATAGGGCTATGTATTTTTAACTTAAAAAACTATTACATAAAGCTGTCACATATGTCACATATGTATATATGAATAATATATTTCACATATGTGAAATCATAGATTTTACTTTCTGCCAAAATGCTTCTTCTGAACTGCTCATCTAGTGGGAAGCATTAAAATCCTAATTTTAACACAATGATAATAAAAATGCCATAGCTGATTTAATTGTATGAAAAATATTGGTGCATATCTCCTGCACCCACAGAATGTACAAATAACTCTTTTATCATAAAACACAAAATAAACTATTTGTAGGCATGGGTAAAGACAGAGTTAATCATTATCTATTTGGTCAGCTATAGCTAATAACTGATGACTATAGTGATTTTCTTAATCAGCAGCTAACATTTTCTTCAGTTATTCTCTCCAACTGACTTCTCTGAAGTTATTGGTGAAGAATACAGCCTGAAGCTTCCCATCACTGTTCTTTAACAATAAAACACACTTTCAGAATTAGACAATGTCACCTCCTATACCATCTTCATTCATACACCATTGCACCACGGCAAGGCTTTTTCCTTCTCTAGGAATTTTAGTCATTACAACGTCTGCTCCGGTTCACAAAGAAGCCACGTCAGCAACATTTATCAAACCCGTTTTTACAGTCATAAATGGGTAAATGATTCATTTTTCCACTATATTCATAGGATCTCCAAGTACAGCATCACAACCAGTTTCTGAGTAACTTTGCATAATTTTCTTAACAAACAACAAACTTTAAACAACTGCATACTTAATAATGTGTATTACAATAATTATGCATTTATTTTAATGATTTCTACATGAATTTAAAGATTTTTATCCGCTGCTTTGTAGTCAGTGAATCCTGATCAGCAGTGCACCAAAGCGAAGTTCCCAATTTGTGGGACATGCACACCCAGCAAGGCCCAACACTTGGCCAGGCCTAGGATAACACTGCTTCCAGGCCTTTCCAATGGTCAGAAACAGGGATAATAAATATAATTTATTTTTACTAATAAATAAATTTTTTAATAATAATAAAAGGGACAGCATTAAGGAAAATTTTTAAAGTGATAAAGAAAGGGAAACAATTAAGTAGTTATCTTGCCATCTTATATGAATTATATTTTGGAGTAACCAACTATCTCTGGTGAATGAGAACAGATAATTCTATTTATCAAAAACACCAGCTAATAAATACAGATAAAATGTTAGAATTAGAAAATTGCCATTTGCAAACCCTAATGAACTGACTCAGGCTATAGTAATCAATGAATGGAAATATCATTGGATTAACAGTTGATAGGAAACCATGCCAAATGAAGGGATCAGTCTATCACCACTTATACCTATAAAGCAGTGTTAATAACATTAAAGTGAGATAAGCAGGCATTAAATGTCTTCTAAATTCAGATAGAATTTAATAGGAAATAATACATAGGAAATTTTTAAAGAGTGGGGATTGCTGTGTCCCAATAAAACTTTATTTATGGACACAGTATTGTCCTTGATGTATTTTTGCCAAAATAATTTGAAACTAACTCTAAGTTTTTACATCTAAATTCCAGTCTACAGGAAATACTAGACATAAAGAAACTAGTTAAATGACATCGTAGGAAGAGATGTGCCAAATCCAGAATACTGCCCATACCTGAACCCGTTTCTTCAATCAAACCAGTATGTCGTACATCTAAAACCAATATAATGTTGTATACCACCTATACTTTAACAAAAAAAAAAGTCAACAGCATGAAAAACCAAAGGAGAGAAGACTGTTCTACATTGCATAATTTAAAAGACATAATAAGCAAATATAGTGAGAGTCCCTTGCCCAGATACTAATTTAAATCAACAAAAGGAATTTTTAGATAATTGGGGAAATTTGAATAGGAATTGGATATCAGATCATAATAAAAACTGTAATTATGCAAGATGTGATAATGGCACTATGGTAATGTAAGAAAATGTTTCCCCCTTTTTGGAGAGGCATATTGATATATGGGGGTTGGGCATGACTCTGGGATTTGCTTTAATCATCATCATAATAATAATGCTTCAGTAAAAATAACTGAAGGAGATATGAAGCAGGCATGTCAAAGTGTTGACGCTTGTTAAAGTTGCATGATGGATAATTTTTCATAACAAAAATTTTTAAAGGAAAACCTAATAAAATAATGCCAACTTCTGCAAATTGGTTTATAAAGTCAAAGTTATTAGGATCAAAATCCCAAAAGTATTCTTGATAGTATTTGAAAAATCACTTTAAAATTTATATGGAAGCTCAAATGGTCACACAGAGCGTAGATAGATCTAAAAAAGATTAAGCGTAACAAATTTAAAGGTTGATTATAATATTGTAGAAATAAAGACAGGGCAATATTGGCATAGGAAAACACAAATACACCAAATAGAGAGAAAGAACTAGAATTAATCCTACACAGAAATGGCAGAGCAGACTTTCCAGAAGGATATAAAGGATGAACTAACTATTCAATAAATGCCACTAGGAAAGCTGAGCTAATTGTACACAAAATCAAATCAAACCTAGGTGGATTAAAAAATAGAGAACTTTTGGAAGACATATGTAGTGGTGCAATTACCAAAAGATCATTCTTTGTTTCCATAAGGAACTCCCAGGTATTTCCAAATTCCTGAACAACTGACAGTATTTCCTGGCAATTCTTCTCTTTCTATGTTTAAGATACGGTATTCATCCCAGAGGTCATGCTGGGAACACAATGGTCACTTCTGGAACGAACCCAGCAAAAAGATATCACACTTGGCAAAAAGCAGCCCCATGCCCCCAGCAGTGTTAATGGCAGAGATACAAAATCTGTTCTTAAGTTCTGAAAAGTTTACCAATTGCTATGATTTTTAGGTAGAAAAATAAAGGAGCTCTCTGTTCTTTTCTTCCTCTGATGTGAAAAGAAAATCTGTAACTTTATACATTTAAAAGGCCATGTTAAGAGATAAATTACCATCCTTAGTCTTTGCATGTGTTCAGGGCTTTGTTTTTAAGAGCTGAACAGTTGCATGTGCTCAAAATTTTAGGGGGGTCAATTTAAGCATCATCTCTTTATGTAGATATTCCTTCTTTCCCTGCCCTGCCCTAATCTCCATGTAGGATTAATTTTTTACCATAATTGAATTCATCCATCTTTTTCTTTGTGACTAGTGATTTTATGCCTTGAGAAATTCTTCCCTATCCTGAGCCAGAAATGTTCCACTATATCAGCAAAAAACAGATTTTTTGTTTTTAATGTAAGGGCCAGAGAGTAAACATTTTGTGCTTTACAGACCTTATAGTCTCTGTGGCAACTACTCAGCTCTGCCACTGTGACACAAAACAGTCAGAGACAGGACATAATGAATGGGGATGGCTGTGTCCCAATAAAACTTTATTTATGGACACTGAAAGTTGACTTTTATATACTGTGAACATGTCACAAAATATTATTCTTTGGGATTGTTTTCCAATAGTTTAAAAAGGAAAAGACCATTCTTAGGTCATGGGCCACACAAACAGGTGGCCAGGCCGATTTGCAGTAAGCCTTAAAGTTTAAAGGATTGACCACAGAGTTTTGCATAAAGAAGAGAAAAAAGGCCATCCCCTTCTTTGGCCTGGGAAATGATGGGGAGCAGAATGAAGCCATCAGATATATCCTTCTCAGGTTTTCCCCCTCCAAACTTTGGTTCAGTGAATGAAGAGGTGTTATTAGGTAAAAAATGTGCACAGGGCCTATCTCTAATTGAGACTCCATAAAGCAATCCCTCAGGCCTCCCCTACACCAAAGGCCCCAGCGTGGTCTGATAGTGCACAACAGTCACAGAGAGGGAGCTTGGGGACTTCTGGGTCAACCTCATTTATCATTGAGAATAAATGGGATAAATGAGTACATTGGAGAAAAACATAGCGCTGATAGATAAAACGTGATAAGAGGACTATCATTTTAAATAGGAGATCAGGAAATTTTTCATTGGGAAATTTTTGAGTAAAGGGAAAAAATACTTCAAGATGCTCTAGGAAGGAAAAAAGTGCTTCTGCTCTAAGGTGTCCGGCATGTCCAAGACACCGCAAGATGGCTATTGGACGGGAGCAGAGCAATAGAGGGGAAAAGTAGCAGGAGATTAGCTAGAGGAGATAATGGAGGCATAGGTGATTGTATGGGGTCTTAGGTAAAAACTTTGAATTTATTCTAGAAGAGATGGTAAGCCTTTGGGAGTTTTTGTACACAGGAGTAAAGCAATACAATTTTTGTTTTTACTAGATCACCCCAGCTGTCATATTGAGAATAGACTCTAAGTGCCAAGGACAAAATCCAGAAGATCCTTTAAACATGCTGTTTCAATAATTCAGGAAAGAGGTGGTGCTGACTTGGATTGGGGCGGTAATGGAATTGGTGAGAAGTTGAATTCTGAATACATGTTGAGGGCAACAGCAACAGGATTTGTCAACAGAATGGAAGTACAGTGTGGGAGAAATGGAAGTCAAAGATGGATACAAAATTTTAACCTAAAGGTAGCTGAGGTTTGGGATCATTATTCCAAGCACCCATTCTTGTATGTCATGTGGTGATTCCTTCAATGATCACTGTGGCAAGTGGGATGAATTCTTCTCACCAACTTAACCAAACACCTTCGCACTTGGGGATGCCCCTGGTCAGCTGCCCCTGTCTCTGCTCGGGTACCCCTCAGGTAGCGATCTTTTTCCCTCACTTCTTCTGAGCTGGTTTGCTGTAAACCTACAAAGGGCTAACATACAGACAACTGGTTAGTGAAATTCTAAAAATGGAATTGTACAATTCTAAAATGGCAGGCTCTGTGCAAGGGTGGCTTCAGACCCTTATTCAAAATAGAGTATCTGGGCCCCTCTTGTTAGCCTGCCTCTCAGTTGGAAAACTTTGTTTGGCTTGTTGTTGTTACTGGGTTTCTAATTTTCTTCTCTGTTTGAATCTGGGTTCCAGGGAACTAAGGGTATTATAGAATGAACATGAGAAATCCCAGCGACTGTGTATGTAAAAATGCACATTAAATATGTAATGTAGCTCTACCTTCATCCTCTTGTCCCCATTCCAAGCTCTTACTCCTCCAATACTGTATATACATAAAAATTGTATCAGATATAACACCTACCTGATGGTTCCCAATGATTACTGTGCATAAGGATCATTTGGAATGACTTGATAAGATGAGGTTTCCAAGCCTCACTCCTAGGGATTAAGATGCAGTCGGTTTGTGATAGATGCAAATGCTCCGGATGACTCTGGGACAGGCAGGCAGTGACAGTAGGAGAAGCACTGTGTAGGCCATACGGTGCTAAGACAGTGAAGAGCAGTACTGTGTCAGGGTGACAGCCAGAGGGCGACACTGAAGAGGACACGCCGGCTCTGAGAAAAGAAGGCCCTAAAGTGTCACCTTTGTATGCAGCAGCTCTAATTAATACTGCATATATTCATAGTCCATAGTTGGACTGGATTATATGGGGACTTTTGAGTCAGGCTGACTGCTCTCTGAGGTACTACGAGGCATAGTAATTAGTTATTACTAACTATATCTTACCTCATCCCAGGTCAAATTACTTCATCCTTCTGAG
The DNA here is from genome assembly GCF_040802235.1 of Manis javanica. Lineage (NCBI taxonomy): Eukaryota > Metazoa > Chordata > Mammalia > Pholidota > Manidae > Manis > Manis javanica. Next base: position 16,220,605 of record NC_133165.1, read on the forward strand.
TCAATTTCCTCATCTGTAAATTAGGGGCAGGGAGAATGCTTAACCCATTGTGTGGTATTAATTAAATGAGATAATATGATTAAAATGTTTAGAATTCTACCCAGTACACAGTAAACACTCAATTAAGGCTGATAATTATTACAGGATGTAGGTAACATCTGTATAAGGCATATAAAGTATGAGTAGACAGCTTAGTCCATACATATTTTCATATAACATTATATAATTTTATTCCCATCATCAAAGAAAGCCCAAAATCTCAGGTTCTTATTTAAGATTAAGAACTTTTTTTCAAAGCCCACATTCTCAAGCTTTGTCCCACTTTATGGAAGAATAGTAGTAGCTTCCATTAACTTACAAAAATTGAAATACTCTTATAATTCCATCTGTGATTACAACCTCCTAAAATAAGGAATAAGGTTTATGTGAATCTTTATATGTATTATGTTAGTTTATATCATATACAGCAGGGAACTTCATGAATGGTTTTAATAATTTTCATCTACAGGGATAAAAAAAGGCAAATAAAGCCAAGAAAAGGACATTATTAATAATTTGGTCATGGCCTTTAAATTGACACACACACACTACTGAAGTCTTGAAAGAATGATAAATTGTTGAATGACGATAAGATGGGAATGAATAATGACTCACTTATTATTGTTTTTGTACTGAAGGTCCATGCATCACACCCAATTTGTTTTATTTCCAGTGTCGAGAGTCCCTCACAGAAGAGGAGGGATGATGAGGCAGAAAGGTTGTACGGAATGAGATTTTGAAAAACGTCCCACAAAGTTAAGGTGTACAACGCTCAAATAGGCTCCAATCAGTACCTGTCATGCATAAGTGTTCATTTAAGCAACGTAAATGGGTCCCTACCAGTAGCATCCCTAACTAGGTCAAAGGTTGGCACAGAAGTGCAAAGCCTAAGACTGTAAGAAGTAACGATCCTGCTACCCCCAGACACTTAAAGATCAGTGGTAGCTATTTTGTTGAAAGGCATTCACAAATGTGAGCCTGATCTTCCCATTTCCATCTTCCTCCCAAACTAAAGAAAATGACTTAAACAACAGAAGTATGTTTTCCTCCTTCGTCACACCCAGCTCACGTTCTCAGAATTGGCAAGGCTCTGTTTATCAGTCCCTTCCCCATCACCTCTCACCCACCCTCGCCCATCACCACAAAGCTGGCTCCTGAATCCTCAGTAAGGACCCCTTATGAAACTACTCTTTGCTGTTGAATCAATAGCCATATCTGCAATGCCATGGTCACTACTGAGGTCTTATTCCTCAGTTTACCTGAGGGAACTCAGACACTAACCCTTGCTTCCACTCCACACTCATTAGGAAAGGCTCTTAAAGTCCCATCTCCCTTAGGCTGTCATATCATAATAAACCTTATTTTATTTAAGATTTATGTATTTTGTTTATGTCTTTTCTTCCGGGGTCCTCTTTTTCTGTACCAGTCCTGGTAAATTAGTTGGCTTGACACACACACACACACACACACACACACACACACACACACACACACACACCATTCCTTGGGTTGCCCAAGAGGCTGTTAAATTCCAGCAGATTTATTCCCTGTGTACCTACACCAGCTCCATTATCAGGAAGGCATATTGCCAAAACCAGACAAGAGTTCCCTGCCCACATGCCACACCTTCCCTTTCATTCTGAAACCAGAAATACTGCCAGATACTTGTACCAAATATTAAACTCTGAGGAATCCCTGCAAACCTCAGAGAGTAAACACCTGCTTCCCTTCCCCATCCCAACTTCCCACTGAGTCTAAGGAGAGCTTTTCTTGGGGCCACATCTCACACACCCACACTTCGCATACCTTTGGCTTAACACCTGGTGTAGGCCACCAAATGAAAGGGATGCTGACAATTGAAAATCATATTTGCTTTTAAAATAAATATAAATGATATTTTGATCTATTGATACATTGTCCTTACTAGTCTTTGTTGTCCTTACCAGCCTCTTTCCTGGTTCTGTCTCCCTAAGGATGGATAGACAGAACCAGATATTACAGACATATTCTGTAAATATGCTCCACTAGTCCCAAATCATGGTCAGTTGGATGGTGCTTCAATGAGCTCCCAGAGTGTCCCTGTACATGCATGCAACACATGGTCCTTTGCGATACCTGGTGGAAAGAAAAGAGGCTACAGACCATCTCTGCCCACAAAGTCACTCTCCATTGTAGAGTTCCGAGGAGTCTCAGAATCTTACATTTTCAGACCTCACTGCCCAAGTTGTTATAGGTTGTCAAGATAGGAAGAGAGAAACCACCTTATTTAGTACTTTGCTTTCTTACTTTATGTCTTTTCAATATTTAGACACATGGTATGAGAGCCACCATCGTAACTCTTGCTTCTGGTCCCTTGGACATTAGAGATAAGCCCGTGCTTTCCCAAGTGTAGGCTGCATGCCCAGCTCCAAGATAACAGCAATAGGCTCAGTCACAGAAAGAAAATAAACTCCAGCCTCTCAGCTCTAACTTTACATTCCTGAGAGAGAGTCTGGGTGGCCCCAGCAGGCTGGGGAGCAGAGGAGTGCCACACCCCCGTCTCAATGACTGAATGCTTTGGAAGTGGGCCTTTCCAGAGAAATAAGACTGCCAGGGGACCGAGACATCCTTGTGGTAAAATGGCCATTTCCCAGGCAATTTTGGCCAGGTAGATTCCTCACTGAGTGTCCAACTTCACAGGTGAAATGAATTCAAGTTTTATTCCTCTCATTTCAATAGGACAGATTGGTGGGAAATGTGGAAAATCAATATATTCCAGTTAGAAGACAAATTTCACATGCTTTTTTTGTCTTTTCCATGATTGGCTTTAATACAATTTATATGAACTATGGTGAAGAAGAAATTTCTGTTAAAGAAAAATTAAGTTTTATTAAATTAAGTTTTATTTACTCCCCATCATGTTTTTAAAAAATGGTCAGTAAGCTAATACAAATCTGATACTTTTTTCCTTATTAGAAAATCAAGCTCAAACATTTCTAAATGTTTCTTAAACATTTAAACATTCCATTGATTTATTCTTCCCAATATCCTTTGTCTAAAAAAGAAGTAACAAACGTAATAAGGTACACAATGTTCCATGAGAAAATACTTGCCAAGCCTTCTAGCTATAGTAAAATGAATACAGTTCATAACTGGGAACTCTAACAGTCCTATCTGAAAAAATACAAAGGACTGGAAACTAGTATTTGCTTTGGATACAGGTAAAGCATGTAGAATAACATTGTTTCAGCAAGATTATCTCCATGTGACAGTATCAAATATGGAAGGAATGAGAAAGTATACTTTCAACCCTTGCTAAAAGTAAAGGAAAAGCTCATCCAAAGAGGAAAAAAGACAGGCATACATTGGTACTATTTCCACATGTTTCTTCACCTCAAATAACCTAATGATACTGTGTACACTTAAACTGAAAGGCTCATCCATTCTACCCAAGTCTGAAGCTTAACCTCCTCTATACTTTATACAGACAAAACTGCTGGTGATTTCATTTGGCTCCCATAGACAATACACAACCACCCAGAAGTCATCAGCAGTTCTAAACAAAGGCATTATATGCTGAGGAGAAAAAAAGGGTCCTCAAGTAGGAAGAGCTTATGGCAGTAGGACGTTTATAATGGGGAATGGAAATTGGGTCCTCAAACATTTTTGCTTGAGTATACAATTAAAGAACATGCAAATACTATGAAGCCCTTCTAATATTTTAAATTTTAAATATAAAAATTATCCCCCATAAGTTTAAATAATAGCGAAAGATGCAATTCCAACATATTGTATATTTTGACATCTTAGAAATGAAATGGTTTTAACCATGGTTTAGAGACATTCATCAAAGAAATTGAAGGTGACACAAATGGAAAGTACTCCATGCTTATGAATAGGAAGAATTAATATTGTTAAAATGGCATGCTACCCAAAACAATCTACAGATTCAGTTACAAGTACAATAGCTATCAAAATACCAAAGCATTTTTCACAGAAATAGAGTAAATAATCCTAAAATTTACATGGAACCACAAAAGACCCCAAATAGCCTAAGCAATCTTGAGAAAGAACAAAGCTAGAAGTATTACACAACCTGATTTCAGACTATACTACAAAGCTGCAATAATTGAAACAATATGGTACTGGCACCAAAAAAAAAAAAAAAGACACATAGATCCAGGGAACAGAAGAGAGAGCTCAGAAATATACCCACACTTAACCCATGGAAAGGCTGTAGAGACCTGCCCCAAACACCATGCCTAAAGTAAACAGTAATACATTGTACAATTAAATACTGATTAAGAGGGTAGATCTAATGTTAAGTGACCTTCTCACAATAAAATAAAGTAAAATATAAAACTCATTTTTCATTATAGGTAGTTCAAGAAGCACTGTTCTGGACCAGAGATCCACAAACTTTTTCCATAAAGTAAACATATGGGCTTTTCTGGCCACACTGTCTCTGCTGCAACCACATAACTCTGCCTTTTTAGGATGAAAGAAGCCATGGACAATACATAAATGAATGAATGTGGCTGTGTTTCAGCAAAACTTTACATTCAAAAAAAGATGGTGGACCAGATATGATCCACAGGCTGCAGCTTGCCAACCCCTCTTACAGGCCGTGAACTAGCAGGGAGCAGATGTCTCCTTTATTTGATCCTTGTCTCCCCAATGCCTGAAATTATCCTTCACATAATAGGTACTCAATAAACATGCATTGAACAGATGAATGATCACTCTCTGATACAGGTGCAGATCTTGCTAGAGTTGACATGGAGGTCCTATGTCCAGGGCCAGCAATGCCATGCATGACCATGATAAGGGTGTGAGCTGGCCCTCGTTAACAAAGGATCCGAGGATCAAATACAGCCTGGAGAGCATAGACAATCAATGGTAGGTCGGAAGAAAAAAGGAAGAGGATATTGGCACCTGTTTTTACGGAAATCATGAAAATTTGAGAGGAATGGTTCGGAAAGCCACAGGGGTACGTGAGGGATGGCTTAGCAGAGGCTGGGGAGCATCGCTGAGAGGTGGCAATGACGCACAGGGCAGCAATCTCCTCTTACAAGGCTCAGGGCTCAATGTCCCTTGTAGAGTGGACTAGAAAGACTATTGGATATCGCCATGCCACTGTACTCTTTAAAATCCTCTGCTGATACCTTGGGAGTGTGAGGGAGACTGCAATTTCCATTTCAAGGTGACTCTGAGCCCACTGAGGAGAGGCCATGAGCAAAGCTAACCTCCCTAGTTGAAAAAATCTGAGGACAAGAAGTTGTCATTGATACTGCATAGTAGCAGACCAGCCCAAGGAATATTGAGGGGATTTGATCCCTTCATGAATTTTGGGATAGATGAATGTGTGGAGATCACAAACCAGGGTGACAGGCCAGTATTGGAATGGTGATAATATATGGAAACAACACCATCATGTTAGCAGCCTTGTAAAAAGTATAAATGGCTGTGTTAAGCAGAGAAACCAGTTGCTTCCACATGTCCCCTCCCTCTCCAAGGTCTCATTTGATAGTTGTATGTACACTTGTCACATTAAATTTTTTTATTAAAAAAAACACAAACTCTGATGAATGCTAATACCAGGTCCAAAATCGTTCTGACTGACATATTAAGTCCCTGATTACTTGGTCCCAACCTAGCTTTCTAGTCACTTCATGCCAACAACCCCTCTCCTGATGTGTATTGTTCCCAGGGCCACTTCAGGGCATTCAGTTTCCCTCAACATGCTTGGCATTTTCACAGCTCAGTGCTTTTGCTCTAGCTATTCTCTGCTGTGCAATGCCTTTCTTTTCCTCTCTGTCCAGCAAGTTTTTATTCCCCTTTGAGACTTACCCTGTGAAGCCTTCATGGCTCACTTACCCAAATAGTTTCTCTCATTCTGCTGCTCTGCCATTACATTATAGCCCAATTATTTGTTTGCATGTCTGCCTTTGTGCTGAGACAGGGAGCTCCTTGAAAGCCAGTTTTAATATTCTGGTGCTTAAGCAGAATTGGCAAAAATGCGAACAGCCCAGGATGCTGCACTTACAGCGATGACAGCAGTATTTTGTCCTGCGTTCCCTCTTGCTACACTGATTTTCCTTTCAGCACTTATCCCTTTGTAGCTGAATCTTCTGTTTTGCTGCTCTCAAATCCAGACACAGGAGAAAACATCTTTATGCAAGGATGATAAACTTCTCTGCAGGAGGGCCCAAATAAATGTTTCAATTGTGCTGTAAAATTATTGAATACCCAAACACACAAAAGCCCTTGAGAGACCTTCTCAATCCCGTGTGCATTTTCACGGAGATGTAACTAGTATGTTTTTATTAGTTAATTTACACTTAATTTATAGAAATAATGGACTTCCAGTCAACGTTTCTTTACGAAGCAGAATGGTATATTTTTTCTCTACTACCGGGGTGCTGCTTTTGCCAATCGAAACTTGGCACAAAATAATATTAATCAAACTGAATTTCTGGTTTCTTGAGAATAATATTCCCAAATGAACACAACAGAGTTCAGGCTCTCAGGGTCAGCAGCCACAACGGAGCACACCTCTCCTTCCTTCCTTCTTTCCTTCCTCCTGTCCTTCCTCCCTCCCGCACACCCTCCGTCCCTCTCTTTCTGCCACCCTGTCACTACTCCTCCTCTTCTGCGATTTGAGGTTACAGGGGACACAATCAAAAGCCGTGCCAAAATGAGACAGTTTGAATGTTGCGGTTAAATAAACATACTTCCGAACTTGACCTTTTGACATTTTATTTAATAATAAATCTTGAAGAAGTAGACTCATTCTTCCCAAATCTTTCTCACTTGCAACAGTTATCAAGGTACAAGTTTTCCTTTGGTGAGTCAGTCCGATGCCTCAAACAAAAGGACAACTGTGACAAGTGATGCAAATTTTCAAATGTGCTTATTCAACAACTATCTCCTGAGTAAGATATGATAGTGAACACGGGAGAGAGAACAAAAAGTTAGTTTCATGTATCTTGAGAGTCCCCCAGATATGGTCCAGCTAACAGCAGAGAAATAAATGCTGGGCTCAGCTCTGATAATAGACTTATTCATGGGCCAGGGGTAGGTGTTTGGAATCCACTCAGCCACAGATGCTGGGAGAAGGCCCAGCGAGTGGACAATACTCAGCATCTGACATGTTGCAAAATCCCACAGAGGGTGGCCTAGGGAAGTGGCCCTCAGTGGCCTTTACAAGGAAACAGGAATGCTCCTAGCCACAATACGCCTAATGACTTTAGTCTTCTGGAAGCATCCAGAAAAGCTAAGAGAGCCAGTAAGTCAAGGAGAAGTCCCAGCCAAGTCAGACAACCCATGCACCATAATCTAAGTCTCTAGGAACAGGAAAGAATAAGGCAACACTTCAGATTTTCAGGAACAAATTATATATAGTGACGCAGGCCCCACATGTCAAGGTGGGTGGCCCATGATAAGAACCGAGGTACAAAGTCAGAAGCCAATCTAGGAGCAAAAAACCTTTTGCTGCATCACAGAACTCTTTACATTACTGTTTCCTTCACTCGGTAGTGGTCCTGAAGGTCAGGGTGGGGCTGGGTATGCTCTGGGGTTCAAGTGCCATCAGCAGTGAGGAGAGAAGAATGCAAACCCCGTCCGACAGGGCTGAGAAATGGTCCCTGACCTCATGGCTCACACTGAGAGAACTGAGAGGGGGCTCGGGGGATGGTACCAGGAGGAAACACGAGTTACTGTTTTACCAAAGGAGGAATTCCCGGATCTGAAGCTGGCGGAAACAAAAGCTGTACCCTGCTGCGGGTTTCAACCCAGTGCTTTCATCTAACTAATAAAGAGTAGGAAAAGGGTGGTATGTATGCTGAGAAATTTAAGCTATAAATCAATCCAAAACATTAACTTCTGTGAGAAGTTCATGTGTAATTTTAATGTATTGGACAGGATTCAAGTCATCACAGTTTGCTGAAAGTTCTAAGTGAACTTTATGCTGATCATTGAGGCTCTTATGTGAATGCAGTGGTGACCTTTGCTCTCTCTTACTTTCCCTCTCTCTGGCTATTGAACCTAGAATTACAAAGTCATTAGCATACACTTACAGTTATACAGTACACAGCAAGGGCTTCAAGCAGTTGCAACTCTTCTTTCTGGTCAGTTCAGCTAACTAGTGACACCAAGAATAAAGCATTAGGAGAAAACAAATCTACTTGAGATAAAACTCGCGGTCATTGCCCATCTAGTGCGGGAGTGGAGACTGGGTTGATCCTGTAATAGCATCCTCAAATCCTAGGAATGGGATTCCAAAATAATCCCCACTTTCCTTTTATAGCAATTACGGATTTTCATCATTAGTCAAATGTATTTGTTTTCAAAATCATGCTTTCTTTTCTGTGAGTTGAGACCTATAAGCAAATTGTAAAATCATTTCAGTGGGTTGACTACAGTTTTTAATTAAACTGAAAAGAATAAAATATAACTGAAGAGTAGAGAAGATAAGCAAAGAGAAGAACTAAAGCTTCTGTTTTAGGGTGTGTGTGTGTGTTTGTGCACTGGATCCCAATATAAAACACATTTCTTTCTGTGGATTATAGTTTTAAAAATCGACATAGATATATAAAAGAACTAGTTGGCAAATTCCCTCCAAAATACCATTACCAATCCCATGGTATTTTGTTCGCCATTATGTTCAAGGGCATGAGCACAAATACAATCACAATAAGAATGACTACTTTTGATAAGAATAGGGATGGCTAAAAGTTAAAATAGAGAGAACAGGTTACTTGAAATTTGGAAGACAAACTTAAAACTTCGGCTTAACTTCTCCAAACTTAGTGTTCTCGTGTTAAAAAAAAAAGTAAGTGATATTTAAAGAAAGTCTGAGCTTTCAAAAAAAATTGATTCTATTCTAGTCTTGTCTAGTCTAGTCTATTCTTCTGTTCTACCAACCCCAAATCTGAGCATTGTAATTCACTTTCATCCAATTCTAATACCAAATGTTTTTCATACAGAATATTGATGGTCTTCCTTATTTTAAAAAAGTTCCTTTTTTCTACTATAGAATGAATTCCCATTCAACATAGAAAATGTAGTAGAAGGAACTCTTAGATCTAACATATGAAGAAAATAGTGAAGATTTTTCTAAGCAGTTTAAATTATCCAATACTTTCAGAGAGATTTTAAACTATAAGATGAGAAGGACAAGTTAAGAGATCACATTTTGTAGGGTCTTCTGTTGGACTGATTTTATATTTTTGAGTTATACAAACATACTTCCTGATAAAAGGAAAACCAGTATACCAGTGGAGTGTCAACCTTTGAGTTTGCAGAAATACCCACTGATATTTCAGAGTGGGGGTGAACACAGGAATTCCTTTCAAACAGTCTTAGCTGCATAATTCTCCTCTGATCTCACACCCACTTGTGCTGATCTTCTTTCTTCTTTGCCCAGACACAGAGTGCAAACAGATCAGAACAGAATTTCTTACAAGGAGGCAGTTTGACCCTCCACTCCCATTCTGCTCAAACTCCAGTTCAAAGACAGAAATGAAATCCAAGTGGGGTGTGGTGACACTGTGGGATATGAATGCAGCCAGAACCTAAGCATTGCTATCTCCTCTGTTTCACCCAGTCCCTGAGCTCTTGAAGCCCTATCTCTGAATCACTGTTTAGCCCTCTGAACCTTGAACAGAAGGAGCTGGCATTTGAGAGCTGGATCAGAGTGCCAAGTATCATCTAAATCCAGAGTCCTCACCACGGTCCATGAGGTGCTTCATCATCGCATCTCTGTCTGTCCCTGTGAATTCCTCTCCTGCAACCCTGCTCTTCTTGCACTGCCCTCCTTGCTGGCCCCAAACACATGCAGTACGCTCCTGCTGCACATGCTGTTCCCTCTGCTGCCAAGCTTGTCCTTAGGCTTCTGCATGGCCACATGTAGACCCCTGCTTTACTGTTGAAGCTCACTTTCCTGGCCCCATCACTCATGTCCCATACACTCTGCATTATATTTCTTGACAGCACTTAAGTGCTTAGCTTGATTTCTTCTGCTACAAACATGGACTTTAGAGTCAGAAGAACCTGGGTTAGAATTCTGTCTTGGCCCTTGCTCTGATCTTGGACAAACTGCATATTCAGACCCCTTAGCCTCCACTTCCTTACTGGAAAAAATGAAGGATTGTATAGTTCAAAAGGAATTACTTATAAAAGCTCAAATTCAATGCCTTCTTACATTAGAATGCAAGTTTCAGAAGGACAAGGTTTTTGTAGATTTAAAGATATACTTCAACCCACAGGACAGTACAAAAAAATGGTTTAAAAATGTGTATTTTGAAGGAAGGAAAGGTGGGAGGAAAGGTAGGAGAGAGGGAGGCAGGGAAAGAAAGAAGGAAGGACAGAAGATGATTATGGGCTCAGTCAGTGTTAATTTGTGATCATTGTTACTCACTTCTTTTCACCAAAATGACTCTGAAATGCTTTTGTGAAGGAATATGATAACAAATGATAAATCAATATACTCTTCACTTTTCCTAACTCATAAAAGGTTCCCCTCCTTCCTTCTTACCATCTGACTAAAGTTTTCTATCCCTATTTTTTATGACATCTGAAAATCAGCCAATAAAGTAAAATGTGAGAATTAACATAAATTAGAATAGCAGTAGTATAAGGTCAGACAGGAAATAGTTGGGACCTATTGGAAAGGTCTTAGAGCTGATGGCCCATAACTGTGATGCTGTCCAGACAGGAGAACAAGTCCTTTGCATGTTCAGTGGTGCAGACTCTGGGAGACCAGGCAAACACAGCCCAGGACCAGAGGTGATTATCAGCAGGAGTCCTGGCAGAAGTCCAGGATGCCCTACCTTGAGATGCACATTCCTAAAGACCATGGCCCACGAAGTTCCTCTGTGTTCCCCTACCATTCTGGGCCTGCTTCCTACTGAACATTTGCAATATCATATTGTGATTATGGGTATATGTGTCCATCCCCCTGACCAAATACTGAATTTCTCAAACATGGAAGTTCATCTGGGGATCTTTAGGACCTAACACAGTGTCTATTGAAGTGAACCAAACCATTGCGTGTTTTTATACTAAAAGGCAAGATAGGTACTTCCAACCCTCTGTTAACCACATGACCATACACAAAACATCAACCAGCAGCTTGTCATGGGACCTCCATGTAAAGAGTTTTTCTTTGGCACTTACAGTGCAATATATCAGACTTGTAATGAAATAGACAAAATTCTACTGTATGAGAATCTTTTGCTTAAATGACATGATTTACTTTCACCAGCAATTTGCAGATTCAGTGTCCTATGATTTTGTTGCATGCATATTATATCTGTAAAGATGAAAGAAAACACTTCAAACCTGGGCTGTCTTGCTTAATTATAACTATAAGTAGCCAACTTTTTGCATCATGGTTCTGGAGAAGATCCAGAGAATCTTTAGACATCAGTTTGAAAGCTCTACCATAAAAATCCCAACACATCTAACTAATTAATCAAAATCTCCAAGTAGACACAGGGATATAGCACTCTTCCATGGCAAACTGAACTTTCCTCTGAATTTAGGGATTAGTATACTTATTTGTAGTCATTTTGGCTCACTTATTTAAGAGGTGCTTTGATTATGTAAGATAATGCAATTTATAATCATGTTTCTAGGTTACCACTCATGTTTATCTTTGTTTTGATTGTGATATGTGACCTGCTTTAACTATTCAGACAAGAGAAATTACATAATATGTTTATAGGTATATGCTTTATAGAAAATCACCCAAATGAATCTGTTGACAGGCTCTAATTCTAATAATGAGAATTTTTTAAACTGTGCTTTCTTTATATTCTTTACAAGAAAGTTCACTTGAAAATAAAGAAGTTTTATCATTTTAAAGGGCAAAAGTACTCACTGATATTTATACATTTTTAGATACTGTGACTAATGTCCCTTTAAAAAAAATGTTTCATTTAAGAGACATAGAGCCGTAGTGCTGTGTGATGAAAAGACTATAGGTGATGGATGCTTCAGAGAAACAAAAATCGAAAGTTGAAGCAAAGGGTCAAGAGCTATAAAAAAAAAAGGGGTGGGGAACAAGTTAAAGATAATGTTATTTTCAGAGGTAATCAAATATGCAAAATGCATTAAGTCATTTCAAAAGATTTAAAGCTTAGTTCTCTGAAAATAATACATTGCGTTGTGTTTTCTTTACAAAAACCTATTTTTTACATTTTTGTAAAAAGCTATTTACTGGTTTATGTACTTTTCTGTATGTATGTATTATACTTTGCTTTAAGAAGCTTGCTTTAGAAATGCACACCTTTTAACACATTAACACACTTAATGAGAGCCTAAAATGCTGACAATTCTAAACCATCAATACAAAAAAGAAAACTATTCTTTACCTCTTCTTCAACATGCAGCCCTTTAATTCATAAAACAAGCTCATCCATCCGTGGCAAGGGCTGCCTGTCTCTGACAATGAGCCACATTGCGTCAGCATGTGTCAGGACTTAAGGTGAGTTGTACAGGCAAGGTCTCTGTCACTTTCAAAAGGCCTGAAGCCTGTAATAAACACTGGAAACTCTAATCATTTAATATTTACACATACTTAACTAGACACCCAGCACTAGGCTGAATATATATTAGAGCTTTATCTGTAGAGAGATGGACCCTGGCCTTTTAGATTTGCGATTGTGCAGTGACTTCCACCAATGCATATCCGGTTATGCAGTGCCACTGTGCATGTGTGTGTCTGTGTGTATGTGTGTGTGTTATGAGAGAGGAAGAGAGAAGGAGAGCACCCAGTTGTGTTTTTTTCCCCTTGTGAGTCACCAGTGTTGGGTCAATAAAAGTAACATTCCTATCTCACTCGTTAAGTGGAAACAAGTTCACATGCCAATGGGTGTGTGTGTTGATACTCGTGAAGACTTTGCCCAAAATACATGAATTTTATTAGTTTCCCTAACAAATATTCAATGAACATCAGACAGTTGTAAATCTTTTCCTCGTTTTTTACAATAGCATGATTTTCTACATATGGAATCCAGTGTTTTCTGTGGCCGAGAAAGACAAATGACTGTACTGCAATTCAGGGTTAAAGTGGGGAGACACAAAGTGATAGATCGCAGGGAAATCTACCCAGTAGGAATAGCTTGTTTGATAAAAACAATATTTTTAAAAAATTACTTAACTCCCAACATTAAATGACTTGATTTTGTTATAAACCTACAGTTGGAGTTTGTTTTGACAATCAAATAATCTGAGAATATTGGGCTTTCTTTATTATATGGACTGAGTTGAGCACTACTACGTCCTTCAGACTGGGTAGGAGTTTTCACATCAAGGACTGACTCCATGCTGTGCACAGCCTGCTTCAGCATCCTACAGACATTGGAGGTTATAATCCCTAGTTTCCATAGGAAGCCAAATTAAATTATCTGGTTAATTTGTTAATCATAAATTTATTTTCCCCATTTCCTTGCCACCCTATAGTGGAAGATGCTGATATCTTAAAGTAATCTGTTTATTAGCTTTCAAAATGGTCCTTTGTAAGTATCTATGGTTCTTTAAACAAAAACAACAAAATCCTTTCCGTTGGTTATTTTAAAACCAGAAAGTCATGTCTTTCTACTCAATGGATTATCAGGTTTTTTAAGTATATTTTTGTTAAGTTCAGATTTTCATGTATTACTTACCCCTCTACCAGAAAAGCAGTCTTAATGATAGTTGATAAATAATATGATCCTCATATACAAAGTGTAGCATGTTTCCTTGGACGTAGCCTAAAATCAAGGCACTGAGACATCAGTTTGTGAAAGCATCTATGTTATGTGCAGATAACCTGCCTTTTATTTCTTTGAAAGTGAGGTTTTTTTTTTTAAGAAGCAAACTCTGGGATTTTTCCTCAAAGCATGTAGGAGAAGTTCTTGGTATTAAATTATGGGAAAATATAAAGAAAAAAAGTTTGCCACTGACATTTGGTATTATTATTACATACACCATAGATTTCTCCTATTTGTTCAAACGTTAGATGGAGGGAAAAAACCGAGCATATGAATATTACACCACACTATCTATCTTTATGGTAACTTTAAACTCAGAAACTTTATAAAACAGTCTGCTGAAAGACAGAGAAACTGTTCAAATTTTACCTTGAGGCATTTCTCTAAGGCTGACTTAGGAACAAAGTTTTGCATGGAAACACTGAGGCATTGAGGCATCCTTAGCTAACATTAGTAGATGAACCCTGCTATATTTAAAAGTGAGGTATTTAATTGTTACCTCCTTATAAGGATGCAAATAATTAACCTCTAATTTTTTTTATATCTTCAAGATCTAGTTACTGTGCACAAAAAAAGAAATACATGTGTGTATGTGCTGATATAAATATTTAAATGAACTGTATTTTAGAAGTTACATAATATAGAAATTGCAATAGCATTAAGTTAAACATTACTAACTTTCCTTGAGAAATTATCACGTTCTTTCTTCATAAAGCTGAATTTTCCTGAAAACAACAACTCTCTGTACCACTGAAAGGTTTGGGAAAAAATTTGAGAGATTTACCATTTATTATCTACTACCTCCTACACTGATGGTTTTACCACCTGCCTTCAGGAGCCTCCAGTTATTCACCTAGGAATATTAATAATGTGTAAGATCTGCACTCACTCCGCAATGCTCCATTCCACCAGTACTTGATGTCTCTGATTGTGAGTGGGATGTAGACTGTGGCCAAGAATAGGAACAATTTATCCTGTCTGTAGAGAACTGAATCTGTGATGGAACTCTAACCAGCTGAGTCAACAGGCTACCAACAGATAATGCTCTTTACACTGACAGTGCATAATTTAAATTCTCCCTTCAAACCAGACCATCCCAGTCCTCTTACCATCTCTCCTACCATTTCTCAAGGCTCTTAATTAGATTTTTTTTCTCATTATAAAATAGAACTGGGTCTTTTTTTTATACTCTCAGAGTCTGAAAACTCACCTTGTCTTCAACCACGCCAGGAGGTGTTGCTTTCTACAAACACATCAGTTTAGCCTCCTCACCACTGGTTCACCCACTTGTAGCTACAAAGCCTAGATTGAGAACATCAGAATTGGAAAGACAGATTATAATAAGTGCTTGTTACAGCTTTTTGTGTAAATTCTGTTCTCCTTGTGCACCATATTACCACTCTCAGAAAAGAGATTTTGTTTTTTAATGGATCATAGTATGCAGAAGGTGCTTAAACATGTTTGCTGATTCAGTAAATGGACATACGGAATCTCATGGCTGAGAGTGGTTCCCAAATTTTAGTGTGCACAAGAAATCACTTGGAGGGTTTGTTAAAACACAGATTCCTGGGTTCTATCAGAGTTTCTATCTGGGGATCTATCCCCAGATAGATCTGGGGATCTATCAGATCCCCAGAGTTTCTATTCAGTAAATTTAAGTTTCGGCACAAAGTTTTGCAGGTTTTATCAGTCCCCAGATGATGCGGATGCTGCAAGTCCAGAGATTACACACTGGGAACTAGTCGCTTGGACCCCGAGAGTGCATTGTTGTAAGACCATAAAGTGCTCTATCTATGTATGTACTGAAGTAACCATTTTCCTACCTTTAGCCTAGTTCTCATAGCCACATATACAAGATAGAAACACTGCCTAAGATTCAGCATGAAGATAGCAAGACTATAAACTGGTATCTCCAAAATATATAAGAAAACTTATTTGATTATTATAACAGTAACAATGTGTGCCAACCAGTAGGGAAAGACAATGGCACAGTGTGAAAAGAGGGGAAACTGGAGGGTGTTTCTGGGAGCAGCGAGGGTGGAGTAAGTGGAAAAAATAGGGCAGTTCTACTCTGAAGCTATGTTGCCTGGCAGCTCCAAAAGGGTGAGCCAGAGTTTTCTCCTTTCTGAAAAACGTGATGTAGCTGCTCTGCCATGTCCCCGATTCTCTCTTTCAAACCAAGGAGAACCCCCAGTTTAAGCTTTCTTCATTCTGTGGAGAAGTAATGAATCATATTCTTCTCTGCTATTCACCTAAGCTTAGATATAAGTTAAGCAGGGTGATTTTCAATGTCATTCACTAAATCTAAAATGTCTTAGCAAGGTAACAGCATCAACAAGAAATGATCCGGGTAAAAGTCTAAAGAACTTTTCAAGAGTAATGTTAGAGATGAATTTGCTTTCATTATAAAGTCGGTAAGTGCACATTCAGTGAGAACTTCATTTCAGTGCCAACCAGCAAACCGGGGTCAGTGGAACTAAGCAATCAGAATGCTCAGATTTAGACAAGAACAGTTTCTTCTTTTATTTAGAAAAAGGTCTCCAGTTCTAGGTAGAGTTTCAGTGTTTCTCAAATTTGAATTGCTTCCTTATGTTGAAATTGGAGTTGTTCTGTATAACATAAAAACAGCATGAGCACGTTCTCCTCATGAAGGAACAGGACTTTCAATAAAAGCTGAGGGAAGCAACTCCTGCTTATCCATTATCCACCTTCAAAGCGAAAAGGTCCTTCAGGCTTCTCTGATCAAACTCTTTGTTAACCACATACAAAAACTGCTTTTTGGCAATTTGACCTGCCTTCTAGTGTCATTAAATTTGTTTTTTATTCCCCTTGTTCTTGTAAATTGGGAATTGGGTTTAAAAACCTGATTAAATTTAGAGTTTGGACACAAATACTTCATACACTATTATCCTGTGACCACACCCAGTTTCTGTCAGTGGCATGAGGTTTGCTCTCTGTGGTAAGTGATCAGCTTTCTCCATTATACGGGTAAGGGGATTTTTCCCTTGCAATTACCACGTAATCTGTGGGGTGATACTTGGACACACTATGCAAATATCATCCTCCCCATCAGGCTCTCAGCTGATGATTTTGGCTTCTATTGATGATCTTAGCCTGGATCAATTATTCCATTAAGGGTTCCAAATGATGATTTTTCTAATTCTATTATTTCTTCCATATTAATGATATTCCTTTGTTTAAAAAAAGGAGCTTTCGTACATTAACTGGTTTTGATAGTTCTTTCCAAAAAAAACATGATAAATAAGTTCTTACCTATTTGAGTAAGGTGTTGATATGTCACTTCCACTGATGGCAAATGAGCCTCTCTCCCTCCTTCACTCCCTCTCTAGCTCTCCTCAGCTCATGGATTTTTATTTATTTAATGTGTTATGATCACTTAGTAATTATTTGAAATACTTATTTGGTTACAAATATGATCAATGGAAGCTGTGAACTCATGGATTTATTTCATTCAATGTTTTGTAAGCATTTGGCTATTCTTTTGGGGATGGTTAACTTTTTCCAGATTTGGTCAGTGGGAGCTGCTTCAAGCTGATTTTGATATGTGAGGACTTTCTGGCTTTCTGGGACAAGATATTAGAAGCTAAACTTCTACCTAGCTAGCTCAGACACGGGATTAGCCTTTTTTTTTTTTTGGTATCATTAATCTACAATTACATGAAGAACATTATGATTACTAAGCTCCCCCTTCAACAAGTCCCCTCCACATACCCCTTCACAGTCACTGTCCTTCAGCATAGTAAGATGCTGTAAAATCACTACTTGTCTTCTCTGTGTTGCACAGCCCTCCCCGTGCCCTCACACACACTATACATGCTAATTGTAATGCCCCCTCTCTTTTTCCCTACCCTTGTCCCTCCCTTCCCACCCACCCTCCCCAGTCCCTTTCACTTTGGTAACTATTGGGTTCTGTGCTTCTGCTATGTGTTTTGTTCCTTCAGTTTTCTTTTGTTCTTATGCTCCACATATGAGTGAAATCATTTGGTACTTGTCTTTCTCCACCTGGCTAATTTCACTGAGCATAATACCCTCTAGCTCCATCCATGTTGTTGCAAATGGTAGGATCTGTTTTTTTCTTACGGAGGGGTCAGCCATTTTTTAAAGTAAATTTGATTCCTTTTAGTAGTTTAATAATCAAGATCTGGGCACCACAGAGTTGTCACTGCTTCTAGACCCTTTTAATAAAGAGAGGAGACATAGAAATACATACACACACACACACACACACACACACACACACACACATATATATATATATATTTAAATTATGAGTTCATAACAATATTTTCAATTCAAATTTAACATTATGGGAAATTTTTTTTCTTAACTTCTCTGATTTCATATACATGTGAATTTTCCTACACAAAAGCTTGTCCTAAAACTTTTACTTCTTTTTTCCCAAAAATATGCAATAATGGTTAAGAATTGTGGTATCAATATTATTACTAACAATAAAATCACTAAGTGATATTTAAGTTTTCTTTATAGTTCTTTTAGTCCTAAGATTACATCTCACTAAGGATGCACAGAGTATTACATTCAAAATTCACTGGAAATAACTCTTTTATCTGTGTGATTATGCGAGCACCTTGATGTACATGTAAGTTTATTTGTCTCTGTTTTATACTTTAGAATTTTTTTTCCTTTCAAATTAATCTTGTTTTCTAGTATATAAAATATTTACGTGATTTAAAACCTAAATTAAATAAAAAATCATATTAGATTTCTAAGCCCCACATCTCTCCTTTCCCCCCCTACTCCATTCCAAAATCACTATATGGATAACAATTATTTTAGTTCCTTGTATATTCTACCAGTGTTCCTTTTTGCAAAAATAAACAAAATATATGCACTTAATTTTTTTTCACTTAGCCACGTATCATGGAGGCCTTTCTCATTCTTTTTATAGGTGTGTAATTATTCAAATGGTATTATCACAGTTTATTAAGTCAACTAGTTTCCAGAATTGATTGTTCAAAGGACAAATACAAATACAATTTTCCTGAATAAGATTCTATATGTTTTTTAAGTTCTCCAGAAAACTCTGATGATTAGCCAGGTCTGATAACCAATAACCTACATATCAATAGCCATAGTATACTATTTTAATCAAAATAACATGTTTTAACTGGGCTACTACTCTGAGCTGGGCATTGTAGAAAAATACAAGAAGTAGCCTTCTCCTGCCTTCAGTGAGTTAAAAAAAAAAAAAAGAAGTTGTCCTTAGGGAAACAAAATTAACCTGCGGAGGAAGCAATTAGACCATATCATTCCTATATTATAGGAATTGGATATAGAGTACTTGATAGTTTTTATACTTTACATCACTCAGAGTGCTAAGATTTGTAATGCAGTAGGATCCTTAACCAACATTGTCCTTATGGAGGAAGAGCTGTTCTCTATAGCAGTGATTTTCAACTTAGACATGACCCACTAGTGGGTTATGAAATCAAGTCAATACATAGTAAAAAATATGAAATAGAGAATAATAGAGTAAAAAGTAACAGGATGAATCACAGGTAGTAAGGGTATTATTTCATGCAAATAGTTTTATGTAGAGACACACAGTAAGAGTAACTGAATGTGATGTAAAATTCACTTCTTCAGATGAATTGTGGTTTTAAAGGTTGAGAAACATGCTATAGAAAAAAAACAGCTGTTTTCTTTGAGTACCAGCTACTTAATTTTCATCTTTAATATTGATCATTACACGCTGCTACAACTTAGTCTTAAGGTCTAGAAATATGCTCCATTGTGTCTGGTGTTACATGATAGGATGTGCTCAGTGATGGTTTTTTTTTTAAGTTCTGGTAAAATAATTTATTCTTTTTAACTTATAAAAACAAAATATATTTATTTAAAGCAGATATGACAAATCGGTGGCAGAGTTTGCAGAGAAGCAAACTTTGGGCCAGAACAATGTTTTTTGTGTTTGATCATTTTTATTTAGCCAGTAGAATGTTTTAAATTTAAACCAGTTTCTAAAACTCAAAAATTAGGAAATTTCACATAAAATTTTGGATTTCCAACTTCCTAGGAAAAAAAGTAGATGAGTCATCCAGAAAGTGCTGGAGACAGACCACCTGCTCCCACAGTCTCCCTATGACACCCCAATTATGAGGTTGTCGCTTGCATTTACTGCCTTATTCTTGGCCTAACATGGTCTGATAGGCACTTAGTCTGCCTCAACTATAAAATGGAAATAATAGCAGCACTCAACTCTTACAATTGTGATAAATAAATAATTTAATTCATGAAAGGCTTAGAATCATGTCTCATAAATGTTATCCATTATTCCTGGGGTCAGTTTGCAAAGCATATTGAAACCCCAAAACTGAAAATTTAGGCAAAAGGTTCTCAGACCATGACAATGGAAAGACACAACTATTAAGCCTGGGTAAGGTGTCTCAAGCTCAATGCTACATAAATAGATGCCTGAGAGGTTCTTTTCCAGATGAGGCCTGAAAGCCAAGGATAAAACCATCAGGAGTTCTCAGGTGGCACATTATTAATATCTGATGCCAAATACTCTTAAAGTGATGTTTCTATTTTTCATCATCTGTTACATCATTTTATCCACCCAAATAGTCCCTCACAGTCACGTTTGCTCCAGTCTCCATTGGCTCAGTGCTCACATTCCTACTTTCTCCTCTACACACTATTTCTGGACCACCTGTCCCGACTGGCCTGGAACCATCTTCACTTGAGCTCTGAGGATCTTGAAAAAACAATTAATTCATTTCTACATACCCAGCACCAAAGCCTCCATGTTGCCTAAATTGAAATGAATTCATTTAAAGGAAACATGGCCTTGCCAGTTGGAAATGTGGTAGCAAATTCCTTCCAGCCTCAGTTTCCACAAATACAGAGCTAAGAATCTTTGTCTCCCTATGAAATTAAGTCACTGTGCTGTGATAGCTGAGTTGCCAGATTAAGCAAGCACAAATATAGGAAGTTCAATTATATTAGAATTTCAGATAAATAACAAAATTTTTTACTATATATATTTCCCATGAAATACTAGGGACAGTATACTAAAAACCTATTTATTTTCATCTGAAGTTCACATTTAATGGGGTCTCCTATGTTTTATCTAGCAACTCCACATGAAAGACACTTTATCTTTACTATACTTAATGTTTACCAGTTTATGTCATTTATGTGTGTTCACTATTGTTTCAAGTATCTATCACAAGAAGTTTCAATAAATGCTTTTTATAGTGATAATCACAAGGCTTGGTTTATGTACTAAGCAAAGCTAACTGTGTCTATAAAGTGGAAATAATAAATACTTATGGTGTAGTTTTTTTGTATTTATGGAAGATTTATATACAAATTTAGTAATTATTTTTATCTCCGCATTTCTAGTAAAGATTGTTGGTTGATTATGAAATTTACTGTTCTCATAACATACCCTGTACCTCTTTAACATGAGCTTTCATTCCCTAATGATAGAGTATCTTGCCAGCAGGTTTCAGCCCAGGGCAAGTTCGCTGTGGATTCAATGTGACCAAAGACATTGATAGCAAAACGTTCTTTGGGGTGAAAGGGTTTATTACGGGCTTGTTCTCCCGGCAGTAGGTCCAGCGCTAGTGTCTCCACCTCCACCCAGAGCACTGGGTGGAGCTCTCCATATAGCGCAATAATAGCTTATTGCCTAAAGGTGTGGAAGCGGTAGTCTAGCAACAGGCCAGTTACATCATCAGGTGGTTTAAGTTCAGTGAGGGTACTGGCCATAGGAACCCCAACTTCCCCACATAGAGACAGGTAATTCTACTCTAAAGCACAGTGGGGGACTCAATCAGGTACCAGGGTTCAAACATTCAGTGGCACTAAGGCTTTCTTAGGACAAGGCCTGGCAGGGGACCATGGTTAACACAGTTCTGGCCTAATCTGGGACATGGTCCCATTTCTTTTACACAAACAATTTGGCTCCTGGCTACTCCATAAACTAGCATTATATAAATGGGCATTGATTTTCAGGCTTTTGGGAAAAAAGATATATTTATAGTTTAATCTTCAGAGTCCATTTAATTAGACATTTCCACATATTTTCTGCAAAAAAATAAAAATTAATATGCTCTCTATAAAATACCAGATACCTCTTCATTTTATCATGACTTGCATTCTTGGAACACTGAATGTGAGTCACTGAATGCCATTCAGTCCATTTGGACCACAGCAAATTTAGTCATTCAAAACTCTGTATTCTGATTACAGGTTAGGCTTCCATCAAGCCACACATACTCAGAGAGGTTGCTGACATTATATAGCAGACACTTCTAGCTTTGTCCTCTCTTTCATGTTTCTTTTAGTAACAGCACTCTGACTTTCCTTGGGAAGCCATCTGTCCTGCCCTCTCAATCCTCGTGTCCCCTGTTCCAGCTATCAGTTGCAGGGAGGCACAAATGGCCTAGAACTGGCCGATCCCTCCTGACCACTGTGATCTATTAGGGCCTAAGCACATCCTAAGACAGGCCAGGCCAGTGAAATTCAAAGTGTCCACCAAGCACTCAATCCAGTGAAAACAGACGTCTACCAAGTCATCATAAAATTTCATAGTATTAGGAAAAAGAAAAGGTTCTAGAAGGAAAAATTTGGTCAGATACTACAAGATCAAGAAACAGAATGGCTTTGGTCTTCTCCCCAGCAAACCTAGAAACTAGAAGATATCATGGCAATTGTGGATAAAATGAGAGTTCTTGGGGCCAGGATTCTTACCTGGCCCTGGTTGACTAGCTCACTGCACACCTGTGGGCAATACATGGCTGTTGACTCTATATAAAGAGCTCCGCCCAGTGCTCTGGGCACAGCATGATGGCATGGCTGCAAGGCTGCAGGAGAGCAGAGCAGAGGCTGGAGTTGTGGCAGTGCCAAGGACAGAGGCCCAGAGGATGGCTCCGTGGAATGACTGTGCAGAGAGGCCCAGAGGATGACTCCATGGGACAGCTGTGCAGGCAGAGAGGCCCAGAAGATGGCTGTGCAGACAGAGGGGCTCAGAGGCAGAGACTGGCTTGCTGCATGCAGACTCGCTCTGAGTGAATGGGATTTTAGTGACTGACCTGCCACCTGGAAATAAAGCTGGGTATAACTCTTCCACCCCAAGAACATTTTGCTATCAATTTCTTTGGTCACATTGAATCCATAGCAAATTTGCCTAGGACTGTAACCCATTGGCAAGACACAATACATTCAAAATTCTAAGGAAAATTATTTTCAACATAGAATGACATATGCCAAACTAGCTGTGAGGGCACAATAAAGATATTTTAAATAGACAAAAATCTCAAAAAACTTTACTCTTCATGCTGTGGATAAAATGAGAGTTCCTGTGGCCAGGATTCTGACCTGGCCCTGGTTGACTAGCTCACTGCACACCTATGGGCAATACATGGCTGTTGACTCTATAAAAAGAGCTCTGCCCAGTGCTCTGGGCATGACACAGTGGCAGGGCTGCAAGGCTGCAGGAGAGCAGAGCAGAGGCTGGAGTGGTGGCAGC
This sequence comes from Manis javanica, assembly GCF_040802235.1. Lineage (NCBI taxonomy): Eukaryota > Metazoa > Chordata > Mammalia > Pholidota > Manidae > Manis > Manis javanica. The sequence continues at coordinate 16,243,900 of NC_133165.1, forward strand.
GCCAAGGACCAAGGCCCAGAGGCTGGCTGTGTGGGATGGCCATGCAGAGAGGCCCAGAGAATGGCTGTGTGGGACGACTGAGCAGAGAGGCCCAGAAGATGGCTGTGCAAGACAACTGTGCAGAGAGGCCCAGAGGACAACTGTGTGGGATGGCTGTGTGGATAGAGAGACCCAGAGGATGGCTGGGTGGACAGAGGGGCCCAGAGGCAGAGACTGGCTTGCTGCAGGCCGGCTCGCTCTGAGTGAACAGAATTTTAGTGACTGACTGGCCACCTGGAAATAAAGTTGGGTATAACCCTTTCACCCCAAGAACGTTTTGCTGTCAATTTATTTGGTCACACTGAATCCATAGCAAACTTGCCTGGGGCAGAAACCCATTGGCAAGACAATTGGCGTAGGCAGCAGGATTCATTGTTGACCAAGGAAAAAGAAAGGCTGCCCTTATGGGAGGGGTGCTTCAGCGGGCTTCCCCTGTGAATGGGGGACAGTGGACCATCCCCCAATGGGTATGTGGTCTGAGGTGGCTTGCCTCCTAGAGAACTGGGCCCCACCCCAGGATTGGAGGCAAGTGGAGGTGACACCTGAGGCTGTAGGGGTGGCTCTTAGTATAATAAGTAGATCCTTTGAGAAGCAGAGTGCCTGTGAGGCAGCAGGGACTGTGGGTTGGCTGCTTCTCACAGTATTAAAAGAGTTTACAGAGGAGACCCAAGAAATGGCAGCACGAGAACGCAGGCTGCAAACTTCTGTGGATTCCCTGAGGAAGGAGATGGCATTGATGTGGGAGGAGGCAGCATGAGAGCACTGGCAGCAAGGTGCCATTGGAGATGAGATGGCAGTGCTGCCAGGTGTTCTGAAGGAGGAAGAGGCCATCAAGGAAAAAAGATGAACTCCTGAGGGAAGCACAGGCGGAGGTGGCATGAGAACGTCAGCTGCGAGGCACTGAGCTGAAGGTAAGAGACCTTCTGAAGACTGAGCTGGCATTGTTGCGAGGCCCTGTAGCATAGGAGCACTTGGGGGAGTGGAGAGAAAGGTGCCATCAGCCCCAGAAATGGAGGAGCTGGGGAAGGATGAAGGGGTGGTGCCAGAGGCACTGGCCCCTCCTGTATTGAAAGCATGCCCAGTGGTTGTAAAGAAAGTAAAGACCCAGAAGCTGCAAGTTCTCCAAGGAGAGGAGCAGCCCCCTCCCCAGGTCGTGGAGCACTCTATGGTCCACCCCTATACTCAGGCTGAGCCAGTGGCTGTGGAACTTAGTTGTGGATGGAATTGTTCTGTCGGGATCAGAGATGGGAAAGCTGTCTTCCCTGACAGTGCAGCCCGCCTTGAGGCAGCGATTACAAAATGCAAGGTGACACGTACAGTAGCTGAAGCAACAAGAACCCAGAAAGAAATAAGACCTGTTACTCACAAGAGGTATTCGAGGGGCTCCATGAGGATTACAAGGACCCAGATGTGGGTTGATTTGATATGGGCAGGAGTAGATGGAAGGAAATTGGACGGGAAGCCAAATAGGATCTTACTGGAGCTATGGCAACAGCTGAAAACAGTGCAGCAGTTTCAGCCATTAAGACCAAAGAGGCAGAGGCCAGAGACAGAGCCACGAGTCCAGCCTGTGTGTCTGCAAGACTTTTTGCTGGAGAGGCTGGAGTACAATGTTCGAGCTTCCTTGCACAGGGACCATTGCAGAGGACTAAGGGCCCAAAGACTGAGAGGAGAGAAACCTGGAGGGGTGGAGTGTGGATAAAATGAGAGTTCCTGTGGCCAGGATTCTCACCTGGCCTTGGTTGACTGTCTCACTGCACACCTGTGAGCAATACATGGCTGTTGACTCTATATAAAGAGCTCTGCCCTCTGCTTGGCAAGACACAGTGGCAGGGCTGCAAGGCTGTAAAAGAGCAGAGCAGAGGCTGGAGTGGTGGCAGCACCAAGGACAGAGGCCCAGAGGACGGCTGTGTGGGACAACTGTGCAGAGAGGCCAGGGACAGCTGTGCGGACAGAGGGGCCCAGGGGATGGCTGTGCGGACAGAGGGGCCCAGGGGATGGCTGTGCGGACAGAGGGGCCCAGGGGATGGTTGTGCGGACAGAGGGGCCCAGAGGCAGAGACCAGCTTGCTGCATGCAGACTTGCTCTGAGTGAACGGGATTTTAGTGACTGCCTTGCCACGTGGAAATAAAATTGTGTATAACCCTTTCACCCCAAGAACGTTTTGCTGTCATTTTCTTTGGTCACACTGAATCTATAGTGAACTTGCCCAGGGCTGAAACCCATTGGCAGGACAATGCACTCTTTCTCAGGAAGCTATCAGAAGGTGTGATCCTCCAAAATGAGGGAATAAACCAAAAAATAGGAAAACATTGCATATAAGAAATAGATTCCCAGAATGCCAGGAACAAGAAGCCCTAAGATGCCAGCTATGCCCAAGTATCACTACCTACTTGTCCAGATGGGCCGGTTGCAGGACCGTAGGAGAGATTTCTTCAGGAAGAACACTGCATTCATCAAAAGGTGTCAGGAAGTTGAAAATTATGCAATATTTCATTCATCTAAAAATATTGAGACACTTGTATAAATAGGAGAGAATTGAGTTTGGGTCAGTAAAAAGACTATGTTAGCTTGAAGCACAGAATGCCAATAATCGATTTTGTCCTACAAAAGTGGTAATGTCATCTGGTTCAATTTAATAGAAAACTAAGGAATCAAAAAGTCATAAAAATTATCTTCAGAGGAAAAATGTTTTGCAGAAGAGGAAATATAATCATTGATGTTCTACATGGCTCAGCTGTGATTAGCTTTTCCATAGTCATAATAGTATAAACACGAACAGTGATCTAATCAAAATAAAAGTATACTGCTAGAATAAGTGCGTGGAAGGAATTCCTCTGTGTAGTTGATATAGATAAGATGAAAAAAGGCCAAATTTCCAACTTTTCGAGTGTCCAGTCAATAAGTAAAGCCTAAATCTGAAAAATCAGGAAGTAGCTATTATTAAGATTAAAAGCCTGGTACCCAAGGAATTAGCTGAAAGAATTCAAAATAATTGCCTCCAGTCTGGGTGTGGATAAAGTGAAGGTTCCTGTGGCCAGGATTCTCACCTGGCCCTAGTCGGCCAGCTCACTACACATGTAGGCAGTACATTGTTATTGACGCTATATAAAGAGCTCCACCCAGTGCTCTGGGTGACACAGTGACACGGCTGCAAGGCTGCAGGTAAGCAGAGGCTAGAGTGGTGGCAGCGCCAAGGACGGAGGCCCAGAGGACAGCTGTCCCGGCAGAGAGGCCCAAAGGCAGAGCCCAGCCTGCTGCATGCAGACTCACTCTGAGTGGACGGGATTCTGGTGATTGACCAGCTACCATGGGAATAATAAAGTTGGGTATAACCCTTTCACCCCAAGAACATTCTACTGTCATTTCTTCAGTCGCATTGAATCCTCAGTGAACTTGCCCGAAGCTGAAACCCACTGGCAATCTCAGTAATTCCAGTAAGAAGTAATGGAGTCCTAAGACAAAAGTTTGAGGATATGGAGAAAGGGAATGAAAGATATTAAGAAAGTTGTATAGACGGCTGTTGATTAATTAGGCCTCACATTTCTGGCTTGGGGCGTTAGACACATGATGCAGTTCCTCACCAAGTCAGGTGGACTAGGAGGAAGAACAAACATGGGAGGAAGGGGATACAGTATTGGACATGTTACATTTGAGGTACATGGAAGACACAAATGGAGTATCAAAGAAAATGAATACGTAGGTCTGGAACTCAGGAGTAAAGCATAGTTTGGTGTACCAGACGGGACTCCACTACACTCTGACTGGCTTGAGGACAGGGAGAAACCCTTCTTTTTGACATGTGCATCCTTGGCATTTAGTACAAAGAGTGCCTGACATGTTCATTCACTGAAGAAAACATCTATCATTTAAATACTTATTTTTTAATTAGGTGGGGAGAAGAAACTATTTGTTCTGTGAACCGGATTTCATGGGTTGCTGGTGGGGAAGAAGACAAGAAGCAAAAGAAGAAGAAACACAAGAAAAGGGTTGAGTCACATGAGGGTTATGAATGTTGGAATAGTTGGCGAAGGGAATGGAAGAAGCAGCTGGACTGGGTGTGAAATCAGAATGGAGAAGCACCGCCGTGGGGGGGAAGGAAATTGGACGCCTTGCTGTAATGGCATCCATAGCAGTAGCTGCCTTTCTCCAGTCCTGTGCTTCCATTCACCCTGAAGAAATTCTGCTTCCATGCTCTGCCTTCCTGTAGCGCTGGCTCCTCCTGCTTCTATAGCATCTGTCAGTGTTTTATTACAGCTCTCTAGTCTATCTCCCCTGACCCACTGTGAAATCCCCATCTTGGCATTCCCAACACCTGGCCAAGGCCCTGCCACATAGTAGGCATACAATCAAAACATGTTCGATTGAACTGGGTAGCAAGATCAAGTAATTAGCTTCTGCAGGTTGCAATCTGAAAAACAAGCTAATTAAGTGCTTGTTTTTTCCTGCTTGTTTAAAAAGGTCATGTTTTGGGAACCATATGAGATTTGATATGCAACAATTCATGAGCTTAATGTCATTCAAAAGTGGAAACTTAAAAAAAACAGACACTTTATATTATGAATTGCTTAGATCATGTTTACGGAAAGATAAGATTAAAAGCAAAGCTTTTAGGACCAAAGTTGCCGTGTTGTTGCTTTTAGCTGTTTGTGGCTACACTTCTTCATGAGGTTAATCATCAGAATTCTGTCAGACTGTTTCTGTCCAATGCCAAGGTTAACTGGGCAAGTCAGTTTCAAAAATAAAAATCAGTTCACAGTAGAATTATAGAGCTGTAATCGTTCAATGTGTTTGTGTCACTTCTCATAACCCATCTAAAAATATTTACACTCTGTATGGATGGTCAGCTCCTCTGCTGAAATTCTCAAGAATTCTGCCGTCTCAGAACAAACTAAGACTAAACACATTAGGTGTTCATACGTTTATAAACATGATAGGTGAACAGGGTATAATGAAAAGGATTGATTTAAATCTGCTCGTATTAAAAAAGAAAGGTTTTGTAAGTAAAATTTAAGTGGAATATTTAAGAATACTATCTGTCAGAAAGAAAGGAAAAAACATTCCAGGAAAGAAATAATACTCTATGCAAGAGCACCAAATTGTCCAGGCAGAGGGGTTGATTGAATTAAAAGTCACTGATGAAGCAGTATTTGATGGCCGGTGGGATTTCCAAGTGTTAAATAGGAGAGGTGAGGGCTCTCTGATCCTCTCCCTTCCACACCGGCGACTGACCCAGAGTGTGAGGGGCCTAACCAGCTGGCTCACCTTCCGTCTTACACTGGGGTTTGTTCCCTGAGATCAGAATAAGATCTAAAATGTGGGTTGGCATGTTAGATGGTGTTTTGGCCTAAGACTATTTAAATCAGATTCGATTAGAAAAATGGTTACTGCCTACAACCGCAGTTCAGTATCCCACTCCTCGTTGCGGTTAGGAGCCCACGGTCAACGCTCTTTGCTTTGCCATTGTTTCTTTTCCATATTCCTGCCACGGGAACTTCCTGGAGGGTTGTTGAAGTAGCTTAAGGTATCTGTGCTGGGCCAAAATACCCTAAATATAACAAAATGTTAAGAAATAATGATTTTTTTTTAAATGGGAATGTGTTTCTCAAGACATTGCTTTGGGCTGTGTAGTGTTCCTGAAATTATCTTCTTACAGGCTTGTTTCCTCCCTGAGAATAAGGACTGTTTGGACTCTCCTTTATATTTCTAGGGTATAACACAGGGCCAGGAGCATAGTAAGCACTCAGATGGCTGTTGAGTGGGGCAGTGCCAGCTATGTAATTAGGATTTCTTTCATTCGTGCAGAGTTAGGAACAAGGCTGCAGTGACCTGCTGCTCTTCTGAGATGCAGACTATCAATGGAAATTTTCCCGACTTGCTCTGTCGGGATAGCCCAGCCCAAGAGCTCTAGTGCATGTAAAATCTGCACAAAGTATCTACATGAAACCTTGGGGCAGTGAGTGTGAGGCCAGGCAAGGACTGCCAAACTGGAACTGTTCTAATATTGGCTCTATTACTTACCTACTGACTATGGGAAAGCTACTTTGTCTCTCAGGGTCCTTAATTCCTTTCTCTATCCGTTAAGGGATTCATATTAAATTCTCTCTAAATTCCCGTGCAGCATTAATATCCACATTAAATTCACCTTTGTATTCCTAACACAACCCTGCTTCATAATATGAGCTTAGTATTTATTAGTTGAATTAGATTGAAGTTGCCCCAGGGTCTCTAATATATTGCTTTACATTGTTGTAGTTCAAACATAACATTGCTTTCAATGTTAAGTTTAAAATTAAAATCTAAATAGTTTCAGAATAAAGGTTGGTTTCCCCCATTTTCCCTTTATCCAACTTACATAAAAAAGCTCACACAGTGAGAAGATCACAGAAGTCAACCTGTGCTTTTTAAGATCTGAGTCAACAAATCTTGCCTTTAATTATGTGTGAAGGAAACTACGATAATGAGATTTTGGGGCGGGGGGAGGTGTTTCAAATTACTTGTGCAAATCGTGCAGTTACCTCAAGTTTCAGTAGCATGTGATAACCTATTAGCAATCTGTAAGGGAAAAAGCACGAGTTCTACTTCTGTAACAAAGTGTATTACCTCCAAAGAACCCTCGTTTGGGCTTATTTATAGTTACTGAATGAATTTAAAAGTAATAGAACTATCTTTACTTTTCCAAAAAAGTCTGTACTTCATATTTTTAATAATTCAGGCATTTTTTGAACAATCAATAAAATCAGTGTGGTTTTACATATTTATATGATACACAAAATTATACAGAACCCTGTAAATATGGAATTAATTTTAGTGGTCACTGTTAATATGTTGAGGCTGAACACTAAGCTCTCATCACCATTAATGAGTACCTGCTAGACGTAGAGATTATGAGGACTGATTTTTTTTCTTGTTTGCCACATGAAAGACACCTTGTATTATTTCATTTGACCCTCTCAACAATTCTAAGATTCTTATCATCTCCACTTTTAAAATGAGAAAACCATCGCTTAAAGAAGTTACTTGCCCCAGAGAACACAGTGGGATTCCTTCCCAAGTTGTCAAATATCAAAGCCTGTGTATGATCCTAAACACCATGCTTTGTTGACTTTGTACATTAATTGCCTCACATAATACTTTCAGGAATTCATGAATTTGTCTGACTATAAGTTCATCAAAAAACTTTCTCTAAAACTAGACTAACTAGTCACTTAACGGTAAAAGGCCATTATATACCCAAGATCCTGAAGTCACCAAAAAAAAAGCTTTTATTTTCTAGCATGAATTTACCACTTCCTTTAATATGTGATAACCAAATTAGTTATAAAGAATCACCCTATCACTGGTAGGGGACATTATTAATGCTTAACGTCACTGCTGGTATCAACCACAAAAACGACTGTGGTTTGGTACTGCCCCACAGCAGATGTTGATATCAAGACTTTGATAGTTAATAGTATATTGAGTTTATCCAAAACTTTGGACCACAAAGATTCTCAGAAGTTGCCTTCCTAAAGAACCATTTCAAAATACTCATCAGTATAGCTATCAAAAGCACCTCAAAATTATACTTTTATAATATATCTTTATATGGCAAAAAGATTAACCACTGCAAATTAGCTAAACTGGTTGTGTCTCTTTAATCAGTCACATAGTCTGATGATCAATCAGTAACTAATTACTGACCTCATACTTGGAGCTCAAACTCTTATTATGCAATTCCATTTCAAGGAATTTTTCCTTAAGAAAGATGAATCAAAGATCTTCAATTATGCATTTTTTTACAATAGAAAATGTGTAAAATGTCTGAAAAATCACCAAATGACTGATTAAATGAAATGCAATATATAGGATGATATTTGTGTACTATAAACCTATGTTCATTGATATGGAAAGATGTCCATGATATAGACATAAATGAAAAAGATGGTTATTAAACTCTATGTGTAAAGTGATCTCATTTTTATTTTTTTTAAAATAAACCTGTTCAAAACCACAATGAAATATTCTCTCACACCTGTTAGAATGGCTATTATCAAAAATACAAGAAAAACAAGTGTTGATGAAGGTGTGAAGGAAAGTGAACCCTTGCGTATTGTTGGTGGGAATGTAAACTGATGTAGCCACTGGAAAATACCATGGAGTTTCTTCAAAAAGTAAAAAATAGAACTACCGTATGATCCAGCAGTTCCATTTCTGAGTATTTATGAAAAGAAAATGAAAACACAAACTCAGAAACATATCTATACCCCTATGTTCATTGCAGCATTATTCACAATAGCCAAAATATGGAAACAACCTTAGTGGCCACTGATGGATGAATGGATAAAGAAAGTGTAGTATAAATATATACAAAGGAAAATTTTTCAGGCATTATAAAGAAGAAACTCTTGCCATTTGTGACAACATGGATGGACCATGAAGGCATTATGCTCAGTGAAATAAGTCAGACAGAAAAACACAAATACCGTATGATTTCACTTATATGTGGAATCTTAAAGAAAAGAGAAAAGGAATAATTCATAGGTACAGATGACAGATTGGTGGTTGCCAGAGGTGGGGGATAGGGGTTGGGAGAAATGTCTGAAGGTTGAAACGCACAGACCTCCAGGATAAAATACTGAGTCATGGGGATGTAATGGACAGCATGATGACTGTAGTTAATGATACTGTATTGCAAAGCATTGAAAGTTGCTAAGCCAGTAAATCTTAAATGTTCTCAGAAAAAAAAATTGCAATTATAGAATCTATGTTAACTACATTTATTGTGATGGTAACAATACATACATTTTACAATATATACAAATGTTGAATCACTATGTTATACACCTGAAACTAATATGTTATGTATCAATTATACCCCAGTAAAACAAATATAAACAAACAATAATGCATATATATTCAAAGAAAATATTTGGGAGATATGCTATATACCAAAATGTTAGCAGATCTGAGTAATGGATTTACAAGGGACATTATTTTCTTTGTACTTTTTACTATTTCCTGCTAATTTTGCAATGAGAATAAATTAGCTTTTTAGTTTAGATGTGAGGAATATCACATTCTAAGATGATTTTAATAAAAAATTAATTACATTAAGTAAAATCTGTTAGCTTTTTGTGTGTTCCTTAACAAAGTGAGGGACATTATGTTTCAGAACACAGGAGAATAGAAGAAGCTGTCTGCCTTAAAGGATCTTAGAACTAGCTGGAGAATGAAAACATGCTCATATGCTCCATCTTTACTATTAACTAGTAAGGAATGTAAAACTTACGCTCATGGGCAGTAAGACGTTTGTCTTTTAGCCAGTTGCTAAACCAATTTCATGCTTATGCATAAGATGAGCTTGATGCAGACCTCCAGTACTTTCTGTGTTATTAAAAATTTCTAATTTTAAGGGCATTAGTGCCTTAAGATCTGATCTACCAAAAGTTAAATTTATGAATTTATGAATTTTCTCTTGCAACAATGGAAAGAAGCTAACAGACTTCATCTAATTTAATTAGCTTCATAAGAAAATCATCTGAAAATGAGATATTCCTCAAATATAAATTATATTACTGTCCAGAGCTTACCTGTTAGGGGTCACACTTTTTAATATCTTACCAAAATATCCACAAAGTATGATCCTGCCTTCTAAATATGTATGTAAATAAAATATGATACTTTCTCCAAAATGTATTATAATGAATATTCATTATTAGACAAATATTTCTTCTACACTACTGACGAGTATAGGATTGGCTTCATATAGACTGGAGGATCCCTTCCAAGACAGGGCCCTTACATGCAATATTTTCCTGCCATACGGGCATCTCCAGGGGGCTGCTTGAGTATAATTACAACATAGCAATTGACTTCTCCTAGAGTGAGTGATCCCTGGGAAAGCAAGACAGAAACTTTAACACTTCCATGACTTAGGCTAGAAAGTCACACTCTGTCATTTCCCCAATAAAATATCCTATTGGTTACACAATTCAGCCCTCTTCATTGTCAGAGTGAACTACACAGGGTGTGAACACCAGGACGTGAGAATTACTGGGGACCATCTGGAAGGCTGGCTGTCTCCCACACTTAGTTAACGAGTTTGATATTGTTAACTGAAGTTTAAATTTAAACTTCTGAAAAACAAATGGTTAGAATGTAAGATGGCGTGTGATAACTTAACTGCTTTCTCTCAAAGTTTTAAAGAGGAAGTAAGCAATACTGAAGTTTGTATTAATAATATTCACTATCTTAGCAGGAAAATTACCATCTGAGCATGAATATGACTTTATGAATATAGCATAGATTTTCCTGGCTGTGACATTGAGTCTTAGAACATAGATGGTTTCTCTCTCACTTTTAATGAAGTATAATTTACCTGCAGTAAATTTCACTCTTTTTCGACTATAGTTCTATGATTTTTGACAAAGGTATACCATTACCTAACGATAATCAAGATACAGAACAGCTCTATCACTTCAAAACATTAATACTTTTTTTCTATTTTCTTCCTTTTCTTCTCTTACCCAGGCAAGAGGAAACATTAGTCTTCAGAATTAAGTCAATAACATAACAAGAAATATTTGCAATAGAGAAACCGCACTATGTCAATGTTCATCTCTAGAAATTAGGTAAACAGGATTGAACTGTGATAGAAGCGTTGGAGATAATGAAGCCAAAGAGAGTGCCTCAGGAGAAACACAAGAATGGCTATAAAAATGTAAGACCAGTCCTACAGGGACAGATTTTCAAGCTTTCATTTCATGTCTGAACTAATCTGATGCCATACCAATATTTCCTGTACCTGAGGGATTAGAATATTGAAGTGGTTTTTATGAAAATGAGCAGAGGTGAGCAGAAGAATGTTCTTATCCACTCCAAGGACTGCTTTTAACTTATGCCTAAAGAAAAGTGAAAATCAGTTACCTTCCCAGATAAAAATATCTTAGTGGATTGCCTATTTGGATGTAAATTAAAAATAAAGACATTCTCATTCATAATTTTGATGTATTTGTGTCTTACATATCTATATGTATCTGGCAAATATAACCTTTATCCCCCTCAGTACATCTTTCATATCTTCTTTTTTAACCACAGTGTGGATGAGGCGTATACAGTCTTTTTAATTCTTAGTTACTAAGATAACTACATAAAAGATATTAAAAAGACATAAGAAGAATGTTATAGTTATAGGATTTTATCTATAAAACTAAAAAATATATTAAAAAGATAAAATTCATAAGGATAATTCTGATATAGTATTAAAATGCAATACAATAATTTGAGAAATAAATACCAGATAAATTACATATAATGTACATATAGTATGTTGTGCGTGTGTGTGTGTGTGTGTGTGTATCAGAAGTGAAAAGGATTAATGAGCCAGAGGTAAAGATATGTACAATGGGTATAATATAGGAGATTTATATACAAGTATTAGAAATTTAAGTATTGGAAAGATATTGGAGATTTAAATAAAAGTTACATGGTTTGAGAAAAATAGAAGTATCTGAAGCCCAACAGCTATGAAAAGAAAAAAAAGTTACTCTACAGATGACTGAAAGGAAAGGAAAAGGGTTAAAAAAAATGAAAAAGAGAAATTAGGATAATGTGGAGAATACTTAAGAAAAATGGAATGCTGATAGACTGGAGAAATTGTCAGGCTAAGAAATCCAATGTCTGTCTTGCAACTGTCAAGACAAACCAGCTTGGAGCAACTTTCTAAACTGCACCTACCTTCTCAGACTCTCTCCACATTATCCTAACTTCTTAACAAAACAAACAAGTGGGCAAACAATAAACCAAATAGCTTAATTTAGCATATGGCACATTTTTCAAGAGTCTTAGTCCTTTCAACTAGTAGAACAAACACTTGAATATCCATTAGCTAGATCCAGAAATTGTTGACATATTTCCAAACTTGCTTTATCTACTTATGAGTGTGTGTTTGTATTTATTTTTTATTTTGCCCAACCATTTGAAAGGAATTTGTCAACAGCATAATCCTGTATGCATTTATCTCCTTAAGGACAGATCCTATAATCACAACATTCTTACCACATCATAGAACACAGTAAGAAGATTTCTTAGTATCAATCCAAAACCCAATCCATATTCAGATTTACCCAATAATCAATTATATATTTTATCTAAACCAAAACCTAATTAAAATTTACATGTTTGATTTTGTTATGTTTGTCAGTCTCTTTTAATCTAAAATATCCTGACTTCATACATTTTTTTGAAATCACTTTGATTTTTTTTGTTTTAAGAGGCCAGGACAATCCTGTAGACTCTCCTCCATTTGGGTCCTTCTGATTAAATCTTTATGGTGTCATTTAATATGTTCTTTTAGCCCCCTTAGTTCTTACAAGATATTTGACCTAGAGGGCCTGGTTAGACTCAGGCTTTTCGTTTTGGGCAAAAATATATCACAGATAAGGCAAGGACACATAATGGAAACTGTTCTACTATTGATGGTGCCATGGTTGATCATGGAATTGAGCTGTTGCCCACTATAAGTTGTTGATTACAGGGAGTATATGTTTACAATATTATAACTTCAGCACTCATATGGGGCTTGGCACATGGCAGGTGCTCAAAAATATTTGTTGAACGAACAACTGACTAAATGAATTACATAAACTGATTTTAGTTATGGCTAACAAAATGGGGTTGGGTTTTGACACACAAGTTCTAGAATAGCTGGCTATAGATATAACTAAGGAAAGAAATTATTGACCATTTTATTCTTTTTAGTTTTGAATCTTATGTTTTATAATGAGCATATGATTTTCTGCTCATCTTTATTATGGTGCCAGTGTTGAGAAACATGTATCCTGATATCATCTGCTTGTGAAAATTAAAGTGGTTATGAAATATCTCCTGTGGAGAAAAGGTCTCACTTGGTGGAACACAGTATCTTGGAGAAATATTTTTAACAAACTTAAAATTCTTCTCTGATGATATTTATATAATAGCAATATTGTTATCAGGTAGGGCTCTTTGCAGCACAGAAATTGACTCAAGTTTTAAGCAAAAAAATGAATTTGTTGGATCATTATAGGGTAGTTCCCAAAAGAAAAGGTAAAATGCCAAGCTAAGCAAAAACCAAAATAGGTGATAACAAAAATACTAGACAGTCTCTTAAGGGCACCATCATTTAAAGAAATCAACTTTGTCTGCTAAATGCTAAGGAGAGTTAATCTAATTGATTTTGATGGAATTATGTTATTTTTCTTTTTGTTGTTTGTTACCGAGCATCTGAACACTTTTTAATTGGGAGCAATTTCCATTTTGTGCATCTTGCTGGGAGAAGCGACCATGCCACCCACTACAGAAGATACACAGGGCTAGACCTTCTCTCTTCCAGTTCCTTGGCATTTAAGTCTTGGGCACCAGAAGCAGGCTTGACCAATTGGGCATTCATGCCAAGGTCTTTGAGTTTAGAAGAAATGTTGGAAAGCTGAAGGAAGACTTAGGATTGTTCTCAGTGGAGGTGGTAGGAAGGTCAGCAAGCCTTATATGCAAAGGGCTAGATGGTAAATATTTTAGATATTGCATGTACACATAAATCTTTTCCCCATATTCATCTTTTTGCTTAAAACCCCCTAAGGATGTAAAAAAATCATTTGTAGATCACTGGCAGCCAGAGCTGTAGTCATTTATCTGAAAGACTGAGTGTGGATGGTAGGGACGGCTTCACAGCAAGGTGAATGTACTCAATGCCACAAACTGTACACTTAAAATGGTTAAAATGGTAAATTTTATGTTATATATATACTTTGGTAAATTTTGTGTTGTATATATACTTTAACATAAATGAAATATTTTTCACTTAAAAATTTTAAATGTAAATAATTTAAAAGCTTTTTATAAGCAGATTATCTTGAGGGCACCAGAGTTAGGAGGGAAAGCTCTTAGAACAGAGCCTGGGCCCTCCCTGAAGGGAGATTCTCCTGCTGGCCTGGACACCAGGTTGTGATCTGCCAGCTGACAGGCTACATGGCAAGGACCGAGGGCAGGCTACAGATGCTGACAGCTGTCTTTGCCTGACAGCCAGGAAGAAAATGGGACCTCAGCCCTACAACCACAAAGGACTGCTGCCAGCAACCAGTGAGCTCTGAAGACAACCCCAAGCTTCATTGGAGGAGACAGATGGTGACATCTTGATTAAAGCCTTAAAAAATCCTAAACAGGGGACCCAGATAAAATGTGTCAGAGTCCTGACCCACAGAAACTATGATTTAAAAAGTTGTGCTGTTTTAACCCACTAAATCTGTTGTGATTTGTTGCATAGCAATAGAAAACTGCCATGCAATTAGGCAGTGTCAGTCTGTCCTTCGCACTCAAGAATCCAGACTGAGTCATGTATCAAATCTCGACCAGGAAAACTTGATAGGTAATTCCTCCAGGAAAACCTATGCATGACTGTTAATAGATGACAAAAGGCATGCCAGACAGCTGAAATTTTCAAAAATTAAAAAAAATGTCCGCTGCACTATGAATATATGTATGTGTTATGTAATTCTTCTTTTCTTTTTTAGTATTAATTTCTAAGCACAAGTCCACACTGTCTCAGTAGCCTTGTTCTAAGCCTTCATTTATTTATTTTCTTCAAGTTATGATGGTGGGGCAGAAATAAATTCTTTCACATTCTAAGGAACTGTGAGGTCATTTAATCTGGCCAGACTATATGATGGAAGCATAATTGTGGACCACCCAGCAGGACATGCCTAATGTCTCAAGATGCAATTAGAATGGACAAATGATCAGAGAAAGAAAGTAGCAAGACATACAGTCTTCATCATTCCCTTAGCTTCCCTCTACACTGCAGTTACCATTCATTCAAACCAGCCTTACAAATAGGAAGAAAAGACATTGCCCATTCTGGTCTAAATATGTGAGGGTTGTGGAGGCATGTATTGCACTGATGAATTTTCAGTCTTTGAGAATTTTCTTTCAAAATGCAATAGGTCCACCAATACATATAATAATTAAAATGGCAAAGATCAAGGATAAGGACAGACTATTAAAAGCAGCCAGAGAGAGAAAAAAGATTACATACAAAGGAAAACCCATCAGGCTATCATCAGACTTCCCAACAGAAACCTAATAGGCCAGAAGGGAGTGACATGCTATATTTAATGCAATGAAACAGAAGGGCCTCAAACCAAGAAAACTCTACTCAGCAAGACTATTACTTAAATTTGAGAAAGGGATTAAACAATTTCCAGATAAGCAAAAGCAGAGAGAATTTACCTCCCACAACCTCTACAGTGTATTTTGGAGGGACTGCTATAGATGGAAGTGTTCCTAAGGCTAAATAGCTGTTACCAAGGGAAATAAAACCACAGTAAAGAAAGCAGAACAATTAATTACTAAGCAGATGCAAAATCAAATCAACCAACCCCAAAGTCAGTCAAGGGATAGACAAAGAGTACAGAATATGATACCTAATATATAAAGAAAGAAGAAGGAAGAAAAAGGAGGGGAAAAAAAAGAACCTTTAGGTTATGTTTATAATAGCATACTATGTTAGACAGTAAGGGAATTACCCTTGAACCTTTGGTAACCACAAACCTACAGCCTGCAATGGCAATAAGTACATACCTACTGATGATCACCCTAAATGTAAATGGACTGAATACACCAATGAAAAGACATAGAGTCACTGATTGGATCAAAAAGCAGGATCCATCTATATGCTGCCTACAAGAGACTCACTTCAAACTCAAAGACATACACAGACTGAAAGTAAAGGGATGGAAAAAGATATTTCATGCAACTAATAGGGAGAAAAAAGCAGGTGTTGCAGTACTTGTATCAGAGAAAATAGACTTCAAAACAAAGAAAGTAACAAGAGACAAAGGACATTACATCATGATAAAGGGGTCAGTCCAACAAGAGGATATAACTATTATAAATATCCATGCACCATTATACAAAACAAAGAAATATAAGGAATCCAGACTGGTAAGGAAGAAGTTAAACTATCACTATTTGCAGATGACATGATACTGTACATAAAAAACCCTAAAGACTCCACTCCGAAACTACTAGAGCTAATATCAGAATTCAGCAATGTTGCAGGATACAAAATTAACACACAGAAATCTCTGGCTTTCCTATACACTAACAATAAACTAATAGAAAGAGAAGTCAGGAAGACAATTCCATTCACAATAGCATCAAAAAGAATAAAATACCTAGGAATAAACCTAACCAAGGAAGTGAAAGACCTATACTCTGAAAACTATAAGACACTCTTAAGAGAAATTAAAGAAGTGACTAACAAATGGAAACTCATCCCATGCTCTTGGCTAGGAAGAATTAATATCGTCAAAATGGCCATCCAGCCCAAAGCAATATACAGATTTGATGCAATCCCTATCAAATTACCAACAGCTTTCTTCAATGAACTGGAACAAATAGTTCAAAAATTCGTATGGAAACACGAAAGACCCCAAATAGCTAAAGCAATCCTGAGAAGGAAGAATAAAGTGGGGGGGGATCTCACTCCCCAACTTTAAGCTCTACTACAAAGCCACAGTAATTAAGACAATTTGGTACTGGCACAAGAACAGAGGCACAGACCAATGGAACAGAATAGAGACTCCAAACATTAACCCAAACATATATCGTCAACTAATATTCGATAAAGGAGCCATGGACATACAATGGCGAAATCACAGTCTCTTCAACAGATGGTGCTGGCAAAACTGAACAGCTACATGTGAGAGAATGAAACTGGATCACTGTCTAACCCCATACACAAAAGGAAATTTGAAATGGATCAAAGACTTGAATGTAAGTCATGAAACCATAAAACTCTTAGAAAAAAACATAGGCAAAAATCTCTTAGACATAAACATGAGTGACCTCTTTTTGAACATACCTCCCCGGGCAAGGGAAACAAATGCAAAAATGAACAAATGGGACTATATCAAGCTGAAAAGCTTCTGTACAGCAAAGGACACCATCAATAGAACAAAAAGGTATCCTACAGTATGGGAGAATATATTCGAAAATGACAGATCCAATAAAGGGTTGACATCCAAAATATATAAAGAGCTCACACACCTCAACAAACAAAAAGCAAATAATCCAATTAAAAAATGGGCAGAGGAGCTGAATAGACAGTTCTCTAGAAGAAATTCATATGGCCAACAGACACATGAAAAGATGCTCCACATCGCTTGTCATCAGAGAAATGCAAATTAAAACCACAATGACATATCATCTCACACCAGTAAGGATGGCTACCATCCAAAAGACAAACAACAACAAATGTTGGCGAGGTTGTGGAGAAAGGGGAACCCTCCTACACTGCTGGTGGGAATGTAAATTAGTTCAACCATTATGGAAAGCAGTATGGAGGTTCCTCAAAATGCTCAAAATAGAAATACCATTTGACCCAGGAATTCCACTTCTAGGAATTTACCCTAAGAATGCAGCACTCCAGTTTGAAAAAGACATGCACCCCTATGTTTATCGCTGCACTATTTACAATAGCCAAGATATGGAAGCAACCTAAATGTCTACTGATGATGATTGGATAAAGAAGATGTGGTACATATACACAATGGAATATTACACAGCCCTAAGAAAAAAACAAATCCTACCATTCGCAACAACATGGATGGAGCTAGAGAGTATTATGCTCAGTGAAATAAGCCAGGTGGAGAAAGACAAGTACCAAATGATCTCACTCATATGTGGAGTATAAGAACAAAAGAAAACTGAAGGAACAAAACAGCAGCAGAAGCACAGAACCCAAGAATGGACTAATAGTTATCAAAGGGAAAGAGACTGGGGAGGATGGGTGGGAAGGGAGGGATAAGGGCAGGAAGAAAAGAAAGGGGGCATTACGATTAGCATGTATAGTGTTGCGGGGGGCACGGGAAGGGCTGTGCAACACAGAGAAGACAAGTAGTGATTCTACAGCATCTTACTATGTTGATGGACAGAGACTGTGAACTTGGTGACAAGTAGTGATTTTACAGCATCTTACTATGTTGATGGACAGTGACTGTGAACGGGGATGTGGGGGGGACTTGGTGAAGGGGGGAGCCTAGTAAACATAATGTCCTTCATGTAATTGTAGATTAATGATACAAAAAAAAAAATATCCATGCACCCAACACAGGACATCTACATATGTGAAACAATATATATTAACAGAATCAGAGGAGGAAATAGAATGCAATCCATTCATTTTAGGAGACTTCAACACACCACTCCAAAGGACAGATCAACCATACAGAGAATAAGTAAGAACACAGAGGCACTGAACAACATATTAGAACAGATGGACCTAACGGACATCTACAGAACACTCCATCCAAAAGCAATGGGATGTACATTCTTTTCAAGTGCACATGGAACACTTTCAAGAATAGATCTCATACTAGGTCACAAAAGAGCCTCAATAAATTCAAAAAGATTGAAAATATACCAACCAGCTTCTCAGAACACAAAGGTATGAAACTAGAAATAAATTACATAAGAAAACAAAAGCTCCCACAAACACATGGAGGCTTAATAACATGCTCCTAAATAAATAATCAATGGATCAATGACTAAATAAAAACAGAGATCAAGCAACATACAGAGACAAATGACAATAATTCAACACTGCAAAATCTGTGGGATGCAGCAAAGGCTGTGCTAAGAGGGAAGTACATTGGAATACCGGCCTACCTCAGGAAAGAAGAACAATCCCATATGAGCAGACTAAACTCACAATTCAAAAAACTAGAAAAAGAGGAACAAATGAGGCTCAAAGTGAGTAGACAGTGAGACATAATAAAGATTAAAGCAGAAATAAATAAAATTGAGAAAAAGAAAAGAAAAGAAAGACTCAATGAAAGCAGTAGCTGGTTCATTGAGAAAATAAATAAATAGATAAACCCCTAGTCAGACTTATCAAGAAAAAAAGAGAGTATACACACATAAACAAAACCAGAAGTGAGAAAGGAAAAGTCACTATGGACACCACAGAAATACAAAGAATTATGAGAGAGTACTATGAAAAAAATACATGCTAACAAACTGGATAACCTAGAAGACATGTATAGAAAAATACAACCTTCCAAGGCTGACCCAGAAAGAAACAGAAAATCTGAATAGACCAATAACCAGCAACAAAATGGAACTGGTAATCAAAAAACTACCTAAGAACAAAACACCTGGACCAGATGGTTTCACTGCTGAATTTTATCAAGCATTTAGTGAGGACCTAATACCCATTGTCCTTAAAGTTTTCCAAAAAGTAGAAGACGAGGGAATACTCCCAAACTCATTCTATGAGGCCAGCATCACTCTAATACCAAAACCAGGCAAAGACACCACAAAAAAAAGAAAACTACAGACCAATATCCCTGATGAACATAGATGCAAAAATACTCAACAAAATATTAGCAGACTGCATTAAAAAATACATCAAAAAGATCATCCATCATGATCAAGTAGGATTTATTCCAGGGATGCAAGGATGGTACAACATTAAAAAATCCATCAACATCATCTACCACATCAACAAAAAGAAGGAAAAAAACTATGACCATCTCCACAGAAGCTGAAAAAGCATTCGACAAAATTCAACATCCATTCATGATAAACACTCTCAACAAAATGGGTATAGAGGGCAAGTACCTCAACATAATAAAGGCCATATATGATAAACCCACAGCCAACATCATACTTAACAGTGAGAAGCTGAAAGCTTTTCCTTTAAGAATGGGAACAAGACAAGGATGCCCTCTCTCCCCACTTTTATTCAACATAGTACTGGAGGTCCTAGCCACAGAAATCAGACAACACAAAAAAATAAAAAGCATCCAGATTGGCAAGGAAGAAGTTAAACTGTCCCTGCTTGCTGATGACATGATATCATACACTAAAAAACCCTAAAGAATCCACTCCAAAACTAGTAGATCCAATATCCAAATTCAGCAAAGTTGCAGGATACAAAATTAAAACATAGAAATCTGTTGCATTCCTATACACTAATAATGAACTGCCCAGAAAGAGAAATCAGGAAAACAATTCCATCCACAATTGCATGAAAGAGATTAAAATACCTAGGAATAAACCTAACCAAGAAAGTGAAAGACCTATACTCTGAAAATTACAAGACACTCTTAAGAGAAATTAAAGAGGACACTAATAAATGGAAATTCATCCCATGCTCTTTGGTAGGAAGAATTAATATCGTCAAAATGGCCATCCTGCCTAAAGCATTCTACAGATTCAATGCAATCCCTATCAAAATACCAACAGCATTCTTCAACAAACTGGAACCAATAGTTCTAAAATTCATATGGAACCACAAAAGACCGTGAATAGACAAAGCAATCATGAGAAGGAAGAATAAAGTGGGAGGGATTACACTCTCCGACTTCAAGCTGTACTACAAAACCACAGTAATCAAGACAATTTGGCACCGGCACAAGAACAGAGCCATAGACCAATGGAACAGTGTAGAGAGCCCAGATATAAACCCAAGCATATGTGGTCAATTAATATATGATAAAGGAGCCATGGACATACAATGGGGAAATGACAGCCTCTTCAACAACTGGTGTTGGCAAAACTGGACAGCCACATGCAAGAGAATGAAACTGGATTACTGTGTAACCCCATACACAAAAGTAAACTCAAAATGGATCAAAGACCTGAATGCAAGTCATGAAACCATAAAACTCTTAGAAGTAAACATAGGCAAAAAACTCTTGAATATAAACATGAGCAACTTTTTCCTGAATGCATTTCCTTAAGCAAGGGAAACAAAATAAAAAATGAACAAATGGGACTACCTCATGCAAAAAAGCTTCTGTAGAGCAAAGGACACCATCAGCAGAACAAGAAGGCATTCTACAGTATGGGAGAATATATTTGTAAAAGACATATCAGACAAGGGGTTAACACCCAAAATATATAAAGAACTCACACATCTCAACACCCGAAAAGCAAATAACCCTATCAAAAAATGGGTGGAGAATATGAATAGACAGTTCTCCAAAGAAGAAATTCAGATGGCCAACAGGCACGTGAAAAGATACTCCACATCGCTAAATATAAGGGAAATGCAAACTAAAACCACAATGTGATATCAGCTCGCACCAGTTAGGATGGCCAACATAGAAAAGATGAGAAACAACAAATGCTGGTGAAGATGCAGAGAAAGGAGAACCCTGCTACACTGCTGGTGGAAATGTAAACTAGTTCAACCATTGTGGAAAGCAGTATGGAGGTTCCTCAAAAAACTAAAAATAGAAATACAATTTGACCCAGGAATCCCACTCCTTGGAATTTACCCAAAGAATACAAGTTCTCAGATTCAGAAAGACATATACACCCCTATGTTTATTGCAGCACTACTTACAATAGCCAAGCAATGGAAGCAACCTAAGTGTCCATTAGTAGATGAATGGATAAAGAAGATGTGGTACATATACACAGTGGAATACTATTCAGCCATAAGAAAGAAACAAACCTACCATTTACAACAGCATGGATGGAGCTAGAGGGTATTGTGCTTGGTGAAATAAGTCAGGCAGAGAAAGACAAATATCAAATGATTTCCCTCATTTGTGGAGTATAACAATGAAACAAAACTGAAGGAACAAAATAGCAGCAGACTCAGAGACTCCAAGAAGGGACTAGTGGTTACCAAAGAGGAGGGGTTGAGGAGGGCTG